>NC_135232.1:246712133-248048383 GCF_051348905.1 Ranitomeya variabilis | reverse complement strand
TCTTTGGTACCAGGGATTTGGTGGCTAGGTCCTTCTGGTGGCCTTCCCTGTCTCGAGATGTACGAGTTTTTGTGCAGTCTTGTGATGTTTGTGCTCGGGCCAAACCTTGTTGTTCTCGGGCTAGCGGATTGTTGTTATCTTTGCCTATTCCGAAGAGGCCTTGGACTCACATCTCTATGGATTTTATTTCTGATCTCCCTGTTTCTCAGAAAATGTCTGTCATCTGGGTGGTGTGTGACCGTTTTTCAAAGATGGTTCATTTGGTGCCCTTGCCTAAGTTGCCTTCCTCATCCGAGTTGGTTCCTCTGTTTTTTCAAAATGTGGTTCGCTTGCATGGTATTCCGGAGAATATCGTTTCTGACAGGGGGAACCAGTTCGTGTCTAGATTTTGGCGGGCGTTCTGTGCTAGGATGGGCATTGATTTGTCTTTTTCGTCTGCGTTCCATCCTCAGACTAATGGCCAGACTGAGCGAACTAATCAGACCTTGGAGACTTATTTGAGGTGTTTTGTGTCTGCAGATCAGGATGACTGGGTTGCCTTTTTGCCGTTGGCGGAGTTTGCCCTCAATAATCGGGCTAGTTCTGCCACTTTGGTTTCTCCTTTCTTTTGCAATTCGGGGTTTCATCCTCGTTTTTCTTCCGGTCAGGTGGAGTCTTCGGATTGTCCTGGAGTGGATACTGTGGTGGATAGGTTGCATCGGATTTGGGGACAGGTGGTGGACAATTTGGAGTTGTCCCAGGAAAAGACTCGGCATTTTGCTAACCGCCGTCGTCGTGTTGGTCCTCGTCTTCGTGTTGGGGACTTGGTGTGGTTGTCTTCTCGTTTTGTCCCTATGAGGGTTTCTTCTCCTAAGTTTAAGCCTCGGTTCATCGGCCCGTATAAGATTTTGGAGATTCTTAACCCCGTGTCCTTTCGATTGGACCTCCCAGTATCTTTTTCTATCCATAATGTCTTCCATCGGTCATTATTGCGCAGGTATGAGGTACCGGTTGTGCCTTCCGTTGAGCCTCCCGCTCCGGTGTTGGTTGAGGGTGAATTGGAGTACGTTGTGGAGAAGATCTTGGACTCCCGTGTTTCCAGATGGAAACTTCAGTATCTGGTCAAGTGGAAGGGCTACGGTCAGGAGGATAATTCTTGGGTGACAGCCTCTGATGTTCATGCCTCTGATTTGGTCCGTGCCTTTCATAGGGCTCATCCTGATCGCCCTGGTGGTTCTTGTGAGGGTTCGGTGCCCCCTCCTTGAGGGGGGGGTACTGTTGTGAATTTGGTTTTTGGGCTCCCCCGGTGGTCACTGGTGGTACTGGACTTGTGTGCTTCACTTTCTCTGTTCACCTGTTTCCATCAGGATATGGGAGTATCCTATTTAGCCTTGCTGCTCAGTTATTCTAGTGCCGGCCATCAATGTAACCAGAGCCTTTCTGTTGCATGTTCCTGCTTCTAGACTACTATCAGCTAAGTTGGACTCTTAGTCCTAAGTTTGTTTTGCATTTTTGTTCCAGTTCACAGTTATGTTATTTTTCTGTAGCTGGAAGCTCTTGTGGGCCGAAATTGCCACTCCGGTGTCATGAGTTGACACATGAGTCTTAAAGTAATTTCGGGATGGTATTTTAATAGGGTTTTCAGCTGACCGTGAAGTTCCCTATTGTATCTTCTTGCTATCTAGTAAGCGGACCTCGCTTTGCTGAACCTACCTTCATACTGCGTATGTCTTTTCCTCTGAACTCACCGTCAATATATGTGGGGGGCTTCTGTCTCCTTTTTGGGGGAATTTCCCTAGAGGTAAGCCAGGTCTGTCTTTTCCTCTATTAGGGTTAGTTAGTCCTCCGGCTGGCGCCAGGCGTCTAGGGATAAAACGTAGGTACGCCACCCGGCCACTGTTAGTTGTGTGGTAGGTTTAGCTCACGGTCAGCTCGAGATTCCATCACCCAAGAGCTGTTCTGTTATTTATGTTCTCTGACGTTCCCTTGCCATTGGGAACCATGACACATTACATTGCCGCCGCCATGTTTGACAGAGAATGCGATGTGCTTTGGATTATGAGACATTCCAAGCCTTCTCCATACTTTTTACTTCTCATCATTCTGGTACAGGTTTACCTCAGTTTCATGTGTCCAAAGAATGCTTTTACAGAACTGGGCTGTATTCTTTAGATTTTTTTTTAGCAAAATCATAACTGGCCCTTCTATTTTTAAGGCTGATTAATGGTTTGCACCTTGTGATGAATTATCAAATTACTTTTGGTCCCTTTAAAAAGAGGCAGCTACATATTAAAGAGCTGTAATTTCTAAACCCTTACTCTATTTAGGATTTGAGGTTTGAATGCCCTCCATTTAAAGCTAAGGCTACTTTCACACATCAGGGTTTTGCCATCAAGCACAATCTCGCGAATTTTAAGAAAAAGGATCTGGAAAAATTTGGCACCGAATCCATTTTTTTCTCATATACTTGTATTAGCGCCGGATGGCCTCATGTTTCATCTGTTTTTCGCTGGATCCGTCAAAAATTGTCGGCCTGGCGGCCGGAGAGAATGCAGAGAGGAACTTTGTTTTGTCCGTCTAAAAAACAGCCAGTGACGGATCCGGCATCATGCTGCGGCTTTTGCTATAATGGAAGCCTATGGGGTCGGATTTGTCAAATGAGTGAATCCGGCAACCGATTCCGGTTTTTAACATTTTCCTTGCCCCGTAGCTGCATTTTCCATTCTGGTGTGTGTGTCTTTCTCTCTCTCTCCTCCCTAGTCTGATCCGGAAAAAAAATGGATTCGTCACATAGGTTTTTCACAATTTGCAACGGATCCGTTTTTTTCAAAAGTGGCCGAACTCAGCCTGACGGCAAAAACCTGATGTGTGAAAGTAGCCTAAGAGTCTGCAGGTTAAGTCCATATTGATTAAATAACTGCATGTTGAATCTGTTTTGGTAAACAACATCTAAAATGCCAAAACTTTTGTCACTATGCAAATATTTCTGGACCTAATTCTATGTTTTAGGTTGCTGTTCTACTTCAGAATAAATGTGGAGCCAATCAGATATCTCTCTAATGGTGTTACATGATGGATAACTATCTGCCTATATTTCTCAGCAGTACTGGCAGCATTAATTCTGACCAAATTCCCAACACCATTTGCGGAAATGCAACCCCAAACTTGCAAGGAAACTCCACCATGCTTCATTATTGCCTGCAGACATTCATTATTGTACCACAATCCAGCCTTTCTGGGAAAAACTGCCTTCTCTTCTATTATAGTCAAATATTTAAAAAGTTGACTCTTCAGCCAACAGCACTTGCTGTCATTTTTCTTCATCTCTGCTCCTATGTTTACATGTGAAGTTAAGTCACTTGTTTTTTGTTTCTATGTTGAATTTATGACTCTTTTACCTAAATTCATCCATGAAGATCACTCCTGGCCTGTCTTCTCTGATCGGAAAGTGGGTGTAGGTGGTTGATTTTAAGCTGATGGCACTAGCAGGCATCTTCTAATTTCAAGAGAAAGTAATCATGATGTGTCTTTCATCTGCTGCAGTATGAAATGTGGCGCCCCTAGGGGTATTTGCCACAAAAATAGTTATTGACACCAAATACAAATATTAAAATAGCAAGACTGCACTACCATCTCCGTCCCATATTTCCCTCCGTCCCAGCACAGAAAATCTCGTGTTACACATTGCAAATCCCTACTGCGCACAAGTGATAAAATGATGATAGCCGTGCACGCCCCTAACCCCTATGTCATCACTCTGCCCACACTCCTTCATTGGCTGAAAAAATGGCGCTAAAGGCGTCATACGAAACGCAACTTTGGCGCCAAGATCGCGTACCGCATGGCCGACCCCACACATGGATCGGGTCGGGTTTCATGAGACGCCGACTTTGCCAAAAGTCGGCGACTTATGAAAATGAACGATCCGTTTCGCTCAACCCTACTGGTGACCTTTAAAATGAGGCAGAAGTGTTTGTAGTGGAAACCACCATGCAATTTTGGATGATGTCCTGATTCATATTATATTCCAGACCTCTGTGGTTCATGGTGCGTATTCTTTAGGCAATGTGATGCCATGACTCCAGTATTTCTTTATTTATACTGGCTTCTGCTAAAATGAATGTTGAGTATTTGATTACAAATACTGTACAAGGATATACTGTAACCACTGATGGCATAGCAAAAACTCAAATGGGGCTGTACTTTGCAAGCACCAGTATAAAAAAAAAATGTATGTTTCTTACTTAATGTACAAGGATTTTTTTGTTGCAATGTCACAGTTAAACAATACAGAAGGTACTAAAATTACTGTGAACAGAAACATTGCTGAGATGGAAGATAAAGTTCAAGATCTTTATTATGATGAGTAGTAAGTTTTTCTCATCATAATAAAGCACTTGAATAAAACTTCATCTTCAGTTCTGGCAGTACTTCTGTTGACAGCAATTTTCCTTCCTTGTGCATTGTTATTTTCTACTTTAGAACATCGGTGTCTGAACCGACTCATCATAATAAAGATTTTGAACTTCATCTTTAGCCCCGGCAGCACTTACGGTAACAGTGATTCTTCTTCCTTATGCATTGCAATTTTTATGTTGGATCACCAGTGTCTGTTTGGGGGGAGCTGCAACTACAGTAATTCAATTTCAGTTGCTTGTATTAGAGTTGTTCAGTACCTGAGTGCACACTATGCACATTTACATATATAACTTTGATATTGGATTTAACCCTTTGTCTACTCTATCTTTTTATATTCCAGGTGTAAAATAGCAGCCTATAAAATTCAAACTTTCTTTCAAATGATGCTGGTGAAAAAACAGACAATACCCTAGACTTGGCAAATGATACTAGTTAATACTACATTTGTGGCCAAACGTTTTGAGACGGACACAAATTTTACTTTTCAGAAAGCTACAGTCAGATATTTATATGGCTCCCAAAGTACAATTATAAGCATTTCATAAGTTTTTAAATTTATTGACAAATACATCAAGTTTATTCAAAGGCTCAACATTTACAGTGCTGACATAAATTTTTCAAGACTTCTGTAATTCAGTCTGGCTGCTGGATACCAGCTTCTCGACCAAATGCTGATCGATGGCATCCTATTCTTACCTAATCAGTGCTTGGAGTTTATTGCATTTTTCTATATATTTGTCCACACTTTTTTTGAGGAATGACAAGTTTCCCAATGGGATTGAGAAATTAGGAGTTTCTGAGCCATGGACTCCATATTTCAATGTTTTGCTTAGGACTGTTTAGTTATCACTTTTACCTTGCGACTTGGTGTTCCACCATGCTGGAAAAAAAGCATTGCTCGTCACTATATTGGTCATGGATCATTTGTAGAACTTGATTTTGGATGATATTTAGATACTGCTAACTATAGACCTGTCTCTTCCCTTCATCTCTAAAGTCCTGGAATGCTTGGTCCACTCCTGCCTGATCCGCTATCTCTCAGATCACTTTCTTTTTAACCCGCTACAATCCGGTTTCTGTTCTTTACACACTACTGAAACTGCCCTTGCTTAAGTCTCTAATGATCTACTAACAGCTAAATCTCATGGTTATTTCTCTTGCTGATTCCCCTGCATCTCTCTGCAGCATTCAACACTGTGGATCACCAGGTCCTCCTCACTATGCTCCGCTCCATCAGCCCAAGGGCACCGTTCTCTCCTGGTTCTTCTCCTACCTCTCTGACCGCTCCTTCACTGTATGTTTTGCTGGCATTTTCTCCCCTCTTTGTCCCCTTACTGTCGGGATTCCTAAAGGATCAGTCCTACGCCCCCTCCTTTTCTCCTTGTATACTGTCCCTATTGGACAAACAATCAGTAGATTTGGTTTCCAGTACAATCTCTATGCTGATGACACCCAATTATACACCTCTACTCCTGACATTATGCCTGCATTATTACAAAACACCAGTGATTGTCCTACCTCTGTCTCCAACATCATGTCCTCCCACTATCTGAAACTGAACCCGTCAAAAACTGAACTCGTTGTGCTTCCTTCCTCTACTAACATTACTATGCCTGACATTGCCATTTCCATGTGTGGTTCTACCATTACTCCCCAGCAGCATGCCCGCTGCCTTGTGGTCACACTTGATTCTGATCTTTCATTCACCCCCCTCATTCGATCACTGGCTCACTCTTATCTGCACCTCAAAAACATTTGTAGAATTTGACTTTTTCTTACTTTTAATTCTGCATAAACTCTTACTGTAGCTCTTATATATTCTTATCAGGACTATTGTAACTCTCTACTAATTGGTCTCCCTCTTACTAAACTCTCCCCTCTCCAATCTGTCTTCAATGCTGCAGCCAGGATCATATTCCTCACTCATCATTACACTGATGCCTCTTCCCTGTTCCCGTCATCCAACTGGTTGACCCTCCACTCCAGAGTTAAATATAAACTTATCACTCTCACACACAAAGCACTAATCACCATCTTACATCTCCTCCCTAGTCTCAGTCTACCACCCTTCCTGTGCCCTTTGTTCTGCCAATGACCTAAGATTAACATCCTCAATAATCTGAACCTCCAATTCCCATCCTTTGCCATCTCCAAAACTTCTTGTGAGCTTCACCAATTCTTTGGAATGCACTACCATGGACATTTTGATTAATCCCCAATACCCACAGTTTTAAGCATGCCCTAAAAATGCATTTCTTCAGACTGGTCTATCACTTCAACATATTGATCTAACTATGCCTGTATTGCCCATTCAAAATTTTCTTCAAACTCAGGACCCTTGTATCACCCTTTATCCATTTAATAGCCCTCTGTGTCTGTACTTTTACACATCCTGGTAGGTTACCGGTTCATGCAGCATTACATGAACACACGATTTATTACATTGATGGCTGAACATACAATGAAAGCAATTGTTACCATCCACCTTTCATGTCCCCCTTATTTCTTCATAGATTGTAAGCTTGCGAGCAGGGCCCTCAGTCCTCTTGGTATCTGTTGATATAAGTGATTATTGTTATTCTGTAATTTCTTTTATTGTCTGTCCCCTCTAAAATGTAAAGTGCTTTAAAATATGTTGGCGCTATAGAAATAAAATTGTAAATAACCACTCTCTTGGATGAAAAATAACCCCACTCATTTATGGTCTCAGGATGCTTTGATGATGATGTTCGTCCTTCATAGTCGAAGATGACCATGACTTCAGGGATAGAAGAGAATTAGTAGCTATGGGTCCGAAGGTGGCTGATGAGTCCAATCCGGGCCCAGAAGGTTCACCCACATACTTGACATAAGGAAGCAGATGTAGTCAGTACACCAGATTCTACTTGTGCCTTGTGGACAGCACGCTTTCTTTTTGCATCAAAGATTTTCCTATCTTCAGCTGCACGTGCGCCTGAGGTGATCCTGCACCGTCAACCTGCATGATCCAGGGCAAGCTCTTCCCATTCATTCGTGTTGACTTCCAGGTTTTTGAGAGAAACCTTAAGGCAGTCTTTATAGCACATCCTCTGCCCCCCCAACTGCTTGCTTTTCTTAGCACAGTTTGTTTCGGTAGTCGACTGGCAGGCATTCTGACCACATGTCCAGCCCACCTGGATTGGACTTTCAGCAGGAGAGTGTAAACGTAGCAGAGCCCAGTTTGTTCCAGAATTGCCGTGTCTGGGACATTGTCTTGCCACCTGATGTGGAGGAGTCTGTGGAGGCAAATCATGTGAAAATTATTAAGCTGTTTAGCATGCCGGCTGTAGACTGTCCAGGTTTCGCTAGCATAGAGAAGTGTGGTGAGGACCACCGCGCAGAGGACCTTCAGCTTGGTGGTAAGGCTGAGTCCCCTTCATTCCCAGATGTTCTTATGCAGTCTCCCGAAGGTGGCACTGGCTTTGGCATTTCTGTTATTAACCTCAGCGTCTATGGTTATTTCACGGGAAAGTGTGCTGCCTAAGTAGGTGAAGTTATCGACTGCTTTGAGATTTTGCTCCTTCACAGTGATATGTGGCTCCTTGTATAGTTTCCCTGGAACAGGTTGATACATGACTTCAGTTTTTCTAATGTTGATCTCGAGACCAAAACTGTCGCAGGCTTGCAAAAAACAGTCAATTTTATGCTGCATCTGCTGTTCAGGTGCTAGCATTAAGTGCACAGTCATCAGCAAATAATAATTCATGGATAACAGTCTCATGCACTTTCGTAACCGCCTTCATGCGTTTTGGGTTGAAAAGCTTGCCATCAGTTCTGTATCTATTCTGGATTCTATCTTCACAGTTGTTAAAGGCATCACTTAACATTGCAGAGAATAGCATTCTGAACAGGGTTGGAGCAAGCACACAGCCTTGTTTTACTCCAATTGTTACTGGAAAAGCCTCAGATTCATCTCCATTGTTCAGAACCTTCACCATCATTCCATCACGGAACTGCCGGATGATTGAGATGAACTTGCTCAGGCAGCCGAATTTTGCCATGATCTTCCACAGGCCATTAGTGTTGAGCATTCCGATACCGCAAGTATCGGGAATCGGCCGATATTTGCTGTATCGGAATTCCGATACCGAGATCCGATACTTTTGTGATATCAGGAATCGGTATCGGGATCGATATTAATGTGTAAAATAAAGAATAAAAATAAAAAATATTGATATACTCACCTCTCCGACGCAGCCTGGACCTTACCGATGTAACGGCATCTTCCGTTCCTAAGAATGAGCTCTTGAAAGACCTTAGATGACGTCTCGGCTTGTGATTGGTCACGTGAGCGGTCACGTGACCGCCACGCGACCAATCACAAGCCGAGAGAGGTGAGTATATCAATATTTTTTATTTTTATTCTTTATTTTACACATTAATATGGATCTTAGGGCCTGAAGGAGAGTTTCCTCTCCTTCAGACCCTGGGAACCATACAGGATACCTTCTGATACTTGGAGTCCCATTGACTTGTATTGGTATCGGGTATAGGTATCGGCGATATCCGATACTTTTCGGGTATCGGCCGATACTATCCGATACCGATACTTTCAAGTATCGGACGGTATCGCTCAACACTACAGGCCATCTCTACTGACTGTGTCGAAAGCCTTGGTCAAATCAACAAAAGTTACATAAAGGTCACGGTGTTGATCCTGGCACTTTTCCTGAAGTTGACGTGCTGCAAAGACCATATCTACTGTTCCATGTTTAGCACGGAAACCACACTGGCTTTCGGGTAATGAGCCTTGCTCAAAGTGATGTAAAAGGCGGTTGAGCAAGAGACGAACCAATATCTTTCCTGCAGTGGACAGAAGGGAGGTGCCTCGATGGTTGTCACAAGATTGGCAATTAACTTTCCTCTTGTATATGTGAATTATGCTGGCATTTTTCCGCTGTTGCCGAACCTGTTCCTTTTTCCACATATACTGGCACAGTTTGGTCACCGTGTGCATCAGAGCAAGGCTGTCAGCTTTATATACCTCAACAGGTATAGCATCATTTCCAGGTGCTTTTCCACAAGAAAGTTGTTTTACTGCTTTCCTGACTTCATCATCACGTGGAAGAACATCAAGGTCCTTGTTAATTTCTATCTGGGGCAGACGAGCAATAGCCTCATCATTGATATTGGCAGGGCGATTAAGAATATTATTAAAGTGCTCAGTCAACCGTTCCAGAATTTGTTTCTTTTCTGTCAGCAGGTTAGTTCCATCTGCATTAAGCAGAGATGAAGCTTGATGACTTGGGTCCATATACAGCCTTGAGCACATCGTTGAAACATTTCTGGTCATTGGTATCTGCATAGCCATGAATTTCATCAGCCTTCTTATTAAACCAGTTATTCTGCATCTCACGGAGCTTGATCTGTACCTTTCTTTTTATGTTGGTAAAGGCGTCTTTCTTAGGTAACAACGTGGGGTCATTTTGATACACCTTGTACCACTGATGTTTCTCTTCTAGGAGTGTCTTTATTTCCTCATCATTTTCATCGAACCAATGTTGATTATTTCTGGTTACTGATCCGAGATGCTCCAGAGCAGTATTATAAACAGCATCTCTCAGAATCGTCCACTGTTCCTCAATGCTGGTCTCCTCTGCCTGCAGTGTATATAACAGTCTGCAATCAAGTTCATTGGCAAATTTCCCTGCAATTCTTTTATTTTGCAGCCTATAGACATTCAGCCTCTTTGTAGTTTTCTGCCCTTGGGGTCTCCTCGCAGGCAGTATGTGGAGCCTGCATTTAGACACAATGATGCAATGGTCAGTCTAGCAGTCTGCACCGCACATGGCCCTCGTCACTCTAAAGTCCATCTCATCCCTTTTCCTTGCAATAATGTAATCAATGAGATGCCAATGCCTCGAGTGTGGGTGCATCCATGATGTCTTCTTGCGTGTGGGTAAGTGGAATAGGGTGTTGGTGGTGACAAGGTCATGTGTGGCACAGATCTTGAGGAGCATCAGGCCATTACTGTTACACTTGCCAGTGCCGTGTCTCCCAATGACCCCTTCCCAGTTTTGATGGTGTGTTCCGACTCTGGCATTAAAGTCTCCAAGTATAATGAGCTTGTCTGCGTGTGGGATTGCTGAAATAAGTGTGTGAAGTTCATCATAGAACGTATCTTTAATATCATCCGGGTTAGTCATAGTGGGAGCATAGGCACTGATTAGAGTTGCATGTTTCTTGTTTGTAAGTGGGAGCTGAAATGTCATCAGACTGTCGTTGATGCCTTTTGGAAGCCTGGTAAGTTTATGAACAAGATGAGTTTTAATAGCAAATCCCACGCCTGCTTCTCGTTTTTCAGTGCTGCCTCGACCACTCCAGAAGAATGTATATCTACCTATATGCTCTGTCAATTGACCCTTGTCTGCCAGGTGTGTTTCGCTGAGAGCTGCTATATCAACGTTGTAACAAGCCAGCTCCCTAGCAACCAATGCCAATCTTCTCTCTGGTCTGTCTGCCTTAGTATTATCCAGCAGAGTTCTCACATTCCATGTACCAAGGATGAGTACCATAATTTTCTTTTCCTTTATTGTGTGTCGACCGCTGTATGGGAAACCGGCCAGCTGCGGTAGGCTGGCCAGGTGAAATGAAGCAGACTATGTTTGATGCAACTTTTCTAGCCCTGTCCTCGGTTGAGATGAGCAGAGTGATCTTGAACAGCACTGCTCAGACACCCAGGAGGCTGCCGAAATCCATTGCTGCTTCGGTCCAGTGTGGAGCGACCATATAGCCTGGGCCGCATGCGTGCAAGTTCGTGACTACAGCTTCCAGTGACTCCACACCTGCTGCTTTGCCACTCTCCCATCGCCACAGGACTTTAGATATGCAGTTGTTAAAGTCATGACTTGCGCTTGACTTGTATTAAAGTGAGGAAGAGTTGCGCAGTCGTCAACCTCTCTCTCACGCGTACCTATCTAGCCCCAGTGGCAAGAAGTAGGTGAGACAACTGGAGATAGGTCAGGGTGCAGTGGATGGCCAGCAGTGTCCTATGTGCCTTGCTGCGCCCTCAGCACTCCACAACACTGTGCTTTCCATTGTCCGTTGAATTTTGAATGGTTTCTTCCGCACAGTCTGCCATATCCAGTCTTCACATGCAAGCCAAACCCTTGAAAATCACCGTAGATCTCAAAGAAACCAAAAATCTACCCTCACCTGGTTTGGCCCGCCTACCGAGGCGGTGTTCTGGAGTGTACTCGCTGCCGCTTTCTATCAGCTACTTAAAGGTACAGGTGAGAGATGAGCATCAGACGAGGACCAAAGATGGAAGAGCTGTCCAGAAAGGACACGGCAAGCCCTCCACCAGAGGTGCTACCTCTATCTAGACACCCCATACACCCCCTTGGGATGCTTTACTGCTGATATGACACAGGTATCATGATAGCACTAAATTTTTGTTCTCCTGATAACTATTCTTTTAGATGTCCCACACAGCCTGAAGGGTTTTCATGAGAGAAAATAGCTTTGCAGGAAATATAAGCATTAGACTGTACAGGACTGGGATTAAGCTATTTTCTCTAATGAAGCCCCCTTTAGTCTGTTTTGGATATCTGGAAGAACTATTTTCTGTGGATGTTAAAACATTTCCAGGGTTACATTTCATTTGTGCTATATTAATCTAGTAAATAACGGTTGAGCAAAGTGGTTTGTTCGATCTATACAAGCAACATCAGCATTGATCCAGTATAAAACAACCTTTATTATATCCAGATAAAAGTTATGAAAGTACACTGAATAGTACATCTCAAGTATTAGTAGTGTACCGATAGAATCTTGCTACCTGTCTACAAAACCATATTTATACTGGCTTTATCACTATTATCAGTATCATACTTGATACTGAATAAATTCACAACATTGAGGTGTTTTAAAATTTTTTCTTTCATATTTTCATTATTTACATATCATTATCATGTGATTTTCATTATTCCATGGCTATTCTTTCTTGGTGTTTCAATTTCAATGTTAATGAATGAGTGATAAAAAATAATCAAAATATTATGTGAACACCAGAATAGTATGAGTAAAACTACAACTAGTCCCACAAAAATTAACCAGTATTATTACTCCACCAACTTCGCACCTCAGCATTTTATGATTAGCCATCTAATTAGTAAAGGGAGTCAAGCTATGTGTAAATTATCCTCAGTATAACTACAGCTGTTCTGTGAAAGCCTCGGAGGTTGCCTTAAGAACATTAGTGATCAAACAGCATCATGAAAAGCAAGGAACACACCAGACAAATCAGGGATAAAGTTGTGGAGAAGATTAAAGCAGGGTTAGGTCTAACAATAATATCCCAAGCTCTGACCATGTCACGGAGCATTGTTCAATCCATCTTCCAAAAATAGGAGAATGACACAACTGCAAACCTACCAAGACATTGCAGTCTGCCTAAACTGACACCCTAGGCTCAGGTGGGAGAATTTCAGAGGTGTATCTAGCCTTTCTTGCACCCGGGGCAAAGGATCAGTTTGGTGCCCCCCCCAAAAAAAACCTCCCCCATTTGAACCTTAACTCTACTGAAACTGTATGACCAAGCCAAGGTACATTCCTGAATCCCCATGTTAAAATAGATACCAATAAAAGTAAAATTAATTGAGACATCAGTAGGTTAAGTGTTTTTGAATATCCATATTGAATCAGGAGCCCCATATAATCCTGCATAAAGGTTAATAATGGCCCCATAAGATGCTCCATAGACACATTTGCCCAATATAGTGCTGCAGAAACGTTGATTATGACCTCATAAGATGCTCCATAAAGATATTTGCGCCATATAGGGCTGCAGAAACGTTGATTATGGCCCAATAAGATGCTCCATAGAGACATTTGCCCCATATAGTGCTGCAGAAACATTGATTATGGCCCCATAAGATGCTCCATAAAGATATTTACCTCATATAGTGCTGCACAAACGTTAATTATGGCCCCATACAGACACTTGCCCCATATAGTGCTGCACAAATGTTGATTATGGCCCCATACAGACACTTGCCCCATATAGTGCTGCACAAATGTTGATTATAGCCCCCTACAGACACTTGCCCCATAGAGTGCTACACAAACGTTATGGCCCCATAAGATGCTTCATACAGAAACTTGCCCCGTTATAGTGCTGCACAAACGTTACGGGCCCCATAAGATGCTCTATACAGACACTTGCCCCATATAGTGCTGCACAAACGTTATGGCCCCATAAGATGTCCCATGCAGATACTTGCCCCATATAGTGCTGCACAAACGTTATGGCCCCATAAGATGCTCCATACACACACTTGCCCCATTATAGTGCTGTACAAACGTTATGGCCCCATAAGATGCCCTTTACAGACACTTGGCCCATATAGTACTGCACAAATGTTATGGCCCCATAAGATGCTCTATACAGACACTTGCCCCATTATAGTGCTATACAAATGTTATGGCCCCATAAGATGCCCCATACAGACACTTGCCCCATATAGTACTGCACAAACGTTATGGCCCCATAAGATGCTCTATACAGACACTTGCCCCATTATAGTGCTGTACAAACGTTATGGCCCCATAAGATGCCCCATACAGACACTTGCCCCATATAGTACTGCACAAACGTTATGGCCCCATAAGATGCTCCATAGAGACACTTGCCCCATATAGTACTGCACAAACGTTATGGCCCCATAAGATGCCCCATGCAGACACTTGCCCCATATAGTACTGCACAAATGTTATGGCCCCATAAGATGCCCCATACAGACACTTGCCCCATATAGTGCTGCACAAACGTTATGGCCCCATAAGATGCTCTATACAGACACTTGCCCCATTTGCCGTTGCTGCGATAAAAAAAAACCTGCTCATCGTTCCAGCTGCTGCTTCATCTTCAGCACTGACGTTCAGGCAGAGGGCGCACACTAACTACATCACCGCGTCCTCTGACCTCAGCATCACTGCTGAAGACCGAGCGGCGCCGGAACGAGGAGCAGGTGAATATCGTGCTGCACTCTGTTATGATCCTTAGCGGTTGAGGATCACAAATTACTTCAGCTAAGTAACAAACATAGGACAAGCTCTAGGGAGGTGGCAAACTGAAATGACCGCAAATCTGAACCTATCCAAACACACTAGAAGTAGCCGGTGAACGTGCCTAAAAATCCTAGACGTCCCGAGCCAGCCTGAGGAACTAACTACCCCTAGAGAGAAAGAAAAGACCTCTCTTGCCTCCAGAGAAATAATCCCCAAAGATATAGAAGCCCCCAACAGATAATAACGGTGAGGTAAGAGGAAGGCACATACACAGGGGTGAAAGCAGATTCAGCAAATGAGGCCCACTAATACTAGATAGCAGAAAATAGAAAAGGGAATCTATGCGGTCAGTAAAAAACCCTTACAAAATATCCACTCTGAGATTTCAAGAACCCCCACACCAACTAACGGTGTGGGGGGAGAAACTCAGTCCCCTAGAGCAACCAGCAAGCGAAGAAATCACATTTTAGCGAGCTGGACTAAAAACATAATGAACACTGATAATCAAAAAATGATCAAACAAAAACTTAGCTTGTCTTGGAGAGACTGGGAGCAGGTAGACACAAGGAATCTGAAGAGCACTGAATACATTGATAGCAGGCAAGGAACTGAGTCACCAGGTGAGCTAAATAGGAAACCAACCAAGGATAACGAACCAGCTGATGCAGCCAACCTGCAGAAAGACAACACTACACAGTACCGCTTGTGACCACTAGAGGGAGCCCAAAAATAGAATTCACAACAGTACCCCCCCCCTTGAGGAGGGGTCACCGAACCCTTATCAAGACCCCCAGGGCAATCAGGATGAGCCGCGTGGAAGGCACGAACCAAATCGGCCGCATGAACATCAGAGGCGACAACCCAGGAATTATCCTCCTGACCATAGCCCTTCCACTTAACCAAATACTGAAGCCTCCGTCTAGAGATACGAGAATCCAAAATCTTCTCCACCACGTACTCCAATTTGCCCTCAACCAGCACCGGAGCAGGAGGCTCAACAGAAGGAACCACAGGTACCACATACCTCCGCAACAAAGACCTATGGAACACATTATGAATGGCAAACGATGCTGGGAGATCCAAACGAAAAGACACCGGGTTAAGGATTTCCAAGATCTTATAAGGACCGATGAAGTGAGGCTTGAATTTAGGAGAGGAGACTTTCATAGGAACATACCGAGAAGACAGCCACACCAAATCCCCAACACGAAGTCGGGGACCCACACCGCGGCGGCGGTTGGCAAAGCGCTGAGCCTTCTCCTGTGACAACCTCAAATTGTCCACCACATGGTTCCAAATCTGCTGCAACCTATCCACCACAGAATCCACCCCAGGACAGTCAGAAGGCTCAACCTGACCCGAGGAAAAACGAGGATGGAAACCAGAATTGCAGAAAAAAGGCGAAACCAAAGTAGCAGAACTAGCCCGATTATTAAGGGCAAACTCGGCCAATGGCAAAAAAGTCACCCAATCATCCTGATCAGCAGAAACAAAACATCTCAAATAAGTTTCCAACGTCTGATTAGTTCGCTCGGTTTGGCCATTAGTCTGAGGATGGAAGGCCGACGAAAAAGACAAATCAATGCCCATCTTAGCACAAAAAGTCCGCCAAAACCTGGACACAAACTGGGATCCTCTATCAGACACAATATTCTCAGGAATGCCGTGCAAGCGAACCACATTCTGAAAAAATAGAGAAACCAAATCGGAGGAAGAAGGCAACTTAGGCAAGGGCACCAAATGGACCATCTTGGATAAACGATCACACACCACCCAGATGACCGACATTCTCTGAGAGACTGGAAGATCCGAAATAAAATCCATGGAAATGTGCATCCAAGGCCTTTTCGGAACAGGCAAAGGCAAAAGCAAACCGCTGGCACGAGAACAGCAAGGCTTAGCCCGAGCACAAATCCCACAAGACTGCACAAAGGAACGCACATCCCGCGACAAGGAAGGCCACCAGAAGGACCTAGCCACCAAATCTCTGGTACCAAAAATCCCAGGATGACCCGCCAACACCGAAGAATGAACCTCGGAAATAACTCTGCTGGTCCATCTATCCGGGACAAACAGTCTCTCTGGTGGACAACGGTCAGGCCTATCCGCCTGAAATTTCTGCAGCACTCATCGCAAATCTGGGGAAATGGCAGACAAAATCACTCCCTCTCTGAGAATACCAGCCGGCTCAGAAACTCCCGGAGAGTCAGGCACAAAACTCCTAGAAAGTGCATCAGCTTTCACGTTCTTCGAACCAGGCAGGTATGAGACCACAAAGTTGAAACGGGAGAAAGACAACGACCAACGAGCCTGTCTAGGATTCAGGCGCTTGGCAAATTCAAGGTAAATCAGATTTTTGTGATCAGTCAAGACCACCACACGATGTTTAGCTCCTTCGAGCCAATGTCGCCACTCCTCAAATGCCCACTTCATAGCCAACAACTCCCGATTACCAACATCATAATTCCGCTCGGCAGGCGAAAACTTTCTTGAAAAGAAAGCACATGGCTTCATCACAGAGCCATCAGAGCTTCTCTGCGACAAAACAGCCCCTGCTCCAATCTCAGAAGCATCAACCTCGACCTGGAAGGGGAGAGAGACATCTGGCTGACATAAGACTGGAGCTGAAGAAAACCGGTGCTTCAGCTCCCGAAAGGCCTCCACGGCCGCAGGAGACCAGTTAGTCACATCAGAACCCTTCTTGGTCAAATCCGTCAAAGGTTTAACCACGCTAGAAAAATTAGCGATGAAACGACGGTAAAAATTAGCAAAACCCAAGAACTTCTGAAGACTCTTAACAGACGTGGGCTGAGTCCAGTCATGAATAGCCTGGACCTTGACTGGGTCCATCTCCACAGTAGAAGGAGAAAAAATAAAACCCAAAAAGGAGACCTTCTGTACTCCGAAGAGGCATTTTGAGCCCTTCACAAATAAAGCATTAGCACGCAGGACCTGAAACACCATCCTGACCTGCTTCACATGGGACTCCCAATCATCAGAAAAGACCAAAATGTCATCCAGATAAACAATCATAAATTTATCCAGATATTCTCGGAAGATGTCATGCATGAAGGACTGAAACACAGAAGGAGCATTAGAGAGTCCAAAAGGCATCACTAAGTACTCAAAATGGCCTTCGGGCATATTAAATGTTGTTTTCCATTCATCTCCCTGCTTAATGCGCACAAGGTTATACGCACCACGGAGATCTATCTTGGTGAACCAACTGGCACCCTTAATCCGAGCAAACAAATCAGACAATAGTGGCAAAGGATACTGAAATTTGACTGTGATTTTATTCAGAAGACGATAATCTATACAAGGTCTCAAAGAACCGTCCTTCTTGGCCACAAAAAAAAAACCTGCACCAAGAGGGGAAGAGGATGGGCGAATATGTCCCTTCTCCAGAGACTCCTTTATATAACTCCGCATCGCGGCATGCTCTGGTATAGACAAATTAAAAAGTCGTCCCTTAGGGAATTTACTACCAGGAATTAAATTTATAGCACAGTCACAATCCCTATGAGGAGGCAGGGCACAGGACCTGGGCTCATCAAATACATCCTGGTAGTCAGACAAAAACTCAGGGACCTCAGAAGGAGTGGAAGAAGCAATAGACACCAACGGAGTATCGCCATGAATTCCCTGACAACCCCAACTTGACACAGACATAGCTTTCCAATCTAAAACTGGATTATAAGCTTGCAGCCATGGCAGACCCAAAACGACAACATCATGCAAATTATGCAGAACAAGAAAGTGAATCACCTCCTGATGTACGGGAGTCATGCACATGGTCATTTGCGTCCAATACTGAGGCTTATTCTCAGCCAATTGCGTAGCATCAATTCCCCTCAGAGGAATAGGAAATTCCAAAGGCTCCAGGACAAAACCACAGCACCTGGCAAACGACAAATCCATCAGATTCAGGGCAGCACCCGAATCCACAAAAGCCATAACCGGGTAGGACGACAAAGAACAAATCAAAGTAACAGACAAAATAAATTTAGGCTGTATAGTACCAATGGTGACAGGTTTAGATTTCTTTTTTAAGCGTTTAGAGCATGCTGAGATAACATGAGTAGAATCACCACAGTAAAAGCACAACCCATTTTGACGTCTATGACTTTGTCGCTCAATTCTGGTCAGAGTTCGGTCACATTGCATAGACTCAGGTCTCTGTTCGGAAAATACCGCCAAAGGATGAGCAGATTTGCGCTGCCACAAACGCCGATCAACCTGAATGGCTAAAGCCATAGAATCACTCAGACTTGCAGGGGTGGGAAACCCCACCATAACATTCTTAACGGCCTCAGAAAGACCTTCTCTGAAATTTGCAGCCAGGGCACACTCATTCCATTGAGTAAGCACCGACCATTTCCGAAATTTTTGACAATACACCTCTGCTTCATCCTGACCCTGAGAGATAGCCAGCAACGCTTTTTCTGCCTGATTCTCAAGATTAGGCTCCTCATAAAGCAGTCCAAGAGCCAGAAAAAATGCATCCACATTAAGCAATGCAGGATCTCCTGGCGCCAGAGAGAAAGCCCAATCTTGAGGGTCGCCGCGCAACAAGGAGATAACAATTTTAACTTGCTGAGCGGAATCACCAGAGGAACGAGGTCTCAGAGATAGAAATAACTTACAATTATTCTTAAAATTTAGAAACCTAGATCTATCTCCAGAAAACAACTCAGGAATGGGTATCCTTGGTTCTGACATAGGGCTATGAATAACAAAATCCTGAATACTTTGCACCCATGCAGTAAGATGATCCACACTAGAAGTCAGAGTCTGAACATTCATGTCTGCAGCTGAGCTCAAAACCACCCAGAGTTCAAGGGGATGAAAGAAGCTAAACAGACTGCAGCAAAGGAAAAGAGGGAGGAAAAAAAAAAATGTACTCCGGTCTTCTTTTTATCCCACTTCTGCGATGCATTAAACACTTTTGGCCTGCTATACTGTTATGATCCTTAGTGGCTGAGGATCACAAATTACTCCAGCTAAGTAACAAACATAGGACAAGCTCTAGGGAGGTGGCAAACTGGACTGACCGCAAATCTGAACCTATCCAAACACACTAGAAGTAGCCGGTGAACGTGCCTAAAAATCCTAGACGTCCCGAGCCAGCCTGAGGCACTAACTACCCCTAGAGAGAAAGAAAAGACCTCTCTTGCCTCCAGAGAAATAATCCCCAAAGATATAGAAGCCCCCAACAGATAATAACGGTGAGGTAAGAGGAAGGCACATACACAGGGGTGAAAGCAGATTCAGCAAATGAGGCCCACTAATACTAGATAGCAGAAAATAGAAAAGGGAATCTATGCGGTCAGTAAAAAACCCTTACAAAATATCCACTCTGAGATTTCAAGAACCCCCACACCAACTAACGGTGTGAGGGGAGAAACTCAGTCCCCTAGAGCAACCAGCAAGCGAAGAAATCACATTTTAGCGAGCTGGACTAAAAACATAATGAACACTGATAATCAAAAAATGATCAAACAAAAACTTAGCTTGTCTTGGAGAGACTGGGAGCAGGTAGACACAAGGAATCTGAAGAGCACTGAATACATTGATAGCAGGCAAGGAACTGAGTCACCAGGTGAGCTAAATAGGAAACCAACCAAGGATAACGAACCAGCTGATGCAGCCAACCTGCAGAAAGACAACACTACACAGTACCGCTTGTGACCACTAGAGGGAGCCCAAAAATAGAATTCACAACAGCACTCCCCTCCTTCTTCCTGTACTGAGCGGTCACCGTTACCGCTCATTACAGTAATGAATATGCGGCTCCACCCCTATGGGAGGTGATGCCGCATATTAATTACTGTAATGAGCAGTACCATGTGACTGCTCAGTACAGGACGAGGAGCCTCCTTGAACCACCGCATCGGCTGCCCCCCTTGGATACGCCACTGGAGAATTTGTCCACTGTATAACTATTAAACGTATGCCCCACAAATTTGGCCTTTATGGAAGAGTGTCAGGAAGAAAGTTATTTTTGAAAGCAATCCATAAGAAGTCCTGTTTGCAGTTTGCAAAAAGTCATGTAGGAGATGCACTTTATTTTAACCCTTCCCCTGACGAAGCCGTCCCAGTAACGGCGATATGCGTGGGATCCTTCCCCGCTGTGATCTTGGATACTTGCTTCCTGGCACGCTGTGCTCCTGGCGTTACCAATCGCTTCTGTGCCTGCTTGGTTGGGCCTGGGATTTCTTCTTATATTTTGGGTATGTGGCTATTATAGCCTTACAAGTCTGGGCACAGCAGTCATCCATCTTTTCTTGTCCAGTTCCCTTGGACACCACATATTTATGCAGGAGGCAGTAGGGCCATATGCAGGTGTCATATTTGTGTTATACCTGGGCTACATCTAGTTCATGAACATTACATCTATGTGTTTTTTTTATATTTTTTGATGCGGATATTGCTCAGATATATGATATCTCAAGTTATATGCACATGTTCTTGATTACAGGGCATTCGCCCTTGTTTGGCCATTATAATCACCATGGATCATTGTGGGGTTTTGTGGTGTGTTACATGTTTTTAATGTTTTTATTGTGTCAATAAAGTTTGCCTTTTATATTATTGATATACTTTGTGGTGTGCAGCATTTTCCAGTGGTTCTTTTTCTTGGTTTTTCTCAGTCCTTCCATTTCCACTGTGCTGCACCCCTCACCTTCTATTACAGAATATAGGTAGTGCGCTAGTGTCTCATATTCTGCACTTTATTTTAAACACACCTAGGTTTTAGAGGAGAAAAATAAGTAAAAAAATATTTTGAGGCAAATGGTGTGATAAATTATTTAACAAATTAACTAAATATTATTTTAGCAAAGTAGTATATACATGAGTGTATTTGTAGAATGACAGGGGTGATAGTCACATTTTGACCATCAGCCCCCTCATTCTTAAGAATATACCCACGTACTGTATACATTTGTGTATTCTGAAAGATGAGGGAGGTGGTAGTCACATTTGCAATAAACATTACAGTCCCTCCCTGGAGTGTTTATACTATATATGATTACAATCCACATCATCTTTCAGAATGCACTCATCGATACTGTATATTCTAAGGGATGATGGAATTTGTAGTAATATTGCACCTCCCTTTCAGTGTCTATGCTCACAATGTTAATAAAGCCATAGATCTTTATTAAGGCTAACAGGACCCTTCATACATGGGACACAATTTTGTCAGGGACAGATCACTGATTGGTGAAGGCAGCTCTGCAGCAGTTCCCTCCACCAATCAGTATCCAGCCCTGCAGAGGGGGAGGAGAATCACTCTCCTTTCTCTCCTATCCCTTTAGGCTATGTTCACACGATGCGGTTTTTGCTGCGGATCCGCAGCGGATTTGCAGCTGCGGATCCGCAGCAGTTTTCCATGCAGGGTACAGTACAATGTTACCCTATGGAAAACAAAATCCGCTGTGCCGACGATCCTTTTTTTCGCAGGCAAATCCGCGCGGATTTGCCTGCAGAAAAAAAGAAGTACCATGTCAATTCTTTCTGCGGATTCTGCTGCGGGTTTCCAACAACACCAATAGGAAACTGCAGTTGGAAACCCGCAGTGGAATCCGCAGTAGAAAAAGGACACAAATCCGCGGTGAAAAGCACCGCGGGTTTTCACTGCGGATTTTCCCAAAAAAGGACCTGAAAAATCCGCAGTGAAAAAAGGATCGTGTGAACAAGCCCTAAAGGAGGTCCCCGATTGCACTAAATGGAGGATTAGCACTGGCCCTGTGACTTCCCACTGCCCACTGGCATGATTCACAGCCTTCCGCTTCTGTAAAACAATTCACAGCACTCCTCTCTAACTGCCATGATTTGCAGCTCTCCGCTCCCGCCACCATGATTCACCTCTCACCACTTCACATTACTGCCCCTCGCGCAGCCTGTCTGCTGCTAGCATTCCCTGGGCCGCGGTGAGTGATAGCGCTTTCATGTAACTGTGTTTGCTTTATAAGACACACTGAGTTTTTCCTCTCACTTTGAGAGGAAAAAATGCATCTTATAAAGCTAAAAATACAGTAGTTTGCACAGAATGGTAAAAAATTTCAGACTCTACATGTGCAAAGTTGACAGAGACATAAAGACTTGAAGCAGTAATTGCAATCAAAGGTCGTCTTGCAAAATATTGACTAAGTAGGGTGGAATACAAATGCATGTCTCAATTTTCAGATTTAGATTGTAAAAATACCGTATATACTCGAGTATAAGCCGACCCGAGTATAAGCTGACCCGAGTATAAGCCGACCCCCCTAATTTTGCCACAATAAACTGGGAAAACTTAATGACTCGAGTATAAGCCTAGGGTGGGAAATGCAGCAGCTACCGGTAAATTTCAAAAATAAAAATAGATACCAATAAAAGTAAAATTAATTGAGACATCAATAGTTTAAGTGTTTTTGAATATCTATATTGAATCAGGAGCCCCATATAATGCTACATACAGTTCATGAAGGGCCCAATAAGATGCTCCATACAAAATACTCTCCATATAATGCTGCATACAGTTTATGATGGGCTCCATAAGATGCTCCATACAAAATACACCCCATATAATGCTGCATACAGTTTATGATGGGCTCCATAAGATGCTCCATATTAAAATATGTCCCATATAATGCTGCACAAATGTTGATTATGACCCCATAAGATGCTCCATAGACACATTTGCCCTGTATAATGCTCCACAAATGTGGATTATGGCCCCATAAGATGATCCATACAGATATTTGCCCCATATAATGCTGCACATGGCCCCATAAGATTCTCCATACAGGTATTTGCCCCATATAATGCTGCACATGGCCCCATATAGATATTTGCCCCATATAATGATGCACATGGCCCCATACAGATATTTGCCCCATATAATGCTACACATGGCCCCATAAGATGCTCCTTACAGATATTTGCCCCATATAATGCTGCACATGACCCCATACAGATATTTGCCCCATTTAATGCTGCACATGGCCCCATACAGATATTTGCCCCATATAATGCTGCACATGGCCCCATAAGATGCTCCTTACAGATATTTGCCCCATATAATGCTGCACATGACCCCATACAGATATTTGCCCCATTTAATGCTGCACATGGCCCCATACAGATATTTGCCCCATATAATGCTGCACATGGCCCCATACAGATATTTGCCCCATATAATGCTACACATGGCCCCATAAGATGCTCCTTACAGATATTTGCCCCATATAATGCTGCACATGACCCCATACAGATATTTGCCCCATTTAATGCTGCACATGGCCCCATACAGATATTTGCCCCATATAATGCTGCACATGGCCCCATACAGATATTTGCCCCATATAATGCTACACATGGCCCCATAAGATGCTCCTTACAGATATTTGCCCCATATAATGCTGCACATGACCCCATACAGATATTTGCCCCATTTAATGCTGCACATGGCCCCATACAGATATTTGCCCCATATAATGCTGCACATGGCCCCATAAGATGCTCCTTACAGATATTTGCCCCATATAATGCTGCACATGACCCCATACAGATATTTGCCCCATTTAATGCTGCACATGGCCCCATACAGATATTTGCCCCATATAATGCTGCACATGGCCCCATACAGATATTTGCCCCATATAATGCTGCACATGGCCCCATACAGATATTTGCCCCATATAATGCTGCACATGGCCCCATACAGATATTTGCCCCAAAAAATGCTGCACATGGCCCCATACAGATATTTGGCCCATATAATGCTTCACATGGCCCCATAAGATGCTCCATACAGATATTTGCCCCATATAATGTTGCACATGATCCCATACAGATATTTGCCCTATATAATGCTGCACATGGCTGCATACAGATATTTGCGCCATATAATGCTGCACATGGCCCCATAAGATGCTCCGTACAGATATTTGCCCCATATAATGCTGCACATGACCCCATACAGATATTTGCCCCATATAATGCTGCACATGGCCCCATACAGATATTTGCCCCATATAATGCTGCACATGGCCCCATACAGATATTTGCCCCATGTAATGCTGCACATGGCCCCATATAGATATTTGCCCCATATAATGCTGCACATGGCCCCATAAGATGCTCCATACAGACATTTGCCCCATATGCTGTTGCTGCGATTAAAAAAATAAAATTACATACTCACCTCTCAGGTCCCCGGCACTTGCTATACTCACCTTTCCTGTTCCACCGCCGACCACCGCTGTGTCTTCCCCGTCCTCCAAACTGACGCTCAGGCAGAGGGCGGCACGCACTAATCGCGTCATCGCGCCCTCTGACCTGCGTGTCACTGCAGAGGATGCAACGGTGGAATGGGGAGCAGGTGAATATAGTGCACTGAGTTATACTCACCTGCTCTTGGCGCGGTACCTGCACATCTGTTCCCCGGCGCCGGCAGCTTTTTCCTGTATTGAGCGGTCACATGGTACCGCTCACTACAGCAATGAATATGCGGCTCCACCCCTATGGGAGTGGAATTCGGGTCCATATTCATTACTGTAATGAACGGTACCATGTGACCGCTCAATACAGGAAAAAGCTGCCGGTGCCGGGGAACCAGGGACGTGCAGGGACCGCGTCAGGAGCAGGTGAGTATTATTACACAGCTCCGTTCCCCCTCCCCTACCGACCCCTGGGTATGACTCGAGTATAAGCCGAGAGGGTTACTTTCAGCCAAAAAAAGTGGGCTGAAAATCTCGGCTTACACTCGAGTATATACGGTAATCAAGAAACCATGTTTCATTTCCTTTACACTTCAGAAATCCTTGCTACTTTGCTACTTTGTGTTGGTATATCACATAAAATTCCAATAAAATACATGTAAGTTTGTGGTTGTAATGTGAAAAAAGTGGTAAAGTTCACTTCTTTTCTATTGTGCAAACATAGTAAAATATAACTAAGACTATATACTGTAAAATTGGGATCTCAGCAATTGATTGCACTGAGAATATGTTGCTTACACCACACAGTCAAAACTGTAAAAAAAGATGAACTGGGGGGAGAAAAATACTTTTTCACAAATTACCACATGAAGTTCATGCTCTGGAAAAATTGCATAATAAATGGATTATTAAAGTACAATTTAAACAATTATTTTCCCAGGTTATGATTTGATTGCCATATTTTCAACCTTTAGGAAGCAATGAAAAAATTTTGAATAAAGAGCACATATATTAATGAGTTAATTGCTCAATGCAATTTACATAGATCATAATAAGAAAAGTGCTTAGAGTGCTTAACCTATTTAAATGACAAACTATATGTGCAGAAACTAATGTCATTTGCATATTATTATGTCATTCTACATTTGTGTAACTCAAGGCTAAAGACTGTCTCTAACCTAACAGGTTTCCATAGGAACAAAGTGCCTCAAACAGACATAGTTAGTTGAACACAGACAAATGTTCCTTGACCTGTGCGAGTGGTCTAATGTTTTTTTGCTTAATACTTTAATGCTGAAGCATTCCCTGCAGTGCATTGCTGATTTTCCATGTTTAAATCCATCCCACAACTCTCGCATTGATGTCAGAAAGGTGAAGTGAGTTCACTGGCTATGAACTTCCAGGACCTGTCTGATGGCAACGCGAGCAGGAAACTTCTCACTCTCGCGGTGACGTGAGACAGGTTCTACCAGTTCACCGCGAGATACTGGGCAACAGTAGCAGATGCTGCTTAGAATCTCTGCTAGATTACAGGCTGTATGGTTGCATCGGTGCAACCTGCCATCTAGGTGTAGCAGAGCTAGACTCATCATGGGTTACATGGATTAGCAGCATCTCTGCAAAAAGGTGAAGAATATTGTTGTTTTTTATTTTAAACTTTTTTTGCAGATGAGAATGGCATTGGCGGAATGAACAAGGTCATAAATATGGATTATCCCTCCCGACCAATACGTCTTTTCACTGAACTCACATATCAGACAATGGTATCCCCTGCCGGGTGAAAATGCATCAGCTGTTGACTGTGTAAGAAGAGGGACCGTGCCACAGGTACTTTTCTTGTGCCAGGTCCGGAGCTATCAGGGCTGTCTTCTCTGTTGTCCGGGGAAAAGCTTAAGAGACCAGACCAATCATTGCAGGCAGAAACAAGGGGTGTGGCTAAGGACTTAGGCTACGTTCACATTTGCGTTGTGTGCTGCGCCGGCGACGCAACGCACAACGCACGCAAAAACGCATGCAAAACGCAGCAAAACGCAGCGTTTTGTGATGCATGCGTTCATTTTTTTAGCGCAAAAAAATGCAACATGCTGCGTCTTCTGCGCCCTGACGCTTGCGCCAAAAAAACGCATGCGTCACAAAACGCAACACAACGCATGTCCATGCACCTCTCATGTTAAATATAGGGGCGCATGACGCATGCGTCGCCACGGCTGCGCCCGACGCAACGCAAATGTGAATGTAGCCTTACAGACTCAAGTTTTCCCGCCACCACTGACAGAGACTGTGAGGAGGGACATGTAGTGTCCCCATTGGTGACCACAAAGCATGGTGTTGAATGTTCCAGGCTAGTAAATACTGTGCACGTGCTGCCAGAGAGAGACCGGGTACAGGACTGTCATCTGCACCCTGATTTACCAGTGTATGTCTGCCAGGTCCCGTCAGGCTCAGACATTGCCATGGCCCATGCTCCTCCAGCCACATCAGTACATGGACTAGGGGCTCAGAGGAAGGTACCGGAGACCAACCACTGCCTCCAGAAGACGGATCATCGTTACCTCCAGGACCCTATTGGACAAGCACCACATCAGCCATTGTTGGTGCCATCACCTGTTCCAGGATGACCACATCTTGATAAACATCTGACAGGATAAGTTAACCCCCAAGAACTGTTAATACCTTTTCCACTGTTCCTTAACCCCTGCATCTTATCTATATTTTTGAACTCCCTACCCAACCCCCGAGTTAACCTTTAACCTACCTGTGTAGAGCGTCTCAGTGTGAATTAAATTGTTAACGCTTGCTCTGTCTCCTGTCCCTCACTGCATCCCGCAACCTGCTCACACTTGTACACTATAGCTGACACCTTGCTTCATCAGCCTCGATTGGTGTTGGCAAAAACCATGGCTTTTTAAAAACTTAGATGCTACTGTCAATAGTGACTACGGCATCTACAGTGCCTTGCGAAAGTATTGGGCCCCCTGGAACTTTTCAACCTTTTCCCACATATCACGCTTCAAACATAAAGATACCAAATGTAATTTTTGGTGAAGAATCAACAACAAGTGGAACACAATTGTAAAGTTGAATGAAATTTATTGGTTATTTTAAATTTTTGTGGAAATTCAAAAACTGAAAAGTGGGGCGTGCAATATTATTTGGCCCCTTTACTTTCAGTGCAGCAAACTCACTCTAGAAGTTCATTCTGGATCTCTGAATGATCCAAAGTTGTCCTAAATGCCTAATGATGATAAATATAATCCACCTGTGTGTAATCAAGTCTCCGTATAAATGCACCTGCTCTGTGATAGTCTCAGGGTTCTGTTTGAAGCACAGAGAGCATCATGAAGACCAAGAAACACAACAGGCAGGTCCGTGATGCTGTTGTGGAGAAGTTTAAAGCTGGATTTGGATACAAAATAATTTCTAAAACTTTAAACATCCCAAGGAGCACTGTGCAAGCGATCATATTGAAATGGAAGGAGTATCATACCACTGCAAATCTACCAAGACCTGGCTGTTGCTCTAAACTTTCATCTCAAACAAGGAGAAGACTGATCAGAGATGCAGCCAAGAGGCCCATGATCACTCTGGATGAACTGCAGGGATCTACCAAAAACCAAAATCGAACTTTTTGGCAACAATGCCAAACGATATGTTTGGCGTAAAGGCAACACAGCTCATCATCCTGAACACACCATCTTCCCTGTGACAAACATGTTGGTGGTAGCATCATGGCTTGGGCCTGCTTTTCATCAGCAGGGACAGGGAAAATGGTTAAAATTTATGGGAAGATGGATGGAGCCAAATACAGGACCATTCTTGAAGAAAACCTGTTGGAGTCTGCAAAAGACCTGAGACTGGGATCGAGATTTGTCTTCCATCAAGACAATGATCACAAAGATAAAGCAAAATATACAATGGAATGGTTCACAAATAAACATATCCAGGTGTTAGAATGGCCAAGTCAAAGTCCAAACCTCAATTGAATCGAGAATCTGTGGAAAGAGCTGAAAACTGCTGTTCACAAATGATCTCCATCAACCCTCACTGAGCTCGAGCTGTTTGCCAAGGAAGAATGGGCAAGAATTTCAGTCTCGAGATGTACAAAACTGATAGAGACATATCCCAAGCAACTTGCAGCTGTAATCGCAGCAAAAGGTTACACAACAAATTATTAAGTTAAAGGGGCCGAATAATATTGCACGCCCCACTCTTCAGTTTTTGAATTTCCACAAAAATGTAAAATAACAAATACATTTCGTTCAACTTCACAATTGTGTTCCACTTGTTGTTGATTCTTCACCAAAAATTTAGATTTGTTATCTTTATGTTTGAAGCATGATATGTAGGAAAAGGTTGAAAAGTTCCAGGGGTCCAAATAATTTTGCAAGGCACTGTAAATGGTTAATAGAGTGTGGTGGCTCCCTCTTTATCCCTATTGACACCCTGAGATAATGATTGTGTGGTCCTGATGCTTGCCATGCCAATTCCCTGACAAATAACGGCCTTAGAGACTGCCGGCTAGAGTGGCCTGTTCAAAAGTTAGCGACATTTAGGTGATAAAAATAACATTTTTCCTTCCTGTCATGCCACTTTGTATTAATTCCTGAAAAGCAGCCTAATGGTTAATACATTACCTGACAGCAGTTTTGAATATGTTGAGGTGTGCTGTTTTTAAAATGCTCTCACTTTTGGGGATTTTATGTGGGTCCATCAAAGTCACATCAAATCTGGAAAGGTCCCCAAAAAAAGTAAGTTTTGTAAATTTCCTTGAAAAAATGAAAAATTACTGCTACAGTTTTAAACCTTCTAACATCCTAGCAAAATATAAGGATATTTTAAAAATGATGTGAGGCAGATGTAATGGAAATGCTATTTAATGACTATTTTATGTGGCATGACTGTCTGGATAAGGGGATAGTCAGTTAAAGCTTGAAAATATCGATATAAATTTACTATTGACATAAACTACAATGTGTCACAAAAACAGTCTCAAAATTAATTAGATCTGTTGAAGTGTTCCAGAGTTATTGCCACATATAGTGACAGTGGTCAGATTTGATAAATTTTGTCTGGTCACTAAGGGGTTAATTAAAATTTATTAACAGAGTCTTTGTCATTCTTTCAATTAATCGACTTTATTCTGGGTGTCTGTGTTTTCATACAATGCGACTATGGGGTTAGTAATGGGAGCATCTTATTGAAGCTTCTGCATTACTAACCTCCAGGCTAGATTTCACCTGACAATACAAAGGTGACATCAACCCCCCAACTATCACCCCACTTTCCACCGCTACAGAGCAAGTAGGAAAAGCGAGGCAAAGTGCCAGAATTGGCGCATCTTAGAGATGCGCCTTTTCTGGGGCAGCTGAGAGCTGATATTTTTAGCCTGGGGGGGCAGTGTCCATGGCCCCTTCCTAGGCTATAAATATCAGCCCGCAGATGTCTGCATAACCTTTGCTGGTTATTAATTATAGGGGGACCCTGCGTCATGTTTTTAGGGTCCCCCAGTAAAGGCTAAGTATACAGTTGTGAGCTGATATTAATAGCCTGGGAAGCTCCATGAATATTATCCCCTTCCCAGGCTATAAACATCGGACCTCAGCCCTGGGCTTTCCCTCTGCTGGCTATGAAAATTATGTGGGAGCCCACGCCATTTTTTTCAGAAAAATTATCTTTTATTAATTAAATACAAGTACAGTAAGCTGGGCACACACTGTACTAATTGTATATGTCACTGATAGCTATATATCTACCTATTCTATATGTATTTACTGTAAATAATCCATTTGCTGTCATTTTACACTATGGGGCTGCTGAATTGCCGGCTTTTCTTCTATCTATCTATCTATCTATCTATCTATCTATCTATCTATCTATCTATCTATCTATCTATTATATGTACACATATACAGTGTATATATATATATATATATATATATATATATATATATATATATATATATATATATATATATATATTTATATACAGAAGGAGTAGAACCATCTCAAGGAGGATCACAAGGAAATGGACTGCATGTGGCTTAAATATGAGTGTCTGAGCAAAGGGTCTGAATACTTATGACCATGTGATATTTCAGTTTTCCTTTTTTAATAAATGTGCAAAAATTACTACTTTTCTATTTTTCTAGTCAAGATGTGGTGCATAGTGTACATTCATGAGAAAAAAGAACTTTTTTGAATTTACCAAATAGCTGCAATGAAACAAAGAGTGAAAAATTTAAGGGGTCTGAATACTTTCTGTACCCACTGTACAACCTCATCATCATCTTCTCTGTTCTCAGACTCCTCATCCTGAGAGTCAACCTCCTCCTTTTCCTACCCTGACACCACAGTACAGTTTCCGTGCACCTCTGTTATCTGAGTGTCATCAGGATCATCTCCACCCTTGGTGGTTAACGTCTGGTGATGAGGGTCTGGATTCTGCTCTGACCCTACTACGTCCGACCCCGGAACCAAAATGAAAACATTTTTTGGCATTGGTGCAGATGCTTTCCTCCTCTGGATTCTGTGATTCTTCGGAACACACCACTGATGCCCATGGAATAGAATGTGTAAGTAGCTCTTCAGAATGGCCCATCTGAGGTTCCCCACAGTCATTTGGGTGTTTGGAAATTTTTGATGCGGGGGAAACAAGGGAGATTGCGGTGCCACCTCTGAGTATTGTGCTGTCTGATGTTAAGGTGTAGGAAGAATAGGAGAGGCCACTTGATGGCGCATGCCATCCACTGTAGCACATGATCTTTCTGAGCCTCATCTACAAGGCGTGGTTTTTGGATAAGAAAAAACAGTGTTTGTTCAGTTTCATTCACATTAACACTTATCCCACGTACACTTCGAGCACCAAGCCTTTTCCCCCTTCCACCATGACCTCACTTTTGCCCACTTATGTTGAAAGTACAGTTCCCTTTTTGTAACCTGCTGTTTCACAACCTTAGACCCGCATCTGTCAGTCACCTGTCACTAAATGAACAATCAGTATTTATTTTCTATATTATTTTAGTTTGCCTGAACAACACTGTTATACCTAACAATATTTTGCCACTGAAACACAGTTTTATCACAAATGATATGGAGTAGCTAATTGGCCCTCCAGGCTGCACCCCAATGTTAGGCCTGATGATTTAGGCTGCCATCACACTAGCAGTATTTGGTCAGTATTTTACATCAATATTTGTAAGCCAAAACCAGGAGTGGAACAATTAGAGGAAAAGTATAATAGAAACACGTCACCACTTCTGTATTTATCACCCACTCCTGGTTTTGGTTTGATGGCAGCCTTATAAGTGGAAATCTGGCCTTCTGATTTATCTCTGAAACACAGTTTTTGCACAATCTACTTCAATGTTGGAAAACTGATTTCACACAGGATGGGATCCTATCTTTTTAACTGACAAGTACACTTTCAGTACCAGCGCTAGCACAGGAGCGACCTTTCTGTACTGTGAGACTGAGAAAATGTCGCCAGCAAAACAAGATGTCCACTTTTTATATGGCCAGGGACATGTGACTTCGGCAGACAATCAAAGAAGACCTTGTGTCAGGATGTTTTGGATGGTCTCTGCACCCTGATTGGTTCCCAGAATCAAAACACAGAAAGTTAAGGGAAAAAAAAGCGCGCTACTGCTAATCTCTTCACACGCTCCTCTAACCTCTCTATACTCCATCACCTCATCAAGCACAATACCCCATTGCCCCCTCTCATCATACAGCACCATTATCCTAGCCAAAGTCATAACAAAAGCATTAGTGGAAATGCAATGATTTACCGAAATGTGACTGATTTTTGTTGACTTTGAGTAAAAATGCTCATGAAAGCGAACATGAATCCATATCCGTATGTGCTACATTCATGCTGAATTTCTGATTGGCAAATGTTTTCAGAACACCTTCGCTCATCTCTAATGAACATGGCTTATATTACAAAAGATTCATCAGTGGATTTCATGAAAGAGAATTTCCACACCTGAAATGCATGTAAGACTGTCACAAGTCTGTCAGATGCTACAGTCATCCTCCATCTGACTGCAGAAGGTCTCTGTGTTTGGCATTGCAGATGCCTTCTTAAGCTTTCTGACTTGTGGATCCAGTGGGAACCTCCCTCCGGCTCTAATTGACACACCTTGACCAGGGTGTTTATAGACTCTCAGTCTGCTTCAAGGAGTCGCAGGTGATATTTACATTTTCCCTTGTGAAAGCTTGGAGCTGTACCAGTCAGCTAATTTCCTCTCTGTTGCTGTTGGAGGATGTTTGGTGCTACCTCTCTGAGTCTGCTCAAGCTAAGTTGCTTTCCCTTGTTTGCCTCCATTCTTCTTTTTAGTGTACATTGGGGACTGGTCAGTGCTCATCCCCAACCCCTTTGTTATTCAGGGCCTAGCTCTAGTGATATACAAGGCCTAGGTTCCTGCTCAGCGATTGGTGTGGAACCAATATAGGGATGGTATGGGAGGCAGGGTGCTATTAAATCTGTCTAAGGGTCTCCAATCCCCTTTACCCCAGTGTTTGGGCTTCCTTCTCCTCTTTCCCTTGTGTTGCACTTAATCTTCCCACACTGTGCGTGATAAAGACTTGAGTCGAGACCACAGCGATCCGAACTTTATGGCACTCTTGAGCCTCCTGCATCAACAAAAGTTAAGGCATCACCTGCTGATCAGCTAATGACAGAAGAAGCTGATCTACGCACAAAGTATTTTAAGGCTTAGCATTTTCTTCACACTTTATTGGTTTTGTTGCAACCCTCTTCTTCTGATGACATCACCTCCTCAGAATCCTGATCTAGTTCCCAAATCTTGTCCACTGAGCAATCATCATCAGTATTATCATCATCAATCCTGATTTGACTGACAGATGCTTCATTGTAGAAAATGTTGTGAGCTTCTTTCCACTAACCCAGAATTCAGAATTGTCAGTATGAGTGTGGCGCTGTTTAACTAGTAAAAGCATGGGCAGACACAGTAGTTAGTCACTACCATCTGATCTGCCTCAACTATTTTCTCTACCACAATTGCAGAACTACCAACACAGCTATCTGCTTCAAACATATCTTCCATAACCTAAGACTTTATATAATTCTAATACAAGCACTGACTGTTCATATCATCCAATAAAACAACTTGAAGAAGTTGCTGCTGTGAAATATCTACCTGATCCCATAGAGTGCTCTTGCTCAGGTGATTAAGAGACAATCAGACAGTAATGTTATTGATGCATTTGAAAGTTTGCAATGGAAAATATTAACTGTTACAGAATTGGAGGAGGACTGAGCAAACACTCGCTTACAGGGAACTTGACTGACGATTCATGCTGCCCAAATATTATTCTCTGAAATGCTTTGGTGTTTCAGAGAAAGTATATTTTGAAAAACCTTCAAAGACCATCAAAAAGTTAAAAACAATGTATTCTCTTCATCATATAACAATAATGCCAAATTATATTACATCAAACAGCTCATCAATTGCAGTACAAAATGTTATTTTTAACATGCAATGTGACCACTGCAATATCCAATTTGTTGGGTGCACAATTAATACCCTAAGTCAAAGAATATGTGAACATATTAGGGAAATCATTAATTTGAATAACTGTAATATTTCAGCAGCCTTGCAATATTACAGATCACATGGGTAGCTTTAACTGCTTTAAGATGATTAATATTAAACACGTACAGTTGTGTAAAAAAGTGTTTGCCCAATCCTGCTTTCCTATTCTTTTGAATGTTTGTCATACTTAAGTATTTCAGATCGCCTAACAAATTGAAATGTTAGATAGAGATAACACAAGTAAACACAAAATGCAGTCTTTAAATGAAGGTCTTTATTAGGTTTTGATTTCATGTTCTTTTACCATGTAAAATCCTGAGTGAAAAGTGATTGATCCCTCTTAAAACATAAATTAACTATGGTTTATCACATATTTGAGAAACTGTGTTCAAAATCCCTAACCACATACAGGCCTGATGACTGCCACATCTATTCTGAATCAAGAAATCACTTAAATAGGACCTGCCTGATAAAGTGAAGTACACCAAAAGATCCTCAAAGGCTATGCATCATGCCTCGATCCAAAGAAATTCTTGAACAAAAGAAAAACAAAGTAATTGAGATCTATCAGTCTAGAAAAAGTTATAAAGCAATTTCTAAAGCTTTGGGACTTCAGAAAACCACAGTGAGAGGCATTATCTACAAATGGCAAAAACATGGAACAGTGGTGAACCTTCCAAGGAGTGGCCAGGGTACCAAAATTACCACAAGAGTGCAGCGATGACTCATCAAGAGGTCACAAAAGACCCCACAATAACATCCATTCCCAAGACTTTTGTGAGAATACTTGTGGACTGACAAGACAACATTTAAACTTTTTGGAAGGTGTATGCCCCATAGCATTTAGTATATAAGAGACACAACATTTCAGAAAAGGAGCATTTGTGGTGCCCCTGGGGTCCAGTCACTACAGAGGTACTGCACCTCACCCAGAGGTATGTTATTCAACTCTCAGGTAAGGAGGGAGCACTACCCAGGACTCCAACACACACTAGTTCAGTTGGGGCATCTGGGTGTGCCCTTAGGTAGGAAGGCCTCATCCCAGGCTGGATAGGAAAGGGTGTTGGGGAGTGGATAGGGTAGGTAGAGTAGGGGAGGAGCTTAGGAGGCAAGAAGAAGAGTGCAGAGAGAAGATTGCGAGAGTAGTGGAGCTGAGCAGACGTGCGGGTCTGCAGCTTCTGAGAAACATACAGAGAAGGAACTCCCAGTCAGAGGAAGCTAGAAAGAGAGAGAACAGACTGAAAGAGAGAGATTGTAAAGAAGCTGCAGAGAGGAAGAAGGGGTCCTAGGGGCATGGGTAGTGCAGAAGCCACCCATGGGGCTGTATCCAGACTTGGAGGGACCAGCCCTCTAACTAGTGGAGAAACTAAGGACTCATCTAGCTAACCAGAGGCTGTGGCTTTTGCAAGAGGCACAGTCACATCCACCCATACTTTGCTAAAAAGACAGCCACATAGGATCCAGAGGACCAATAGAGAGGGTCACTCGACAAGATCTGAGGCTGCTGGATTGGGACACTGTGGGTAAGATGCTGGGCAGGAGAAGAGGAATGCCAGTGAAGTGAGACAGCCAGAGAAAGGCATACGGGAGTCCTGGAAAGGTGCATCCCAATCTACCTATCTGCTGGACCACTGACCTGTAGAACACAGCATCAGGCTGACATTTGTGGACTGGAAAACTATGAGTAAAAGTGGAAACTGCACCTTACTGTGTCCCTTGCGTTATTTCTACAACACCTGTCCGGCCTACCACAACCACCATCATCACATCATCTGTTCATACAGTTGTCTTGGGGTTTAGCTCTGCCTGTGGAGAGCTGTACCAACTCTGCTGCATCACCTTCAGCCCCATCGGACTCTGAGGCAGCGTCAGCTAACATCTTTATTACCGAGTACCACAGGTGGCGTCAAGAACATTTACAATTCCCCTTTTATTACATTAACTCTTTTGTTGGATGCCCAACACATGGACCAGGTCACCGCTGCCATCACACATCCCCTTTAAGAACCGACCCAGTACGGAGTATCCCCATGGCCCTTGGGGTCACTCCACATCATATCAACAGTAAAATATGGTTGTGGTACTGTGATGTTCTGGGGCGGTTTTGCTGCTAGAGGACCTGGAAGACTTGAAGTGGTAAATGGAATCATGAATTCTGCTGTCTACCAAAAAAGATTGTCTGGCCATGTTTTCATGACCTCAAGCTAAAGCGCACTTGGGTTATGCAACAGGACAATGGCCTAAAACACACCAGCAAGTCCACCTCTGAATGGTTTAAGAAAAACAAAATTAAGACTTTGCAGTGGCTTAGTCAATGTCCTAACCTTAATCCTATTGAGATTATGTGGCATCACTTTAAAGGGAAGGTGCCATCAAAAATTTTTTTTTTCCAGCGATTGAAAAAATGTAAAGAATTAATGTTTACATTTTCTTAAAAAATATTATCATTTGTTTTTAATTTAGTAAAATATGAAAAATAATTTTAAAAGGTTTGGCATTTCCACTTTTAAACACTAGGGGGAGCAGCTAATGAAATTTGACAAAAACCTAGTGTACAACTAGCTCACATTACTGCACTGCAGTAATTATGGGCTGAGTCTGCTGACATGGGTGTGATGTCACTCCTCTCCTCTCCTTCTGGTGTTTGCTAGGGGATGAGAGGATTCAGGAACACAGTGTGCAGCCACTTTGTTGGTGACTGCAAAGTTATACTGACAAGTAGACAGTCACCGAGGATGGCAGGCAGCAAGGATTCTGGGAGATATATGGTGGAGGGAGCAGGGTGACAGCAGCACAGAGTATTTCAGGAGAGCAGTGTGCTGGTCTATGGGGGGCACGCTGTTCGGTGTGCGGAGCAGCCAGGGATTGTATATAGAGCGCTGTCTTTTATACACATGGATGGACCATCTCCTCAGAAATCCAGGAAACATTTCTGCTGATTGATGGCCTGTTCTGATCCAGACTTTGCATGCAAAGACCCCATTCCCCTCCTCAGATCCTGTCCTGGCGATGTGTGAAAGCGAGGTGACAGGCGCAGTCCGGGGTGATGCTGGGAAGGAAATGTTGCCATATAGTAACGATAAACATGAGATCCCTCTCTTCAGCTGCCTCACCAGCCCTCCCCTGACTGCACCTAACTGGAGGTCATGCTGCCCCCTCTATTACCCCAGACCCGCGTGCAGCTGCTCAACCGGAACCACCCTAGATTGGGTCCCCTTTCTGCAGATGATACTTCCATAGTGTTCTCACATAATACCGCCATATAGATCACACATAATATCGCCATATAGATCACTCATAATACCGCCATATAGAGCACACAATACCACCGTATAGAGCACACATAATACTGTCCTATAGTTCTCACATAATACCATCATATAGATCGCAAATAACGACGCCATAGTGTTCTCACATAATACCGCCATATAGAGCACACATAATAGTGCCATATAGAGCACACATAATACCGCCATATAGAGCACACATAATACCACCATAGAGAGCATACCGCCATATAGAGCACACATAATACCGCCATATAGAGCACACAATACCGCAATATACTTCACACATAATACCGCCATATACTTCACACATAATACCGTCATATAGATCTCACATAATACCACCAGTGTTCTCACATATCGCCATATAGATCACACATAATACCGCCATATACATCACACATAATACCGCCATATACATCACACATAGTACCGCCATATACTTCACACATAACGACGCCATATAGATCTCACATAATACCGCTATATAGAGCATACCGCCATATAGAGCACACATAATACCGCCATATAGAGCACACATAATGCTGCCATATATTGCACACATAATACCGCCATATAGAGCATACCGCCATATTGAGCACACATAATACAGAGCACACAATACCGCAATATACTTCACACATAATACCGCCATATACTTCACACATAATACCGTCATATAGATCTCACATAATACCGCCATATAGATCACACATAATACCGCCATATAGAGCACACATAATACCGCCATATAGAGCATACCGCCATATAGAGCATACCGCCATATAGAGCATACCGCCATATAGAGCGCACATAATACCGCCATATAGAGCACACATAATATCTCCATATAGATAACTCATAATACCGCCATATAGAGCACACAATACTGCCGTATAGAGCACACATAATACCGTCATATAGATCTCACATAATACCGCCATGTAGATCACACATAATACCGCCATATAGAGCACACATAATACCGCCATACAGAGCACACAATACCGCCATACAGAGCACACAATACCGCAATATACTTCATACATAATACCGCCATATACTTCACACATAATACCGTCATATAGATCTCACATAATACCACCATATAGAGCACACATAATACCGCCATATAGAGCACACATAATACCACCATACAGAGCACACAATACCGCAATATACTTCACACATAATACCGCCATATACTTCACACATAATACCGTCATATAGATCACACAATACTTGGCGGCATAATGTGTGATTATATATATATATATATATATAATATCTCGGCATAATGTGTGGACTTTATGGGAGTATTATGTGATAAATATATATAGCGGCATTATAAGTGATCCATATGGTATTGTGCTGCTCTAGGGAGGTCAGAGACGTATGGTGGAAGGAGCAGGGTGACAGGGGCACAGAGTATTTCAGGAGAGCAGTGTACTGATCTATGGGGGGGAGGGTGTGCTCACACTCACACACTCCCAACTGTATACTTAGCCTTTACTGGCTATTAAAATGGGGGACACCCCCCAAAAAAAAGATGCGGAGCCCCCTATAATTATTAACCATCAAATACTATGCAGACAGCTGCGGGCTGACATTAATAGCCTAGGAAGGGGCCATGGATATTGTCCCCCCCAGGCTACAAACATCAGCTCTCAGCCGCCTTTTACATGCGCCTTTTCTGGCGCTTTACCTGGCAATTTCCACTTGCCCTGTAGCGGTAGCAAGTGGGGTTCACATTTGTGGGGTTAATGTCACCTTCATATTGTCCGGTGACATCAAGCCCACGGCTTAGTAATGGAGAGGCGTCTATGAGGCACCCATCCATTACTAATCCTATAGTTGTATTGTAAATAAAGACTCGGCCAGAATAAAGTCCTTTATTAATCTTTTTTAAACCATACCGAACGCATAATCCCCGACTCCCTCATCTCCCACAACAAAAATAATAAACCACAATGGGGAAAGACACGCAGGGGGGAGAGGAGTGCATAGGAGAGGATTAGATACTGACTGCTGAGCCGTGTATCTAATCCTGTCCTGTGTGATACCGACTGCTGAGCCGTGTATGTAATCCTGTCCTGTGTGATACCGACTGCTGAGCCGCGTATGTAATCCTCCCCGTGTGATACCGACTGCTGAGCCGTGTAGCTAATCCTGTCCTGTGTGATACCGACTGCTGAGCCGTGTATCTAATCCTATCCTGTGTGATACCGACTGCTGAGCCGTGTATCTAATCCTATCCTGTGTGATACCGACTGCTGAGCCGTGTATCTAATCCTTTCCTGTGTGATACCGACTGCTGAGCCGTGTATCTAATCCTGTCCTGTGTGATACCGACTGCTGAGCTGCGTATCTAATCCTCCCCGTGTGATACTGACTGCTGAGCCGTGTATCTAATCCTGTCCTGTGTGATACCGACTGCTGAGCCGTGTATCTAATCCTGTCCTGTGTGATACCGACTGCTGAGCCATGTATCTAATCCTGTCCTGTGTGATACCGACTGCTGAGCCGTGTATCTAATCCTGTCCTGTGTGATACTGACTGCTGAGGACACAGTACACAGGACAGGATTAGCTACACAGGACTAGATTAGCTACACAGGACTAGATTAGCTACACAGGACAGAGGTAGCAGTGGTAGGTGTATATAGAGGCAGGTAGCAGTGGTATATAGAGGCAGATAGTGGTATATAGAGGCAGGTAGCAGTGGCAGGTGGTATATAGAGGCAGGTAGCAGTGGTATATAGAGGCAGGTAGCAGTGGTATACAGAGGCAGGTAGCAGTGGTATACAGAGGCAGGTAGCAGTGGTATACAGAGGCAGGTAGCAGTGGTATACAGAGGCAGGTACCAGTGGTATACAGAGGCAGGTAGCAGTGGTATACAGAGGCAGGTAGCAGTGGTATACAGAGGCAGGTAGCAGTGGTATACCGAGGCAGGTAGCAGTCGTATACAGAGGCAGGTAGCAGTGGTATACAGAGTCAGGTAGCAGTGGTATACAGAGGCAGGTAGCAGTGGTATATAGAGGCAGGTAGCAGTGGTATATAGAGGCAGGTAGCAGTGGTATATAGATGCAGGTAGCAGTGGTATATAGATGCAGGTAGCAGTGGTAGATGGTATATAGAGGCAGGTAGCAGTGGTATATAGAGGCAGGTAGCAGTGGTAAGTGGTATATAGAGGCAGGTAGCAGTGGTAGGTGCTATATAGAGGCAGGTAGCAGTGGTAGGTGGTATATTGGGGCAGGCAGCAGTGGTATATAGGGGCAGGTAGCAGTGGTACGTGGTATATTGGGGCAGGCAGCAGTGGTATATAGGGGCAGGTAGCAGTGGTAGGTGGTATATTGGGGCAGGCAGCAGTGGTATATAGGGGCAGGTAGCTGTGGTAGGTGGTATATAGGGGCTGGTAGCAGTGGTAGGTGGTATATAGGGGGTGGTAGGTGGTATATAGGGGCAGGTAGCAGTAGTAGGTGGTATATAGGGGCAGGTAGCAGTGGTAGGTGGTATATAGGGGCAGGTAGCAGTAGTAGGTGGTATATAGGGGCAGGTAGCAGTAGTAGGTGGTATATAGGGGCAGGCAGCAGTGGTAGGTGGTATATAGGGGCAGGTAGCAGTGGTAGGTGGTATATAGGGGCAGGTAGCAGTGGTAGGTGGTATATAGGGTCAGGTAGCAGTGGTAGGTGGTATATAGGGGCAGGTAGCAGTAGTAGGTGGTATATAGGTGCAGGTAGCAGTGGTAGGTGGTATATAGGGGCAGGCAGCAGTGGTAGGTGGTATATAGGGGCAGGTAGCAGTGGTAGGTGGTATATAGGGGCAGGTAGCAGTAGTAGGTGGTATATAGGTGCAGGTAGCAGTGGTAGGTGGTATATAGGGTCAGGTAGCAGTGGTAGGTGGTATATAGGGTCAGGTAGCAGTGGTAGGTGGTATATAGGGGCAGGTAGCAGTGGTAGGTGGTATATAGAGGCAGGTAGCAGTAGTAGGTGGTATATAGGTGCAGGTAGCAGTGGTAGGTGGTATATAGGGGCAGGTAGCAGTGGTAGATGGTATATAGAGGCAGGTAGCAGTGGTAGGTGGTATATAGGTGCAGGTAGCAGTGGTAGGTGGTATATAGGGGCAGGCAGCAGTGGTAGGTGGTATATAGGGGCAGGTAGCAGTGGTAGGTGGTATATAGGGGCAGGTAGCAGTGGTAGGTGGTATATAGGGGCAGGTAGCAGTGGTAGGTGGTATATAGAGGCAGGTAGCAGTAGTAGGTGGTATATAGGTGCAGGTAGCAGTGGTAGGTGGTATATAGGGGCAGGCAGCAGTGGTAGGTGGTATATAGGGGCAGGTAGCAGTGGTAGGTGGTATATAGGGGCAGGTAGCAGTGGTAGGTGGTATATAGAGGCAGGTAGCAGTGGTAGGTGGTATATAGGGGCAGGCAGCAGTGGTAGGTGGTATATAGGGGCAGGTAGCAGTGGTAGGTGGTATATAGGGGCAGGTAGCAGTGGTAGGTGGTATATAGGGGCAGGTAGCAGTGGTAGGTGGTATATAGGGGCAGGTAGCAGTAGTAGGTGGTATATAAGGGCAGGTAGCAGTGGTAGGTGGTATATAGGGGCTGGTAGCAGTGGTAGGTGGTATATAGGGGCAGGTAGAGTAGTAGGTGGTATATAGAGGCAGGTAGCAGTAGTAGGTGGTATATAGGTGCAGGTAGCAGTGGTAGGTGGTATATAGGGGCAGGCAGCAGTGGTAGATGCATAAGAAAATAAAAACCCTGTACTTACCTTCAGTCCTCTCCCAGGAAGTGCTGAATCATGTTCAGGGCAGAGCAGTGTGACGATCTCCCTGCTCTGCTCTGAACAGGTCGGCAGTGATTGCAGTGTGTGCTGTAATACTAAGTACAGTCTGCAATCACAGCTCCTAGCTGCAGATACTTACCTCAGCCCCTGCTTCCCAGCAGCAGCTTCTCCCTGGCAACTCCTGCCATCGCACGCACTGAGCTGTGTGTGGGATGACAGGGGGAAATAAACAAAGTGGCCGCGATCTCCTCTTACAGCTGTGACGTAGCAGCTCAGTGGGCGTGCCCAAGTCACAGCTGAGAGGCAGGAGGAGCGGCCTCAATGAAAGAGATGCGGTAGGAGCCCGACTGTTGGCTCCTATGCCCATGGCTGCCGTAAGTGAGGTGTGCAAGTGTCGTGCCCAGACACTTACACCCACACTAATGAAAATGGCGGCCTCCAGTGGTAAAAGTAAAAGTGAATAAGTAAAAAAGTATGAAAGTAGTACATTTACTTTTGTATTAAAAATCATTGATTATATAATCAATAATTACACAGGTCAACAAAAAAAAATTTTTTTTCTGGTGTCCAAAATATTTTAATGAATTTGGGGTATTTTTGGGGTGCTGATTCTGAATATGCTATCAGTTTTGCCAGATTGGCTCAAGTTTTTGACATTTTTGGTATCTTATTTATAGCACTTGTTGGTAAATGCGACGCATCATCTCATTAATTTCTTTGGATTAGTACTTGAACTGAGCAGTTCTCAATATAGTTTTGTGTTAATTAGTGTTCTAAAAGTTTGTTCATAGCTTGATTTTTGCACTAACTTTATGTTGTTGTCTGTTTTCCAGTGAAAAGCATGAACTCATCAAGAAGAAGTTGTCTTAACGATCCAGACTCATTCTGTTACATTTGTGGTGAATACACACTGCCAAAACATAGAAGAAACATAACAGACTTCGTAAAAAAAGTGTATTTTGCCTATTTTGGGGTTATGCTTGGGGACCAAGACAAGTTTTGGGCACCACACATAGTGTGCAAAGCATGTATCGAATTATTACGAAAATGGAGCAAAGGACAAAGAAAAAGCTTCAAATTTAGTGTTCCAATGGTGTGGAGAGAGCCAAAAAATCATCATGATGACTGTTATTTCTGTGCAGTGCAAGTGCAAGGATTCAATAAGCCTAAGAAACGAAAATGGGAGTAACATGGAATCTGCAAGAAGGCCTGTCCCTCATTGTGAAGATGTGCCTGTACCTGTGTTTACCATAAATAACAGTCATCATGATGATTTTTTGGCTCTCTCCACACCATTGGAACACCAAATTTGAAGCTTTTTCTTTGTCCTTTGCTCCATTTTCGTAATAATTCGATACATGCTTTGCACACTATGTGTGGTGCCCAAAACTTGTCTTGGTCCCCAAGCATAACCCCAAAATAGGCAAAATACACTTTTTTTACGAAGTCTGTTATGTTTCTTCTATGTTTTGGCAGTGTGTATTCACTAGAGTTGAGCGACTTTCATTTTTTTAAGATCGAGTCGGGTTTTGTGAAACCCGATTTTGTCCAGAGTCGAGTCGAGTGCAGTCGGCCGATTATCGCTAAAAGTCGGGGATCGACCGAAACACGAAACCCAATGCAAGTCAATGGGGAAGCATAGTCGGCAGTGAGTGGAGGCCAGGAAAACACCTACAGTGCCCATTTTAATGCCAAAAACATCCATTCTTGTTTCTGAAGCTTGTCAATCTTAATTAACTTTATAATAATAGTTGGGCATAGGGAATTGGGGGTCATTTGGCAAAAGTTGTGGGGGGAGTAGGGCCGGCTCAAGTTTTTCGTGGGCCCAGGAAATGCGGACTACGTCACGGCGGTGTTGCAGGGAAAGGTAAGTATTTCAACGTTGCAAGTGCTGTGATCCTGAGCAAGCAGGGGGGGCCCACTCGTTCGCATTGGCACTGGCACAGGGCCCCTCAAAGTACAGCGATGTGTGTTTGCATGGCGGGGGCGCCTCCCACCAGCAGCGACACTTTTGCATACTCTGAGGGGCCCTGTGCCAGTGACGTCGCCAACGAGTATGCCCCCCCACCTGATGAAGGAACCTGCACTTTCATCTGCACCTTCCTCTCTGTCCCTGTGTAAGGTGGTATAACATGCGGGAAGGGGAACCTTACTTTCAGCAGGGTCAGATTCTGGCTGTGTAGAGTATAAGGGGAATGTAGTGGTCTAGGTCAATGTACCAGCAGACTCATCTAGCAGTGGCTGGGCAATGGGCAGGATGAGGAGGAAACAGATATAGGGCCAAAGAATAAAGTAGGCTAAATGCAGTTCAAAATTGGTAACAGGACTAAACAGGCGGCATTGCTTTGTTCAGTGGAGTAGCAAACCCAAGAGCAGCAGACACTGTTTCAAGGGCATAACCACACTAGTAGGCCAAATGCAGTTTAATATCTGATAGTATAGGGCGAAAGCCAGAATGTGGAAGCTCAGCTTTGTTCAGTTGAGGACAACACCAGGCAGGGGCAGACAGACACCTTTAGTAGGCCGGAACAGCCAATTGCTTTTTTTAAAATGGTAATTTGGAACAGAAGGTTGAAGCTCAGCTTTATTCAGTTGAGGACAACACCAGGCAGGGGCAGACAGACACCTTTAGTAGGCCGGAACAGCCAATTGCTTTTTTAAAAATGGTAATTTGGAACAGAAGGTTGAAGCTCAGCTTTATTCAGTTGAGGACAACACCAGGCAGGGGCAGACATTCACCTTTAGTAGGCCGGAACAGCCAATTGCATTTTTAAAAATGGTAATTTGGAACAGAAGGTTGAAGCTCAGCTTTATTCAGTTGAGGACAACACCAGGCAGGGGCAGACAGACACATTCAGTAGGCCGGAACAGCCAATTTTTTAAAAAAACAGCAGTTAGTAAGAGGCAGAAGGTAGAAGCTCAGCTTTATTCAGTTGAGGACAACACCAGGCAGGGGCAGACATTCACCTTTAGTAGGCCGGAACAGCCAATTGCATTTTTAAAAATGGTAATTTGGAACAGAAGGTAGAAGCTCAGCTTTATACAGTTGAGGACAACACCAGGCAGGGGCAGACATACACCTTTAGTAGGCCGGAACAGCCAATTGCTTTTTTAAAAATGGTAATTTGGAAAAGAAGGTAGAAGCTCAGCTTTATTCAGTTGAGGACAACACCAGGCAGGGGCAGACAGACACCTTTAGTAGGCCGGAACAGCCAATTGCATTTTTAAAAATGGTAATTTGGAACAGAAGGTAGAAGCTCAGCTTTATTCAGTTGAGGACAACACCAGGCAGGGGCAGACAGACAACTTTAGTAGGCCGGAACAGCCAATTGCTTTTTTAAAAATGGTAATTTGGAACAGAAGGTTGAAGCTCAGCTTTATTCAGTTGAGGACAACACCAGGCAGGGGCAGACAGACACCTTTAGTAGGCCGGAACAGCCAATTGCTTTTTTAAAAATGGTAATTTGGAACAGAAGGTTGAAGCTCAGCTTTATTCAGTTGAGGACAACACCAGGCAGGGGCAGACATTCACCTTTAGTAGGCCGGAACAGCCAATTGCATTTTTAAAAATGGTAATTTGGAACAGAAGGTTGAAGCTCAGCTTTATTCAGTTGAGGACAACACCAGGCAGGGGCAGACAGACACCTTTAGTAGGCCGGAACAGCCAATTTTTTAAAAAAACAGCAGTTAGTAAGAGGCAGAAGGTAGAAGCTCAGCTTTATTCAGTTGAGGACAACACCAGGCAGGGGCAGACATTCACCTTTAGTAGGCCGGAACAGCCAATTGCATTTTTAAAAATGGTAATTTGGAACAGAAGGTAGAAGCTCAGCTTTATTCAGTTGAGGACAACACCAGGCAGGGGCAGACAGACACCTTTAGTAGGCCGGAACAGCCAATTGCTTTTTTAAAAATGGTAATTTGGAACAGAAGGTTGAAGCTCAGCTTTATTCAGTTGAGGACAACACCAGGCAGGGGCAGACAGACACCTTTAGTAGGCCGGAACAGCCAATTGCTTTTTTAAAAATGGTAATTTGGAACTGAAGGTTGAAGCTCAGCTTTATTCAGTTGCAGCTTCTTGGCAATAATATAAAGAAGACGAGACAGGACAACACTCGTTGGATGCCATATCTGTGTTTTCACTGGAAAAAAAACTGTCAGTTAACTACTTGTAGGAGAAAGTTTTTGTAGCTGGAGGCCACTTTTTGTATTGTACCAGTTTTCTGTTGTATGTTTGGAACTGAAGGTTGAAGCTCAGCTTTATTCAGTTGAGGACAACACCAGGCAGGGGCAGACACCTTTAGAAGGACGGAACAGCCAATTTTTTTAAAAACAGCAGTTAATCAGAGCCAGAAGGTAGAAGCTCAGCTTTATTCAGTTGAGGACAACTTGAATTAGGGACTGCAGACAGACTTTGCAGGCTGTCCCCTGTGTGGACCATGCATCCAATACATTAACCCATTTAGCCACAAAGGACACGTAACCTTCCGTGGCCAGGCCTACAGGTCCATGTGTCTGTTGTCAGGTATACCTTTGGACTGACAAATTGACAGAATGCAAGGACAATGCGGTCTTTAACATGCAGGTGGAGGGGTGGGATGGCTTTTCTCGCAAAAGAATTGTCAACTGGGTAGCTCATAGCGTGGTATATCGTAGTTCATCCTGGCTTTATTAATATTAAATTAAATTAAAAAATAGGCTCTAGGCACTTTATTATTGGTTCCAGGGGTACACGGGCAGCAGTGGTCAGGTGAGTGGAGGCCTAGTGGAAGGAGGGACCTTAGACAGGCTTCGAAGGCCTAACATAATAAAATGGGCTGGCGGTAGGCACTTTATTATTGGTTCCAGGGGTACACGGGCAGCAGTGGTCAGGTGAGTGGAGGCCTAGTGGAAGGAGGGACCGCAGACAGGCTTCGAAGGCCTAACACAATAAAATGGGCTGGCTGTAGGCACTTTAAAATTGGTTCCAGGGGTACACGGGCAGCAGTGGTCTGGTCAGTGGAGGCCTAGTGGAAGGAGGGACCGCAGACAGGCTTTGAAGGCCTAAAATAACAAACAATAGGCTCATGGCAGTTTTACAGCGGTTACATGGATACACGGGCAGCTTGGTGGTGAGTGGAGGAGTATTTAAAGTAGGGACCGCAGACAGGCTATCAAAGGCCTAAAATAACAAACAATAGGCTCATGGCAGTTTTACAGCGGTTACATGGATACACGGGCAGCTTGGTGGTGAGTGGAGGAGTATTTAAAGTAGGGACCGCAGACAGGCTATCAAAGGCCTAAAATAACAAACAATAGGCTCATGGCAGCTTTACAGCGGTTACATGGATACACAGGCAGCTTGGTGGTGAGTGGAGGAGTATTTAAAGTAGGGACCGCAGACAGGCTATCAAAGGCCTAAAATAACAAACAATAGGCTCATGGCAGTTTTACAGCGGTTACATGGATACACGGGCAGGCAGCTTGGTGGTCAGTGGAGGAGTATTTAAAGTAGGGACCGCAGACAGGCTATCAAAGGCCTAAAATAACAAACAATAGGCTCATGGCAGCTTTACAGCGGTTACATGGATACACAGGCAGCTTGGTGGTCAGTGGAGGAGTATTTAAAGTAGGGACCGCAGACAGGCTATCAAAGGCCTAAAATAACAAACAATAGGCTCATGGCAGTTTTACAGCGGTTACATGGATACACGGGCAGCTTGGTGGTGAGTGGAGGAGTATTTAAAGTAGGGACCGCAGACAGGCTATCAAAGGCCTAAAATAACAAACAATAGGCTCATGGCAGCTTTACAGCGGTTACATGGATACACAGGCAGCTTGGTGGTGAGTGGAGGAGTATTTAAAGTAGGGACCGCAGACAGGCTATCAAAGGCCTAAAATAACAAACAATAGGCTCATGGCAGTTTTACAGCGGTTACATGGATACACGGGCAGGCAGCTTGGTGGTCAGTGGAGGAGTATTTAAAGTAGGGACCGCAGACAGGCTATCAAAGGCCTAAAATAACAAACAATAGGCTCATGGCAGCTTTACAGCGGTTACATGGATACACGGGCAGGCAGCTTGGTGGTCAGTGGAGGAGTATTTAAAGTAGGGACCGCAGACAGGCTATCAAAGGCCTAAAATAACAAACAATAGGCTTATGGCAGTTTTACAGCGGTTACATGGATACACAGGCAGGCAGCTTGGTGGTCAGTGGAGGAGTATTTAAAGTAGGGACCGCAGACAGGCTATCAAAGGCCTAAAATAACAAACAATAGGCTCATGGCAGCTTTACAGCGGTTACATGGATACACGGGCAGGCAGCTTGGTGGTCAGTGGAGGAGTATTTAAAGTAGGGACCGCAGACAGGCTATCAAAGGCCTAAAATAACAAACAATAGGCTCATGGCAGTTTTACAGCGGTTACATGGATACACGGGCAGGCAGCTTGGTGGTCAGTGGAGGAGTATTTAAAGTAGGGACCGCAGACAGGCTATCAAAGGCCTAAAATAACAAACAATAGGCTCATGGCAGCTTTACAGCGGTTACATGGATACACAGGCAGCTTGGTGGTCAGTGGAGGAGTATTTAAAGTAGGGACCGCAGACAGGCTATCAAAGGCCTAAAATAACAAACAATAGGCTCATGGCAGTTTTACAGCGGTTACATGGATACACGGGCAGCTTGGTGGTGAGTGGAGGAGTATTTAAAGTAGGGACCGCAGACAGGCTATCAAAGGCCTAAAATAACAAACAATAGGCTCATGGCAGCTTTACAGCGGTTACATGGATACACAGGCAGCTTGGTGGTGAGTGGAGGAGTATTTAAAGTAGGGACCGCAGACAGGCTATCAAAGGCCTAAAATAACAAACAATAGGCTCATGGCAGTTTTACAGCGGTTACATGGATACACGGGCAGGCAGCTTGGTGGTCAGTGGAGGAGTATTTAAAGTAGGGACCGCAGACAGGCTATCAAAGGCCTAAAATAACAAACAATAGGCTCATGGCAGCTTTACAGCGGTTACATGGATACACGGGCAGCTTGGTGGTGAGTGGAGGAGTATTTAAAGTAGGGACCGCAGACAGGCTATCAAAGGCCTAAAATAACAAACAATAGGCTCATGGCAGCTTTACAGCGGTTACATGGATACACAGGCAGCTTGGTGGTGAGTGGAGGAGTATTTAAAGTAGGGACCGCAGACAGGCTATCAAAGGCCTAAAATAACAAACAATAGGCTCATGGCAGTTTTACAGCGGTTACATGGATACACGGGCAGGCAGCTTGGTGGTCAGTGGAGGAGTATTTAAAGTAGGGACCGCAGACAGGCTATCAAAGGCCTAAAATAACAAACAATAGGCTCATGGCAGCTTTACAGCGGTTACATGGATACACGGGCAGGCAGCTTGGTGGTGAGTGGAGGAGTATTTAAAGTAGGGACCGCAGACAGGCTATCAAAGGCCTAAAATAACAAACAATAGGCTCATGGCAGCTTTACAGCGGTTACATGGATACACAGGCAGCTTGGTGGTCAGTGGAGGAGTATTTAAAGTAGGGACCGCAGACAGGCTATCAAAGGCCTAAAATAACAAACAATAGGCTCATGGCAGTTTTACAGCGGTTACATGGATACACGGGCAGCTTGGTGGTGAGTGGAGGAGTATTTAAAGTAGGGACCGCAGACAGGCTATCAAAGGCCTAAAATAACAAACAATAGGCTCATGGCAGCTTTACAGCGGTTACATGGATACACAGGCAGCTTGGTGGTGAGTGGAGGAGTATTTAAAGTAGGGACCGCAGACAGGCTATCAAAGGCCTAAAATAACAAACAATAGGCTCATGGCAGTTTTACAGCGGTTACATGGATACACGGGCAGGCAGCTTGGTGGTCAGTGGAGGAGTATTTAAAGTAGGGACCGCAGACAGGCTATCAAAGGCCTAAAATAACAAACAATAGGCTCATGGCAGCTTTACAGCGGTTACATGGATACACGGGCAGGCAGCTTGGTGGTGAGTGGAGGAGTATTTAAAGTAGGGACCGCAGACAGGCTATCAAAGGCCTAAAATAACAAACAATAGGCTCATGGCAGTTTTACAGCGGTTACATGGATACACGGGCAGCTTGGTGGTGAGTGGAGGAGTATTTAAAGTAGGGACCGCAGACAGGCTATCAAAGGCCTAAAATAACAAACAATAGGCTCATGGCAGCTTTACAGCGGTTACATGGATACACAGGCAGCTTGGTGGTGAGTGGAGGAGTATTTAAAGTAGGGACCGCAGACAGGCTACCAAAGGCCTAAAATAACAAACAATAGGCTCATGGCAGTTTTACAGCGGTTACATGGATACACGGGCAGGCAGCTTGGTGGTCAGTGGAGGAGTATTTAAAGTAGGGACCGCAGACAGGCTATCAAAGGCCTAAAATAACAAACAATAGGCTCATGGCAGCTTTACAGCGGTTACATGGATACACGGGCAGGCAGCTTGGTGGTGAGTGGAGGAGTATTTAAAGTAGGGACCGCAGACAGGCTGTCAAAGGCCTAAAATAACAAACAATAGGCTCATGGCAGCTTTACAGCGGTTACATGGATACACAGGCAGCTTGGTGGTGAGTGGAGGAGTATTTAAAGTAGGGACCGCAGACAGGCTATCAAAGGCCTAAAATAACAAACAATAGGCTCATGGCAGCTTTACAGCGGTTACATGGATACACAGGCAGCTTGGTGGTGAGTGGAGGAGTAGTGCAAGGAGTGTCTGTCCCAGTACTCCCAAAATATAAATAGATGTTAATGTCTCGCAAAACAACCAAAACAAAAAAAAAGGTGGCATACTTAGGTACAGGGGTGGGCTCATCTACTGAGTTTCTGACATAGTAATTTGGCAGTAACTATTTAATGGTGCCAATATAGGACACAGACACAGACTACTTTAAGTTGCATCATAGATGTCTACAAATTTGTATTGTCAGTGCCAGACATTGAATGATGTCAGCGAATAGACTAAAGATTGGTGGAGCTGTGCGACATAATTTTGCACGTGGTAGAGCACATTTTGAGCTGGGGTAGGGGGGAACTCTCTTGAGGCCGGCGGGACCGCCCCAGGGCCCCTCATGTTACAACGGTGTGTCTGACGTTGGGTGCGCACCACCACCGCCAGAGACACTACATTGTACTATGAGGGACCCAGTAGCAATGCCGTCAACCAAAAGCGAGCACACCCACCTCTTCAGACAAACAGCAGTCTCACGGGTGCTTGCGCCAAGTCGCGATACCACGGCCCCGTGTGGGGAGTTTTGCCATTTAGGGAGGTGTAAACATGTCGTATGCTGTACAATCAGCTGCAGCAAATTAGACATTAGAAAAGTAATTCACAGGCAAGAGCTTTTCATAGGAAAGCTAGGTGTCGGCCGGGCAAGGTGGGGCAAAAGATTTCGAAATCCAGTTGTGGTTCATTTTAATGAATGTTAGATCGTCAACATTTTGGGTAGCCAGACGAGTCCTTTTTTCGGTTAATATTGAACCTGCAGCACTGAATACTCTTTCTGATAGGACACTTGCTGCCGGGCAAGCAAGCTCCTGCAATGCATATTCTGCCAATTCTGGCCAGGTGTCTAATTTGGAGGCCCAGTAATCAAATGGGAATGACGGTTGAGGGAGAACATCGATAAGGGATGAAAAATAGTTAGTAACCATACTGGACAAATGTTGTCTCCTGTCACTTTCAATTGATGCAGCAGTACCTGTCCTGTCTGCGGTCATAGCAAAATCACTCCACAACCTGGTCAGAAAACCCCTCTGTCCAACGCCACTTCTGATGTGTGCACCCCTAACACTCCTAGTCTGCTGCCCCCTGGAGCTCGTGTGAGAACGATCACGTGCGCTGTGTGCTGGGAATGCCTGAAGCAAACGGTCAACAAGAGTTGATTGTTTGGTTGCTAATATTAGTTCCAAGTTCTCATGTGGCATAATATTTTGCAATTTGCCTTTATAGCGTGGATCAAGGAGGCAGGCCAACCAGTAATCGTCATCGTTCATCATTTTCGTAATGCGTGTGTCCCTTTTTAGGATACGTAAGGCATAATCCGCCATGTGGGCCAAAGTTCCAGTTGTCAAATCTCCGGTTGTGATTGGTTGAGGGGCAGTTGCAGGCAAATCTACGTCACTTGTGTCCCTCAAAAAACCAGAACCCGGCCGTGACACGCAACCAATTTCCTGTGCCCCCGGGAAAGGTTCGGCATTAAAAATATACTCATCCCCATCATCCTCCTCGTCCTCCACCTCCTCTTCGCCCGCTACCTCGTCCTGTACACTGCCCTGACCAGACAATGGCTGACTGTCATCAAGGCTTTCCTCTTCCTCTGGTGCAGACGCCTGCTCCTTTATGTGCGTCAAACTTTGCATCAGCAGACGCATTAGGGGGATGCTCATGCTTATTACGGCGTTGTCTGCACTAACCAGCCGTGTGCATTCCTCAAAACACTGAAGGACTTGACACATGTCTTGTATCTTAGACCACTGCACACCTGACAACTCCATGTCTGCCATCCTACTGCCTGCCCGTGTATCCTCCCACAAATAAATAACAGCACGCCTCTGTTCGCACAGTCTCTGAAGCATGTGCAGTGTTGAGTTCCACCTTGTTGCAACGTCTATGATTAGGCGATGCTGGGGAAGGTTCAAAGACCGCTGATAGGTCTGCATACGGCTGGCGTGTACAGGCGAACGTCGGATATGTGAGCAAAGTGCACGCACTTTGAGGAGCAGGTCGGAGAACCCAGGATAAGTTTTCAATAAGCACTGCACCACCAGGTTTAAGGTGTGAGCCAGGCAAGGAATGTGTTTCAGTTGGGAAAGGGAGATGGCAGCCATGAAATTCCTTCCGTTATCACTCACTACCTTGCCTGCCTCAAGATCTACTGTGCCCAGCCACGACTGCGTTTCTTGTTGCAAGAACTCGGATAGAACTTCCGCGGTGTGTCTGTTGTCGCCCAAACACTTCATAGCCAATACAGCCTGCTGACGCTTGGCAGTAGCTGGCCCATAATGGGACAACTGGTGTGCAACAGTGTCATCTGCCGATGGAGTGGTTGGCAGACTGCGTTCTGTGGAAGAGCTGTAGCTTCTGCAGGAGGACGAGGAGGAGGAGGAGGAGGGGGTGCGAACGCCTACAGCCAACTGTTTCCTAGACCGTGGGCTAGGCACAACTGTCCCTAAATTGATGTCGCCTGTGGACCCTGCATCCACCACATTCACCCAGTGTGCCGTGATGGACACATAACGTCCCTGGCCATGCCTACTGGTCCATGCATCTGTAGTCAGGTGCACCTTTGTACTCACAGATTGCCTGAGTGCATGGACGATGCGCTGTTTAACATGCTGGTGCAGGGCTGGGATGGCTTTTCTGGAAAAAAAGTGTTGACTGGGTAGCTCGTATCGTGGTTCAGCGTACTCCATCAGGGCTTTGAAAGCTTCGCTTTCAACTAACCGGTAGGGCATCATCTCTAACGAGATTAGTCTAGCTATGTGGGCGTTAAAACCCTGTGTACGCGGATGCGAGGATAAGTACTTCCTTTTTCTAACCAGAGTCTCATGTAGGGTGAGCTGGACTGGAGAGCTGGAGATCGTGGAACTTTCGGGTGTGCCGGTGTACATGGCAGACTGAGAGACGGTTGGAGACGGTATTGTTTCCGCCGGTGCCCTAGATGCAATATTTCCTCCTACAAAACTGGTGGTTCCCTGACCCTGACTGCTTTTGGCTGGCAAAGAAACCTGCACAGATACTGCCGGTGGTGCGGAAAATGGTGGCCTTACAGTGACGGAAGGGATGTTGCGTTGCTGACTAGCTTCATTGGCCGAGGGTGCTACAACCTTAAGGGACGTTTGGTAGTTAGTCCAGGCTTGAAAATGCATGGTGGTTAAGTGTCTATGCATGCAACTAGTATTTAGACTTTTCAGATTCTGACCTCTGCTTAAGCTAGTTGAACATTTTTGACAGATGACTTTGCGCTGATCAGTTGGATGTTGTTTAAAAAAATGCCAGACTGCACTCTTCCTAGACTCGGATCCCTTTTCAGGGATTGCAGACTGAGCTTTAACCGGATGGCCACGCTGTCCTCCAACAGGTTTTGGCTTTGACACGCGTTTTGGGCCAGATACGGGCCCGGCAGATGGAACCTGTTGCGATGTTGATGCCTGCTGCGGCCCCTCCTCCACCTCCGCTTCTGAACTACTGCCGCCTGCACCCTGTTCCCCCAATGGCTGCCAATCGGGGTCAATAACTGGGTCATCTATTACCTCCTCTTCGAGCTCGTGTGCAACTTCGTCTGTGTCACTGTGTCGGTCGGTGGTATAGCGTTCGTGGCGGGGCAACATAGTCTCATCAGGGTCTGATTGTGGATCTGTACCCTGAGAGGGCAATGTGGTGGTCTGAGTCAAAGGAGCAGCATAGTACTCTGGCTGTGGCTGTGCATCAGTGCACTCCATGTCAGAATATACTTGTAATGGGCATGGCCTGTTAAATGTTTCACTTTCTAAGCCAGGGACGGTATGTGTAAAGAGCTCCATGGAGTGACCCGTTGTGTCGCCTGCTGCATCCTTCTCTCTTGTTGTAGTTTTTGCTGAGGAGGACAAGGAAGCGACTTGTCCCTGACCGTGAACATCCACAAGCGACGCGCTGCTTTTACATTTACCAGTTTCGGAAGAGGAGGCAAAAGAGCTAGAGGCTGAGTCTGCAATGTAAGCCAAAACTTGCTGTTGCTGCTCCGCCTTTAAAAGCGGTTTTCCTACTCCCAGAAAAGAGAGCGTTCGAGGCCTTGTGTAGCCTGACGACGAAACTGGCTCCACAGCTCCAGACTTAGGTGGAATATTTTTATCCCCACGACCACCTGATGCTCCACTACCACTACCATCATTACCAGCTGACAATGAACGCCCACGACGACCTCTTGCACCAGACTTCCTCATTGTTTTAAAATCTTAACCAAAGTAACTTTATTTGTTGCTGTCAAACAACTTACACGGTGAGCTATAACTTCAGTATGATTTCAATATCCCTTAACAGGTTGGTGAGACCACGAGGAAAATCAGGCACAATGTTACACACTCTGTTTTCTGTGGCACAAAATCACAGAGATGACACACACGCAGGACTGTCACTCAAGCACTAATGTCAATATTAATCTCCCACCTAATTTATTTATTTTTTTTTTTCAGGGAGACTTTAGAAACCAAATAATATTAAAAAAACCAAAAAAATAAATAGGCTTTCTATGGCCCACTGAATGAGAGAGAGGTGGCACACCCAGGAGTCAAGACTGGCACACAAGCTGAAAGGGCAATATTACTCTCCCACTGTTTTTTTTTTTTTTTTTTTTCAGGGAGACTTTAGAAACCAAATAATAAGAAAATAAATAAATAAATAAATAGGCTTTCTATAGCCCACTGAATGAGAGATAGCACACACAGCAGTGGCACACAAGCCCTGACTGAGGCCAATATTTTTCTCCCACTGATTGATGTAGTGTTTTTGTGTTGAGGTAGATTTTAGAACACAAATCAAGGAAAAAAAAAATGCTTTCTATGGCCCACTGAATGAGAGAGGTGGCACACCCAGGAGTCAAGACTGGCACACAAGCTGAAAGGGCAATATTACTCTCCCACTGTTTTTTTATGTATTTTTTGTTTTTTAAGGGAGACTTTAGAAACCCAATAATATTTTTTAAAAAAAATAAATAGGCTTTCTATGGCCCACTGAATGAGAGAGGTGGCACACCCAGGAGTCAAGACTGGCACACAAGCTGAAAGGGCAATATTACTCTCCCACTGTTTTTTTAAGTTTTTTTTTTTTTATTTTCAGGGAGACTTTAGAAACCAAATAATATTAAAAAAACCAAAAAAATAAATAGGCTTTCTATGGCCCACTGAATGAGAGAGAGGTGGCACACCCAGGAGTCAAGACTGGCACACAAGCTGAAAGGGCAATATTACTCTCCCACTGTTTTTTTTTTTTTTTCAGGGAGACTTTAGAAACCAAATAATAAGAAAAAAAATAAATAAATAAATAGGCTTTCTATAGCCCACTGAATGAGAGATAGCACACACAGCAGTGGCACACAAGCCCTGACTGAGGCCAATATTTTTCTACCACTGATTGATGTAGTGTTTTTGTGTTGAGGTAGATTTTAGAACACAAATCAAGGAAAAAAAAAAAATGCTTTCTATGGCCCACTGAATGAGAGAGGTGGCACACCCAGGAGTCAAGACTGGCACACAAGCTGAAAGGGCAATATTACTCTCCCACTGTTTTTTTATGTATTTTTTGTTTTTTAAGGGAGACTTTAGAAACCCAATAATATTTAAAAAAAAAATAAATAGGCTTTCTATGGCCCACTGAATGAGAGAGGTGGCACACCCAGGAGTCAAGACTGGCACACAAGCTGAAAGGGCAATATTACTCTCCCACTGTTTTTTTAAGTTTTTTTTTTTTTATTTTCAGGGAGACTTTAAAAACCAAATAATATTAAAAAAACCAAAAAAATAAATAGGCTTTCTATGGCCCACTGAATGAGAGAGAGGTGGCACACCCAGGAGTCAAGACTGGCACACAAGCTGAAAGGGCAATATTACTCTCCCACTGTTTTTTTTTTTTTTTTTTTTTTTTTTGTTTCAGGGAGACTTTAGAAACCAAATAATAAGAAAAAAAATAAATAAATAAATAGGCTTTCTATAGCCCACTGAATGAGAGATAGCACACACAGCAGTGGCACACAAGCCCTGACTGAGGCCAATATTTTTCTACCACTGATTGATGTAGTGTTTTTGTGTTGAGGTAGATTTTAGAACACAAATCAAGGAAAAAAAAAAAATGCTTTCTATGGCCCACTGAATGAGAGAGGTGGCACACCCAGGAGTCAAGACTGGCTCACAAGCTGAAAGGGCAATATTACTCTCCCACTGTTTTTTTTATGTATTTTTTGTTTTTTAAGGGAGACTTTAGAAACCCAATAATATTTAAAAAAAAAAATAAATAGGCTTTCTATGGCCCACTGAATGAGAGAGGTGGCACACCCAGGAGTCAAGACTGGCACACAAGCTGAAAGGGCAATATTACTCTCCCACTGTTTTTTTAAGTTTTTTTTTTTTTATTTTCAGGGAGACTTTAGAAACCAAATAATATTAAAAAAACCAAAAAAATAAATAGGCTTTCTATTACCCACTGAATGAGAGAGAGGTGGCACACCCAGGAGTCAAGACTGGCACACAAGCTGAAAGGGCAATATTACTCTCCCACTGTTAGGGCAATATTACTCTCCCACTGTTTTTTTTTTTTTTTTCAGGGAGACTTTAGAAACCAAATAATAAGAAAAAAAATAAATAAATAAATAGGCTTTCTATAGCCCACTGAATGAGAGATAGCACACACAGCAGTGGCACACAAGCCCTGACTGAGGCCAATATTTTTCTCCCACTGATTGATGTAGTGTTTTTGTGTTGAGGTAGATTTTAGAACACAAATCAAGGAAAAAAAAAAATGCTTTCTATGGCCCACTGAATGAGAGAGGTGGCACACCCAGGAGTCAAGACTGGCACACAAGCTGAAAGGGCAATATTACTCTCCCACTGTTTTTTTATGTATTTTTTGTTTTTTAAGGGAGACTTTAGAAACCCAATAATATTTAAAAAAAAAATAAATAGGCTTTCTATGGCCCACTGAATGAGAGAGGTGGCACACCCAGGAGTCAAGACTGGCACACAAGCTGAAAGGGCAATATTACTCTCCCACTGTTTTTTTAAGTTTTTTTTTTTTTATTTTCAGGGAGACTTTAGAAACCAAATAATATTAAAAAAACCAAAAAAATAAATAGGCTTTCTATGGCCCACTGAATGAGAGAGAGGTGGCACACCCAGGAGTCAAGACTGGCACACAAGCTGAAAGGGCAATATTACTCTCCCACTGTTTTTTTTTTTTTTTTGTTTCAGGGAGACTTTAGAAACCAAATAATAAGAAAAAAAATAAATAAATAAATAGGCTTTCTATAGCCCACTGAATGAGAGATAGCACACACAGCAGTGGCACACAAGCCCTGACTGAGGCCAATATTTTTCTACCACTGATTGATGTAGTGTTTTTGTGTTGAGGTAGATTTTAGAACACAAATCAAGGAAAAAAAAAAAATGCTTTCTATGGCCCACTGAATGAGAGAGGTGGCACACCCAGGAGTCAAGACTGGCTCACAAGCTGAAAGGGCAATATTACTCTCCCACTGTTTTTTTTATGTATTTTTTGTTTTTTAAGGGAGACTTTAGAAACCCAATAATATTTAAAAAAAAAAATAAATAGGCTTTCTATGGCCCACTGAATGAGAGAGGTGGCACACCCAGGAGTCAAGACTGGCACACAAGCTGAAAGGGCAATATTACTCTCCCACTGTTTTTTTAAGTTTTTTTTTTTTTATTTTCAGGGAGACTTTAGAAACCAAATAATATTAAAAAAACCAAAAAAATAAATAGGCTTTCTATTACCCACTGAATGAGAGAGAGGTGGCACACCCAGGAGTCAAGACTGGCACACAAGCTGAAAGGGCAATATTACTCTCCCACTGTTAGGGCAATATTACTCTCCCACTGTTTTTTTTTTTTTTTTCAGGGAGACTTTAGAAACCAAATAATAAGAAAAAAAATAAATAAATAAATAGGCTTTCTATAGCCCACTGAATGAGAGATAGCACACACAGCAGTGGCACACAAGCCCTGACTGAGGCCAATATTTTTCTACCACTGATTGATGTAGTGTTTTTGTGTTGAGGTAGATTTTAGAACACAAATCAAGGAAGAAAAAAAAATGCTTTCTATGGCCCACTGAATGAGAGAGGTGGCACACCCAGGAGTCAAGACTGGCACACAAGCTGAAAGGGCAATATTACTCTCCCACTGTTTTTTTATGTATTTTTTGTTTTTTAAGGGAGACTTTAGAAACCCAATAATATTTTAAAAAATAAATAAATAGGCTTTCTATGGCCCACTGAATGAGAGAGGTGGCACACCCAGGAGTCAAGACTGGCACACAAGCTGAAAGGGCAATATTACTCTCCCACTGTTTTTTTAAGTTTTTTTTTTTTTATTTTCAGGGAGACTTTAGAAACCAAATAATATTAAAAAAACCAAAAAAATAAATAGGCTTTCTATGGCCCACTGAATGAGAGAGAGGTGGCACACCCAGGAGTCAAGACTGGCACACAAGCTGAAAGGGCAATATTACTCTCCCACTGTTTTTTTTTTTTTTTTTTTTTTTCAGGGAGACTTTAGAAACCAAATAATAAGAAAAAAAATAAATAAATAAATAGGCTTTCTATAGCCCACTGAATGAGAGATAGCACACACAGCAGTGGCACACAAGCCCTGACTGAGGCCAATATTTTTCTACCACTGATTGATGTAGTGTTTTTGTGTTGAGGTAGATTTTAGAACACAAATCAAGGAAAAAAAAAATGCTTTCTATGGCCCACTGAATGAGAGAGGTGGCACACCCAGGAGTCAAGACTGGCACACAAGCTGAAAGGGCAATATTACTCTCCCACTGTTTTTTTATGTATTTTTTGTTTTTTAAGGGAGACTTTAGAAACCCAATAATATTTAAAAAAAAAATAAATAGGCTTTCTATGGCCCACTGAATGAGAGAGGTGGCACACCCAGGAGTCAAGACTGGCACACAAGCTGAAAGGGCAATATTACTCTCCCACTGTTTTTTTAAGTTTTTTTTTTTTTATTTTCAGGGAGACTTTAGAAACCAAATAATATTAAAAAAACCAAAAGAATAAATAGGCTTTCTATGGCCCACTGAATGAGAGAGAGGTGGCACACCCAGGAGTCAAGACTGGCACACAAGCTGAAAGGGCAATATTACTCTCCCACTGTTTTTTTTTTTTTTTTTTTTTTTCAGGGAGACTTTAGAAACCAAATAATAAGAAAAAAAATAAATAAATAAATAGGCTTTCTATAGCCCACTGAATGAGAGATAGCACACACAGCAGTGGCACACAAGCCCTGACTGAGGCCAATATTTTTCTACCACTGATTGATGTAGTGTTTTTGTGTTGAGGTAGATTTTAGAACACAAATCAAGGAAAAAAAAAAAATGCTTTCTATGGCCCACTGAATGAGAGAGGTGGCACACCCAGGAGTCAAGACTGGCACACAAGCTGAAAGGGCAATATTACTCTCCCACTGTTTTTTTATGTATTTTTTGTTTTTTAAGGGAGACTTTAGAAACCCAATAATATTTTAAAAAATAAATAAATAGGCTTTCTATGGCCCACTGAATGAGAGAGGTGGCACACCCAGGAGTCAAGACTGGCACACAAGCTGAAAGGGCAATATTACTCTCCCACTGTTTTTTTAAGTTTTTTTTTTTTTATTTTCCGGGAGACTTTAGAAACCAAATAATATTAAAAAAACCAAAAAAATAAATAGGCTTTCTATGGCCCACTGAATGAGAGAGAGGTGGCACACCCAGGAGTCAAGACTGGCACACAAGCTGAAAGGGCAATATTACTCTCCCACTGTTTTTTTTTTTTTTTTTTTTTTTCAGGGAGACTTTAGAAACCAAATAATAAGAAAAAAAATAAATAAATAAATAGGCTTTCTATAGCCCACTGAATGAGAGATAGCACACACAGCAGTGGCACACAAGCCCTGACTGAGGCCAATATTTTTCTACCACTGATTGATGTAGTGTTTTTGTGTTGAGGTAGATTTTAGAACACAAATCAAGGAAAAAAAAAATGCTTTCTATGGCCCACTGAATGAGAGAGGTGGCACACCCAGGAGTCAAGACTGGCACACAAGCTGAAAGGGCAATATTACTCTCCCACTGTTTTTTTATGTATTTTTTGTTTTTTAAGGGAGACTTTAGAAACCCAATAATATTTTAAAAAAAAATAAATAGGCTTTCTATGGCCCACTGAATGAGAGAGGTGGCACACCCAGGAGTCAAGACTGGCACACAAGCTGAAAGGGCAATATTACTCTCCCACTGTTTTTTTAAGTTTTTTATTTTTTATTTTCAGGGAGACTTTAGAAACCAAATAATATTAAAAAAACCAAAAGAATAAATAGGCTTTCTATGGCCCACTGAATGAGAGAGAGGTGGCACACCCAGGAGTCAAGACTGGCACACAAGCTGAAAGGGCAATATTACTCTCCCACTGTTTTTTTTTTTTTTTTTTTTTTTCAGGGAGACTTTAGAAACCAAATAATAAGAAAAAAAATAAATAAATAAATAGGCTTTCTATAGCCCACTGAATGAGAGATAGCACACACAGCAGTGGCACACAAGCCCTGACTGAGGCCAATATTTTTCTCCCACTGATTGATGTAGTGTTTTTGTGTTGAGGTAGATTTTAGAACACAAATCAAGGAAAAAAAAAAATGCTTTCTATGGCCCACTGAATGAGAGAGGTGGCACACCCAGGAGTCAAGACTGGCACACAAGCTGAAAGGGCAATATTACTCTCCCACTGTTTTTTTATGTATTTTTTGTTTTTTAAGGGAGACTTTAGAAACCCAATAATATTTTAAAAAAAAATAAATAGGCTTTCTATGGCCCACTGAATGAGAGAGGTGGCACACCCAGGAGTCAAGACTGGCACACAAGCTGAAAGGGCAATATTACTCTCCCACTGTTTTTTTAAGTTTTTTTTTTTTTATTTTCAGGGAGACTTTAGAAACCAAATAATATTAAAAAAACCAAAAGAATAAATAGGCTTTCTATGGCCCACTGAATGAGAGAGAGGTGGCACACCCAGGAGTCAAGACTGGCACACAAGCTGAAAGGGCAATATTACTCTCCCACTGTTTTTTTTTTTTTTTTTTTTTTTCAGGGAGACTTTAGAAACCAAATAATAAGAAAAAAAATAAATAAATAAATAGGCTTTCTATAGCCCACTGAATGAGAGATAGCACACACAGCAGTGGCACACAAGCCCTGACTGAGGCCAATATTTTTCTCCCACTGATTGATGTAGTGTTTTTGTGTTGAGGTAGATTTTAGAACACAAATCAAGGAAAAAAAAAAAATGCTTTCTATGGCCCACTGAATGAGAGAGGTGGCACACCCAGGAGTCAAGACTGGCACACAAGCTGAAAGGGCAATATTACTCTCCCACTGTTTTTTTATGTATTTTTTGTTTTTTAAGGGAGACTTTAGAATCCCAATAATATTTAAAAAAAAAAAAAATAGACTTTCTATGGCCCACTGAATGAGAGAGGTGGCACACCCAGGAGTCAAGACTGGCACACAAGCTGAAAGGGCAATATTACTCTCCCACTGTTTTTTTAAGTTTTTTTTTTTTTATTTTCAGGGAGACTTTAGAAACCAAATAATATTAAAAAAACCAAAAAAATAAATAGGCTTTCTATGGCCCACTGAATGAGAGAGAGGTGGCACACCCAGGAGTCAAGACTGGCACACAAGCTGAAAGGGCAATATTACTCTCCCACTGTTTTTTTTTTTTTTTTTTTTTTTTCAGGGAGACTTTAGAAACCAAATAATAAGAAAAAAAATAAATAAATAAATAGGCTTTCTATAGCCCACTGAATGAGAGATAGCACACACAGCAGTGGCACACAAGCCCTGACTGAGGCCAATATTTTTCTACCACTGATTGATGTAGTGTTTTTGTGTTGAGGTAGATTTTAGAACACAAATCAAGGAAAAAAAAATATGCTTTCTATGGCCCACTGAATGAGAGAGGTGGCACACCCAGGAGTCAAGACTGGCACACAAGCTGAAAGGGCAATATTACTCTCCCACTGTTTTTTTATGTATTTTTTGTTTTTTAAGGGAGACTTTAGAAACCCAATAATATTAAAAAAAATAAATAAATAGGCTTTCTATGGCCCACTGAATGAGAGAGGTGGCACACCCAGGAGTCAAGACTGGCACACAAGCTGAAAGGGCAATATTACTCTCCCACTGTTTTTTTAAGTTTTTTTTTTTTTATTTTCAGGGAGACTTTAGAAACCAAATAATATTAAAAAAAACAAAAAAATAAATAGGCTTTCTATGGCCCACTGAATGAGAGAGAGGTGGCACACCCAGGAGTCAAGACTGGCACACAAGCTGAAAGGGCAATATTACTCTCCCACTGTTTTTTTTTTTTTTTTTTTTCAGGGAGACTTTAGAAACCAAATAATAAGAAAAAAAATAAATAAATAAATAGGCTTTCTATAGCCCACTGAATGAGAGATAGCACACACAGCAGTGGCACACAAGCCCTGACTGAGGCCAATATTTTTCTACCACTGATTGATGTAGTGTTTTTGTGTTGAGGTAGAATTTAGAACACAAATCACGGAAAAAATAAATAGGCTTTCTATGGCCCACTCAGTGAGAGATGGCACACACAGGGATGGCACTGTAGCAGAAATGCCAATCTTAATCTCCCACAAAAAAAAAAAAAACAGGGACTGTCCTACAATTACTATCTCCCTGCAGTAATCTAAGCCAGGTATGGCAGGCAGCAATAGGAGTGGACTGATGCACAAATTAAATAAAAAGTGTGGACAAACAAAAAAGATAGCTGTGCAGAAAGGAACAAGAGGATATGTGCTTTGAAAAAAGCAGTTGGTTTCCACAGTGGCGTACACACAGCAATACAGCTATCACGGAGCCTTCTAGGGCAGCCCAATGAGCTACAGCGCTGAGGAAAAAAAAAAAAAAAATAGCTTCCACTGTTCCTGCACACCGAAGGTGGTGTTGGACAGTGGAAATCGCTACAGCACAAGCGGTTTGGTGGTTAGTGGACCCTGCCTAACGCTCTCCCTGCTTCTGACGAAGCGGCAGCAACCTCTCCCTAAGCTCAGATCAGCAGCAGTAAGATGGCGGTCGGCGGGAACGCCCCTTTATAGCCCCTGTGACGCCGCAGACAGCAAGCCAATCACTGCAATGCCCTTCTCTAAGATGGTGGGGACCAGGATCTATGTCATCACGCTGCCCACACTCTGCGTTCACCTTCATTGGCTGAGAAATGGCGCTTTTCGCGTCATTGAAACGCGACTTTGGCGCGAAAGTCGCGTACCGCATGGCCGACAAGCACAGGGGTCGGATCGGGTTTCATGAGACGCCGACTTAGCCAAAAGTCGGCGACTTTTGAAAATGATCGACCCGTTTCGCTCAACCCTAGTATTCACCACTATCGCAGGGTCCACTAACCACCAAACCGCTTGTGCTGTAGCGATTTCCACTGTCCAACACCACCTTCGGTGTGCAGGAACAGTGGAAGCTATTTTTTTTTTTTTTTTTCCTCAGCGCTGTAGCTCATTGGGCTGCCCTAGAAGGCTCCGTGATAGCTGTATTGCTGTGTGTACGCCACTGTGGAAACCAACTGCTTTTTTCAAAGCACATATCCTCTTGTTCCTTTCTGCACAGCTATCTTTTTTGTTTGTCCACACTTTTTATTTAATTTGTGCATCAGTCCACTCCTATTGCTGCCTGCCATACCTGGCTTTACCTGGATTACTGCAGGGAGATAGTAATTGTAGGACAGTCCCTGTTTTTTTTTTTTTGTTTTTTTTTTTGTGGGAGATTAAGATTGGCATTTCTGCTACAGTGCCATCCCTGTGTGTGCCATCTCTCACTGAGTGGGCCATAGAAAGCCTATTTATTTTTTCCGTGATTTGTGTTCTAAATTCTACCTCAACACAAAAACACTACATCAATCAGTGGTAGAAAAATATTGGCCTCAGTCAGGGCTTGTGTGCCACTGCTGTGTGTGCTATCTCTCATTCAGTGGGCTATAGAAAGCCTATTTATTTATTTATTTTTTTTCTTATTATTTGGTTTCTAAAGTCTCCCTGAAAAAAAAAAAAAAAAAAAAACAGTGGGAGAGTAATATTGCCCTTTCAGCTTGTGTGCCAGTCTTGACTCCTGGGTGTGCCACCTCTCTCTCATTCAGTGGGCCATAGAAAGCCTATTTATTTTTTTGGTTTTTTTAATATTATTTGGTTTCTAAAGTCTCCCTGAAAATAAAAAAAAAAAAACTTAAAAAAACAGTGGGAGAGTAATATTGCCCTTTCAGCTTGTGTGCCAGTCTTGACTCCTGGGTGTGCCACCTCTCTCATTCAGTGGGCCATAGAAAGCCTATTTATTTTTTTTTTAAATATTATTGGGTTTCTAAAGTCTCCCTTAAAAAACAAAAAATACATAAAAAAACAGTGGGAGAGTAATATTGCCCTTTCAGCTTGTGTGCCAGCCTTGACTCCTGGGTGTGCCACCTCTCTCATTCAGTGGGCCATAGAAAGCATTTTTTTTTTTCCTTGATTTGTGTTCTAAAATCTACCTCAACACAAAAACACTACATCAATCAGTGGGAGAAAAATATTGGCCTCAGTCAGGGCTTGTGTGCCACTGCTGTGTGTGCTATCTCTCATTCAGTGGGCTATAGAAAGCCTATTTATTTATTTATTTTTTTTCTTATTATTTGGTTTCTAAAGTCTCCCTGAAAAAAAAAAAAAAAAAAAAAAACAGTGGGAGAGTAATATTGCCCTTTCAGCTTGTGTGCCAGTCTTGACTCCTGGGTGTGCCACCTCTCTCTCATTCAGTGGGCCATAGAAAGCCTATTTATTCTTTTGGTTTTTTTAATATTATTTGGTTTCTAAAGTCTCCCTGAAAATAAAAAAAAAAAAACTTAAAAAAACAGTGGGAGAGTAATATTGCCCTTTCAGCTTGTGTGCCAGTCTTGACTCCTGGGTGTGCCACCTCTCTCATTCAGTGGGCCATAGAAAGCCTATTTATTTTTTTTTAAAATATTATTGGGTTTCTAAAGTCTCCCTTAAAAAACAAAAAATACATAAAAAAACAGTGGGAGAGTAATATTGCCCTTTCAGCTTGTGTGCCAGTCTTGACTCCTGGGTGTGCCACCTCTCTCATTCAGTGGGCCATAGAAAGCATTTTTTTTTTCCTTGATTTGTGTTCTAAAATCTACCTCAACACAAAAACACTACATCAATCAGTGGTAGAAAAATATTGGCCTCAGTCAGGGCTTGTGTGCCACTGCTGTGTGTGCTATCTCTCATTCAGTGGGCTACAGAAAGCCTATTTATTTATTTATTTTTTTTCTTATTATTTGGTTTCTAAAGTTTCCCTGAAAAAAAAAAAAAAAAAAAAAAACAGTGGGAGAGTAATATTGCCCTTTCAGCTTGTGTGCCAGTCTTGACTCCTGGGTGTGCCACCTCTCTCTCATTCAGTGGGCCATAGAAAGCCTATTTATTTTTTTGGTTTTTTTAATATTATTTGGTTTCTAAAGTCTCCCTGAAAATAAAAAAAAAAAAACTTAAAAAAACAGTGGGAGAGTAATATTGCCCTTTCAGCTTGTGTGCCAGTCTTGACTCCTGGGTGTGCCACCTCTCTCATTCAGTGGGCCATAGAAAGCCTATTTATTTATTTTTTTAATATTATTGGGTTTCTAAAGTCTCCCTTAAAAAACAAAAAATACATAAAAAAACAGTGGGAGAGTAATATTGCCCTTTCAGCTTGTGTGCCAGTCTTGACTCCTGGGTGTGCCACCTCTCTCATTCAGTGGGCCATAGAAAGCATTTTTTTTTTTTCCTTGATTTGTGTTCTAAAATCTACCTCAACACAAAAACACTACATCAATCAGTGGTAGAAAAATATTGGCCTCAGTCAGGGCTTGTGTGCCACTGCTGTGTGTGCTATCTCTCATTCAGTGGGCTATAGAAAGCCTATTTATTTATTTATTTTTTTTCTTATTATTTGGTTTCTAAAGTCTCCCTGAAAAAAAAAAAAAACAGTGGGAGAGTAATATTGCCCTTTCAGCTTGTGTGCCAGTCTTGACTCCTGGGTGTGCCACCTCTCTCTCATTCAGTGGGCCATAGAAAGCCTATTTATTTTTTTGGTTTTTTTAATATTATTTGGTTTCTAAAGTCTCCCTGAAAATAAAAAAAAAAAACTTAAAAAAACAGTGGGAGAGTAATATTGCCCTTTCAGCTTGTGTGCCAGTCTTGACTCCTGGGTGTGCCACCTCTCTCATTCAGTGGGCCATAGAAAGTCTATTTTTTTTTTTTTTAAATATTATTGGGATTCTAAAGTCTCCCTTAAAAAACAAAAAATACATAAAAAAACAGTGGGAGAGTAATATTGCCCTTTCAGCTTGTGTGCCAGTCTTGACTCCTGGGTGTGCCACCTCTCTCATTCAGTGGGCCATAGAAAGCATTTTTTTTTTTCCTTGATTTGTGTTCTAAAATCTACCTCAACACAAAAACACTACATCAATCAGTGGGAGAAAAATATTGGCCTCAGTCAGGGCTTGTGTGCCACTGCTGTGTGTGCTATCTCTCATTCAGTGGGCTATAGAAAGCCTATTTATTTATTTATTTTTTTTCTTATTATTTGGTTTCTAAAGTCTCCCTGAAAAAAAAATAAATAAAATAAACAGTGGGAGAGTAATATTGCCCTTTCAGCTTGTGTGCCAGTCTTGACTCCTGGGTGTGCCACCTCTCTCTCATTCAGTGGGCCATAGAAAGCCTATTTATTTTTTTGGTTTTTTTAATATTATTTGGTTTCTAAAGTCTCCCTGAAAATAAAAAAAAAAAAACTTAAAAAAACAGTGGGAGAGTAATATTGCCCTTTCAGCTTGTGTGCCAGTCTTGACTCCTGGGTGTGCCACCTCTCTCATTCAGTGGGCCATAGAAAGCCTATTTATTTATTTTTTAAATATTATTGGGTTTCTAAAGTCTCCCTTAAAAAACAAAAAATACATAAAAAAACACTGGGAGAGTAATATTGCCCTTTCAGCTTGTGTGCCAGTCTTGACTCCTGGGTGTGCCACCTCTCTCATTCAGTGGGCCATAGAAAGCATTTTTTTTTTCCTTGATTTGTGTTCTAAAATCTACCTCAACACAAAAACACTACATCAATCAGTGGTAGAAAAATATTGGCCTCAGTCAGGGCTTGTGTGCCACTGCTGTGTGTGCTATCTCTCATTCAGTGGGCTACAGAAAGCCTATTTATTTATTTATTTTTTTTCTTATTATTTGGTTTCTAAAGTTTCCCTGAAAAAAAAAAAAAAAAAAAAAACAGTGGGAGAGTAATATTGCCCTTTCAGCTTGTGTGCCAGTCTTGACTCCTGGGTGTGCCACCTCTCTCTCATTCAGTGGGCCATAGAAAGCCTATTTATTTTTTTGGTTTTTTTAATATTATTTGGTTTCTAAAGTCTCCCTGAAAATAAAAAAAAAAAAACTTAAAAAAACAGTGGGAGAGTAATATTGCCCTTTCAGCTTGTGTGCCAGTCTTGACTCCTGGGTGTGCCACCTCTCTCATTCAGTGGGCCATAGAAAGCCTATTTATTTATTTTTTTTATATTATTGGGTTTCTAAAGTCTCCCTTAAAAAACAAAAAATACATAAAAAAACAGTGGGAGAGTAATATTGCCCTTTCAGCTTGTGTGCCAGTCTTGACTCCTGGGTGTGCCACCTCTCTCATTCAGTGGGCCATAGAAAGCATTTTTTTTTTTTCCTTGATTTGTGTTCTAAAATCTACCTCAACACAAAAACACTACATCAATCAGTGGTAGAAAAATATTGGCCTCAGTCAGGGCTTGTGTGCCACTGCTGTGTGTGCTATCTCTCATTCAGTGGGCTATAGAAAGCCTATTTATTTATTTATTTTTTTTCTTATTATTTGGTTTCTAAAGTCTCCCTGAAAAAAAAAAAAAACAGTGGGAGAGTAATATTGCCCTTTCAGCTTGTGTGCCAGTCTTGACTCCTGGGTGTGCCACCTCTCTCTCATTCAGTGGGCCATAGAAAGCCTATTTATTTTTTTGGTTTTTTTAATATTATTTGGTTTCTAAAGTCTCCCTGAAAATAAAAAAAAAAAACTTAAAAAAACAGTGGGAGAGTAATATTGCCCTTTCAGCTTGTGTGCCAGTCTTGACTCCTGGGTGTGCCACCTCTCTCATTCAGTGGGCCATAGAAAGTCTATTTTTTTTTTATTTAAATATTATTGGGATTCTAAAGTCTCCCTTAAAAAACAAAAAATACATAAAAAAACAGTGGGAGAGTAATATTGCCCTTTCAGCTTGTGTGCCAGTCTTGACTCCTGGGTGTGCCACCTCTCTCATTCAGTGGGCCATAGAAAGCATTTTTTTTTTTCCTTGATTTGTGTTCTAAAATCTACCTCAACACAAAAACACTACATCAATCAGTGGGAGAAAAATATTGGCCTCAGTCAGGGCTTGTGTGCCACTGCTGTGTGTGCTATCTCTCATTCAGTGGGCTATAGAAAGCCTATTTATTTATTTATTTTTTTTCTTATTATTTGGTTTCTAAAGTCTCCCTGAAAAAAAAAAAAATAAAATAAACAGTGGGAGAGTAATATTGCCCTTTCAGCTTGTGTGCCAGTCTTGACTCCTGGGTGTGCCACCTCTCTCTCATTCAGTGGGCCATAGAAAGCCTATTTATTTTTTTGGTTTTTTTAATATTATTTGGTTTCTAAAGTCTCCCTGAAAATAAAAAAAAAAAACTTAAAAAAACAGTGGGAGAGTAATATTGCCCTTTCAGCTTGTGTGCCAGTCTTGACTCCTGGGTGTGCCACCTCTCTCATTCAGTGGGCCATAGAAAGCCTATTTATTTATTTTTTAAATATTATTGGGTTTCTAAAGTCTCCCTTAAAAAACAAAAAATACATAAAAAAACAGTGGGAGAGTAATATTGCCCTTTCAGCTTGTGTGCCAGTCTTGACTCCTGGGTGTGCCACCTCTCTCATTCAGTGGGCCATAGAAAGCATTTTTTTTTTTTCCTTGATTTGTGTTCTAAAATCTACCTCAACACAAAAACACTACATCAATCAGTGGTAGAAAAATATTGGCCTCAGTCAGGGCTTGTGTGCCACTGCTGTGTGTGCTATCTCTCATTCAGTGGGCTATAGAAAGCCTATTTATTTATTTATTTTTTTTCTTATTATTTGGTTTCTAAAGTCTCCCTGAAAAAAAACAAAAAAAAAAAACAGTGGGAGAGTAATATTGCCCTTTCAGCTTGTGTGCCAGTCTTGACTCCTGGGTGTGCCACCTCTCTCTCATTCAGTGGGCCATAGAAAGCCTATTTATTTTTTTGGTTTTTTTAATATTATTTGGTTTCTAAAGTCTCCCTGAAAATAAAAAAAAAAAACTTAAAAAAACAGTGGGAGAGTAATATTGCCCTTTCAGCTTGTGTGCCAGTCTTGACTCCTGGGTGTGCCACCTCTCTCATTCAGTGGGCCATAGAAAGCCTATTTATTTTTTTTTTAAATATTATTGGGTTTCTAAAGTCTCCCTTAAAAAACAAAAAATACATAAAAAAACAGTGGGAGAGTAATATTGCCCTTTCAGCTTGTGTGCCAGTCTTGACTCCTGGGTGTGCCACCTCTCTCATTCAGTGGGCCATAGAAAGCATTTTTTTTTTTCCTTGATTTGTGTTCTAAAATCTACCTCAACACAAAAACACTACATCAATCAGTGGGAGAAAAATATTGGCCTCAGTCAGGGCTTGTGTGCCACTGCTGTGTGTGCTATCTCTCATTCAGTGGGCTATAGAAAGCCTATTTATTTATTTATTTTTTTTCTTATTATTTGGTTTCTAAAGTCTCCCTGAAAAAAAAAAAAAAAAAAAACAGTGGGAGAGTAATATTGCCCTTTCAGCTTGTGTGCCAGTCTTGACTCCTGGGTGTGCCACCTCTCTCTCATTCAGTGGGCCATAGAAAGCCTATTTATTTTTTTGGTTTTTTTAATATTATTTGGTTTCTAAAGTCTCCCTGAAAATAAAAAAAAAAAACTTAAAAAAACAGTGGGAGAGTAATATTGCCCTTTCAGCTTGTGTGCCAGTCTTGACTCCTGGGTGTGCCACCTCTCTCATTCAGTGGGCCATATAAAGCCTATTTATTTATTTTTTTAAATATTATTGGGTTTCTAAAGTCTCCCTTAAAAAACAAAAAATACATAAAAAAACAGTGGGAGAGTAATATTGCCCTTTCAGCTTGTGTGCCAGTCTTGACTCCTGGGTGTGTCACCTCTCTCATTCAGTGGGCCATAGAAAGCATTTTTTTTTTCCTTGATTTGTGTTCTAAAATCTACCTCAACACAAAAACACTACATCAATCAGTGGTAGAAAAATATTGGCCTCAGTCAGGGCTTGTGTGCCACTGCTGTGTGTGCTATCTCTCATTCAGTGGGCTATAGAAAGCCTATTTATTTGTTTATTTTTTTTCTTATTATTTGGTTTCTAAAGTCTCCCTGAAAAAAAACAAAAAAAAAAAACAGTGGGAGAGTAATATTGCCCTTTCAGCTTGTGTGCCAGTCTTGACTCCTGGGTGTGCCACCTCTCTCTCATTCAGTGGGCCATAGAAAGCCTATTTATTTTTTTGGTTTTTTTAATATTATTTGGTTTCTAAAGTCTCCCTGAAAATAAAAAAAAAAAAACCTTAAAAAAACAGTGGGAGAGTAATATTGCCCTTTCAGCTTGTGTGCCAGTCTTGACTCCTGGGTGTGCCACCTCTCTCATTCAGTGGGCCATAGAAAGCCTATTTATTTATTTTTTTAAATATTATTGGGTTTCTAAAGTCTCCCTTAAAAAACAAAAAATACATAAAAAAACAGTGGGAGAGTAATATTGCCCTTTCAGCTTGTGTGCCAGTCTTGACTCCTGGGTGTGCCACCTCTCTCATTCAGTGGGCCATAGAAAGCATTTTTTTTTTTTCCTTGATTTGTGTTCTAAAATCTACCTCAACACAAAAACACTACATCAATCAGTGGTAGAAAAATATTGGCCTCAGTCAGGGCTTGTGTGCCACTGCTGTGTGTGCTATCTCTCATTCAGTGGGCTATAGAAAGCCTATTTATTTATTTTTTTTTTCTTATTATTTGGTTTCTAAAGTCTCCCTGAAAGAAAAAAAAAAAAAAAAAAAAAAAAAAAACAGTGGGAGAGTAATATTGCCCTTTCAGCTTGTGTGCCAGTCTTGACTCCTGGGTGTGCCACCTCTCTCTCATTCAGTGGGCCATAGAAAGCCTATTTATTTTTTTGGTTTTTTTTAATATTATTTGGTTTCTAAAGTCTCCCTGAAAATAAAAAAAAAAAAACTTAAAAAAACAGTGGGAGAGTAATATTGCCCTTTCAGCTTGTGTGCCAGTCTTGACTCCTGGGTGTGCCACCTCTCTCATTCAGTGGGCCATAGAAAGCCTATTTATTTTTTTTTAAAATATTATTGGGTTTCTAAAGTCTCCCTTAAAAAACAAAAAATACATAAAAAAACAGTGGGAGAGTAATATTGCCCTTTCAGCTTGTGTGCCAGTCTTGACTCCTGGGTGTGCCACCTCTCTCATTCAGTGGGCCATAGAAAGCATTTTTTTTTTTTCCTTGATTTGTGTTCTAAAATCTACCTCAACACAAAAACACTACATCAATCAGTGGGAGAAAAATATTGGCCTCAGTCAGGGCTTGTGTGCCACTGCTGTGTGTGCTATCTCTCATTCAGTGGGCTATAGAAAGCCTATTTATTTATTTATTTTTTTTCTTATTATTTGGTTTCTAAAGTCTCCCTGAAAAAAAAAAAAAAAAAAAACAGTGGGAGAGTAATATTGCCCTTTCAGCTTGTGTGCCAGTCTTGACTCCTGGGTGTGCCACCTCTCTCTCATTCAGTGGGCCATAGAAAGCCTATTTATTTTTTTGGTTTTTTTAATATTATTTGGTTTCTAAAGTCTCCCTGAAAATAAAAAAAAAAAACTTAAAAAAACAGTGGGAGAGTAATATTGCCCTTTCAGCTTGTGTGCCAGTCTTGACTCCTGGGTGTGCCACCTCTCTCATTCAGTGGGCCATATAAAGCCTATTTATTTTTTTTTTTAAATATTATTGGGTTTCTAAAGTCTCCCTTAAAAAACAAAAAATACATAAAAAAACAGTGGGAGAGTAATATTGCCCTTTCAGCTTGTGTGCCAGTCTTGACTCCTGGGTGTGTCACCTCTCTCATTCAGTGGGCCATAGAAAGCATTTTTTTTTTTCCTTGATTTGTGTTCTAAAATCTACCTCAACACAAAAACACTACATCAATCAGTGGTAGAAAAATATTGGCCTCAGTCAGGGCTTGTGTGCCACTGCTGTGTGTGCTATCTCTCATTCAGTGGGCTATAGAAAGCCTATTTATTTATTTTTTTTTTTTCTTATTATTTGGTTTCTAAAGTCTCCCTGAAAAAAAACAAAAAAAAAAAACAGTGGGAGAGTAATATTGCCCTTTCAGCTTGTGTGCCAGTCTTGACTCCTGGGTGTGCCACCTCTCTCTCATTCAGTGGGCCATAGAAAGCCTATTTATTTTTTTGGTTTTTTTAATATTATTTGGTTTCTAAAGTCTCCCTGAAAATAAAAAAAAAAAAACCTTAAAAAAACAGTGGGAGAGTAATATTGCCCTTTCAGCTTGTGTGCCAGTCTTGACTCCTGGGTGTGCCACCTCTCTCATTCAGTGGGCCATAGAAAGCCTATTTATTTATTTTTTTAAATATTATTGGGTTTCTAAAGTCTCCCTTAAAAAACAAAAAATACATAAAAAAACAGTGGGAGAGTAATATTGCCCTTTCAGCTTGTGTGCCAGTCTTGACTCCTGGGTGTGCCACCTCTCTCATTCAGTGGGCCATAGAAAGCATTTTTTTTTTTTCCTTGATTTGTGTTCTAAAATCTACCTCAACACAAAAACACTACATCAATCAGTGGTAGAAAAATATTGGCCTCAGTCAGGGCTTGTGTGCCACTGCTGTGTGTGCTATCTCTCATTCAGTGGGCTATAGAAAGCCTATTTATTTATTTTTTTTTTCTTATTATTTGGTTTCTAAAGTCTCCCTGAAAGAAAAAAAAAAAAAAAAAAAAAAAACAGTGGGAGAGTAATATTGCCCTTTCAGCTTGTGTGCCAGTCTTGACTCCTGGGTGTGCCACCTCTCTCTCATTCAGTGGGCCATAGAAAGCCTATTTATTTTTTTGGTTTTTTTTAATATTATTTGGTTTCTAAAGTCTCCCTGAAAATAAAAAAAAAAAAACTTAAAAAAACAGTGGGAGAGTAATATTGCCCTTTCAGCTTGTGTGCCAGTCTTGACTCCTGGGTGTGCCACCTCTCTCATTCAGTGGGCCATAGAAAGCATTTTTTTTTGTTCCTTGATTTGTGTTCTAAAATCTACCTCAACACAAAAACACTACATCAATCAGTGGTAGAAAAATATTGGCCTCAGTCAGGGCTTGTGTGCCACTGCTGTGTGTGCTATCTCTCATTCAGTGGGCTATAGAAAGCCTATTTATTTATTTATTTTTTTTCTTATTATTTGGTTTCTAAAGTCTCCCTGAAAAAAAAAAAAAAAAAAAACAGTGGGAGAGTAATATTGCCCTTTCAGCTTGTGTGCCAGTCTTGACTCCTGGGTGTGCCACCTCTCTCTCATTCAGTGGGCCATAGAAAGCCTATTTATTTTTTTGGTTTTTTTAATATTATTTGGTTTCTAAAGTCTCCCTGAAAAAAAAAATAAATAAATTAGGTGGGAGATTAATATTGACATTAGTGCTTGAGTGACAGTCCTGCGTGTGTGTCATCTCTGTGATTTTGTGCCACAGAAAACAGAGTGTGTAACATTGTGCCTGATTTTCCTTGTGGTCTCACCAACCTGTTAAGGGATATTGAAATCATACTGAAGTTATAGCTCACCGTGTAAGTTGTTTGACAGCAACAAATAAAGTTACTTTGGTTAAGATTTTAAAACAATGAGGAAGTCTGGTGCAAGAGGTCGTCGTGGGCGTTCATTGTCAGCTGGTAATGATGGTAGTGGTAGTGGAGCATCAGGTGGTCGTGGGGATAAAAATATTCCACCTAAGTCTGGAGCTGTGGAGCCAGTTTCGTCGTCAGGCTACACAAGGCCTCGAACGCTCTCTTTTCTGGGAGTAGGAAAACCGCTTTTAAAGGCGGAGCAGCAACAGCAAGTTTTGGCTTACATTGCAGACTCAGCCTCTAGCTCTTTTGCCTCCTCTTCCGAAACTGGTAAATGTAAAAGCAGCGCGTCGCTTGTGGATGTTCACGGTCAGGGACAAGTCGCTTCCTTGTCCTCCTCAGCAAAAACTACAACAAGAGAGAAGGATGCAGCAGGCGACACAACGGGTCACTCCATGGAGCTCTTTACACATACCGTCCCTGGCTTAGAAAGTGAAACATTTAACAGGCCATGCCCATTACAAGTATATTCTGACATGGAGTGCACTGATGCACAGCCACAGCCAGAGTACTATGCTGCTCCTTTGACTCAGACCACCACATTGCCCTCTCAGGGTACAGATCCACAATCAGACCCTGATGAGACTATGTTGCCCCGCCACGAACGCTATACCACCGACCGACACAGTGACACAGACGAAGTTGCACACGAGCTCGAAGAGGAGGTAATAGATGACCCAGTTATTGACCCCGATTGGCAGCCATTGGGGGAACAGGGTGCAGGCGGCAGTAGTTCAGAAGCGGAGGTGGAGGAGGGGCCGCAGCAGGCATCAACATCGCAACAGGTTCCATCTGCCGGGCCCGTATCTGGCCCAAAACGCGTGTCAAAGCCAAAACCTGTTGGAGGACAGCGTGGCCATCCGGTTAAAGCTCAGTCTGCAATCCCTGAAAAGGGATCCGAGTCTAGGAAGAGTGCAGTCTGGCATTTTTTTAAACAACATCCAACTGATCAGCGCAAAGTCATCTGTCAAAAATGTTCAACTAGCTTAAGCAGAGGTCAGAATCTGAAAAGTCTAAATACTAGTTGCATGCATAGACACTTAACCACCATGCATTTTCAAGCCTGGACTAACTACCAAACGTCCCTTAAGGTTGTAGCACCCTCGGCCAATGAAGCTAGTCAGCAACGCAACATCCCTTCCGTCACTGTAAGGCCACCATTTTCCGCACCACCGGCAGTATCTGTGCAGGTTTCTTTGACAGCCAAAAGCAGTCAGTGTCAGGGAACCACCAGTTTTGTAGGAGGAAATATTGCATCTAGGGCACCGGCGGAAACAATACCGTCTCCAACCGTCTCTCAGTCTGCCATGTACACCGGCACACCCGAAAGTTCCACGATCTCCAGCTCTCCAGTCCAGCTCACCCTACATGAGACTCTAGTTAGAAAAAGGAAGTACTTATCCTCGCATCCGCGTACACAGGGTTTTAACGCCCACATAGCTAGACTAATCTCGTTAGAGATGATGCCCTACCGGTTAGTTGAAAGCGAAGCTTTCAAAGCCCTGATGGAGTACGCTGAACCACGATACGAGCTACCCAGTCGACACTTTTTTTCCAGAAAAGCCATCCCAGCCCTGCACCAGCATGTTAAACAGCGCATCGTCCATGCACTCAGGCAATCTGTGAGTACAAAGGTGCACCTGACTACAGATGCATGGACCAGTAGGCATGGCCAGGGACGTTATGTGTCCATCACGGCACACTGGGTGAATGTGGTGGATGCAGGGTCCACAGGCGACATCAATTTAGGGACAGTTGTGCCTAGCCCACGGTCTAGGAAACAGTTGGCTGTAGGCGTTCGCACCCCCTCCTCCTCCTCGTCCTCCTGCAGAAGCTACAGCTCTTCCACAGAACGCAGTCTGCCAACCACTCCATCGGCAGATGACACTGTTGCACACCAGTTGTCCCATTATGGGCCAGCTACTGCCAAGCGTCAGCAGGCTGTATTGGCTATGAAGTGTTTGGGCGACAACAGACACACCGCGGAAGTTCTATCCGAGTTCTTGCAACAAGAAACGCAGTCGTGGCTGGGCACAGTAGATCTTGAGGCAGGCAAGGTAGTGAGTGATAACGGAAGGAATTTCATGGCTGCCATCTCCCTTTCCCAACTGAAACACATTCCTTGCCTGGCTCACACCTTAAACCTGGTGGTGCAGTGCTTATTGAAAACTTATCCTGGGTTCTCCGACCTGCTCCTCAAAGTGCGTGCACTTTGCTCACATATCCGACGTTCGCCTGTACACGCCAGCCGTATGCAGACCTATCAGCGGTCTTTGAACCTTCCCCAGCATCGCCTAATCATAGACGTTGCAACAAGGTGGAACTCAACACTGCACATGCTTCAGAGACTGTGCGAACAGAGGCGTGCTGTTATTTATTTGTGGGAGGATACACGGGCAGGCAGTAGGATGGCAGACATGGAGTTGTCAGGTGTGCAGTGGTCTAAGATACAAGACATGTGTCAAGTCCTTCAGTGTTTTGAGGAATGCACACGGCTGGTTAGTGCAGACAACGCCGTAATAAGCATGAGCATCCCCCTAATGCGTCTGCTGATGCAAAGTTTGACGCACATAAAGGAGCAGGCGTCTGCACCAGAGGAAGAGGAAAGCCTTGATGACAGTCAGCCATTGTCTGGTCAGGGCAGTGTACAGGACGAGGTAGCGGGCGAAGAGGAGGTGGAGGACGAGGAGGATGATGGGGATGAGTATATTTTTAATGCCGAACCTTTCCCGGGGGCACAGGAAATTGGTTGCGTGTCACGGCCGGGTTCTGTTTTTTTGAGGGACACAAGTGACGTAGATTTGCCTGCAACTGCCCCTCAACCAATCACAACCGGAGATTTGACAACTGGAACTTTGGCCCACATGGCGGATTATGCCTTACGTATCCTAAAAAGGGACACACGCATTACGAAAATGATGAACGATGACGATTACTGGTTGGCCTGCCTCCTTGATCCACGCTATAAAGGCAAATTGCAAAATATTATGCCACATGAGAACTTGGAACTAATATTAGCAACCAAACAATCAACTCTTGTTGACCGTTTGCTTCAGGCATTCCCAGCACACAGCGCACGTGATCGTTCTCACACGAGCTCCAGGGGGCAGCAGACTAGGAGTGTTAGGGGTGCACACATCAGAAGTGGCGTTGGACAGAGGGGTTTTCTGACCAGGTTGTGGAGTGATTTTGCTATGACCGCAGACAGGACAGGTACTGCTGCATCAATTGAAAGTGACAGGAGACAACATTTGTCCAGTATGGTTACTAACTATTTTTCATCCCTTATCGATGTTCTCCCTCAACCGTCATTCCCATTTGATTACTGGGCCTCCAAATTAGACACCTGGCCAGAATTGGCAGAATATGCATTGCAGGAGCTTGCTTGCCCGGCAGCAAGTGTCCTATCAGAAAGAGTATTCAGTGCTGCAGGTTCAATATTAACCGAAAAAAGGACTCGTCTGTCTACCCAAAATGTTGACGATCTAACATTCATTAAAATGAACCACAACTGGATTTCGAAATCTTTTGCCCCACCTTGCCCGGCCGACACCTAGCTTTCCTATGAAAAGCTCTTGCCTGTGAATTACTTTTCTAATGTCTAATTTGCTGCAGCTGATTGTACAGCATACGACATGTTTACACCTCCCTAAATGGCAAAACTCCCCACACGGGGCCGTGGTATCGCGACTTGGCGCAAGCACCCGTGAGACTGCTGTTTGTCTGAAGAGGTGGGTGTGCTCGCGTTTGGTTGACGGCATTGCTACTGGGTCCCTCATAGTACAATGTAGTGTCTCTGGCGGTGGTGGTGCGCACCCAACGTCAGACACACCGTTGTAACATGAGGGGCCCTGGGGCGGTCCTGCCGGCCTCAAGAGAGTTCCCCCCTACCCCAGCTCAAAATGTGCTCTACCACGTGCAAAATTATGTCGCACAGCTCCACCAATCTTTAGTCTATTCGCTGACATCATTCAATGTCTGGCACTGACAATACAAATTTGTAGACATCTATGATGCAACTTAAAGTAGTCTGTGTCTGTGTCCTATATTGGCACCATTAAATAGTTACTGCCAAATTACTATGTCAGAAACTCAGTAGATGAGCCCACCCCTGTATCTAAGTATGCCACCTTTTTTTTTGTTTTTGGTTGTTTTGCGAGACATTAACATCTATTTATATTTTGGGAGTACTGGGACAGACACTCCTTGCACTACTCCTCCACTCACCACCAAGCTGCCTGTGTATCCATGTAACCGCTGTAAAGCTGCCATGAGCCTATTGTTTGTTATTTTAGGCCTTTGATAGCCTGTCTGCGGTCCCTACTTTAAATACTCCTCCACTCACCACCAAGCTGCCTGTGTATCCATGTAACCGCTGTAAAGCTGCCATGAGCCTATTGTTTGTTATTTTAGGCCTTTGATAGCCTGTCTGCGGTCCCTACTTTAAATACTCCTCCACTCACCACCAAGCTGCCTGCCCGTGTATCCATGTAACCGCTGTAAAGCTGCCATGAGCCTATTGTTTGTTATTTTAGGCCTTTGATAGCCTGTCTGCGGTCCCTACTTTAAATACTCCTCCACTGACCACCAAGCTGCCTGCCCGTGTATCCATGTAACCGCTGTAAAACTGCCATGAGCCTATTGTTTGTTATTTTAGGCCTTTGGTAGCCTGTCTGCGGTCCCTACTTTAAATACTCCTCCACTCACCACCAAGCTGCCTGTGTATCCATGTAACCGCTGTAAAGCTGCCATGAGCCTATTGTTTGTCATTTTAGGCCTTTGATAGCCTGTCTGCGGTCCCTACTTTAAATACTCCTCCACTCACCACCAAGCTGCCCGTGTATCCATGTAACCGCTGTAAAACTGCCATGAGCCTATTGTTTGTTATTTTAGGCCTTTGATAGCCTGTCTGCGGTCCCTACTTTAAATACTCCTCCACTCACCACCAAGCTGCCTGCCCGTGTATCCATGTAACCGCTGTAAAGCTGCCATGAGCCTATTGTTTGTTATTTTAGGCCTTTGATAGCCTGTCTGCGGTCCCTACTTTAAATACTCCTCCACTGACCACCAAGCTGCCTGCCCGTGTATCCATGTAACCGCTGTAAAACTGCCATGAGCCTATTGTTTGTTATTTTAGGCCTTTGATAGCCTGTCTGCGGTCCCTACTTTAAATACTCCTCCACTCACCACCAAGTTGCCTGTGTATCCATGTAACCGCTGTAAAGCTGCCATGAGCCTATTGTTTGTTATTTTAGGCCTTTGATAGCCTGTCTGCGGTCCCTACTTTAAATACTCCTCCACTCACCACCAAGCTGCCCGTGTATCCATGTAACCGCTGTAAAACTGCCATGAGCCTATTGTTTGTTATTTTAGGCCTTTGATAGCCTGTCTGCGGTCCCTACTTTAAATACTCCTCCACTGACCACCAAGCTGCCTGTGTATCCATGTAACCGCTGTAAAGCTGCCATGAGCCTATTGTTTGTTATTTTAGGCCTTTGATAGCCTGTCTGCGGTCCCTACTTTAAATACTCCTCCACTCACCACCAAGCTGCCTGCCCGTGTATCCATGTAACCGCTGTAAAGCTGCCATGAGCCTATTGTTTGTTATTTTAGGCCTTTGATAGCCTGTCTGCGGTCCCTACTTTAAATACTCCTCCACTGACCACCAAGCTGCCTGCCCGTGTATCCATGTAACCGCTGTAAAACTGCCATGAGCCTATTGTTTGTTATTTTAGGCCTTTGATAGCCTGTCTGCGGTCCCTACTTTAAATACTCCTCCACTCACCACCAAGCTGCCTGTGTATCCATGTAACCGCTGTAAAGCTGCCATGAGCCTATTGTTTGTTATTTTAGGCCTTTGATAGCCTGTCTGCGGTCCCTACTTTAAATACTCCTCCACTCACCACCAAGCTGCCTGCCCGTGTATCCATGTAACCGCTGTAAAGCTGCCATGAGCCTATTGTTTGTTATTTTAGGCCTTTGATAGCCTGTCTGCGGTCCCTACTTTAAATACTCCTCCACTGACCACCAAGCTGCCTGCCCGTGTATCCATGTAACCGCTGTAAAACTGCCATGAGCCTATTGTTTGTTATTTTAGGCCTTTGATAGCCTGTCTGCGGTCCCTACTTTAAATACTCCTCCACTCACCACCAAGCTGCCTGTGTATCCATGTAACCGCTGTAAAGCTGCCATGAGCCTATTGTTTGTTATTTTAGGCCTTTGATAGCCTGTCTGCGGTCCCTACTTTAAATACTCCTCCACTCACCACCAAGCTGCCCGTGTATCCATGTAACCGCTGTAAAACTGCCATGAGCCTATTGTTTGTTATTTTAGGCCTTTGATAGCCTGTCTGCGGTCCCTACTTTAAATACTCCTCCACTCACCACCAAGCTGCCTGCCCGTGTATCCATGTAACCGCTGTAAAGCTGCCATGAGCCTATTGTTTGTTATTTTAGGCCTTTGATAGCCTGTCTGCGGTCCCTACTTTAAATACTCCTCCACTGACCACCAAGCTGCCTGCCCGTGTATCCATGTAACCGCTGTAAAACTGCCATGAGCCTATTGTTTGTTATTTTAGGCCTTTGATAGCCTGTCTGCGGTCCCTACTTTAAATACTCCTCCACTCACCACCAAGTTGCCTGTGTATCCATGTAACCGCTGTAAAGCTGCCATGAGCCTATTGTTTGTTATTTTAGGCCTTTGATAGCCTGTCTGCGGTCCCTACTTTAAATACTCCTCCACTCACCACCAAGCTGCCCGTGTATCCATGTAACCGCTGTAAAACTGCCATGAGCCTATTGTTTGTTATTTTAGGCCTTTGATAGCCTGTCTGCGGTCCCTACTTTAAATACTCCTCCACTGACCACCAAGCTGCCTGTGTATCCATGTAACCGCTGTAAAGCTGCCATGAGCCTATTGTTTGTTATTTTAGGCCTTTGATAGCCTGTCTGCGGTCCCTACTTTAAATACTCCTCCACTCACCACCAAGCTGCCTGCCCGTGTATCCATGTAACCGCTGTAAAGCTGCCATGAGCCTATTGTTTGTTATTTTAGGCCTTTGATAGCCTGTCTGCGGTCCCTACTTTAAATACTCCTCCACTGACCACCAAGCTGCCTGCCCGTGTATCCATGTAACCGCTGTAAAACTGCCATGAGCCTATTGTTTGTTATTTTAGGCCTTTGATAGCCTGTCTGCGGTCCCTACTTTAAATACTCCTCCACTCACCACCAAGCTGCCTGTGTATCCATGTAACCGCTGTAAAGCTGCCATGAGCCTATTGTTTGTTATTTTAGGCCTTTGATAGCCTGTCTGCGGTCCCTACTTTAAATACTCCTCCACTCACCACCAAGCTGCCTGCCCGTGTATCCATGTAACCGCTGTAAAGCTGCCATGAGCCTATTGTTTGTTATTTTAGGCCTTTGATAGCCTGTCTGCGGTCCCTACTTTAAATACTCCTCCACTGACCACCAAGCTGCCTGCCCGTGTATCCATGTAACCGCTGTAAAACTGCCATGAGCCTATTGTTTGTTATTTTAGGCCTTTGATAGCCTGTCTGCGGTCCCTACTTTAAATACTCCTCCACTCACCACCAAGCTGCCTGTGTATCCATGTAACCGCTGTAAAGCTGCCATGAGCCTATTGTTTGTTATTTTAGGCCTTTGATAGCCTGTCTGCGGTCCCTACTTTAAATACTCCTCCACTCACCACCAAGCTGCCCGTGTATCCATGTAACCGCTGTAAAACTGCCATGAGCCTATTGTTTGTTATTTTAGGCCTTTGATAGCCTGTCTGCGGTCCCTACTTTAAATACTCCTCCACTGACCACCAAGCTGCCTGTGTATCCATGTAACCGCTGTAAAGCTGCCATGAGCCTATTGTTTGTTATTTTAGGCCTTTGATAGCCTGTCTGCGGTCCCTACTTTAAATACTCCTCCACTGACCACCAAGCTGCCTGCCCGTGTATCCATGTAACCGCTGTAAAACTGCCATGAGCCTATTGTTTGTTATTTTAGGCCTTTGATAGCCTGTCTGCGGTCCCTACTTTAAATACTCCTCCACTGACCACCAAGCTGCCTGCCCGTGTATCCATGTAACCGCTGTAAAGCTGCCATGAGCCTATTGTTTGTTATTTTAGGCCTTTGAAAGCCTGTCTGCGGTCCCTACTTTAAATACTCCTCCACTGACCACCAAGCTGCCTGCCCGTGTATCCATGTAACCGCTGTAAAACTGCCATAAGCCTATTGTTTGTTATTTTAGGCCTTTGATAGCCTGTCTGCGGTCCCTACTTTAAATACTCCTCCACTGACCACCAAGCTGCCTGCCCGTGTATCCATGTAACCGCTGTAAAGCTGCCATGAGCCTATTGTTTGTTATTTTAGGCCTTTGATAGCCTGTCTGCGGTCCCTACTTTAAATACTCCTCCACTGACCACCAAGCTGCCTGCCCGTGTATCCATGTAACCGCTGTAAAACTGCCATGAGCCTATTGTTTGTTATTTTAGGCCTTTGATAGCCTGTCTGCGGTCCCTACTTTAAATACTCCTCCACTCACCACCAAGCTGCCTGTGTATCCATGTAACCGCTGTAAAGCTGCCATGAGCCTATTGTTTGTTATTTTAGGCCTTTGATAGCCTGTCTGTGGTCCCTACTTTAAATACTCCTCCACTCACCACCAAGCTGCCCGTGTATCCATGTAACCGCTGTAAAACTGCCATGAGCCTATTGTTTGTTATTTTAGGCCTTCGAAGCCTGTCTGCGGTCCCTCCTTCCACTAGGCCTCCACTGACCAGACAACTGCTGCCCGTGTACCCCTGGAACCAATTTTAAAGTGCCTACAGCCAGCCCATTTTATTGTGTTAGGCCTTCGAAGCCTGTCTGCGGTCCCTCCTTCCACTAGGCCTCCACTCACCTGACCACTGCTGCCCGTGTACCCCTGGAACCAATAATAAAGTGCCTACCGCCAGCCCATTTTATTATGTTAGGCCTTCGAAGCCTGTCTAAGGTCCCTCCTTCCACTAGGCCTCCACTCACCTGACCACTGCTGCCCGTGTACCCCTGGAACCAATAATAAAGTGCCTAGAGCCTATTTTTTTTATTTAATTTAATATTAATAAAGCCAGGATGAACTACGATATACCACGCTATGAGCTACCCAGTTGACAATTCTTTTGCGAGAAAAGCCATCCCACCCCTCCACCTGCATGTTAAAGACCGCATTGTCCTTGCATTCTGTCAATTTGTCAGTCCAAAGGTATACCTGACAACAGACACATGGACCTGTAGGCCTGGCCACGGAAGGTTACGTGTCCTTTGTGGCTAAATGGGTTAATGTATTGGATGCATGGTCCACACAGGGGACAGCCTGCAAAGTCTGTCTGCAGTCCCTAATTCAAGTTGTCCTCAACTGAATAAAGCTGAGCTTCTACCTTCTGGCTCTGATTAACTGCTGTTTTTAAAAAAATTGGCTGTTCCGTCCTTCTAAAGGTGTCTGCCCCTGCCTGGTGTTGTCCTCAACTGAATAAAGCTGAGCTTCAACCTTCAGTTCCAAACATACAACAGAAAACTGGTACAATACAAAAAGTGGCCTCCAGCTACAAAAACTTTCTCCTACAAGTAGTTAACTGACAGTTTTTTTTCCAGTGAAAACACAGATATGGCATCCAACGAGTGTTGTCCTGTCTCGTCTTCTTTATATTATTGCCAAGAAGCTGCAACTGAATAAAGCTGAGCTTCAACCTTCAGTTCCAAATTACCATTTTTAAAAAAGCAATTGGCTGTTCCGGCCTACTAAAGGTGTCTGTCTGCCCCTGCCTGGTGTTGTCCTCAACTGAATAAAGCTGAGCTTCAACCTTCTGTTCCAAATTACCATTTTTAAAAAAGCAATTGGCTGTTCCGGCCTACTAAAGGTGTCTGTCTGCCCCTGCCTGGTGTTGTCCTCAACTGAATAAAGCTGAGCTTCTACCTTCTGTTCCAAATTACCATTTTTAAAAATGCAATTGGCTGTTACGGCCTACTAAAGGTGAATGTCTGCCCCTGCCTGGTGTTGTCCTCAACTGAATAAAGCTGAGCTTCTACCTTCTGCCTCTTACTAACTGCTGTTTTTTAAAAAAATTGGCTGTTCCGGCCTACTAAAGGTGTCTGTCTGCCCCTGCCTGGTGTTGTCCTCAACTGAATAAAGCTGAGCTTCTACCTTCTGTTCCAAATTACCATTTTTAAAAATGCAATTGGCTGTTCCGGCCTACTAAAGGTGTCTGTCTGCCCCTGCCTGGTGTTGTCCTCAACTGAATAAAGCTGAGCTTCTACCTTCTGCCTCTTACTAACTGCTGTTTTTTTAAAATATTGGCTGTTCCGGCCTACTAAAGGTGTCTGTCTGCCCCTGCCTGGTGTTGTCCTCAACTGAATAAAGCTGAGCTTCAACCTTCTGTTCCAAATTACCATTTTTAAAAATGCAATTGGCTGTTCCGGCCTACTAAAGGTGAATGTCTGCCCCTGCCTGGTGTTGTCCTCAACTGAATAAAGCTGAGCTTCAACCTTCTGTTCCAAATTACCATTTTTAAAAAAGCAATTGGCTGTTCCGGCCTACTAAAGGTGTCTGTCTGCCCCTGCCTGGTGTTGTCCTCAACTGAATAAAGCTGAGCTTCAACCTTCTGTTCCAAATTACCATTTTTAAAAAAGCAATTGGCTGTTCCGGCCTACTAAAGGTGTCTGTCTGCCCCTGCCTGGTGTTGTCCTCAACTGAATAAAGCTGAGCTTCTACCTTCTGTTCCAAATTACCATTTTTAAAAATGCAATTGGCTGTTCCGGCCTACTAAAGGTGTCTGTCTGCCCCTGCCTGGTGTTGTCCTCAACTGAATAAAGCTGAGCTTCTACCTTCTGTTCCAAATTACCATTTTTAAAAAAGCAATTGGCTGTTCCGGCCTACTAAAGGTGTCTGTCTGCCCCTGCCTGGTGTTGTCCTCAACTGTATAAAGCTGAGCTTCTACCTTCTGTTCCAAATTACCATTTTTAAAAATACAATTGGCTGTTCCGGCCTACTAAAGGTGAATGTCTGCCCCTGCCTGGTGTTGTCCTCAACTGAATAAAGCTGAGCTTCTACCTTCTGCCTCTTACTAACTGCTGTTTTTTAAAAAAATTGGCTGTTCTGGCCTACTAAAGGTGTCTGTCTGCCCCTGCCTGGTGTTGTCCTCAACTGAATAAAGCTGAGCTTCTACCTTCTGTTCCAAATTACCATTTTTAAAAATGCAATTGGCTGTTCCGGCCTACTAAAGGTGTCTGTCTGCCCCTGCCTGGTGTTGTCCTCAACTGAATAAAGCTGAGCTTCTACCTTCTGTTCCAAATTACCATTTTAAAAAAAAGCAATTGGCTGTTCCGGCCTACTAAAGGTGTCTGTCTGCCCCTGCCTGGTGTTGTCCTCAACTGTATAAAGCTGAGCTTCTACCTTCTGTTCCAAATTACCATTTTTAAAAATGCAATTGGCTGTTCCGGCCTACTAAAGGTGAATGTCTGCCCCTGCCTGGTGTTGTCCTCAACTGAATAAAGCTGAGCTTCTACCTTCTGCCTCTTACTAACTGCTGTTTTTTTAAAAAATTGGCTGTTCCGGCCTACTAAAGGTGTCTGTCTGCCCCTGCCTGGTGTTGTCCTCAACTGAATAAAGCTGAGCTTCAACCTTCTGTTCCAAATTACCATTTTTAAAAATGCAATTGGCTGTTCCGGCCTACTAAAGGTGAATGTCTGCCCCTGCCTGGTGTTGTCCTCAACTGAATAAAGCTGAGCTTCAACCTTATGTTCCAAATTACCATTTTTAAAAAAGCAATTGGCTGTTCCGGCCTACTAAAGGTGTCTGTCTGCCCCTGCCTGGTGTTGTCCTCAACTGAATAAAGCTGAGCTTCAACCTTCTGTTCCAAATTACCATTTTTAAAAAAGCAATTGGCTGTTCCGGCCTACTAAAGGTGTCTGTCTGCCCCTGCCTGGTGTTGTCCTCAACTGAATAAAGCTGAGCTTCTACCTTCTGTTCCAAATTACCATTTTTAAAAATGCAATTGGCTGTTCCGGCCTACTAAAGGTGTCTGTCTGCCCCTGCCTGGTGTTGTCCTCAACTGAACAAAGCTGAGCTTCCACATTCTGGCTTTCGCCCTATACTATCAGATATTAAACTGCATTTGGCCTACTAGTGTGGTTATGCCCTTGAAACAGTGTCTGCTGCTCTTGGGTTTGCTACTCCACTGAACAAAGCAATGCCGCCTGTTTAGTCCTGTTACCAATTTTGAACTGCATTTAGCCTACTTTATTCTTTGGCCCTATATCTGTTTCCTCCTCATCCTGCCCATTGCCCAGCCACTGCTAGATGAGTCTGCTGGTACATTGACCTAGACCACTACATTCCCCTTATACTCTACACAGCCAGAATCTGACCCTGCTGAAAGTAAGGTTCCCCTTCCCGCATGTTATACCACCTTACACAGGGACAGAGAGGAAGGTGCAGATGAAAGTGCAGGTTCCTTCATCAGGTGGGGGGGCATACTCGTTGGCGACGTCACTGGCACAGGGCCCCTCAGAGTACGCAAAAGTGTCGCTGCTGGTGGGAGGCGCCCCCGCCATGCAAACACACATCGCTGTACTTTGAGGGGCCCTGTGCCAGTGCCAATGCGAACGAGTGGGCCCCCCCTGCTTGCTCAGGATCACAGCACTTGCAACGTTGAAATACTTACCTTTCCCTGCAACACCGCCGTGACGTAGTCCGCATTTCCTGGGCCCACGAAAAACTTGAGCCGGCCCTACTCCCCCCACAACTTTTGCCAAATGACCCCCAATTCCCTATGCCCAACTATTATTATAAAGTTAATTAAGATTGACAAGCTTCAGAAACAAGAATGGATGTTTTTGGCATTAAAATGGGCACTGTAGGTGTTTTCCTGGCCTCCACTCACTGCCGACTATGCTTCCCCATTGACTTGCATTGGGTTTCGTGTTTCGGTCGATCCCCGACTTTTAGCGATAATCGGCCGACTGCACTCGACTCGACTCTGGACAAAATCGGGTTTCACAAAACCCGACTCGATCTTAAAAAAATGAAAGTCGCTCAACTCTATTCACCACAAATGTAACAGAATGAGTCTGGATCGTTAAGACAACTTCTTCTTGATGAGTTCATGCTTTTCACTGGAAAACAGACAACAACATAAAGTTAGTGCAAAAATCAAGCTATGAACAAACTTTTAGAACACTAATTAACACAAAACTATATTGAGAACTGCTCAGTTCAAGTACTAATCCAAAGAAATTAATGAGATGATGCGTCGCATTTACCAACAAGTGCTATAAATAAGATACCAAAAATCTCAAAAACTTGAGCCAATCTGGCAAAACTGATGACATATTCAGAATCAGCACCCCAAAAATACCCTAAATTCGATGAAATATCTTTGGCACCAAAAATGCTGTTGACCAGTGTTATTAATACAAAAACTAAAATCACGGCACCCTCCCTTTAAGGCTATGTGCACACATTCAGTTTTTTTCGCTTTTTTTTCTCGTTTTTTCGTGATAAAAACGCTATAAAAACTCATTAAAAACGCATACATTATGCATCCTATCATTTAAAATGCATTCTGCATGTTTTGTGCACATGGTGCGTTTTTTTTTGTATGAAAAAAAAATGCATTGCGGTAAAAAAAGCAGCATGTTCATTAATTTTGCGGATTTTCCGCATTTTTCCCGCAATTCTATGCATTTGGAAAAAAATGCACAAAAAACGCATCAAAAATGCATCAAAAACGCAGTAAAAACGCTGTAAAATCATGGTAAAATCGCGGTAAAAAAAACGCATACGGATTTCTGGCAGAAATGTCTGGTTTTTGTCAGGAAAATTTCTGCAAGAAATCCTGACGTGTGCACATACCCTAAAGGTATGTGCACACGTCAGGATTTCTTCAGGATTTTTTGCATTTTTTTTTGCAGATTTCCCCAATGAAAACACTATAATACCACATAAAAAACGCATACATTATGCATCCTATCATTTAGAATGCATTCCGCATTTTTTGTGCAAATGTTGCGTTTTTTCCCGCAAAAAAAACGCAATCCGGAAAAAGAAGCAACATGTTCATTATTTTTGTGGATTTCCCATGAAATTGGAGTGTCAGGAAAAAAACGCAAAAATTCCGCATAAAATCCGCACAAAAAACGAGTAAAAAATGCAAGAAAAAACGCATACGGATTTCTGGCAGAAATGTCCGGATTTTGTCAGGAAAATTTCTGCAAGAAATCCTGACGTGTGCACATACCCTGAGGCTATGTGCACAAGTCAGGATTTCTAGCAGAAATTTTCCTGACAAAAACCGGACATTTCTGCCAGAAATCCGCATGCATTTTTTTCACGTTTTTTCATGCGTTTTTGACGCGTTTTTTGTGCGTTTTTTTCCAATTGCATAGAATTGCGGGAAAAATGCGGAAATCAGCAAAATTAATGACCATGCTGCTTTTTTTACCACGATGCGTTTTTTTCGCAGAAAAAAACGCACCATGTGCACAAAACATGCAGAATGCATTCTAAATGTTAGGATGCATAGTGTATGAGTTTTTAATGAGTTTTTATAGCATTTTTATTGTGAAAAAAAGGTGAAAACCTGAACGTGTGCACATACCCTATAAAAAGGCAGTTCATGCTTCGGAACCCTCCAATGTGCTTGAATTACAACAATTGTGCAAAGATGAGTGGGCCAAAATTCCACCAAAGTGTTGTAAAAGAGTCATTGCCAGTTATCGCAAATTTTTTATTACAATTGTTGCTGCTAAGGGTTGCACAACCAGTTATTAGGTTTAGAGGCAATCACTTTTTCTCAATGGACCTTCTAGGTTTGGATTTCTTTTTTCCTTAATAATAAAAATCTTTTTTGAAAATTGCATTTTGTATTTGTGTTATCTTTGTCTAATCTTTGTCTAATATTTAAATTTGTTTGGTGATCTGAAACATTTACGTGCGACAAACATGCAAAACAATGGGAAAGCAGGAAGGGGCAAACACTTAGACACATCTGTTTAAAATGTTTTTTGAGAATGTCTTGTTTTTTCTTATTGAGTGTTGGTTTTTAACATAACATATTAGGGGTCGAGTTCCCACCTCTGCACAGGGGGAATCTCAGGCCATCTCCGCTGTGGTCTCCCATTCTTCTCCTGCCGCAGTGGAGGCTGCTCAACTGAGATGGCGGTCTCAGTGTCTCACTCAATCTGACCCCGTGAGGAGGATTACTGCTGCTCTTCCAGCTTCTCCTATTGTAGTCAGTGCTGGGCAGCGGCGAGCAGATGCTTTTGGGACCAAGTCTTGCTTTTCTCCTTCTGAGCATGCCCAGGGTAAGATCTCTCATTGGAGATCGAGGGTCACATGCTTGGATACTGCAGCAAAGCCCATTGGTCCTCCAGGAAGGTCCTGAAGGTGCTCAGGCTTTGCGGCAGCTTCTCATTGGTCCTTCTTGGAAGGTCCTGTTCGGGCTGCAGCTATAAAAGGCTCGCATGGCCGCACGGCCATGCGCTAGTGTCTTTCTAAATTATGTGCTTTGCGCCAGTGTGGTCATGTGTGATTGTGTTCAGGGACCCGGCTGAAATAAGCCCCTAGAATGCTGGCACCTCCGGTGAGGAGTTTGTGTGTCTGAGTACATTCAGGGACCTGGCTGAAATAAGCCCCTAGAATGCTGGCACCTCCGGCGAGGAGATTTGTGTGCATGCATGACCACTGACTGCTCTCTCTTGGGTAGTTAGCCTGTGCTCCTGTGAAGTTAACAGGGCGCAGAGCTTTGCTTTCACGGCTGCTTTGTGAGTTAACCGAGCTAGCCAATACCGCCATATAGTGCTGCCATTTGTGTAGCAGCAGGTTCTCCTGCACGGTGGACCCCGGGCTGCGGACGCACCAATAACAATAAAAACTATTTTCCTCGGTGCGTTCCACTAGCCCTAACATACCATGGATTGAATAAAGTTTTTTCATCATATTTATTTGTGGAGTGGAGTGCCGGACTTACCTTTCCTTGGGAACTAATTGCAATTTTACTCTGTTTCCTACCTGGATTTCACATTCCCAGCACTATTTTTAGCCTGTCATGGAAGTCACGCACAAGGTGAGCAGAGCACAACATGTTTCCTTTTTTTAATTTTGATTTAAAACAGTTTTATTTCCTGCAGATCTAACAATTCTCTGAATGCTGAGCTCTGTATAACCCCACTCACATTCTTGATTAGCAGCTTTCTGTGTGTGCTGTGCATAAGCAGAAAGCTGCCAATCAGTGGTAGGGGCATGATTGGACTACCTACAGGTGCTTCTCACAAAATTAGAATATCATCAAAAGGTTAATTTATTTCAGTTTTTCAATACAAAAAGTGAAACTCATATTATTTAGAGTCATTACAAATAGAGTGACCAATTTCAAGTGTTTATTTCTGTTAATGTTGATGATTATAGCTTACAGCCAATGAAAACCCAAAATCATTATCTCAGTAAATTAGCATAATTAGTAGTGATGAGCGAGTACACTCGTTACTCGAGATTTCCCGAGCATGCTTTGATGGTTTCCGAGTATTTGGGCGTGCTTGGAGATTTATTTTGTTTCGCCGCAGCTGCATGATTTGCGGCTGCTAGACAGCCTGAATACATGCAGGGATTGTCTGTTTGTTAGGGAATCCCCACATGTATTCAGCCTATCTAGCAGCTGCAGCAACACAAATTAAATCTCCGGGCACGCCCAAATACTCGGAGACCACCCGAGAATGCTCGGGAAATCTTGAGTAATGCGTATACTCGCTCATGACTAATAATTAGCAAAAAACACCTGCAAAGGCTTCCTAAGCATTCAAAAATGTCCCTTACTCTTGTTCAATAGGCTACACTATCATGAGGTAGACTGCTGACTTGACAGATGTCCAGAAGGCAGTCATTGACACACTCCACAAGGAGGGTAAGCCGCAAAAGTTAATTGCTAAAGAAGCTGGCTGTTCACAGAGTGCTGTATCCAAGCATATTAATAGAATGCTGAGTGAAAGGAAAAAGTGTGGTAGAAAAAGGAGCACAAGCAACCGGGATAACCACAGCCTTGAAAGTATTGTTAAGAAAAGGCCATTCAAACATTTTGGAGAGGTTCACAAGGAGTGGACTGCTGCTGGAGTCATTGCTTCAAGAGCCATCAGACACAGATGTATCCAGGACATGGGCTACAAGTGTGCATTCCTTGTGTCAAGCCACTCATGACCAATAGTCAATGCCAGAAGCGTTTTACCAGGGCCAAAAAGAAAAAGAAATGGACTGCTGCTCAGCGGTCCAAAGTGTTGTTTTCAGATGAAAGTAAATTTTGCATTTCATTTGGAAATCAAGGTCCAGAGTCTGGAGGAACAGTAGAGAGGCACACAATCCAAGCTGCTTGAGGTCTAGTGTGAAGTTTTCACAATCAGTGATGTTTGGGGAGCCATGTCACCTGCCAGTGATGGTCCACTTTGTTTTTTCAAGTCTAAAGCCAGTGCAGCCTTCTACCAGGAAATTTTAGAGCACTTCATGCTTCCCTCTGCTGACAAGCTTTTTTGAGATGGAAATTTCATTCTCCAGCAGGACTTGGCACATGTTCTCACTGCCAGAAGTACCAATACCTGGTTTAAAAGCAACAGTATCACTTTGCTTGATTGGCCAGCAAACTTGATAGATCTATGGAGTATTGTCAAGAGGAAGATGAGACACCAGACCCAAAAATGCAAATGACCTGAAGTCTGCTATCAAAGAAACTTGGGCTCCTAAAACACCTCAGCAGTGCCACAGGCTGATCACTTCCATGCCACCCACATTGATGCAAAAGAAATCACAACCAAGTATTGAGAGCATTTACTGAACATAAATTTCATTAGGCCAACATTTCGGATTTTAAAATCATTTTTCAAGCTAGTGTTATAAAGTATTCTAATTTATTGAGATAATGACTTTTGGGTTTTCATTGGCTGTAAGTAGTGTTGAGCATTCCGATACCGCAAGTATCTGGTATCGGCCAATACTTGCGGGTATCGGAATTCCGATACCGAGATCTGATACTTTTGTGGTATCGGGTATCAGTATCGAAACAACATTAATGCGTAAAACAAAGAATTAAAATAAAAAATATTGCTATACTCACCTCTCCGACGCAGCCTGGACCTTACCGAGGGAACCGGGAGCCTTCTTTGCTTAAAATGCGCGCTTTTACTTCCTTCCGTGACGTCACGGCTTGTGATTGGTCGCGTGCCGCCCATGTGGCCGCGACGCGACCAATCACAGCAAGTCGTGACGTAATTTTCAGGTCCTCAATGCCTAATTCTAGGCATTCAGGATTTTAAAATTACGTTCCGGCTTGTGATTGGTCGCGTCGCGGTCACATGGGCGACGCGACCAATCACAAGCCGTGACGTCACGGGAGGCAGGAAACGCGCGCATTTTTAAAATTACGTCACGTCATGCCTATTTCTGCATTCAGGACCTGAAATTACGTCACGGCTTGCTGTGATTGGTCGCATCGCGGTCACATGGGCGGCACGCAACCAATCACAAGCCGTGACGTAATTTTAAAAATGCACGCGTTTCCTGCCTCCCGTGACGTCACGGCTTGTGATTGGTCGCGTCGCCCATGTGACCGCGACGCGACCAATCACAAGCCGGAACGTAATTTTAAAATCCTGAATGCCTAGAATTAGGCATTGAGGACCTGAAAATTACGTCACGGCTTGCTGTGATTGGTCACGTCGCGGCCACATGGGCGGCACGCAACCAATCACAAGCCATGACGTCACGGAAGGAAGTAAAAGCGCGCATTTTAAGCAAAGAAGGCTCCCGGTTCCCTCGGTGAGGTCCAGGCTGCGTCGGAGAGGTGAGTATAGCAATATTTTTTATTTTAATTCTTTATTTTACACATTAATATGGATCCCAGGGCCTGAAGGAGAGTTTCCTCTCCTTCAGACCCTGGGAACCATCAGGGATACCGTCCGATACTTGAGTCCCATTGACTTGTATTGGTATCGGGTATCGGTATCGGATTAGATCCGATACTTTGCCGGTATCGGCCAATACTTTCCGATACCGATACTTTCAAGTATCGGACGGTATCGCTCAACACTAGCTGTAAGCCATAATCATCAACATTAACAGAAATAAACCCTAGAAATAGATCACTCTGTAATGACTTTTTTACAATATACGAGTTTCACTTTTGCATTGAAGAAAAGAAATAAATTAACTTTTTGATCATATTCTTATTTTGTGAGAAGCGCTTGCAGCAGCAGGTTTACTAGTCCTCTGGTCAAAATCTCCTGTTGATAAAACAAATATTTTATAAGATTAGATCTACGCTAAGGAGTCCATTAATTTGCACATCACTGGAATCAGGGTCTCTGTATCTATATTATGCTGCGCTTAGAGTCGGTAGCAAAAGTCTGGTGACAGATTCCCTTTAATAAGTATATATGCTGCTAGTATGGAGCAGCTAGAGGATTCCAACATTGCACTAATGTATTGCACTGGACCCAACTGAATCACCTCCCTTCATTCCTCCTTGGTCAAACTGTTGGTCAACTAAATAGTGATAGTTAATGCAGTCTGCTGTGCTAATAGTGTACACAGATACAAAACACTGGACAGAAAGATGAGCGCATGAACATATTAAAAACATATCAATATCCATGTCCATTTTTTTTTTTTAATTGTCATATTGCTTGTAAAGATGTTGCAAAAATTTCTTGTTAAATGTGTCTCTCAAAGAAGCTCTTTCTCCAGTTCCCAGTAAATTTCTTACTATGTTCTATGCCATAATATTTTAGAATCTTGTTGTTTGGTCAACCTGCTGTAAGCCAAGCTCATCAGAGAAATGTAATACTTTAATATTCTGACCTCTTACTCGATGACTATAATTCTTCCTTGCTGCAAACAGCTCTGGACTTCGCTCAGTGTCACTGCCTGAGATTATTGGAGAGGGTTTATAGAAAAGTGTTCACTAAGTTTTAGTATGCTTGCTTTATTGCTGTCAAGTTGTCCCTATGTGGTTAATTTATCACTTTGTATATCATCCTGCTTTTTATTTGTCATCCTTTCTTGTTTTATTTTTTTAATCAATCACAGAATAAACTTACTTGGGACTTATTGCTAAGGATATTGCATATTCTTTTGAGATGGATATGTATAATTTTGAAAAAAAAACCTTAAGAAATTTTAACTCTGTCATATTTTAATCGCTTTTGCTTCTTGGGACATGTTTGATATTGAGTGAAAGACTCTTTTATCCAAAGAGTGCAGCAATGCTGAAACTCAGGATAGGTTCTCATGATAATATAAAAAACTTGGTTAGTGTTTTATCCAGAAAAGTGGAACAATTGTTTTCTTGTCAACCATACAAATCCATATACAGTCTGTTTTATCCAGAACAAACAACACACCAAAGAAAACAACGATCTATAGGCCAGAATATATCGAAAAAATATAACAATTTTTATTACATAAATACAATAAAACAGGTGAAACAGTGGGTACTCCCACCAAACATATGTGTTGATTTAAACAGCAAAAACGGGACATGGACAGTATGGTGATAATACAGATATTAATATAAGGAGCCTATACACATGGCTCAAATATTATCCAAATTCTATGTCCCTTTCTATGATAAAGTGACGGTGCAATGAAGTAAATATATTCCATTAGTTGGCATATCCATATAATAGAGATACATGACCTATCATATCACTCCCAGTATCACATAGTATAAAATATCGGAGTCATGGTTCTACCTATTATATCACACACAACCGCCAAAATATCAATCAGGGGACCCACCAATAACTTCCACGTCAGTATGTGATACTGGGAGTGATATGATAGGTCATGTATCTCTATTATATGGATATGCCAACTAATGGAATATATTTACTTCATTGCACCGTCACTAGTGTTGAGCATTCCGATACCGCAAGTATCGGGTATCGGCCGATACTTGCGGTATCGGAATTCCGATACCGGGATTCCGATACTTGCCGCGTATCGGATACCGGAATCGGAAGTTCTAAGATTCAAAAAGCAGAAATTCAGCCAATGAGATTGATTCCAAGTGTGGGCACATCCTGTTTAGCATGGAGGGCATGAAACTACTGGCAAGGCTGTGATTGGCTGGTGTAATGATGTCATGATGCAGTTTAAAAGTCGCTGGCGCCATTTTGCGATCACTCTGCTGTGAATTCAGTTAGTGACAGGACGCTGTTTGCTGACTGAGGGACAGTTTAGAGATAGCGATTTGCTTCTTTGTGCTTTCCAAAGGCTAATTTAGCAACCGCTGTGTTCACCTACTATTCACCTTGCTTTTGCCTTGTAGCGCTGTTTTCACAGCGATCTGCAGGGTCTGTGTGTGTGTGTGTGTGAGTGCAGCCCAGTCTCCAGTCTGAGTGCAGCCACATAGGCCATCCATAGTTGGTTGTATTCAGTTCAGGGAGGGTGGTTCATTGCCTCATACTGTTCCTTTTTTTTTTTTTTTTCCCAAGTAGTGTAGTCTGCTGCTAATTTATTCAAAAAAATCCTATTAGTGTCTTTCCACCCGTCTCCAGCTAATTTGTGGAAAAACACTACATAGGATAAAGTAGAGGAGGGTTTTTGGGCCTTGCAGCGCCGTTTACGGCTGTCTGCACGGTCTCCGTGTGACTGCAGCTCGCCCTGTAATCTGTGAGCAGCTGTAGCCTGGTTGTCTCCAGCTCAGGGTTTTTCACTGCGTCATACCGCCAAATCAATTTTCTTTTTTTTCAAAGTAGTGTAGTCTGCTGCTAATTAATTTTAAAAAATCCTATTAGTGTCTTTCCACCCGTCTCCAGCTAATTTGTGGAAAAACACTACATAGGATAAAGTAGAGGAGGGTTTTTGGGCCTTGCAGCGCCGTTTACGGCTGTCTGCACGGTCTCCGTGTGACTGCAGCTCGCCCTGTAATCTGTGAGCAGCTGTAGCCTGGTTGTCTCCAGCTCAGGGTTTTTCACTGCGTCATACCGCCAAATCAATTTTCTTTTTTTTCAAAGTAGTGTAGTCTGCTGCTAATTAATTTAAAAAAATCCTATTAGTGTCTTTCCACCCGTCTCCAGCTAATTTGTGGAAAAACACTACATAGGATAAAGTAGAGGAGGGTTTTTGGGCCTTGCAGCGCCGTTTACGGCTGTCTGCACGGTCTCCGTGTGACTGCAGCTCGCCCTGTAATCTGTGAGCAGCTATAGCCTGGTTGTCTCCAGCTCAGGGTTTTTCACTGCGTCATACCGCCAAATCAATTTTCTTTTTTTTCCAAATAGTGTAGTCTGCTGCTAATTTATTCAAAAAAATCCTATTAGTGTCTTTCCACCCGTCTCCAGCTAATTTGTGGAAAAACACTACATAGGATAAAGTAGAGGAGGGTTTTTGGGCCTTGTAGCGCCGTTTACGTCTGTCTGCACGGTCTCCGTGTGACTGCAGCTCTATCTGTTGTCAGTTCAGCCCCCAAAAAATAAATAAATAATAAAGTTCACCAAACACACCAGTTACACCACTTTACATTTCTGTAGGCCACATTAGCTCATATTAAAGTCTAGTCCACACTTTAGATAATTAGTGCTTCTTATACCTGTTAGGAGGAGTTGCTCAGGAATAAGCACACAAATCCGTTAGTACTTTTCTGCTTATCTTTATCAGTCAACCAAGATGAAGAAGGCAGTGAGTAAGGCACGGGGGCGTGGGAGCCGTCGCGGAGCAGGGAGGGGACGTGGGGATTCTGTGCCTGCTGCGGGCACCGGTGACTCATCAGCACCCACTTTCACCAGGCAACAGTCGTTCATGCGAAGCTTTGTGTCCGAGCGCCGTACACCGCTGCTGCGTGAAGAACAAATTGAAGCTGTTGTCGGATGGATGGCAGCTAATGCATCAACTTCCATTAGTGCCACATCCTCTCAGACACAGAGCACTGGAGAGCAGCCATCTGTCTCTTCACCACCTGCCAAATTGCCCAGGCAGACAGAGAGCCCAGGACAGGAGCCGTCTCTACTTCTGTTCTCTGAATCTCTTGGCTTGGAAACAGGGGGCCAGCCAAGCAGCATTGGAGAAATGGAAGAAGAGGCAGGGTGCAGTGATGCCCAACAGCTTTTTCTGTCTTCCTCTGAAGAGGCGGGTGGGCCAGTGGCTCCGGTCACCACATCGCAGGCCGCATCAGCTGATGATGACACTCAGGTGCCACTTACTGGTGCGTGCTCTGCTGCTGAGACTACCCAGGAGGAGCAGTTGGGGGCAGAGGGTAGTGTAGATGATGAGGTCCTCGACCCATCTTGGCGTGAGGGACAGGAAGGTGGTGGGAGCAGCTCTGAGGAAGAGATTCCCCGTACGGCCCAAAGAGGGAGAGGGAGGGGGAAGACTGCGGATCCTGCAGCCTCCGCTTTGGCACCCGTTAGGAGCATGTCTCTTCCAAAAGCCAAAAAGGGCGCTCCCAAGACTTGCAGTGCCTGGTCCTTTTTTGACACAGTTGCAGATGACATTTGCTATGTCAGATGCAACGTGTGTCATCAAAAAGTCAAAAGAGGGAAAAATGTCAGCAACCTCAATACCTCCAACATGTGGAAACATGTGCGCAACAGGCACCCGGCGGAGTTAGAAAAACACACTGAAGAGGTAGGCCAACCAACAGCGGCAGCTACCACCTCTTCAGCTCGTGTTGCCTCTTCCTCTACCTCACACGCAGCTGGTTCGGCGTCCTCCCAGGTTCGCCGTGGAAGAACCTCTGCCCCTGTTGTCCAGAGACCCGCTGTAATTCCACCCGCAGCGCCACTTTCCCAGTCATCCACACACTCCCAGCCCAGTCTACAGCCATCGGTAGTACAGGCATGGGAGAAAAGGCGGCCTTTCTCGTCAAACCACCCACGAGCACAGGCTCTGACTGCAGGCATTGCCAAACTTCTGTCACTGGAAATGCTGTCATTCAGGCTGGTGGAGACTGACAGCTTCCGTGACTTGATGTCATTGGCAGTCCCACAGTACAATGTGCCCAGCCGCTTTTACTTCAGCAGGCAAGCCGTCCCTGCCCTGCAGAAGCATGTGGAGGGACACATAAAACACGCGCTACTGAACGCCGTCAGTAGCAAGGTCCACCTCACCACCGATGCGTGGACCAGTCAACATGGACAGGGGCGATACCTTTCCCTCACTGCCCATTGGGTTAATGTCGTTGAGCCGGGTACAGACCGTGCGAGTGGCGCAGGACGTGTCCTGCCCACTCCAAGGATTGCAGGAATCCATTCTGTACGCATTGACTCCTCCTCTTACACCAGTTCCTCAGAATCATCGCTGCAGGAGCCGTCACAGTCCACCTCCACATGGACCCGTGATGAACGTGTACCTGTTACGACCGACATGAGCACAGCCGTGGCCAAACGTCAACAGGCCGTCTTGAAATTAATTTTCTTGGGGAATCGTAGCCACACAGCGCAGGAGCTCTGGAATGCCATCAAGCAGGAGAGCGATGTGTGGTTTGTGCCAGCGAATCTCCAGCCAGGCATGGTAGTGTGTGATAATGGCCGAAATCTGGTGGCAGCTCTGGGCCTCGGCAACCTCACTCACATCCCATGTCTGGCACATGTGCTCAATTTGGTCGTGCAGAGCTTTTTGAGGGACTATCCGGATCTTGATGCACTGCTGCACAAGGTCCGCCTAGAGTGTGCTCACTTGCGGCGTTCCAGCACGGCAAAAGCGCGCATTGCGGCTCTGCAGCGCCGACACCGCCTGCCGGAACATCGCATCATATGTGACCTACCTACCAGGTGGAATTCCACGTTACATATGTTGGAGCGGTTGTGTGAGCAGCAGCAAGCTGTAATGGAGTACCAGCTGCTTCAGGCGCAAAAAAGTCGCAGTCAGCGCCGTACAGACTTCACAACCACAGAGTGGGCCACTATGAATGACGTCTGCCAGGTTTTGCGTCCCTTTGATTATTCCACGCGGATGGCGAGTGCAGATGATGCACTAGTCAGCATGACTGTCCCCCTTATCTGCCTGCTTGAAAAATCACTGCAAGCGCTAAGGGATGATGTTGTGGAAGAGGTGGAGGATGAGGATTCACCATTTCCATCATCTTCTGGACAGTCAGCGCCACGTGGTTCCTCACAAACGCGTAGGCAGGGGACCGTTTGTGAGGAGGATGAGGAGGAGTCAATGGAGGAGGAAGACATCCGTCCAGAGGAGGGAGTTACACAATTGTCCAGTACTCAGTGTGTACAGCGAGGGTGGGGTGATGACGAGCGGGCAGAGATCACGCCTCCAGCAGGGGACAGCGTTTCTTGGGCAGTTGGCAGTCTGCAGCACATGGTGGATTACATGCTGCAGTGCCTGAGAAACGACCGCCGCATCGCCCACATTCTCAACATGTCTGATTATTGGGTGTTCACCCTCCTCGATCCTCGCTACCGGGACAACATAGAAAGCCTCATCACACCGTTGAACCGGGAGCGAAAAATGCGGGAGTACCAAGACACACTGGTCAATTCCATCATCTTCTCCATTCCAACTGAGAGAAGTGCTGCTAGTGCATTCCAAAGCAGCTCAGTGCGTCCAGGCCGTGGTGGAGGCTCTGCACAAAGAGGGAGCAGAAGCAGTGCCTCTGCCCAAGGCAAGACCAGTATGGCCGAACTGTGGCACAGTTTTCTGTGCCCGCCACAAAAGTCTACACCATCACAGACGGCTCCAGTCAGCAGGAGGCAACGGTTCCGTCAGATGGTGACAGACTACATGTCTTGCCCTCTTGCTGTACTCCCAGACGGCTCTTCCCCTTTCAAGTTTTGGGTCTCAAAGCTGGATACATGGCCAGAGCTAAGCCAGTATGCATTGGAGGTGCTGTCTTGCCCTGCGGCCAGTGTATTATCGGAACGTGTCTTTAGTGCTGCAGGTGGTGTACTAACTGACCGTCGCATGCGACTATCCTCCGATAACGTTGACCGGCTTACTTTCCTGAAAATGAACAAGGCCTGGATATCGCCGGAATTTGCCACTCCTCCTCCTGATTGAATAATTAGGTCACTGTATACGTTATCCAGGTCTCCTGTTGTGTTCATCTTTCTACCACCTGAACTTAAATTCCTGGGCTCCAACACCGCCAGTTGAGGCTCAGACGTGCCGTCTGCACAGTCAAAACATACGACCCAGTGTTATTGGGTTTCAGTAACGTCAGCTGATCCCCAGCTGTGTAGCCGGCAATGTGTCATGCGACCGCCACGCTGACACAACAACTGAAATGTAAGGGAATCTGTCCCCCCCCCCCAAGGCGTTTGTTACTGAAAGAGCCACCTTGTGCAGCAGTAATGCTGCCCAAGGAAAAGGTAGCTATTTTTGTTTAGCTCCTTGCACACGCAGAACTTAACACTTATAAAATGTGTCCACTGATACCGTAAAACCGTCCCGGAGGTGGGACTTTCCTTCGTAATGTGACGCAGCCCAGCCGTCATTCCTACCCCCCCGGCGCCGCGCACCGGCTCCTCAGCGTTGTTTTATTCCGTCCAGGAGCCTGCGCTGTTATGTTATCCCGTGGCCAGGCACACTTAGCGCTGCCCGTCTTCTGGCATCATTTGGTGTCTGGATGGCTGCGCCTGTGCGGCCGCGCTGGCAGAGAGCCCGCCTCGCAGTGTCTTCTGATTTAATCCCACTGGGGGCCTGGGATCCATGGACATGCGCAGTGCATATCTGAACCTCCACCTCTCACTCATTTCCCTATGGCTTCTTCAGACTGTTCGGTGTCAGCTGGTCCCTAACAGCATGCCACGGCCGTGACACCGCACAGTCTGAAGAAGCCATAGGGAGATGAGTGAGAGGTGGAGGTTCAGATATGCACTGCGCATGTCCATGGATCCCAGGCCCCCAGTGGGATTAAATCAGAAGACACTGCGAGGCGGGCTCTCTGCCAGCGCGGCCGCACAGGCGCAGCCATCCAGACACCAAATGATGCCAGAAGACGGGCAGCGCTAAGTGTGCCTGGCCACGGGATAACATAACAGCGCAGGCTCCTGGACGGAATAAAACAACGCTGAGGAGCCGGTGCGCGGCGCCGGGGGGGTAGGAATGACGGCTGGGCTGCGTCACATTACGAAGGAAAGTCCCACCTCCGGGACGGTTTTACGGTTGCAGGGGACACATTTTATAAGTGTTTAGTTCTGTGTTTGCAAGGAGCATGATGAAAAGAGCCACCTTTTCCTTTTGCATCTTTTGTGCTGCACAAGCTGGCTCTTTCAGCTACAAACGCCTTGGGGGGGGGTTAAAGGTTCCCTTTCGACTTTCTCAGGCTTCGGCCTACATTGTGTTCCTCTGCTTTTCCACCTGTCCCTGGGCTCCAACACCGCTAGTTGTTGCCTGGTAGTGCTGTACGCACAGTCCCAACAGTCGCTCCTCTGTTATTGGGGTTCAGTAACGTCAGCTGTTCCCCTGCTGTGTGTGTGGCAATCCCTCCTACCTCCTCCTACCTCCTCCTCCTCCACCTGTCCCTGGGCTCCAACACCGCCAGTTGCCGTCCAGAAGTGCTGTACGCACAGTCAACAGTCCCTCCTCTGTTATTGGGGTTCAGTAACGTCAGCTGTTCCCCTGCTGTGTGTGTGGCAATCCCTCCTACCTCCTCCTACCTCCTCCAACCTCCTCCTCCTCCACCTGTCCCTGGGCTCCAACACCGCCAGTTGCCGTCCAGAAGTGCTGTACGCACAGTCAACAGTCGCTCCTCTGTTATTGGGGTTCAGTAACGTCAGCTGTTCCCCTGCTGTGTGTGTGGCAATCCCTCCTACCTCCTCCTACCTCCTCCAACCTCCTCCTCCTCCACCTGTCCCTGGGCTCCAACACCGCCAGTTGCCGTCCAGAAGTGCTGTACGCACAGTCAACAGTCCCTCCTCTGTTATTGGGGTTCAGTAACGTCAGCTGTTCCCCTGCTGTGTGTGTGGCAATCCCTCCTACCTCCTCCTACCTCCTCCTCCTCCACCTGCCCCTGGGCTCCAACACCGCCAGTTGCCGTCCAGAAGTGCTGTACGCACAGTCAACAGTCCCTCCTCTGTTATTGGGGTTCAGTAACGTCAGCTGTTCCCCTGCTGTGTGTGTGGCAATCCCTCCTACCTCCTCCTACCTCCTCCTCCTCCACCTGCCCCTGGGCTCCAACACCGCCAGTTGCCGTCCAGAAGTGCTGTACGCACAGTCAACAGTCCCTCCTCTGTTATTGGGGTTCAGTAACGTCAGCTGTTCCCCTGCTGTGTGTGTGGCAATCCCTCCTACCTCCTCCTACCTCCTCCAACCTCCTCCTCCTCCACCTGTCCCTGGGCTCCAACACCGCCAGTTGCCGTCCAGAAGTGCTGTACGCACAGTCAACAGTCCCTCCTCTGTTATTGGGGTTCAGTAACGTCAGCTGTTCCCCTGCTGTGTGTGTGGCAATCCCTCCTACCTCCTCCTACCTCCTCCTCCTCCACCTGCCCCTGGGCTCCAACACCGCCAGTTGCCGTCCAGAAGTGCTGTACGCACAGTCAACAGTCCCTCCTCTGTTATTGGGGTTCAGTAACGTCAGCTGTTCCCCTGCTGTGTGTGTGGCAATCCCTCCTACCTCCTCCTACCTCCTCCAACCTCCTCCTCCTCCACCTGTCCCTGGGCTCCAACACCGCCAGTTGCCGTCCAGAAGTGCTGTACGCACAGTCAACAGTCCCTCCTCTGTTATTGGGGTTCAGTAACGTCAGCTGTTCCCCTGCTGTGTGTGTGGCAATCCCTCCTACCTCCTCCTACCTCCTCCTCCTCCACCTGCCCCTGGGCTCCAACACCGCCAGTTGCCGTCCAGAAGTGCTGTACGCACAGTCAACAGTCCCTCCTCTGTTATTGGGGTTCAGTAACGTCAGCTGTTCCCCTGCTGTGTGTGTGGCAATCCCTCCTACCTCCTCCTACCTCCTCCAACCTCCTCCTCCTCCACCTGTCCCTGGGCTCCAACACCGCCAGTTGCCGTCCAGAAGTGCTGTACGCACAGTCAACAGTCCCTCCTCTGTTATTGGGGTTCAGTAACGTCAGCTGTTCCCCTGCTGTGTGTGTGGCAATCCCTCCTACCTCCTCCAACCTCCTCCTCCTCCACCTGTCCCTGGGCTCCAACACCGCCAGTTGCCGTCCAGAAGTGCTGTACGCACAGTCAACAGTCCCTCCTCTGTTATTGGGGTTCAGTAACGTCAGCTGTTCCCCTGCTGTGTGTGTGGCAATCCCTCCTACCTCCTCCTACCTCCTCCTCCTCCACCTGCCCCTGGGCTCCAACACCGCCAGTTGCCGTCCAGAAGTGCTGTACGCACAGTCAACAGTCCCTCCTCTGTTATTGGGGTTCAGTAACGTCAGCTGTTCCCCTGCTGTGTGTGTGGCAATCCCTCCTACCTCCTCCAACCTCCTCCTCCTCCACCTGTCCCTGGGCTCCAACACCGCCAGTTGCCGTCCAGAAGTGCTGTACGCACAGAGCCAAACACCTCGCCAATGTGTTAGTGGGGTTCAGCACCGCCAGCTGTTCCCCTGCTGTGTATACGGCAACGTGTACTGCGACCGCCACGCAGTCACAACAAGTTTACTTTAAGGGAACCTGTCCCCCCCCCCCCAGGCGTTTGTTACTGAAGGAGCCACCTTGTGCAGCAGTAATGATGCAAAGGGAAAAAGTGCCTCTTTTCGTGATGCTCCTTGCACATGCTGAACCAAACACTTATGAAATGTGTCCCCACACAGCGTTACACCGTCCGGTAGGTGGAACTTTCCTTTGTCGTGTGACGCAGCACAGCCATCATTTTTACCCCCTTGGCGCCGTGCGCCCCCTCCTCAGCGTTGTTTGAATCTGTCCCGGAGCCTGCGCTGTTAGGTTAGCCCTTGGCCATGCACACATGTTGCGCTGCCCGTCTTCTGACCTCATTTGGTGTCAGGCTGGCTGCGCCTGTGCGGGTGCGCTGGCCGAGATCCCGCCTCGCAGTGTCGTCTAATGTAATCCCACCGCGGGCCTGTGATCCGTGCCCGTGCGCAGTGCATATCCTCTCCTCTCACTCCCCTCCCTATGGCTTCTTCAGACTGTGCGATGTCAGCTGGTCCCTAATAGCATGCCACGGCCGTGACACCGCACAGTCTGAAAAAGCCGTAGGGAGGGGAGTGAGAGGAGAGGATATGCACTGCGCACGGGCACGGATCACAGGCCCGCGGTGGGATTACATGAGACGACACTGCGAGGCGGGATCTCGGCCAGCGCACCCGCACAGGCGCAGCCAGCCTGACACCAAATGAGGTCAGAAGACGGGCAGCGCAACATGTGTGCATGGCCATGGGCTAACCTAACAGCGCAGGCTCCGGGACAGATTCAAACAACGCTGAGGAAGGGGCGAACGGCGACAAGGGGGTAAAAATGATGGCTGTGCTGCGTCACACGACAAAGGAAAGTTCCACCTACCGGACGGTTTAACGCTGTGTGGGGACACATTTCATAAATGTTAGGTTCCGCATGTACAAGGACCATAATAAAAAGAGCTAAGTTTACCTTTTCCAGCATTAGTGCTGTACACAATGGCTCTTTCAGCTACAAACGCCTGGGGGGGGGGGGGGTTAAAGGTTTCCTTTCAACTTGCTCGAGTGCAGGCTTCGGCCTACACTCCGCTCCCCCTGCTCCTCCTGCTGACCCTGGGCTCTAACACCGCCAGTTTTTGCCCAGATGTGCTAGCTGCACAGAGAAAAACACCAGCCAATGTGTCAGTGGGGTCCAGCACCGCCAGCTGTTCCCCTGCTGTGCAGCCGGCAACGTGTCCTGCAAAAGCCACGCAGACACAAGAACTGAAATTGAAGGGAACCTTTCCCCCCTCCCCCAGGTGTTTCTATGTTTTACAGCTACCTTGAACAGCAGTAATGCTGCATGTGTTCAAGGTGGCTCAGAAACTTATTCTCCTTGCCCATGTTGAAGTGAACACGTCTAAAATGTGTCCTCTGTGACCATTAAAACGTCCCTCAGGTGTGATTTGACTTTGTATTGACACACGCAACAAGCTCCTTGGTAACGCTGCCCGTCTTCTGGCATCATTGTTTGGCTGGCTGCGCTTCTGCGGCCGCCCTGACCCACACAACAGCCCTCGTTGTCTTATTTAATGGGACTGCGAGGGTGTGATTGATGGGCAGGATCAGTGCATCAGTTCGCCTGTCCCTCCTCTCCTTCCGCCTTCTTCGGACTGTGCGGCTTCATGGCCGTGGCATGCGATAAGGGATCAGATGACGCCGCACAGTCTGAAGCGGGTGTAAGGACCCGAGTGTGAGAGGCCAACATATGTGCTGCGCCAGGCCCTGAATCCCAGCCCCGCAGTGTTTTAACAATGTTAAGACACTGCGGGGCTGGGATTCATGGTCATCGCGAACCGCACCGGCCGACATTACATGATGCCAGAAGATGGGCAGCGCTAACGGCGCTAGGCCAGGGGATAACACGACAGCGCAGACTCCTGTACAGCAAATAACAACGCTCGGGAGGCTGCACCCAGCACCAAGGTGGGATTCTTGACACCTGTGCTGCGTCTCATTACAAAGGGAACTCTCGCCTCCATTACACAGTTTGACTGTATAAAGGGCTAAATGTTATACGTGTTCCATTCAGCGTGTGCAAGGAGAAAAATTACAAGAGCAACCTTTGACTTGCGCAGCACTGCTGCTGCATAAGCTGTGGCTCTTCTACTTTGTAACCCCTGAGGGGGGGTTAAAGGTGACTTTTGAAATCGGTTCAATTAGGCTTCGGCCTACACTCTGCTCCACCTGCAGAGCCCGGGCTCCAACAACGCTAGTTGCTGTCCGGAAGTGCTGGCTGCACAGAGCCAAACACCTCGCCAATGTGTCAGTGGGGTCCAGCACCGCCAGCTGTTCCCCTGCTGTGTAGCCGGCAACGTGTCCTGCAAAAGCCACGCAGACACAACACACCCAAAGCTGCCGCCTGTGCAGGCTTCGGCCTACACTCCCCTCCCCCTGCTCCTCCTCCTCCTGCTCCTCCTCCTGCTGTCCCTGGGCTCTAACACACCGCCAGTTTTTGCCCAGATGTGCTAGCTGCACAGAGAAAAACACCAGCCAATGTGTCAGTGGGGTCCAGCACCGCCAGCTGTTCCCCTGCTGTGCAGCCGGCAACGTGTCCTGCAAAAGCCACGCAGACACAAGAACTGAAATTGAAGGGAACCTGTCCCCCCTCCCCCAGGCGTTTTTACGTTATCCAGCCACCTTGTACAGCGGTAATGCTGCATGTGTGCAAGGTGGCTCAGAAACGTATTCTCCTCGCACATGTGGAACTGAAAACACGTCTGCAATGTGTCCTCTGTGTGACCATTTAACCGTCCCGGTGGTGTGACTTTCCTTTGTAATGACACGCTGCAACCCCCTTGGTAGCGCTGCCCGTCTTCTGGCATCATTGTTTGGCTGCCTGCGCCTCTGCGGCCGCCCTGACCCACACAACGCCCCTCGGTGTCTTATTTATTGGGACTGCGAGGGTGTGATTGATGGGCAGGATCAGTGCATCAGTTCGCCTGTCCCTCCTCTCCTTCCGCCTTCTTCGGACTGTGCGGCTTCATGGCCGTGGCATGCGATAAGGGATCAGATGACGCCGCACAGTCTGAAGCGGGTGTAAGGACCCGAGTGTGAGAGGCCAACATATGTGCTGCGCCAGGCCCTGAATCCCAGCCCCGCAGTGTTTTAACAATGTTAAGACACTGCGGGGCTGGGATTCATGGTCATCGCGAACCGCACCGGCCGACATTACATGATGCCAGAAGATGGGCAGCGCTAACGGCGCTAGGCCAGGGGATAACACGACAGCGCAGACTCCTGTACAGCAAATAACAACTCGGGAGGCTGCACCCAGCACCAAGGTGGGATTCTTGACACCTGTGCTGCGTCTCATTACAAAGGGAACTCTCGCCTCCATTACACAGTTTGACTGTATAAAGGGCTAAATGTTATACGTGTTCCATTCAGCGTGTGCAAGGAGAAAAATTACAAGAGCAACCTTTGACTTGCGCAGCACTGCTGCTGCATAAGCTGTGGCTCTTCTACTTTGTAACCCCTGAGGGGGGGTTAAAGGTGACTTTTGAAATCGGTTCAATTAGGCTTCGGCCTACACTCTGCTCCACCTGCAGAGCCCGGGCTCCAACAACGCTAGTTGCTGTCCGGAAGTGCTGGCTGCACAGAGCCAAACACCTCGCCAATGTGTCAGTGGGGTCCAGCACCGCCAGCTGTTCCCCTGCTGTGTAGCCGGCAACGTGTCCTGCAAAAGCCACGCAGACACAACACACCCAAAGCTGCCGCCTGTGCAGGCTTCGGCCTACACTCCCCTCCCCCTGCTCCTCCTCCTCCTGCTCCTCCTCCTGCTGTCCCTGGGCTCTAACACACCGCCAGTTTTTGCCCAGATGTGCTAGCTGCACAGAGAAAAACACCAGCCAATGTGTCAGTGGGGTCCAGCACCGCCAGCTGTTCCCCTGCTGTGCAGCCGGCAACGTGTCCTGCAAAAGCCACGCAGACACAAGAACTGAAATTGAAGGGAACCTGTCCCCCCTCCCCCAGGCGTTTTTACGTTATCCAGCCACCTTGTACAGCGGTAATGCTGCATGTGTGCAAGGTGGCTCAGAAACGTATTCTCCTCGCACATGTGGAACTGAAAACACGTCTGCAATGTGTCCTCTGTGTGACCATTTAACCGTCCCGGTGGTGTGACTTTCCTTTGTAATGACACGCTGCAACCCCCTTGGTAGCGCTGCCCGTCTTCTGGCATCATTGTTTGGCTGCCTGCGCCTCTGCGGCCGCCCTGACCCACACAACGCCCCTCGGTGTCTTATTTATTGGGACTGCGAGGGTGTGATTGATGGGCAGGATCAGTGCATCAGTTCGCCTGTCCCTCCTCTCCTTCCGCCTTCTTCGGACTGTGCGGCTTCATGGCCGTGGCATGCGATAAGGGATCAGATGACGCCGCACAGTCTGAAGCGGGTGTAAGGACCCGAGTGTGAGAGGCCAACATATGTGCTGCGCCAGGCCCTGAATCCCAGCCCCGCAGTGTTTTAACAATGTTAAGACACTGCGGGGCTGGGATTCATGGTCATCGCGAACCGCACCGGCCGACATTACATGATGCCAGAAGATGGGCAGCGCTAACGGCGCTAGGCCAGGGGATAACACGACAGCGCAGACTCCTGTACAGCAAATAACAACGCTCGGGAGGCTGCACCCAGCACCAAGGTGGGATTCTTGACACCTGTGCTGCGTCTCATTACAAAGGGAACTCTCGCCTCCATTACACAGTTTGACTGTATAAAGGGCTAAATGTTATACGTGTTCCATTCAGCGTGTGCAAGGAGAAAAATTACAAGAGCAACCTTTGACTTGCGCAGCACTGCTGCTGCATAAGCTGTGGCTCTTCTACTTTGTAACCCCTGAGGGGGGGTTAAAGGTGACTTTTGAAATCGGTTCAATTAGGCTTCGGCCTACACTCTGCTCCACCTGCAGAGCCCGGGCTCCAACAACGCTAGTTGCTGTCCGGAAGTGCTGGCTGCACAGAGCCAAACACCTCGCCAATGTGTCAGTGGGGTCCAGCACCGCCAGCTGTTCCCCTGCTGTGTAGCCGGCAACGTGTCCTGCAAAAGCCACGCAGACACAACACACCCAAAGCTGCCGCCTGTGCAGGCTTCGGCCTACACTCCCCTCCCCCTGCTCCTCCTCCTCCTGCTCCTCCTCCTGCTGTCCCTGGGCTCTAACACACCGCCAGTTTTTGCCCAGATGTGCTAGCTGCACAGAGAAAAACACCAGCCAATGTGTCAGTGGGGTCCAGCACCGCCAGCTGTTCCCCTGCTGTGCAGCCGGCAACGTGTCCTGCAAAAGCCACGCAGACACAAGAACTGAAATTGAAGGGAACCTGTCCCCCCTCCCCCAGGCGTTTTTACGTTATCCAGCCACCTTGTACAGCGGTAATGCTGCATGTGTGCAAGGTGGCTCAGAAACGTATTCTCCTCGCACATGTGGAACTGAAAACACGTCTGCAATGTGTCCTCTGTGTGACCATTTAACCGTCCCGGTGGTGTGACTTTCCTTTGTAATGACACGCTGCAACCCCCTTGGTAGCGCTGCCCGTCTTCTGGCATCATTGTTTGGCTGCCTGCGCCTCTGCGGCCGCCCTGACCCACACAACGCCCCTCGGTGTCTTATTTATTGGGACTGCGAGGGTGTGATTGATGGGCAGGATCAGTGCATCAGTTCGCCTGTCCCTCCTCTCCTTCCGCCTTCTTCGGACTGTGCGGCTTCATGGCCGTGGCATGCGATAAGGGATCAGATGACGCCGCACAGTCTGAAGCGGGTGTAAGGACCCGAGTGTGAGAGGCCAACATATGTGCTGCGCCAGGCCCTGAATCCCAGCCCCGCAGTGTTTTAACAATGTTAAGACACTGCGGGGCTGGGATTCATGGTCATCGCGAACCGCACCGGCCGACATTACATGATGCCAGAAGATGGGCAGCGCTAACGGCGCTAGGCCAGGGGATAACACGACAGCGCAGACTCCTGTACAGCAAATAACAACGCTCTGGAGGCTGCACCCAGCACCAAGGTGGGATTCTTGACACCTGTGCTGCGTCTCATTACAAAGGGAACTCTCGCCTCCATTACACAGTTTGACTGTATAAAGGGCTAAATGTTATACGTGTTCCATTCAGCGTGTGCAAGGAGAAAAATTACAAGAGCAACCTTTGACTTGCGCAGCACTGCTGCTGCATAAGCTGTGGCTCTTCTACTTTGTAACCCCTGAGGGGGGGTTAAAGGTGACTTTTGAAATCGGTTCAATTAGGCTTCGGCCTACACTCTGCTCCACCTGCAGAGCCCGGGCTCCAACAACGCTAGTTGCTGTCCGGAAGTGCTGGCTGCACAGAGCCAAACACCTCGCCAATGTGTCAGTGGGGTCCAGCACCGCCAGCTGTTCCCCTGCTGTGTAGCCGGCAACGTGTCCTGCAAAAGCCACGCAGACACAACACACCCAAAGCTGCCGCCTGTGCAGGCTTCGGCCTACACTCCCCTCCCCCTGCTCCTCCTCCTCCTGCTCCTCCTCCTGCTGTCCCTGGGCTCTAACACACCGCCAGTTTTTGCCCAGATGTGCTAGCTGCACAGAGAAAAACACCAGCCAATGTGTCAGTGGGGTCCAGCACCGCCAGCTGTTCCCCTGCTGTGCAGCCGGCAACGTGTCCTGCAAAAGCCACGCAGACACAAGAACTGAAATTGAAGGGAACCTGTCCCCCCTCCCCCAGGCGTTTTTACGTTATCCAGCCACCTTGTACAGCGGTAATGCTGCATGTGTGCAAGGTGGCTCAGAAACGTATTCTCCTCGCACATGTGGAACTGAAAACACGTCTGCAATGTGTCCTCTGTGTGACCATTTAACCGTCCCGGTGGTGTGACTTTCCTTTGTAATGACACGCTGCAACCCCCTTGGTAGCGCTGCCCGTCTTCTGGCATCATTGTTTGGCTGCCTGCGCCTCTGCGGCCGCCCTGACCCACACAACGCCCCTCGGTGTCTTATTTATTGGGACTGCGAGGGTGTGATTGATGGGCAGGATCAGTGCATCAGTTCGCCTGTCCCTCCTCTCCTTCCGCCTTCTTCGGACTGTGCGGCTTCATGGCCGTGGCATGCGATAAGGGATCAGATGACGCCACATAGTCTGAAGCGGGTGTAAGAACCCAAGCGAGAGGCGAACATATGTACTGCGCCAGGCCATGAATCCCAGCCCCGCAGTGTTTAAACTATGTCAATACACTGCGGGGCTGTGATTCATGGGCATCGCGAACCGCACCGGCCAACATTAAATGAGGTCAGAAGATGGGCAGCGCTAACAGCGCTAGGCCAGGGGATAACACGACAGCGCAGACTCCTGTACAGCAAATAACAACGCTCTGGAGGCTGCACCCAGCACCAAGGTGGGATTCTTGACATCTGTGCTGCGTCTCATTACAAAGGGAACTCGCGCCTCCAACACAGTTTGACTGTATAAAGGGCTAAATGTTATACGTGTTTCATTCAGCGTGTGCAAGGAGCGAAATTAAAAGAGCAACCTTTGACTTGTGCAGCACTACTGCTGCATAAGCTGTGGCTCTTCTACTTTCTAACCCCTGAGGGGGGGTTAAAGGTTACCTTTGAAATTGGTTCAAGTAGGCTTCGGCCTACACTCTGCTCCCCCTGCAGAGCCCGGGCTACAACACCGCTCGTTGCTGTCCGGAAGTGCTGGCTGCACAGAGCCAAACACCTCGCCAATGTGTCAGTGGGGTCCAGCACCGCCAGCTGTTCCCCTGCTGTGCAGCCGGCAACGTGTCCTGCAAAAGCCACGCAGACACTTGCTCTTGTACCTTCTGCTCCACATCCTGGTTCCAGTACCGTCAGCTGGTTCCGGGCAGAGCCTTTGGCTTAGGTGCCTCCCTCTGGGTATCCGAGTTCCACCAACGTCAGGTGGTCCTTGGTAGTGCTTTCAGGCACGGGTACCTCCTGCTTAGTAACCGGGTTCCAGTAACGTCAGCTGGTCCTCGGTAGTTCCATTGGCTCTTGGACCTTCGGCTACCCATCCGGGTTCCAGCACCGTCAGCTGGTTCTCGGCAGTGTCTTTTGCTCTTGTACCTTCTGCTCCCCATCCTGGTTCCAGTACCGTCAGCTGGTTCCGGGCAGAGCCTTTGGCTTAGGTGCCTCCCTCTGGGTATCCGAGTTCCACCAACGTCAGGTGGTCCTTGGTAGTGCTTTCAGGCACGGGTACCTCCTGCTTAGTAACCGGGTTCCAGTAACGTCAGCTGGTCCTCGGTAGTTCCATTGGCTCTTGGACCTTCGGGTAGCCATCCGAGTTCCAGTTCCATCAGCTGGTTCTCGGCATTTTCTCAGCCTTCTTGTACCTTCTGCTACATTTCCAAGTTCAAGAGACTAAACACGATGACCCGGAAGAACACCCCTAAGATGACGACGACACCAGAGACGACAACCACCGTGATGACGACGACCCTGGAGACGATGACCCTGAAGACCACCCCGATGACGACGACCCCGGAGACCACCCCGATGACGACGACCCCGGAGACGACGACCCCGGAGACGACGACCCTGGAGACGACGACGACCTGGAAGACCGAGAAGCAGAAGAACAAGAGGCTGCAGAACAAAGAGCAGAAGGACATTAAGCATAACACAAAATATCAGAGCAAAAAAATATTATGTAAATTATAAGCAGAAGAAGACTAAGCAGTGTATGGGGGTGAGTCCGTTCCTCCTCGTGGTGCCCCTGGATAAAGCCTGATGCTGCAGGCCAAACTGAACGCGGACAAATGTAACTGGTTTGTGACAGGCAGAACGGAAGGTGTAATCTTCAAACTTTTATAGATAACAACTACGGGAATGCCTGTCACAAATAAGAATATGATGAAGAAGTTGAATATGATGAAGATAATAGTAAAATAAAAAGAATATGAACAATGTAACCCAAAAAATAATAGGTAGAAGATGAAGAAGAAGATGAATAAGGTGAAGAAGTTGATGTCAAAGAAGCTGATGATGAGGATAATTAAGAAGAAAGCGTGGGAGAAGTAAAAAAGAAGGTGAAGGGCGTGGAAGTAGTGAAACATCAATATCTGACATAAAAAAAAAAAAAAATAACATAGTCAAATTCTTTCTAACGCCGAACTTCATAAAAAAAAATTAAAAATCCTGCTATTCTATTACATTGGGCTAAACCTCTGTCCCTTTAATATCTCCGCCACGTCCTCCAATACATCCTACATTATTCTTAGTTGTTTTCCTTCATGTAGAATGAACCTACAAGTTTATAAAGGGTTTATTTTAATTCCGATATTTTCGTCCCATTGACTTGCATTGGGATCGGGTATCGGTATCGGATTGGATCCGATATTTTGACGGTATCGGCCGATACTTTCCGATACCGATACTTTCCGATATCGGAAAGTATCGCTCAACACTAACCGTCACTTTATCATAGAAAGGGACAGAGAATTTGGATAATATTTGAGCCATGTGTATAGGCTCCTTATATTAATATCTGTATTATCACCATACTGTCCATGTCCCGTTTTTGCTGTTTAAATCAACACATATGTTTGGTGGGAGTACCCACTGTTTCACCTGTTTTATTGTATTTATGTAATAAAAATTGTTATATTTTTTCGATATATTCTGGCCTATAGATCGTTGTTTTCTTTGGTGTGTTGTTTGATCTATATGTGTAACTATTGGCCGAGTACTGTAGTCTGCCAGCTGTAGCATGAATATGCACACCTCCATCTGTATGGGTACTGGTGTGTGTCGTATTATTTAAAAATGCTACTAATGTGCACATTGAGATATGTACTTACTGTTTTATCCAGAAGCAGCTATTAATCATTTAGAAGACCATTTACAGTTTCTATTTCACACATTGGTTAGGGCTGAGATAAGCCTAGTAACGAGGTTGGGGAGGAGGTGGGATGGTGTCAAGTGCACAAGTGGTGAGTTGTGATTTGGAGAGCAGGTGAGTGAGCTGTCCTTCAGTGATGATGGGGAGAAAGGCTATGGGGGAGGGGCAAGTGACTTCTACACATAGTGGTTGTCGTGGAAGGACAGTAAAGACTTGACTTGTTTGGTCGACCTTATTTTTTAAATGTGTGGTGAAGTCTTCTGCAGAGATGAGGGTGGTCAGAGGTGGCAGTGGAGGGCAGGCCTAGGATGGAGTTAAAATGTTGAATAACTGTTTTGGGTTATGGGATAAAGAAGATACAAGAGTTGTGATATAAACCTGTTTAGTGGAGGTGAGAGCTGATTTGAATGTGTTGATTTGAATTTGAAAGTTTATTGAAAGAATCATGATTGCCAACATGCACTGTAACAAACTGAAGCAGAGCATGAGCCCCTCCCTTCTGAGACATGTTTTGTACTGGGAGTATTACAACATGACAACGAATCCAAAAACAACGCCAAGACGACCACTACCTTGCTAAAGAAACCAAGAGTAAAGGTGATGAACTGGCCAAGTGGAGCGCCCCTACTGCCGCAGGGCTGAGGGGTACCTGGTACCGGGCCTCTCTGTCTCAGTTCTGGGGTTGTCACGGTGGCTAGACCCGGCCCGTGACCCTGCTGAGGGGCGTCCAATGAAGGTGGAGAGTGATGCTGTTGTGGTGTGGTGCCGGTCGCAGTAAATAACAAGGACACCAGGTTGCAGTCTCTTTACCTCTTTACTGAAGGCTTCAGGATCCTCAGTCTGGAATACGGTTAACCGGGCTGCGTGAGTCCAGCCGGTCCGATGGCACCTCCAGAGTTCCCTGTGCCTACCTTCTAGCGCTTGTGTGTTGTAGTCCTTCCCTGCTGTGCTTACGGGATAGTCCTCACAACTGTTGTGTCTGTTTCTGAAGTTCCCTCACAACTCGATTATGATGTTCTGTTTCGTCCTCCAGATGATATGGCTAGGACGCACCTGTATGACGGGTAGGCTCGGAGGTCTTCCGGGACCCTAGAGTCACCCCTCTCCAGATGTTGCCCCCTGTGTCTGCTTAGGTGATTTTGGGTGAGACAGCCCGCCTATAACTGACTCTCCTGCCGTAGGTTTGAAGTAAGGCCTGGAGCTCAATACTTCCTCGGCATTCCGGCCACTGGCTACGCACCTCAGTAGGATGTTGCCTCGTCTTACAGCACGACTCATACTGGTGTTTCTCCTTTTTGCGTTGATCTCGTTTCTCACTCAGCACAATAAACCTCGCTTCTTGTCCTTTCTTGGGGTACCGCCACGATGAAGTGCAGGCACGGTCCCGTAACGTTCTTTCCGTTCGCTAGGCCTCTGTCGGGATCTCACCCTTGACAGGGACCCCCCTGAATCTTCCCCTGCAACACCCTCTGCCACAGGATGTTGCCTGGTTCCAACCCAGTCAGCTTCTCTCTAAATTCCTATCTAACCCCCAGTTTTACCAGATTGTGAGGAGTGGCCTAATACATAGCACCCTTAGCTCCCCCTGGAGGCCAGACTGTGAAGTGTATTGATGTCTGTGATACCTGGTCAGGTGAACTCCTTCAGTGCCATCAGACGTACAATAGCCCCCCTTAGCGGTGGAGCATCAGTACTGCAATGACCAGGACTCTGGGGCGCTGCACTAGCATGTCTCTAGACCTAAACCCTATGGAACATTTGCAGGGTATCCTCAAATGGAAGGTAGAGAAGCACAAAGTCTCTAATATCCACCAGCTCTGTGATTTTGTAATGGAGGAGTGGAAGAGGATTCCAGTGGCAACCTGTGAAGCTCTAGTGAACTCCATGCCCAAAAAAAGTTAAGGTAGTGCTTAAAAATAATGGTCACCCAAAATATTGATCCTTTAGGCACAATATGGCCATTTTCACTTAGGGGTGTACTCATTTTTTTTGCTGCGGTTTGGATATTAATGTTTGTGTGTTGAGTTATTTATTTATAAATTTACACTGTTATGCAAGCTGTACACTGACTACATTACATTGTATCAAAGTGTCATATCTTCAGTGTTGCCTCATCAAAAGATATAATAAAATATTTAAAAATATGTGAGAGGTGTACTCACTTTTGTCATATATTGTATATACCGCAGGTTGGAAGTCTGTGATAATATTTTAAAAATATAAATCTGAAAATTGTGATGTGCATTTGTGTCATCCCCCTTAAGTCAATACTCTAAGACCACCTTTCATTGCAATTATTGCTGCAAGTCTTTTACGGTATGTATCTATCAGCTTTGGGTCAAAATTAAAAACTTGGACAAATTCACGGCCAACCTTGATATCTATTGAAAAAATATCTACAATAGAGGACGTTTCTCTTTGTTATCAAATATAACAATGAACTTTTTCATATGCAAGCAAGCTTAAGTTTTGCTTATTCATTGAATAAAGAACAATCAAAGCTTAATAATAATATAAAATAACATCCATGTGAAAAGAACTGTGATAATAAATAAGATTTAAAAAATCTTAACTTATTATTTAAATCAAGCGTGTAACCTTCTCCCTAAATAGCTTCTTGGGAATCAAATGTGTATATATCATGGATTTATATCCATTTTATTTAATATACCTATGAGTAAGGTGATATCTGTCCGAAACACGAAAGGTGTTTCTTTGGGGTCCTTATCACCCCTCCCTCTGGACCTACCCTCCTACCATTTTTAATGCACTATTTTTGGATGTTAATCAATGCAAATAAAATGGATTTGTAATACATTTTGTGGTGCTGGATTATTACTTTTTCTCAACTACTATCTGCATGAATGGGTTGTGGAACACCTCAGGTAACCGGTTATTACAGTGGCATTGCTTTCCCCATAAGGAGAGTGATGTCATGCTTGGAAGCGAGGAAGGATCCCTTTAGCAGGTAAGGCTACTTTCACACATCAGGTTTTTTCATTCCAGCCCATTCTGGCTCTTTTTTTTTTAAACCGGAACCAGCGAAATTAAGAACCGGATCCGGTTTTTCCCCATTGACTTGTATTAGCCCCGGATTGCGCCGCATTGCCCACCGTTCCTTCTGTTTTTTTCCGGATCCAGCAAAAATTTCCATTCTGATGTCTGGAAAAAACGTCTACAATAACGTTTTTGTCTGCAGTGAAAAAAATGGAAAACACCGGATACGGCGCTTCCGGCTTTATGCTACAATGCAAGTCTATGGGCACAGAAATGCACCGCATCCGGAGAAAAAGGATCTGGCTCCGCATTCCATTTTTTTAATCTGAGCATGCTCAGAATTAATTGCCTGGCCCACAGGACACATATATAAAGAATGCCAGTGAGGCCCTCACTCATTACCAGTCATCAGGAGATCCTGCCTGCAAGAGAGCCTGCCTGCAGAGAGCCTGCCAGCCACAGACTCTGCCAGCCACAGACTCGGCCAGCCAACCACAGAGAATATTAGCCATGTCTTCTTCTGGGAGCCCTCCCCCGCGTCGGCAGCGCATTGAGGTAAATAAATGTTTTGCTTTTAGTGATTTTTTTTGCCCTGTCTATCTATCTATCTATCTATCTATCTATCTATCTATCTATCTATTATATCTATCTATCTATCTGTCTATCTATATATCTATCCCATATCTATCGCAATTGGTAAGTGGGATTGCAATTGGTAAGTTTCTTGCATGCATTGCAGAACTACAACCTCACACTACACCAAACACATAAAAACCAAAGATCATTGCAGAAATAACACTGCCCACAACACATGCAAACTAATCATTACAGACATCACACAACATACAACACATACAAACTGATCGTTATAGACATCACAGTGCACACAACACATAAAAAGCCAACATACAAGCACATAATTTTTTTTTCCTTATAGTCCTCTGATTCTGGTGCTCAATCCAGAGGTCCTCAGAGCGGCTCCCAGGGTCGCCGGTATGCGAGTGAGGGCGGTCGTCATAGTGTAAGCACCTTTTTTATGTTGTTTTGAATCTAATGTCTTCTTTTTTACTTTTTTAACAGGCTTCACAGCTCCTGAGTCAGACGGTGAGGAGGCCGGGCTAAATATTGACCTCCTCATCGATCTGATCTGAGAGAGGGAGCCGCTGTGGAACATGGGTGACCGCCGCCACGATGATGTAATTGTGACCCGTCGGCTCTGGGAGCAAGTCTGCCAACAGCTTGTAGACAACTGGGAGGACCTCGATGTTGGGGCCAGAATCAAGCACGTAAGTATACACAGTTCAGTTATGTTGCTAGATTTAAAGTGTTGTATACTAACCAATTTGTGCTTTCACTTTTCAGGTGAGAGGATTGGCAAGCGGTGGCAGTCGATCAGAGATCGCTTCAAGAAGGAATTCAACAAGGAGATGCAGGCCCCAAGTGGATCGGGAGGTTTCAGGAGCAAGTATAAATATGCAAGGGCCCTGACGTTCCTCCAGTCAACGATGGTGAGCCGAAGGTAAATATTACTCACCCCATTTAATAACCAATGTTTACATGTCTGCCCTTTTTTGGTGTTTCAGCCAGGGCCATGCAATATCAATAAATTAACTAGATGGGTATTTCCTGAAGGAACTACAGATAGTGCTTTGGAATGGTGCCCGGGCTGCCCCTGCAAGACTTTCACACTTGGGTGCCCCTCAGGCGCTGGTTTGGTAGTTGTAGCCCCTCAGGGTTGAGGCCACTCTGGGTCCGATTTGGTGGGCCGGGTCACTCTGGGTCCGATTTGGTGGGCCGGGTCACTCTGGGTCCGATTTGGTGGCCCGGGTCACTCTGGGTCCGATTTGGTGGCCCGGGTCACTCTGGGTCCGATTTGGTGGCCCGGGTCACTCTGGGTCCGATTTGGTGGCCCGGGTCACTCTGGGTCCGATTTGGTGGCCCGGGTCACTCTGGGTCCGATTTGGTGGCCCGGGTCACTCTGGGTCTGATTTGGTGGCCCGGGTCACTCTGGGTCCGATTTGGTGGCCCGGGTCACTCTGGGTCCGATTTGGTGGCCCGGGTCACTCTGGGTCCGATTTGGTGGCCCGGGTCACTCTGGGTCCGATTTGATGGGCCGGGTCACTCTGGGTCCGATTTGGTGGGCCGGGTCACTCTGGGTCCGATTTGGTGGCCCGGGTCACTCTGGGTCCGATTTGGTGGGCCGGGTCACTCTGGGTCCGATTTGGTGGCCCGGGTCACTCTGGGTCCGATTTGGTGGGCCGGGTCACTCTGGGTCCGATTTGGCGGGCGGCGCCACTCTGGGTCCGATTTGGCGAGCGGCGCCACTCTGAGTCCGATTTGGCGGGCGGCGCCACTCTGGGTCCGATTTGGCGGGTGGCGCCACTCTGGGTCCGATTTGGCGGGCGGCGCCACTCTGGGTCCGATTTGGCGGGCGGCGCCACTCTGGGTCCGATTTGGCGGGCGGCGCCACTCTGGGTCCGATTTGGCGGGCGGCGCCACTCTGGGTCCGATTTGGCTGGCGGCGCCACTCTGGGTCCGATTTGGCAAGAGGGGGCACTCTGGTCCGATTTGGTGGGCTGGGTCCGATTTGGTGAGCGGGGCAATAATTATAAGACTACAGATAGTGTTTTGGAATTGTGCTCTACTGTCACTTTAAGAGCGGACATTATCTGACAAAACTTGTGACCTGGTGGGCTGGTAGAGTTTATAGGCGTTGGCATAGTAACTGGGTCTCACTGCGCATATCAATGAGCTAATCAGCCAGGTGGCAGTTATTTTTAGAAATTGCCTCAGAAATCAGGCCCATTATAAACGTATTGGAAAATTTCCCTATTGAAACGCATTGAGACACTTTTTTCAAACGCAAATTGCGCCAAAACTACAAATCCGATCGACACGAAAAATACTTAGCACACCTCTCAGGGACGCTGGCTTCGAAATGACACCTCAATGGAGTCTGTGAGTTTAGCGGTTCGGGCCGCATTACGTGCGGACTGAATAATAATAAGAATAATAATAACTAGATGGGTATTTCCTGAAGGAACTACAGATAGTGCTTTGGAATGGTGCCCGGGTTGCCCCAGCAAGACTTTCACACTTGGGTGCCCCTCAGGCGCTGTTTTGGTAGTTGTAGCCACACTGGGTCCAATTTGGCGGGCGGCGCCACACCGGGTCCGATTTGGCAGGTGGCGCCACTCCGGGTCCGATTTGGTGGGCGGCGCCACTCCGGGTCCGATTTGGCAGGCGGCGCCACTCCGGGTCCGATTTGGCGGGCTGCGCCACTCCGGGTCCGATTTGGCGGGCGGCGCCACTCCGGGTCCGATTTGGCGGGCGGCGCCACTCCGGGTCCGATTTGGCGGGCGGCGCCACTCTGGGTCCGATTTGGCAGGCGGCGCCACTCCGGGTCCGATTTGGCGGGCGGCGCCACTCCGGGTCCGATTTGGCGGGCGGCGCCACTCCGGGTCCGATTTGGCGGGCGGCGCCACTCTTGGTCCGATTTGGCGGGCGGCGCCACTCTGGGTCCGATTTGGCGGGCGGCGCCACTCTGGGTCCGATTTGGCGGGCGGCGCCACTCTGGGTCCGATTTGGCGGGCGGCGCCACTCTGGGTCCGATTTGGCGGGCGGCGCCACTCTGGGTCCGATTTGGCGGGCGGCGCCACTCTGGGTCCGATTTGGCGGGCGGCGCCACTCTGGGTCCGATTTGGCGGGCGGCGCCACTCTGGGTCCGATTTGGTGGGCGGCGCCACTCTGGGTCCGATTTGGCGGGCGGCGCCACTCTGGGTCCGATTTGGCGGGCGGCGCCACTCTGGGTCCGATTTGGCTGGCGGCGCCACTCTGGGTTCGATTTGGCGGGCGGCGCCACTCTGGGTCCGATTTGGCCGAACGGCGCCACTCTGGGTCCGATTTGGCGGGCGGCGCCACTCTGGGTCCGATTTGGCGGGCGGCGCCACTCTGGGTCCGATTTGGCGGGCGGCACCACTCTGGGTCCGATTTGGCGGGCGGCGCCACTCTGGGTCCGATTTGGCGGGCGGCGCCACTCTGGGTCCGATTTGGCGGGCTGGGTCCGATTTGGTGAGCGGGGCAATAATTATAATAAGACTATAGATAGTGCTTTGAAATTGTGCTGTGCTATCACTTTAAGAGCTGATATTATCTGCCAAAACTGTCCTGCTAGGGTCATGTACAGTTCGCAGGCGTTGGCATAGTAACTGGGCCTGACTGAGCATATCAATGAGCTAATCAGCCAGGTGGCAGGTACATTTCAAATTGCCTCAGAAACCCGGCCATTATAACCTATGTGAAAATTTCCCTATTGAAAAGCATTACAATGAGGGGAAAAAACATTTTCAAACGCAAATTGCGCCAAAACTACAAATCCGATCGACACGAAAAATACTTAGCACACCTCTTGGGGACGCTGGCTTCGAAATGACACCTCACTGGAGTCTGTGAGTGAAGCGGTTCGGGCCGCATTACGTGCGGACTGAATAATAATAAGAATAAGAATAATAAGAAGAAGAAGTTATCCACGGTGGAATAACAGTATAGTGCTTTGTTCCAAAGCACTATAACTAGATGGGTATTTCCTGAAGGAACTACAGATAGTGCTTTGGAATGGTGCCCGGGCTGCCCCTGCAAGAATTTCACACTTGGGTGCCCCTCAGGCGCTGGTTTGGTAGTTGTAGCCCCTCAGGGTTGAGGCCACTCTGGGTCCGATTTGGTGGGCCGGGTCACTCTGGGTCCGATTTGGTGGGCCGGGTCACTCTGGGTCCGATTTGGTGGGCCGGGTCACTCTGGGTCCGATTTGGTGGGCCGGGTCACTCTGGGTCCGATTTGGTGGGCCGGGTCACTCTGGGTCCGATTTGGTGGGCCGGGTCACTCTGGGTCCGATTTGGTGGGCCGGGTCACTCTGGGTCCGACTTGGTGGCCCGGGTCACTCTGGGTCCGATTTGGTGGCCCGGGTCACTCTGGGTCCGATTTGGTGGCCCGGGTCACTCTGGGTCCGATTTGGTGGCCCGGGTCACTCTGGGTCCGATTTGGTGGCCCGGGTCACTCTGGGTCCGATTTGGTGGGCCGGGTCACTCTGGGTCCGATTTGGTGGCCCGGGTCACTCTGGGTCCGATTTGGTGGCCCGGGTCACTCTGGGTCCGATTTGGTGGCCCGGGTCACTCTGGGTCCGATTTGGTGGGCCGGGTCACTCTGGGTCCGATTTGGTGGGCCGGGTCACTCTGGGTCCGATTTTGGTGGCCCGGGTCACTCTGGGTCCGATTTTGGTGGCCCGGGTCACTCTGGGTCCGATTTGGTGGCCCGGGTCACTCTGGGTCCGATTTGGTGGGCCGGGTCACTCTGGGTCCGATTTGGTGGGCCGGGTCACTCTGGGTCCGATTTGGTGGGCCGGGTCACTCTGGGTCCGATTTGGTGGGCCGGGTCACTCTGGGTCCGATTTGGTGGGCCGGGTCACTCTGGGTCCGATTTGGTGGGCCGGGTCACTCTGGGTCCGATTTGGTGGGCCGGGTCACTCTGGGTCCGATTTGGTGGCCCGGGTCACTCTGGGTCCGATTTGGTGGGCCGGGTCACTCTGGGTCCGATTTGGTGGGCCGGGTCACTCTGGGTCCGATTTGGTGGGCCGGGTCACTCTGCGTCCGATTTTGGTGGCCCGGGTCACTCTGGGTCCGATTTGGTGGCCCGGGTCACTCTGGGTCCGATTTGGTGGCCCGGGTCACTCTGGGTCCGATTTGGTGGCCCGGGTCACTCTGGGTCCGATTTGGTGGGCCGGGTCACTCTGGGTCCGATTTGGTGGGCCGGGTCACTCTGGGTCCGATTTGGTGGGCCGGGTCACTCTGGGTCCGATTTGGTGGGCCGGGTCACTCTGGGTCCGATTTGGTGGGCCGGGTCACTCTGGGTCCGATTTGGCAGGCGGCGCCACTCTGGGTCCGATTTGGCGGGCGGCGCCACTCTGGGTCCGATTTGGCGGGCGGCGCCGCTCTGGGTCCGATTTGGCGGGCGGCGCCGCTCTGGGTCCGATTTGGCGTGCGGCGCCGCTCTGGGTCCGATTTGGCGGGCGGCGCCACTCTGGGTCCGATTTGGCGGGCGGCGCCACTCTGGGTCCGATTTGGCGGGCGGCGCCACTCTGGGTCCGATTTGGCGGGCGGCGCCACTCTAGGTCTGACTTGGCGGGCGGCGCCACTCTGGGTCCGATTTGGCGGGAAATTGCCTCAGAAATCAGGCCCATTATAAATGTATTGGAAAATTTCCCTATTGAAACGCATTGAGACACTTTTTTCAAACGCAAATTGCGCCAAAACTTCAAATCCGAACGACGATACTTAGCACACCTCTCAGGAACGCTGGCTTCGAAATGACACCTCACTGGAGTCTGTGAGTTTAGCGGTTCGGGCCGCATTACGTGCGGACTGAATAATAAGAAGAATAATAATAAGAAGAAGTTTACCACGGTGGAATAACAGTATAGTGCTTTGTTCCAAAGCACTATAATTATATTATTTTTTCTCTTTGTTCCACAGCACCGTGTGCAGCACTCTGGAGCCTGCAGCAGAGCCTTCTGGGGCGATCCCTCAGGAGTCCGCCACCGCAGGACACTTTGACAGTCACGGCCTCTCTGCACCTTCCCAGCCTTCCCTCTCATCTGATCCCTCGGTCCCATCCACCAGCGCTGGAGCATCCTGGCCGCCTGCATTGCATGAATCTGCTGGTGAGGATATAATTTTTCCTTTACCCCACCCCTCTGATGCTGCCACCTCTAGTACACCTGTGGCTTCAGGGCAGCAGTGCCAGAGGGGTCAGGAAAAGAGCTATGCGCCCGAGTTCTTGCACCTGAATGCATCCTTCCAGAACTGTCTGAAACTTTTGTTGGAGCAAATGGCCGCAGGTTTTAATTTGATAAACAAAAGTATTCTTGAGTTGCATACACTTCTGCAACGGATGCATTCAGATGCAAGTCAATCACCGAACCACAATTTTTCCAGTCGGTACTCGAGTGCATGGATAAACTATCTCCTGATCAGCAGATGCAAGTAATGCAATCGTGCCAGTCTGCTCTAGCGCTTGTTACCTCCCAAGCCACCACATCTGTCCCCCCTCCTGCACCTGCCCCCCTCCAGCCACTACCAGCATCCTGCCCCTGCCCCATACCAGCATCCTGCCCCTGCCCCGTACCAGCATCCTGCCCGTGCCCAGTCCCCGCATCCTGCCCTGACCCATACCAGCATCCTGCTCATGCCCTGTCCCAGCATCCTGACCCATACCAACATCCCGCCCCATACCAGTTCCCACCAGCATCATCCGTGCCTCCTCTCCCTGCCCACTACCACCAGTCTCCTTCACCCATCATGCCACTATCCCAACACTCTTCTCCACCCATCACCTCTTCTGCCTCCCAATCCATCCACTGCACCCCTCCAACCTTCCAAATTCCAAATACTACTCTCGGTTTCATGTCCACCCATTCTCTTTCTTTCTTCACCCCCTCACCTGTTTTACCTACTGATCCTTCCCCACCACCACCATCATATTCCTCTCTCCAAACTCCCAGTGTGGAAATGTCCCATTTTCACAGCTCCTCCAGCAATATCTCCACCCCGCACTATGTAAACTTATAAAAATTATATTTGTTAAAAAAATTTGTTTAATAAAACTGTTTGTTTTAAAAATGTGTCTTTTATTTATAAGGTATAAGGTTAAAGAACTTGGGTAAAACAAGATTTAATAATGTGGTTAAAGGTTAAATACTTTGGGTACAACCCAAAAAGGTACACAACTTGGGTAAAATAAAGTTAAAGGTAAAAGAAGGTAAAATACTTTAGGTTACAAAGTCCAAGACAAATTGTTCAAACTCTCTCATCCTGCCAATCTACTCTTCCTTCAGGTGAAATAAAGTATTCTGCAAATTTGTCCCTCATTCGGGAAACTGACACAGAACTTCTAGATGTAATGTTGTGATAATCACCAAGGTGGCTTCTTCAGAGTGGTCTTCAATGGAAATATGTTCCTTGCATATCACATAATTGTGCAGGACAACACACGCTTTCACCACCTTGTCAACAGTCTCAGTCTTCAAGTTTATAGCTGTCAATAGAACTCGCAATTCGGTGGTCAAAATCCAAAAGCACACTCCACCATTCTGCGTGCTCGTGTGAGGCGGTAATTAAAAATGATTTTAGTTTGTGTTAATCCACTACTGGAGTAGGGTTCCAGCAGGTGTTCCGACAGCTGGAAGGCTTCATCCCCAACACAAACAAAAGGCATTGGTGGCCCAGAGGTTTGAGGCAGTGGTCTGGGGGGGGGGGGAATTGGAAGGTGTTTCCATAGAGATGATGGCCCATAGCAGACAATTTGAAAATTTGGGAATCATTGGAGCAGCCATATGCCCCAATATCCACCGCTATAAATTTGTATTCCGCTTCTGTGATGGCCATCAGCACAATGGAGAAGTATTTTTTATAGTTGAAATATTCTGATCCTGATCCAACCGGTTTCACAATGCGGATATGTTTCCTGTCCACTGCACTCAAAACTGACAAACTTGCTGGAATTTATCGGCTATTTCCAACCAACTCTCCATTGTGGGATGTGGTATAAATTTGCCGTGCAAAGAGTCCCACAATGCATGGCACGTGTGCTTGACAATTCACGATATGCTGGAAATTCCCAGTCAAAATTGAAAATGAAGTGACATAAGGGATTATCCAGTTGCAAGTAATCTGTGATTAAAAGCAAGGCAAAAATTATTACAAAATACCAGCAATAACATTACAGTTAGAAGTCAGCTTTAACAGTAGGAGATGCAATAAAATTTATTCATTAAAAAAAACACTAAAAACTATTCTAAAAAAATACCAACAACAACATTAAAGTGTGCTTTACAGGAGGAGATACAATAAATATGGCTCACCGAAGAGTGACCATCAGACGCTCTGACTGTGAAATGGAGAATTGGCAATACGTGTCACTCCTTCGGATGAGATGTCAAATTCGGTCCACCAATAGATCTAAATTCTCCGCTTTCATCCGCACATATGAGAAAGATTTCTCTGGGCCTCCTCATAGCTCCATGTACAGTGTAGAAAACACCCCACATGTCATTCTCTGTGCAGTGATGGGGTGGATCCACAAACGCTGTCAGTGCAGACGCTTAATCTCTCTCGCTCCTTCTCCAGAACAATTGTTTTCAAGAGATTCGCATCCACAGTAAAATCCACATTGATCTTCAGAATATTCGCATCCATCTTGCTCTCAAAACACTTGCTCCTCTACAACCTGTCACAGATGGGCTGTAGGAACACTGTATATATAGGTTTTCAGTGGCCAATCACATTTAGGAGCATCCCAGGGGTGTTTTTAAAAACCAGATCCATCAAAAAAGGATAAAAAAATGGAAGAAACGGATGCAAAACTGATGGAACGGATCCGGTTTTTCGCCGGTTCTGCTAGCCAGATCCGGCAGAAAACCAGATCTGTTCCATCAGTTTTTCACATTTTATGCCAGATCCAGTGCCACGGTGCGGTGCTGGAACCGACATGACGGCAAAAACCTGATGTGTGAAAGTAACCTAACCTGCACATGCAACACTGTTCTGACTCCAGGCCAGAAGGGGGAGCTCTGAACCTGGTTTCAGGGGAGCTTCCCTAGATAATATATATTCTGGCTCAGAGGAGGAGTTAGTTCAGTCTGTGAGGAGTCAGTCTGTAGCAGACAGTGAAGGAGATAGTCTGTGAGAGACAGGGAAAGGGAGCAGACAGTGGATAGTCAGAGAAAGGAAAGTTGGGGCCATGAAGCCACGTGGGGCTGCAGCTCCTGGAAGGAAAGAGCAACAGTCTGTAGGACTGTGAAAGGGAAAGAGAAGTGCAGGAGAAGTAAAGAGCTGGAGGGAATCTGCGACTGAGCTTCCTCCACACAGAAGCACAGAATTCTGGTAGCTGGAAGATCGAGGTTGTGGGGGTAACTTCATGTCCCATGGCAGAAACCGGCGGACAGGAGATTGCAGGTCGCCTGTCCACTATTAACACCCAAAGGCACAGTAACAGATAGAGCCTGGAGTTATCTGAGATACCTCTGTTAAAAGGCTCAAGTTACCTGTAATGCGGGTAGTGGCCTATCAACAAGGGGAACAGAGAGAACTTGGGGACCTTTTGCGAGACATAAGGCAGCAAGGGACTACATCAGAGCACTGAGAGGAAGGCTTCAAACCCCACCTGACTAGGGGGATTCCTGAGTCGCTTTCAAGCTGGCCAGACTGTACCAGTACCTGTGAACCGGTACTCTGGACTGTGGCTGCCTTACACCAGTAAAGAGGTAAAGAGACTGCAACCTTGTGTCCTCTAGTTCTTTCTCCATCATCTACCATCTGTCCATACTACATCGGGAGCCCTGGGGACCTCAGCTTCACCTGTGGGAGGCCATACCATCCTTGCTGCAGTGCCATCACTCCCCAGAGGAACCCTTTAAGTAGCATTGGTCACCTCTGACCGAATACCACAGGTGGCGTCATGAACATTCTTATTCCTAAAAACCCCTTTAAAGACCTTTCCTTTAATTTGGATGCCAAGGGCCATGGACCGGGTCGCTACCACCGTGACCTACCCTTTAATGACGACCGGACCCAGTACCGAGTAACCCCTAGGCCCTGGTGGGCGCTCCAGTTGCAATGCTCTCAAAAAACGCCCAAACATCTGCATAAGTAATGGGCATCAGTCAGAAGCAAGGACTAATAGAGTGACAAGTGTGCTGTGTAATATGTAACCGATAAAAAGGAGTCTGTCAGCATAGAATGACTCAAACCAAGTACAGGTGCTTGATGCACATTTGTCATAGCTAAACAGTTCCACCTCCATGTTTTCCATCTATTTATGCCTTTCTCTAGCATTGTAAAGTCAGACATGTCATCCAAAGAAAAGGGAGGTGGAGAGAGACTGGAAACAAGTAGAAGGGAAGGTGCACTTAAATGTTTTGCCATACACTGAGCATCTGTACTTATTTGAACAATAATTCTGTGCTGTGTAGACCCCCTTTAAAAATCTTGTGATCAAGTAACCTTGTGCAACTAATAAATATTTTAACCCACATAATAAAGTTAACATGTCATACTTAGAACACACAAAAAAAGAGAAAAAATTCAGTTTTTTCCATCCAGATAAAAACATATATATTACAAGTTAACCCCTTTGCCCCCGAGAGTGGTTTGCACGGTAATGACCTGGCCAATTTTTACAATTCTGACCACTGTCAGTTTATGAGGTAATAACTCTGAAACGCTTCAACAGATCTTGGCGATTCTGAGAAAGTATTTTCATGACACATTGTACTTCACGTTAGTGGTAACATTTCTTTGATATATCTAGCGATTATTTGTGTAAAAAATTGAAATTTGGTGAAAATGTGGAAAATTTTGCAATTTTAACATTTTGAATTTTTCTGCCCTTAAAACAGAGAAATATGTCACAAAAATAGTTAATAAGTAACATTTTCCACATGTCTACTTTACATCAGCATAATTTTGGAAACAATTTTTTTTGATAGAAAGTTATAAGGGTTAAAAGTTGACCAGCGATTTCTCATTTTTACAACAAAAGTTACAAAACCATTTTTGTTAGGGACCACCTCACATTTGAAGTCACTTTGAGGGGTTTATATGGTAAAAAATACTTAAAAGTTACACTATTTAAAAAACTACACCCCTCAATCTGATCAAAACCACATTCAATAAGTTTATTAACCCTTCAGGTGCTTCACAGGAATGAATGGAATGTGAAAAGAAAAAAATGAACATTTGACTTTTTTCACTAAAATTGTAAATTTAGAATAATAATAATATTTTTTTTTTTATTTCACAAGGGTAACAGGAAAAAACTAACCCCAAAATTTATAAATCAATTTTTCATTAACATGCCAATACCAAATATATGTGGAAAAACCACTGCTTAGGCGCATGGCGGAGCTCGGAAGAGAAGGAGCGCCATTTTACTTTTTCAACGCAAAATTGGCTGAAATTGAGTTGGCATGCCATCTCACATTTGGAGAGCCCCTGATGTGCCTAAACAGTGGAAACCCTCCTCATGTGACCCCATTTTGAAAACTAGAGCCCCCAAATAACTTATCTAGATGTGTGGTGAGCACTTTGAACCCCCAGGTGCTTCACAGAAGTTTATAACGTAGTCCCCAATTTTTAGTTTTCCCGAGGATAACAGGAGAAATTAGGCCCCAAAAGTTGTTGTTCAATTTGTCCTGAGTACGCTGATACCCCATATGTGAGAGAAAACTACTGTTTGGGCACATCGAAAGTGAAGTAGTGACGTTTTGTAATGCAGTCTTTCATGTAATGGTCTGCGGGCATCATGTCGCATTTGCAGAGCCCCTGATGTGCCTAAACAGTAGAAATACCCCACAAGTGACCACATTTTGAAGACTAGACCCCACAATGAACTTATCAAGATGTGTGGTGAGAATTTTGAACCCCCAAGTGTTTCACTATAGTTTATAACATCCGGCCGTGAGAATGAAAAATCATATTTTTCCCACAAAAATTATATTTTAATCCCCAATTTTTAATTTTCCCAAGGGTGTCAGGAAAAATAGGACCCCAAAAGTTATTGTCCATTTTGTCCTAAGTACGCCGATACCCCACATATGGGAGAAAACTACTGTTTGGGCACACGTCAGAGCTCGGAAGGGAAGTAGTGATGTTTTGGAATGCAGGCTTTGATGGAATGGTCTGCGGGCATCATGTCGCGTTTGCAGAACCCATGATGTGCCTAGCCAGTGACAATGCCCAACAAATGCCCCCTTTTTGGAACTAATCTATTGTTTCCTGGTCTGTGAATTTTATAATGTAATGGCATTCGTGAGTTGTGTAGTGTTTGTCAGGTTTTCATACGTCAGTTGTGTTAGTCAGAAATTAATTTAATAGTGCATAGAGGTGTGGTACAGTTTGAAGCAATCTTTCATACACAGGCCAGGTTTGTTGGGGCAGGTGTCCTACTGATAAATGGAGTCCTTGCATATTCTCCTTTTGTAACACACTCTGCACCTCTTTTGTGACCTTCCTTTTTTTCCACTTGGAAGGACCTCCCCTGTGAAATGCTGACCTGGTATGATATAGGCACCTTCAGTTCTGGAAGTACTGGGGCCCGCTCCTTCCTGATTTCAAAAGATTAAGGCCTTGATCACTACCTCATGGAACTGAAGGTGTGACATAATTGTCTAGCCTGCACAATGTGAAAGCAGGAAGGCGTTGAGCATTGCCATTTGTACAATATACACGGCCAGCTTTTTGTACCATACCTTGGCCCTTCTCAAAGCACTGTGTGGCTGAAGGACATGAACAGAGAGATCAACGCCTCATGTTTTTGTTGTACCCCAGTACACAGTCCGGTTTGCAGACCTGTGTAGAGGTACCTCATACAGTGCTGAGGGTTCTGCCATCACCATGTATGGTGGTCAAGAAAACGACATCGCTCTTGTCCTTGTACTTGTCCACAGCATCTGCCCAATTAACGTTTTTTGGAGGCCTCTCTGAGTTTTGTGGAAAGTACTGCAGGCTGCGGTACCTCGTGCAGAGAAGGATTTAAAGAGTGGGATGCTGGTATAAGAGTTAACCACATAGAGGTGATAACCTTTATCTAGCAGTGGGTGCACCAAATCCCACACAATTTTCCCACTTACTCCCAGGACAGGGGGGCATTCAGGGGGTTCAATCTGGGTGTCATTTTCCTCATAAACTCTAAAGCTGTGGGTGTACCCTGTGGTACTCACACAGCTTATAGAGTTTAATTCCATACCTGCCTAACTTAATGGGCAGGTACTGACGGAATTTGAGCCTCCCACCATCCACGCAGATGTCCTTTGGGGCACATACACTTCAGCAAACTTTTTGTTGAAGTGTTCGATGACCAGCCGAACTTTGAACAGATGGTCAAAGTTGGGGTCATCTCATGGGGGACACTGTTACTTTTAGGTTTATGTTTCTGTTATGTTACTTTGTGGTTCAGAAACCTTGAAGCAATTAAAAGAATTAACATGTTCATTCTTTAAGCAAAGCAGCCTCATTTGAAAGCTACCCTCTCTATATACTTAGAAGTATGGAGCAAAGGCATTGACCACAAAAACAATTGCAAAACCAGCGCTTCAGGGACAAGACTGACAGTTTTCCTACAGCGGGAATCATTTAAAGGCGCTGGGTACATATACTTTGATAATAGTACAAATAACAAATATTATCTCCCAATTGCAAACTAACAATAAGGACTAAAGTGCTAGGAATCAATGTTTGCAGTAATTGACACCTGTATGATTTCACATAGGATTATGTTGCTGCTGCTCTTTTACACAACAATTACATCCACAATTCCACCTACATATAAATCTGAAAAACTTTGACCTTTTGATTCACAAAATAAAACTTAGCAAGAAGGTCAATTGAAACATTCAATGATCACCATAAATGTCATGCAACACAGCATTTCCAAGGTTTGACATTAGGGTCTAACAACTTATTACTTTTAACAATAAGCTTTGCAGTATGACTTACACTATGTAGTATTTTCTCATTTAATTCTACATGGCACATATAGTCACTATTTCTATTACACACAATATGCATCAGAAAAAAAGTAGTATGGTTGAATACCACAACAACAGTCGTTTATTGAAGGTTGAGTGTGAAAATTGCCTGCCATTGGAAATTCTCCATTTAAGAAGGTTATTAAGAGGGATTAAAGGGCATCTGTGACCATATTTCACAAATCGATCTGTATAATCAGTATATTTCTGAAGTTATGAGCTAGAGCTGGGCTCATGCGCAGTGCGCATGCCAAGGAATCCAAGCCCCACACTGTGCATAATGCATAACACACTGCGGGGCGGGGATTCAGTAGCTGGGTGGCCGCACTGCCCACACAGGCGCAGTCTGCAACCCAGCAGATGAGGTCAGACGGCCAATGCTCAATGCGCCTGCCCAAGGCAGAAGAGCACAGCGCAGGCGCCGGATTTCCGAGGAAAACAGCGCTGAGGGGGCGGCGACCAGCACCCCAGAAGATATGACTGACGGCAGTTTGGCGCTTCAAAGAGGGGGATTCAGACCTGCCTCCAGGTCTAAAGAAAGGTATTTGGGCAGAATTATAAATACCTTTATTTGGGGAATAACAGCAACAAAAACTAAAAGAGCCACCTTGGTAGAATGCAGCTTTACTGCTGCACAAGGTGGCTCTTTTAGTTTATAATGGCTGGAGGAGGTGACAGTGTCCCTTTAATTTTCAGAGTTGATAACTGCAATATCTATATATATAAGAGGCATCGTGATTACTCGCTAATCCCGCCCCCTGCACAGTAGCTCCACCCCACCACATCACCACATATAATCCTGCCCCCCACCACATTACCACACACAATCCCGCCCCCACCACATTACCACACACAATCCCACCCCCACCACATTACCACACACAATCCTGCCCCCCACCACATTACCACACACAATCCCACCCCCCACCACATTACCACACACAATCGCACCCCCCACCACATTACCACACACAATCCCACCCCCCACCCCATTACCACACACAATCCTGCCCCACCACATTACCACACACAATCCCGTCCCCCACCACATTACCACACACAATCCCGCCCCCCACCACATTACCACACACAATCCCGCCCCACCACATTACCACACACAATCCTGCCCCCCAACACATTACCACACACAATCCCGCCCCCACCACATTACCACACACAATCCCACCCCCACCACATTACCACACACAATCCCACCCCCCACCACATTACCACACACAATCCCACCCCCACCACATTACCACACACAATCCGCACCACATCACCACACACAATTCCCCCCCACCACATTACCACACATAATCACGCCCCCCACCATATCCCCACACATAATCCCACCCCCAACACATCACCACACATAATCCCGCCCCCCAGCACATCACCACACATAATCCCGCCCCCCCACCATATCATCACACATAATCCCGCCCCCCACAACATTGCCACAGATAATCCCGCCCCCCACCACATTACCACACAAAATCCCACCCCCCACCACATTACCACACATAATCCCACCCCCTCACCACATTACCACAGATAATCCCGCCCCCACCACATTACCACACATAATCCCGCCCCCACCACATCAGCACACATAATCCTGCCCCCCACCACATCACCACACATAATCCTGCCCCCCACCATATCACCACACATAATCCAGCCCCCACCACATCATCGCACATAATACTGCCCCCCATCACATTACCACATATAATCGTGCTCCCCACCACATCACCACACATAATCCTGCCCCCCACCACATCACCGCACATAATACCGCCCCCATCACATTACCACACATTATCGTGCCCCCACCACATCACCACACATAATCCCGCCCTCCCACCACATTACCACACATAATCCCACCCCCAACCACATTACCACACATAATCCCGCCCCCCACCACATCACCACACATAATCCCACCCCCACCACATCACCACACATAATCCTGCCCCCCACCACATTACCACAGATAATACCCCCCACCACATCACCACACATAATCCCGCCCCCCACCACATCACCACACATAATCCCGCCCCCCCACCACATTACCACACATAATGCCACCCCCCACCACATTACCACACATAATCACGCCCCCACCACATTACCACACATAATCCCACCCCCCACCTCATCACCACACATAATCCCACCCCCCATCACATCATCACACATAATCCCGCCCCCCCACCACATCACCACACATAATCCCTCCCCCACCACATCACCACGCATGATCCCGCCCCGCACCACATTACCAAATATAATCCCCCCACCACATTGCCACTCATAATTCCGCCCCGCCACCACATCACCAAATATAATCCCCCCACCACATTACCGCAGATAATCCCGCCCCCCACCACATTACCCCACATAATCCTGCCCTCCTCCACATTACCACAATTATTGTTATTAACTTCATTTTAAGTTAATTTACCACCTGCGTAAGCGCTATTGAATGTTGTCATTATTTACTTTAGTTTAATCACCAACAGCGTTAATTAGATAGCAATGAGCGTGCCGAGAATTAGCTGGCTGGAAACTGCTAGTAAATATTATATACAGCACTGTGTTAGTTGCTTTTCTGCACTGTATGATGATGCTCTTGATGGGAGCTGCTTCCAGATGTTGAGGGTTTGACATGATAGTGGAATCAGACAAAATTAGTTGAAAGACTTAATGGCCTATGCCATGTATATATACAATATGATGGAATCACTTCCAAAGGGGGTCTCCAAAACAGAGGCTGCCAGGATCAATCTAATGTTCTAAATTTACTCTGCACATCTGAATCTAGTCTGTACATCTAAAAGCATGCATGGTGTTAACAATAAGTATGTTTTCTGGTAACACTAGAGATGATTGAATTTTATGAAATTTGAATTTGCCAAGTTCGACTCATTTCTCAAAAAATTCGATTTGCAGCTAGTAAATTTGTGATGAACAACAGATACTCGAATTAAAAGATGTATAACACTTAGAAATGAGCATAATTATCCACATAAAACCATCTTCTAGATGAATTTCCTGAAATTTGCAGGTCCCTGTGAAATTGAACACTGAATGATACGATTTGCTAGGATTGTTCCCCCAAAAATGATTCCCGATGCAATTTCACACACTTGTGAAAACTCAGAGAGAGGGAATGACTTCACCATAATGACCTGCAGCAATCATGTCACTTGGGCTAGCGCAGTCACTTAGGGGGGCTATCACAGACAGTATAAAAGATGGGTAGCTGCCTAACATACATATATTTTATCAGTGTTTGCATAGAAGGTCATAGGTATAGGTAGAGAAAAAGGCATAGTTTGATTGTTGTATACTATTTTAGTATTGAAAATCTGAGTGCTGGTTTCAGTATGTAAAAACTAATCTTTCTTTCACTTTCTCACGATCCCTCAGGTTTATTTTCATGCGAATAGTGGCTTTTTCATATTGCAATTAAAATTAAAAACTCTCCAGCCAACTAGGTTTTCTAAGACTGCATACTTACCCTTTCAATCTCTTTAAAGTCAACACAGCCTAAGTAATGTCAAAATGACCTGCCTATAGAAAAGGATGATTACCATCAGCCAATTAATAAGAGAAACATGGTCCACAAATTATACCTTTTATTAGTTTGTGATCCAACAAACCATTCTGTGGAGAACACTGACTCACAGCATCATAGAATGGTAGCGTTGGAAGGGACCTCCTGGGTCATCTGGTCCAACCCCTGCTCAAAGCAGGATTCATTAAATCATCCCAGACAGATGTCTGTCCAGCCTCTGTTTGAAGACTTCCATGGAAGGAGAACTCACCACCTCTCATGGCAGCCTGTTCCACTCATTGATCACCCTGTCAAAAAGTTTTTTCTAATACCTAATCTGTGTCTCCTCACATTCAGTTTCATCCCATTGCTTCTAGTCTTTCCTAGTGCAAATGAGAATAAAGATGATCCTTCTACAATGTGACAGTTCTTGAGATATTTCTAGACAGTCTTCTTTTTTGCAAGCTAAACATTCCCAAATCCTGTAACTGTTCCTCATAGGACATGGTTTGCAGACCGGTCACCATTCTGCTAGCTCTTCTCTGAACTTGCTCCAGTTTGTTGATGTCTTTTTTAAAATGTGGTGCCCAATACTGGACACAGTATTCCAGATGAGGTCTGACCAAAGAGGAGTAGAGGGCAATAATGACTTCACGTGATCTAGACTGTATGCTTCTGTTAATACATCCCAGAATTGCATTTGCCATTTTTGCTGATGCATCACACTGTTGACTAATGTTCAGTGTATGATCTATTAGTATACCCAAGTCTTTTTCACATGTGCTGTTGCTTAGCCCTATTCCTCCCATTCTGTATATGCTTTTTTCATTTTTATTGCCGAGATGTAGTACTTTGCATTTTTCCTTGTTAAAAACCATTCTGTTAGTTGCTGCCCACTGCTCCAGTTTATTTAAGTTTATTTATATATTTTTGAATCCTCTCTCTCTTCTCTAGTATGAGCTGTTTCACTAGGGGGCAAGAGACAAGAGTGGACCCACTGAACCGTAATACCGAACCTCCCTTGAGCGAGCGAACCAGATAGACCAACCCCTATACAGGGATAGTTAGAGAGCAAGCTCGAAGGTAACTAGTACTACGGATGCCAGGACCAGGGATCGGCTCCAGAGGAGAAGATAGGGAATCTACGAGAGAGGGAACACAGGGGAACGTAGGGAAGAACCACGGAAATGGTAGCAGCAGGATAGTGAGCTCCTAGGATGAGGAGATAAGGAACTCAGGGCAGGAAGGCAGAGAACCTGGACTAGGCAGAGAAAGAGAAGAGATGGGCCTGGGTGCAGAGCCAAACACAGAGGAACTCTGTTAAGTTTAACTTAACAATCAGGCGCCTTCATAAAGGAAGGGCGGCCTGAAATACTAAGTGGATGCTTCCTATTGGCCCAGCAATGCTGCTGGGTCAGGTCGCAGCCAGGAATGAAGTGGAGGAGTGTGCACGCGCCCGGTCCCTAAGGAGAAGATGGGAGGAGACCGGGCGCGTTACAGGCAGCAGAGGGGAGGCGCGCCGATGCGCATGCAGAGACACATGCCGGGACCCGGACCAGGAAGGAGCCGGGAGAGACGCGGGAGCGGCAGCCGAAGAGGAGGAAGAAGGTGTGACCGCGGCGCCGACGGTGGTAAATATAGATGTAACAGTAACCCCTCTCTTAGATCCTCCCCAACCCTTCCTGGACAAAAATCTCTTAAGAATATGAGGCGCATTAATGTTCTCCTGAGGTTCCCACGATATCTCCTCGGGCCCAAACCCCTTCCAATCAATTAAGAAGAAGGTTTTGCCCCTGACCTTTTTGAAAGCTAAAATATCTTTTACCTCAAAAATATTATCTGCACTAACCGGGAGAGGAGAAGAGTCAGAAGTAGGATGAAAACGATTAAGAAAGACTTGTTTCAGGAGAGAAACGTGGAAAGCGTTGGGAATGCGTAGTGAAGCAGGCAACCTCAGTTTGTAGGACACAATGTTGATGTGGCGGAGGACTTCAAAAGGACCAATGTAATGAGGACCCAACTTGTAGGAAGGAATCTTCAGCCTGATATATTTAGAAGAAAGCCAAACCCTCTCGCCCGGAAGATAAGTTGGAGCATCAAGGCGCCTCTTGTCGGCATGTCTTTTCATGCGTTCAGTGGCTCTCCCAAGTGCCTCTTTAGTCTCAAGCCAGACTCTGGAAAATTCTATGACCTCTGAATCAGCTGCCGGAACTCTGGAAGAAGCAGAAATTGGTAAAGGAATGCTGGGATGCATGCCGAAAACAACAAAGAATGGAGATTTGCCAGAAGATTCGTTGGGATGGTTATTATAGGCGAACTCAGCCCACGGAAGAAGTCCAGACCAATTATCTTGACAAGAGTTGGTGAAGTGACGCCGATAAGAAGACAGCACTTGATTTACTTGTTCCACTTGGCCTTTGGTCTGCGGATTTTATGCAGAGGAGAAGTCTAACTTTACCTTCAAGAGACCACACAAAGCCCTCCAGAATCGAGATGTAAATTGGACTCCGCGATCAGATACTATATGTAGAGAAAAACCGTGAAGTCGAAAGATGTGCTGAACAAAGAGCTTAGCTAATTCGGGGGCAGAAGGTAGTCCATGCAGCAGAACAAAGTGCGCCATTTTCGAAAAGCGGTCCACTACCACCAGAATGGTAGAATACCCGGAAAAGCGAGGCAGATCAGTGATAAAATCCAAAGCGATATGTTGCCATGGGAATGACGGAACCGGCAATGCAAGTAGAAGCCCGGAAGGTAAACGCCTGGGAACTTTGATCTTAGCACAAGAAGAACACGAGGCAGTGAAATCGATCACATCCTGATGGAGAGAAGGCCACCAATAGAACCGGGAAATGAGATCCAGAGTCTTCTTAATGCCCACATGACCAGAGATCTTGGAGGAATGTCCCCAACGTAGAATCGTCCTTCTATGAGCCTCAGGAACGAAGGTTTTGCCTGGAGGTGGAATGATCAGATTTACGGGAGCCACAGTAACAACTTTGGATGGATCAATTATGTGCAAAGGTTCCTCCTCCAAATCGGCAGGTTGAAGAGACCGAGATAATGCATCGGCTTTGACGTTCTTCAGACCAGGAAGAAAGTGCAACTTGAAATCGAAACGGGCAAAGAATAGAGACCACCGGGCCTGCCGGGGATTTAGCCTCTGAGCGGACTGAAGGTAGGATAGATTCTTATGGTCCGTGAAGATAGTAAAAGGATGGACAGCCCCCTCCAGTAAATAGGGCCACTCCTCTAAGGCCATTTTAATGGATTGCAGTTCCCGATCTCCAATGGAATAGTTACACTCTGCAGACGAAAAGGCCTTAGAAAAGAATCTGCAGGTAACCAACCGCCCAGTAGAGGATCTTTTGGACAGAACCGCACCAGCACCAATAGAAGATGCGTCCACTTCCAGAACAAATGGTTTGTTTGCCTCGGATCAATGTAAAACAGGCGAGGCCGCAAAAGACCATTTAAGACTTAGAAAAGCATCCTCAGCCTCCGGAGACCAGTTTGCGGAACTGAGTCCTCTCCATGTAAGGCATGAGATAGGCTTAGTCACAGATGAAAAATGCAGAATAAACTGACGATAGTAGTTGGCAAACCCGAGGAAGCGTTGGATCGCCTTTACTCCAGTTGGCCGAGGCCACTGGAGAATTGCTGAAAGTTTTTCAGGATCCATTACCAGGCCAGCTTCAGAGATGATATACCCTAGGAAGGGCAAAGAGGCTTGCTCGAAGATGCACTTCTCCAACTTAGCGTAAAGCCGGTTCTCCCGTAGTTGTTGCAGCATCAGACAAACACTTCTCCGGTGGGAGGATAAATCACGAGAGAAAATGAGGATATCGTCCAGGTAGACCACAACGCAGGAGTAAAGCATGTCCCGGAAGATGTCGTTGACAAATTCTTGAAATACCGCATGTCATGGTTCCCAATGGCAAGGGAACGTAAAAAACACATAAGTAACGAACGAGCTCTCGGGTGATGGAAACTCGAGTTAACCGTGAGCTAAATCTACCACACAACTAACAGTAGCCAGGGAGCATACCTACGGCTTCCTATATGCCACGCGCCAGCCGGAGGACTAACTACGCCTGGTAGAGGAAGAAACAGACCTGGCTTACCTCTAGGGAAATACCCCAAAAGATGATAGCAGCCCCCCACATGTAATAACGGTGAATTAAGAGGAAAAGACATACACAGTATGAAAGTAGATTTAGCAAAGAGAGGTCCACTTTCTAGATAGCAGAAGGATACAAAAGAGGACTTCACGGTCAACTGAAAACCCTTTCAAAAAAACATCCTGAAATTACTTTAAGACTCCTGTGTCAACTCATGACACAGGAGTGGCAATTTCAGCTCGCAAGAGCTTCCAGCTACAGAGAATCACAAAAACTGCAAACTGGACAAAAGGTACAAAACAAAAGGACAAAGTCCACTTAGCTGATCAGCAGACTAGTAGCAGGAACATGCAACCGAAGGCTCTGGTTACAATGATGACCGGCAAGGAAATGACTGGAGAGCAAGGCTAAATAGGAAACTCCCAAACACTGATGGAAGCAGGTGAACAGAAGAAGCAAAGTGCAAACAAGTACCCAGTACCACCAGCAACCACCAGGGGAGCCCAAAAAGCGGATACACAACAGTACCCTCCCCTTAAGGAGGGGGCACCGAACCCTCACAAGAACCGCCAGGGCGATCTGGATGAGCCCTATGAAAGGCACGAACCAAATCCGAGGCATGAACATCAGAGGCAGTTACCCAAGAATTATCTTCCTGACCATAGCCTTTCCATTTAACCAGATATTGAAGTCTCCGTCTGGAAATACGGGAGTCCAAGATCTTCTCCACGACATACTCCAATTCACCCTCCACCAGCACAGGAGCAGGAGGTTCAGTAGATGGAACCACCGGTACCTCATATCTCCGCAACGACCGATGGAACACATTATGGATAGCGAAAGATGCCGGGAGGTCCAAACGAAAGGAAACAGGGTTAAGAATCTCCAAAATCCTATAAGGACCGATGAACCGAGGCTTAAATTTGGGAGAAGAAACCCTCATAGGGACAAAACGGGAAGACAACCACACCAAGTCCCCAACGTGAAGGTGGGGACCAACACGACGACGACGGTTAGCAAACTGCTGAGTCCTCTCCTGGGACAATTCCAAATTATCCACCACTTGTCCCCAAATCCGATGCAACCGATCCACCACCGCATCCACTCCAGGACAATCCGAAGATTCAACCTGACTAGATGAAAAACGCGGATGAAACCCTGAATTGCAAAAGAAAGGAGAAACCAAAGTGGCAGAACTAGCCCGATTATTAAGAGCAAACTCCGCCAACGGCAGAAAGGCAACCCAATCATCCTGATCCACAGACACAAAACACCTCAAATAAGTCTCCAAAGTTTGATTAGTTCGCTCCGTCTGGCCATTGGTCTGAGGATGGAATGCAGACGAAAAGGACAAATCAATGCCCAACCTGGCACAGACTGCCCGCCAAAATCTAGACACGAACTGGGTACCCCTGTCAGAAACGATGTTTTCCGGAATACCATGCAAGCGAACCACATTTTGAAAAAACAGAGGGACCAACTCAGATGAGGAAGGCAACTTAGGCAATGGCACCAAATGAACCATTTTAGAAAAACGGTCACACACCACCCAGATGACAGACATCTTCTGAGAAACAGGGAGATCCGAGATAAAGTCCATAGAGATGTGCGTCCAAGGCCTCTTCGGAATAGGCAAGGGCAACAACAACCCACTAGCCCTAGAACAACAAGGCTTGGCCCGAGCACACACATCGCAAGACTGCACAAAAACACGCACATCTCGAGACAGGGAAGGCCACCACAAGGATCTAGCCACCAAATCTCTGGTGCCAAAAATTCCCGGATGACCTGCCAGAGTAGAAGAATGAACTTCCGAGATGACTCTAGTGGTCCACTCGTCAGGAACAAACAGTCTACCAGACGGACAACGATCAGGTCTATCCGCCTGAAATTCTTGCAAATCACGTCGCAAATCTGGAGAGACAGCAGACAAAACCACTCCATCCTTAAGGACACCAGCAGGTTCAGAATTCCCAGGAGAGTCAGGCTCAAAACTCCTAGAAAGAGCATCTGCTTTCACATTCCTAGAACCCGGTAAGTACGAGACCACAAAATTAAACCGGGAAAAGAACAACGACCAACGTGCCTGTCTAGGATTCAGGCGCCTGGCAGACTCCAAATAAATTAAATTCTTGTGATCAGTCAAAACTACCACCTGATGTCTGGCACCCTCAAGCCAATGACGCCACTCCTCAAATGCCCACTTCATGGCCAAAAGCTCCCGATTACCAACATCATAGTTTCGCTCGGCGGCCGAAAATTTTCGCGAAAAGAACGCACAAGGTCTCATCACTGAGCAGTCGGAACTTTTCTGCGACAAAACCGCCCCCGCTCCGATCTCGGAAGCATCGACCTCAACCTGAAAGGGAAGAGAAACATCAGGCTGGCGCAACACAGGGGCAGACAAAAAGCGGCGCTTAAGCTCCCGAAAGGCCTCCACGGCAGCAGGGGACCAATTGGCAACATCAGCACCCTTTTTAGTCAAATCCGTCAGAGGTTTAGCAACGCCAGAAAAACCAGCTATAAATCGACGATAAAAATTAGCAAAGCCCAAGAATTTCTGGAGACTCTTCAGAGAAGTAGGCTGCGTCCAGTTGTAAATAGCCCGAACCTTGACAGGGTCCATCTCAATAGAAGAAGGGGAAAAAATATACCCCAAAAATGAAATTTTTTGAACCCCAAAAACACACTTTGAACCCTTTACACACAAAGAATTCTCCCGCAAAACCTGAAAAACCCTCCTGACCTGCTGAACATGAGACTCCCAGTCATCAGAAAAAATCAAAATATCATCCAAGTACACAATCATAAATTTATCCAAATATTCCCGGAAAATATCATGCATTAAGGACTGAAAGACAGAAGGTGCATTAGAAAGGCCGAAAGGCATTACCAAATACTCAAAATGGCCCTCAGGCGTATTAAATGCGGTCTTCCACTCATCCCCCTGCTTAATTCGCACCAAATTATACGCCCCACGAAGATCAATCTTAGAGAACCACTTAGCCCCCCTTATGCGAGCAAACAAATCAGTCAGCAAAGGCAACGGATACTGATATTTGACTGTAATTTTATTCAGGAGACGATAATCAATACAAGGCCTCAGAGAGCCATCCTTTTTAGAGACAAAGAAAAAAACGGCTCCTAAAGGTGATGAAGAAGGACGAATATGTCCCTTTTCCAGGGACTCCTTAATATACTCGCGCATAGCAGCATGTTCAGGTACAGATAGGTTAAACAAACGACCCTTTGGAAATTTACTGCCAGGAATCAGATCTATGGCGCAATCACAATCCCTGTGAGGAGGGAGTGAACCAATCTTAGGCTCTTCAAAAATATCACGATAATCAGACAAAAATGCCGGAATCTCAGATGGAATAGATGACGAAATGGACACCATAGGAGTGTCCCCATGAGCCCCCCGACATCCCCAGCTCAACACAGACATAGCCTTCCAGTCAAGGACTGGGTTATGAGACTGTAACCATGGTAATCCAAGCACCAAAACATCATGTAAATTGTACAACACAAGGAAGCGAATCACTTCCTGATGGTCTGGAGTCATACGCATAGTCACTCGCGTCCAGAACTGTGGTTTATTACAAGCCAAAGGTGTAGAATCAATACCCTTCAGAGGTATAGGGACTTCCAGAGGTTCTAAATCAAACCCACAGCGCCTGGCAAAGGACCAGTCCATAAGACTCAGAGCGGCGCCCGAGTCCACATAGGCATCCACGGTAATAACTGATAATGAACAAATCAAGGTTACAGACAAAATAAATTTGGACTGTAAAGTGCCAATAGAAATGGACTTGTCAACCTTCCTAGTACGCTTAGAGCATGCCGATATAACATGAGCAGAATCACCACAATAGAAGCATAACTAGTGTTGAGCATTCCGATACTGCAAGTATCGGGTATCGGCCGATACTTGCTGTATCGGAATTCCGATACCGAGATCCAATATTTTTGTGATATCGGGTATCGGTATCGAAACAACATTAATGTAAAAATGTGTAAAAGAGAGAATTAAAATAAAAAATATTGCTATACTCACCTCTCCGACGCAGCCTGCACCTTACCGAGGGAAGCGGCAGCGTTCTTTGTTTAAAATTCGCGCTTTTCTTTCCTTTACGTGAGTCCCGGCTTGTGATTGGTTGCGTGCCGCCCATGTGACCGGGACGCAACCAATCACAGCAAGCCGTGACGTAATTTCAGGTCCTTCAGGATTTTAAAATTACGTTCCGGCGTTGTGATTGGTTGCGTCGCAGTCACATGGGCGACGCAACCAATCACAGCAAGCCGTGACGTAATTTCAGGTCCTTAAGGATTTTAAAATTACGTCCCGGCTTTGTGATTGGTTGCGTCGCAGTCACATGGGAGACGCAACCAATCACAAGCCGTGACGTCACGGGAGGCTGGACACGCGCGCATTTTAAAATGGGCGCGTGTCCAGCCTCCCGTGACGTCCCGGCTTGTGATTGGTTGCGCCGCGATCAACCAATCACAAGCCGGGAGGCTGGACACGCGCGCATTTTAAAATTTTAAAATGCGCGCGTGTCCAGCCTCCCGGCTTGTGATTGGTTGACCGCGGCGCAACCAATCACAAGCCGGGACGTCACGGGAGGCTGGACACGCGCCCATTTTAAAAAGCGCGCGTGTCCAGCCTCCCGTGACGTCACGGCTTGTGATTGGTTAATGGCGGCCATGTTGCCGGGACGCGGACCAATCACAGCAAGCCGTGACGTAATTTCGTCACGGCTTGCTGTGATTGGTCCGCGTCCCGGCAACATGGACGCCCTGACCAATCACAAGCCGGGACTTCACGTAACCAAGTAAAAGCGCAAATTTTAAACAAACAACGCTGCCGGTTCCCTCGCTGAGGTCCAGGCTGCGTCGGACAGGTGAGTATAGCGATATTTTTTATTTTAATTCTTTCTTTTACACATTTATATGGATCCCAGGGCCTGAAGGAGAGTTTCCTCTCCTTCAGACCCTGGGAACCATCAGGAATACCGTCCGATACTTGAGTCCCATTGACTTGTATTGGTATCGGGTATCGGTATCGGATTGGATCCGATACTTTGCCGGTATCGGCCGATACTTTCCGATACCGATACTTTCAAGTATCGGACGGTATCGCTCAACACTAAGCATAACCCATTTTTACGCCTATAATTCTGCCGCTCGCTTCTGGACATAACTCTGTCACATTGCATTCTCTCTGGCGTCTCTTCAGAAGATACCGCCAAATGGTGCACGGGTTTGCGCTCCCGCAAACGCCGATCAATCTGAATTGCCATTGTCATGGACTCATTCAGACCTGTAGGCGCAGGGAACCCGACCATAACATCTTTAACGGCATCAGAAAGGCCCTCTCTGAAATTTGCCGCTAAGGCGCACTCATTCCACTGAGTAAGCACAGACCACCTACGAAATTTTTGGCAGTATATCTCCGCTTCATCTTGCCCTTGAGATAGGGCTATCAAAGCTTTTTCAGCTTGAATCTCCAAATTAGGTTCCTCATAAAGCAACCCTTAAGCCAGGAAAAACGCATCCACATTGAGCAACGCAGGATCCCCTGGTGCCAATGAAAATGCCCAATTTTGAGGGTCACCTCGCAGCAAAGAGATTACAATCTTAACCTGCTGGACAGGATCTCCTGAGGAGTGAGGTCTGAGAGAAAGGAATAATTTACAATTATATTTGAAATTCAAAAACCGAGATCTATCTCCGGAAAACACCTCTGGTGTAGGGATTTTAGGTTCAGAAATAGGAGCATGTATAACAAAATCTTGTAAATTTTGAACCTTCGTAGCAAGATTATTTAAACCTGCAGCCAAACTCTGGACATCCATGTTAAACAGCTAAGGTCAGAGCCATTCAAGGGTTAAGAGGAGGTAAGAAGCAGCTAGACAGCAATTAAGGGCTAGGCAGCAAAACTCTGAGGGAAAGAAAAAAAAAAAATTTCCCTTCAACACTTCTTTTTCTCCTGCTTCAGCCCAAACAATTAACACTTTGTTGGCCGGTCATACTGTCATGGTTCCCAATGGCAAGGGAACGTAAAAAACACATAAGTAACGAACGAGCTCTCGGGTGATGGAAACTCGAGTTAACCGTGAGCTAAATCTACCACACAACTAACAGTAGCCAGGGAGCATACCTACGGCTTCCTATATGCCACGCGCCAGCCGGAGGACTAACTACGCCTGGTAGAGGAAGAAACAGACCTGGCTTACCTCTAGGGAAATACCCCAAAAGATGATAGCAGCCCCCCACATGTAATAACGGTGAATTAAGAGGAAAAGACATACACAGTATGAAAGTAGATTTAGCAGAGAGGTCCACTTTCTAGATAGCAGAAGGATACAAAAGAGGACTTCACGGTCAACTGAAAACCCTTTCAAAAAACCATCCTGAAATTACTTTAAGACTCCTGTGTCAACTCATGACACAGGAGTGGCAATTTCAGCCCGCAAGAGCTTCCAGCTACAGAGAATCACAAAAACTGCAAACTGGACAAAAGGTACAAAACAAAAGGACAAAGTCCACTTAGCTGATCAGCAGACTAGTAGCAGGAACATGCAACCGAAGGCTCTGGTTACAATGATGACCGGCAAGGAAATGACTGGAGAGCAAGGCTAAATAGGAAACTCCCAAACACTGATGGAAGCAGGTGAACAGAAGAAGCAAAGTGCAAACAAGTACCCAGTACCACCAGCAACCACCAGGGGAGCCCAAAAAGCGGATACACAACAACCGCAGGTGCGTTACATAGACCAAACGGCATGACGAGGTACTCGTAATGACCATCCTGGGTATTAAATGCGGTCTTCCAATCGTCACCAGGTCGGATTCGAATGAGGTTATAGGCTCCACGTAAATCTAATTTAGAAAATACACGGGCCCCTCGTAGACAGTCGAAGAGCACGGGAATGAGTGGTAAAGGATACTTATTCTTAAAAGTAATCTCATTCAAACCCCGGTAATCTATGCATGGCCAGAGAGAACCATCTTTCTTTTTAACAAAGAAGAAGCCAGCACCTGCGGGAGAAGAGGATTTACATATAAACTCCTTGGCGAGATTCTCACGGATATATTCGGACATGGCAGACGTCTTGGCCGGAGAGAGCGGGGAGATTCGACCTCCTAGCGGGATGGACCCCGGTCGTAGTGCCACTGGGCAGTCATAGGGACGGTGAGGTGGTAAGGACTCAGCCTCCTTTTTATTAAATACATCCGCAAAAGACCAATAAACAGAAGGCAGTCCGGCCGGACCAGAAGAAGGTAGAGAAGAAATGACCGGGTGTACAGACCCTAAGCATCTCTCTTGACACGGATGTCCCCACCGGAGAACCTCGCCGGTGCGCCAATCCAAAACGGGTTCATGTGTCCGAAGCCATGGAAGACCGAGGAGTAAGGCATGGGACAAGTTGGGCAAGACATAAAAGGCAATCTTCTCTTGATGTAAGGCCCCTACTTGAAGAACTAGTTCCTCAGTGACCATGACGACAGTCTCCTGCAAAAGTCTTCCATCTATGGGGGCAATCATACGAGGATGTTCAAGGGAGATCACAGGAATCCGATAGTTCTTCACCTCCTTAAGCCGGATGAAGTTGCCTGCCGCACCCGAATCCACATACGCAACTTCGGAACCACGTCTCTGACCTTGGATAATCAAAACAGAAAGGGTAGGGGGTGGAGAGGAAACAGATACACCTAAGGAAGCCTCTCCTACCTTACCTAGGTGGAGGCGTTTCCCGGCCTCTCAGGACAAGAACGAAGAAAATGCGACGCTCCCCCACAGTATAAGCACAAGCCCTGTGCCAACCTCTCTCTACGACGACGTTCAGCCAACTTTACCCGGTCAACTTGCACAGGCTCCGGGATGGCACCTGAGGCAGAACTAGAAGGTCGAGGACTAGGTGGTCTAGAGACAGAAGAAGAAGATGATGGCCTAATAGGTCTCCTTTCCCTAGCAGCCTTTCGAGAGCGCACCTGAAAGCCCAAATCTGTACGCGTAGCAAGAGAAATGAGATCCTCCAACGTGGTCGGAGTATCTCGTCCTTCAAATTCATCCTTGATCTTGCTGGACAATCCTCTCCAAAAAGCCCCAACCAAAGCCTTGTTGTTCCACCCTAGTTCAGATGACAATGTGCGGAACCGGATTGCGTACTGCCCGACAGTGAGAGTGCCCTGCTGTAAATTAATGAGCGATTCAGTGGTTGAAGCAAGGCGGCCAGGTTCATCAAAGACCCTCCGGAAGGTATCCAAAAAGATGGCTATACTAGACACCACAGGATCGTCTCGTTCCCAAAGAGGATTTACCCAAGAAAGGGCCTCTCCCTCTAAGTGGGACATGATAAAAGCCTCCTTGGCCCGATTGGTAGGGTACTCCTGAAGCAGCAGCTCAAAATGGAGATGACATTGATTGAGAAAACCTCTGCAAAGCTTGGGATCTCCGCCATAGCGAGGAGGTTTGGCAAGACGAGGAGAAGAGACAGGCACGGGATCAAGGGTGCATGAGGAGGTTTGCAAAGCGAGTAAACGGTCATCTACTGAGGCCATATAAGACAAAATGTGAGCTTGGGTATCCCGTTGCTGGACCAACTCTTGCTGGAGACCTGCTAACTGAGTGGCGTTGCTGGGATCCGCGGCCTGTAAGGCAGACAAACGGGAGTCCATTGTCTTCATAAAAGACATAATGCGAGTCTGGTTTTCTCGTAGAAAAAACAACTCCTTCTGAGCTGAGGCCCCGGCGTGATCCATGGCCTGATTGTACTGTTACGCTAGGGGGCAAGAGACAAGAGTGGACCCACTGGACCGTAATACCGAACCTCCCTTGAGCAAGCAAACCAGATAGTTAGAGAGCAAGCTCGAAGGTAACTAGTACTACGGATGCCAGGACCAGGGATCGGCTCCAGAGGAGAAGATAGGGAATCTACGAGAGAGGGAACACAGGGGAACGTAGGGAAGAACCACGGAAACGGTAGCAGCAGGATAGTGAGCTCCTAGGATGAGGAGATAAGGAACTCAGGGCAGGAAGGCAGAGAACCTGGACTAGGCAGAGAAAGAGAAGAGATGGGCCTGGGTGCAGAGCCAAACACAGAGGAACTCTGTTAAGTTTAACTTAACAATCAGGTGCCTTCATAAAGGAAGGGCGGCCTGAAATACTAAGTGGCTGCTTCCTATTGGCCCAGCAATGCTGCCGGGTCAGGTCGCAGCCAGGAATGAAGTGGAGGAGTATGCGCACGCCCGGTCCCTAAGGAGAAGATGGGAGGAGACCGGGCGCATGACAGGCAGAAGAGGGGAGGCGTGCCAATGCGCATGCAGAGACACATGCCGGGACCCAGACCAGGAAAGAGCTAGGAGAGACGCGGGAACGCCGGCCGAAGAGGAGGAAGAAGGTGTGACCGCGGCGCCGACGTAAGTATAGATGTAATATGAGCTATCCCTCCTAGCTTTGTGTCATCAGCAAATTTAATTAGCGTACCCACAATTTCATCTAAATCATTGATAAAGATGTTGAACAATACAGGGCCCAGGACAGAACCCTGTGGTACCCCACTTGAGACATTCTTCCAACTGGATGTGCAGCCATTTACGACCACTCTTTGGGTCCAATCACTAAGCCAGTTATGAATCCACCTAACAGTTGCCTTGTCCATTCCATGCTTAGTCATTTTTTCAATAAGGGTGGTGTGAGATACTTTGTCAAATGCTTTACTGAAGTCAAGATATACTATATCTACAGCATTTCCCTGATCCACCCAGTCAGTGATTCTGTCATAGAAGGAAATTAATTTAGTCTGACATGACTTATTAGTTACAAACCCATGCTGACTCTGGTTAATCACTTCATTCTTATCCAGGTACTTGAATACATGTTGTTTAATAATTTGTTCTAAGATCTTTCCTGGTATAGAAGTCAGACTCACCGGCCTATAGTTCCCTGGGTCCACCTTCTTCCCCTTTTTGAAGATAGAAACAACATTTGCTCTTCTCCAGTCTTCTGGGACTTCTCCTGTTCTCCAAGAATTTTCAAAGATTATGGAGAGTGGTTCAAAAATTTATTCTGCTATCTCCTTCAATACTCTGGGGTGTAATTCATCTGAACCTGGAGACTTGAATTCATTTATGTTAGCTAAGTGTTTCTTTACTATCTTTCTGTTTATAGATATCCTAGATTCTTCTCTTCCTTTAATAGGACTGTGAAGATCAATTGATGTTACATTTCCTTTCTGAGAGAAAACAGATGCAAAATAGGAATTGACGATGTTGCTGTTAAAGGTAACATCACCCTGGTGTGATTGAGATGAGTACTTTGCCATAAATTCCAATGTGATCTCCGTTTGATTGTACTACTACCCGGACAGCTGATGGAAATTGTACTGGTGCTTCTGCTGCTGCTTGCAGCTTCCACACTCTTAGCCTTGTCATGTTATTTTTTCTTTACACTACCGCATTGACATTTTTTACAATGTATTTTATACAACACTATACTTAATTTTTGACAATCTAATTTAATTTACAACTAAATTTCAGGAATTGGAGAAATTTTATGCGTATTGTGAAAAAAACAATTATACCTTATTTCACAAAATCAATTGCACAATAACTGCAAAATATCAGTACAGTTTACAGTGGGTATGGAAATGATTCAAACCCCTTTAAATTTTTCACTCTTTGCTACATTGCAGCCATTTGGCAAATTCAAAAAAGTTCATTTTTTTTATCATTAATGTACACTCTGCACCTCATCTTAACTGAAAAAAAAAGAAATGTAGAAATTTTAGCAAATTTATTAATAAAGAAAAACTAAAGTATCACATGGTCATAAGTATTCAAACCCTTTGCTCAGTATTGAATATAAGCACCCTTTTGAGCTATTACAGCCATGAGTCTTCTTGGGAATGATACAACAAGTTTTTCTTACCTGGATTTGGGGATCCTCTGCCATTTTTCCATGCAGATCCTCTCCAGTTCCATAAGGTTCGATGGTGAACATTAGTGGACAGCCATTTTCAGGTTTCTCCAGAGATGCTCAATTGGGTTTAGGTCAGGGCACTTGCTGGGCCAGTCAAGAATGGTAACTGAGTTTTTCTGAAGCCATTCCTTTGTTATTTTAGCTGTGTGCTTAGGGTCATTGTCATGTTGGAAGGTGAACCTTTGGCCAAGTCTGAGGTCCAGAGAACTCTGGAAGAGGTTTTCATCCAAGATATCTCTGTACTTGGCCGCATTCATGCTTCCTTCATTGGTAAACAGTCATCCTGTCCCTGTAGATGAACCCCCCCCCCCCCCTTAGCATGATGCTGCCACCACCAGGTTTCACTGTTGGGATTGTATTGGGCAGGTGATTAGCAGTGCCTTGTTTTCTCCACACAAACCACTTATAATTATCACCAACATGATCTATCTTAATCTCATCATACCAGAGAATCTTATTTCTCATAGTCTGGGAATCTTTCATGTATTTTTTAGCAAACTCTATGCTGGCTTTCATATGTCTTGCACTGAGGAGAGGCTTCCGTCGGGCCACTCTGCCATAAAGGCCCAAATGCTGGAGGGCTGCGGTGATAGTTTACTTTGTGGAACTTTCTCCCATCTCCCTTCTGCATCTCTGGAGCTCAGCCACAGCGATCTTGGGGTTCTTCTTTACCTCTCTCACCAAGGCTCTTCTCCCACGATTGCTCAGCTTGGCTGGATTGCCAGGTCTAGGAAGACTTCTGCTGGTCACAGTCTTCTTCCTTTCAAGGATTATGAATGCCACTGTGCTCTTAGGAACCTTGAGTACTTGAGGAAATGGACAGCATGTGACTTAAATATGAGTGCCCGAGCAAAGGTTCTGAATACTTATGACCATGTGATATTTCAGTTTTTCTTTTTAATAAATATGCAAAAATTTCTACATTTCTGTTTTTTTCAGTCAAGATGGGGTGCAGAGTGTAGTACATTAATGAGGAAAAAATTAACTTTTTTGAATTTACCAAATGGCTGCAATGGAAAAATAGAGTGAAAAATTTAAAGGGGTCTGAGTACTTTCCGTACCCACTGTATATGCTGACATGGTGACTAGTTGCTGTAGCACAGAGTCAGCAGCACTATGGATTTATATGCTGAAGTGGTGACTGGTTGTTGTAGCTAGCACAGAATCAGAAGAACTATGAATATCTAAAATTAGCACTCCAGATTCATATGCTGAAAGTTTGATTTCATGCAGGATCCTATCTATCTGAACTAGCTAAGAATAAACTGCCTATGTGACTGCGCAGCAGCAGTAGTCTCACTACGCTGGTACATTCACAAAATGGCGCCAAGAACATATGTCCTCTTTTTATATGAAAAAAGGTTCATGTGACTTCGGCAGTCAGTGACACAAGCCCTTGTGTCTAGAAGATGTGTATAATTTGAGCGCCCTGATTGGCTGTAGGAATCTCCACACATTAAGTTAATAAAAAAAGGAAAAAAGAATAACTGTCTCCATCTCCTCTGTCCTCTCTCCAACCCATCCCTTCATAAAACACATCCCTCCTGCTCATCATACAGAACCACTATCCTAGTCAAATTCTTAACCAAAGCATTAGTGGTAACTCAATAATTTACCGAACTTTGGAAAAAAAAATTTAATTTTGAGGAAAATACTTGGAAATTTGAACATGAATCCAAATGTGCATGGTTTGTGCCAAATTTGAGATTGGCGAACATTTTCTGAACAAGTTTCATCTCTACTTTGCAACACCTATATGTGTTATTTCTGTGGTAAAAGCCGCTGTGCGGACTCTGCAAACCTGTCTGTGAGAGTATTGTGCTAAAAGCCGCTGTGTGTATTCTGCACGCTCTGCCTGTGGGAGCACTGTCCTTTAAGCTGCTGTGCGTACTCTGCACCCTCCGCCTGTGGGAGTACTGTCTTTTAAGCTGCTGTGTGTACTCTGCAAACCCATCTTTGAGAGTATTGTGCTAAAAGCCACTGTGTGTATTCTGCACACTCTGCCTGTGGGAGTACTGTCCTTTAAGCTGCTGTGTGTACTCTTCCCCCTCCACCTATGGGAATAATGTCCTTTAAGCTGCTGTGTGTACTCTGCACCCTTCGCATGTGAAAGTACTGTCCTTTAAGCCGCTGTGTGTACTCTGCAAACCCATCTGTGTGTGTAGTATTGTAAAAGCCGTTGTGTGTACTCTGCATGCTCTGCCTGTGGAGATACTGTGCCTTTAAGCTGCAGTGTGTACTAAGCACCCCTCGCCTGTGGAAGTACTGTTAATTTAAGCCACTGTGTGTTTTCTAGTAGTCTCAAAAATAAATAATTGGCATCAGTTGTCTCATTTCTAGTAGTTGGTCCCAAATATAATTGTTCAGACCTGGTGGGGTTTCTTGTACTACTTTTGAAAATCAAGATATCGCATCAGCCTTCTCGTTCCCTTTTCTAGGCCCCAAAAATAATTTTTTAGGCCTTGTATGTTTTTTACTACTTTTTCAAATCAATATATTGCATCAGCCTTCTTGTTGCTTTTTCTAGGCTCCAAAAATACTTTTTTAGGCCTGGTGTTTTTTTTTACTACTTTTGCAAATCAATATTTAGCATCAGCCATTTCTAGGCCCCCAAAAAAAGTTTTCTGTACTGATGTGTATTTTTTATTTAGGAAATAAAAAATTGGCATCAGCCATCTCGCTGCCAATAATTTTTCAAAACTGCTGTGTGTTTTCTAACAGTATGGGAAATAAATAATTTGTATTAGCCTACTAATTGCCATTAGTAGTTCAAATAAATAATTTTTCAAGAATGCTTTATGTTTTCTATTAGTATGTGAAAAAAAATATTGTCATCAGCTATCTTGTGGCCATTTCTAGGCCAAATACATTTTCTTGCCGGGAGTGTGTTTTTTAGTAGTCTGTGAAATACACAATTGGCATCGGCTAGCTCATTGCCATTTCAAGGCCAAACCAATAATGTTACTGTAGTTCTGTCTCTATGTGCAGTGTTTTTAAAAAATAATCATACTCTGCAGCAGTTTGCAAGTAGTGTGGATTTAAATACTCTACCTGCAAGAGTCCTTTTTTTTGCAAATAGTGTGTCTAAAAATATCTACTTTGCTGCCACCTTTTTTCCTATTTGTGGGCTTAAAAAATAATTTTGTTCTGTTGCTGTGTCTATATGAGTAGTATTTCAAAAAAGTGACTCTACTCTGCAGCCTTCTTTTAGTGCATAGTGTTTCTAAAATGTTTTTTTACTCTATCACTGTAGAACGAGTTCTAGCTATGCTAAAAAAAAATTTGTTTTTAAAGGGGTTGTCCACTACTAGTACAACCTTTTCTTAAACTAAATGTTCAGCCCCGATAAAATACTAAAGTCTATACTCACCTCCTGTGCCGACTCCGTTCCAGTGGTGTTGGCACTCGTGATCCCAGGGTTGTAATGTGATGGAATGACACGTAATGCAGGGCACCCAATCAGCGATGGCATCGCTGTCTCTGCCTTCAGACAAATTGAACATAAAGAGGAAGTCCAGGCTGCAGCTGATCCCTGGCTTCCTCTTCATGCTCAGTTCGTATGAACTAGGAAACGGTGACACATCACCTGTTTCACAATCTGACATCACAGCCCCGGGGAGAACAAGTGATGATGAGTAGTGTTGAGCATTCCAATACTGCAAATATTGGGTATCGGCCGATATTCGCTGTATCGGAATTCCGATACCAAGTTCTGATATTTCTGCGATATCGGAAATCAGAATCGGAAGTCCCCACAGTGCAAAAATCACTATAATGGAGTGTGGGCGGTGCGTGGGTGGAGACTGCGTGTCTCTGTGTGGGCGGGGTCTGTGCGAGTGTGCGTATGCCTGCCGGGGGTCTGTGCGGCCTCTCCGGGGTCTGTACGGCCTGCCGGGGGTCTGTGCGGCCTCTCCGGGGTCTGTACAGCCTGCCGGGGGTCTGTGCGGCCTCTCCGGGGTCTGTACGACCTGCCGGGGGGTCTGTGCGGCCTCTCCGGGGTCTGTACGGCCTGCCGGGGGGTCTGTGCGGCCTCTCCGGGGTCTGTACGGCCTGCCGGGGGGGTCTGTGCGGACTGCCGGGGGTCTTTGTGTCTGTGCAGGCATTGTCCGATGGGACTACAAGTCCCATCGGACGATGCCTGCTACACTGACAGTGATTGACACATTAGCCAATGATGGGACAGTAGTAGTCCCATCATCCGGCTAATGTGTTGAATGTAAAAAAACAAAAAAATACTCCATACATGCTACATACATGCTACATACATACATACATGCTACATACATGCTACATACATACATACATGCTACATACATGCTACAAACTACATACATACATGCTACATACATACATTCTACATACATACATACATGATACATACATGCTACATACATACTATATATGTGCTACATACATTCTATATACATACATGCTACATACATGCTACATATAGTGTTGAGCATTCCGATACTGCAAGTATCGGGTATCGGCCGATACTTGCTGTATCGGAATTCCGATACCGAGATCCGATACTTTTGTGGTATCGGGTATCGGGTATCGAAACAACATTAATGTAATAATGTGTAAAAGAGAGAATTAAAATAAAAAATATTGCTATACTCACCTCTCCGACGCAGCCCGGACCTCAGCGAGGGAACCGGCAGCGTTGTTTGTTTAAAATTTGCGCGTTTACTTGGTTACGTGAAGTCCCGGCTTGTGATTGGTCGCGGCGGCCATGTTGCCGGGACGCGGACCAATCACAGCAAGCCGTGACGTAATTTCAGGTCCTTGCAGGATTTTAAAATTACGTTCCGGCGTTGTGATTGGGCGCGTCGTGGTCACATGGGCGACGTAACCAATCACAAGCCGGGACGTCACGGGAGGCTGGACACGCGCACATTTTAAAATGCGCGCGTGTCCAGCCTCCCATGACGTCCCGGCTTGTGATTGGTCGCGGCGGCCATGTTGCCGGGACGCGGACCAATCACAACGCCGGAACGTAATTTTAAAATCCTGCAGGACCTGAAATTACGTCACGGCTTGCTGTGATTGGTCCGCGTCCCGGCAACATGGCCGCCGCGACCAATCACAAGCCGTGACGTCACGGGAGGCTGGACACGCGCACATTTTAAAATGCGCGCGTCCAGCCTCCCGGCTTGTGATTGGTTGACCGCGATGCAACCAATCACAAGCCGGGACGTCACGGGAGGCTGGACAAGCGCGCATTTTAAAATACGCGCGTGTCCAGCCTCCCGTGACGTCACGGCTTGTGATTGGTTGCGTCGCCCATGTGACTGCGGCGCAACCAATCACAACGCCGGGACGTAATTATAAAATCCTGCAGGACCTGAAATTACGTCACGGCTTGCTGTGATTGGTCCGCGTCCCGGCAACATGGCCGCCGCGACCAATCACAAGCCGGGACTTCACGTAACCAAGTAAACGCGCGAATTTTAAACAAAGAACGCTGCCGGTTCCCTCGGTAAGGTGCCGGTTCCCTCGGAGAGGTGAGTATAGCAATATTTTTTATTTTAATTATTTCTTTTACACATTAATATGGTTCCCAGGGCCTGAAGGAGAGTTTCCTCTCCTTCAGACCCTGGGAACCATCAGGAATACCGTCCGATACTTGAGTCCCATTGACTTGTATTGGTATCGGGTATCGGTATCGGATTGGATCCGATACTTTGCCGGTATCGGCCGATACTTTCCGATACCGATACTTCCAAGTATTGGACGGTATCGCTCAACACTAGCTACATACATACATGCTACATACTACATACATACATGCTACATACATACATACCACATACATACATACCACATACATACATGCTACATACATACTACATACATGCTACATACATACATGCTACATACATGCTACATACTACATACATACATGCTACATACAAACTACATGCTACATACATGCTACATACTACATACATACATGCTATATACATGCTACATACTTCATACATACATGCTACATACATACTACATGCTACATACATGCTGCCTACTACATACATACTACATACATGCTACATACATACATACTACATACATCCATACATACTACATACATGCTACATACATACTACATGCATACATACTGCATACATACATACATACAATACATACATATAGACATACAGTACATTAAACATAGATTACATACTCACCATTACTTGTCATTTTGATCCCCGAAGCCAGTGTCATCTGTAAAAAATATGAAAAAAACAAACAACCAATATACTCCCTGTCCGCAGAAATCCACAAGTGTCCCACGACGATCTCCCGTGGAGAGCAGCAGCAACAGCTGTTGCAACCGCTCTCCAGGGGCCACAGGAACACAATGACAGGAGGAAGGTATCCTTCCTCCACTGTATTCCTCCGCCGCTGTAAAAAAAAAGTCCCTATTCTCACTTTATGGCATTGCTGGCTGACAAATTTTGCCAGGCAGCAATTGCCATAAAGTGACACTTTGAACTATAGTAACCTCAGTGATGCACTGCAGGAGCCATTGTCTCCTGTCAGTGTGTCACTGAGGGTCCTATAGAGCAGTGACATCACCCGATGTCACTGTTCTATAGGGGAGATCGTCGTGGGACACTCATTATTAATTGGACTACGGCGTACAGGTAGTATACGGTTTATTATTTTATGTTTTTTGCAGGCACTGAAGTATGGTAAGTATGGTGAAATGAAGAATATTAAAATACTTTTTCCTAATGTGTGTGTGTTTTATTAACCCTTTTCTTACTATTGGATTAATAACGGATAGGCATCTTATTGACGCCTCTCCGTTATTAACCCGACTTAATGTCACCTTACGATAGCAAGGTGACATTAACCCCTTATTACCCCATATCCCACCGCTACACGGGAGTGGGAAGAGAGGGGCTAAGTGCCGGAATTGGCGCCATTTCCGGGGCGGCTGCGGACTGGTATTTGTAGCCGGGGGGGCAATATCCATGGCCCCTCTCTAGGCTATGAATATCAGCCCGCAGCTGTCTGCGTAGCCTTTCTGGCTATAAAATATAGGGGGACCCCACGTCATTTTTTTGGGGGGTCCCCCTATTTTAATAGCCAGTAAATGCTACGCAGACAGCTGCGGGCTGATATTCATAGCAGGCTATAAATATTGGCTCCCGGCAGTCGGCTTTCCCCCTCTGGCGCAGAAAATTGCGCGGGAGCCCACACCGTTTTTTTCCATTTTTTTTAATTCAACGCTCATAAAGGCCTCTTTCACACTTGCATCAGTACGGGTACGTCGCTATGCGTCGGGCCGACGTACCAACGCATGTTGTGAAATTTGTACACGCCGTGGGCAGCGGATGCAGTTTCTCAATGCATCCGCTGCCCATTCTGAAGTCCGGGGAGGAGGGGGCAGAGTTTCTGCCGCGCATGAGCGGTAGAAAATGGCGGATACCACGGACAAAAAAATGTTCAGTTGAATGTTTTTTCGTGCCGACGGTCCGACAAAACAAGACGGATCCATTGCACGACGGACGTGACTTGTGGCCTTCCGTCGCGATCCATCGCTAATGCAAGTCTATGGGTAAAAAACGCATCCTGCGATCACATTTGCAGGATCCATTTTTTTCCACTGGATCCGTGTTTTACCGCCGGATCCATTTTTTTCTGCCAGATCCGTTTTTTTCCGCCAGATCTGTTTTTTCTCATTGTATTAGCACCGGATTGCGCCTGATGGCCACACGTTTCATCTGTTTTTTTGCCGGATCCGTCAAAAAAGCTGTTTCTGCCTGACGGATAACACATACAGAGGAACGTTTTTTCTGTCCGGCGAAAACACGCACAGCGACGGATCCGGCAAAAAACGTATGAAACTGAGATGTGAAATCATGAATCCAGCCTCTGAATCTGTTTTTTCATGCATGTTTCCATTCAAATCATGCACATTTTCCGTTTATTTTTTTCCAAAAACGCATCAAAACCTGCATTAAAAAAGCACCAAAAACTACATCAAAAACAGCATCAAAAACCGCACCAAAAAACTACATCAAAAACAGCACCAAAAACTGCATCAAAAACTGCACCAAAAACTGCATCAAAAACCGCACCAAAAACCTGCACCAAAAACTGCACCAAAAGCTGCATCAAAACTGCACCAAAAACTGCATCAAAAACCACACCAAAAACCTGCATCAAAAAAGCACCAAAAAGCTACATCAAAAACAGCACCACAAACCTGCACCAAAAACTGCACCAAAAACTGCATCAAAAGCCGCACCAAAAACCTGCACCAAAAACTGCACCAAAAGCTGCATCAAAACTGCACCAAAAACTGCATCGAAAACCGCATCAAAAACCACTCCAAAAACCTGCATAAAAAAAGCACCGAAAACTGCACCAAAAACATACATCAAAAACAGCACCAAAAACTGCATTAAAAACCGCACCAAAAACTGCATTAAAACCTGCATAAAAAACTGGTGCAGTTTTGATGCGGTTTTTTATGCCGTTTTTGATGCTGTTTTTGATGCAGTTTTTGATGCAGTTTTTGATGCAAGTTTTTGGTGCGGTTTTAGGTGCGTTTTTTGGTGCAGTTTTTGGTGCAGGTTTGTGGTGAGGTTTTTGATGCAGTTTTTGGTGCTGTTTTTGATGTAGCTGTTTGGTGCAGTTTTTGATGCAGTTTTTGGTGCTTTTTTTGATGCAGGTTTTTGGTGCGGTTTTTGATGCGGTTTGTGATGCAGTTTTGGGGCAGTTTTTGGTGCCTGTTTTTGGTGCTGTTTCTGATGTAGGTTTTGGTGCGGTTTTTGATGCTGATTTTGATGCAGTTTTTTGGTGTTTTTTATGCAGGTTTTGGTGCGGTTTTTGATGCAGTTTTTGGTGCAGTTTTTGGTGCAGGTTTTTGGTGCGGTTTTTAATGCAGTTTTTGGTGCTGTTTTTGATGCAGTTTTTGGTGCAGGTTTTTAGTGCAGTTTTTGGTGCTGTTTTTGATGTAGCTTTTTGGTGCGGTTTTTGATGCAGTTTTTGGTGCTGTTTTGATGTAGGTTTTTGGTGCAGTTATTGATGCAGTTTTTGGTGCTGTTTTTGATGTAAGTTTTGGTGCAGTTTTTGATGCAGTTTATGGTGCTGTTTTTGGTGCTGTTTTTGATGTAGATTTTGGTGCGGTTTTTGATGCTGATTTTGATGCAGTTTTTGGTGCTTTTTTGATGCAGGTTTTTGGTGCGGTTTTTGATGCAGTTTTTGGTGCAGGTTTTTGGTGCGGTTTTTAATGCAGTTTTAGGTGCTGTTTTTGATGCAGTTTTTGGTGCAGGTTTTTGATGCAGTTTTTGGTGCTGTTTTTGATGTAGCTTTTTGGTGCGGTTTTTGATGCAGTTTTTGGTGCTGTTTTGATGTAGGTTTTTGGTCCAGTTTTTGATGCTGTTTTTGATGTAGGTTTTTGGTGCGGTTTTTGATGCAGTTTTTGGTGCTGTTTTGATGAAGGTTTTTGGTCCAGTTTTTGATGCAGTTTTTGGTGCTGTTTTTGATGTAGGTTTTTGGTGCAGTTTTTGATGCAGTTTTTGGTGCTGTTTTTGATGCAGTTTTTGGTGCTGTTTTTGATGTAGGTTTTTGGTGCAGTTTTTGATGCAGTTTTTGGTGCTGTTTTTGGTGATATTTTTGATGTAGGTTTTGGTGCGGTTTTTGATGCTGTTTTTGATGTAGTTTTTGGTGCTTTTTTTGATGCAGGTTTTTGGTGCGGTTTTTGATGCAGTTTTTGGTGCAGTTTTGATGCAGGTTTTGATGAGGTTTTTGGAAAATAAATAAACGGAATATGTGCATGATTTGAATGGAAACATGCATAAAAAATGGACAAAAACCATTCCTATGTGTTTTCCGTCCGGCGGAAACAGCTTTTTTGATGGATCCTGCAAAAAACAGATGAAACGTGTGGCCATCAGGCGCAATCCGGCGCTAATACAACTCTATGAGAAAAAACTGGATCTGGTGGAAAAAAACGGATCTGGTGGAAAAAAACGGATCCGACGGAAAAAAACGGATCCGGAGGAAAAAAACGGATCATGCAAATGTGCTCGCAGGTAGCGTTTTTTTCCCATAGACTTGTATTATCGACGGATCGCGATGAATGGCCACACGTTGCGTCCATCGTGCAACGGATCCGTCGTGTTTTGGTGGACCGTCGGCACAAAAAAACGTTCAAGTGAACGTTTTTTTGTCCTTCGCGTCCGCCATTTTCTACCGCGCATGCGCGGCAGAAACTCTGCCCCCTCCTCCCCGCACTTCAGAATGGGCAGCGGATGCGTTGAAAAACTGCATCCACTGCCCACGTCGTATACAAATTTCACAGCGTGCGTCAGTACGTCGGCCCGACGCATAGCGACGGACCCATACCGATGCAAGTGTGAAAGAGGCCTTTATGAGCGTTGAATTTTAAAAAAAATACGGCGTGGGCTCACGCGCAATTTTCTGCGCCAGAGGGGGAAAGCCGACAGCCGGGGGGCCAATATTTGTAGCCTGTGATGAATATCAGCCCACAGCTGTCTGCGTAGCCTTTACTGGCTATTAAAATAGGGGGACCCCCCAAAAAATGATGAGGGGTCCCCCTATATTTTATAGCCAGAAAGGCTACGCAGACAGCTGCGGGCTGATATTCATAGCCTAGAGAGGGGCCATGGATATTGGCCACCCCGGCTACAAATACCAGTCCGCAGCCGCCCCGGAAATGGCGCCAATTCCGGCACTTAGCCCCTCTCTTCCCACTCCTGTGTAGCGGTGGGATATGGGGTAATAAGGGGTTAATGTCACCTTGCTATCGTAAGGTGACATTAAGTCGGGTTAATAACGGAGAGGCGTCAATAAGATGCCTATCTGTTATTAATCCAATAGTAAGAAAAGGGTTAATAAAATACGCACACATTAGGAAAAAGTATTTTAATATTCTTCATTTCACCATACTTACCATACTTCAGTGCCTGCAAAAAACATAAAATAATAAACCATATACTACCTGTACGCCGTAGTCCAATTAATAATGAGTGTCCCACGACGATCTCCCCTATAGAACAGTGACATCAGGTGATGTCACTGCTCTATAGGACCCTCAGTGACACACTGACAGGAGACAATGGCTCCTGCAGTGCATCACTGAGGTTACTATAGTTCAAAGTGTCACTTTATGGCAATTGCTGCCTGGCAAAATTTGTCAGCCAGCGATGCCATAAAGTGAGACTAGGGACTTTTTTTTTACAGCGGTGGAGGAATACAGTGGCGGAAGGATACCTTCCTTACGTCATTGTGTTCCTGGGGCCCCTGGAGAGCGGTTGCAACAGCTGTTGCTGCTGCTCTCCATGGGAGATCGTCGTGGGAAACTCGTGGATTTCTGCGGAGAGGGAGTATATTGGTTGTTTGTTTTTTCACATTTTTTACAGATGACACTGGCTTCGGGGATCAAAATGACAAGTAATGGTGAGTATGTAATCTATGTTTAATGTACTGTATGTCTATATGTATGTATTGTATGTCATGCATGAATGTACTGCATGTAGTATGTATGTTATGTATGTATGCAGTATGTATGCATGTAGTATGTATGTAGCATGTATGTAGTATGTATGGATGTATGTAGTATGTATGTATGTATTTAGCATGTATGTAGTATGTATGGATGTATGCATGCAGTATGTATGTAGCATGTATGTATGTAGCATGTAAATGTAGTATGTATGTATGTAGCATGTATGTAGCATGTATGTATGTATGTAGCATGTATGTATGTAGCAGGTAGCATGTATGTAGCATGTATGTATGTAGTATGTATGTATGTATGTAGCATGTATGTATGTAGTATATAGCATGTATGTATGTATGTAGAATGTATGTATGCAGCATGTATGTAGCATGTATGTATGTAGTATGTAGCATGTATGTATGTATGTAGAATGTATGTATGTAGCATGTATGTAGTATGTAGCATGTATGTATGTAGCATGTATGTATGTATGTAGCATGTATGTAGTATGTAGCATGTATGTATGTATGTAGCATGTATGTATGTATGTAGAATGTATGTATGTAGCATGTATGTAGCATGTATGTAGCATGTATGTATGTAGCATGTATGCATGTAGCATGTATGTATGTATGTATGTAGCATGTATGTAGAATGTATGTATGTAGCATGTATGTATGTAGCATGTATGTATGTATGTAAGTAGAATGTATGTATGTAGCATGTATGTATGTAGCATGTATGTATGTAGCATGTATGTATGTATGTAGCATGTATGTATGTATGTAGCATGTATGTACAGTGGGGCAAAAAAGTATTTAGTCAGTCAGCAATAGTGCAAGTTCCACCACTTAAAAAGATGAGAGGCGTCTGTAATTTACATCATAGGTAGACCTCAACTATGGGAGACAAACTGAGAAAAAAAAATCCAGAAAATCACATTGTCTGTTTTTTTATCATTTTATTTGCATATTCTGGTGGAAAATAAGTATTTGGTCAGAAACAAACAATCAAGATTTCTGGCTCTCACAGACCTGTAACTTCTTCTTTAAGAGTCTCCTCTTTCCTCCACTCATTACCTGTAGTAATGGCACCTGTTTGGGGCAATGGTGCTTCAACAAAGATGGTGTCGCTTCCTACAGGTGAAGCAGCCTCCCCAGGGCTCCAGAATTGTGTGGTGCCAGAATAAACAGGGCACACAGGATTACAGTCTCATTACCTGGTTTACTGGTTATAATAAGCCACAGTCCAGGGTACCAGCAACAGGTGGTGATATGGTCCGGCCGGCCTGGAGGCAATGGTGGATCCCTCTCTCAGCTGCTGCCTGCAGCTCTCTTACAAAGTCCTCTCTCTCCTGTCCTGGGACAGTACCCTATATGGTGGGCAATGCGAGCCTTTTTACAGAGTCTCTATCCTGACCCGGCCTCTCTGTGTACTGCTGCACCTTCGGGTGTGGGTGCGTATATTTCTTTCCTCGATAGCCTCACACTTAGCTCTATGCTCCTTTTCCTCTGCAACTAACTTCAAAATCTGCCACTGGCAGTATTTTTCTTTTGCTATTATTTCCACACGGTTGGCTGCTGCTTGGGCCTCTTCTGGGAATCCCATCAGGTATGACTTAGGATGTCTCCAGTGTATGGTCTCTTTCTGTCTGCATGTTTTCAGGGGTGAGGGTTCAGGCACCATCAGGTCAGTAAGTCTACCCCCCAGGTCTGTTATGCGGTCCCAGGTTATAGCTGTTGCTGCCTGGCTGGGCGTTAGGGTCGGCGGGGGTTCTTGGGGTCCAACCAGGGTTTCCTCAGCCAGCGGGGCAGTTTGCCTACCTACTTCTACGGTGCTGGTGTCCTTGTCCACCTCCGCTGGGGTCAGGTGCACTGGCTGCAGGATCGATTTCTGCGGTGTTGTTGTCTTTTCCAGCAGCATCTCTCTTTCAGGCTCTGCTGGGTCTAAGGGTGCGGGTTCCAGGTCTTTTGTTGACACTGCCATCTCCTTCAGCCATGCCTCTCTTTTTGGCTCTGCCGGGGTTGTGAGCGCTGGTGGCAAGTTCCGGTGGGTTATGATCTTCACTCTCTTTAGCAGGGACTCCATCCATGCGGTCACCACTGTCATCTGGGTCCACAGGAGTTGTTGGGCCAGCTCCTCCATTTCTGTGCCTATGAGCTCCGGATCCAAGGTCATTTGGTCCGGGGTTTCTTGTGGTTGACCGGGGACATCCTCTCTGGTGTCGGCAGGTCCCGCCGACTCTCCACTGCTGTCCGCCATCGCTCTTACCAGGTAGCGTTCAGCTATGCTGCGGTCACACTTTCCCTTGTCTCCTTCCTTCTTTTCTCCGTCTCTGCTCCACTTCTCCTGAATGACATGTTTTGTCTGCATCAATGTCTCTGTAGTAGGCGGGTCCAGCTTTCGCGTCGGTTCTTGAACTCCACCCATGGCAACACATCTTCTCCTGCTCTTTATCCTCCTCATGGTGCAACAATGGTGGCCATTACGCAGTCCAATACAATCCATGGTGCACAGGACCCATTTCAATGCATCGTCCATCCTGTTTGTGATGCCAAGTTGCGTCGCCCACCAGGGCCGTGGGGTACTCGGTACTCGGTCTGGTCGTTATCACAGGGGAGATCACGGTGGCGGCGACCCGGTCTGTGGTCTTGGGCACCTAAGTAAAAAAGATGGTCTTTAAAAGGGTTGTGAAAATAATAAAAGTTTGTGATGCCACCTGTGGTACTAGATCAGAGGTGACCGACGCTGCTTAAAGAGGTCCTCTGGGGATGATGGTGCTGCAGCAAAGATGGTGTCACTTCCCACAGGTGAATCGTGCTCCTCAGGGCTCCTGGTGTGTTTGGCCAGAGTGGTGTGGTGCCAGAATAAACAGAGGACACAGGATTACAGTCTCTTTACCTGGTTTACTGGTTGTAGTAAGCCACAGTCCAGGGTACCAGCAACAGGTTGTGATATGGTCTGGCTAGCTTGGAGGCAATGGTATATCCCTCTCTCAGGTGAGTTTGTAAGCCTTCCTGCTCACGCTCTTACTGTATGCTAGGTCCTTGCTGCCTACGGCTCCCTTGCAAAGTCCTCTCTCTCCTGTCCTGGGATAGTACCCTATATGGTGGGCAATGCTAGCCTTTTTACAGGGTCTCTATCCTGACCCGGCCTCTCTGTGTACTGCTGCACCTTTGGGTGTGGGTGTGGACAGATGACATACAATCTTCTGTCCTTCCAGTGCTGCTGTGAGACTTGAAGTACGACACAGCCTCAGGCTCCCGGTGCCCGGTTTCTGTGCTCTGGTGCTTAGGTCCCCCCAGTTCCATCACTCTCCTTCCCTTCTTTTGAGGGCCACACCATCAGGCTCTTTTTTCCCCTTTCCCTCAGAGTAGTGGTCATATATTGGCCCCAGGCTCACCCACCCACTTCCTGGACCATTTCTCAGCCTGGTTGCCGCACTTTATGTCCTCACTTGGCATTAAGGACACTGCTCTCTGCTGGTTCTCTTCCTACCTTTCTGATTGGTCCTTCTGTGTTTTGTTTGCTGGCTCCACTTCATCTCCTCTTCCTCTTGCTGTCGGGGTACCTCAGGCAGTGGCGTAGGAAGGGGGGTGCGGGGGGGGCGGGCCGCCCCGGGCGGCACAATGCCGGGGGCGGCTCCGACCCAGAGAGGAGGAAGAAAAAAAAAAAATTTTGAGACGCGGGCCCTTTAAATCTTCGGGCGGCGCTGACGCCGCCGCCAGGACCAGGGCCGCCATACCGGCGTTGGCAGTAGCTTAGCTACTGGGGGCGGGGGGGCAGAGGGGGCCTTCTCCCCGGGCCCTGCCACATGAAGGGGCCGACTGGGAGCCGGCACTGCCACTTCCGTGATGAGGCACAATACAGGAGGAGCGCAGCAAAATGCCTGCTTCCCTGTCAGACGGCGATTCTGCACGCTCGTCCCTCCTGAACTGTATGATTGTGCTGACCGACCTCAGGAGCTTCTCCAGGCTGCAGGTTTGTTCCCTCCCTCTCCCTGTGCTGGAATTGGCCCAGGGCAGGCACGCTGGGTCCTAGTGCCCACCTCCATATCACTCAGATACTTCCTGGTCCTGCTGCAAACTTCATCGGTAAGTGGGGATAAGATACATTAGATTGATATGCATGTCATAGTCACTGGGGGGTAAATGTGAGAGGATGGGGTGTTGTGGGGGAGGGGGACAGGGCACTGGGGGGTGAATCTGAAATTATGGGGGTGTTGTGGGGGCTTAGGTGGGGGAGGGGGACAGGGCACTGGGGGGTGAATGTGAAAGGATGGGGGTGTTGTGGGGGAGGGGGACAGGGCACTGAGGAGGTGAATGTGAGAAGATAAGGGTATTGTGAGGGCTGAGGTGGGTGAAGGGCGACGGCACTGGGGGGCTGATTATTATACGGTTTTGTTATGAGATTTTATGCACTCCATCACATGTAATAGTTGTTCTCTGGGATGGGGAGGTAGGGGGCTTATTATACTTACCAGCTGGGTAAGCCATGAGCTGCATCACATTTAGGGCATGTGCACACGCTGCGGTTTTTACTGCGGATTTATCGCGGTTTCTGCTGCGGGTTTACACCTGCAGTTTTCTATTGGAGCAGGTGTAAACCCGCAGCGGAATCCGCACAAAGAATTGACATGCTGTGGAATATAAACCGCTGTGTTTCCGCGTGTTTTTTTCCGCAGCATGTGCCCTGCAGATTTCGTTTCCCATAGGTTTACATTGTACTGTAAACTTATGGGAAACCGCTGCAGACCCGCAGCTGCGGAAGCGTTGCAGTTCCGCAGCGAAATCCACAGCGTGTGCACATACCCTTAAAGCATCATTCCAGCATTTTTTTTATTTCACCTCTGGAGTGGCACTTTAAGGGTATGCACACGTTGCGGATTTGACTCTACCATGTAAACCTATAGAAAACAAAATTCACAGTGCACATGCTGTGGAAAATACCACACGGAAACGCTGCACTGTATTTTCCGCAGCATGTCAGTTCTTTGTGCGGATTCCGCAGCGTTTTACACCTGTTACTTAATAGGAATCCGTAGGTGTAACACCGCAGGGGAAATCCGCACAAAAAATGCTGGAAATCCGCTTGTAAAACGCAGTGTGTTTTACATGCGGATTTTTCAAAATCTGCGTGGAAAAATCCTCACACAAATCCGCAACGTGGGCACATAGTCTCAATCTAAGACCAACTGTCTGATACTCACCTTCCGGCGTTTTTATCAGTTTTCGCCACCGCACCGTTTGGGTTCGTCTCCTGCAGTTTGTGACCTGTCCTCTGCCCTAGCGTTTCATGGAGCGGTACGGTATCAATGTGAGTCTATGAGAGCCTCGTTCTGGCCTCTTTCTTGCCTCTTCCTGGCCCTCATAGACTTACATTGAGCGCTTGTGATGCAGCTTCTAACTTCTGGCCAATCAGAAGCTGTGCTTACAAGATGGAGCTGCGGGACTGGAGCGATGCCAAAAAGCGGTCAATATGGCGGAAGATGAGTATATGGCCGGGGCAGGGGACTTGTGCTTAAAGCACCTCCAGCAGTGAAAAAAAAACCCTGATAGAGTGGTGCTTTAATAATTTAATAATAAGCAGACTGCCAAATCATGACACGGAGCTCCTGCTGCCATGAGCCCCAATATCACTGGCGTCATCAGGCGGTCATGCGACCACATGTTTACTATGTGCTTGTGTCGACTAGAAAGGTTTGGTTTCTTTCAATAGAAGAGAATTGAGAGAAGCCGAAAAAGTCGTCACTTGACCGCCTGCTAACCTCTGTGATGCTGGGGCCACTATCACTGTACATGGGGGGACTCAGGGGACATTATTAAATGTCAAGTGGGCACTTAAGAAGCATTATTATTTATAGGGGCATCAGTGCGCAACTACTGGGTGGTAGAGGCTGCTGAGCTGGCTGTCAGTCGAAGTAAGGGTATGTGCACGCATTGCGGATTTGGCTGCGGATCTGCAGCAGTTTTCCATGTGTTGTACAGTACCATGTAAACCTATGGAAAACCAAATCCGCAGTGCACATGCTGCGGAAAATTCCACGTGGAAATGCTGCGTTATATTTTCCGCAGCATGTCAATTCTCTGTGCGGATTCCACAATGTTTTACACCTATTCCTTAATAGGAATCCGCAGGTGTAAAACCACAGGTGAAATCCGTACAAAAACTGCACAAAATCCGCAGTAAATCCGCAGGTAAAACGCAGGGCATTTTACCTGCGGATCTTGCAGGATCTGCATGGAAAAATCCACAATGGAATCCACAACGTGTGCACATAGCCTAAGAGGTGCAGTTACAGCTGCTGCGCTCTATACACAGAGCGGTGACTGAAACCATGCCGGCGCCGCCCCCCTGGCTGCAGTGAGGAATAAAGTTAATTTCCTCCTGGCAGTGTGACTTTCAGTGCAGGCGACAGTGTCAGGACACTATTAACTATTATACTGTGTTTTGAGGGACCAATGGGAACATCATTCTATGTATAAGGGAGCTCTATTGGACATCATACTGTATGTACGGGAGCTGTGGGCCAATCATACTGTGTATAAGGGAGCTGTGGGTTCATCATACTGTGTATAGGGGGCAGTGCTGATATCATACTGTGTATAGGGGAGCAGTGGGGACATCATACTGTGTATAGGGGAGCAGTGGGGACATCATACTGTGTATAGGGGAGCAGTGGGGACATCATACTGTGTATAGGGGAGCAGTGGGGACATCATACTGTGTATAGGGGAGCAGTGGGGACATCATACTGTGTATAGGGGAGCTGTGGGATCATCATATTGTGTATTGGGGAGCTGTGGGGGCATTGTACTGTGTATAGGAAAGCTGTGGGCCCACCATACTGTGTATAGTCAAGCTGTTCATGGAGGCTACTTAGGGGACATAATTAAATGTTAAGTGGGCACTTAAACATTGCTATAGGGGCACTCAGAGTACTGAGACCATCAAAATTTCATATGTGGTATTATTACTTTTTAGGGACAAAATGTGAAGGGCACTAGCACAGGGCATTAATGTTTTCTAGGGGTGAATTTTATCATCTAGAGAGCACAAAGGAGTCATTATTACTATGTAAGGGGCACAGTGGTGGCATTACTATGTGGGGCGGCACCATTATTGTACCATACTGCAGGTGCTGTAGGACACATATGGAAGCAGCGGCTCAGTATTGGGGTATCAGCAGAATGAGGAGTTTGTGCAGGTTGGGGATAGATGGGGACGGGGCTGGAAATGTGAGAAGTCTAATGTGTCCTCATAATATCTGCAGACGAGTCCTGGGTGGAGAAGATGTCATGTCGGTCTGGGCCAGATGGAAAAGATGAGAAAAATGAATGACTCCATCAGAAAGAATGTCCTCTGTAAATTATTGTCTATAACTGTGCTGCGATCTCTTATATGGTCTGCACGACTGGTATCTACCAATATATGGTCCTCATATAGTAATATCATTGTTCGGTTTTGTATATAGATTTATTTTCAGTCACAGTGCGGTCATCTGCTGATGTTCCCCCAGGCTCACAATTAGGGTGCACCACGTCGCTGTAGTCAGGGGTACCTGGTTAGGGGCCCACTCAGATTTTTTGCCCCCCTAAGCTGAAACCCTAGCTACGCCTCTGAGCGTTGGCATTGGGCCCCCCCCTTCTAATACTCACCTCTCCTGGTTCCTGCGGCAGCTGCAGCGTCTTCGGCGCCCTCTGACTCTGCGACGTCTCAGGGCAGAGGGTGCGATGACGTCATCACTGCGCGCTCAGCCTCTCTGTCCTGAGCGTTGCAGAGCCGGAGAGACGCTGAGTGCACGGGACCTGTGCTGGGAACGGGAGAGGTGAGGATTTTACTTTTTTTTTTTTTTTTTTTTTCCTTTATGTCTGACTCAGACAGACTTGGGGCAATATGCTGGAGACAGACTGGGGGCAACATGCTGGAGACAGACTGGGGGCAACATGCTGGAGACAGACTGGGGGCAGATTGCTGGAGACAGACTGGGGGCAGATTGCTGGAGACAGACTGGGGGCAGATTGCTGGAGACAGACTGGGGGCAGATTGCTGGAGACAGACTGGGGGCAGATTGCTGGAGACAGACTGGGGGCAACATGCTGGAGACAGACTGGGGGCAGATTGCTGGAGACAGACTGGGGGCAGATTGCTTGAGACAGACTGGGGGCAGATTGCTGGAGACAGACTGGGGGCAGATTGCTGGAGACAGACTGGGGGCAGATTGCTGGAGACAGACTGGGGGCAGATTGCTGGAGACAGACTGGGGGCAGATTGCTGGAGACAGACTGGGGGCAGATTGCTGGAGACAGACTGGGGGCAACATGCTGGAGACAGACTGGGGGCAACATGCTGGAGACAGACTGGGGGCAACATGCTGGAGACAGACTGGGGGCAACATGCTGGAGACAGACTGGGGGCAACATGCTGGAGACAGACTGGGGGCAACATGCTGGAGACAGACTGGGGGCAACATGCTGGACACTGCGCCTGTGCGGCCGCCCTGCTTGTGAATCCCAGCCCCGCACTCTGCATAATGCATAACACACTGCGGGGCTGGGATTACCAAGGTGGGTGGCCGCACAGGCGCAGTCTGCAAGCCTGGCTGTGAAGTCAGACGGCTAGAGCTCTCTGCGCCTGCACCAAACACCGATACACAGCGCAGGCACTGGATTTCATGGGTAAACAGTGCTGTGGGGGCGGTGCCCGGCGTTGAGTGACGGCAATGGGGGGGGGGGGCGCCAAACTCGGAAACAGCCCCGGGCGGCAAAAGCTCTAGCTACGCCAGTGACCTCAGGGCTCAGTCCTTGGCCCCCTTCTCTTCTCTCTCTACATGGCCCCAATTGGACAGACCATCAGCAGATTTGGCTTTCAGTACCATCTTTATGCTGATGACACACAACTACACACGTCATCACCTGAACTTACCCCCGCTGTACTACAGAATGCCAGTGACTGTCTGTCTGCAGTCTCCAACCTCATGTCTGCCCTCTATCTGAAACTCAACCTCTCCAAAACTGAACTTCTTCTGCTCCCACCATCTACTAACATCCCTAAACCAGACATTTCCCTCTCCGTGGGTGGCACTATAATAACACCCTGGCAGCAGGTTCGCTGCCTGGGTGTTATGTTTGACTCCGATCTCTCATTCGCATCCCATATACAATCTCTTGCCCACTCTTGCCACTTACACCTAAAGTACATCTCTAGAATCCGCCCTTTTCTCACCATGGAAATAACTAAAACCCTCACTGTCGCCCTGATCCACTCCCGCCTGGACTACTGCAATTCTCTATTAATTGGCCTCCCCCTCATTCAACTTTCCCCTCTCCTGTCTATCCTTAATGCAGCAGCCAGGGTTGTCCATCTAGCTAATTGGTATTCAGACATGCCCGCTCTTCGCCAGTCGTTACCCTGGTTGCCCATTCATTATAGAATCCAATTCAAAGTGCTTGTTCTCACCCACAAACCCTTTTACATCTCCTCCCTCATTTCTGTCTATCGGCCTAACCAACCACTGCGCTCTACAAACGACTTTCGACTAACCTCTGCACTAATCCGTACCTCCCACTCCTGACTCCAAGACTTCTCCCATGCTGTGCCAATCCTCTGGAATGCTCTAACCCAAGCTATTAGGACCATCCACAATTTGCATAGTTTTAGGCACTCCCTCAAATCATATTTGTTCAGAGAGGCCTATCACTTTCCCTAATCAAAGTCATTTTATATTAAAATCAACAAACAGGTGCTGTGCTAGCAGGAGGAACTGTGACTAGGAATACATCTCAGTCACCTACCTCACTGTTATGAACTGATGTGTCCACTTGGGACAATGAGCTGCTGCAGACCGTCCTCTGCTATCTTGGAAGATCTGTGATTAGACAGTGCAGCCACGTAAACGATGCACTACCATCCGGGGAGCGTCCTCCCGTAGTGCTGAAAACCCCACCAGTCTCGCCGCTGTAGTGTCCGGCAGGCAGCTACGGCCGATAGCGCCGCCGTGCAGTGGCGTGGTGAGTGGGGGGGCGTGGCTACTAGGTGACGTCACCAGTCCGTATGACGGACACTAACAGGGGCCAATCCCGACGCGTTTCGAGGGTGCCGACCCTCTTTCTTTTTTGAGAAAGAGGGTCGGCACCCTCGAAACGCGTCGGGATTGGCCCCTGTTAGTGTCCGTCATACGGACTGGTGACGTCACCTAGTAGCCACGCCCCCCGCTCACCACGCCACTGCACGGCGGCGCTATCGGCCGTAGCTGCCTGCCGGACACTACAGCGGCGAGACTGGTGGGGTTTTCAGCACTACGGGAGGACGCTCCCCGGATGGTAGTGCATCGTTTACGTGGCTGCACTGTCTAATCACAGATCTTCCAAGATAGCAGAGGACGGTCTGCAGCAGCTCATTGTCCCAAGTGGACACATCAGTTCATAACAGTGAGGTAGGTGACTGAGATGTATTCCTAGTCACAGTTCCTCCTGCTAGCGCAGCACCTGTTTGTTGATTTTATTCTAATTTTAATATTGGTTGGCAGGGTTGCACACTACGTGCCAAGGTGCTTGCAGCTGAAGGTTCAGGCCAATACATAGCGCCAGTGTGTTACTTCAAAGTCATTTTATGTTTGTGTGTGTGTATAGCACATTCACTGCATCCATCTATCCCCTACCCCCTGAAGATGACATGAACCATCATTGTAAATACATCATTGTAAATACACACTTGCACTTTGTATCTCCCTCAATGTAGATTGTAAGCTCTCATGAGCAGGGTTGTCTTATTTTGCTTTAATTATTGTATTGTTAACATTGTTACTTATGACTGTTGTGTTTGAAACTGTTAAGCTGTAAAGCACTGCGGAATATGTTGGCGCTATATAAATAAAGATTATTATTATTATTATTAGAGGGTGCCTTGTCACAGTTCCTCTCCAAGCTCCTTTCTTCTCCTTTGCTTATCCCCTCAAGTCCTCACTATCACTGCAACCCTTCTGGTTCTCTTCCGTCTTGGAGCTGCAGCACACACGTGGCTGCACAACCTCACTCTCTCCTCTTTCTCCTCTCTCTTCCAACTCCCTGGATCAACTGTCTAACTCCTCCTCCAGACCAGAATATATATCTGGGGGAAGCTCCCCTGAATCCGGGTTTGGAGCTCCCCCTTCTGGCCTGGATTCAGAATGTGTTTACCTGGTAAAGGGAATCCTCCTTGCCTCCAGGCATGATATCACCCTCCCCGAAAGGAAGGCAACATCAATGTAACAACCGGTTACCTGGGGTGTTACAATGACACTGCAGGAACAGTGCCAGCACTGGGGATGTGAGTACAGGCTTTATTATTGGGGCCGAAAATTTAGTTTAAGAAGGGGTTGTCCTAGTAGTTGATAACCCTTTTAAGCCTCTGCAACACTGCCTCTCAGAGTACTGTGCAAAAAAGCTGCTCTGTGTACTCTGCAGCTATGTGTGTGTAGTAGTGTGCCTAAAAAATAATTATGCTCTGCCGCTGTATCTTTACGAGTTGGGTGCCTAAAAAATAGTTATAGTCTGCACCAGTGCTTGTAGGAGTACTGTGAGTAAAAGCAAATTTTCGTACTATCCAACCGTGTCTGGGGAATACTGTGCTAGAAAAATGTGTGTTTACTCTGTATGCGACTCTGTGAGTACTCTGAAAAAAGCCTCTGTGTGGGTGCACTGTGCAAAACATCCTCTTTTTTTAATTGGGTAAGTCACAAAACATTGCGACTGTGATATAGAAACAACGAACTGCGGTGCGGTCTAACAATGGCTCGTATACTTCTCTAGTCATCCACAGGTAGGGACAAGTCCTGTGGCATCCACACCTAGTACATTTTAATGTGAACTTGCCCACATTGTCTGTGGACAGGCACATGTACCTGTCTGTGATCATACCTCCTGCATGCTAAAAACAAGTTATAGTAGTACACTTTTCACACGGCAAGTCAGCACCTCATAGGTGTTAGGGGCAAGCTCAGATCATGTGTCCATTTTGGACACCAAGAAGTTAAATGTGCCAGAACCATCAATCAGTATATGGAGACTTGTGGACACATACTTTTCCATCAAGTTATTCAAATTTTCATGCTTATGGTTTTGATCCCTTGAGCTTGTGTTTTGTGGTCGGTTTCTCTTTTTGCCCAGCCATAGGAGATACACTTTTTCTCTGAGTGTTTGGGTTCTGTTTTCTGGCTGCAATCTGTCTAGCTTAACATAGGTGTTTTGCTTTATCCACCTATCACCTTTTGGGAGCAGCTTTATATTCTGTCTCCCAGCTGGCTTTTCCTGCTGGTAAAAGATTCATTTAGATCTTCTGACATTGTATAGATGTTTGGAGCCAGTCTGTGAGCTTTGAGCGAAAGATTTTCACCTTGTTGTTTCCTTGCCATTCATTGCACCTCTCTTCTGTTTAACTTTAGTAAGTAGGCTTTATATTTTTAAGAGTAATTTCTTTATTCTTTACTGGTATTTCACTATTCAATTTACTCACTGTAACATCTTTCCTTTGTTTAGCACACTTTTCCTCTTGTAGTTAGTTCACACTCTGTTGTGCCCTTCGATTCTTTAGGAGGAACATAAACATTACTCAACAGCCATTTAGGGAGTTGCCATCTAAGAGTTCTTTGGTTAGCATTATCTCTTCCTGAAGGCACAGTAGGGACTACGGTGTCAGGATATCTAGTGTGCACATGAACCGGCAGGCTCAGGTGTTTTTTTTTTTATTACTCCAGAGTGAGTTGCTGTACACACATAACCTAAACACTGACTACTGCTAATATGGACCATATCAGATGGTGGTGCTATATGTTGTGATGTGAGTATGGTTTCACACATTTCTACCATGCTAACCTTCCCAGCTGCATTGGCGACTTTCTCCTCCTTCTCCTCTGCCTTATGCTTCTACTGAGCTGACAAATTCCCCTTTGTCACCCCTTAGTGAGATAAAAATTTAAACCATATATATATTTTTCCATTCTTTGCAATTGGGGGTTAGGGTTGGGGTTAGGGCTGATGTTAGGGTTGGGGTTAGGGTTGGGGTTAGGGTTAGTGTTAGGGTTGGGGTTAGGGTTGGGTTATGGTTGGGTGATGGTTGGGTTGGGGTTAGGTCTGTGTTAGGGTTAGGGTTGGGGTTTAGAATCTGGTTTTATTTAAAAAAAATGTAAAAAAATTATGATATGATGACAGCTACTCAAGTGCTTGCTACTCGAGTTTGCATCCAGTGCCCAGGTATGCATGGAGTATCGCAGATCCCCACATGTTTGTTTTTGGGTGTCTAATAGCCACGAAACATGATGGGCAGGGATTCGAGAATGTCACTCGAGCACCCGCGATATTGGGTGCATACCCGAGCACCAGATGCAAACTGGAGTAGCGAGCACTGGCTAAAATACTTGATTTCCAAAAATTGGGTCACATGTGGAGGGGTTTCCACTGTTTGGGGATATCAAGGGCTCCTCATCACAACTAATTATTCCAAGAAATTTAACATTCAAAAAGTCAAATGGTGATCCTTCCCTTCCAAACCCTGCCATGCAGCCAAACAGTAGATATACCCCACAAATAAGGTATCAGCATATTCAGGAGAAACTGTGCAACAAATTTTTGTCTACTTCAGACTGTTACTCTTGCGAAAATAAAATGTTTTGAGTCTGAAGTAAATTTTTAGTGAAAATAATTAAATGATCATTTTTTTCCTTCCACATTGCTTCGGTTCCTATGAAGCACTTGAAGGGTTAAAAAACTTCTTGAATGTGGCTTTCAGCACCTTGAGGGGTTCAGTTTTTAGAACAGTCTCACTTTTGGGTATTTTCTATCATATAGACACCTTGTAAATTTTGTTGGAAAGATGAGAAATCGCTGGTCATATTTTAACCCTTCTAACTTCCACACACAAAAAAAAATATGTTTCCAAAATTTTGCTGATGTAAAGTAGACATGTGGGAAATGTTATTTCTTAACCATTTTATGTGACATATCTCTCTGATTTAAGGGCATTAAAATTAAAAGTTTCACAATTGTGAAATCTTCAAGTCATATCGAAGAAATTTTACTACTATCATGAATTACAATATATCATGAAAAAACTATCATCAGATCGCTGCTATGCAGCAGAAATGCAGGTGTGCTATGAGCGCCGACCACAGGGTGGCGCTCACAGCAGGCCGGCATCAGTAACCATAGAGGTCTCAAGGACCTCTATGGTTACAATGCAGAAGCATCGGTGACCCCCGATCATGTGACGGGGGTCGGCGATGCGCTCATTAAAGGCCGCCCGGCCGGAAGCACCGGTTAAATGCCGCTGTCAGCGTTTGACAGCGGCATTTAACTAGTTAATAGCGGCGGGTGAATCGCGATTTCACCCGCCGCTATTGCGAGCACATGTCAGCTGTTGAGCCCTGCATCAAAGATCGGTATCTGACCTCGGACGTACTATCCCGTCCGAGATCAGAAAGAGGTTAAATACGTTTTTATTCATTAATTTTTTATTCAAAAAAGTATATTAATATATTCCACCTTCCTTTGCTTTCTCCAGTTTCCAGAGCTGTTCTTCTCCTGTTCAAAGTGACATGACTGCAATTGCCATTAGCCAGCTTACTCTATGCTCTATGTGTGAACAGGAAGTCTCATTATAATATGTCTATGGAGCCTCATTGTAAAAGTCACTTTTGGGCTCTGGGCTGCAGAGCAGTGATATCACTCAAAAGAGGTGAAGGACAGCACTGGACACCAGAGAGTGCAGCAGTAGGTGAGTATATTAATACACTCACACTACATAACATGCATGTATGAGCACATCTAATGAAAAAATAACTTGATGGGAGTGCTTCTATAAGTGAGACTGGCAAGCTCTATATCCCATTGGATATACAGTATGTGCCAAAAATACTTCTGCATTTCTTTTTATCAGTGTATTGTATGAGTGTTAAATTCCCCCTATTATTATTAGTTTCAATACTTAAAAAAATTGAATATTCAGTCCTTAAGCCATAATTTTTTAAATTGTGCTATTTTTGAGAAATGAATATGCAAACACATCTTTTATTTATGCAAATTATTTAATATATAAATTATTAAAAATAAGAGGAATACAAAAATTAACTCTTATGACAAAATGACTAACACATTAATTCCACTTCTTGGAGAAGAAAGAAATCAGACATTATAGACTAACAAATAAATCAACAAATTCAGAAAGAAGAATAAGGGCGCCACCTGGAAATGCTTACAATCTATACCCAATAAATGGGTGACATAAAAGGTAAAATAATGTTTGTATTATATGGTACAGCTAACATTTACAATAAATAAGGGTATTATGAAATGTTCTTGCTCGGATTCAAGTGTTTGACAGGTCTCTCCCTATGTAAGCACATGGGAGAGGCCTGTCAATCTATTACAGTTGTGCAGGAAAAGCTGTCCGAGACGGTGCCGGACTTGTCAAATCTCTCCCGATAATCCTCGGCTGATTCTTCAAGCTGGAGCATTTCAGGATAAAACATTCCTGGCTGCAATTGTATAGCCAGGCTCTGATTGATGCTGTCCACAGTTTGGGCAGCATGAAAAAGGTGACAGGTTTCATTTAATGGTGCATGTAGTCACCAGCTCGTATGTGAATGTCCAGATATACACATATATATTGTGGCATGTATTATAGTCAGCATATAATAATATAATAATATACAATAATATAATATGATCGGGTAGGAGCAATTAACACTTTTCCAACTTTGGGCGTAATAATACGTCCACGTCAAACTCCCCCTGTTTGGTGCGGGCTTCTTGTGCTTAGCCCACACCTTTCTGGGCACATGTCAGCTGATCTATACAGCTGACATGTGCTCGCAACAACTCGCAATCCACCTGCGGCTGTTAACTAGCTAAATGCCGTAGTTAATTTCTGACAGCGACATTTAACTTGAGCTTACCAGAAACACGTTCTTTATCCCACCCATTGGTGACCCCATCACATGATTGTGGGTCACCGGTGGGTCAGCACGACAATCAGAGGTCTCCATCAGACCTCTATAGTTGTCATAGCCAGATTGGTATGAGGGCCGCCTGGTGGTCGGCGTTCATAGCAATTGATCATTTCTGCTACACACAGGGGATCTGATCATCATGAAATATACACATATTTGGTATCACCGATTTCAGAATCACCCGATCTATCAATATAAAAAAAGAATTAACCCAATTGCTAAAGGGTGTAACGAGAAAATAAATCAAAGCACCAGACTTAATTTTTTTTTTGGTTGCCGCAACAAGTTGCATTCCCATACGGTTAGCAGGCTTGTCAAAACAACGCATCCGTTTACATCCACATACATCCGCATGTCCTGCGTACCAAATGTTAAACATGCAGGAAGCATGCAAAAGTATGCGGAAGTAGGCAGGGCTTAGCGGAGGATGTGCGCAGCCCTCCACAAGCCCCCGAACGCTAATGTGAACCCAGCCTAAGACCGAGGCATAAAAAGTGCTTGAGTGCAAGGCTACAGGGAAAGTTATAACTTGCTTCAAGCTGTAGGTAATTGCCAAATTCAGTTTTCTTCTACTAAATGCAGTAAAATGTTTCTTCAGGCTCCACCAAATACACAACTCGTTATTTAATAAAAACACATACTGTATAATGCAACATGTCCCTGTGCATCAATTAAGCTGTCATGATCTAATAATTTTTATAAAGAGTCATTAGTATTTTTCAATAGTATCTCTAAGGCCTATAGATCTCTTCTGCACTTTACTGGATTATTGATTTGTGTTATTTGTTTTTTAAAGTAAATGAAAACAATGTCGCCCTTAATAAAATGAATCATGCTGGAAGCATAAACTGAAAAACCATTAAGAAAATGTTCTATTCCTTGGAGACAAATATTGATTGCAAAATCTCAAATTCTAGAAACAAATACTACTAATTAAAATAATGAGTAATGTTTTCTTCCAAGACCTTATGATTATGAATAGGGCTCATAAATATTGATTTCTGTTCTGGGAGAAACAAATGTAAATCATGTTGAATGACAAGTATGCAAAATATTGTAGAACATTTCATCAATCAAGGATAACTATAAAAATATTCTGAAAATTTCCATACAGAATTTTACTTGACAACATTTTTTAAGAATTGTCTTTGATTAAGTCTCATTGTGTGAACTGGTATACCAAATAGGAATGAGCTAAACACTACAGAAGTAGAATTCAAATAGTTAACAGGTTCCCTACTTGGCTGACAAAGATATATGTGCAATGGGTCCAGTACAATGCTGTGTACTATGTATAATAATTTTCTATATCTGTAATAAAATAAAATAATTGCTATATTCTAAAGACACTACAATATTAGAGCCAGACTTGGATTAAAAATCGGCACTGGCACACAAACCACAGCCATTAAACACAATATTGCTCAACGTCTTCTCATGTCAAGGCAAAATAGTAAAAGCACATTTTGATTTACTTGGTCATGTCCCTCACCACTCACACTCTATTTAGTATGTAAGACAGGCTTCAAAAGTCTTAGTTTCATAGTCTGTGTACAGCCTTTAATAATAATCTAATGGTAATTTAATGGAGGTCTACATCCATAAATATGGCTCTTTAACCCCTTTCTGCCATCAGAAGGAATAGTACGTCTGATGGCAGAATCCCCGCTTTGATGCAGGCTCCGGCATTGGAAGAAAACATATTTGCAAGATGACTTCACCACATCCAAACAAGCAACACTCACATTCAAATCAGCTCTTACCTCTGCTAAACAGGCCTACTTTACATCCCTCATATGTTCCTTATCCCACAACCCCAAACAGTTGATCAACACTTTTAACTCCCTTCTCTGACCACCACTGCTCCATCCAACTTCCCTAATCTCTCCCGAGACTTTGCCACGCACTTCAAAAATAAGATAGACCAAAAAAGGCAAGTCTTTGTTGTCCGACCACCACAACCCCTTTGTATACCAGACCAATGCCCTAACCTCATAACTTCCTTCTCCAAAATGTAAAAGAGAGCTTGCTCATCTTCTCTCCAAATCACACTTCACTACTTGTGCACGTGACCCCATCCCATCCCACCTCCTCCCCAACTTCACCACCACACTCATCCCTTCCCTAACCCATCTCTTCAACCTATCACTAACTTCTGGTACCTTCCCCTCTGCTTTCAAACAATCCACAATCACACCCATCCTCAAAAAGCCATCCTTAGACCCAGAGGCGTAGCTAGGGTTTTGGTTCACGGGGGGCGAAGCTTCTGAGTGGGCCCCTAACCAGGTAACCTTGATTAGAACTGGGTGATGCACCCTAATAGTGGAGGAGAACCTCAGCAGATGACCGCACTGTTACTGAAAATAATCTCCATATAAAGACCAATATTGATATTACCGCCATATGGTCAGTGGTAGATACAAGTCCTGCAGTACATATAAGAGATCACAGCACAGTTACAGATAACTTATCGCTGACGTTCTTTCTGATGGAATTATTCACTTTTCCCATCTTTTCCATCTGGTCCAGACTGACACGACAACTTCTTCCCCCCAGGACTCGGCTGCAGAGAATACAACAAAGACACATTTCACTCCCTACATTCCAGCCATCACATTCCCAACCTGCACAAACTCCTCATCCTGCTGATACCCCAATACTGTGCCGCTGCTGCCATATGTGTCCCTATTACTGCACCCGATACCCCGATACTTAGCCTCTGCTGCTGTATGTATCCCTATTACTGCACCTGATACCCCAATACTGAGCCTCTGCTGCCGTATGTGTCCCTATTACTGCACCTGATACCCCAATCCTGAGCCTCTGTTGCCGTATGTGTCCTGTGATGCAGCGGTAGGACCATACACAGTGAAACGGCAGTGACCCAAGCAAGTTCAAACAAAACGTTCTATTATTGTGTTACTTCACACAGTCAATATAGTATACAGCTTCTTCATACAGTCCATTAATAATGCATGGCTATATGATGCAGTCAATACACAGGCCCAACTTCCCTCTGTCCAGATTCCCTGGGTGACCGCACGTCGTAACAAGTCTCTGTACTCACTCAGCAGACTGCACTCTTTATCCTCTGGAGTGCAGCCGGGTACACATAAGACAGCCCAAGACACAGGGTGTCAGTCTCTCTGGTTCCTTTAGCCTCTGTGTTTCTCCACACAGAGAGAGCTCTGCAGACAACTGCCCTGTCTGCTTCCAAGAACACACTGACACACCTCCCCCACTACAACAGGGCTTTTTAATCAGTCACTGCTTCACTATTCTAATTACAGCCACACCTGTGCCTGTAGTACACCCTCTTGGCCTCACTATGCTTCAATGCACATTCTGAAGAGCACATACAGCGCCCCCTAGCTGTAACAGGGGTCACTGCCTCACATATCCTCCCCCCTGTTCACACCTGTGGGGTTGAACATTTGTTACCCCGTAAGGGCGAAAAACAGGGCATCGGTATGCCCCCCTGACATCCCCACTCACTACATTAAGAAACCAAAGTAGGGACCGGAACCATCGATCAATGCATGCATCCCTCCAATTTGCGTTTCTCCTTCATATTTCATTATGGGACCACCCACCCCGATCTCTATTGCAGAAGCCAAACCCTTCACTTTGATTACTTCAGGTTCACTAACCCCACGGGTCATCCTGTCACCTAAGTATCTGATTTTGGGCCCCTGGTACTGTTTCCTCTGTACCCTTACCCGTGCCTCAGAGACGATATCACGCTGAAACGCCACGGGCTGCGCTGGCAACTCTGAGCATATATCTGTACTACGCCGCACCCGAACCTGAGCCTCCTGACACTGCTGTCTAGTGAGCGCTCTATCTAATTTACCCTGACCCCCGGCCCCATCCTTGACCGATGCCAGAAGGTTCCTCATGTGCACGTCCCCAGTCGCCTCTGCGACCATACACTCTCAGCTCTTCTCATACCTGCATCTTTTATATCTGCGTCTCCGAAAGGGACCCTGGATCTGAGCTGTCCCAAGCTTACCAGGGAACACCTCCAGCTCAGGGTTCAATGGGGTCCCCACAACCTCTAGAGGGAGCCTATCGGGATTACACTCTGTCCCTAGGTTGGCGTCCCCTATGGCAGGTATCTCAATATCTTTGGGTTCTGCACCCGGTACAACCCTTTCCTTGAGAGGGTTGACCCTGGTCTCCCACAGGGACCAAAACAGGGGCAAATCTCTCCCTAACACAGCCCCATATGGAAGCGTCTTCACCACTCCCACCACATGTTTAATGTCCCCACATGGTGTGGAAAAATTAACCTCCATGTTCGGGTACTAACGGATTTCCCTGTGGATACTCATCACCTCCACTTTCGGTCCATTGGGGTTGTCACCGGCAACAAGGGACCCATGAACCAAGGTCACTTTGCTCCCTGAGTCCAGGAGGACCTCTGTTTGGTACCCATTCACACGTACCTGGCACAGCTGTGGTTCGCTATCGGCGGTGCCTGTAGTGGTGGTACCGACTGGCTGAGTATACATAGAAATACGGTGACCATACCTGCAGTCCATGGGTTCAGACACCAACGGGCAGTTAACAGCCACATGGCCAGGCCCTTGGCAGCACCAACACCTGATCGCTGTGGCATGACTGTGCCCAGGAGCCGATTTAGTTTTCCCTGGCTCCTGGGCTGGGGAAACCTTACTTGACAGCTGAAATGGAGCAGTGTCCCGTATAAAGTCCTGAGTGGCTGTATATCATTCTACCAGTCACACCACTTCATCCAGAGTGCCTGGGTCCCCTTGTCCCACCCAATGCTGTATGGCTGCTGGCACAGCCCTCACCAGGCGGTCAACCACCACCCTCTCTACCATCTAGAACTGGGTTAATGTCTCAGGCTAAAGCCATTTTTTAACCAGTTGCAGCAAGTCATGCACCTGAGATCGTGCAGGGCAAGTCTCGGAAAAAGACCACTGGAACACCCGTTGGGCCCGCACATATGTATTAACCCCCAGTCTAGCAAGGATCTCACCTTTCAGCTTCCCATAGTCCAGGGCATCGTCCCGACTGAGGTCTATGAAGGCTTTCTGGGCATCTCCCATCAGGAAATTGGACACCACCTCGGCCCACTGAGTCACCGACAAGCTCTCCCGCTCCGCAGTACGTTCAAAGATGGTGAGAAAAGCCTCTATGTCGTCCTCAGGCTCCATCTTCCTCAGCGCTGACCGGACCTTGTACCGAGCCTCAGACCGGAATGCTGTCCCTGGTGGACCTGCCTCTCGCATAGCCATGATGTGCTGCATCAACAATTCAGTAGTCTGCTTTTGTAGCTCCAACTGTTGCTACTGTAACTGCAGTGCCTCTTGCTGCTGCTGCTGCTGCTGTGAGCGGGCAAACTGCTTCAAAAGCTCCTCCATTTTATCAGCTGGCTTAAACTGTAGCTTTGCAGGCTTAATCACTGACATGCAGCACGCTTTGGGTATGCCTCAGTTCACATGGCACACATTCTTTCCACCATATGAGATGCAGCGGTAGGACCATGCACAGTGAAACGGCAGTGACCCAAGCAAGTTCAAACAAAGCGTTCTTTTATTGTATTACTTCACACAGTCAATATAGTATACAGCTTCTTTATACAGTCCATTAATAATGCATGGCTATATGATGCAGTCAATACACAGGCCCAACTTCCCTCTGTCCAGATTCCCTGGGTGATCGCACGCCGTAACAAGTCTCTGTACTCACTCAACAGACTGCACTCTTTATCCTCTGGAGTGCAGCCTGGTACACATAAGACAGCCCAAGATGCAGGGTGTCAGTCTCTCTGGTTCCTTTAGCCTCTTTGTTACTCCACACAGAGAGAGCTCTGCAGACAACTGCCCTGTCTGCTTCCAAGAACACACTGACACACCTCCCCCACTACTACAGGGATTTTTAATCAATCACTGCTTCACTATTCTAATTACAGCCACACCTGTGTCTGTAGTACGCCCTCATGGCCTCACTACGCTTCCATGCACATTCTGCAGAGCACATACAGCGCCCCCTAGCTGTAACAGGGGTCACTGCCTCACAGTCCCTATTACTGCACCTGATACCCCAATGCTGTGCCGCTGCTGCCGTATGTGTCCCTACTACAGCACCTGCTGTGTGGTTCTCTGTGCCTTCTAAATTCCAAAGCACCCCTTCTTTAATATGGTAATGCTGGGTGCAAGTGCCCTAGAAAACAGTGCCCAAAGTAATATTGCCCTGTGCGTCCCTTTGATAGTCACAGTAACCTGAGTTCCCCTATAAAAATAAGTGCCCACTTTACATTTAATAATTTCCTGAGTCTCCCCCTGTACAGCTCCCCTATACACAGTATAATGCCCCCTAACTGTATAGTACCACCCACACAGTATACTGACCCCGTTGTAGCCTCCAAACTGTTTGATGACTCCAACACTGTAATCCCCAAACTGTATGATGGCCCCATAGATAACCTCCATATAGTATAATGTGCCAGATAGTCCTCAATATAGTACAAGGCAGCACCCCCATAGGCAGACCCTGTAGTATAAGACAGTACCCCTATCGGCAGACCCTGTAGTATAAGGCAGCACTCCATAGGCAGACCCTGTAGTATAAGGCAGCACCCCATAGGTAGACCCTGTAGTATAAGGCAGCACCCCATAGGCAGACCCTGTAGTATAAGACAGTATCCCTATCGGCAGACCCTGTAGTATAAGGCAGCACCCCATAGGCAGACCCTGCAATATAAAGCAGCACCCCATAGGCAGATCCTGTAGTATAAGACATTACCCCTATTGGCAGACCCTGTAGTATAAGACAGTACCCCTATAGGCAGACTCTGCAGTATAATGCAGCACCCCCATATGCAGACTCTGTAGTATAAGACAGCACCCCCATAGGCAGAACCTGTAGTATAAGACAGCACCCCCCATAGGCAGATCCTGTAGTATAAGGCAGCACCCCCCATAGGTAGATCCTGTAGTATAAGTCAGTACCCCCCATAGGCAGATCCTGTAGTATAAGGCAGCACCCCCCTATAGGCAGATCCTGTAGTATAAGGCAGCACCCCCCATAGTCAGATCCTGTAGTATAAGGTATCACGCCCCAGGAGAAAATTATTTTTTTTCCTCCCTGCAATGTTCAGACTTCAGTCATAGGGGCATCACCAAAATGGTTTCAACCACCACTCAATGTGTAGAGAGCAGCGGCTGTAACCATGGCTCCAGCACTGACTAATAGCAGGCTCATCATTAGGGCCATCTGTCAGTCATAGCAGGTGGAATGGTTGCAGACTCCTCTCTCTATGCACAGAGTGGTGACTGAAGCCATGCCGGTGTCACTCCTGTGACTGAAACCTGAAAACTGCTGGGGAAAGTTTAGTTAATTTCCTCCTGGCAGCGGGGCTCTAAGTGCAGATGCTGGGCAGGTCCAGAGTTAAAGAGAAAAAAAGAAACATACCAAAAAGGCATTCATCTTAAAATAACAAATCTTTATTGGTTAAATAAGCAAAAAAGACAGATAACACATAACATTAACCCCTTAACTCCCAAGGGTGGTTTGTATGTTAATGACCGGGCCAATTTTTACAATTCTGACCACTGTCCCTTTATGAGGTTATAACTCTGGAATGCTTGCATGGATCCCAGAGATTCTATTTGTAACATTTCCGTGACATTTCTTGCGTTTATTTGTGAAAATAACGGAAATTTGGCGAACATTTTGCAATTTTACAACTTTTAATTTTCATGCCTTTAAATCACAGAGATATGTCACACAACCTACTTAATACTAACATTTACCACATTTCTACTTTACATCAGCACAATTTTGGAAGCAAATTTTTTTTTGTTCGGGAGTTATAAGGGTTAAAATTTGACCAGCAATTTCTCATTTTCACAACACCATTTTTTTTAGGGTCCACATCACATTTGAAGTCACTTTGAGGGATATATATGATAGAACACAGAAAAAAGTGACACCATTCTAAAATCTCCACCTCTCCAGGTGCTCAAAATCGCATTTAAGAAGTTTATTAACCCTTCAGGTGTTTCACAGGAATTTTTGGAATGTTTAAAAAAATGAACATTTAGCTTTTTTTCACAAAAAATTTACTTCAGATCCAGTTTGTTTTATTTTACCAAGGGTAACAGGAGAAATTGGAGCCCAAAAGTTGTACAATTTGTCCTGAGTACATAGATACCCCATATGTGGGGGTAAACCACTGTTTGGGCGCATAGCAGAGCTTGGAAGGCAAAATTGGCTGGAATTGAGATAGGATGCCATGTTGCGTTTGGAGAGCCCCTGATGTGCCTAAACAGTGGAAACCCCCCACAAGTGACACAATTTTTGAAAGTAGACCCCTTAAGGAATTTTTCTAGATGTGTTGTGAGAACTTTGAACCCCTAAGTGTTTCATTACAGTTTATGACGCAGAGCCGTGAAAATAAAAAAATAAAAATGTAGCCCCCAGTTTTGTATTTTCCCAAGACTATCAGGAGAAATTGGACCCCAAAAGTTGTTGTCCAATTTGTTCTGAGTACGCTGATACCCCATATGCGGGGGGGACCACCATTTGGGTGCATGGCAGAGCTCAGAAGGGAAGGAGCGCCATTTAGAATGCAGACTTAGGCCTCTTTCACACGTCAGTGTCTCCGGTACGTGTACTGACAGTTTTCTCACGTACCGGAGACACTGACACACGTAGACCCATTCAAATGAATGGGTCTATGCACATGTCTCTGTGTTTTCACGGACCGCGTGTCCGTGTTGAAAACACGGAGACATGTCCATTTTTCTCCGGCAGCATGTACAGCAATACGTCCTGCACACGGAGAACAGTGTGCACTCTCCTCCGTGTGCACATACCACCCACAGGAGAGACAGTAAGCGCTGCCCCCCCACATGTGGTGCTGAAGGCGGCATTCATCTCTTCTCCCCCCGCAGGAGAGAAGAGATGAAAGATCAAGTTTTTTTTCTTTTTTGTTGAAAATAAAGTTTGCAGGTGACCCCCGCCTCCCATCCCCAGTGCGCCGCCCGGCCCCTTGCAGAGAAATACTCACCCAGCTCCCGCGATGTCTCCACTCTCCTCTCTCAGCGCCGGCAGCCTGTCCTGTGTGAGCGGTCACATGGGACCGCTCATTACAGTGATGAATATGTGCATATTCATCACTGTAATGAGCAGCACCACGTGACCTGGTCCTCAGGCGACACACGGCGGCACACGGCTGCCGCACGTGTGCTAAACGGATGTGCCACGTGAGCACACGGACACACGAACATAGATAACTCAGGTACCGATTTCTCCGATACCGGAATTGTCTGGACGTGTGAAAGAGGCCTTAGATGGAATGGTCTGCGGGTGTCAAGTTGTGTTTGCAGAGCCCCTGATGTACCTAAACAGTAGAAACCCCTCACAAGTGACCCCATATTGAAAACTAGACCCCCAAGGAACTTATCTAGATGTGTTGTGAGAACTTTGAACCCACAAGTATTTCACTACAGCAGAGCCGTGAAAATAAAAAATCTGTTTTTTCCCACAAAAATGATTTTTAGCCCCCAAATTTTTATTTTCCCAAGGGTAACAAGAAAAATTGGACCACAATAGTTGCTGTTCAATTTGTCCTGAGTATGCTGATACCCCATATGTTGGGGTAAACCCCTGTTTGGGAGTACGGGAGAGCTCGGAAGGGAAGGAGCACTGTTTTACTTTTTCAACGCAGAATTGGCTGGAATTGTGATCGGACACCATGTCGCATTTGGAGAGCCCCTGATGTGCCTAAACAGTGGAAACCCCCCACTTCTAACTCCAACACATCCCTAAACCTAATCTCAACCCTAACCCGAACACGACCCTAACACTAATCCCAACCCTAACCACACCCCTAACCTCAACACACCTCTAACCCAAACACGCCCCTAACACTAATCCCAACCCTAACCGCACCCCTAACTCCCAGCACACCCCTAACACTAATCCCAACCCTAACCACACTCCTAACCCTGACACACCCCTAACCCTAACCCCAACCGTAAATGTAATCCAAACCCTAATCCTAACTTTAACCCCAACTCTAACCCTAACTTTAGCCCTAACCCTAACTTTAGCCCTAACCCTAACCCTATTGGGAGAATAGAAATAAATACTTTTTTATTTTATTATTTTTCCATAACTAAGGTGGTGATAAAGGGGGTTTGATTTACTATTTATAGTGGGTTTTTATGTTTGGCAGCTGTCACACACTAAAAGATGCTTTTTATTGCAAAAAATAGGTTTTGCGTTACCAAATTTTGAGAGCTATAATTTTTCCATATATTGATCCACAGTTTAACGTGAGGTCTTAATTTTTGCGGGACAAGTTGACGTTTTTATTGGTACCATTTTTGGGCAGATTACTTTTTTTATCGCTTTTTATTCAGATTTTTGTTAGGCAGAATTAACAAAAACCAGCAATTCATGAATTTCTTTTTTTTTTTTTTGGGGGGGGGGGAATTTATACAGTTCCGCGTTTAGTAAAATTGATAAAGCAGTTTTACTATTCAGGTCAGTACGATTACAGCGATGCCTCATTTATATTTTTTTATGTTTTGGAGCTTTTAAACAATAAAAACTATTTTATAGAAAAAATAATTATTTTTGCATCGCTTTATTCTGAGGGCTATAACTTTTTAATTTTTTTGCTGATGATGCTATATGGTAGCTCATTTTTTGCAGGACAAGATGACGTTTTCAGTGGTACTATGTTTATTTATATTCATCTTTTTGATCACGTGTTATTCCATTTTTTGTTCGGCGGTATGATTATAAAGCATTGCTTTTTGCCTCACTTTTTTTTTTACAGTGTTCACTGAAGGGGTTAACTAGTTGGACAGTTTTATAGGTCAGGTCGTTACGGACGCAGCAACACTAAATATGTGTACTTTTATTTTTTTTTTATTATTTACATAAAGAAATGTATTTATTGGAACAATATATTTTTTTTCTTTATTTAGGATTTTTTTTTTTTTTTACACATGGTAAAATGTTTTTTTTTTAACTTTTGTCCCAGGGTGGAATATCGCTGTATGGTGTCAGATCGCTGATCTGACACTTTGCACAGCATCTCCGGGAGGGCTCCCTGCAGCACGGCGCCTTTCTCCGCAGCAGTAACAGCACTGCTTGCACCAGCGATTACTTCGCCTCTCTGCAGCGCAATTTTACTGACTCTACAAGGCGGCATTACACCTCCTGGATTCTGTCTGGCACTGGCACCACTTGTGGGCCCATACAGACAAACTGTGTATTCCAGTATTCAAAAAACCCTGTCTGATGAAGGTCCTATGTTGGGACCGAAAACGTTCATGTTGAACTGGATGCACTGAATAAATGATGTTTTTCTTCACTACAAAATTCTCCTGAGTGCCAAGTATATTATTGCTTTCAGATCAGCGATCTGACAGGCAGTGCTGCAGGCTTGCCGGTGCCTACTCTTAGCAGGCGCTTGCAATCCACCACCCTGTAGGACCCAGAAGGCCCCCCGTGGCCATCTTGGATCCGGGGCTTACAGGGAGGAGGATAGAGGTGATGATAGGAACAACGCAATCACATTGCATTGTTCCGAGGGTCTCAGGGAAGCATGCAGGGAGCCCCCTCCCTGCGTGATGCTTCCCTATGCCGCCGGAAAGCTGCGATCATGTTTGATCGCAGTGTTTCGGGTGTTATTGTGCCTGGAGTGGTCTGTGGTCGAGACCACTCCTGGCACACAGTGCTGTATGTCAGCTGTAATAATCAGCTGACACCTGACGGCGATCGGCCGCGCTCCCCCCGTGAGCACGACTGATCGCCCATGACATGCTATCCCATCCCTGGGAATTAAATCCCAGGTCACCTCGATGGGATAGTACATCAAATGGCAGAAAGGGGTTAAAAACAATTAAGGTATGTGCACACATTGCAGATTTACCTGTGGAAATTTCTGCGCAGATTCTGCATCTCTTGGCAGAAAATGCAGTTAAAAATCTGTATGGATGTGATGCGTTTTTGATGCATTTTTGATTTTCATGTGTTATTTTCATGCGGATTTGTATGCATTTTTGTAGGCTAAATAAAGATCTATTATTTAACAAAAAAATGAATTGTGATGTAATTTCCTTGTCCAACCTCTCCTTTTACATACTCCATTGAAGAATAATGTTTACACACACAAATAGATAGATTAGATAGATAGATCTATAGATAGATCGATAGATAGAGATTAGTGATGGGCGAGCACTAAAATGCTCGGGTCGAGTAAAATGGAATACTCGGGTACTCGACCCGAGCAGCGAGACCAATGTAAGTCTATGGGAAACCCAAGTATTTTTACCGTGATCCCCCTCGGGGGTCCTTTTAAGGTCTAATAACGTCTGAAAATGATGGAAACACTGCTCAAATGACACAGGAACATCATGGGAATCGCCACTGGAAGCATTTCTGACTCCTAGGTCTCAGCTGTATGCAATGTTGTCAGAGTTTCACGCCATTTTTACAGGGGCACCAAAAAACATACAAAAACTAAACCAAAATGGATTTTGCTGGGAAATATGTTAAGGTACATCCTTTCCAGGGTAATGACTTGTAGATATGCCAAAAAAGTTAACCCCACACCAAAATGTTCCTCCTCCACTTGGGCTATGTTCACACACAGCGTTTTTGATGCGTTTTTCAAATATAACATTGCTTTCATCCGGTACAAATGCATTCACTGGGAAATGTCATTGTAAAATTTAACAACCCTAGCTGGCCATGTGTTTTGTCACACATAAGGAGAAACATCTTGTTTCATTTCTGAAGGAGGGACTGTTAAAATCACAAAGCCTCTTTTTAGAGGGGCATCAGGCGGCATTAATATTCTTAAAGGGCCATTATTAAACAGTGGGTCTCCTATGCTGTTATTACCTTTGCAGTGAGTGCCTGGGCTGCCAAGAATTACGACGCACCCCAATAACCCTTTCACCAGAGGTACAGGAGGGCTTCCTGAAAAAATGTTGCTTGAATACAAGGCCTGCCGTGCTATCAAGTCATATGCACCCCAAGAATCCTTTGAACCCAGGTGCTGGATGGCCACAGGAAAATACACTTTACATTAGTCATTTTGTAATCTGTTGTGAACTCTGTTTTTGGGCTCCCTCTTGTGGTCACAAGTGGTACTGTGTGAGTGCTGTCTTTGGGCTCCCTCTGGTGGCTCTTTGTGTCATTCTGCAGGTCTGAGGCTGGATCAGCTGTCTCGTTATCTGTTAGCTGGTTTCCTATTTAGCTCACCTGGACTTTCAGTGTTTGCCTGCTGTCGATGTATTCAGTGCTATTTTGATCTCTCCTGAATTCCTTCGCTATCAGTCTCTCCAAGAGAAGCTAAGTTTTCTGTTTGGTTATTTTTTGCTCATCAGTGTTCAATATGTTTCTTGGTTATTTACTAGTCCTTGTCCAGCTTGCTAATATGTGATTTCCTTGCTTGCTGGTAGCTCTAGGGGGCTGAGTTTCTCCCCTCACACCGTTAGTTGGTGTGGGGGTTCTTGAATTCTCAGCGTGGATATTTTGTATAGGGTTTTTTACTGACCGCACAGTTCCCTGCCTGTCTTCTGCTATCTAGTATTAGTGGGCCTCATTTGCTGAATCTGTTTTCATTTCTACGTTTTGTATTTTCCCCTTACCTCACCGTTATTATTTGTTGGGGGCTTCCTATATCTTTGGGGTCATTTCTCTGAGGCAAGTGAGGTCTTACTTTCTCTATAGGGGTAGCAAGTTTCTCAGGCTGCGTCGAGACGTCCAGGAATTTAGGCACGTTCACCGGCTACCTTCAGTGTGTTTGGTTAGGATCAGGTTTGCGGTCAGTCCAGTTACCACCTCCCTAGACCTCGTTCTATGTTCAGTAACTTAGCTAGTTCATTCTGTGATCCTCAGCCACTAAGGATCATAACAGAACAGCAGGCCAAAGAGTGTTTAATGCATCGCAGAAGTGGGATAAGAGAAGTCCTGAGTACAATTTTTTTTTTCCTCTCCCTTTGCTGCAGTCTGTCCAGCTTCTCTCATCCCCTTAATCTCTGGGTGGCTTTGAGTTCAGCTGCAGACATGGATATTCAGAGTCTGACTTCTAGTGTGGATCATCTTGCTGCAAGGGTGCAAAGCATTCAGGATTTTGTTGTTCACAGTCCTATGTCTGAGCCAAAAGTACCTATTCCTGAGTTGTTTTCTGGAGATAGATCTAGGTTTCTGAATTTTAAGAATAATTGTAAATTGTTTCTTTCTTTGAGACCTCGTTCCTCTGGTGATTCCGCTCAGCAAGTTAGAATTGTTATCTCCCTGTTACGTGGCGACCCTCAAGATTGGGCTTTCTCCCTGGCGCCAGGAGATCCTGCATTGCTGAATGTGGATGCGTTTTTTCTGGCGCTTGGATTGCTTTATGAGGAACCTAATCTTGAGAACCAGGCAGAAAAGACCTTGTTGGCTCTCTCTCAGGGCCAGGATGAAGCTGAGGTGTATTGTCAAAAATTTTGGAAATGGTCGGTGCTTACTCAATGGAATGAGTGTGCCCTGGCTGCAAATTTCAGAGAAGGTCTTTCTGAAGCCATTAAGAATGTTATGCAAGTCTGAATGACTCAATGGCTTTGGCCATTCAGATTGATCGGCGTTTGCGGGAGCGCAAATCTGCGCACCATCTGGCGGTGTTTTCTGAACAGAGACCTGAGTCTATACAATGTGACCGAATTCTGACCAGAATTGAGCGGCAAAATCATAGACGTCAAAATGGGTTGTGCTTTTACTGTGGTGATTCAACTCATGTTATCTCAGCATGCTCTAAGCGCGTAAAAAAAAAATCGCTAAATCTGTCACTGTTGGTACTATACAGCCTAAATTCATTTTGTCTGTTACTTTAATTTGTTCTTTGTCATCCTACTCGGTTATGGCTTTTGTGGATTCAGGTGCTGCCCTGAACCTGATGGATTTGTCGTTTGCCAGGCGCTGTGGTTTTGTTCTGGAGCCTTTAGAATTCCCTATTCCACTGAGGGGAATTGATGCTACACCATTGGCTGAGAATAAGCCTCAGTATTGGACTCAAGTGACCATGTGCATGACTCCTGTACATCAGGAGGTGATTCGCTTTCTTGTGCTGCATAATTTGCATGATGTTGTCGTTTTGGGTCTGCCATGGCTGCAGGCCCATAATCCTGTTCTGGATTGGAAAGCTATGTCTGTTTCAAGTTGGGGTTGCCAGGGGATTCATGGTGATGCTCCTTTGGTGTCAATTGCTTCTTCCACTCCTTCTGAGGTCCCTGAGTTTTTGTCGGACTACCAGGATGTATTTGATGAGCCCAGATCCGGTGCCCTGCCTCCTCACAGGGATTGTGATTGTGCTATAAATTTGATTCCTGGTAGTAAGTTCCCTAAGGGACGACTTTTTAATTTGTCTGTACCAGAACATGCCGCGATGCGGAGTTATATAAAGGAGTCTTTAGAGAAGGGACATATTCGCCCGTCCTCCTCCCCTCTTGGTGCAGGATTCTTTTTTGTGGCCAAAAAGGATGGTTCTCTGAGACCTTGTATAGATTATCGTCTTCTAAATAAAATCACGGTCAAATTTCAGTATCCTTTGCCATTATTATCTGATCTGTTTGCTCGGATTAAGGGGTCCAGTTGGTTCACCAAGATAGATCTTCGTGGTGCGTATAACCTTGTGCGTATTAAGCAGGGGGATGAATGGAAAACAGCATTTAATACGCCCAAAGGCCATTTTGAGTACTTAGTGATGCCTTTTGGACTCTCTAATGCTCCTTCTGTGTTCCAGTCCTTCATGCATGACATCTTCCGAGAATATCTGGATAAATTTATGATTGTGTATCTGGATGACATTTTGGTCTTTTCTGAGGACTGGGAGTCCCATGTGAAGCAGGTCAGGATGGTATTTCAGGTCCTGCGTGCTAATGCCTTATTTGTGAAGGGCTCAAATTGTCTCTTCGGAGTACAGAAGGTTTCCTTTTTGGGTTTTATTTTTTCTCCTTCTACTATTGAGATGGACCCAGTCAAGGTCCAGGCTATTCATGACTGGACTCAGCCTACATCTGTTAAGAGTCTTCAGAAGTTCTTGGGTTTTGCTAATTTTTACCGTCGCTTCATTGCTAACTTTTCTGGCGTGGTTAAACCCTTGACGGATTTGACCAAGAAGGGTTCTGATGTGACTAATTGGTCTCCTGCGGCCGTGGAAGCCTTTTGGGAGCTGAAGAGCTGGTTTTCTTGGGCTCCAGTTTTGTGTCAGCCTGATGTCTCTCTTCCTTTTCAGGTCGAGGTTGATGCTTCTGAGATTGGAGCAGGGGCTGTTTTGTTGCAGAGAAGCTCTGATTAGGGTTGAGCGACCTTTACTTTTATAGGATCGGGTCGGGTTTCACGAAACCCGACTTTTTCAAAAGTCGGGTCGAGTGAAATCGGCCGATCCTATAAAAAAGTCGGGGTCGGGGTCGGCCGAAACTCGAAACCCAATGCAGTGCATTGGGTTTCCAATGGTTCCCAGGGTCTGAAGGAGCGGAAACTCTCCTTCAGGCCCTGGGATCCATATTTAAGTGTAAAATAAAGAATTAAAATAAAAAATATCGCTATACTTACCCTCTGACGGGCCCTCGTACTAACCGGGAACCTTCCTTCCTTAGAATCAGCCTTCCAGGACCTTGCGGTGACGTCGCGGTGACGTCGCGGCTTGTGATTGGTCGCGCGGCCGCCCATGTGACCGCTCGCGCGACCAATCACAAGCCGCGACGTCACCAAAGGTCCTGGAAGGGCTGATTCTTAGGAAGGAAGGCTGCCGGAACGAAGCCGAGGGTGAGTATATTCCTATTAGGTATATACTCACCCTCGGACACGCCCTGCTTCTTTCCGGCAGCCTTCCTTCCTAAGAATCAGCCCTTCCAGGACCTTCGGTGATGTCACGGTGACGTCGCGGCTTGTGATTGGTCGCGCGAGCGGTCACATGGGCGGCCGCGCGACCAATCACAAGCCGCGACGTCACCGCAACGTCACCGCAAGGTCCTGGAAGGCTGATTCTAAGGAAGGAAGGTTCCCGGTTAGTACGAGGGCCCGTCAGAGGGTAAGTATAGCGATATTTTTTATTTTAATTCTTTATTTTACACTTAAATCTGAATTCCGATACCAATTCCCGATATCTTAAACATATCGGGAATCGGTATCGGAATTCCGATTCCAGATTCAGAAGATCGCCGACTTCATGGCCGACCCCACACAGGGGTCGGGTCGGGTTTCATGAAACCCGACTTTGCCAAAAGTCGGCGACTTCTGAAAATTGCCGACCCGTTTCGCTCAACCCTAGCTCTGATTGCTCTGTGATGAAACCTTGTGCTTTCTTTTCAAGAAAGTTTTCGCCTGCCGAGCGGAATTATGATGTTGGTAATCGGGAGTTGTTGGCTATGAAGTGGGCATTTGAGGAGTGGCGACATTGGCTCGAGGGAGCTAAGCATCGTGTGGTGGTCTTGACTGATCACAAAAATCTGATTTATCTCGAGTCGGCCAAGCGGCTGAATCTTAGACAGGCTTGTTGGTCGTTGTTTTTCTCCCGTTTCGATTTCGTGGTCTCGTACCTGCCTGGTTCGAAGAATGTGAAGGCTGATGCTCTTTCTAGGAGTTTTGTGCCTGACTCTCCGGGAGTTTCAGAGCCGGCTGGTATCCTCAGAGAGGGAGTGATTTTGTCTGCCATTTCCCCAGATTTGCGACGAGTGCTGCAGAAATTTCAGGTGGATAGACCTGACCGTTGCCCACCAGAGAGACTGTTTGTCCCAGATAGATGGACCAGCAGAGTTATTTCCGAGGTTCATTCTTCGGTGTTGGCAGGCCATCCTGGGATTTTTGGTACCAGAGATTTGGTAGCTAGGTCCTTCTGGTGGCCTTCCTTGTTGCGGGATCTGCGTTCCTTTGTGCAGTCCTGTGGGATTTGTGCTTGGGTTAAGCCTTGCTGTTCTCGTGCCAGCGGTTTGCTTTTGCCTTTGTCTTTGCCTGTCCCGAAGAGGCCTTGGACGCACATTTCCATGGATTTTATTTCGGATTTTCCAGTCTCTCAGAGAATGTCTGTCATCTGGGTGGTGTGTGATCGTTTTTCCAAAATGGTCCATTTGGTGCCCTTGCCTAAGTTGCCTTCCTCCTCCGATTTGGTTCCTCTATTTTTTCAGAATGTGGTTCGCTTGCACGGCATCCCTGAAAATATTGTGTCCGACAGAGGATCCCAGTTTGTGTCCAGATTTTGGCGGATCTTTTGCGCTAAGATGGGCATTGATTTGTCTTTTTCGTCGGCCTTCCATCCTCAGACGAATGGCCAAACCGAGCGAACTAATCAGACCTTGGAAACTTATTTAAGATGTTTTGTTTCTGCTGATCAGGATGATTGGGTGACTTTTTTGCCATTGGCCAAGTTTGCCCTTAATATTCGGGCTAGTTCTGCTACTTTGGTTTCGCCTTTTTTATGCAATTCTGGTTTTCATCCTCGTTTTTCCTCGGGTCAGGTTGAGCCTTCTGACTGTCCTGGGGTGGATTCTGTGGTGGATAGGTTGCAGCAGATTTGGAACCATGTGGTGGACAATTTGAAGTTGTCACAGGAGAAGGCTCAGCGCTTTGCCAACCGCCGTCGCGGTGTGGGTCCCCGACTTCGTGTTGGGGATTTGGTATGGCTGTCTTCTCGGTATGTTCCTATGAAAGTCTCCTCTCCTAAATTCAAGCCTCGCTTCATCAGTCCTTATAAGATTTTGGAAATCCTTAACCCGGTGTCATTTTGTTTGGACCTCCCAGCGTCGTTTGCCATTCATAATGTGTTCCATAGGTCTTTGTTGCGGAGGTATGTGGTGCCTGTGGTTCCTTCTGTTGAGCCTCCTGCCCCGGTGCTGGTTGAGGGCGAATTGGAGTACGTGGTGGAGAAGATCTTAGATTCTTGTATTTCTAGACGGAGGCTTCATTATTTGGTTAAGTGGAAGGGCTATGGTCAGGAGGATAATTCCTGGGTTGTCGCCTCTGATGTTCATGCGGCCGATTTGGTTCATGCCTTCCATGTGGCTCATCCTGATCGCCCTGGGGGTTTTGATGAGGGTTCGGTGACCCCTCCTCAAGGGGGGGTACTATTGTGAACTCTGTTTTTGGGCTCCCTCTTGTGGTCACAAGTGGTACTGTGTGAGTGCTGTCTTTGGGCTCCCTCTGGTGGCTCTTTGTGTCATTCTGCAGGTCTGAGGCTGGATCAGCTGTCTCGTTATCTGTTAGCTGGTTTCCTATTTAGCTCACCTGGACTTTCAGTGTTTGCCTGCTGTCGATGTAGTCAGTGCTATTTTGATCTCTCCTGAATTCCTTCGCTATCAGTCTCTCCAGGAGAAGCTAAGTTTTCTGTTTGGTTATTTTTTGCTCATCAGTGTTCAATATGTTTCTTGGTTATTTACTAGTCCTTGTCCAGCTTGCTAATATGTGATTTCCTTGCTAGCTGGTAGCTCTAGGGGGCTGAGTTTCTCCCCTCACACCGTTAGTTGGTGTGGGGGTTCTTGAATTCTCAGCGTGGATATTTTGTATAGGGTTTTTTACTGACCGCACAGTTCCTTGCCTGTCTTCTGCTATCTAGTATTAGTGGGCCTCATTTGCTGAATGTTTTCATTTCTACGTTTTGTATTTTCCCCTTACCTCACCGTTATTATTTGTTGGGGGCTTCCTATATCTTTGGGGTCATTTCTCTGAGGCAAGTGAGGTCTTACTTTCTCTATAGGGGTAGCAAGTTTCTCAGGCTGCGTCGAGACGTCCAGGAATTTAGGCACGTTCACCGGCTACCTTCAGTGTGTTTGGTTAGGATCAGGTTTGCGGTCAGTCCAGTTACCACCTCCCTAGAGCTCGTTCTATGTTCAGTAACTTAGCTAGTTCATTCTGTGATCCTCAGCCACTAAGGATCATAACAGTAATCCCATACTGTTTTCTTATGTATTGACTGCAAGGCCTGCCCTGCTACCAAGTCATATGCACCCCAATAAGCCTTTGAACTCAGGTACTGGATGGCCACAGGAAAACCCACTTCACATTATTCAGTTGGTCCTGCCATACTGTTTTCTTATGTATTAACAGCAAGGCCTGCCCTGCTACGAAGTCATATACACCCAAATAAGCCATTGAACCCAGGTACTGGATGGCCAATGGAAAATACACTTCACATTATTCATTTTGTAATCCCATACTGTTTTCTTATGTATTGACTGCAAGGCATGCCCTGCTACCAAGTCATATGCACCCCAATAAGCCTTTGAACCCAGGTACTGGATGGCCACATGAAAATCCACTTTACATTATTCAGTTGGTCCTGCCATACTGTTTTCTTATGTATTAACAGCAAGGCCTGCCCTGCTACGAAGTTATATACACCCAAATAAGCCATTGAACCCAGGTACTGGATGGCCAATGGAAAATACACTTCACATTATTCATTTTGTAATCCCATACTGTTTTCTTATGTATTAACAGCAAGGCCTGCCCTGCTACCAAGTCATATGCATCCCAATAAGCCTTTGAACCCAGGTACTCGATGCCCACTGGAAAACCAACTTCACATTCTTCAGTTGGTCCTGCCATACTGTTTCCATATGCATTGAATGCAAGGGCCGCCTTGACCCAAATTTGCACGCAACACCATCCCCCTTGGAAGAAACATGAAGCAGGGCCTCATAAAAAAACCTGTCCCATTACAAATGAGTGGGTCTCCTAGACTAGCAATGCCCATACAACTAAGTGCATGGGCTTACAAACATTTCCCCATGGGGGTAAATTTCAAAAACATATTTTATGGGGATCATAGACACCCTTGCACAAGAATTGACTGGCTGTAGCAGAAAGGAACAAGATAACCCTGGTGATCTAGTGGCGGAGAATGATGAATGATGAGACATTGCTGAAGGCCTCATTAAAAACTAGGCCCAATGTAAAGGAGTGGGTCTCCTAGACTTGTAATGCCCATACACTAAGTACATGGGCTGACAAACATTTTCCCATGGGGGTACATTTAAAAAAAATATTTTATGGGCATCACATACACCCTTGCCAAAAAATAGACTGGCTGTAGCAGCATGGAACACATTTACTCTGGTGACTTAGTGGTGGTGGATGATGAGACATTAAAGAAGGCTTCATTAAAAACTAGGCCCAATTTAAAGGAGCGGATCTCCTAGACTTGTAATGCCCATACCTAAGTTTAAGGGCTAACAAACATATCCCCCTGGGGGAGTTAAATTATTTTTGGTTTAAAATTATTAATGGGCATCATAAAAACACTCTTGTACAAAAAATGAGTGACTTTGGCATCACGGAATACATTCACCCTGGTGTTCGCATGGTTGTGGATGATGAGGATAAGGAGGAGGATAACACCAAACAGACCAAATCATGAAGCATATGCCCATGTGTTTGGGAAGAGGTGCATGAGAATACACTCAAAAAAATGACAATGTATTTGAGGTTATGTTTCGTGGTTTTAATACGGTGGTGTACAGAAGTCTTGCCCAATCTACCCCTTGTTCATTTTTATGAGTCAGTCTGTCAGCATTTTCAGTTGACATGATGCTCTTATCTGTTATAATTCTACCAGCGGCACTAAAAACCCGCTTTGAAAGAATGCTAGCAGAAGGGCATACCAGGATCTCCAAGGCATAGCGAGCCAGTTCATGCCACGTATCCAGCTTGGATACCCAATAATTAAAAGGCACAGAGGAATCACGGATGACATTTGTACGATCAGCAAGGTACTCCCCCAGCATCTTCCCAAACATTGCACTTCTTGTGACAGCACCCCTTGCCTCTGATGCGGCACGATGGGAGGGTCTGAGAAAACTGTCCAAGAACTTTTTCATTGTTCCCCTGCCTGTGCTGGTTTGTACTTCTGTCTCTCTCGCTTGGACTCCTTGGTTCTACAACACACTCCAACGTCTGCTGCCAGCATTCTCAGATTGGAATTTTTTTTAGTAATTCCGCTACAAGGGCCCTCTGGTACTGCAACATTTTAGTACACCTGTCTGACTCTGGAGGAAGAGATTGAAAGTTCTTCTTGTATCGTGGGTCTAGAAGTGTCACCAACTAGTAATGAGTGTCACCAAAAATTTTAATAATGCGAGGGTCACGGAAAAAGCAGAGCGACATAAAGTCAGCAATGCGTGCCAGACTGCTAACAGGAAACACTTCCGTGTCCTCACCAACAGGATGACAGACCATGCTGCGCTCCTTATCCTCCTCCTGCTCCTGCCATCCATGCTGAACAGATGGTATGACAGCTGTGCTTGTAGTACCGTCTATAGCGCATGAAATTAGCTCCTGTTATTCCTTCTCCTCTTCCTTAATGTCTACCAATCCACATTGGGACAACATGAGGCTAGGCTGAGTGTAATCACCCTGTATGGTTCCTTGCTCCATGTCCTCGTGCTCTGCCTGCAATGCATCCTCTTTAACTGTGAGTAGAGAGGTTTTCAGAATGCAGAGAAGTGGGATGGTGACGCTAATTATGGTTTCATCGCCACTGACCATCTTGGTGCAGTCCTCAAAGTTCTTGAGGATGGTACATATGTCTGACATCCATGTCCACTCCTGAGATCTTATGTGTGGAGTCTGAACAGAATAACGACACCTTGTTGATGCTGGTAGTCAACAACTGCCCTCTTCTGCTCACAAATCCTTTGATACATATGCAATCTAGCGTTCCAATGTGTGGGGACATCACTCACCAGTCGGTGAGCCGGAAGCTGCAAGCTCTGCTGAAGCACAGCAAGGGCAGCTGAAGCTGTAGCTGAGTTTCTAAAATGGGCATACAGACAGCGTACTTTCACAAGCAGATCCGGCAGCTTCAGGAAGCTTTTGAGAAAACGTTGAACGATGAGGTTAAGCACATGGACAAGGGAAGGTACGTGTGTGAGCTCAACTTGCCTCAGAGCCGCCACCAGGTTCCCGCCATTGTCACACATGACCATACCTTGCTGTAGGTTCAGTGGTATCATCCAAAAATCTGACTGCTCTTTCAGGGCTGTCCTCAGCTCTTCATCATTGTGCGGTTTGTCACCTAAGCAGATTATCTTCAGCACAGCCTGATGCCGCTTGTCTGAGGAAGTGCTGCAGTGCTTCCAGCTTCTGACAGATGTGCTCATTTTAGAGATGGAGGATGAAGAGAAGGAGGAAGAGGTGCAGGAGATGTAGACTGTGGGGGCAACCCTGTTTGATGTAGGGCCTGCAATCCTCAGCGTGGGGAGGATGTGTTCCATCCCAAGGTCCGACTGGGTCCCGGCTTCCACTATGTTAACCCAGTGTGCCATCAGTGATATGTACCAACCCCTGCCCACAAACACTTGTCCATGTGTCCATGGTTAGGTGGAATTTCCCAGTAACCGCATTGTTGAGGGCACGGGTTTGGCCCACAAAGTTGGGTGCTTTGCTGCCATGTACCTAGTAGTTTTGCTACCCCTGCTGATGCAAGCATGGCAGGTGGTGCAAAATGCCTCTTTAGGGTGATCGTCAGAGTCTTTAAATAACCAGACTCGGGAAGCTCTAATAGTTGGAATGGCAACTTCCATCATGTTGGGGAACGGATGCACGCCTTCTGTGTGCGGCCACCACACTACTTCTTCTTGCCTGTTGGGGTGCTATGCCTCCTTCCCCATGTATGCTGCTGTCCTTGCTCTGCATGTCCTCCTGCAAGGTTGGGTCAGTTACTATGTCATCCACCACCTCGTCTTCCACATCTGCACCCTGCTCCTCCTGACTTTCTGGCAATTGTGTCTCATCATCGTCCACCTCTTGTGACACTTTCCCACAATTGCCTTTGTGTGACCATGGCTGTTCAAATCTTTGGACATCACTACATGCGATCTCATCTGGCCCCACTTCAAGTTGACTGGCTGAGAGTACAGTATCTTTAAATAGAAAACTGAACAGCTCTTCTGAGTGTCCAAGTGTGGGATCAATTGTCTCAGGGCACTCGGCATGGTGGGAGAAAGGAGGATCAGGATGAGTAATATGCGGTCCACACTCACGGCTACTCAGACTTGACCTTGTGGAAGATGTGGTGGTGGCAAAGTGACTGGAAGCATTATCCGCTTTCCAACCAACAACTGTGTCACACAGCTCTGGCTTCAATAGTGGTGTGCTGCGGTCCCCTAGAAACTGGGACAGGAAGGTCGAGGTCTTTGTTGTGGCCCACTTTCAGCTTGGCCACGGCCTCATCCTCTGCATGCACCATCAGTATCACATCCGCTTCCCCATCCCTTTTCCCTTGCCTTGCTCAATTTAAATGGACTACTGAAATATTTTAAATGTTCAATACAAGTGGATTAATTTAGAGAAAACGTATATGTGATCAGTATGTCTGAAAAGTATTAGGAGACCACAGATAGACCAGATGTCTGACTGAGATAACAGACTGTTGCAAGATAAGGCCTGTATTTTTTCTATTTTTTTAAACAAAAAATACTGTATAGACCAAATTTAGCAAGCAAAAGCCTGGAATGTATGCCTGCAAAGCAAGGATTTTGACACCACAGATACACTGGGCTTCTGACGGAGATAACAGGCTGGCCACATATTGAAACAGTCTGTTATCTCCATCAGACACCTGGTGTATCTGTGCTGTCAAAATCCTCGCTTTGCAGGCATACATTGCATTTTTTGGTCTGCTAGCCTTGGTCTATTCAGTATTTTGTGGTTAATTTTTTTTTAAAGGCCACATATTTAAACAGTCTGATATCTCTGTCAGACGCCTGTTGTGTCTGTGGTGTTCAAATCCTCGCTTTGCAGACATACATAGCATTTTTTGGTCTGCTTGCCTTTTTCTATACAGTATTTTGTGGTTAAAAAAATTTTAAAGCAAAAAAGCTGGCCACATATTGAAACAGTTTTTCTCTCTTCCCACTGCACTGTAGCAGTGGCGTATGGGGTAATATTTGTGGGGTTTATGTCACCTTTGTATTGTAATGGAGAGGCGTCAATAAGATACCTATCCATTACTAATCCTCAAGTTGTTAAAGGGTTAAATAAAGACACAGCAAGAATAAAGTATTTTAATAAAATAAAACACCACACAGTTTGCCATCTTTATTGCACTGCTAATCCATGCGACGCCCTCGATCACCTGTAGAAAAAATAAAATAATAAACCAACAGTATACTCCCTGTTCCGACGTAGTTCATTTAATATCTAGTTTTCTCTGTGCGCGCATGCACTGGCACCCCTGCTGACATTGCCGGCGACGGCGTCTCTCCGTGGCTGGGGGTGGGGTCCAGGGGTTCGCTCCATGTCCGCGCTGATCTCGGCGCGTCCCTGGCAGCCTCTCCCCGGTTCCCCGCCCTCACCCATGACGCACTCGCTGACTCTGCTGGACGGGGCCGTATCAGGTCACATGCGCCGGTTCTTGAGCACAGGATTTAAGTTTTACTACAAGTACCAGCATCCCTTGCGGTCTGGTTTCCGGTCATGTGCACAGATACATCTCCTTCCATTAGTCATGAGCACAGGATTTAAGTTTTACTACAAGTACCAGCATCCCTTGCGGTCTGGTTTCCGGTCATGTGCACAGATACATCTCCTTCCATTGGTCATGAGCACAGGATTTAAGTTTTACTACAAGTACCAGCATCCCTTGCGGTCTGGTTTCCGGTCATGTGCACAGATACATCTCCTTCCATTGGTCATAACTCATATAAAAGGGTCTTATTCCAGCTGTGATGCCATTCCCCCTGAGGAAGGCACTCTGCCAAAATGCGCATAGGGGTTGCGGCATCTCCACACATGTGCTGGTAAGATTCATTCATACTTATTTATGCTGACCACATTAATTGATTTAGTTGTACATTTGGGTTTTATGTACCTGGGTAGCTAGGACTTGGCTTGTGGGTTGTTTTTTTTTTCCCCCTAAGTCTTTACACTATGCACCTTTATTCTTACCCATGGTCCAGAATCCATTTCCATCACTGTTTACATATTTAGGATTTTTTGGTTCCTAACACTGGGGTATATATTTATACTTATTTCATAGCTCCCAACCGTCCCTCATTCTGCGGGATTGCCCCGGATTTGATGCTTTGTCCTGCTGTCCAGCGCAGGACACGCTGATCCCGCATACAACACAGGAGAAGCTGCCGTCACGCCCCCTTGCGTTAGGCCACGCCCCTTCCCCATGTTCCTGAGTCTTACTCTTAGGGCTTCCTGCCTGTGGCATGAAGGAGGCGCTGCCAGCGCTGGGCACGGAGTCATGATCTGCAGGAGGAGGAAGACGAGGAGCTCTGCTGGATGTTGTGCAGGACGAGCAGGCACACCGACCCTCCTGCCCCTGTGTGCGGTGCCAGGTAGGTGCCAGCAGGATAATGAGCTGGAGTGGGCGTGCTCAGTAGCCATGTGCTGCAGCAGGCTGCTTGTTGCTCTGCTTGTAAGGAAACTAGTTCTCACCGTGCAGAGAAATGTGTCCAGATTTACTGATCTGCACCTAATGAGGCTTTGTGCTGTTGCTGCCCCTCCATCACTGCCATGGAAGCAACACATGCCCTGGTGAGGGCACCTGCAGGTGAGCGCCATGCAGCACTGGCACAGGGCTCACACAGCCCCTTCTCTGGTGAGAAGCAAGTGCCCTGGTGATGTGCTGCCTGTTGTGTGGGGTCAGGAGGTGTTTACAGTATGGATGTAGCCGAGCCATGTGTGTATGAAGTGTATGGAGCGGAGCCGTGTGTGTACGAGGTGTACGGAGCGGAGCCGTGTGTGTACGAGGTGTACGGAGCGGAGCCGAGTGTGTACGAGGTGTACGGAGCGGAGCCGTGTGTGTACGAGGTGTACGGAGCTGAGCTGAATGTGTGCGGAGCTGAGTGTGTACGAGGTGAGCGGAGCTGAATGTGTACGGAGCGAAGCTGAGTGTGTACGAGGTGTACGGAGCGGAGCCGTGTGTGTACGAGGTGTACGGAGCTGAGCTGAATGTGTGCGGAGCTGAGTGTGTACGAGGTGTACGGAGCGGAGCCGTGTGTGTACGAGGTGTATGGAGCGGAGCCGTGTGTGTACGAGGTGTATGGAGCGGAGCCGTGTGTGTACGAGATGTACAGAGCGGAGCCGAGTGTGTACGAGGTGTACGGAGCGGAGCTGAATGTGTACGGAGCGAAGCTGAGTGTGTACGAGGTGTACGGAGCGGAGCCGTGTGTGTATGAGGTGTACGGAGCTGAGCTGAATGTGTGCGGAGCTGAGTGTGTACGAGGTGTACGGAGCGAAGCTGAGTGTTACGAGGTGCATGGAGCGGAGCCGTGTGTGTACGGAGCGGAGCCGTGTGTGTACGAGGTGTACGGAGCGGAGCCGTGTGTGTACGAGGTGTACAGAGCGGAGCCGTGTGTGTACGAGGTGTACGGAGCGGAGCCGTGTGTGTACGAGGTGTACGGAGCGGAGCCGAGTGTGTACGAAGTGTACGGAGCGGAGCCGTGTGTGTACGAGGTGTGCGGAGCTGAGTGTGTACGAGGTGAGCGGAGCTGAATGTGTACGGAGCGAAGCTGAGTGTGTACGAGGGGCACGGAGCGGAGCCGTGTGTGTACGAGGTGTACGGAGCTGAGCTGAATGTGTGCGGAGCTGAGTGTGTACGAGGTGTACGGAGCGGAGCTGAATGTGTACGGAGCGAAGCTGAGTGTGTACGAGGTGTACGGAGCGGAGCCGTGTGTGTACGAGGTGTACGGAGCGGAGCCGTGTGTGTACGAGGTGTACGGAGAGGAGCCGTGTGTGTACGAGGTGTACGGAGCGGAGCCGTGTGTGTACGAGGTGTACGGAGCGGAGCCGTGTGTGTACGAGGTGTACGGAGCGGAGCCGTGTGTGTACGAGGTGTACGGAGCGGAGCCGTGTGTGTGTACGAGGTGTACGGAGCGGAGCTGCATGTGTACAGAGCGGAGTGTGTACGAGTTGTACGGAGCGGAGCCGTGTGTATGAGGTGTACGGAGCGGAGCCGTGTGTATGAGGTGTACGGAGCGGAGTCATGTGTACGGAGTGGAGTCGTGTGTGTATGAGGTGTACGGAGCGGAGCTGAATGTGTACAGAGCAGAGCTGAATGTGTACAAGGTGTACGGAGCGGAGCTGAGTGTATTGAGGTGAGCGGAGCTGTGTGTATGAGGTGTACAGAGCGGAGCCGTGTGTATGAGGTGTACGGAGCGGAGCCGTGTGTATGAGGTGTACGGAGCGGAGTCATGTGTACGGAGTGGAGTCGTGTGTGTATGAGGTGTACGGAGCGGAGCTGAATGTGTACAGAGCAGAGCTGAATGTGTACAAGGTGTACGGAGCGGAGCTGAGTGTATTGAGGTGAGCGGAGCTGTGTGTATGAGGTGTACAGAGCGGAGCCGTGTGTATGAGGTGTACGGAGCGGAGTCGTGTGTATGAGGTGTATGGAGCGGAGCTAAATGTGTACGAAGCGGAGCCGCGTGTGTACGAGGTGTATGGAGTAGAGCGTGTGTGTACGGAGCGCAGCCGCGTGTGTAGGAGTAGCTATGTGTGGCCATTATACGGTGCGAAGTGTCATGTGCGGTCATTATACAGTATGGAGCATCATGTGCAGTCATTATACAGTATGGCCAAATCCAAATTGAAGAAAAGGACAGCGCCACACCGGATAGTGAAAAGCAGCTCACATATTTATCCTGCCTCCTGCGGCAACGTTTCAGTCCAAAGACCTTTGTCAAGCTTGGCAAAGGTCTTTGGACCGAAACGTTGCCGCAGGAGGCAGAATAAATATGTGAGCTGCTTTTCACTATCCGGTGTGGCGCTGTCCTTTTCTTCAATTTGGATTTGGTTGTTCTGTCTGGGATGGACCCCCTGGTGAGGATGTGCGCCCCGATGTCCATAGAGACTATATAATTATAGGGTGCGGCTTTACTGCTTTTTTTTAAATTATACAGTATGGAGCATCATGTGCAGTCATTATACAGTATGGAGCATCATGTGCGGTCATTATACAGTATGGAGCATCATGTGGGGCCATTATATAGTATGGAGCATCATGTGTGGCCATTATACAGTATGGAGCATCATGTGTGGCCATTATATAGTATGGAGCGTCATGTGTGGCCATTATACAGTATGGAGCATCATGTGGGGCTATTATACAATATGGAGCATCATGTGTGGCCATTATACAGTATGGAGCACTGTGTGGCCATAGTTTTTTGTTTATAATTATTCTTTATGAAAGTGTGATCAGCAGTGCTAAATGGGTGTGATTGGGACGTGGATATGGGTGTGGCTAGTTATGAATGGGTGTGGTCAGAGGCGTGGCCTAAAACTTGCCGCGGCGCGCAAAGCGCGCCGCAAGCTTTGTCCCTCTTTCCCATCTTCAAAAGTTGGGAGGTATGCTTATTTATATTTATCTCTGGTAACTATTTTATACTAACCCTTTGTGTACGATCCCTTTTTTTCCTATTCATCCCATTGTGGTCTTGCTATGTGTTTATTTATTTATTTTTGTTAATATCTTGCCCTCCTGTTGGTGACGCCTTTTGTTGCTATTTTTGGCTCACTAAGCACTATTGGCTACAATATTTTATTGACTTTTTATATGTACTAATAAAGTTTTCTATCATTGTTCTTGCATACGTGTCTTTTTGTATGTTTAAACTACTCAATAGTAGTCAATGGGTGCAGAAATGCTGCAAATCCACAAAAAGAATTGACATGATGTGGAAAATAAATCGCTGTAAATCGGAGCATATTTTTCTGCAGCATGTGCACACCAATTCTCAATTTTCCAATGACTACCATTGGTGGTGCACTACACTGTGGATTTGATGCAATTGCATGAGTCCAAAACACTGCGGAAATGCATCAAAATCCGCAATGTGCGCACATAGCCTTAAAGCCCTAAAATGGGAATCGCTAAAACATAATTCCTGATCTGTGCATAGTAAAGCTAATGTCAAAACCTCCAATACCTCCTATGGATATTTAATCACATATGTCAATTAAATCCCTATACAAATATGTGGTGCATAGTAGAAATATATTAAATATTAAGAACAATGCCAAAAGCCAGAACGCTATTAACCTGCAGATTAACCTCATACAGTGGCATGCAAAAGTTTGGGCACCCCTGGTCAAAATTACTGTTATTGTGAATAGTTAAGCAAGTTGAAGATAAAATGATCTCTAAAAATCCTAATATTAAAAATGACACATTTCCTTTGCATCTTAGGCAAAAAAAATATATTGTCTTTTTATATTTTAGAAATTACAAAAAGTAAATGGGCTGATTATTATTATTATTATACATTTTTAAAGTGCCATTTATTCCATGGTGCTTTACATGTGAAAGGGGCAAATATAGACAAGTACAAGGAGCCTGGGGAATAACGAGGAGACAGGCGGATTAGTTGGGCAGCAGAGTGTAGGATGGATTGGAGTGGTGCCAGAGTGCTAGAGGGGAGGCCAGAGAGTAGGAGGTTGCAATGGTCAAGTTGGAGATGATAAGGGTGTACATTAGTGTTTTTGTGGTTTCATGGTTATGGAATGCACAGATCTGGGAAATATTTTTGAGTTTGAGTCGGCAGGTGGAGGCAAAGGCTTGGAAATGTGGCTTGAAAGAGAGGGCAAAGTTGAGGATCACCCCAAGGCACCCAGCATGTGCGACTGGGGAAAGTGAGCAGCCATTGACATTGATGGATAGGTCTCGTGGTGGGGTACAGTGAGATGGCAGATGCAAAAGTTTGGGTGTCCTTGGAGATTTATGTGCTCAGATAACTTTGACCAAGGTTACAGCTATTAATTAGTCTGTTAGGGTTATGGCCTGTTCACCATCATCGTTAGGGAAGGTCAGGTGATGCAAATGTCCCAGCTTTATAAAAACTCAGCCTCCGCTAACTTTGTGCCAAAAGACTGCAGCCATGTGTGCTTCTAAGCAGCTGCCTAGCATTCTGAAAATGGTGGAGGTCCACAAAACTGGAAAAGGCTATAAGGTATAAAAATGTTGTTTAAGTGGCCCTTTCCTCAGTTCGAAATGTAATTAAGAAATGGTAGTTAACAGGAACAGTGGAGGTCAAGATAAAGTCTGGAAGATGAAGTAAAATTTCAGTGAGAGCTGCTTGAAGAATTGCTAGAGGGGCAAATCAGAACCCCCGCTCAACTGCAAAACACCTTCAGAAAAATTTAGCAGACTCTGGATTTGTGGTATATTGTTCTACAGTTCAGAGGCACCTGCACAAAAATGGCCTTCATTGAATAGTCATCAGAAGAAAACCTCTCCTGTGTCCTCGCCATAAAATTCAGTATCAGACATATTGAAAAGAACATGAAGAAATTGACACGTCACTCCTCTTCAAATATGTGTGGAAAAACTGGTGCCTGAGACAAGGGTCACCACTCCCTTATCACTTGAAAAAAGAAGAAAGTCCCGGCACTCAAAATAGTACTATTTGCCAAAAATAATTTTATTAAAGAGATATGTTCCAGAAAAAACGTAACGTTTCGGTCTAAACATTGACCTTCATCAGACTGGAGTACATACATAGAACAAAGAAAAATAAGGAAAGTCAGATAATAATACATGTCCATCACTTGTATAATTCATCATGATATAGAAATATAATATTTTTGGAATAAACAATTTCTAATAATAAAACATAAAATGAAACAGAAGAAAAGGTACAATATCTTGTTGTGTCAGCATAATATGACAACTGATTCAGGGTTAACTGCAACAATAGGTCCCTTATAGGACTATAACCTATGTAAAAAATCTCTCAATGGTAGGTTCATACAAGGCAATCTGGTCACATAATTTATGATCACTCTTTATAGTCAAGGTATACCAGGTAAAAAAGGGGATGTCTCCTAGTATATATATAAAAAAATAATAAAAAAAATAATAAAAAAAAACTAAATAGAAGCAGGAACCAAAGAAGAAAAACAGAAACCAAATCAAAGAAAAAATAAAGAAATGAAAAAATGGATTGGTTGTCTTACCAAGGAACTAAAAAGCGTATGTGCTCATGTTAGAAGTCCTATAGATATTCTATGGATAATAGGGGGCCATCCATATGAGGGTCCTAAGGCAAAACATCAGTCAAATGGAGAGACATCGGTCAGTAGTCCATGCCATAAATAGCAATAAATACAAAGTTCCTGTTGTGAAAAGTGAAGCTTCTTACCAGTAGAACATTTAGTAGTGGGATCCGACGCTTCCGCGTGTAAGGGCAAAAGATGGTGGATGGACGCCATGAACTAACACGGCACGGCGCCCTCTTATTATACTAGCTAGACCGGAAGATCAGGTGAAAAAACCACGGCGCTTATGTGACGTGTTGAGCGTCGCTGAACCGCATGTGGAACGCAGTCCGAGTCTGTGCTGTGCTGCCAATAGGCATCATAAAGTATAAAGCCCTGTTTGATACGGCGCGACCCAACCGGAAGTGCGTCACGGTGATTCTCGGTCCAGCGGAAGTGCTCAGTGAAGCGCTCTGGTGGAACGCAAACGGACATCCAGTGACAAAAGAAAAGGGGCGGTGTAGAAGGCGGTCCTCATCGCTGGAGCGCTGGGTGAGTATAATGTCCCGTGAATCAGAAAAGGGAAAAGAAGAAAAGAAAAAAAGAAAATGAACAAATGGAACAAATTTCTATGAACAGAAGAGGCGGGGACATAACTAAGAAATTACTAGCAAGAGAGGCATTTTAGATTCATTTCCTCCAGAGTATGGAACCACGTGGTCTCAATAGAGATTTTGATGTTATTAGTTTATTTTGATTCCACTATAATGACCACTTGCTTGTCGTCCGCCCTATTCTCTTATATGTTCATACAGTACTGTTCATATATTTCTGTAATATCTATGTAAGATGTGCCGTTTATTTAAGACATTGTGCTTACTTTATATATTTCATATATTGATTTGTCTTTTTTGATGTCTCCTAGGTCCACCCATGATATATTTTTTTCTTTTCTTTTTTTCTTTTCTTCTTTTCCCTTTTCTGATTCACGGGACATTATACTCACCCAGCGCTCCAGCGATGAGGACCGCCTTCTACACCGCCCCTTTTCTTTTGTCACTGGATGTCCGTTTGCGTTCCACCAGAGCGCTTCACTGAGCACTTCCGCTGGACCGAGAATCACCGTGACGCACTTCCGGTTGGGTCGCGCCGTATCAAACAGGGCTTTATACTTTATGATGCCTATTGGCAGCACAGCACAGACTCGGACTGCGTTCCACATGCGGTTCAGCGACGCTCAACACGTCACATAAGCGCCGTGGTTTTTTCACCTGATCTTCCGGTCTAGCTAGTATAATAAGAGGGCGCCGTGCCGTGTTAGTTCGTGGCGTCCATCCACCATCTTTTGCCCTTACACGCGGAAGCGTCGGATCCCACTACTAAATGTTCTACTGGTAAGAAGCTTCACTTTTCACAACAGGAACTTTGTATTTATTGCTATTTATGGCATGGACTACTGACCGATGTCTCTCCATTTGACTGATGTTTTGCCTTAGGACCCTCATATGGATGGCCCCCTATTATCCATAGAATATCTATAGGACTTCTAACATGAGCACATACGCTTTTTAGTTCCTTGGTAAGACAACCAATCCATTTTTTCATTTCTTTATTTTTTCTTTGATTTGGTTTCTGTTTTTCTTCTTTGGTTCCTGCTTCTATTTAGTTTTTTTTTATTATTTTTTTTATTATTTTTTTATATATATGCTAGGAGACATCCCCTTTTTTACCTGGTATACCTTGACTATAAAGAGTGATCATAAATTATGTGACCAGATTGCCTTGTATGAACCTACCATTGAGAGATTTTTTACATAGGTTATAGTCCTATAAGGGACCTATTGTTGCAGTTAACCCTGAATCAGTTGTCATATTATGCTGACACAACAAGATATTGTACCTTTTCTTCTGTTTCATTTTATGTTTTATTATTAGAAATTGTTTATTCCAAAAATATTATATTTCTATATCATGATGAATTATACAAGTGATGGACATGTATTATTATCTGACTTTCCTTATTTTTCTTTGTTCTATGTATGTACTCCAGTCTGATGAAGGTCAATGTTTAGACCGAAACGTTACGTTTTTTCTGGAACATATCTCTTTAATAAAATTATTTTTGGCAAATAGTACTATTTTGAGTGCCGGGACTTTCTTCTTTTTTCATATTGAAAAGAACATCTGAACAAGCCTGATGCATTTTGGAAACAAGTCCTGTGGACCGATGAGGTTAAAATAGAACTCGCTGGCCACTAGAGTTGAGCGACTTTCATTTTTTTAAGATCGAGTCGGGTTTTGTGAAACCCGATTTTGTCCAGAGTCGAGTCGAGTGCAGTCGGCCGATTATCGCTAAAAGTCGGGGATCGACCGAAACACGAAACCCAATGCAAGTCAATGGGGAAGCATAGTCGGCAGTGAGTGGAGGCCAGGAAAACACCTACAGTGCCCATTTTAATGCCAAAAACATCCATTCTTGTTTCTGAAGCTTGTCAATCTTAATTAACTTTATAATAATAGTTGGGCATAGGGAATTGGGGGTCATTTGGCAAAAGTTGTGGGGGGAGTAGGGCCGGCTCAAGTTTTTCGTGGGCCCAGGAAATGCGGACTACGTCACGGCGGTGTTGCAGGGAAAGGTAAGTATTTCAACGTTGCAAGTGCTGTGATCCTGAGCAAGCAGGGGGGGCCCACTCGTTCGCATTGGCACTGGCACAGGGCCCCTCAAAGTACAGCGATGTGTGTTTGCATGGCGGGGGCGCCTCCCACCAGCAGCGACACTTTTGCGTACTCTGAGGGGCCCTGTGCCAGTGACGTCGCCAACGAGTATGCCACCCCACCTGATGAAGGAACCTGCACTTTCATCTGCACCTTCCTCTCTGTCCCTGTGTAAGGTGGTATAACATGCGGGAAGGGGAACCTTACTTTCAGCAGGGTCAGATTCTGGCTGTGTAGAGTATAAGGGGAATGTATTGGTCTAGGTCAATGTACCAGCAGACTCATCTAGCAGTGGCTGGGCAATGGGCAGGATGAGGAGGAAACAGATATAGGGCCAAAGAATAAAGTAGGCTAAATGCAGTTCAAAATTGGTAACAGGACTAAACAGGCGGCATTGCTTTGTTCAGTGGAGTAGCAAACCCAAGAGCAGCAGACACTGTTTCAAGGGCATAACCACACTAGTAGGCCAAATGCAGTTTAATATCTGATAGTATAGGGCGAAAGCCAGAATGTGGAAGCTCAGCTTTGTTCAGTTGAGGACAACACCAGGCAGGGGCAGACAGACACCTTTAGTAGGCCGGAACAGCCAATTGCATTTTTAAAAATGGTAATTTGGAACTGAAGGTTGAAGCTCAGCTTTATTCAGTTGAGGACAACACCAGGCAGGGGCAGACATTCACCTTTAGTAGGCCGGAACAGCCAATTGCATTTTTAAAAATGGTAATTTGGAACAGAAGGTTGAAGCTCAGCTTTAGTCAGTTGAGGACAACACCAGGCAGGGGCAGACAGACACCTTTAGTAGGCCGGAACAGCCAATTGCATTTTTAAAAATGGTAATTTGGAACTGAAGGTTGAAGCTCAGCTTTATTCAGTTGAGGACAACACCAGGCAGGGGCAGACAGACACCTTTAGTAGGCCGGAACAGCCAATGGCATTTTTAAAAATGGTAATTTGGAACAGAAGGTTGAAGCTCAGCTTTATTCAGTTGAGGACAACACCAGGCAGGGGCAGACAGACACCTTTAGTAGGCCGGAACAGCCAATTGCATTTTTAAAAATGGTAATTTGGAACAGAAGGTAGAAGCTCAGCTTTATTCAGTTGAGGACAACACCAGGCAGGGGCAGACAGACACCTTTAGTAGGCCGGAACAGCCAATTTTTTAAAAAAACAGCAGTTAGTAAGAGGCAGAAGGTAGAAGCTCAGCTTTATTCAGTTGAGGACAACACCAGGCAGGGGCAGACAGACACCTTTAGTAGGCCGGAACAGCCAATTGCATTTTTAAAAATGGTAATTTGGAACAGAAGGTTGAAGCTCAGCTTTATTCAGTTGAGGACAACACCAGGCAGGGGCAGACAGACACCTTTAGTAGGCCGGAACAGCCAATATTTTAAAAAAACAGCAGTTAGTAAGAGGCAGAAGGTAGAAGCTCAGCTTTATTCAGTTGAGGACAACACCAGGCAGGGGCAGACAGACACCTTTAGTAGGCCGGAACAGCCAATTGCATTTTTAAAAATGGTAATTTGGAACAGAAGGTTGAAGCTCAGCTTTATTCAGTTGAGGACAACACCAGGCAGGGGCAGACAGACACCTTTAGTAGGCCGGAACAGCCAATTTTTTAAAAAAACAGCAGTTAGTAAGAGGCAGAAGGTAGAAGCTCAGCTTTATTCAGTTGAGGACAACACCAGGCAGGGGCAGACAGACACCTTTAGTAGGCCGGAACAGCCAATTGCATTTTTAAAAATGGTAATTTGGAACAGAAGGTTGAAGCTCAGCTTTATTCAGTTGAGGACAACACCAGGCAGGGGCAGACAGACACCTTTAGTAGGCCGGAACAGCCAATTGCATTTTTAAAAATGGTAATTTGGAACTGAAGGTTGAAGCTCAGCTTTATTCAGTTGAGGACAACACCAGGCAGGGGCAGACAGACACCTTTAGTAGGCCGGAACAGCCAATTGCATTTTTAAAAATGGTAATTTGGAACTGAAGGTTGAAGCTCAGCTTTATTCAGTTGAGGACAACACCAGGCAGGGGCAGACAGACACCTTTAGTAGGCCGGAACAGCCAATGGCATTTTTAAAAATGGTAATTTGGAACAGAAGGTAGAAGCTCAGCTTTATTCAGTTGAGGACAACACCAGGCAGGGGCAGACATTCACCTTTAGTAGGCCGGAACAGCCAATTGCATTTTTAAAAATGGTAATTTGGAACAGAAGGTTGAAGCTCAGCTTTATTCAGTTGAGGACAACACCAGGCAGGGGCAGACAGACACCTTTAGTAGGCCGGAACAGCCAATTTTTTAAAAAAACAGCAGTTAGTAAGAGGCAGAAGGTAGAAGCTCAGCTTTATTCAGTTGAGGACAACACCAGGCAGGGGCAGACAGACACCTTTAGTAGGCCGGAACAGCCAATTGCATTTTTAAAAATGGTAATTTGGAACAGAAGGTTGAAGCTCAGCTTTATTCAGTTGAGGACAACACCAGGCAGGGGCAGACAGACACCTTTAGTAGGCCGGAACAGCCAATGGCATTTTTAGAAATGGTAATTTGGAACAGAAGGTAGAAGCTCAGCTTTATTCAGTTGAGGACAACACCAGGCAGGGGCAGACATTCGCCTTTAGTAGGCCGGAACAGCCAATTGCATTTTTAAAAATGGTAATTTGGAACAGAAGGTTGAAGCTCAGCTTTATTCAGTTGAGGACAACACCAGGCAGCGGCAGACAGACACCTTTAGTAGGCCGGAACAGCCAATTGCATTTTTAAAAATGGTAATTTGGAACAGAAGGTAGAAGCTCAGCTTTATTCAGTTGAGGACAACACCAGGCAGGGGCAGACAGACACCTTTAGTAGGCCGGAACAGCCAATTTTTTAAAAAAACAGCAGTTAGTAAGAGGCAGAAGGTAGAAGCTCAGCTTTATTCAGTTGAGGACAACACCAGGCAGGGGCAGACAGACACCTTTAGTAGGCCGGAACAGCCAATTGCATTTTTAAAAATGGTAATTTGGAACAGAAGGTTGAAGCTCAGCTTTATTCAGTTGAGGACAACACCAGGCAGGGGCAGACAGACACCTTTAGTAGGCCGGAACAGCCAATGGCATTTTTAGAAATGGTAATTTGGAACAGAAGGTAGAAGCTCAGCTTTATTCAGTTGAGGACAACACCAGGCAGGGGCAGACATTCACCTTTAGTAGGCCGGAACAGCCAATGGCATTTTTAGAAATGGTAATTTGGAACAGAAGGTAGAAGCTCAGCTTTATTCAGTTGAGGACAACACCAGGCAGGGGCAGACATTCACCTTTAGTAGGCCGGAACAGCCAATTGCATTTTTAAAAATTGTAATTTGGAACAGAAGGTTGAAGCTCAGCTTTATTCAGTTGAGGACAACACCAGGCAGGGGCAGACAGACACCTTTAGTAGGCCGGAACAGCCAATTTTATAAGAAAAAAGCAGTTAATAAGAGGCAGAAGGTAGAAGCTCAGCTTTATTCAGTTGCAGCTTCTTGGCAATAATATAAAGAAGACGCGACAGGACAACACTCGGTGGATGCCATATCTGTGTTTTCAATGGAAAAAAACCTTTCAGTTAACTACTTGCAGGAGCAAGTTTTTGTAGCTGGTGGACAATTTTTTTTAAAAAAAGCAGTTAATAAGAGGCAGAAGGTAGAAGCTCAGCTTAATTCAGTTGCAGCTTCTTGGCAATAATATAAAGAAGACGCGACAGGACAACACTCGGTGGATGCCATATCTGTGTTTTCAATGGAAAAAAACCTTTCAGTTAACTACTTGCAGGAGAAAGTTTTTGTAGCTGGTGGCCAATTTTTGTACTGTACCAGTTTTTTGTTGTATGTGTTTTTGTTTTTAATGTTAAAATGTCTGCATTTGATATCTCTCCAGTATTTTCTTTTTTATAAGCAAAATACTGCAGTTTTACATCGGTTACATGGATACAAAGGCAGCTTGGTGGTGAGTGGAGGAGTATTTAAAGTAGGGACCGCAGACAGGCTATCAAAGGCCTAAAATAACAAACAATAGGCTCATGGCAGCTTTACAGCGGTTACATGGATACACAGGCAGCTTGGTGGTGAGTGGAGGAGTATTTAAAGTAGGGACCGCAGACAGGCTATCAAAGGCCTAAAATAACAAACAATAGGCTCATGGCAGCTTTACAGCGGTTACATGGATACACAGGCAGCTTGGTGGTGAGTGGAGGAGTATTTAAAGTAGGGACCGCAGACAGGCTATCAAAGGCCTAAAATAACAAACAATAGGCTCATGGCAGTTTTACAGCGGTTACATGGATACACGGGCAGGCAGCTTGGTGGTCAGTGGAGGAGTATTTAAAGTAGGGACCGCAGACAGGCTATCAAAGGCCTAAAATAACAAACAATAGGCTCATGGCAGCTTTACAGCGGTTACATGGATACACAGGCAGCTTGGTGGTGAGTGGAGGAGTATTTAAAGTAGGGACCGCAGACAGGCTATCAAAGGCCTAAAATAACAAACAATAGGCTCATGGCAGCTTTACAGCGGTTACATGGATACACAGGCAGCTTGGTGGTGAGTGGAGGAGTAGTGCAAGGAGTGTCTGTCCCAGTACTCCCAAAATATAAATAGATGTTAATGTCTCGCAAAACAACCAAAACAAAAAAAAAGGTGGCATACTTAGGTACAGGGGTGGGCTCATCTACTGAGTTTCTGACATAGTAATTTGGCAGTAACTATTTAATGGTGCCAATATAGGACACAGACACAGACTACTTTAAGTTGCATCATAGATGTCTACAAATTTGTATTGTCAGTGCCAGACATTGAATGATGTCAGCGAATAGACTAAAGATTGGTGGAGCTGTGCGACATAATTTTGCACGTGGTAGAGCACATTTTGAGCTGGGGTAGGGGGGAACTCTCTTGAGGCCGGCGGGACCGCCCCAGGGCCCCTCATGTTACAACGGTGTGTCTGACGTTGGGTGCGCACCACCACCGCCAGAGACACTACATTGTACTATGAGGGACCCAGTAGCAATGCCGTCAACCAAAAGCGAGCACACCCACCTCTTCAGACAAACAGCAGTCTCACGGGTGCTTGCACCAAGTCGCGATACCACGGCCCCGTGTGGGGAGTTTTGCCATTTAGGGAGGTGTAAACATGTCGTATGCTGTACAATCAGCTGCAGCAAATTAGACATTAGAAAAGTAATTCACAGGCAAGAGCTTTTCATAGGAAAGCTAGGTGTCGGCCGGGCAAGGTGGGGCAAAAGATTTCGAAATCCAGTTGTGGTTCATTTTAATGAATGTTAGATCGTCAACATTTTGGGTAGCCAGACGAGTCCTTTTTTCGGTTAATATTGAACCTGCAGCACTGAATACTCTTTCTTAAAGGACACTTGCTGCCGGGCAAGCAAGCTCCTGCAATGCATATTCTGCCAATTCTGGCCAGGTGTCTAATTTGGAGGCCCAGTAATCAAATGGGAATGACGGTTGAGGGAGAACATCGATAAGGGATGAAAAATAGTTAGTAACCATACTGGACAAATGTTGTCTCCTGTCACTTTCAATTGATGCAGCAGTACCTGTCCTGTCTGCGGTCATAGCAAAATCACTCCACAACCTGGTCAGAAAACCCCTCTGTCCAACGCCACTTCTGATGTGTGCACCCCTAACACTCCTAGTCTGCTGCCCCCTGGAGCTCGTGTGAGAACGATCACGTGCGCTGTGTGCTGGGAATGCCTGAAGCAAACGGTCAACAAGAGTTGATTGTTTGGTTGCTAATATTAGTTCCAAGTTCTCATGTGGCATAATATTTTGCAATTTGCCTTTATAGCGTGGATCAAGGAGGCAGGCCAACCAGTAATCGTCATCGTTCATCATTTTCGTAATGCGTGTGTCCCTTTTTAGGATACGTAAGGCATAATCCGCCATGTGGGCCAAAGTTCCAGTTGTCAAATCTCCGGTTGTGATTGGTTGAGGGGCAGTTGCAGGCAAATCTACGTCACTTGTGTCCCTCAAAAAACCAGAACCCGGCCGTGACACGCAACCAATTTCCTGTGCCCCCGGGAAAGGTTCGGCATTAAAAATATACTCATCCCCATCATCCTCCTCGTCCTCCACCTCCTCTTCGCCCGCTACCTCGTCCTGTACACTGCCCTGACCAGACAATGGCTGACTGTCATCAAGGCTTTCCTCTTCCTCTGGTGCAGACGCCTGCTCCTTTATGTGCGTCAAACTTTGCATCAGCAGACGCATTAGGGGGATGCTCATGCTTATTACGGCGTTGTCTGCACTAACCAGCCGTGTGCATTCCTCAAAACACTGAAGGACTTGACACATGTCTTGTATCTTAGACCACTGCACACCTGACAACTCCATGTCTGCCATCCTACTGCCTGCCCGTGTATCCTCCCACAAATAAATAACAGCACGCCTCTGTTCGCACAGTCTCTGAAGCATGTGCAGTGTTGAGTTCCACCTTGTTGCAACGTCTATGATTAGGCGATGCTGGGGAAGGTTCAAAGACCGCTGATAGGTCTGCATACGGCTGGCGTGTACAGGCGAACGTCGGATATGTGAGCAAAGTGCACGCACTTTGAGGAGCAGGTCGGAGAACCCAGGATAAGTTTTCAATAAGCACTGCACCACCAGGTTTAAGGTGTGAGCCAGGCAAGGAATGTGTTTCAGTTGGGAAAGGGAGATGGCAGCCATGAAATTCCTTCCGTTATCACTCACTACCTTGCCTGCCTCAAGATCTACTGTGCCCAGCCACGACTGCGTTTCTTGTTGCAAGAACTCGGATAGAACTTCCGCGGTGTGTCTGTTGTCGCCCAAACACTTCATAGCCAATACAGCCTGCTGACGCTTGGCAGTAGCTGGCCCATAATGGGACAACTGGTGTGCAAAAGTGTCATCTGCCGATGGAGTGGTTGGCAGACTGCGTTCTGTGGAAGAGCTGTAGCTTCTGCAGGAGGACGAGGAGGAGGAGGAGGAGGGGGTGCGAACGCCTACAGCCAACTGTTTCCTAGACCGTGGGCTAGGCACAACTGTCCCTAAATTGATGTCGCCTGTGGACCCTGCATCCACCACATTCACCCAGTGTGCCGTGATGGACACATAACGTCCCTGGCCATGCCTACTGGTCCATGCATCTGTAGTCAGGTGCACCTTTGTACTCACAGATTGCCTGAGTGCATGGACGATGCGCTGTTTAACATGCTGGTGCAGGGCTGGGATGGCTTTTCTGGAAAAAAAGTGTCGACTGGGTAGCTCGTATCGTGGTTCAGCGTACTCCATCAGGGCTTTGAAAGCTTCGCTTTCAACTAACCGGTAGGGCATCATCTCTAACGAGATTAGTCTAGCTATGTGGGCGTTAAAACCCTGTGTACGCGGATGCGAGGATAAGTACTTCCTTTTTCTAACCAGAGTCTCATGTAGGGTGAGCTGGACTGGAGAGCTGGAGATCGTGGAACTTTCGGGTGTGCCGGTGTACATGGCAGACTGAGAGACGGTTGGAGACGGTATTGTTTCCGCCGGTGCCCTAGATGCAATATTTCCTCCTACAAAACTGGTGGTTCCCTGACCCTGACTGCTTTTGGCTGGCAAAGAAACCTGCACAGATACTGCCGGTGGTGCGGAAAATGGTGGCCTTACAGTGACGGAAGGGATGTTGCGTTGCTGACTAGCTTCATTGGCCGAGGGTGCTACAACCTTAAGGGACGTTTGGTAGTTAGTCCAGGCTTGAAAATGCATGGTGGTTAAGTGTCTATGCATGCAACTAGTATTTAGACTTTTCAGATTCTGACCTCTGCTTAAGCTAGTTGAACATTTTTGACAGATGACTTTGCGCTGATCAGTTGGATGTTGTTTAAAAAAATGCCAGACTGCACTCTTCCTAGACTCGGATCCCTTTTCAGGGATTGCAGACTGAGCTTTAACCGGATGGCCACGCTGTCCTCCAACAGGTTTTGGCTTTGACACGCGTTTTGGGCCAGATACGGGCCCGGCAGATGGAACCTGTTGCGATGTTGATGCCTGCTGCGGCCCCTCCTCCACCTCCGCTTCTGAACTACTGCCGCCTGCACCCTGTTCCCCCAATGGCTGCCAATCGGGGTCAATAACTGGGTCATCTATTACCTCCTCTTCGAGCTCGTGTGCAACTTCGTCTGTGTCACTGTGTCGGTCGGTGGTATAGCGTTCGTGGCGGGGCAACATAGTCTCATCAGGGTCTGATTGTGGATCTGTACCCTGAGAGGGCAATGTGGTGGTCTGAGTCAAAGGAGCAGCATAGTACTCTGGCTGTGGCTGTGCATCAGTGCACTCCATGTCAGAATATACTTGTAATGGGCATGGCCTGTTAAATGTTTCACTTTCTAAGCCAGGGACGGTATGTGTAAAGAGCTCCATGGAGTGACCCGTTGTGTCGCCTGCTGCATCCTTCTCTCTTGTTGTAGTTTTTGCTGAGGAGGACAAGGAAGCGACTTGTCCCTGACCGTGAACATCCACAAGCGACGCGCTGCTTTTACATTTACCAGTTTCGGAAGAGGAGGCAAAAGAGCTAGAGGCTGAGTCTGCAATGTAAGCCAAAACTTGCTGTTGCTGCTCCGCCTTTAAAAGCGGTTTTCCTACTCCCAGAAAAGAGAGCGTTCGAGGCCTTGTGTAGCCTGACGACGAAACTGGCTCCACAGCTCCAGACTTAGGTGGAATATTTTTATCCCCACGACCACCTGATGCTCCACTACCACTACCATCATTACCAGCTGACAATGAACGCCCACGACGATCTCTTGCACCAGACTTCCTCATTGTTTTAAAATCTTAACCAAAGTAACTTTATTTGTTGCTGTCAAACAACTTACACGGTGAGCTATAACTTCAGTATGATTTCAATATCCCTTAACAGGTTGGTGAGACCACAAGGAAAATCAGGCACAATGTTACACACTCTGTTTTCTGTGGCACAAAATCACAGAGATGACACACACGCAGGACTGTCACTCAAGCACTAATGTCAATATTAATCTCCCACCTAATTTATTTATTTTTTTTTTTCAGGGAGACTTTAGAAACCAAATAATATTAAAAAAACCAAAAAAATAAATAGCCTTTCTATGGCCCACTGAATGAGAGAGAGAGGTGGCACACCCAGGAGTCAAGACTGGCACACAAGCTGAAAGGGCAATATTACTCTCCCACTGTTTTTTTAAGTTTTTTATTTTTTATTTTCAGGGAGACTTTAGAAACCAAATAATATTAAAAAAACCAAAAAAATAAATAGCCTTTCTATGGCCCACTGAATGAGAGAGAGAGGTGGCACACCCAGGAGTCAAGACTGGCACACAAGCTGAAAGGGCAATATTACTCTCCCACTGTTTTTTTATGTATTTTTTGTTTTTTAAGGGAGACTTTAGAAACCCAATAATATTTAAAAAAAAAAATAAATAGGCTTTCTATGGCCCACTGAATGAGAGAGGTGGCACACCCAGGAGTCAAGACTGGCACACAAGCTGAAAGGGCAATATTACTCTCCCACTGTTTTTTTATGTTTTTTTTTTTTTCAGGGAGACTTTAGTAACCAAATAATATTAAAAAAACCAAAAAAATAAATAGGCTTTCTATGGCCCACTGAATGAGAGAGAGGTGGCACACCCAGGAATCAAGACTGGCACACAAGCTGAAAGGGCAATATTACTCTCCTACTGTTTTTTTTTTTTTTTTTTTTTCAGGGAGACTTTAGAAACCAAATAATAAGAAAAAAAATAAATAAATAAATAAATAGGCTTTCTATAGCCCACTGAATGAGAGATAGCACACACAGCAGTGGCACACAAGCCCTGACTGAGGCCAATATTTTTCTCCCACTGATTGATGTAGTGTTTTTGTGTTGAGGTAGATTTTAGAACACAAATCAAGGAAAAAAAAAAATGCTTTCTATGGCCCACTGAATGAGAGAGGTGGCACACCCAGGAGTCAAGACTGGCACACAAGCTGAAAGGGCAATATTACTCTCCCACTGTTTTTTTATGTATTTTTTGTTTTTTAAGGGAGACTTTAGAAGCCCAATAATATTTAAAAAAAAAAATAAATAAATAGGCTTTCTATGGCCCACTGAATGAGAGAGGTGGCACACCCAGGAGTCAAGACTGGCACACAAGCTGAAAGGGCAATATTACTCTCCCACTGTTTTTTTATGTTTTTTTTTTTTTCAGGGAGACTTTAGAAACCAAATAATATTAAAAAAACCAAAAAATAAATAGCCTTTCTATGGCCCACTGAATGAGAGAGAGAGGTGGCACACCCAGGAGTCAAGACTGGCACACAAGCTGAAAGGGCAATATTACTCTCCCACTGTTTTTTTATGTATTTTTTGTTTTTTAAGGGAGACTTTAGAAACCCAATAATATTTAAAAAAAAAAATAAATAGGCTTTCTATGGCCCACTGAATGAGAGAGGTGGCACACCCAGGAGTCAAGACTGGCACACAAGCTGAAAGGGCAATATTACTCTCCCACTGTTTTTTTATGTTTTTTTTTTTTTCAGGGAGACTTTAGAAACCAAATAATATTAAAAAAACCAAAAAAATAAATAGCCTTTCTATGGCCCACTGAATGAGAGAGAGAGGTGGCACACCCAGGAGTCAAGACTGGCACACAAGCTGAAAGGGCAATATTACTCTCCCACTGTTTTTTTATGTATTTTTTGTTTTTTAAGGGAGACTTTAGAAACCCAATAATATTTAAAAAAAAAAATAAATAGGCTTTCTATGGCCCACTGAATGAGAGAGGTGGCACACCCAGGAGTCAAGACTGGCACACAAGCTGAAAGGGCAATATTACTCTCCCACTGTTTTTTTATGTTTTGTTTTTTTTTCAGGGAGACTTTAGAAACCAAATAATATAAAAAAAACCAAAAAAATAAATAGGCTTTCTATGGCCCACTGAATGAGAGAGAGGTGGCACACCCAGGAGTCAAGACTGGCACACAAGCTGAAAGGGCAATATTACTCTCCCACTGTTTTTTTTTTTTTTTTTTTTTTTCAGGGAGACTTTAGAAACCAAATAATAAGAAAAAAAATAAATAAATAAATAGGCTTTCTATAGCCCACTGAATGAGAGATAGCACACACAGCAGTGGCACACAAGCCCTGACTGAGGCCAATATTTTTCTCCCACTGATTGATGTAGTGTTTTTGTGTTGAGGTAGATTTTAGAACACAAATCAAGGAAAAAAAAAAATGCTTTCTATGGCCCACTGAATGAGAGAGGTGGCACACCCAGGAGTCAAGACTGGCACACAAGCTGAAAGGGCAATATTACTCTCCCACTGTTTTTTTATGTATTTTTTGTTTTTTAAGGGAGACTTTAGAAACCCAATAATATTTAAAAAAATAAATAAATAGGCTTTCTATGGCCCACTGAATGAGAGAGGTGGCACACCCAGGAGTCAAGACTGGCACACAAGCTGAAAGGGCAATATTACTCTCCCACTGTTTTTTTATGTTTTTTTTTTTTCAGGGAGACTTTAGAAACCAAATAATATAAAAAAAAACAAAAAAATAAATAGGCTTTCTATGGCCCACTGAATGAGAGAGAGGTGGCACACCCAGGAGTCAAGACTGGCACACAAGCTGAAAGGGCAATATTACTCTCCCACTGTTTTTTTTTTTTTTTTTTTTTCAGGGAGACTTTAGAAACCAAATAATAAGAAAAAAAATAAATAAATAAATAGGCTTTCTATAGCCCACTGAATGAGAGATAGCACACACAGCAGTGGCACACAAGCCCTGACTGAGGCCAATATTTTTCTCCCACTGATTGATGTAGTGTTTTTGTGTTGAGGTAGATTTTAGAACACAAATCAAGGAAAAAAAAAAAAATGCTTTCTATGGCCCACTGAATGAGAGAGGTGGCACACCCAGGAGTCAAGACTGGCACACAAGCTGAAAGGGCAATATTACTCTCCCACTGTTTTTTTATGTATTTTTTGTTTTTTAAGGGAGACTTTAGAAACCCAATAATATTTAAAAAAAATAAATAAATAGGCTTTCTATGGCCCACTGAATGAGAGAGGTGGCACACCCAGGAGTCAAGACTGGCACACAAGCTGAAAGGGCAATATTACTCTCCCACTGTTTTTTTATGTTGTTTTTTTTTTCAGGGAGACTTTAGAAACCAAATAATATTAAAAAAACCAAAAAAATAAATAGGCTTTCTATGGCCCACTGAATGAGAGAGAGGTGGCACACCCAGGAGTCAAGACTGGCACACAAGCTGAAAGGGCAATATTACTCTCCCACTGTTTTTTTATTTTATTTTTTTTTCAGGGAGACTTTAGAAACCAAATAATAAGAAAAAAAATAAATAAATAAATAGGCTTTCTATAGCCCACTGAATGAGAGATAGCACACACAGTAGTGGCACACAAGCCCTGACTGAGGCCAATATTTTTCTCCCACTGATTGATGTAGTGTTTTTGTGTTGAGGTAGATTTTAGAACACAAATCAAGGAAAAAAAAAAATGCTTTCTATGGCCCACTGAATGAGAGAGGTGGCACACCCAGGAGTCAAGACTGGCACACAAGCTGAAAGGGCAATATTACTCTCCCACTGTTTTTTTATGTATTTTTTGTTTTTTAAGGGAGACTTTAGAAACCCAATAATATTTTAAAAAAAAAATAAATAGGCTTTCTATGGCCCACTGAATGAGAGAGGTGGCACACCCAGGAGTCAAGACTGGCACACAAGCTGAAAGGGCAATATTACTCTCCCACTGTTTTTTTATGTTTTTTTTTTTTTCAGGGAGACTTTAGAAACCAAATAATATAAAAAAAACCAAAAAAATAAATAGGCTTTCTATGGCCCACTGAATGAGAGAGAGGTGGCACACCCAGGAGTCAAGACTGGCACACAAGCTGAAAGGGCAATATTACTCTCCCACTGTTTTTTTTTTTTTTTTTTTTTTCAGGGAGACTTTAGAAACCAAATAATAAGAAAAAAAATAAATAAATAAATAGGCTTTCTATAGCCCACTGAATAAGAGATAGCACACACAGCAGTGGCACACAAGCCCTGACTGAGGCCAATATTTTTCTACCACTGATTGATGTAGTGTTTTTGTGTTGAGGTAGAATTTAGAACACAAATCACGGAAAAAATAAATAGGCTTTCTATGGCCCACTCAGTGAGAGATGGCACACACAGGGATGGCACTGTAGCAGAAATGCCAATCTTAATCTCCCACAAAAAAAAAAAAAAAAAAAAAAAAACGGACTGTCCTACAATTACTATCTCCCTGCAGTAATCTAAGCCAGGTATGGCAGGCAGCAATAGGAGTGGACTGATGCACAAATTAAATAAAAAGTGTGGACAAACAAAAAAGATAGCTGTGCAGAAAGGAACAAGAGGATATGTGCTTTGAAAAAAGCAGTTGGTTTCCACAGTGGCGTACACACAGCAATACAGCTATCACAGAGCCTTCTAGGGCAGCCCAATGAGCTACAGCGCTGAGGAAAAAAAAAAAAAAATAGCTTCCACTGTTCCTGCACACCGAAGGTGGTGTTGGACAGTGGAAATCGCTACAGCACAAGCGGTTTGGTGGTTAGTGGACCCTGCCTAACGCTCTCCCTGCTTCTGACGAAGCGGCAGCAACCTCTCCCTAAGCTCAGATCAGCAGCAGTAAGATGGCGGTCGGCGGGAACGCCCCTTTATAGCCCCTGTGACGCCGCAGACAGCAAGCCAATCACTGCAATGCCCTTCTCTAAGATGGTGGGGACCAGGATCTATGTCATCACGCTGCCCACACTCTGCGTTCACCTTCATTGGCTGAGAAATGGCGCTTTTCGCGTCATTGAAACGCGACTTTGGCGCGAAAGTCGCGTACCGCATGGCCGACAAGCACAGGGGTCGGATCGGGTTTCATGAGACGCCGACTTAGCCAAAAGTCGGCGACTTTTGAAAATGATCGACCCGTTTCGCTCAACCCTACTGGCCACAATGATCAAAGGCATTTATGGAGAAAAAAGGGCACAGTATTTCAGGAAAAGAACATCTCACCAAATGTTAAGCATGGAGGTGGATTGACCATGCTTTGGGGTTGTGATGCAGGGAACGTTTCAAAGATAGAGAGAAAGAATGGATTCAATGCAATTTCAACAAATTATTGATGCAAACATAACACCATCTGTATAAAAGCTAAAGTTGAAAAGAGGATGTCTTCAACAAATGAATAATGAAAATAAACACACTGGCGCTAATGGTGAGTAAACAAAGGAAAGCTGCTGATACCAGACAGGTGCCGTGCTGCACCTGTCACACACACTGGTGCACAAGAGACGATCAAAGGAATAAGGTATCGCGCTAAAGCAGATTGGAAATATGGGTATACCACAATCGTACCACATTCACAGACTGTTAATAATAGAGATAACAATGTGGATAGCAACTGTATGCAGAGTTAGTGAAAGCGACTCCGCTCCTTACCTAGGTCGTGTAAGATGTGTAGGATGATGATGCTAGGGGTAAGAGCCGGCGAATGTTACTGGGGGCTCTGGACACCAGACGGCAGGAGAAGTGGTGGTAGCTGGGATGGCTGAAGGACGCGCAGAGCCAGAAGCGCCCCGGCCGGTGGCGATCCTGGATGCGCGGTTGAAAAAAATGTCCGACGCTGCTCTGCAGCGTGTGACGTCACAAAACTACGGAGCCTGGATGGGGCAAAAAAGCTAACCAACGCATTTCGAGGGACACCTTCCCTCTTCGTCAGGGTTACCGCCCCCTTCCTGCCGCTTGCTATATATAGCTGTCCAAGGTAAATAGCAAATTAACCCCCAGAATACTGGATCATAGAAGGAATGCAAATGTGCACCACTTATGATTGGAAACCAATTGGTTATACTGGCCAAAGGTTATTAAATCATTTTAATCTTGTGCTCCTTATAATAGCCCATTTGGTCAAAGAACCAGTCGCTCACATTCGCCATAGATGTGTGAAGTTGTAGAAAGCAAAATTACCAAGGACAGTAAACACAACTACAAATACTTAAAAATGGAATAGCATTACCTTTATTAATAAAACTACAATTAGAGCTAAAAATAGAGGCAGGTATCAACCAATGCCACTAATAATTATATATATATAAAAATAAAAATAAATACTGCTTGTGTGAATTACATGGGTGAGGCAATATAAAAACGACCTAAAAACAGTGTTATGGATAAGGATAATAATTTAATTATATAAAAAACCTAAAAGAGGAATTAACTCATATCCATCTATTTATTTACATCATTAAAACGCATATAACTCTAACTCATGGTTAAGGCCCATAGGGGCCAGACTATTTAAATTGAAAATCCATTGGGATTCAACCCTGGACATTTTCTTCAGGTAGTCCCCACCCCTCTTGTTTTGAGGAACAATCTGTATACCACAAAAAAGGACATCCCTCAGGGACTGATTGTGTTTGTCCTTATAATGACGAGAAAGGGGGTGTCCTAAAAAACCTTTCTGTATATTTTTGAAATGTTCCTTAATGCGCTCCATTAGGCGGCGTTTAGTGCGGCCAATGTATAACTTCCTACATGGGCACCTAATAAAATAAATGACCCCCGAAGAAAAACAGGAGATGTTTTCTCTAATTTGGAACTCCTTAGTACCATCTGTATCATAGAATATAACTTGTCGAATTTTTTTAAAAGAGGTGTGCAAACAACCAAAACAGCTCCTGCACAGCAAAAAGCCAGCGTACGAATGGTTCGATATTTGGGAACACTTATTATTGTCGATTGCCATGGTGGGGGCTATAAGATTGCCTATTGTCTGTGCTCTCCTGTATACGAACCTAGGGTGGGTAGGAAGAAGTTCGCCTACCACTTTATCTTGCTGTAGGACCGGCCAATGCTTGCGGGTAATACGAACAAATATATTGCATCCCGCGTGGAACTGTGTCACAAATGGCAGGCTGTGTGTGTTCCAGTAGATTACTATTACTTAAGTCCTTTTTGGATGTTGATTTAAGGAGAGAGCCTCTATCTATTTGGGCCAGCTCGTTTTTTGTTTTTTCCAGCAATAGTCTGGGATGCCCTTTTTCCAGAAATTTCTTTGTTAAAAAATTGGATTCCATATTATAGTCCTCCATCGTTGAACAATTACGTCTAATCCTTGTGAATTGTCCTTTTGGTATGTTTGTAAGCCAAACCCGGAGGTGGCAGCTGGTAAGATGTATAAAACTATTAGAATCCACAGTTTTTCGGTGGCATTTAGTACGTAATTGGTTGTTCCCCACATCAATGGTAAGATCCAGAAAATTCACCTCTACAGGACTTGTATGGGATGTAAATTCCAAGCCATAGGAATTGTTGTTAAGTCCCAAAAGAAAGGTATTCAGCTCAATTTGAGGACCTTCCCAAATAAACAAAATTTCGTCAATAAAACGACGCCATAACACCAGACCTGGACGTAGTTTGCCCTCATTATATATATATATATATGGGACTCCTCCCACTTGGCAACATAGATGTTAGCATAACTTGGGGCAAACCGCGTGCCCATGGCGGTGCCCCATGTTTGAAGGTAATATTGGCCATCGTAAATAAAATAGTTATGTTGCAAAATGAACCTAATACAGTCCACAATAAAGAGAGTACGTTCCCTTGTATATGTATCAAGGGCCATAAGAAAGTATTCGGCCACTTGACAACCTTTGTCCTGGTCGATGACCGTGTATAATGACCTAATGTCTAATGTGCCTATTATATAGTTTTTTTTTCCCACTTTATGGTGTCCAGGATCTGTAGGGTATGACCTGTGTCTTTAAGATATGATGGTATGAGTGTCATACATTTTTGTAGGTGCAAATCGACGTATCGGGACAAATTAGATTTTAGGAGAACAAGTTAGGCTTTTATGAAGCTTAGGAATATGATAAAATAAAGCCCTACTTGGATTTTTATTCATTATGAATTTGAATTCCTTAATGTTCAGAATACCCATAGACTTCCCTTTTTGAGCTAAACCGTTAAGTTTACTAATATAATGTAAGGTGGGATCACCCGTCAATTGTTTGTAGGTTACTTGATCCCCCAATAGTCGAATTGATTCCTCATGATACATGGAAAGGTCAAGAACTACTATGCCTCCCCCTTTATCCGCAGGCCGTACGATAATGTCATGATTGGCCTGGAGGTCTTTGATTGCCTTCTTTTCTTGCGGATTAAGGTTGTGTGGGGCATATTTAGGGTTACTAGGATTAATTTTCCTTATGTCCTTAGTTACAAGCATATCAAATGTATGAAAAGCACTAGAATATTCCTGGACTGGGTTAAACATGGAAGGATTAGCCAAACTGGTGTGGCCTGTTGCCACCTGATACGTACTTCCCAAAATGGGTGGTCCCTTTTTGATAAAATACTTCTTGACTGCGAGGTTACGTAAATACTTTTTCATGGAGATATATAAATTAAAAGGTTGTGCTCTTCTAGTAGGTGCAAACTTAAGACCTTTTTGAAGAAGCGAGGTTTCACCATCTGATAATTGGTGTGAGCTGAGGTTGTATATTTTCTGTGGGGCTTCAGTTTCAACCCTTATTTTCTTTTTGGTGAATTTCCCACCCCTTTTACCTCTTTTTGTATTAAAGGTCTGGCCCGGAAAAAATCACGATTAATTTGTGGGTGACTAATTGGTCCTCTTCCTCCCTTATGTGTTGGGTTAGGTTTTCTAACAATGTTCTTATTGGCTGGAGTTTGGTTAGTTCTCCTTCCTCCTGTGACTGTTGTGGAGGAACCTGCTTTATTCCTTTTATATTGGAAAGGCTCAGGGGTCTGGATAGTATTAGGGTCATTTACATGCTTATCCGAGAGCTCCCCATGATCATCCAAACACAAGGGTATATATCTGTTACTGACCTCAATAACAGGCCCTACATGTTTATCCGGATAGTTGTCAGAATTACAGTCCATATTATTAGTAAATGACTGGCCTTCCCCCAAGATGTTCTCATAAGTGGATATCACTGATTCCTCCACCATTACCCTATCTCTTATATGAGTGGAGACTGGTGTATATTGCGTGGAATTGGAGTTGGCATAAATAGAAAACTCCATTAAAAAATCCTGTTCATTAGGATTGGCCGTGCCACTAGTTTCATCCAGAACTATAAATTGATTATTCCTAGACTGAGTGCTCGTGTTTGAAACAGTTGGTAGAATAACGGGAGTGGGAGTACCATTAAGTAAATATTGTGGTATGTTATCCCTATGGAACTTCCTCATTTTTTTGTCTATGATATCTTTCTCTTTCTCCCTTAGCCTGTATAAGATACTGTCAATCAAGTCTTGATTGTCCGTTGTAAGTTCACATGTTTGGAGTTCATCAAAAATACGATTAATTTGTTGATTAATCTGAACCAGGTTTGAGGACCTTTTATCTATGATAAATTGTAGTGTCTTCATAGAAAAATCATGGAACATTTTATCCCATTCCTCGCGAATGCTAGGGTCCCCAAAATCCACTGCTAAATGTTTCTGAACAACTAGTCCTTTAGGGGCTATGTGGGCCTGCATATACAGTACTTTTCCAACGAAGCAATCTCCCACATGTCCCTCATTTCAGTCATTAGTAATTTCTCCAGAGATTTAAGCAAATCTTTGGCTTTGTTAGTGTTAACTAGAGAGGGACTAGTGAGACTGAATCTGTCTAATAAAGGCATACCGGTGATCTCTATCGGATTTCAATGCGATAAGGGCCATACCAAAGCTGCCTAAGTGTGAGGCACAGATTAGAGCAAAGCAACAAAAATGAAAATAAACACACTGGCGCTAATGGTGAGTAAACAAAGGAAAGCTGCTGATACCAGACAGGTGCCGTGCTGCACCTGTCACACACACTGGTGCACAAGAGACGATCAAAGGAATAAGGTATTGCGCTAAAGCAGATTGGAAATATGGGTGTACCACAATCCTACCACATTCACAGACTGTTAATAATAGAGATAACAATGTGGATAGCAACTGTATGCAGAGTTAGTGAAAGCGACTCCGCTCCTTACCTAGGTCGTGTAAGATGTGTAGGATGATGACGCTAGGGGTAAGAGCCGGCGGATGTTACTGGGGGCTCTGGACACCAGACGGCAGGAGAAGTGGTGGTAGCTGGGATGGCTGAAGGACGCGCAGAGCCAGAAGCGCCCCGGCCGGTGGCGATCCTAGATGCGCGGTTGAAAAAAATGGCCGACGCTGCTCTGCAGCGTGTGACGTCACAAAACTACGGAGCCTGGATGGGGCAAAAAAGCTAACCAACGCATTTCGAGGGACACCGTCCCTCTTCGTCAGGGTTACCCCCCCTTCCTGCCGCTTGCTATATATAGCTGTCCAAGGTAAATAGCAAATTAACCCCCAGAATACTGGATCATAGAAGGAATGCAAATGTGCACCACTTATGATTGGAAACCAATTGGTTATACTGGCCAAAGGTTATTAAATTACAATAAATTTGTTCATATTATCCGCAAGCATTGGCCGGTCCTACAGCAAGATAAAGTGGTAGGCGAACTTCTTCCTACCCACCCTAGGTTCGTATACAGGAGAGCACAGACAATAGGCAATCTTATAGCCCCTACCACGGCAATCGACAATAATAAGTGTTCCCAAATATCGAACCATTCGAACGCTGGCTTTTTGCCGTGCAGGAGCTGTTTTGGTTGTTTGCACACCTCTTTTAAAAAAATTCGACAAGTTACATTCTATGACACAGATGGTACTAAGGAGTTCCAAATTAGAGAAAACATCTCCTGTTTTTCTTCGGGGGTCATTTATTTTATTAGGTGCCCATGTAAGAAGTTATACATTGGCCGCACTAAACGCCGCCTAATGGAGCGCATTAAGGAACATTTCAAAAATATACAGAAAGGTTTTTTAGGACACCCCCTTTCTCATCATTTTAAGGACAAACACAATCAGTCCCTGAGGGATGTCCTTTTTTGTGGTATACAGATTGTTCCTCAAAACAAGAGGGGTGGGGACTACCTGAACAAAATGTCCAGGGTTGAATCCCAATGGATTTTCAATTTAAATAGTCTGGCCCCTATGGGCCTTAACCATGAGTTAGAGTTATATGCGTTTTAATGATGTAAATAAATAGATGGATATGAGTTAATTCCTCTTTTAGGTTTTTTATATAATTAAATTATTATCCTTATCCATAACACTGTTTTTAGGTCGTTCTTATATTGCCTCACCCATGTAATTCACACAAGCAGTATTTATTTTTATTTTTATATATAATTATTAGTGGCATTGGTTGATACCTGCCTCTATTTTTAGCTCTAATTGTAGTTTTATTAATAAAGGTAATGCTATTCCATTTTTAAGTATTTGTAGTTGTGTTTACTGTCCTTGGTAATTTTGCTTTCTACAACTTCACACATCTATGGCGAATGTGAGCGACTGGTTCTTTGACCAAATGGGCTATTATAAGGAGTACAAGATTAAAACGATTTAATAACCTTTGGCTAGTATAACCAATTGGTTTCCAATCATAAGTGGTGCACATTTGCATTCCTTCTATGATCCAGTATTCTGGGGGTTAATTTGCTATTTACCTTGGACAGCTATATATAGCAAGCGGCAGGAAGGGGGCGGTAACCCTGACAAAGAGGGAAGGTGTCCCTCGAAATGCATTGGTTAGCTTTTTTGCCCCATCCAGGCTCCGTAGTTTTGTGACGTCACACGCTGCAGAGCAGCGTCTGCCATTTTTTTCAACCGCGCATCCAGGATCGCCACCAGCTGGGGCGCTTCTGGCTCTGCGCGTCCTTCAGCCATCCCAGCTACCACCACCTCTCCTGCCGTCTGGTGTCCAGAGCCCCCAGTAACATTTGCCGGCTCTTACCCCTAGCGTCATCATCCTACACATCTTACACGACCTAGGTAAGGAGCGGAGTCGCTTTCACTAACTCTGCATACAGTTGCTATCCACATTGTTATCTCTATTATTAACAGTCTGTGAATGTGGTAGGATTGTGGTATACCCATATTTCCAAATGAATAATGATCCAGTTAAAAACTGAAGGTTTTGTAATGGCCCTCATAGTCACCTGATCTGAACATCATTGAAAATCTGTGACTAGACCTCAAAATATCAGTGCATGCAAGACGACCCAGGAATCTCACAGAACTAGAAGAATTTTCCAAGGAAGATTGCATGATAATCCCTCAAACAAGAATTGAAAGACTCTTGGCTGGCCACAAAAAACATTTGCAAGCTGTGATTTTTTTCAAAAAGGAGTGCTACTAGGTACTAACTATTTATGGTGCCCAAACTTTTGCATTGGCCCATTTTCTTTATTGTAACTTTTAAAATGTAAAAGATGACAATATATTTTTAACTTTAGGCCTTTTAGAGATCATTTCATTTTCAACCTGCTTAACTGTTCATAATAACAGTAATTTTGACAAGGGGTGTCCAAACGTTTACATGCCACTGTATCTGCAGGTTAATAGTGTTTTTTCTCGTGACAGGTTCCAATTAATTTCAAAGCCAACCCGCCACTTGTCTCCTCACCTGAACTCAATAGCCGCATTGGCAAATATAAAGCTAAATCTCAGTAAGTACACAAACTGTGAACCTAAGTATGTGATGCTAGCCTTTACTACACCTACAGTACATGAGAAAAAGTAAAAAGGAGATCATAGAATGACTATATCATGCAGTCAGGGATAGATCTGCAAAAAATTATTATAATGCATGGCAATGTAAAAATAACATCACTGTGCACAATTTCAGTGTTTTGTTACTTATTTTAACTGCATGAGGGTTCAGAAGCTGTGAAGAGGATAAAAAAAGTAAAATGCTTGATTATTGCTAAAGCTGCTATTTTGAGCACTTTGGCTATTATAATGGTGGTGTATGATGACTTTTTTTTTCTTATAACTTTATATGTCCACATTGCAGCTAGCCAGTCAGGGTGCAGGAAGCATCCACAATGTCCTGACACAACAACTTGTGTCATTGGTTGCTGAAATCACATGTCCCTCTCCTTATAAAGAGCAGAAATCTTGTTTTAATGCCATTTTGACTATGTTACAGCGCAGAGTGACTGCTCCTGAAGATGAGACTGCTTCCTGATATATTTTGCTTGGTTAGCTAGGCGATTGTTTCTTAGTCAGACAGTTTAGGTAGCCAGCGTCCAATGTGGCTGTGAAGTCAACCATCCATCAGGCTTTTTTTTGTGCCATTACTGAAGCCCACAGACAAACGCAGAAGGTCACATTTCATAGAAGTGTATTGTGCACTGCTTCTATTCTGCTTCATGCACGAGCAGTCCTTTCTAAATCTTATTTTTTCACTTGTTAATTGTGATACAGCAAGACATATGTCACCTTGTCATTTAGTGGTGTTCTGACATTGTTTTGTGATTTGAGCTGTTGGCCAGGAAAAATATTTTTTTTAACATTTGCTACCTTGATTCAGCATGTCATATCTCACCTTGTTATTTAGTGGTGGTGAAATACTACTGTCTGCATAACTCATGCAGATAAAAGGAAAAAAATATGTTGCTAAACGTGATACAGCCCTCCATATCCCACGTTATAATTTTGTGGTGGTGAAATTAAGCAGTCTGCAGAGCTCATGCACATTTAAAAAAATATTTTTTTCTGTTGCTAAATGTGATACAGCCTGTCATATCCCATATTGTAATTTTGTGGTGGTGAAATTGTTCTGTGTCTAAAGTTGCTGCACAATAAAAAATAATTGGGGGTCAGTTGCTATCGTGATTCAGCATGACATATATCACCTTGTCATTTAGTGTCGGTGAAATTCAACTGTCTGCATAGCTCATGCAAATTAAAAAACTTTTTTTTCCTGTTACTAAACATGATACAGCCCACCATATCCCACATTGTAATTTTGTGGCAGTGAATTTAAGCTATCTGCAGAGCTCATGCACATTTAAAAAATATTTTTTTCTGTTGCTAAACGTGATACATCCCGCCATATCCCATATTCTAATTTTGTGGTAGTGAAATTGTTTCGTATGTAGAGCTGTTGCACAGTATAAAAATATTTGTTGGGCTGTGGCTAATGTGATTCAGCAGGTCATATATCACCTTCTTATTTAGTGGCTGTGAAATTGAACTGTCTGCATAGCTCATGAAGATAAAAAAATACATTTTTCTGTTTCTAACCGTGATACTGCCCACCATATCCCACATTGAAATTTTGTGGCGGTGAAATTGTTCTGTGTGTAGAGCTGTTGCACAGTAAAAAAAAAATTTTTTAGCTATTGCTAAAGTGATTCAGCACACGATCTCCCACATTGTAATTTGTGATGGTGAAATTAAGCTGTCTGCAGAGCTTATTTTTCTGTTACAAATGTGAAACAGCAGGCTATATCTGAGCTTGAAATTGTTTTGAGCATATATTTGATTGTATACAGGCCTTATCCATAGTTAAAAAATACTTTCCTCTATTAGTAACGTTACAGCAGGCTAGATGTCAGTTTTACATTTTTGAGTGCATATATTGTTTTCCATATAGGGGTACACATGCAAAAATCTAAATTGGTTTTCTTACTTTCATGCTACCAAAGTAGGCCACATTTAATCTTTTCTTTCTTTGATGCACATATTGTTCTTCATACAGGGGTACACATGATAAAATATGAATTTGTTTTGTTACTACCGTGCTCCAAAAATTTGGCTACATCTGAGGATGTCATTCTTTTGTGCTCAGATTCTGCTGTTTCCAAGGCTCGTCCTCAGTAAAAAAAAAAAATGTTTTCTGCTACTACCATGCTAAATAAAGCAAGCCACATTTTATCTTTTTATTTTAGGGCTGGAATTAATTTATTATTATGCTTTGCTTAGATAGCGCTATCTTATTCCGCGGTGCTTTACATACATTATAATCACTGTCCCCAATCTTAATTCTCTATCATTACATCTTTGGAGTGTGGGAGGAAACTGGAGTACCAGGAGTGAACACACGCAAACACAGGCAGAACATACAAACTCCTTGCAGGTGTTGTCCTTGGTTGGATTTGAACCCAGGACCCCAGTGTTGCAATGCTAATCTCTGAGCTACAGTGCTCCTCTATTGTGGTATTTTGCTAGTATTGTGCTCCAGTCAGGAGTCCGCATTTCACAATATAAATTCTTAGTGCTAATAGTGTGGTCCTTAAACCATGCCACATTTAAGAATTGAATAGGGCTTGGAGCAGTATTTCTTGATTAAAGTTTGATCTGTAACTGGTGGATGAGTGACAGGTGTAGGCCTGGTGCTCTGTGAGCTGTGCTAAATTCAGGCAACACAAATGAAGGAGACTCAACTTGGAGAACAAATATTTCCACAAATTTTGAGCAGAAAAAGTTTACATCTATTTATTTTTATCACTTATGTAGCGCAAATAATTTTGCATCGCTTTACAAATTCTCTATTTAGAGAGGAAGAGGACTAGAACTCTAGTGCCACCTACTGGAAGTACTAATCCTAACAGTCAATGTCGACCCTTTAATGAGCTTTGTCACATGACTAAGGATAAGAGCCAAACCAGAATCTCAATTTGCAGACACTGTGTTTCGGGGTACTGCCCCTTGTCAGTGCAAAGTGGAGATCTGGTTTGGCTGAATCTGACATCTGACCGGGATCCAAAAAGTATATTTTCTCCTTGCGGAGAGTGACATGTTAAGCATGTTGAGATGAGGAGACTTAAAGCCGCAATGCTCCTCTGGGAAATATGCAAATTGTCTCTTCAGAGAGAAAAAGGACTAGAACTCTAGTGCCACATATTGGAAGTAGCAATCCTATGTGACATGTGACAAGGCTCATTAAAGGGTCAACATTGACTGTTAGGATTGCTACTTCCAATAGGTTACACGAGAGTTCTAGTCCTCTTCCTCTCTGAAGAGACAATTAGCATGCTTCCCAGAAGAGCATTGCGGCTTTAAGTCTCCTCATCTCGACATGATTAACATTTCAATCTCCACAAGGAGAAAAGATACATCGCTTTACAGACATTTACAGATAGATATTACTGGCACTGTCACCATTCAGACTCACAATCTAAATTTCCTATCAGTACGTCTTTGGTGTGTGGGAAAAAAATGAGTACTCTATGGGAACTCTCGCAAACACGGGGAGAACATACAAACTATTTGCAAATGCTGTCCTTGGTGGGGTTGGAACCCCAGACTCCAGCGCTGCAAGTCTGCTAATGTTTTTGCGTTGACAACTTAATGTTCCCAGGGTTGGAAGCCTATCACTAACATGCACACTGTGTGCCTCCCTGCTTTCTTTGGGATAACCACTGTCAAGATTGTCTTCAAGCATGTTTTGATACTGCAACATGAGCGCATGCTATCCAGGGGGAAAAGCAACTGGCAAAATGTATTTTTGCATCATGGATCGAAATGACTGGCAACCGAGTCATCAGCATTATTTTGCATCCTAACAATACGGGCAACAATCATGTTGCAGATAGTGCTGCAATAAAGTGCTCATGGGTCGGTCTCTTTCATAAGGTACAAGTCAATAATGTGTTGGTGGTGGAATAACACTCAAGTTTGCTTCCTCCATATCCTCCTGGCAACCATGAACACCAGAGAGGGTATCATCATCCTCTTTATCTCCTATCTGTTGAGCATCAATCGCCTTTCCCTTCTCGTCATTCTCCTCATCCTTCTCTATTTGTTCCTCCCATGGCAACCACCTGTTAGACGACAGACCTGAACTTAGAGATATTGTTAACCCTTCTACATCCTCCTCTTCGTCCTCCTCTTCCCCCAGGACCACTACCACCTCCTCCCCTAGACTATTCAAAGTGTGTTCCAGCATTTAGATGACAGTAATAGTGATGCTGATGATGGCATCATCCGTGCTAGTCATCTTAGTAGTCATTTTGAAACGTGCAGAAGGGTGCAGAGTTCCTTCATCTGTGTTCACTCCGCAAGTGTGAGTTGCACCACATCCATACTGCGTTGTGCAAGGCTATGCAAAATGCAATACTGCACTAGGTCTCGGCACTGCTGCCACAGTCACTGCAACATGTGCAGAGTTGAATTCCACAGTGTAGTCACTTTGCATATCAACCGCAGGTACATCTTTCTTAAAGAAGTAATGGTGACTGGGCAACTGGCACTGGGGGACTGGGATGGCCATCAGCTTTCGGAAATTGTCTTTATCCACAAAGTGGAAAGCTTGCATTTCCACTGCTAACAGATTAGATTGGCCATCCAATTACTACAGACATTACAGGCCATGAATCACGCAGAAGAAAATAAATACTAGATTGACTGGATTAGTATATACAGGCTCACTAAAAAACTAATACCATAAAACTACAATGTTTATTTCTAATTTCAATAAAAAAAATTAAAAAAAACAAGACACAAATCACATTAACATAAACTCCAGGCTACTCCAAAAATTGACCCACTACTGACTAGACAGTGGAATAAGCTAGGGTGTGGGTATACCTAGTTCACCCTAATCACCCCTATTGTGGCTCTATCTGTCTGCGAAGGTTGGCACTCTCTTGAACGCAATGTGGCGCCCACGCTCCTTGGTGGCTGACCCTCCTGACCCTAGAAATCCCGTATTACTAATGGTTACAAAATATTCCCCTACAACAAAATCACCTTCATAATCTAGAATATGCAACTTGCAATTGGAGAATATCCAATACCATCTCACATTAAGAAGGATTCCTAAATAATGACCGCCACCATAAAATCACTGTCTTATCAACATATTTTTAATTTGGTACTCCAGAGAAAATGAGGTAATGCTAATTAGATAGCCCTACAATGATCCCTACCTGCCAGCGGAGGTTGGCACCCTCTTGGATGCAATGTGGCGCCCCCGCTCCTCGGCGGATGACCCTGGTAACCCTATAAATAGGTCATAGATACATCCCAAAAATTATTATGATACCAGGGAATACACAATTCCTATAATTCCCAATTACCAAACTTCAGCCATCATAAACCTTTATTGCCACATATATAAGATACAGTCCAATATTCTTGGAGTTTTCCAAATTTTTGACAAGAATAATTTATATTACAAAATCATAGTGCAACATGCTCAAAGAACAAATGATTATATCAAAAAGGTCTCCAGTTACGAGCCTCAGATACAAAGTATAATCAATTGGAATTTATTTTTATAAAGCATGCCTATATCAATACAACCCTATTGAGGCACATTCTAGTAAAAATATTGCAACATGCCCTCTGCATGCCCCATCAGAGCACCTCTGAAAAAATAGTGATTGCAACCTGCCCTTTATCATGGAAATCATCCCATATCAAATATATAAGCACCATTGCACTATGCCCAAAGGTTGATTAGAAAAAGGGGTCAAAAAATTATAAGATATTAAAGCCAGTCATTACTGGCAAACTTATCTGAACTCAGATTCCGCCTCGACGCGTTTCCCTCCCATGATATAGTTCTTCAGGAGGCATATGGGATAATCTGTGTTACCATAACATCAGAAAACAGATATATAGCACCTGGTTGTAGGTGTAAAGAGTCACGCAGAAGCAAGCGCTGTGATCAATGAGCTAAGAGCACTCAGCTAGCCCCTATCATCCAGACAATTACTCGATTGGGCCACAATCAACTGAGGAGGCCGCATGCTGTTTACAATAAATATTTCTCAGAAAACTAACAGTAAGCATACGGCATATCCATTTCCATATTACTACACATGCAATAAATGTATATACCGCCGTATGATGGTTCCTAAATCCACGATAACCCCACACTCGTCGCTGCCACCAACAATCCTGTTTTTAAATAAATACAAGCCCATTGAACGCCATTCTTCTTTGGAGGTTCACACCATCATGGTCTTTCATCCCCTATCCCTCTGAGTAGCAGTCATATACCATCTCTAAGGCTCACCCACCCCACCCACTTTCTTGACCACTTTTCTGCCTTGCTGCCACACTTCATGTCCTCAGAATTGCCAACCATTATCCTGTGAGACTTCAACAGCCCCACATCCGCAACTGCATCCCAGCTTCTATCTCTACCCACTTCTCATGGCCTCTCATGACTTTCAACCTCTTTTTAGGCGCACCCTAAAAGCACATCTGTTTTGGGGGGCCTATCACATTCCCTGATCAAAGCCCTTTTTATATATATCCCATTCTCTACTTCTCTGAAAATAATTTATCATCAAACTCAACCTTACCCAAAAGCCTCATGCTGCCTTTATCTACTCCCCATTTCCTCAAGATGGCTGGACCATCATTGTAACCTGTACAAATTTGTTACCCCCTCCTCACTGTAGGTTTTCAGCTCTGAAGAGCAGGGTCATTATTATTTTTGCTTTAATTGATTATCAACTTTGTAGCTTATGACTGTTTTCTTTGAACTGCTGACTTGTAAAGCTTTGCATAATATGTTCGTGCTATATACATAAAGGTTATTATTATTAGTAAATTGAATATGGTGAATTTCAAGTTCTTAGCTTTGCCATGTGTAGGAGGAAACAATCGTTGATGTGACCACAACTGCACAAACGAAGGCTGGCTGTTGTGTTGACAGAAGGTGTGGTTGGGTGAACATGACAAACTGCTGGGCTGTGAGTGAGGTGCAGGTGCGGATGTTATGATGGATTGAGGAAGATGTGATGTGCTCGATGTCAGAGATCGGTCAAAAACAGCAGGCATGTCCACTTCTGTAACAGCTGTCGGGTTCTTACTCACCATGACAGTAGTGGGTAAACAAGTTGACTGAGATCTGTGCAAGAACACTTGCCACATTGACAGAGGAGAAAGAAGCAGCAGATGTGATTAATGGGGAGGCCAGTAGTTTGTGAGGCCCATTAGACCACATTTTAGGGCAGAGAAATTCCCAGAATGACGCATGTTGATTGTGCATGTTCCTGTTCAGGCATGTAACAGGCAAATTATTGCATTTTTAGCCTTTACTTGGCAGTTTTTTACAAAGTTGGCAGATAATGTGAGTTGACTCATCCTTTGTGGTCTCAATAAAGGGCAAGGCTAGCGAACCCATGCTACCCCTGCGAACTTCAGTCCCATTACTGCTGCTTGCTACAGCCAGAGTTGTGACTGAGGATGCAGTGCTTGTCATGGTTGCATCACTCACTGTTTATGTGGGAAGCTGCAACATAACCTACTCAGCTTCCTCCTCCACCTCCTCTAATGAGCTACTCAGGTGTATGCCTCAGGCTTCACACCAAGTGGGATCTGCAACCTAATCAGCATCCTCTCTTCTCCCATTCCTCGCCCTGAGAATCATCATACTTCTCTTCCTGCCCTGATAGCACAGTACAATCCACGTGCGCCTCAGGCATCTGAGTCGCATCAAGATCACCTACACTATCGAGGATTATTGTCTGATGACAAGAGTCTGAATTCTACTTGGACCGTACTACGTTCAGTCCTGGATCCAACTGCAAAATATTTTGCCCATCAATGCAGATGCTTTCATCCTCTTGGGTCTGTGAATGTTTGGAGCAGAGCTGTGATGCTCATTTAATAAAATGGGCAAACAGCTCTGAAGACTCTCACATCTGTGGTTCCTCACAGTCACTTGGGCTGTTGCAAAGTTGTGACACGGGGGGGAAAGAAGGCTAATTGGGGTGCTTGTTATGAGGACTGTACTGCATGTGATGTTCAGGTGGAGGAAGAGGCGGAGAGGTCACGTGATGCAGAGCTTGCCACCCACTGGAGGACATTCTGGCCCTCATCTACAAGGCATACCCATTTGCGGCTGCCAAAGAAAGGGAGTCAAGTAATCCATCCAGTAACAGAAGTTGTTAAAATGCTGCACAATTTGTTACTGCAGAAAAACAAACCTGCTTCTCATCTCTCATATCATCATTGTCTAACTTGTCTAACAATACTAAACAGCTATTCAGTACATTTAATTTTCTCCTCGTCCTCCAGCTCCCCCTCACTATCCATTCATCTTCCCTAAGACTTTGCCTTATTCTCTAAGCAGAAGATTGATGGCATAAGGTAAAGCTTTTGCCTAAAGTCCTCATAGCTCCTACTAATAGCCACTCAACTCTCCTCTTCCAAAACCAACTTCACCATCACAGTAGATCAACTTTCCTCTTTACTCTCCAAATCATGCCGTAGCACCTGTGAACTTGACCCAATCCCATCCCACCTTATTCCAAACCTTACAACAGTCTTCATCCCAAAACTGTTCTCAAATCTAAGCTCCTTCTCTTTCTTTGACTGCTTACAATCTGGCTTACAACTGCACCATACCACTGAAACTGTCCTGACTAAAGTCAATAACTTCCTACTAACCGCCAAATCCAAGTGACACTATATTGTCCTCCTCCACCTTGACCTGTTATCTGTCTTTGACACAGTGGACCATTCCCTCTTACTACAAACTCACTCATTTTTTGGCATCACAGACTTGGCCCTATCTTGACCTTCTCATGCCTAATAGGACATTCAGTGTCTCCCACTCACACCCCACCTACTCATCTCGCCCCTATCTGTCAGTGCCCCCCAAAGTTCAGTTTTAGGACAGCTGCTCTACTCCATCTGCACATTTGGCCTGGGACAGCTCATGGAGTCTCACAGCTTTTAGTATCACTTCTATGCTGATCACACACAGATCTACCCCTCTGGACCTGATCCTCTATTTCATCTTTCTTCTCTGCTAGGATCCTAAAAATTAACATGGATAAAACAAAATTCATCATTTTTCCATCATCTCATTCAACCCCCCCAACTGACTGATCTATCAAAATCAATTACTTGACTATGATCTTTCCTTCAAATCTAAGATCCAAGCCCTTTCTCCTGACTTCAACTCAAAAAATATCTCCGGAATCCGCAGATTTTTCAACCATGAATCTGCAAAAACACTAGTGCATGTCCTCATATTCTCCCTTGTTGTCTACTACAACCTCCTGCTCTATTGCCTCCCTTCTAGCACTATTGCATTCATCAAATCTATCCTAAACTCTGCTGCCTGACTAATCCATCTGTCACCCCATTATTCCCTGGCTTCTCTCCTCTGTCAATCCCGGCACTGGTTCCCCATTGCCGAGAAACTCCGGTTCTGAACACTAAGTTTGGCATGCAAAACTATCCAAATCCTGTCCTACCATGCCCTCATTTAAACTTCAATTCCTAGCTGTAAATTCTGGACCAGGCCCTGATACATCATGCATGGCACATGGCTGACTGCTGCGCTGTCATTTGCAAATTTCTACTGTGGGTCACTGGATGCCACTTTTCCTGGTGTCTGTTTGGGAAGAAAATTATCGCTCATTAAGGTGTTGTCTATGCATTTGAATTTACCTCCCATTGAATCAAATGAGGTTCGGGTACATTTGTCGAACCGTTCGGCGAACTGTTCAGTGAACGGAGGTCCATTCTGTAAATCCTGTTGTGGATTCTGTTTGCGGGCTCCCTCTGGTGGTTACTGCTGGTACTGGGTGACTTTGGTGGGTTGCGGCCTTTGGTTTCCATCTGTCCATCAGAGGCTGGGTGTTTCCTATTTTACCTGGCCTCCCTGTCATTTCCCTTGCCGGCTATCAATGTGTTCAGATGTGCTCTGTTTGGTTCCTGCCTACCTGCTCCCAGATCTTTCAGGATAAGCTAAGTGCTGATTTTCAGTTGTTTGGTTTTTTGTCCAGCTTGCTTAGAATGTCTCTTTGTTAGCTGGTTGCTCTAGTGGACTGAGGTTCTCCCCATGTGCCATGAGTTGGCACATGGGTTCTTGTAATCTCAGGATGGTTTTTTTGATTAGGGTTTTTTGCTGACCGCTCAGTCCCCTTTTGTGTCATTCTGCTTTCTAGTTTTCAGCGGGCCTCTATTTGCTAAAGCTATATACATCATCTCTATGTATGTGCCTTCCTCTCATTTCACCGTCAATACATGTGGGGGGCAACTATATCTTTGGGGTTAATTCCTCTGGAGGCAAGTGAGGTCTTTGTTTTCTCTGCAGTACTAGTTAGCTCTTAGGCTGGTGCGTGGCATCTAGAACCAACGTAGGCACGCTCCCTGGCTATCTCTAGTTGCGTTTGTCAGGCGTAGGGCAGCGGTCAGCCCAGGTTCCATCACCCTAGAGCTCGTCCGATATTTATTATACTTTGCTTATCCTGTGCTATCCCTAGCCATTGGGGATTCATGACAGTATAGCCGGCCCACAAAGTGTTAATTGTTTGGGCTGAAGCAGGAGGAAAAGAAGTGTTCAAGGAAAAATTTTTTTTTTTTTTTTTCCTTCAGAGTTTTGCTGCCTAGCCCTTAATTGCTGTCTAGCTGCTTCTTACCTCCTCTTAACCCTTGAATGGCTCTGATCTTAGCTGTTTATCATGGATGTCCAGAGTTTGGCTTCCAGCCTGAGTAATCTCGCGGCAAAGGTTCAAAACATACAGGATTTCGTTGTTCACACTCCCATGTCTGAACCTAGAATTCCTATTCCAGAGTTTTTTTCTGGAGATAGATATACCTTCCTGAATTTCAGGAACAATTGTAAATTGTTCCTCTCTTTGAAATCTCGCTCCTCTGGAGACCCTGCTCAACAGGTCAAGATTGTTATATCGTTCCTACGGGGCGACCCTCAGAATTGGGCATTTGCATTGGCACCAGGGGATCCTGCATTGCTCAGTGTGGATGCGTTTTTTCTGGCATTGGGATTGCTCTATGAGGAACCTAACCTAGAGATTCAGGCTGAAAAGGCTTTATTGGCCCTCTCTCAGGGGCATGATGAAGCGGAAATATATTGTCAGAAATTTCGGAAATGGTCGGTGCTTACTCAGTGGAATGAGTGCGCCCTGTCATGATCTCAATGGCAAGAGAACATAGCATAAGCATATATAGGAACTAGCTCTTGGAAGATGGGAACTGAGCTGACCATGAACTAAACCTAACGCACAACTAGCAGTGGCCGGGTAGCATGCCTACGTTGATTCTAGATGCCCAGCCCAGCCGGAGGACTAAATAAAGCTAGCAGAGGAAAATATTAGTCCTAGCTCACCTCTAGAGAAATACCCCGAAAGGAGACAGAGGCCCCCCACATGTATTGGCGGTGAGTTGAGATGAAATAACAAACGTAGTATGAAAATAGGTTTAGCAAATTTGAGGTCCACTTACTACATAGCAGAAGACAGAAAGGACACTTTCATGGTCAGCTGAAAACCCTATCAAAAAACACCATCCAGAAATTACTTTAAAACTCTGGCATTAACTCATAACACCAGAGTGGCAATTCCCGTTCACAAGAGCTTTCCAGACACAGTAACGAAACTACAGCTGTGAACTGGAACAAAATGCAAAAACAAACATGGACAAGAGTCCAACTTATCTAGTAGTTGTCTAGGAGCAGGAACAAGCACAGAGAGGCTTCTGATAACATTGTTGACCGGCAAGCAACTAACAGAGCAGCAAGGTTATATAGCGACTCCCACATCTTGATGGGAACAGGTGAACAGAGAAGATGAAGACACCAGTTCAATTCCACCAGTAGCCACCGGGGGAGCCCAGAATCCAAATTCACAACAGTACCCCCCCCCTCAAGGAGGGGGCACCGAACCCTCACCAGAACCACCAGGGCGATCAGGATGGGCCCTATGAAAGGCACGAACCAGATCGGAGGCATGAACATCAGATGCATTCACCCAAGAATTATCCTCCTGGCCGTATCCCTTCCACTTGACCAGATACTGGAGTCTCCGTCTGGAAACACGAGAGTCCAAGATTTTCTCCACAACGTACTCCAACTCACCCTCAACCAACACCGGAGCAGGAGGCTCAACGGAAGGCACAACCGGTACCTCATACCTGCGCAATAATGACCGATGAAAAACGTTATGAATAGAAAAGGATGCAGGGAGGTCCAAACGGAAGGAAACAGGGTTAAGAATCTCCAATATCTTATACGGGCCGATAAACCGAGGCTTAAACTTAGGAGAAGAGACCCTCATAGGGACAAAACGAGAAGACAACCACACCAAATCCCCAACAGAAAGCCGAGGACCAACACGACGGTGGCGGTTGGCAAAAAGCTGAGTCTTCTCCTGGGACAACCTCAAATTGTCCACCACCTGCCCCCAGATCTGATGCAATCTCTCCACCACAGCATCCACTCCAGGACAATCCGAAGATTCCACCTGACCAGAGGAAAATCGAGGATGAAACCCCGAATTACAGAAAAACGGGGACACCAAAGTGGCAGAGCTGGCCCGATTATTGAGAGCGAACTCCGCCAATGGCAAAAAAGCAACCCAATCATCCTGGTCAGCAGACACAAAACACCTCAGATATGTCTCCAGGGTCTGATTAATCCGCTCGGTCTGGCCATTCGTCTGAGGATGGAAAGCGGACGAAAAAGATAAATCTATGCCCATCTTAGCACAGAATGCCCGCCAAAATCTAGACACGAATTGGGTCCCTCTGTCAGAAACGATATTCTCAGGAATACCATGCAAACGAACAACATTTTGAAAAAACAGAGGAACCAACTCGGAAGAAGAAGGTAACTTGGGCAGAGGAACCAAATGGACCATCTTAGAAAAACGGTCACACACCACCCAGATGACAGACATCTTCTGAGAAACAGGCAGATCTGAAATAAAATCCATCGAGATGTGCGTCCAAGGCCTCTTAGGAATAGGCAAGGGCAACAATAATCCACTAGCCCGAGAACAACAAGGCTTGGCCCGAGCACAAACGTCACAAGACTGCACAAAGCCTCGCACATCTCGTGACAGGGAAGGCCACCAGAAGGACCTTGCCACCAAATCCCTGGTACCAAAAATGCCAGGATGACCTGCCAACGCAGAAGAATGAACCTCAGAGATGACTCTACTGGTCCAATCATCAGGAACAAACAGTTTATCAGGTGGGCAATGATCAGGTCTCTCCGCCTGAAACTCCTGCAAGGCCCGCCGCAGGTCTGGAGAAACGGCTGACAATACCACTCCATCCTTAAGGATACCTGTGGGCTCAGAGTTACCAGGCGAGTCAGGCTCAAAACTCCTAGAAAGGGCATCCGCCTTAATATTCTTAGAACCCGGTAGGTATGACACCACAAAATTAAACCGAGAGAAAAATAATGACCAGCGCGCCTGTCTAGGATTCAGGCACCTGGCGGTCTCAAGATAAATCAAATTTTTGTGGTCAGTCAATACCACCACCTGATGTCTGGCCCCCTCAAGCCAATGGCGCCACTCCTCAAAAGCCCACTTCATGGCCAAAAGCTCCCGATTCCCAACATCATAATTCCGCTCAGCGGGCGAAAATTTACGGGAAAAGAAGGCACAAGGCCTCATCACGGAGCAGTCAGAACTTTTCTGCGACAACACTGCCCCAGCTCCGATCTCAGAAGCGTCGACCTCAACCTGAAAAGGTAGAGCAACATCAGGCTGACGCAACACAGGGGCAGAGGAAAAATGGCGCTTAAGCTCCCGAAAGGCCTCCACAGCATCAGGGGACCAATCAGCAACATCAGCACCCTTCTTAGTCAAATCGGTCAATGGCTTAGCAATATCCGAAAAACCAGCAATAAATCGACGATAAAAGTTAGCAAAGCCCAAAAATTTCTGAAGACTCTTAAGAGAAGAGGGCTGCGTCCAATCACAAATAGCTTGAACCTTGACAGGATCCATTTCAATGGAAGAGGGGGAAAAAATATATCCCAAAAAGGAAATCCTCTGTACCCCAAAAACACACTTAGAACCCTTCACACACAAAGAATTAGACCGCAAAACCTGAAAAACCCTCCTGACTTGCTGGACATGAGAGTCCCAGTCATCCGAAAAAATCAGAATATCATCCAGATACACAATCATAAATTTATCCAAATAATCGCGAAAAATATCATGCATAAAGGACTGGAAAACTGACGGAGCATTAGAAAGACCAAAAGGCATCACTAAATACTCAAAGTGGCCCTCGGGCGTATTAAATGCGGTTTTCCACTCATCCCCCTGCCTGATTCGCACCAAATTATACGCCCCACGAAGGTCAATCTTAGAGAACCACTTGGCCCCCTTTATGCGAGCAAACAAATCAGTCAGCAACGGCAATGGGTATTGATATTTAACAGTGATTTTATTCAAAAGCCGATAATCAATACATGGTCTCAAAGAGCCGTCTTTTTTTGACACAAAGAAAAAACCGGCTCCTAAGGGAGATGACGATGGACGAATATGTCCCTTTTCCAAAGACTCCTTTATATATTCTCGCATAGCAGCATGTTCAGGCACAGACAGATTAAATAAACGACCCTTTGGGTATTTACTACCCGGGATTAAATCTATGGCACAATCGCACTCTCGGTGCGGAGGTAACGAACCAAGCTTGGATTCTTCAAAGACGTCACGATAGTCAGACAGGAACTCAGGAATTTCAGAGGGAATGGATGATGAAATGGAAACCACAGGTACATCCCCATGAGCCCCCTTACATCCCCAGCTCAACACAGACATAGCTCTCCAGTCGAGGACTGGGTTGTGAGATTGCAGCCAAGGCAATCCTAGCACCAAATCATCATGTAGATTATACAGCACCAGAAAGCGAACAATCTCCTGGTGATCCGGATTAATACGCATAGTTACTTGTGTCCAGTATTGTGGTTTATTATTAGCCAATGGGGTGGAGTCAATCCCCTTCAGAGGAATAGGAGTCTCCAAAGGCTCTAAATCATACCCACAGCGTTTGGCAAAGGACCAATCCATAAGACTCAAAGCGGCGCCAGAGTCGACATAGGCGTCCGTGGTAATAGATGACAAAGAGCAAATCAGGGTCACAGATAGAATAAATTTAGACGGTAAGGTGCAAATGGAAACAGATTTACCAAGCTTTTTAGTGCGCTTAGAGCATGCTGATATAACATGAGTAGAATCACCACAATAGAAACACAACCCATTTTTCCGTCTAAAATTCTGCCGCTCGCTTCGGGACAGAATTCTATCACACTGCATACTCTCTGGCGACTTCTCAGTGGACACCGCCAGATGGTGCACTGGTTTGCGCTCCCGCAAACGCCTATCGATCTGAATAGCCATTGTCATGGACTCATTCAGACCCGCAGGCACAGGGAACCCCACCATAACATCCTTAATGGCATCAGAGAGACCCTCTCTGAAAGTCGCCGCCAGGGCGCACTCATTCCACTGAGTAAGCACAGACCATTTACGGAATCTTTGGCAGTAAATTTCCGCTTCATCTTGCCCCTGAGATAGGGACATCAAAGTTTTTTCTGCCTGAAGCTCCAAATGAGGTTCGTCATAAAGCAACCCCAAGGCCAGAAAAAACGCATCCACATTGAGCAACGCAGGATCTCCTGGTGTCAATGAAAAAGCCCAGTCTTGAGGGTCGCCCCGGAGCAAGGAAATCACAATCCTGACCTGCTGTGCAGGGTCTCCGGCAGAGCGAGATTTCAGAGACAAAAATAATTTGCAATTATTTCGAAAATTCTGAAACCCGGATCTATTCCCCGAGAAAAATTCCGGCAAAGGAATTCTCGGCTCAGATACAGGTGCATGACAAACAAAATCTTGCAAATTTTGTACCTTCGTGGCGAGTTTATTCAAACCTGCAGTTACACTCTGAAGATCCATTACAAACAGGTGGACACAAAGCCATTCAAGGGTTAAGAGGAGGTAAGAAGCAGCTAGACAGCAATTAAGGGCTAGGCAGCAGAACTCTGAGGGGGAAAAAAAAAAAAAAAAATTTCCCTTCAACACTTCTTTTTCTCCTGCTTCAGCCCAAACAATTAACACTTTGCGGGCCGGTCAAACTGTCATGATCTCAATGGCAAGAGAACATAGCATAAGCATATATAGGAACTAGCTCTTGGAAGATGGGAACTGAGCTGACCATGAACTAAACCTAACGCACAACTAGCAGTGGCCGGGTAGCATGCCTACGTTGATTCTAGATGCCCAGCCCAGCCGGAGGACTAAATAAAGCTAGCAGAGGAAAATATTAGTCCTAGCTCACCTCTAGAGAAATACCCCGAAAGGAGACAGAGGCCCCCCACATGTATTGGCGGTGAGTTGAGATGAAATAACAAACGTAGTATGAAAATAGGTTTAGCAAATTTGAGGTCCACTTACTACATAGCAGAAGACAGAAAGGACACTTTCATGGTCAGCTGAAAACCCTATCAAAAAACACCATCCAGAAATTACTTTAAAACTCTGGCATTAACTCATAACACCAGAGTGGCAATTCCCGTTCACAAGAGCTTTCCAGACACAGTAACGAAACTACAGCTGTGAACTGGAACAAAATGCAAAAACAAACATGGACAAGAGTCCAACTTATCTAGTAGTTGTCTAGGAGCAGGAACAAGCACAGAGAGGCTTCTGATAACATTGTTGACCGGCAAGCAACTAACAGAGCAGCAAGGTTATATAGCGACTCCCACATCTTGATGGGAACAGGTGAACAGAGAAGATGAAGACACCAGTTCAATTCCACCAGTAGCCACCGGGGGAGCCCAGAATCCAAATTCACAACAGCGCCCTGGCTGCAAACTTCAGAAATGGTCTTTCTGAGGCCATTAAGGATATTATGGTGGGGTTCCCTGCGCCTACAGGTCTGAATGAGTCTATGGCTATGGCCATTCAGATTGATCGGCGTTTACGGGAGCGCAAACCCGTGCACCAGTTGGCGGTGTCTTCTGAACAGGCACCTGAGACTATGCAATGTGATAGAATTCAGTCCAGAAGTGAACGGCAAAATTATAGGCGGAAAAATGGTTTGTGTTTTTATTGTGGTGATTCAGCTCATGTTATATCAGCATGCTCTAAACGCACAAAAAGGGTTGATAAATCTTTTGCCATTGATACTCTGCAGTCTAAGTTCATTTTGTCTGTGACTCTGATTTTTTCACTGTCTTCCATTTCCGTCGATGCCTATGTGGATTCAGGCGCTGCCCTGAGTCTTATGGATTGGTCATTTGCTAAACGCTGCGGTTTTAGTCTAGAGCCTCTGGAAGTTCCTATTCCTCTGAAAGGAATTGATTCTACACCATTGGCTATGAATAAACCGCAGTATTGGACACAAGTGACCATGCGCATGACTCCCGTTCATCAGGAGGTGATTCGCTTCCTTGTACTGTATAATTTACATGATGTACTAGTGCTTGGTCTGCCATGGTTACAAACTCATAATCCTGTCCTGGACTGGAAAACAATGTCTGTGCTAAGCTGGGGATGTCACGGGGTTCATGATGATGCACCTCCGATTTCTATAGCTTCATCTACTCCTTCGGAGATCCCTGCGTTTTTGTCGGATTATAGGGATGTTTTTGAGGAGCCTAAGCTCAATTCGCTCCCTCCCCATAGAGAGTGTGACTGTGCTATAGAATTGATTCCTGGCAGTAAGTTCCCTAAGGGGCGTTTATTTAATCTGTCACTGCCAGAGCATACTGCTATGCGGAATTATATTAAGGAGTCCTTGGAAAAGGGACATATTCATCCATCTTCGTCCCCTCTGGGAGCAGGTTTTTTTTTCGTGGCAAAAAAAGATGGTTCCCTGAGGCCTTGTATAGATTATCGCCTTCTGAATAAGATTACAGTCAAATACCAGTATCCATTGCCATTATTTACTGATTTGTTTGCTCGCATTAAGGGGGCTAGGTGGTTCACTAAAATAGATCTTCGTGGTGCGTATAATCTGGTGCGGATAAAACAGGGTGATGAGTGGAAAACCGCATTTAATACGCCTGAGGGCCATTTTGAGTATTTGGTAATGCCTTTTGGACTCTCCAATGCTCCGTCAGTCTTTCAGTCCTTTATGCACAATATTTTCCGTGAATATCTGGATAAGTTTATGATTGTGTATTTGGATGATATTTTGGTGTTTTCTGATGACTGGGAGTCTCATGTTCTACAGGTCAGGAAGGTGTTTCAGGTTTTGCGGGCCAATTCTCTGTTTGTGAAGGGCTCAAAGTGTCTCTTCGGAGTCCAGAAGATTTCTTTTTTGGGGTACATTTTTTCTCCTTCTACTATTGAGATGGATCCCGTTAAGGTTCAGGCTATTTGTGACTGGACACAACCTACATCTGTTAAGAGCCTTCAGAAGTTCTTGGGCTTTGCTAATTTTTATCGTCGGTTCATTGCTAATTTTTCCAGTATTGTTAAACCTTTGACTGATTTGACTAAAAAGGGTGCTGATGTTGCTGATTGGTCTCCTGCGGCCGTGGAGGCCTTTCGGGAACTTAAGCGCCGGTTTTCTTCTGCTCCTGTGTTGTGTCAACCAGATGTTTCACTTCCTTTCCAGGTGGAGGTTGATGCTTCCGAGATTGGAGCGGGGGCGGTTTTGTCACAGAGTTCTAATGGCTCGGTGATGAAGCCATGTGCTTTCTTCTCTAGAAAATTCTCGCCCGCCGAGCGCAATTATGATGTGGGTAATCGGGAGCTTTTGGCCATGAAGTGGGCATTTGAGGAGTGGCGTCATTGGCTTGAGGGTGCTAAACATCGCGTGGTGGTCTTGACTGATCACAAGAATCTCATTTACCTTGAGTCTGCCAGGCGTTTGAATCCTAGACAGGCTCGTTGGTCGTTATTTTTTTCTCGTTTCAATTTCGTGGTTTCATACCTGCCAGGTTCAAAGAATGTGAAGGCAGATGCTCTTTCCAGGAGTTTTGTGCCTGACTCTCCTGGAGACACTGGGCCTGCTGGTATCCTTAGGGATGGAGTAATATTGTCCGCCATATCCCCAGACTTGCGACGCGCATTGCAGAAGTTTCAGGTGGATAAACCAGATCGTTGTCCACCAGAAAGACTGTTTGTTCCGGATGATTGGACCAGTAGAGTCATCTCCGAGGTCCATTCTTCTGTGTTGGCTGGTCATCCTGGAATATTTGGTACAAGAGACTTGGTGGCCAGGTCTTTTTGGTGGCCTTCCTTGTCTAGGGATGTGCGTACCTTTGTGCAGTCTTGTGAAGTGTGTGCTCGAGCTAAGCCTTGCTGTTCACGGGCTAGTGGGTTGTTGTTATCCTTGCCCATCCCGAAGAGGCCTTGGACGCACATTTCCATGGATTTTATTTCTGATCTCCCGGTTTCACAGAAAATGTCCGTTATCTGGGTTGTGTGTGACCGCTTTTCTAAGATGGTTCATTTGGTGCCCTTGCCTAAGTTGCCCTCCTCCTCTGAGTTGGTTCCTTTGTTTTTTCAGAACGTGGTTCGTTTGCATGGGATTCCGGAGAATATCGTTTCTGACAGGGGATCCCAGTTTGTGTCTAGATTTTGGCGGACGTTTTGTGCCAAGATGGGCATTGATTTGTCTTTCTCGTCTGCATTCCATCCTCAGACGAATGGCCAGATGGAGCGAACTAATCAGACCTTGGAAACTTATTTGAGGTGTTTTGTTTCTGCTGATCAGGATGACTGGGTTGCTTTTTTGCCACTGGCCGAATTTGCTCTTAATAATCGGGCTAGTTCGGCCACGTTGGTCTCTCCTTTTTTTTGTAATTCGGGGTTTCATCCTCGTTTTTCCTCTGGTCAGGTGGAGTCTTCGGATTGTCCTGGAGTGGACGTGGTGGTGGACAGGCTACATCACATTTGGAATCAGGTGGTGGACAATTTGAAGTTATCTCAGGAGAAGACTCAGCAGTTTGCTAATCGCCGTCGCCGCATGGGTCCCCGACTTCTTGTTGGGGACTTGGTGTGGTTGTCTTCTCGTTTTGTCCCTATGAAGGTCTCTTCTCCTAAGTTCAAGCCTCGGTTCATCGGTCCTTATAGGATCTCGGAGATTCTTAACCCTGTATCTTTCCGTTTGGATCTCCCAGCATAGTTCGCTATTCATAATGTGTTCCATCGGTCGTTGTTGCGGAGGTATGAGGTGCCTGTTGTTCCTTCGGTCGAGCCTCCTGCTCCGGTGCTGGAGGAGGGAGAATTGGAGTATGTTGTTGAAAAGATCTTGGATTCTCGTGTTTCCAGACGCAAACTCCAGTATTTGGTTAAATGGAAGGGTTATGGTCAGGAGGACAATTCCTGGGTGGTCGCCTCCGATGTTCATGCGACTGATTTGGTCCGCGCCTTCCATAGAGCTCACCCTGATCGCCCTGGGGGTTCTCGTGAGGGTTCGGTGACCCCTCCTCAAGGGGGGGGTACTGTTGTGGATTCTGTTTGCGGGCTCCCTCTGGTGGTTACTGCTGGTACTGGGTGACTTTGGTGGGTTGCGGCCTTTGGTTTCCATCTGTCCATCAGAGGCTGGGTGTTTCCTATTTTACCTGGCCTCTCTGTCATTTCCCTTGCCGGCTATCAATGTGTTCAGATGTGCTCTGTTTGGTTCCTGCCTACCTGCTCCCAGATCTTTCAGGATAAGCTAAGTGCTGATTTTCAGTTGTTTGGTTTTTTGTCCAGCTTGCTTAGAATGTCTCTTTGTTAGCTGGTTGCTCTAGTGGACTGAGGTTCTCCCCATGTGCCATGAGTTGGCACATGGGTTCTTGTAATCTCAGGATGGTTTTTTTGATTAGGGTTTTTTGCTGACCGCTCAGTCCCCTTTTGTGTCATTCTGCTTTCTAGTTTTCAGCGGGCCTCTATTTGCTAAAGCTATATACATCATCTCTATGTATGTGCCTTCCTCTCATTTCACCATCAATACATGTGGGGGGCAACTATATCTTTGGGGTTAATTCCTCTGGAGGCAAGTGAGGTCTTTGTTTTCTCTGCAGTACTAGTTAGCTCTTAGGCTGGTGCGTGGCGTCTAGAACCAACGTAGGCACGCTCCCTGGCTATCTCTAGTTGCGTTTGTCAGGCGTAGGGCAGCGGTCAGCCCAGGTTCCATCACCCTAGAGCTCGTCCGATATTTATTATACTTTGCTTATCCTGTGCTATCCCTAGCCATTGGGGATTCATGACAAAATCCGAACCGAACCAAACCTTGGAAGGGTCACTCATCTTTAATAGAGTCCTTGCACAGCCTCATTGTCTAGAGGCGGGCCTGTCATGAATCCCAATGGCTAGGGATAGCACAGGACAAGCAATGTACAAATAAATAACGGACGAGCTCTAGGGTGATGGAACCTGGGCTGACCGCTGCCCTACGCCTGACAAACGCAACTAGAGATAGCCAGGGAGCGTGCCTACGTTGGTTCTAGACGCCACGCACCAGCCTAAGAGCTAACTAGTACTACAGAGAAAATAAAGACCTCACTTGCCTCCAGAGGAATGAACCCCAAAAGGTATAGTTGCCCCCCACATGTATTGACGGTGAAATGAGAGGAAGGCACACACATAGAGATGATATATATAGCTTTAGCAAATTGAGGCCCGCTGTAAACTAGAAAGCAGAACGATACAAAAGGGGACTGAGCGGTCAGCAAAAAACCCTAATCAAAAAAACCATCCTGAGATTACAAGAACCCATGTGCCAACTCATGGCACATGGGGAGAACCTCAGTCCACTAGAGCTACCAGCTAGCATAGAGACATAATAAGCAAGCTGGACAAAAAAAACAAACAACTGAAAATCAGCACTTAGCTTATCCTGAAAGATCTGGGAGCAGGTAGGCAGGAACCAAACAGAGCACATCTGAATACATTGATAGCCGGCAAGGGAATGACAGAAAGGCCAGGTAAAATAGGAAACACCCAGCCTCTGATGGACAGGTGGAAACCAAAGGCCGCAACCCACCAAAGTCACCCAGTACCAGCAGTAACCACCAGAGGGAGCCCACAAACAGAATCCACAACAGTACCCCCCCCTTGAGAAGGGGTCACCGAACCCTCACGAGAACCCCCAGGGCGATCAGGGTGAGCTCTATGGAAGGCGCGGACCAAATCAGTCGCATGAACATCGGAGGCGACCACCCAGGAATTATCCTCCTGACCATAACCCTTCCACTTAGCCAAATACTGGAGTTTGCGTCTGGAAACACGAGAATCCAAGATCTTCTCAACAACATACTCCAATTCTCCCTCCACCAGCACCGGAGCAGGAGGCTCAACCAAAGGAACAACGGGCACCTCATACCTCCGCAACAACGACCGATGGAACACATTATGAATAGCAAACGATGCTGGGAGATCCAAACGAAAAGATACAGGGTTAAGAATCTCCGAGATCCTATAAGGACCGATGAACCGAGGCTTGAACTTAGGAGAAGAGACCTTCATAGGGACAAAACGAGAAGACAACCACACCAAGTCCCCAACAAGAAGTCGGGGACCCACGCGGCGACGGCGATTAGCAAACTGCTGAGTCTTCTCCTGAGATAACTTCAAATTGTCCACCACCTGATTCCAAATCTGATGTAGCCTGTCCACCACCACGTCCACTCCAGGACAATCCGAAGACTCCACCTGACCAGAGGAAAACCGAGGATGAAACCCCGAATTACAAAAAAAAGGAGAGACCAACGTGGCAGAACTAGCCCGATTATTAAGAGCAAATTCGGCCAGTGGCAAAAAAGCAACCCAGTCATCTTGATCAGCAGAAACAAAACACCTCAAATAAGTTTCCAAGGTCTGATTAGTTCGCTCCGTCTGGCCATTCGTCTGAGGATGGAATGCAGACGAGAAAGACAAATCAATGCCCATCTTGGCACAAAACGTCCGCCAAAATCTAGACACAAACTGGGATCCCCTGTCAGAAACGATATTCTCCGGAATCCCATGCAAACGAACCACGTTCTGAAAAAATAAAGGGACCAACTCAGCGGAGGAGGGCAACTTAGGCAAGGGCACCAAATGAACCATCTTAGAAAAGCGGTCACACACAACCCAGATAACGGACATTTTCTGTGAAACCGGGAGATCAGAAATAAAATCCATGGAAATGTGCGTCCAAGGCCTCTTCGGGATGGGCAAGGATAACAACAACCCACTGGCCCGAGAACAGCAAGGCTTAGCTCGAGCACACACTTCACAAGACTGCACAAAGGTACGCACATCCCTAGACAAGGAAGGCCACCAAAAAGACCTGGCCACCAAGTCTCTAGTACCAAATATTCCAGGATGACCAGCCAACACAGAAGAATGGACCTCGGAGATGACTCTACTGGTCCAATCATCCGGAACAAACAGTCTTTCTGGTGGACAACGATCCGGTTTATCCACCTGAAACTCCTGCAATGCACGTCGCAAGTCTGGGGATACGGCGGACACTATTACCCCATCCCTAAGGATACCAGTAGGCCCAGAGTCTCCAGGAGAGTCAGGCACAAAACTCCTGGAAAGAGCATCTGCCTTCACATTCTTTGAACCTGGCAGGTATGAAACCACGAAATTGAAACGAGAAAAAAACAACGACCAACGAGCCTGTCTAGGATTCAAACGCCTGGCAGACTCAAGGTAAATGAGATTCTTGTGATCAGTCAAGACCACCACACGATGTTTAGCACCCTCAAGCCAATGACGCCACTCCTCAAATGCCCATTTCATGGCCAAAAGCTCCCGATTACCCACATCATAATTGCGCTCGGCGGGCGAGAATTTTCTAGAGAAGAAAGCACATGGCTTCATCACCGAGCCATTAGAACTTCTCTGTGACAAAACCGCCCCCGCTCCAATCTCGGAAGCATCAACCTCAACCTGAAAAGGAAGTGAAACATCTGGTTGACACAACACAGGAGCAGAAGAAAACCGGCGCTTAAGTTCTTGAAAGGCCTCCACGGCCGCAGGAGACCAATCAGCAACATCAGCACCCTTTTTAGTCAAATCAGTCAAAGGTTTAACAATACTGGAAAAATTAGCAATGAACCGACGATAAAAATTAGCAAACTCCAAGAACTTCTGAAGGCTCTTAACAGATGTAGGTTGTGTCCAGTCACAAATAGCCTGAACCTTGACGGGATCCATCTCAATAGTAGAAGGAGAAAAAATGTACCCCAAAAAAGAAATCTTCTGGACTCCGAAGAGACACTTTGAGCCCTTCACAAACAGAGAATTGGCCCGCAGAACCTGAAACACCTTCCTGACCTGTAGAACATGAGACTCCCAGTCATCAGAAAACACCAAAATATCATCCAAATACACAATCATAAACTTATCCAGATATTCACGGAAAATATTGTGCATAAAGGACTGAAAGACTGACGGAGCATTGGAGAGTCCAAAAGGCATTACCAAATACTCAAAATGGCCCTCAGGCGTATTAAATGCGGTTTTCCACTCATCACCCTGTTTTATCTGCACCAGATTATACGCACCGCGAAGATCTATCTTAGTGAACCACCTAGCCCCCTTAATGCGAGCAAACAAATCAGTCAATAATGGCAATTGATACTGATATTTGACTGTAATCTTATTCAGAAGGCGATAATCTATACAAGGCCTCAGGGAACCATCTTTTTTTGCCACGAAAAAAAAACCTGCTCCCAGAGGGGACGAAGATGGACGAATATGTCCCTTTTCCAAGGACTCCTTAATATAATTCCGCATAGCAGTATGCTCTGGCAGTGACAGATTAAATAAACGACCCTTAGGGAACTTACTGCCAGGAATCAATTCTATAGCACAGTCACACTCTCTATGAGGAGGGAGCGAATTGAGCTTAGGCTCCTCAAAAACATCCCTATAGTCAGACAAAAATGCAGGGATCTCAGAAGGAGTAGATGAAGCGATTGAAATCGGAGGTGCATCATCATGAACCCCCTGACATCCCCAGCTTAACACAGACATTGTTTTCCAGTCCAGGACAGGATTATGAGTTTGTAACCATGGCAGACCAAGCACTAGTACATCATGTAAATTATACAGTACAAGGAAGCGAATCACCTCCTGATGAACGGGAGTCATGCGCATGGTCACTTGTGTCCAGTACTGCGGTTTATTCATAGCCAATGGTGTAGAATCAATTCCCTTCAAAGGAATAGGAACTTCCAGAGGCTCCAGACTAAAACCGCAGCGTTTAGCAAATGACCAATCCATAAGACTCAGGGCAGCGCCCGAATCCACATAGGCATCGACGGAAATGGAAGACAGTGAAAAAATCAGAGTCACAGACAAAATGAACTTAGGCTGCAGAGTACCAATGGCAAAAAAATTTATCAACCCTTTTTGTGCGTTTAGAGCATGCTGATATAACATGAGCTGAATCACCACAATAAAAACACAATCCATTTTTCCGCCTATAATTTTGCCGTTCACTTCTGGACTGAATTCTATCACATTGCATAGTCTCAGGTGCCTGTTCAGACGACACCGCCAACTGGTGCACGGGTTTGCGCTCCCGTAAACGCCGATCAATCTGAATGGCCATAGCCATAGACTCATTCAGACCTGTAGGCGTAGGGAACCCCACCATAATATCCTTAATGGCCTCAGAAAGACCATTTCTGAAGTTTGCAGCCAGGGCGCACTCATTCCACTGAGTAAGCACCGACCATTTCCGAAATTTTTGACAATATATTTCCGCTTCATCATGCCCCTGAGAAAGGGCTAATAAAGCCTTTTCAGCCTGAATCTCCAGGTTAGGTTCCTCATAGAGCAATCCCAATGCCAGAAAAAACGCATCCACACTGAGCAATGCAGGATCCCCTGGTGCCAATGCAAATGCCCAATTCTGAGGGTCGCCCCGCAGGAAAGATATTACAATCTTGACCTGTTGAGCAGGGTCTCCAGAGGAGCGAGATTTTAAAGAAAGAAACAATTTACAATTGTTCCTGAAATTCAGGAAGGTAGATCTATCTCCAGAAAAGAACTCTGGAATAGGAATTCTAGGTTCAGACATGGGAGTGTGAACAACAAAATCCTGTATGTTTTGAACTTTTGCCACGAGATTACTCAGGCTGGAAGCCAAACTCTGGACATCCATGTTAAACAGCTAAGATCAGAGCCATTCAAGGGTTAAGAGGAGGTAAGAAGCAGCTAGACAGCAATTAAGGGCTAGGCAGCAAAACTCTGAAGGGAAAAAAAAAAAAATTTCCCTTAAACACTTCTTTTTCTCCTGCTTCAGCCCAAACAATTAACACTTTGTAGGCCGGCTATACTGTCTTGAATCCCAATGGCTAGGGATAGCACAGGACAAGCAAAGTACAAATAAATAACGGACGAGCTCTAGGGTGATGGAACCTGGGCTGACCGCTGCCCTACGCCTGACAAACGCAACTAGAGATAGCCAGGGAGCGTGCCTACGTTGGTTCTAGACGCCACGCACCAGCCTAAGAGCTAACTAGTACTACAGAGAAAATAAAGACCTCACTTGCCTCCAGAGGAATGAACCCCAAAAGGTATAGTTGCCCCCCACATGTATTGACGGTGAAATGAGAGGAAGGCACACACATAGAGATGATATATATAGCTTTAGCAAATTGAGGCCCGCTGTAAACTAGAAAGCAGAACGATACAAAAGGGGACTGAGCGGTCAGCAAAAAACCCTAATCAAAAAAACCATCCTGAGATTACAAGAACCCATGTGCCAACTCATGGCACATGGGGAGAACCTCAGTCCACTAGAGCTACCAGCTAGCATAGAGACATAATAAGCAAGCTGGACAAAAAAACCAAACAACTGAAAATCAGCACTTAGCTTATCCTGAAAGATCTGGGAGCAGGTAGGCAGGAACCAAACAGAGCACATCTGAATACATTGATAGCCGGCAAGGGAATGACAGAAAGGCCAGGTAAAATAGGAAACACCCAGCCTCTGATGGACAGGTGGAAACCAAAGGCCGCAACCCACCAAAGTCACCCAGTACCAGCAGTAACCACCAGAGGGAGCCCACAAACAGAATCCACAACACGGGCCCATGTGTATCCTCATTGTGAAAACACAAGGTTGCATTGAAGGCGGTCCCAGATGATAATTAATGCATGTTCTGGGATATCTCCATGACAAAGATGTAATATTTGAGGGTGAAGTTGCCATCACACGCAATCCACATGCACTTTATAGTCATCTGCGCCTTTGAATATGCATTCATTTTATGGTGCTGTTGCTAATTTGTACACTTCATTTGGATACATTCAGATACTTAACCCCTTAGTGAGGGAGCTAATTTGCAGCTTAATGACCATGCCAATTTTTTTAATTCTGACCACTGTCACTTTATGAGGTTATAACTCTGGAGTGATTTAACTGATGCCGCTGATTCTGAGACTGTCTTTTCAAGACATTTTGCTTCATGTTAATGGTAACATTTCTTCAATATAACTTGTGTTTATTTATGAAAAAAACAGAAATATGGCGAACATTTTTATAATTTTGAAATTTTCAAACTTTGAATTTTTATGCCCTTAAATCAGAGATATGTCACACAAATAGTTAATAAATAACATTTCCCACATGTTAAGTTTACATCACAGCAATTTTAAAGACAACATTTTTTTTTTTTGTTAGGAAGTTATAAGGGTTAAAAGTTGACCAGTGATTTCTCATTTTTACAACAAAATTTACAAAACCATTTTTTATGGACCATCTCACATTTAAAGTCACTTTGAGGGGTGTACATGACAGAAAATACCCAAAAGTGACACCATTCTAAAAACTATACCCCTCTCGGTGCTCAAAAGCACATTCAAGAAGTTTATTAACCCTTTACGTGCTTCACAGGAACTGAAGCAATGTGGAAGGAAAAAAATTAACATTTAACATTTTTTTACAAACATTTTAATTCAGAACCCATTTTTTTTATTTTTACAAGTGTAAAAAGAGAAAATGAACCATAAAATTTGTGGTGCAATTTCTCCTGAAGTTGCCATATGTGGGAGTAAACCACTGTTTGGGCGCACGTCAGAGCTTGGAAGAGAAATGCCGTTTGACTTTTTCAATGCAGAACTGGCTGGAATTGAGATCGGACGCCATGTCGCGTTTGGAGAGCCCCTGATGTACCTAAACAGTGGAAATCCCCCACAAGTGACACCATTTCGGAAACTATACCCCTTAATGAACTTATCTAAATGTGTGGTGAGCACTTTGAACCCTCAAGTGCTTCACAGAAGTTTATAACGTACAGCCAAGAAAATAAAAAAATTATATTTTTTCCACAAAAATGATAATTTTGCCCCCAAATTTTTATTTTCACAAGGGTACCAGGAGAAATTAGACCACAAATATTATTGTACAATTTGTCTTGAGTTCGCTGATACTCCATATGTGGGGGTAAACCACTGTTTGGGTACACGGCAGAGCTTGAAATGGGAGGAGCGCGGTTTGACTTTTCAATGCAGAATTGGCTGGAATTGAGATCGGACACCATGTCACATTTGGAGAGCCCCTGATGTGCCTAAACAGTGGAAACTCCCCACAAGTGACACCATATTGGAAACTATACCCCTTAAAGAACTTATCTAGATGGTGGTGAGCACTTTGAATCCCCAAGTGCTTCACAAAAGTTTATAGCGCAGAGCTGTGAAAATAAAAAATCTTTTTTTCCTCAAATTATTTTTTAGCCCCATTTTTTTATTTTCACAAGGGTAACAGGAGAAATTGGACCCCAAAAGTTGTTGTCCAGTTTTTCCTGAGTATGCTGATATCCCGCATGTGGGGGACCACTGTTTAGACACACATCGGGGCTCAGAAGGGAAGTAATGACATTTTAAATTGCAGACTTTGATGGAATGGTCTGCGGGTGTCATGTTGCATTTGCAGAGACCCTGATGTGCCTAAACAGTAGAAACCCCCCACAAGTGACCCCATTTTGGAAACTATAACCCCAAAGGAGCTTACATAGATGTGTGATGAGCACTATGAACCCCAAGTGCTTCACAGAAGGTTATAAAGTAGAGCTGTAAAAATTAAAAATCATATTTTTTTCCAGAAAAATTATATTTTCACCCCCAAATTTTTACTTTCACAAGGGTAAAAGGAGAAATTGGACTATGAATGTTTTTGTGCAATTTGTCCTGAGTACGTTGATACCCCATATGTGGGGGTAGACCACTCTTTGGGCACATAGCAGAGCTCGGAAGGGAAGGAGTGCCCTTTTGGAATGCAGACTTTGATAGAATAGTCTGCGGGCGTCATGTTGCGTTTGCAGAGCCCCTGATGTGCCTAAACAGTAGAAACCTCCACACGTGACTGCATTTTGGAAACTAGACCCCCCAAGGAGCTTATCTAGATGTGTTGTGTGAACTTTGAACCCCCAATTGCTTAACAGAAGTTTATAATGCAAAGCCGTGAAAATATAAAAAACATTATTTTCTACAAAAATTATTTTTTAGCCCACAATTTTTTATTTTTAAAGGGTAACAGGATAAAATGGACCTCAAATGTTGTCCAGTGTTTCCTGAGTACACCGATACCCCATGTGTAGGGGGGACCACTGTTTGGGCACACATCGGGGCTCAGAAGGGAAGTAGTGATTTTTTGGAATGCTGATGTTGATGGAATGGTCTGCGAGTGTCATGTAGCATTTGCAGAGCCCTTGATGTGCCTAAACAGTAGAAACCCCCCACAAGTGACCCCATTTTGGAAACTAGACCCCCCAAGGAGTTTATATTTTTTCCACAAAAATGATTTTTTAGCCCCCAATTTTTTATTTTCCCAAGGGTAACAGGAGAAACTGGACCCCAAAAGTTGTTGTCCAATTTGTCCTGAGTACTCTGATGTCCCATATGTGGAGGTAAACCACTGTTTGGGCGCATTGCAGAGCTCAGAAGGGAGGGAGCACCATTTGACTTTTTGAATGCAAAATTGGCAGGAATCAATAGTGGAGCAATGTCGCATTTGGAGACCCCCTGATGTACCTAAACAGTGGAAACCCCCAATTCTAACTCAACCTTAACCCCAACACACCCCTAACCCTAATCCCAACCCTAACCTTAACCCTAATCATAAAACTAACCCCAACACACCCCTAGCACTAATCCCAACCCTAACCATAACCCTAATCACAACCCTAACCCCATCACACCCCTAACCCCAACACACCCATAACCCTAATCCCAACCCTTACCATAACCCTAATCACAACCCGAATCCCAACGCACCCTTAACCCTAATCCCAACCCTAACCATAACCCTAATCACAACCCTAACCCCATCACACCCCTAACCCTAATCCCAACCCTAACTCTAATCACAACCCTTACCCCAACACACCCTTAAGCCTAATCCAAACCCTAACCATAACCCTAACCACAAACCTAACCATAATTCCAACCCTAATCCCAACACATGCCTAACCCTAATCCCAAGCCTAACACTAATCCCAGCCTTAATCCTAATCCCAACCATAATCCTAACTCTAATCCTAACACTAACCCTAATCCCAACTCTAACCCTAACCCTAATTTTAGCCCCAAGCCTAACCCTAACCCTAACTTTAGCACAACTCTAGCCCTAATGGGAAAATGGAAATAAATACATTTTCTTTCTTTTATTATTTTTCCCTATCTAAGGGCATGATAAAGATGGGGTTTATTTACTATTTTTTTATCACTGTGATAGTGTCTATCACAGTGACCAAAATGAACCAATAGGAAAAATCTTCCTTTTGTTGCCAAGTGTCAGCCAGCATATCTCGGCGGGTGCACTGCACACACGCCTGCCATTTTCTTCCCAGATGAAAATGGTGGCACGGGTCATTCCATGTCAAGTGAACCAATGATTTTTACCTCTATATTTTTAATTCTTTTGAGATTTTGTTATTTGGTAATAGTGTGTCAGAGAATGCAAAATGTGAAAAAAAAAAATTCTAGATATTTTTATTTTTTTTAAATTGATTTTCAAAGTTTGGAAAAAGTGCGAATTTTGGTGTTGCCTGCCTTTACATTTCTCCTCATAACTCAGGCTAGAAAAAAGATAGAGAAGCCAAATAAACACCATTCTACTCAGAACTGTACAGGCTTTCACCAGATATGTCGCAAGAGTAGCTTTAACAATATTTTACCCATGCGAAAGCGCAACGCAAAACTAGCCACATCTGTACCAAACTACAAGTTGGGATCGTGATGGGATCATATTTTTAAAAATAAAACTATTACAGTGTCAGTTCAAAAATCTCAAATTCAGATCTGTTCAGCCTGTGTTTTAGAGGTGTGGGGTCCATATTTACCAAATAATCCATGATTTTTAGATGTTACGGTATTATTTTATTATGTTTTAAAGCTTAGAAGCAGGAGAGGACAGAGGAGAAGCTTTGTTAGGGCTGGGAATGACAAGGGGTAGACGGTGACTGCAGAGCAGATGACCGGCCGGCAGCTCGGGCCATATTCACACCAAATCTTAACACTGATGCAACTCCTCAAATGGAGGGAGAAAACTATTCTTAACATCCAGTTCATGTATTGTACAAACCAGGACTATAAAAAGGAGGAGAATATGTTATAACATCGGTTACAGGAAGCAGAACCCATCACAGCGACTCAGCAATACCGGACTGTCATCCCATGTAGTGGAAATAAAGACAGTGACATCCATAAAGTGGTAGAAGGCGGCACAAGATCGGCAATGGATGACATAACTGGCTATGTGACCTGTGAATATGATCGGCGCTGCTGGCTACTGGACTCTCCAAAGATTGTGAAAATGAAGAAGTGACTTTTCTGCACCTTCTGTTCCAGCGCCATCCTTTGTGTATCCAAGAAAACCAGACATTGTGAAAGTGAACAAAAATCAGATATTAACTCAGGTGGAGCCGAACACCATGACAGGCCTGATGGACAAGATGACATTTCACCCACTAGAAGGGACACATTGATGATAGAAAGCCAGTGTAAAAATCTACTATTAATTGTTTGATTAGTTCATATTTTATAGAACGAGGATTTAACTACTGTACTATTCTTCTTAAACACTTCATAAATGACATATTTAGTGATATAATAGAAAAAAATTGTTCCATGTATAAATAGGTTGTAAAAATATTGGTTATTTTAATCTTGTTTTTAACATATAATTAGGACGAGACTGTATTTAGAAAACCATACTTGAGGATGTGATCACCTTTTATCTTTTGGCTTGTTCAATGAATTCAGGTTGAAAATGCAGAGCAAGATGTTATGATGATTAAGATGTATTTATTCTGGCACTTCAGTAGTTGTTTTTTGTGTTTCTTTATTGTTACATATAAATGTTGAATGCAATAAGTTGTGTGAGTTTCTTCCTTTTTTCTTTTCAAATTACAAACATAAAATCAGATGATTCAAGGCTTAAAAAAAATACAAATTTGATAGGTCCCAAGTTGAATCCCTGTACAAATATAAACAAGGACACACGTAACACACATACATGTTTTCACAATTTTAAAACACACGTTTTTTTCAGAATTGTATATAAAAAATTTTAATTTCAAATGAAAGCCGGTACTGTTCTGAGAAAAATGATGCATCTCCCAACTCTTTATCTTAATTCTAGCCCGAGATATGATAAAAAATGTAAAGCCATACCAGGCCAAAATTCGTGCTTTTTTGAAATTTTAGAAATCTGTAAAAAATTAACTGATGAAGAAAAAAATTCAAAACTTTTAATTTGTAGTTAACTAAAGTTGTACTTCATAAAAACAAAAAATAAAAACAATCTAAAGATGTCAGGTAAAAAAAATATTCATATTTGCATCACTTGATATGGAATGACCCGCACCCATGGGGCAAGCAAGAGGGCCGAGGAGCACCGGGAGCTACTGGGGGGATCAGGGACAATATTTCTCTCTCCTATGATGTGCGATCATATCAGAGGAAAGAAAAATAAATGGCACATTGGACTTTTTTGGGGGGTCGCCACTATACGGTTAATAGCAGCAATCGCAAAATCTGGGTCAGTAAAAACTGACACAAATCATGTTCTCTGGGGTCTCGTTTACCCCGGCAGCTGAGACCCTGGAGAAAATCCCACTCTGGGGAGCGCTATACACTTTTTCCACAGCGCCGTTAATTAACGGCGCTGTGGTTTATGTACCCTTAACTACCGCCATTAAAAGGCGTATCGGCGGTCGTTAAGGGGTTAGGCTGCTTTCACACATCAGGTTTTTCGCCGCATGCCGGTTCCGGTGTCACGCCGCAGCGCCGGATCCGGCTTATTTTGTAAAAACCGGATGAGATGGATCCGATTTTCAGCCGGATCAGGTGTCCGGATCTGGCGAGAAACTGGATCCGTCTCATCCGGTTGTCATCCGTTTCGTCCGGTTTTGCATCCGGTTTTTGACGGATCCGGTTTTTGACGGATCCAGTTTCTAGAAACGCCCCCTGAAAGGCTAAAAAGGTGATTGGCCCGCTGAAAACTATATATACAGTGTTCCTACAGCCCATCTGTGACAGGTTTGAGAGGAGCAAGATACAGAGTAAGATGGACGGCATTATTGCAAAGATTCTGCAGAACAACGTGGATTTCATCGTGGAGGCGAATCGATTGAAAGCAATTGTTATTGAGAAGGAGCGAGACAGACAGCGTGTCATGCGTCTGCGCAGACGCCGTTTGTGGATCCACCCCATCATGGCACAGAGAATGACACGGGGAGTATTTTCTACTTTATACATGGAGCTACGAGGAGACCCTGACAAGTTTTTCAGCTATGTGCGGATGAAAGCTGAGAACTTTGATGTATTGGTGGAGCGGGTTGAACATCTAATAAGAAGGAGTGATACCTATTGCAGATTCTCCATTACACCGGCTGAGCGTCTGATGGTCACTCTTCGGTAAGCATTCTTTTTGTATCTACTCTTGTAGCGCACTTTCATTGATTGATATTTTGAATTTGCAGTAATTTCTGCCTTGCTTTTGTTCACAGATTCCTAGCAACTGGTGAATCCCTGTCTTCACTACATTTTCAATTCAGACGGGGCATTTCAACCATATCTGGAATAGTGAGGCACACTTGCCATGCTGTGTGGGACTCTCTGCACGACGAATTCATTCCACATCCCACAATGCAGACATGGTTGGAAGTTGCTGACAGATTCTAGGAAGTGTGTCAGTTTCCCAATTGCTTGGGCGTGGTGGATGGGAAACACATCCGTATCGTGAAACCGGCTGGTTCTGGATCTCAGTTTTTCAACTATAAAAAGTACTTTCCCATCGTGCTGATGGCCATCGCCGATGTGGATTACAAATTTGTAGCGGTGGGTATTGGGGCGTATGGCCGCTCTAATGATTCTCAAGTTTTCAAACTGTCTTCTATGGGACGGCATTTGTACTGACAAACCTTTCAATTCCCCCACCCTAGACCACTGCCTCAAACCTCTGAGCCACCAATACCTTTTGTTTGCGTTGGATATGAAGCTTTTCAGCTTTCAGAACATCTTTTGAAACCCTACTCCAGCCGTGGTTTAAACAATACTAAAAGAATTTTCAACTACCGACTCACACGTGCACGGAGAATGGTGGAGTGTGCGTTTGGGATCTTAACCACCAAATGGAGAGTTCTCCTGACATCCATTAACTTGAAGACAGACACTGTGGATGAGGTAGTGAAAGCGTGTGTTGTCCTACACAATTATGTTATATCCAAGGAACAGCTTTCCATTGAGGACCACTCTGCAGAAACCACCTTGGCTGATTATAGCAACCAAACGTATATAAGTTCTGTCACTGTTTCCAGAATACGGGATCACTTTGCAGAATATTTTATTTCACCCAAAGGAAGAATACACTGGCAGGATGAGAGAGTTTAAACAATTTGTCTTGAACCTAGTAACTTTTTCACCTTTTACCCAAGATGTGTACCTGTTTGGTTTTACCCTTTACCCAAGATGTGTACCTGTTTGGTTTTACCTTTTACCCAAGATGTGCATTTGTTTGGGTTTGTTCCCAAAGTATTTTACCTCTGACCAATAATCCTTGTTTAACCAAAGTGTGTTAATCTATACCTTATAAAGAATAAATACAAGATAGCTGTAAACAACAAAGTTTTATTAAAAATTTTTTTTTACAATATCCAAACCCAACTTTTATTTGGAAACAAAAATAAATAAATAAATTTTGCAGCATACAAAACAAACTACAGATTGGAATAAATCGGGGTGGAGATAGTGCTGGAGGGGCTGTCGGATAGGGACACTTCGACAGTGGTAGTGTGGAGAGAGGAATGTGTTGGTGGTGGGGAAGGATCAATAGGTAGTGGTGAAGGAGTGGAGAAGGCAATTGACCGGGTGGGCAAGAAAGTGGGATGGGGTTAGGAATTTGGTAGGATGGAGGGGTGTAGGTGATGTTTTGGGAGGATTGGGAGGCAGAAGCAGTGATGGGTGGAGAAGAGGGTTGGGAAGGAGGTGAAACAGGCTGGTGGTAGAGGCCAGGGAGAGGAGGCGCGGATGAAGTGGATGGGAAGTGGTATGGGTCAGGATCATCATATTGGTGGGAAGGGGCACGGGCGGGATGCTGGTAGTGTGGCTGGTGGGAAGGGGCATGGGAACGCTGGAAGTGTTGTGGCTGGTGGAATGGGGCACGGGCACGATGTGGGTGATGGTGAGGTTGGTGGGATGGGGCACGGGCAGGTTGGTCGTACGGGTCAGGAGGATGGTAGTGGCTGTAGTGATGGACAGTGGAGGAAGGGGGGGCAGTTGCAGCATGGGTGGCAAGAGTCTCTGCTCTTGAGGCAATGAGCGCTAGAGTAGACTGGCAGGATTCCATTACTTGCATCTGCTGAGAAGCAAATAGCATCTCCATTTGCTCAAGCACCGACTGGAAAAAAGTATTGTTCGGTGACTGTCTTGCCTCTGAACGCATCGTTAACAGAAGTGTATGCATCTCGAGTATACTTTTATTTATAAAATTAAAACCTGCAGCCATTTGCTCAGACAAAACTTTCAGACAGTTCTGGAATTATGCGTTCAGGTGTAAGAACTCGGGCGCATAACTCTGTACCTGACCCCTCTGCCGAAGGCACCCCGATGCTACAGGTGTACTAGAGGTGGCTGCAGCAGAGGGGTGGGGTACAGGAAAAGATATATCCTCACCAGCAGATACATGCAATGGAACCGGCCAGGATGCTCCAGCGCTGGATGGGACAGAGGGATCCGATGTGTGGGAAGGTGCAGAGTGGGAAGTGTTATGACCCAAATGGCGAGGGTCTCAGAGGAACAAGTAAGTCTGCGAAGTACAAAAATCCAGCTCATAGGGCAGTGGTAACTGGGTTGACCATATATCTACTCCTAACGCCAACACTAGAAGTAGCCGGGGAACATGCCTACGTTGGTCGCTAGATGTCTCGCGCCAGCCGGAGGACTAACTACCCCTAGAAGAGGAAAACAAAGACCTCTCTTGCCTCCAGATAATAGACCCCAAAAGTTGGATACAAGCCCCCCACAAATAATAACGGTGAGGTAAGAGGAAATGACAAACACAGAGATGAACTAGGTTTAGCAAAGAGAGGCCCACTTACTAATAGCAGAATGTAGTAAGATAACTTATATGGTCAACAAAAACCCTATCAAAATTCCACACTGGAAATTCAAGAACCCCCGAACCGTCTAACGGCCCGGGGGGAGAACTCCAGCCTCCCTAGAGCTTCCAGCAAGGTTAGGATACAGATTATGTACAAGCTGGACAAAAATGCAAACAAAAACAAATAGCAAAAAGCAAGAAAGCAGACTTAGCTTAATCTAGCAGGAACCAGGATCAGTAGACAAGAGCACAGCAGATTAGCTCTGATTACAACGTTGCCAGGCATTGAACTGAAGGTCCAGGGAGCTTATATAGCAACACCCCTGAACTAACGGCCCAGGTGAGCATACAAGGGATGACTGACATACCCAGAGTCAAATCACTAGTTACCACTAGAGGGAGCCAAAAAGCAAATTCACAACAGTACCCCCCCCTTAGTGAGGGGTCACCGAACCCTCACCAAGACCACCAGGGCGATCAGGATGAGCGGCGTGAAAGGCACGAACCAAATCGGCCGCATGCACATCAGAGGCGACCACCCAGGAATTATCCTCCTGACCATAGCCCTTCCACTTGACCAGGTACTGAAGTCTCCGCCTGGAGAGACGAGAATCTAAGATCTTCTCCACCACGTACTCCAACTCGCCCTCAACCAACACCGGAGCAGGAGGCTCCGCAGAAGGGACCACAGGCACAACGTACCGCCGCAACAAGGACCTATGAAATACGTTGTGAATGGCAAACGACACCGGAAGATCCAGGCGAAAGGATACAGGATTAAGGATTTCCAATATCTTGTAAGGACCAATGAAGCGAGGCTTAAATTTGGGAGAGGAGACCTTCATAGGAACAAATCGAGAAGACAGCCATACCAAATCCCCAACGCGAAGTCGGGGACCCACACCGCGGCGGCGGTTGGCAAAACGCTGAGCCTTCTCCTGTGACAACTTCAAGTTGTCCACCACATGACTCCAGATTCGCTGCAACCTATCCACCACAGAATCCACCCCAGGACAGTCAGAAGGCTCCACATGTCCCGAGGAAAAACAAGGATGGAAACCAGAGTTGCAGAAAAATGGCGAAACCAAGGTGGCGGAACTAGCCCGATTATTAAGGGCAAATTCAGCCAACGGCAAGAAGGTCACCCAATCATCCTGATCAGAAGAGACAAAACACCTCAAATAAGCCTCCAGAGTCTGATTAGTTCGCTCCGTTTGTCCGTTAGTCTGGGGATGAAAAGCGGATGAAAACGACAAATCAATGCCCATCCTACCACAAAAGGATCGCCAGAACCTGGAAACAAACTGGGATCCTCTGTCCGACACAATATTCTCAGGAATGCCGTGCAAACGAACCACGTTCTGGAAGAACACAGGAACCAGATCAGAAGAGGAGGGCAGCTTAGGTAAAGGAACCAAATGGACCATCTTGGAGAAACGATCACATATCACCCAGATGACAGACATGCCCTGAGACACCGGAAGATCAGAAATTAAATCCATAGAGATGTGTGTCCAAGGTCTCTTCGGGACAGGCAAGGGCAAGAGCAACCCGCTGGCACGAGAACAGCAAGGCTTAGCTCGAGCACAAGTTCCACAGGACTGCACAAATGACCGCACATCCCTTGACAAGGAAGGCCACCAAAAGGACCTGGCCACCAGATCTCTGGTGCCAAAAATTCCCGGGTGCCCTGCCAACACTGAGGAATGAACCTCGGAAATGACTCTGCTGGTCCATTTAGCAGGCACAAACAATCTGTCAGATGGACAAGAGTCAGGCCTACCAGCCTGAAATCTCTGCAACACACGCCGCAGATCAGGAGAAATAGCTGACAAGATAACTCCCTCCTTAAGAATACCCACAGGTACAGCGACTCCAGGAGCATCAGGCACAAAGCTCCTAGACAGAGCATCGGCCTTCACATTCTTAGAACCTGGTAAATACGAGACCACAAAGTCAAAACGGGAGAAAAACAATGACCAGCGGGCCTGTCTAGGATTCAGGCGTTTAGCAGACTCGAGATACATCAGATTTTTGTGATCAGTCAAGACCACCACACGATGCTTAGCACCCTCGAGCCAATGACGCCACTCCTCAAATGCCCACTTCATGGCCAACAACTCCCGATTGCCCACATCATAATTTCGCTCTGCCGGCGAAAACTTCCTGGAGAAAAAGGCACAAGGTCTCATAGTAGAGCAACCAGGGCCTCTCTGCGACAAAACGGCCCCTGCCCCAATCTCCGAAGCATCCACCTCCACCTGAAAGGGAAGTGAGGTGTCAGGTTGGCACAAAACAGGCGCCGAAGTAAACCGGCGTTTCAACTCCTGGAAAGCCTCCACGGCAGCAGGAGCCCAGTTAGCTACATCAGAGCCTTTCTTGGTCATATCCGTCAATGGTTTAACAACGCTAGAAAAATTTGCGATAAAACGACGGTAGAAGTTAGCAAAACCCAAGAACTTCTGAAGACTCTTAACTGACGAGGGTTGAGTCCAATCATGAATAGCTCGGACCTTGACTGGGTCCATCTCCACAGCAGAAGGGGAAAAAATGAACCCCAAAAAGGGAACCCTCTGTACACCAAAGAGACACTTTGAGCCTTTAACAAACAAAGAATTTTCACGCAAAATCTTAAAAACCATCCTGACCTGCTCCACATGCGAGTCCCAATCATCAGAAAAAACCAGAATATCATCCAGATAAACAATCAAAAATTTATCCAGATACTTCCGGAAAATGTCATGCATGAAGGACTGAAAAACTGAAGGTGCATTAGAGAGCCCAAATGGCATCACCAAGTACTCAAAATGACCTTCGGGCATATTGAATGCGGTTTTCCATTCATCGCCTTGCTTAATGCGCACAAGGTTGTACGCACCACGAAGGTCTATCTTGGTGAACCACTTGGCACCTTTAATCCGGGCAAACAAGTCTGACAACAGCGGCAAAGTATACTGAAATTTGACAGTGATCTTGTTTAAAAGCCGATAGTCAATACAAGGCCTCAAAGATCCGTCCTTTTTGGCCACAAAAAAGAATCCCGCACCAAGAGGGGAAGAAGAAGGACGGATATGCCCCTTCTCAAGAGACTCCTTGATATATGAACGCATCGCGGTATGTTCAGGTACCGACAGATTAAACAGTCTCCCCTTAGGAAACTTACTGCCAGGAATCAAATCTATTGCACAGTCACATTCCCTATGAGGAGGCAGTGCACTGGACTTAGACTCGCTGAAGACATCCTGATAATCAGACAAATACGCCGGAACTTCCGAAGGCGTAGAAGAAGCAATAGACAAGGGCAGGGAATCTCCATGAATTCCATGGCAGCCCCAACTTGACACCGACATTGCCTTCCAGTCCAAGACTGGATTATGGGTCTGTAACCATGGCAAACCCAAAACAACCAAATCATGCATCTTATGCAGAACAAGAAAACGTATCACCTCCCGATGTTCGGGAGTCATGCACATGGTAACCTGTGTCCAAAACTGCGGTTTATTTTTTGCCAAAGGCGTAGCATCAATACCCCTAAGAGGGATAGGATTTTCTAATGGCTCCAGAACAAAACCGCAGCGCTTGGCAAATGACAGATCCATCAAACTCAGGGCAGCACCTGAGTCTACAAACGCCATGACAGTATACGATGACAGTGAGCAAATCAAAGTTACAGATAGAATAAATTTAGGTTGCAAATTACCAATGGCGACAGGACTAACAACCCTAGTAAGACGTTTAGAGCATGCTGAGATAACATGTGTAGAATCACCACAGTAGTAACACAAGCCATTCTGGCGCCTATGAATTTTCCGCTCATTTCTAGTCAGGATTCTATCACATTGCATTAAATCAGGTGCCTGTTCAGACAACACCATGAGGGAATTTGCGGTTTTGCGCTCCCGCAACCGCCGGTCGATTTGAATTGCCAGGGCCATGGAATCATTCAGACCTGTGGGAATGGGAAAACCCACCATCACATTCTTAATGGCTTCAGAAAGGCCATTTCTGAAATTTGCAGCCAATGCACACTCGTTCCATTGGGTCAGCACGGACCATTTCCGAAATTTTTGGCAATATACTTCAGCCTCGTCCTGGCCCTGAGACATAGCCAGCAAGGCTTTTTCTGCCTGAATCTCAAGATTGGGTTCCTCATAAAGCAAACCGAGCGCCAGAAAAAACGCATCAATATCAGCCAATGCCGGATCTCCTGGCGCCAGCGAGAAGGCCCAATCCTGAGGGTCGCCCCGTAAAAAAGAAATAACAATTTTCACTTGCTGAGCGGAGTCTCCAGATGAACAGGGTCTCAGGGACAAAAACAATTTACAATTATTCCTGAAATTTCTAAATTTAAATCGGTCTCCGGAAAACAGTTCAGGAATCGGTATCTTAGGTTCTGACATAGGATTTCTGATAACATAATCTTGTATGCCCTGCACACGAGCAGTAAGCTGATCCACACCCGTAATCAAGGTCTGGACATTCATGTCTGCAGCAAACACAAGCCACTCAGAGGTAAAGGGGAAAAGAAAAAAAAAAAATGAGAAAAAGAAAAAAAAAACTCAGAATTTTCTTTCTTATAATCCCGCTTCTGCAATGCATTTAACATTTAATACTGGCCTGGCAAACTGTTATGACCCCAATGGCGAGGGTCTCAGAGGAACAAGTAAGTCTGCGAAGTACAAAAATCCAGCTCATAGGGCAGTGGTAACTGGGTTGACCATATATCTACTCCTAACGCCAACACTAGAAGTAGCCGGGGAACATGCCTACGTTGGTCGCTAGATGTCTCGCGCCAGCCGGAGGACTAACTACCCCTAGAAGAGGAAAACAAAGACCTCTCATGCCTCCAGATAATAGACCCCAAAAGTTGGATACAAGCCCCCCACAAATAATAACGGTGAGGTAAGAGGAAATGACAAACACAGAGATGAACTAGGTTTAGCAAAGAGAGGCCCACTTACTAATAGCAGAATGTAGTAAGATAACTTATATGGTCAACAAAAACCCTATCAAAATTCCACACTGGAAATTCAAGAACCCCCGAACCATCTAACGGCCCGGGGGGAGAACTCCAGCCTCCCTAGAGCTTCCAGCAAGGTTAGGATACAGATTATGTACAAGCTGGACAAAAATGCAAACAAAAACAAATAGCAAAAAGCAAGAAAGCAGACTTAGCTTAATCTAGCAGGAACCAGGATCAGTAGACAAGAGCACAGCAGATTAGCTCTGATTACAACGTTGCCAGGCATTGAACTGAAGGTCCAGGGAGCTTATATAGCAACACCCCTGAACTAACGGCCCAGGTGAGCATACAAGGGATGACTGACATACCCAGAGTCAAATCACTAGTAACCACTAGAGGGAGCCAAAAAGCAAATTCACAACAGGGAAGGTGCAGAGGGTTCCTCACTGTCAAAGTTTCCCTCGGTGGCGGCTTCCTGATGGATCGCCGCAGAAGGGTTCAACTGTGCTGCAGGCTCCCGAGTGCTCCCAAAAGTGCTGTGGAACAAAAGAGAAAAACAAACAATTAATATACTGTCATTGCATGGCCCTGGTTGAAAGAGCAAAAGAGGTTTAGACATTTGTTAGTGCATGTGGTGGGTAATATTTACCTTCGTGTCACCATCGTTGACCTGAGGAATGACAGGGCTCGGGCATACTTGTATTTGCTCCTGCGTCCTCCAGATCCACTCGGGGCCCGCATCTATTTGTTGAACTCCTTCTTAAAGCGATCCCTGATCGACCGCCACCTTTTCACAATCCTCTCACCTGTTAAAAAAGGAGAAACACAACTTGGTTAGAAACAATACTTAGAATGCATCAACAAAACTGAACTGTGGATACTTACGTTCTTGATTCTGGGCCTGAACATCAAGGTCCTCCCATCTCGATATAAGTTCTTGGCAGATTTGCTCCCAGAGTCGACGGGTCACTGTGATATCAGCATGGCGAAGGTCAACCATGTTCCACAGCGGCTCCCTGTCTCGGACAAGATCGATGAGGAGGTCAATATCAAGGCCTATTAAGTATTTTGTGTGACATATCTCTGTGATTTAAGGGTATAAAAATTCAAAGTTGGAAAATTGCAAAATTTTCAAAATTTTTGCCAAATTTCAGTTTTTTTCACAAATAAATGCAAGTTATATAGAAGAAATTTAACCACTATCATGAAGTACAATATGTCACGAGAAAAGTGTCAGAATCGCCAAGATCCGTTGAAGCGTTCCAGAGTTATAACCTCATAAAGGAACAGTGGTCAGAATTGTAAAAATTGGCCCGGTCATTAAGGTGCAAACCACCCTTGGGGGTAAAGGGGTTAAGCATAGTATTGGAAGTCATTATTTGATCCTTGAAATTAATATGTGTCAAGGAATAAAGGGGGGGAATTTTTTAGATTTCCGATGCACATTTTTGCGGGAGGAATTTTTTTTTTCGCTTTGTGCTGGCATTCTAAAATTATAATGTTATAATGCATAGTCAGCATGTATACGCGACTAAGATTGCATTCATAGGCTTATTTAATCCCCATTATACTCATAATCCCCATTATACTCACTTGTATTTTCTATATTTATCTTTGCCTATATTTATGGCACTTTATATAATTGTTGTATATTCTATGAATAAGGGAAGTTATGCCAGAAGCACCTAAGAGTCACTCTATATTTTTTTTAAATCATGGATATAACAGTTTTTAACAGATTTAAAAAATTGGAATTTTAATTCAAGTACCAATCCCTTTTCCTGTTTTTGCTAACAGCCACAATATATTTGTAAAGATAGACCAGATGTTTTAACACACTTCCCCTGGTTTAGTTACAGCAAGACGGTTTCCTTTTATAGGAAGATACCCATAACCCTGATTTCATGGGCTCAACAGATTAGTAGATTGGCAAAAAATGGCCCAGTTTGCTATCAGTGTACAGTCATGTCCATCATCCAGGGTAATGTTACAGAAAGTTTTCAGATTAAGATTATCTGCTACAAGCATTAAAAACCTTGATAAAATAAATCAGGCATTGATCAATGCCGACTTTCATTCCAGTATGGCTGCTGCCAATTAATAAATTGACCATGCTATGTGCTTGCCTATCCATTGCCTGTCTTCTACACTATTCTACTATTGTCATTACTGATGGCTCATTCTTAACCATGAAACTACTCATTGTCAACCTTGTTATCTATAATGCAGTACTGCTGAGGGCAAGTCTTTCATTGCTGACCTTACACTGCCACACATCTCCTTGCCCTTTACATCCTAATTCTTTACCATGTGGCCATACCAGCCATGCATCATTTGACAGACTGTTGTACTCTATAGTGCATTTCTCTAGTGCCGTTTAAAGTAATAAAATAATACTATTTTTTATCACCATAAAATTTACTAGTTTGAGCAGCATTATTGGTAAATGGAAATAACTGTAATGCAGTATTATACAAGGTAATGCTGCATTGGCAGTTTCTAGACAATGGCACTTTGTTTCCTGAATTTGCATGGAAATGACTTGCTTTTAACTAGAAACATTAAAGAAGAATTAATTTCTGTGAAGTAAAAATATTGAATGATACATTGCACTGTAGATCAGTCAGGGCCGTATCAATCATCTGCAATGTTAAGAAAGTCAATGCTATAGGCAGATCAAAGAGAAAAATACCAATAGTTTAGAGTTCAAATCTCACTCTTTGCCATGCCACCCAGCAAACCGTAACTTTGAAGTGTATGATTTGAAGAGAATGAAAAAGAAATACTGACAAGGTTAAGAAGCTTTTTCTCCCAGGCTCTTTACAAAGATTTGCCATGCTCAGTGTTCTGAAACAGACCTTGTGGCAGAAAGCACAACGGGTGAAGAGGATTTGGGATTCATCAAATCTGATTCTCATCAAATACAACTCCAGCTTTTTGGTAAAAAAAATGGACAAAGCTCTGGAATAAATCCTTGGTGATGGAAATAACAAAAATATAAACCTACAATAGAGTACATCACAGCTGTCCTTCATGTCAAAAGAAGGATGAAATACAATCTGAAACTACTATCCCACAAACAATACACTAAAGGTAAAGTGAATGTTCCACATTCAACTTTGTTAAAGAATTAATTTGAGGCACAAACTTTTTATCTTCCAAGAAGAGGTTTCATAAATGTGACCTGTGTTATGAATAAGTGGCCTTAATGGCACAGTCCCGTTTTTTCAATTCTGACATTTGTCACTTTATGAGGTATTAACTCATTAACTCTGGACTGTGTCAATATATGCCAGTGATTCTGTGACTGTTTTTTCAAGACACATGTACTTTATGTTGGCAGTAGATGGTTGATATAATTTGCGCTTTCTATTAAAAATATCTGAAATTAAACAAAAATTTTCAATTTTTTTATTTTCTAATCTTTGAATGCTTATATCAATAAAATGTCCAATGGAATATTTCTACTTCATGTGAGCATCATTTTTCAATTATCATTTTGTTAGGATGTTAGAAAGGCTTACCTGTAGCAGCAATTTTTCAAACTTTAATTTCTCAAGGAACCTTTTTTTTTATGGACCTACCACATTTATAAATTACTTCCAGGGCCTATGCATAGGAAAACCTGCAAATATGATACAATTTTAAAAGAATGAACTCCTCAAATCATTTAAAAATCCTATCAGAAAATGTGTCAGCCCTTCAGATGTTTCACAGGATTTAACCAAAAATATAACAAAGCGTGAAAAATTTTATTTCTTCCTCTAAAGTATTGCTTTAGCTCCAAATATTTCATTTTTACAAAGGGTAAAGGAGAAAATGGACTCCACAACTTGTTATGCATTTTTTTCATGAATTTGGCAATATCCCCAAAATTTGTCAAAAACTGCTGTTTGGGTACATTGAAAACCTATAATGGAAGAAGTGCTGTTGGATTTTTAGAGTGCAAATTTGGCTTGAATAAATTATGGACAGCAGATCAAATTTGCAGAGTACCTGAAGTACCAAAACAGTAAAAGGCTCAACTAGTAAACCAGCCCTCTCAAGGAATTAATCTAGGGATGCAGTCAGGATTTTGAACCCACAGGTGCTTCACAGAAATTTAAAACACTTAAAGTTACTTTTTGTTTCTAGTAAAATGTTGCTATTGCCCCAAGTTTGTAATTTTAATAAGTGGTAATAGGAGAAAATAGAAGCCACAATTTGTTTAATAATTTCTCGAAAACATGATAATAGCCTATTGTATATTTGATCAAAAACTAATATGTGCGCAAACAGTAGTGCTCAGAAACGAAAGAATGCTAGTTGATGTTTGGAGCTCCATTTTTGTTAGAATAGATTCTGGATGCCAAGTTACATTTGTAGAGCTCCTGAGGTAACAACAAAAGTATAATCCCCAACAAATCACGACACATCAGGATCAACAACCCTCAAGGAATTAATGTAGAATTTTTAATATTTAGGTGCTACACAGAATTTTATACAAATTACTCTAAAAAAAATTTCTATTAAATGGCAACGAAAGAGCTGTGGGAAAAATCAGCGCAAAATAGGGTCTTATCCAGTGGATATTGCAAATAATTGCTCAGATCCTACTAATCTGATACAACCATTGATAGAGCAAAAATATTCAGGGAGATGTCAGCTGCTGCAGATCCACGGGCCAACAAGTGACCATATCAAACTTTAGAATAAAAAGAAAATTGTGGATATTTCCCAGTGCTGCTGAATAAAAATTCAATCCAAAGGAAATAAGTGAAAGATGGTGGTTTATTCTATGGGTTTCAAAGTATTCAATTACTTCTTCATCAGGAAATCACCACTTGTACCTGATGTGGTGTGGCGGCCATTAGGGTAATAGTTTTTTGGATTGATGTCAGCTGTGTAATGTCAGCTGGCATCAATTCCAAAGGTTGGTAAAAGAGAGGCGTCTATCAAATACCCCATTACTAACCTTGTATTTAAAAATAAAAAGACACACACGTACACACACAGAAAAAAAAGTTTATTTGAATAGAGGCTTCCTGACACATTCCCTGGTTCACCCATTTGTTATTACATAATAATCTCAGCAGGTCTAATGCAATCCATTGTAGGTTCCCACGATGTCTAGCAATTCTCTCCTGCAACCTATGGATCGTCATTCTGAGAAGGTTACTCTCTTCATGTCTCACGGGCAATTATATCAGTAATGTCATCACCCATTAGACATTGCTGGTAGTGACTTATGGATTCTTCTTCTTGAGGCTGCATAGGTCACTCACAGTCATGTCTCATGGGCGATGACATCTACATGACATGACATGAACACAAGTTACATATGGAGCCTCACTCTCAGAACGATGCTCCATAAGTTGCAGGAGAGAATCGCTATTCATTGTAGGAACCCACAGTGGATTAGGCAGGACCTCCTGGGATTATTTTTAACCCCTTCCCGCCCTGCGATGCCACGAAGGCATCATGAAAGTCGGTGCCAATTCGACCTGTAACGCCTATGCGGCGTCATGGCAGGATCGCTGTTGTGAATTCTGCTCTTGGGCTCCCTCCGGTGGTTGTAAGTGGTAGCGCTGCTGTCTCTGAATCACAGCATTTATCAGGTGTTTTCACTTTTTGCAATTTGGACAGGGCTATTTAGTCTTGCTTCACCCTTTAGTCAGTGCCAGTTGTCCATTGTTCCTGGAGGATTCACATCCCTGCCTGGTCTCTTCTGCTTTGCAGTTCTTTTCAACAAAGATAAGTTCTGGCCTTGATTTTGCTGTCCACATGCTGTGGTCTTATTGTTCACTTATTTTCCATGTTTTGTCTTGTCCAGCTTGGTCTGTATAAGGATTTGTTTAGCCAAGCTGGTATCTCTGGAGATGCAGATATACCCTCCATGTCTTTAGTTAGCTGTGGAGTTTTTGTATTTTCTGTGGTGGATATTTTCTAGTGTTTTAATACTGACCGCATAGTACTCTGTCCTGTCCTTTCTATTTAGCTAGAAGTGGCCTCCTTTGCTAAATTCTCATTTCAGTCTGTGTATGTTTTTTCCCTCTCCTCTCACAGTCAATATTTGTGGGGGGCTGCCTGTTCTTTGGGGATTTTCTCTGAGGCAAGATAGTTTTCCCTTTTCTATCTCTAGGAGTAATTAGTCCTCCGGCTGTGTCGAGATGTCTAGGGAGCGCTAGGTACATTCCACGGCTACTTCTAGTTGCGGTGTTAGGTTCAGGGTCTGCGGTCAGTACAGGTACCACCTTCTCCAGAGTACGTCCCATGGTGCTCTTAGGCCACCAGATCATAACAGATCGCATTCCTGCAGATCGGGTAAAAGGGTTAACTGAAATTTCACCTGTCCTGCAGGGACAGGGGGAGTGGTACTTCAGCCTAGGGGAGTGGCTTTGCCCCCACCTGGCTACGATCGCTCTGATTGACTGTTTCACTTTCAACAGCCCATCAGAGCAATCATAATATTTCACCAATGAAAATTGGTGAAATATTACAATCCAGCCATGGCCGATGCTGCAATTTCATCGGCCATGGCTGGAGACCCCAATCTGACCCTGCCACCGACCTACGGCAGCGATCTGCAGCCGCTGCCAGTGTTTCCTACCCCTCTGTCCTGTCCTCCACGCCCTCCTCTCCCCTTCGCCCCCTGTCCTCTGTCCTCTGCCCCCCGCTGTCTGATCCCACCCCCCATACTTACTGAGTCCCAGTGTCCCTCCCAGTGTCCCTCCGTCTACTCCTATGGGTGCCTCCATCTTCCAAAATGGCGGGTGCATGCGCAGCGCGCCCGTCGAATCTGCCAGCCAGAAGATTCACTTCAGGTACATTTTGATCACTGTGATAGGTTCTATCACAGTGATGAAAATAAAAAAATAGTAAATAAACCCCCCTTATCACCACCATAGGTAGGGAACTGTTATGGACTGGTAATTTAGGAGCGACATGCGACCAGCTCTGAGCAGGTGGTAAATATACAGACCGCAGTTCCTGATCTTAACACAACACTAGAAGTAGCCGTGGGATGTTCCTGTCACTCCCTGGACACCTCGTCACAGCTGGAGAACTAGCTACCCCTAAAGGTAGAAATAGGAAAGCTATCTTGCCTCAGAGAAAATCCCCAAAGGATAGGACAGCCCCCCACAAATAATGACTGTGAGAGGAGAAGGGAATTACATACGTAGTATGAAACAAGATTTAGCAAAGGAGGCCACTTCTAGCTAGATAGTACAGGAAAGAACACTGTGCAGTCAGTAATAAAAACTAGAAAAAGTCCACCGCAGAGATATGCAAAAATCTCCACACCTGACTAAAGGTGTGGTGGGCAAAATCTGCAGCCCAGAGCTTCCAGCTTAGCTGAATAGATCCATACTGATAAGCTGGACAAATGAACAAAACATAGAATGTGCTGAATAATAAGTCCACAACAAGTGGACTGCAAAAGGACAAGCAAGGACTTATCTTTGCTGAACGGGTCAGAGTGTCAGGGAAATCCAAAAGAGCCGTGACTCCAAGCAGGAACAATTGACAACTGGCATTGATTGAGGAATAAAGCCAGACTAAAATAGCCGAGCAGAAAGACGATCAGTGGAAGCAGCTGCTGATGCTAAATCCAAGAAGCAGCTATACCACTCAAAACCACAGGAGGGAGCCCAAGAGCAGAATTCACAAAAGTGCTACTTACAACCACCGGAGGGATCCCAAGAGCGGAATTCACAACAGTACCCCCCCCCTTGAGGAGGGGTCACTGAACCCTCACCAGAGCCCCCAAGGCCGATCAGGACGAGCCAAGTGAAAAGCACGAACCAAATCGGCGGCATGGACATCGGAGGCAACCACCCAAGAATTATCCTCCTGGCCATAACCCTTCCACTTGACAAGATACTGAAGCCTCCGCCTCGAAAAACGAGAATCCAAAATTTTTTCAACCACATATTCCAACTCCCCCTCAACAAACACCGGGGCAGGAGGATCAACAGAGGGAACCACGGGTACCACATTTCTCCGCAACAACGATCTATGGAAAACATTGTGGATGGCAAAAGAGGCTGGAAGGGCCAAACGAAAAGACACTGAATTGATAATCTCAGAATTCTTATAAGGACCAATAAACCGAGGCTTGAACTTAGGGGAAGAAACCTTCATAGGAACATGACGAGAAGATAACCAGACTAAATCCCCCACACGAAGCCGAAGACCAACACACCGACGGCGGTTAGCAAAACGCTGAGCCTTTTCCTGAGACAACGTCAAATTGTCTACCACATGAGTCCAAATCTGCTGTAACCTGTCCATCACGGAATCAACACCAGGACAATCAGAAGGCTCAATCTGCCCTGAAGAAAAATGAGGATGGAAACCAAAATTACAAAAAAAGGCGAAACCAAAGTAGCCGAACTGGCCCGATTTTTAAGGGCAAACTCGGCCAACGGCAAGAAAGCCACCCAATCATCCTGATCAGCAGACACAAAGCATGTCAAATAGGTTTCCAAGGTTTGATTAGTTCGCTCAGTTTGGCCATTTGTCTGAGGATGGAACGCCGAAGAAAAAGACAAATTAATGCCCATCCTAGCACAAAAAGACCGCCAAAACCTGGAAACAAACTGGGAAACTCTGTCAGACACAATATTCTCCGGAATGCCATGCAAATGAACCACATGCTGAAAAAACAATAGAACCAAATCAGAGGAGGAAGGCAATTTAGGCAAAGGTACCAAATGGACCATTTTAGAGAACCAGTCACAAACCACCCAGATAACAGACATCCTCTGAGACACAGGAAGATCGGAAATAAAATCCATGGAAATATGCGTCCAGGGCCTCTCAGGGACAGGCAAAGGCAAAAGCAACCCACTAGCGTGGGAACAGCAAGGCTTAGCCCAGGCACAGGTCCCACAGGACTGCACAAACGAACGCACATCCCGCGACAAGGAAGGCCACCAAAAGGACCTAGCAACCAAATCTCTGGTACCAAAAATCCCAGGATGACCGGCCAACACAGAACAATGAACCTCAGAAATTACCTTACTTGTTCACCTATCAGGAACAAACAGCTTCCCCACAGGACAGCGGTCTGGTTTATCAGCCTGAAATTACTGAAGCACCCGCCGTAAATCAGGGGAGATAGCAGAAAGAATCACCCCTTCCCTAAGAATGCCAACTGGCTCAAGAACTCCAGGAGAATCAGGCAAAAAACTCCTAGAGAGGGCATCCGCCTTAAAATTCTTAGATCCCGGAAGATATGAGACCACAAAATCGAAACGGGAGAAAAACAGGGACCATCGAGCCTGTCTAGGGTTCAGCCGCTTGGCCGACTCGAGGTAAATCAGATTCTTATGATCGGTCAAGACCACAACGCGGTGCTTGGCTCCCTCAAGCCAATGTCGCCACTCCTCAAATGCCCACTTCATAGCCAACAACTCCCGATTGCCGACATCATAATTGCGTTCCGCAGGTGAAAACTTTCGGGAAAAGAAGGCACAAGGGTTTCATCAAGGAACCATCAGAGTTCCTCTGTGACAAAACGGCCCCTGCCCCAATCTCAGAAGCATCAACCTCAACCTGAAAAGGAAGAGACACATCAGGCTGACGCAAGACCGGGGCAGAAGTAAATCGGCGCTTAAGCTCCTGAAAGGCCTCCACAGCCTCAGAGGACCAATTTGCCACATCAGCGCCTTTCTTCATCAAATCGGTCAGGGGCTTAACCACACTAGAGAAGTTGGCAATGAAACGGCGATAAAAATTAGCAAAGCCCAAAAATTTCTGAAGGCTCTTCACAGATGTGGGTTGAACCCAGTCATGAATGGCTTGGACCTTAACAGGATCCATTTCTATAGACGAAGGAGAAAAAATAAACCCCAAAAAAGAGACCTTCTGGACCCCAAATAGGCACTTAGACCCCTTCACAAATAGAGCATTATCACGAAGGATCTGCAATACCATCCTGACCTGCTTCACGTGAGACTCCCAATCATTGGAAAAAATCAAAATATCATCCAAATACACAATCAAGAATTTATCAAGATAATTGCGGAAAATATCATGCATGAAGGACTGAAATACAGAAGGAGCATTAGAAAGCCCGAAAGGCATCACCAGGTATTCAAAATGGTCTTCGGGCATATTAAATGCAGTTTTCCATTCGTCACCCTGTTTAATACGAACAAGATTATACGCCCCTCGAAGGTCAATCTTGGTAAACCAACTAGCCCCCTTAATCCGAGCAAACAAATCAGAGAGCAAAGGTAAAGGGTATTGGAATTTGACCGTGATCTTATTAAGAAGGAGATAATCAATACAGGGTCTCAAGGAGCCATCCTTCTTGGCAACAAAAAAGAATCCTGCTCCCAATGGTGACGAAGACGGCCGAATATGCCCCTTCTCTAAAGACTCCTTAACATAGCTCCGCATAGCGGCATGCTCTGGCACAGACAGATTGAAGAGTCGGCCCTTAGGGAACTTACAGCCAGGAACCAAGTCGATAGCACAATCACAGTCCCTATGAGGAGGAAGGGAACTGGACTTGGGCTCATCGAATACATCCTGGAAATCTGACAAAAATTCAGGAACATCAGAAGAGGGGGAAGAGGAAATTGACATTAAAGGAACGTCACTATGTACCCCTTGACAACCCCAACTAGTCACATACATCGATTTCCAATCCAACACTGGATTGTGTACTTGTAACCATGGAAAACCCAGTACAACAACATCATGTAAATTATGCAACACCAGAAAACGACAATCTTCCTGATGTGCTGGAGCCAAGCACATAGTCAGCTGAGTCCAATACTGAGGTTTATTCTTGGCCAACGGTGTAGCATCAATACCCCTCAAAGGAATAGGGCTCTGCAAAGGCTGCAAAGAAAAACCACAGCGCCTGGCGAAGTCTAAGTCCATTAAGTTCAGGGCAGCGCCTGAATCCACAAATGCCATGACAGAGAAAGATGACAATGAGCAAATCAGGGTCACAGACAGGAGAAACTTAGGCTGTACAGTACTAATGGTAACAGATCTAGCGACCCTCTTAATACGCTTAGGGCAATCAGAAATAGTATGAGCAGAATCACCACAGTAAAAACACAGCCCATTCTGATGTCTGTATCCCCTCTGTTCCGCTCTGGTCAGAATCCTATCACATTGCATAGGCTCAGGACTCTGTTCAGAGGACGCTGCCATATGGTGCACCACTTTGCGCTCGCGCAGGCGCCGATCAATCTGAATGGCTAGGGACATAGATTCGCTCAAACCAACAGGCGTGGGGAACCCCACCATAACATCTTTAAGGGCTTCTGAAAGACCCTTTCTGAAAATTGCTGCCAGAGAATCCTCATTCCATTTAGTGAGCACAGACCATTTTCTAAATTTCTGGCAAAACAAATCTGCCGCTTCCTGACCCTGACACAGGGCCACCAAGGTTTTTTCCGCATGATCCACAGAGTTAGGTTCGTCATACAATAATCCGAGCGATTGAAAAAATGCATCTACATTAAGCAATGCCGGATCCCCTGACTCAAGGGAGAATGCCCAGTCCTGAGGGTCACCACACAGCAGAGAAATAACTATTTTAACTTGCTGAGTGGGGTCACCAGAGGAACGGGGTTTCAGAGCAAAAAACAATTTGCAGTTATTTTTAAAGTTCAAAAACTTAGATCTATCCCCGTAAAACAAATCTGGAGTAGGAATTCTAGGCTCTAAGGCTGGAGTCTGAACAACATAATCTTGGATACTCTGAACTCTTGCAGCAAGCTGATCCACACGAGAAAACAAACCCTGAACATCCATGTCCGCGCCCAAATCCACCCAGAGATTAAGAGGAAGGAAAAAGACAAAACAGACTAAAGAAAAAAAAATGGCTCAGAACTCTTTTTCTTTTCCTTCTTTTGAGATGCATTCAACTCATTTTTGGCCAGTTGTACTGTTATGGACTGGTAATTTAGGAGCGAAATGCGACTAGCTCTGAGCAGGTGGTAACTATACAGACCACAGTTCCTGATCTTAACACAACACTAGAAGTAGCCGTGGAATGTTCCTGTCACTCCCTGGACACTGTTGTGAATTTGGATTCTGGGCTCCCCCGGTGGCCGCTTGTGGAATTGGACTTGTCATCCTCTTTCCTGTTTCACCTGATTCCATCAGTAGTGGGTGTCGCTATTTAAGCTCATTTCTCTGGTGGTTTCTTGCCGGTCAACAATGTTATCTGATGCCTCTCAGTGCTTGTTCCTGCTTCTAGACAACTACTGATAAGTTGGACTTTTGTCCATGTTTTGTTTTGCCTATTTTTTCCAGTTCGCAGCTGAAGTTTTGTTACTGTGTCTGGAAAGCTCTCGTCGATCAGGGATTGCTACTCTGGCGTTATGAGTTAATGCCAGAGTTTAAGGTAATCTCTGGATGGTGTTTTGTTAGTATTTTTCTGCTGACCATGAAAGTATACTATCTGTCTTCTGCTATCTAGTAAGCGGACCTCAAATTTGCTAAGACTATTTTCCTGCTGCGTTTGTTGTTTCATCTGAACTCACCGTCATTATATGTGGGGGGCTACTGTCTTCTTTGGAATATTTCTCTAGAGGTGAGCCAGGTCTTATATTTCCCTCTGCTAGCTATTTAGGTCTTAGGCCAGAGCTGGGCATCTAGCGATAAATAGGAAATGCTACCTGGCTATTTCTAGTTGCGCGGCAGGCTTAGTTCATGGTCAGTATAGTTCCATCTTCCGAGAGCTTGTCCCTCTATAGGCTTGCTATGATCTCTGCCTGCAGAGATCATGACAGTTTGACCGGCCAATAAAGTGTTAAAGACCCAGGTTGAGAAAGGAGAGTTATTAGAAGTCTGCTGGAATTTTTTTTTTTTTTTTTTTTTTTTCCTCCAGTCTGCCTTGCTGCAGTCTTTTTTCTCTCTCTCCTCCTAATCTCTGTATGCTCTGTGTGCACCTGACAATAATGGATCTCCAGAATGTAACTGCGGGTTTGAATAATCTCATCACGAAAGTACAAAATTTACAAGATTTTGTAGTACATGCTCCGGTATCTGAGCCGAGAATTCCTTTGCCGGAGTTCTTCACAGGGAATAGAGCTAGCTTCCAGAATTTCCGAAATAATTGTAAGCTTTATTTGTCCCTGAAGTCTCGTTCAGCTGGAGACCCTGCTCAGCAGGTTAGGATTGTGATTTCCTTGCTCAGGGGTGACCCTCAAGATTGGGCCTTCTCATTGCCAGCAGGGGATCCTGCGTTACGCGATGTGGATGCGTTTTTTCTGGCCTTGGGCTTGCTTTATGAGGAACCTCATTTGGAACTTCAGGCAGAAAAAACTTTGATGGCACTATCTCAGGGGCAAGACGAAGCTGAAGTTTTCTGCCAAAAATTCCGTAAATGGTCTGTGCTTACTCAGTGGAATGAGTGCGCCTTGGCGGCAACTTTCAGAGAAGGTCTCTCTGATTCCGTTAAGGATGTTATGGTGGGGTTCCCTTTGCCTGCAGGTCTGAATGAGTCCATGACAATGGCTATTCAGATTGATAGGCGTCTGCGGGAGCGCAAACCGATGCACCATCTGGCGGTGTCTATGGAAAAGACGCCAGAAAGTATGCAGTGTGATAGAATTCTGTCCAGGAGCGAGCGACAGAATTTTAGACGGAAGAATGGATTGTGTTTCTATTGTGGGGATTCTACTCATGTTATATCGGCATGCTCTAGGCGTACAAAGAAGCTTGATAAGTCTGTTTCCATTGGCACCATTCAGTCTAAGTTTATTTTGTCTGTAACCCTGATTTGCTCTTTGTCATCCATTGTCACGGACGCCTATGTTGACTCTGGCGCCGCTCTGAGTCTTATGGATTGGTCCTTTGCCAATCGTTGTGGTTTTGATTTAGAGCCTTTGGAGACTCTTATTCCTCTGAAGGGGATTGACTCCACCCCATTGGCTAATAATAAACCACAATACTGGACACAAGTAACCATGCGTATCAATCCGGATCACCAGGAGATTATTCGTTTCCTGGTGCTGTATAATTTACATGACGATTTGGTACTGGGATTGCCATGGTTGCAGTCTCACAACCCAGTCTTGGACTGGAGAGCTATGTCTGTGTTGAGCTGGGGATGTAAGGGTATTCATGGGGACGTACCTTTGGTTTCTATTTCGTCGTCCATTCCCTCTGAAGTCCCTGAGTTCCTCTCTGATTATCAAGACGTCTTTGACGAACCCAAGCTTGGGTCGTTACCTCCGCACCGTGAGTGCGATTGTGCCATAGATTTGATACCGGGTTGTAAATATCCTAAGGGTCGTTTGTTTAATTTGTCTGTGCCGGAACATGCTGCTATGCGGGAATATATAAAGGAGTCTTTGGAAAAGGGACATATTCGTCCATCTTCTTCTCCCTTGGGAGCTGGGTTTTTCTTTGTCTCAAAAAAAGACGGCTCTTTGAGACCATGTATTGATTATCGGCTTCTGAATAAGATCACTGTTAAGTATCAATACCCATTGCCATTGCTTACTGATTTGTTTGCTCGTATAGAGGGTGCTAAGTGGTTCTCTAAAATTGATCTTCGTGGGGCGTATAATTTGGTGCGGATCAGGCAGGGGGATGAGTGGAAGACCGCATTTAATACGCCCGAGGGCCACTTTGAGTATTTGGTCATGCCTTTTGGTCTTTCTAATGCCCCTTCAGTTTTCCAGTCTTTTATGCATGATATTTTCCGCGATTTTCTGGATAGATTTATGATAATATATCTGGATGATATTCTGATTTTTTCTGATGACTGGGACTCTCATGTCCAGCAGGTCAGGAGAGTTTTTCAGGTTCTGCGGTCTAATTCTTTATGTGTGAAGGGGTCTAAGTGCGTTTTTGGGGTCCAGAAAATTTCCTTTTTGGGGTATATTTTTTCTCCCTCTTCCATTGAGATGGATCCCGTCAAGGTGCAAGCTATTTGTGACTGGACTCAGCCCTCCTCTCTTAAGGGTCTTCAGAGATTTTTGGGCTTTGCCAACTTTTACCGCCGATTTATTGCTGGTTTTTCGGATGTCGTTAAACCACTGACTGATTTGACCAGACAAGGCGCTGATGTTGCTAATTGGTCCCCTCATGCTGTAGAGGCCTTTCAGGAGCTTAAGCGCCGTTTTGCCTCTGCCCCTGTGTTGCGTCAGCCTGATGTGAATCTGCCTTTTCAGGTTGAGGTTGACGCTTCGGAGATCGGAGCTGGGGCAGTGTTGTCGCAGAAAGGTTCCGACTGCTCCGTCATTAGGCCTTGTGCCTTCTTTTCTCGCAAATTTTCGCCCGCAGAGCGGAATTATGATGTTGGGAATCGGGAGCTTTTGGCCATGAAGTGGGCGTTTGAGGAGTGGCGCCATTGGCTCGAGGGGGCTAGGCATCAGGTGGTGGTATTGACTGACCACAAAAATTTGATTTATCTTGAGACTGCCAGACGCCTGAATCCTAGACAGGCGCGCTGGTCTTTATTTTTTTCTCGCTTTAATTTTGTGGTGTCATACCTACCGGGTTCTAAGAATGTTAAGGCAGATGCCCTTTCTAGGAGTTTTGACCCGGACTCTCCTGGTAATTCTGAACCCACAGGTATCCTTAGGGAGGGAGTAATTTTGTCGGCCGTTTCTCCTGATCTGCGGCGGTCCTTGCAAGAGTTTCAGGCGGATAGACCGGATCGTTGTCCGCCTGATAGACTGTTTATTCCGGATGATTGGACCAGCAGAGTCATCTCTGAGGTACATTCTTCTGCATTGGCAGGTCATCCTGGAATTTTTGGTACCAGGGATTTGGTGGCAAGATCCTTCTGGTGGCCTTCTCTGTCACGAGATGTGCGAGTCTTTGTGCAGTCATGTGACGTTTGTGCTCGGGCCAAGTCTTGTAGTTCTCGGGCTAGCGGACTGCTGTTGCCCTTGCCTATTCCTAAGAGGCCTTGGACACACATCTCGATGGATTTTATTTCAGATCTGCCTGTTTCCCAGAAGATGTCTGTCATCTGGGTGGTCTGTGACCGTTTCTCTAAAATGGTCCATTTGGTTCCTCTGCCCAAGTTGCCTTCTTCTTCTGAGTTGGTTCCTCTGTTTTTTCAGAATGTTGTCCGATTGCACGGTATTCCTGAGAATATTGTTTCTGACAGAGGTACCCAATTTGTGTCTAGATTTTGGCGGGCATTCTGTGCTAGGATGGGCATAGATTTGTCTTTTTCATCTGCTTTTCACCCTCAGACTAATGGCCAGACCGAGCGGACTAATCAGACCCTTGAGACATATCTGAGGTGTTTTGTCTCTGCTGACCAGGATGATTGGGTTGCTTTTTTGCCATTGGCAGAGTTCGCCCTCAATAATCGGGCCAGTTCTTCCACCTTGGTGTCCCCGTTTTTCTGTAATTCGGGGTTTCACCCTCGATTTTCCTCCGGTCAGGTGGAATCCTCGGATTGTCCTGGAGTGGATGCGGTGGTGGAGAGATTGCATCACATCTGGGGGCAGGTTATGGACAATTTGAAGTTGTCACAGGAGAAGACTCAGCGTTTTGCCAACCGTCATCGTCGTGTTGGTTCTCGGCTTTGTGTTGGAGATTTAGTGTGGCTGTCTTCTCGTTTTGTCCCTATGAGGGTCTCTTCTCCTAAGTTTAAACCTCGGTTCATCGGCCCTTATAGAATATTGGAGATTCTTAATCCTGTTTCTTTCCGTTTGGACCTCCCTGCGTCCTTTTCCATTCATAACGTTTTTCATCGGTCGTTATTGCGCAGGTATGAGGTACCTGTTGTACCTTCTGTTGAGCCTCCTGCTCCGGTGTTGGTTGAGGGTGAGTTGGAGTACGTTGTGGAGAAAATTTTGGACTCTCGTGTTTCCAGACGGAAACTCCAGTATCTGGTCAACTGGAAGGGTTACGGCCAGGAGGATAATTCTTGGGTCAATGCATCTGATGTTCATGCTTCTGATCTTGTTCGTGCCTTCCATAGGGCTCATCCTGGTCGCCCTGGTGGATCTGGTGAGGGTTCGGTGCCCCCTCCTTGAGGGGGGGGTACTGTTGTGAATTTGGATTCTGGGCTCCCCCGGTGGCCGCTTGTGGAATTGGACTTGTCATCCTCTTTCCTGTTTCACCTGATTCCATCAGTAGTGGGTGTCGCTATTTAAGCTCATTTCTCTGGTGGTTTCTTGCCGGTCAACAATGTTATCTGATGCCTCTCAGTGCTTGTTCCTGCTTCTAGACAACTACTGATAAGTTGGACTTTTGTCCATGTTTTGTTTTGCCTATTTTTTCCAGTTTGCAGCTGAAGTTTTGTTACTGTGTCTGGAAAGCTCTCGTCGATCAGGGATTGCTACTCTGGCGTTATGAGTTAATGCCAGAGTTTAAGGTAATCTCTGGATGGTGTTTTGTTAGTATTTTTCTGCTGACCATGAAAGTATACTATCTGTCTTCTGCTATCTAGTAAGCGGACCTCAAATTTGCTAAGACTATTTTCCTGCTGCGTTTGTTGTTTCATCTGAACTCACCGTCATTATATGTGGGGGGCTACTGTCTTCTTTGGAATATTTCTCTAGAGGTGAGCCAGGTCTTATATTTCCCTCTGCTAGCTATTTAGGTCTTAGGCCAGAGCTGGGCATCTAGCGATAAATAGGAAATGCTACCTGGCTATTTCTAGTTGTGCGGCAGGCTTAGTTCATGGTCAGTATAGTTCCATCTTCCGAGAGCTTGTCCCTCTATAGGCTTGCTATGATCTCTGCCTGCAGAGATCATGACAGGACACCTCGTCACAGCCGGAGAACTAGCTACCCCTAAAGGTAGAAATAGGAAAGCTATGCCTCAGAGAAAATCCCCAAAGGATAGGACAGCCCCCCACAAATAATGACTGTGAGAGGAGAAGGAAATTACATACTTAGTATGAAACAAGATTTAGCAAAGGAGGCCACTTCTAGCTAGCTAGATAGTACAGGAAAGAACACTGTGCGGTCAGTAATAAAAACTAGAAAAAGTCCACCGCAGAGATATGCAAAAATCTCCACACCTGACTAAAGGTGTGGAGGGCAAAATCTGCAGCCCAGAGCTTCCAGCTTAGCTGAATAGATCCATACTGATAAGCTGGACAAATGAACAAAACATAGAATGTGCTGAACAATAAGTCCACAACAAGTGGACTGCAAAAGGACAAGCAAGGACTTATCTTTGCTGAATGGGTCAGAGTGTCAGGGAAATCCAAAAGAGCCGTGACTCCAAGCAGGAACAATTGACAACTGGCATTGATTGAGGAATAAAGCCAGACTAAAATAGCTGAGCAGAAAGACGATCAGTGGAAGCAGCTGCTGATGCTAAATCCAAGAAGCAGCTATACCACTCAAAACCACAGGAGGGAGTGTAGCGCCCCTACTGCCGCAGGGCCGAGGGGTACCCGGTACCGGGCCTCTGAGTCTCTGCTCTGGGGTTGTCACGGTGGCTAGGCCCGATCCGTGACCCTGCCGAGGGGCGCACAGTGAATGATGTGACGGATGATGGTAGTGGTGGTGAGGCTGTGGTGGTGCGGTGCAGTAAATAACGAGGACACCAGGTTGCAGTCTCTTTACCTCTTTACTGAAGATCTCTGGGTCCTCAGTCCAGAACACGGTTCACCAGGCTGCGCAAGTCCGGCCGGCCCAATGGCACTTCCAGAGTTCTCTTAGCAGGTGGAAATCTGTGCCTTCCTTCTAGCGCTAGGTGTTGTGGTCCTTCCCTGCTGTGCTTACGGAAAGTCCCCACAACTGTTGTGTCTGTTTCTTAAGTTCCCTCACAAGTCGATTAGATGATGTTCTGCTAATCCTCCGTCCCTCCCTGGTGTTCTGGTTGGGACGGCACCCGTTTGACGGGTAGGCTCGGAGCTCTTCCGGGACCCTAGAGTCGCCCCTCTCCACAAGTTGCCCCCAAGACTGCATAGGTGATTAAAGTTAGACAGCCCGCCTTAAACTGACTGTCCTGCCGCTGTTTGGAGTATTGCTTGAAGCTGAATGTTATGATACTCCCTCGGCGTTCCGGCCACCGGTAGTGCGCCTCAGTAGAATGTTGCTCCGGTCTTACAGCACGACTCCTACTGGTATTTCTCCTCTTGCGTGATCTCGTTTCTCACTCAGCACAATCTATCTCACTTCTAATCCTTCCTTGGGCACCGCCGCTATGCTGAGCAGGCACAGTCCCGTTACGTTCGTTCAAGTTGCCAAGCCTCTGTCAGGATCCCACCCCTGACAGAGACCCTACTGTATCTTCCCCCACAACACCCTCTGCCACAAGGTGTTGCCTGGTTCCAACCCAGTCAGCTTTCTGATCTAACTTCCTGCCTGACCCCCAGTTTACCCACTATGGTGGGGAGTGGCCTAGTGAATAGAACCCTTAGCTCCCCCCGGAGGCCCGACTGTGAAATGTATTGGTGTCTGTGATACCTGATCAGATGAACTCCTTCAGTGCCATCAGATGTACCATAGCTCCCCATAGTGGCGGAGCCACAGTACTGCAACGACTAGGACTCTGGGGCGCTGCAGGAGCCCAAGAGCAGAATTCAGAAAAGTGCTACTTACAACCACCGGAGGGAGCCCAAGAGCGGAATTCACAACAGGGAACATAATAAAATAAATAAAATATATTTATTTTTATTTTTCCACTAGGATTAGGGTTGCAATTATGGTTAGGGTTAGGGTTGCAATTAGGGTTAGGGTTGCAATTAAGGTTAGGGTTGCAATTAGGGTTAGGGTTGCAATTAGGGTTAGGGTTAGAATTAGGCTATGTGCACATGGTGAGGATTTGGCTGCGGATACGCAGCGGATTGGCCGCTGCGGATTCGTAGCAGTTTTCCATCACGTTTACAGTGCCATGTAAATTTATGAAAAACCAAATCCGCTATACCCATGGTGCGGAAAATACCGCTCAGTATTTTCCACAGCATGTCAATTCTTTGTGCAGATTCCGCAGCATTTTACACCTGTTCCTGTATAGGAATCCGCTGGTGAAATCCACCCAAAAAACACTGGATATCCTCCATAAATTCGCAGGTAAAATGCAGTGTGTTTTACCTGCGGATTTTTAAAAAATGGTGCGGAAAAATCCGCACACAAATCTGCAACATGGGCACATAGCATTAGAGTTAGGGTTGGAATTAGGGTTAGGGTTGGAATTAGGGTTAAGATTAGGGTTAGGAGTGTGTTGGGGTTATGGTTAGGCTTGTGGTTAGGGTTATGGTTGTGTTTAGGGTTGGGATTAGGGTTTCGGGTATGTTGGGGTTAGGGTTGTGGTTAGGGTTGGGATTAGGGTTAGGGGTGTGTTGGGGTTAGGGTTGTGGTTAGGGGTGTGCTGGGGTTAGGGTTGTGATTAGGGTCATGGTTAGAGTTGGGATTAGGGTTAGGGGTGTGTTGGGGTTAATTTTGGAGTTAGAATTGAGGGTTTTCCACTGTTTAGGCACATCAGGGGATCTCCAAACACGACATGGCGCCACTATTGATTCCAGCCAATCTTGCGTTCAAAAAGTGAAATGGTGCTCCCTCCCTTCCGAGCCCTGACGTGTGCCCAAACAGTGGTTTACCCCACATAAGTGGTATCAGCGTACTCAAGACAAACTGGAAAATAACTTTTGGGGTCCAATTTCTCCTGTTACCCTTGTGAAAAATAAAAAATTGCGGGCAAAATAATTATTTTTGAGGAAATAAAAATGTTTTTTTATTTTCACGGCTCTGCGTTATAAACTTCTGTGAAGCACTTGGGGATTCAAAGTGTTCATCACACATCTAGATAAGTTCCTTGGGGGTCCAGTTTCCAAAATGGGGTCACTTGTGGGGGGTTTCTACTGTTTAGGCACATCAGGGACTCTGCAAACGCAACATGACGCCCGCAGACTATTCCATCAAAGTCTGCATTTTAAAACGTCACTACTTCCCTTCCGAGCCCCGACCTGTGCCCAAACAGTGGTTTACCCCCACATATGGGGTATTAGCGTACTCAGAAAAAACTGGACCACAACTTTTGGGGTCAAATTTCTCTTGTTACCCTGGTGAAAATAAAAATTGCGGGCTAAAAAATCATTTTTGAGGAAAGAAAAATTATTTTTTTATTTTCATGGCTCTGCGTTATAAACCACTGTGAAGCACTTGGGGTTCAAAGTGCTCACCACACATCTAGATGTGTTCCTTGGGGGGTCTCGTTTCCAAAACGGGGTCACTTGTGGGGGAGCTCCAATGTTTAGGCACACAGGGGCTCTCCAAACGCGACTTGGTGTCCGCTAATGCTTGGAGCTAATTTTCCATTCAAAAAGTCAAATGACGCTCCTTCCATTTCAAGCCTGGCCGTGTGCCCAAACAGTGGTTTACCACCACATGTGAGGTATCGGTGTACTCAGGAGAAATTGCCCAACAAATTTTAGGATCAATTTTATCCTGTTGCCCATGTGAAAATGAAAAAATTGAGGCTAAATGATCTTTTTTGTGAAAAAAGTAATTTTTCATTTTTACAGATCAATTTGTGAAGCACCTGAGGGTTTAAAGTGCTCACTATGCATCTAGATAAGTTCCTTGGGGGGTCTAATTTCCAGAATGGGGTCACTTGTGGGGGATCTCTAATCTTTATGCACACATGGGCTCTCCAAATGCGACATGGTGTCCGCTAAAAATCGGAGCCAACTTTTCATTCAAAAAGTCAAATGGCGCTCCTTCCTTTCCGAGCCCTGCCGTGGGCACAAACAGTGATTCCCCCCAACATATGGGGTATCTGCATACTCAGGACAAATTGTACAACAAATTTCGTTGTCCAGTTTCTCCTTTTACCCTTAGTAAAATAAAAAAATTGTTCCTAAAATATCATTTTTGTGACTAATAAGTTAAATGTTCATTTTTTCCTTCAATGTTGCTTCTGCTGCTGTGAAACATCTGAAGGGTTAATAAACTTCTTGAATGTGGTTTTGAGCACCTTGAGGGGTGAAGTTTTTAGAATGGTGTCAATTTTGGGTATTTTCAGCCATATAGACCCTTTAAACTGACTTCAAATGTGAGGTAGTCCCTAAAAATATGGTTTTGTAAATTTTGTTGCAAAAATGAGAAATCGCTGGTCAAATTTTAACCCTTATAACTTCCTTGCAAAAAAAAATTTTTGCTTCCAAAATTGTGCTGATGTAAAATAGACATGTGATAAATGATATTTATTAACTAATTTGTGTCACATAACTCACTGGTTTAACAGAATAAAAATTCAAAATTTGAAAATTGTGAAATTTTTGCCAAATTTCCATTTTTTTCACAAATAAACGCAAAAATTATCGACCTAAATTTACTACTAACATGAAGCCCAATATGTCACAAAAAACAATCTCAGAATCGCTATGATCCATTGAAGCGTTCCTGAGTTATTACCTCATAAAGGGACACTGGTCAGAATTGCAAAACATGGCCAAGTCATTAAGGTCAAGATAGGCTGGGTCATGAAGGGGTTAAATAATAAATGGGTAAAACCAGGGAATGTGTGGGAGAGTCTATATTCAAATAAACTTTTTTCCTGTGTGTGTTAGCTTTTTATTTTTAAATATGGGGTTAATGGTAGTGTTTGATAGATGCCTCTCCATTACTAACCCCTGGGCTAGATGCATGCTGACATTACACAGCTGACATCAACCTAAAAAACTATTACTACTATTGCCACAGCACCAGGGCAATTGGGAAGAGCCAAAGCTAAGTGCAAGAATTGATGCATCTAATGGATGCACCATTTCTGGGGTGGCTGAGGTCTGGTCTTATTAGGCTGGCAATGGGCCAATATCTATGGACCTTCCCAATCTATTAGTATCAGCTGTCTGCTTTGCCTTCGCTGGTTATTAAAATAGGGGGACCCCATGTCATTTTTTTGGGTCCCCCCATTTTTAGCAACCAGCAAAGGCAAAACAGATAGCTGGGAGCTGGTACTAATAGGCTGGGAAGGTGCATGGATATTGTCCCTTTCCCAGCATAATAAGACCAACTCACAGCTGCCTGCCTTCCCTTGGCTGATTATTAAAAATACTGGAGCCCCCACTTATTTTTTTTAAATTATTTTACACTTTCCCTCACTTATGCAACATCCTGTCTCTAAGGTTGTCAGAGCACAATGGCGGTGCCACCCGTGATCCGTCAGTTATACAGGCTGGGTCACGAGTGGTGACGGTCAGTTATATACTGGAAGTTCCCACAGTCTAAAAGCTTGTTAATTGGCTGCACTGCAGCCTTTCAACAAGCTTTATTAAGCATCTCCAAGCAGTAATAAAGACTGCTCATGGACTTCCAGGAGAAGTCTGTTTTCGGAGTTAAGCAACGGAAACTAGGTGTCCGGTACGGACCCTGAACTTTACAGTTCGAGTTTCACTCATCCCTACTAAGGATGTCAACTCACTTTATCAAGGTGTGAGCAATTATTAGGCTATGGTCACACTATCAGTATGTGGTCAGTATTTTACATCAGTATTTGTAAGCCAAAACTAGGAGTGGAACAAACAGAGGGGAAAGCTATAATAGAAACACTTCACCAAGTCTGTATTTTTGACCCACTCCTGGTTTTGGCTAACAAATACTGATGTGAAATACTGACCAATTACTGATAGTGTGACTGTAGCCTTAGGCAGCTTGTTTTCCTCAGCTTAAATGGGCCAAAAAAGAGATTTAACTGACTCTGAAAAGTAAAAAATTGTTAACAGTCTTCCAGAAGGCTGCAGCACTTTTGAAATTACTAAGATATTGAGACATGATTACAGAACCATTATGGGTTGCTAAAAAACGTCGAGATAAAAAGAGGCACGTTAACAGCCATTTTAGGAGAAACAAAAATGTAAAGCGACCAGAAACCCATTATCTTCCAGTTCAGTCATATACTAGAAGTGCAATCTCCTTAGAGTCTTAGAGGCGAGTACACACAGAAGCACACGATGTTCAATGGTCAGAGACATGGCCAAGGTGAGGAAGGTTGAAACCCAGCCACCAATGGACAAGACACAAGTTGAAAAGTCAAGACTGGGAAAAGAAATAGCTTAATTTAAGTCAGATTTTTCCAAGGTTTTTTTGACCAATGAGACAAGATTGACTCAATGGCAGACCAGATGGATTGATGCGTTACTGGATCAGTAACAGGCAAAGACTTCCACTTCTAATCAGATGTAAGCAAAGTGGAGGTGGGACACTGCTATGGGCTTGTATTATTAAGGCTGAGCGAGTTGGACTTTTTGGGTTGAAGATGACTCAAAATCAACTCTCAAACCTACTGCCAGATTTTGGAAAACACTTTATTCAAGCAGTGGTACAGGAAAAAATCTTTATCTTTCATGAAAACTATGATTGTTGTGCAGGACAATGCTCTATGGCATGCATCAAAGCAGTAAACTACTTGGCTGACAGTAAGGGCCATAAATAAGAAGGAATAATTATGTGGCCCAGTTCATCACCTGATCTAAATCCTATTGAAAACTTGTGGGCCATCTGAAATGGGAGATTTATGATGAAGGAATACAGTACACCACTCTGATCAAAGTCTGGAAGGCTTTGGTTTGGCTACCTGTAAAGTTGATCGATAACAGATTAAGAAACTGACAGACTCCATGGATGGAAGACTTATTACTGTTTTTCAAAAGAAGGGCGGCTATAATAGTCATTTAATTTTTTTTAAATGTATTCTTGTAAATTTTGAATTCTTTGGTAATTATTCTCACTTTAACAGAAATATAAAATATAAAAAAACAACATAAATGTTTTTATGCTTTGCTGCTTCTGTACAGTAAAATTAATAAAAACTCGTTTTTTGTCATCATATTTTAAGAGCTATATATTTTTTTAATTTCTGACAATGCTGTCTGGTGGCTTGCATTTTACTGGGTGAGATGAAATTCTTATTGTTATCTTGAAGTACATATGCCCCATATCTGAGGAAGCCAGGTAGGTGAAACGGCGCTGTAAAGGGGTGCTGTGGACAGTGCTTATCGGGACAGCTGATCATGTAAGTTTATGTTACCTTCACTTTACATGCCAGTTCTTTAATGAAGCTTTGCGGGATGGGTGATTGCATGTATATACTGAGGGTGTTTTCTTACCCCAATCTATCAAGCACTATGCACTTTTCTGCTATATAATGGCCCAGCAATGCATATGCTTGAACAGGCAGTTTATGTGTTAAACATGAATTTTGAGATTTTTGTAAAATTTATTGACTGTTTATAAACTGAGTTTTTGTACTAAATTGATTGGTCATTTAGAGCTGTATTCAATAGGTTTTACCCGATATAGCTTACTTACTGTTCCCAACCATATGTACTGTGTATTTTACCCTTGTTTTTTGTAAGTTTGTGGTTTTTAATAATATTTGTTTATTAAAGATGATTTTAAATTTGAAAATTTAAATGTAGTCCACACCTTTTCTTTCCGGATTATATTCTGGGGATTGTGGATGTTTATTTATTAGTCTGGGAAATAAAAATTGTCATCAGTCATTTCATTGCCATATCTAGGAACAAAAAATGATTTCTCTGGACTGGTGTATGTTTTCTAATTGTCTGAGAAATAATAAATAATTGGCAGCTGTCTCACTGCCATTAGTAGTGCAAAGAAATTATTTTTCAAGACCACTGCATGTTTTCTAGTAGTTTTGCAAATAAATATATCGTGTCAGCTGTCTCATTTCCATTTTTATGTTATAGATAAACTTGTGTGACACTCAGGATGAGCGGTGGATACCGCGTCCGGACAGCACATTTCTGGCGCCATATATGGCTTCTATTCAGAGCTGTACCTGATGTTAAATGGGGTTAATCTCCTAAAACCTATAAACAAGTAATTCTCTATGAGAGGTACATTGATGAAGGTCTAATCTATGACCGAAACGTCATATTGTATGTACTCTCCTTAATTAAATCCTCACTTGCATCTCATCACGTGTGTGCCAAGTTTATCTATAACATTATACGGTTTGGGCACCTACTTGTGCACCACAATTAATAGTAGTGCCTACGGCTATCTTTCTCATTTCCATTTTTAGGCCCCAAAAATAATTTTTCTGGACTGGTGTGTGTTTTTTTTAGTGTGGGAAGTAAATAATTGGCATCAGCCACCTACTTGCCATTTATAGCCCCCCAAAAATATTTTTTCAAGACTGTTGTTTGTTTTCTAATAGCATGAAAAATAAATAATTGGCATCAGCCGTCTTGTATCCATTAGTAGGCCAAATAAATACTTTTTCAAGACAGCTGAATTTTCTAGCAGTTTTGTAAATAAATATATCGCATTAGCCATCTCATTGCCATTTCTAGCCCCCCCCCAAAAAAAAAAATTTTTTTTTTTGGGCTGGTGTTTGCGTTTTATTAGTCTGAGAAATAAAGAATTAGCATAAGCCACCTCATTGCTATTTATAGGACAAATAATTAATTTTTCAGGAACATTGGGGGGTTTTCTAGTAGTGTTGTAAATAAATAAATCTTTTCTTCCACTATCTCTTTGCAGTGTCTCTTTGCTAGTGTTTAGAAAGTCAACTTCCAAATATGAGGATAGCATCAAATAAGGGATGTGGACGTGGTGGTGGTGGTGCTGGTGTAGCTGCTGATGGGGATGGTGGTGCAGCTGATACAGGGAGAGGATGTGGTCATTCTATACCTGCTATTTATTTATTTTTTATATAGTGCTAACATATTTCGCAGGGCTTTACAGTTTTGCACACATTATCATCACATTCCCTATCAGTATGTCTTTGGAATGTGGGAGGAAACCGGAGTACCCGGAGGAAACCCATGTAAACACAGGGAGAACATACAAACTCCTTGCAGATGTTGTCCAAGGTGGGATTAGAACCCAGGACTCCAGTGCAGCAATGCTATCCACTGAGCCACCGTGCTGCCCTTTGCTATGTGCCCAAATACACCACCTTCCTCTGGTGTATGCAGGCAATAAAATGCTAGATGTTATTTTGTAGCCCCAAATACTGCTTCATGAATGGTGAGGCCACAAGATGTTGAAAAGGTGTTAGAATGGATGACTGAGAGTGGCTCCAGTTCATTCTCATTATCTTCCTGCTGTTCTAGTGCAGAAAGTGTACAGCTGGCACCTGAGGGCCATGGTTATCTGGCTTCTACCTCACCTCCTTGCAAATCATTCAAGCAGTCTGAGCCCCCAGTCATGCAGCAGTCTCTTCTGTTTTTGTTGACTCTGCTGGCTGGGTGTTCCATAGTCCATCCACCTGCTCATGTTCCAGAAAAAAATAGAGACTGAGTGCACTGATTTCCATTTGTTAGGTTGGAGGATGAGCACTTGGGAAAACTAGTGCACACTGTCAGTGAACCTCGGCAGCACATGTCAGATGATGACGAAACTCAGTTGCCAACTGCACAGTCTTTCTGCAGTGTGCAGACTGACAAGGAGGGCAATGTTGAGGAGTCGGTGTAAGAAGATGTGGGTGATGATGAGATCCTAGAACCCACATGGAGAGGAGGCCAGTGATGGGCACAGTTCAGAGGAATAGAATGTGGCCACAGCAGCACCGCAAAAGAGGAAGTAGGGTGTAAAGGCACAAAGGGCAGCCCCTAGTCAGTATGTTGGTTGCTACTGCTCCCTGTGCCACTGAAATAAGTGCATCAAAAAGAGCTCAAAAGAGCTCTCTGGTGTGGCTTCTTCAGAGAATGTGCTGCTGGTAAGCATCAGGTGGTTTGCACTATGTGCTGTCAGACCCTGAAGCGAGGCATAAATGTTCTGAACCTGAGCACCACTTATATGACAAGGCATCTGAATTCCAAACACGAGTTGCAGTGGAGTATATCCCTCACTGACCCTCTAGTTTGCATAATGAATACTTGTGCATGCTGAATAAAAACAAAACTCTTTTGCAGACAGGTGCCAGCCGTAGTACCTGCGCTGCAGCATAATCACATGTTTAATGTGTAGTTACTACATGTGGTTAAACTTTTCCTGAGGAGTATAACAAAAAAAAATTTAAAATGGTGCCCACCACCCTTTGCAGTAGCAGCTATCGGTATACATAGCTGAGACCCGATAGCTACTATTGCGCATATGCCGGCGGCGCCATCTTGCTAGAGAAGAAAAAAAACATTTCCTTCTCCAAGATGGCACCGCCCACACCTGTGCAGTAGCAGCTCTCGGCAATTGCCGGAAATTTTTCTTTCCATCTGATATGTGACATACCCACAAGGTAGAACTCCACCTTGCATATGCTGGAGAGACTGTGTGAGCAGCAGCAAGCAATAGTGGAATTTCAGCTGCAACACGCACAGATGAGATGCTCTGCAAAACAACACTACTTTGCTACTAAAGACTATGCCTCCGGATGTGTGTGCTGTTTTAAATATTTCACCAATGTGGCCACTGCTCATGATGCCTTTATCAGCATAAAGCATATACCACTTATATGTCTGTTGGAAAAAACAATTCAGTCCATGATTGATGAGGTGGTGGCACAAGAAGAAGAGGAGCAGGAGGAGGAACAGAGCCAATTCACACCATTATCTGGCCTATCATCCACACAAGGTTCGGTGGGTTTCTATCCCAACATCTGCCAACTACTGAACTGTTCAGCTAGTGGACAGTTTGGGAGAATGATGATGATGAGGAGGAGGCATGGTAGGAGGAGGCATGGTAGGAGGAACAATTGTGTTCACAGCAGGGTGGCACTTAGATCAGCTCACAGGCATCATTGGAGCGTGGCTGGGGTAATACAGAGTACCCAGACTATATACCTCCCACTGAAGATTGCTTGTCATTGTCTCTGAGCAGCCTGGCACACATGAGCCAATACATTTTACACTTCCTGTAGAATGACCGCCAAGTTGCCCGTATGGTTACCAGTGCAGATTACTGGTTGTCCATCCTGATGGATCCCTGCTACAAGGACAAAAAAAATCATAATTTTTGTCACTGGAGAGGGATGCAAAATGCATGAATACAAGCACACACTTGTAGAAAAACTACTAATGGCTTTCTCACTTGACAGCGGGGGCTCAGTGCAGCAACAAGGCAGAGACAGAAGAAGGAAATCACCTACGCAAATGGGACACTGCCAGCACATCAGAAGGCAGGGTTAGCATGGTCAAAATGTGGTAAAACTTTTTGAGCACATCACAACATTCAACAACACCATGTAATATGGTTCATATTAGCAGGAAGCAGCGTTACAACAGCATGGTGGAGGAGTACATGTCCACACATCTCCACATACTAACAGATGGGTCTGCTCCATTTAACTTCTAGTTCTCCAAATTGGACACATGACCTGAGGTTGCCCTTTATGCCTTTGAGGTGCTGGTATGACCTGCGGCAAGTTTACTGTCGAAACGCGCATTAGGGTGAGGAGACGCAGCGACGGTCCTGCACCAGCTCTGATTTCAGGTAAAAAATATACTCTGCAACCTTGTATTTGCATGATAGTAACATTCTATATTTTATACAGACATGTATTTGCATTAATGTATGTATTATAACTGAGAGTATGTACTTTTGCACTGAAGCACCATAATGATGTAACAAAATAACAAATAATCATGTGGATCCTTATATTTTAATCAAAAGGCACTGAGAAAAATTGGTCAATATACACTCACCGGCCACTTTATTAGGTACACCATGCTAGTAATGGGTTGGACCCCCTTTTGCCTTCAGAACTGCCTCAATTCTTCGTGGCATAGATTCAACAAGGTGCTGGAAGCATTCCTCAGAGATTTTGGTCCATATTGACATGATGGCATCACACAGTTGCCGCAGATTTGTCGGCTGCACATCCCAAAGATGCTCCATACAAGGCAGGATGGATCCATGCTTTCATGTTGTTTACGCCAAATTCTGACCCTACCATCCGAATGTCGCAGCAGAAATCGAGACTCATCAGACCAAGCAACGTTTTTCCAATCTTCTACTGTCCAATTTCGATGAGCTTGTACAAATTGTAGCCTCCGTTTCCTGTTCTTAGCTGAAAGGAGTGGTACCCGGTGTGGTCTTCTGCTGCTGTAGCCCATCTGCCTCAAAGTTCGACGCACTGTGCGTTCAGAGATGCTCTTAGGCCTACCTTGCTTGTAACGGGTGGCGATTTGAGTCACTGTTGCCTTTCTATCAGCTCGAACCAGTCTGCCCATTCTCCTCTGACCTCTGGCATCAACAAGGCATTTCCGCCCACAGAACTGCCGCTCACTGGATTTTTTTTCTTTTTCGGACCATTCTCTGTAAACCCTAGAGATGGTTGTGCGTGAAAATCCCAGTAGATCAGCAGTTTCTGAAATACTCAGACCAGCCCTTCTGGTACCAACAACCATGCCATGTTCAAAGGCACTCAAATCACCTTTCTTCCCCATACTGATGCTCGGTTTGAACTGCAGGAGATTGTCTTGACCATGTCTACATGCCTAAATGCACTGAGTTGCCGCCATGTGATTGGCTAATTAGAAATTAAGTGTTAACAAGAAGGTGGACAGGTGTACCTAATAAAGTGGCCGGTGAGTGTATATGCTGTCAGCTTTTTCTGTGTCCTTATATGTAAGGTTTCTTTATTTAATAGAAATCTGTCATGTATAATTTTTATCCTGAGCATACTACTACAAAGAAATATATTTTTATTTGAATCACATTATTACCGCTGGGTCTCTTATTGTTATGAGGCACTTTTTTAATAATTTTTTTGTGTTTTTGGAATTTCTAAAATAAAATATTGTCTATTTTTCAATGCAAATTTGATCACTTTTTTTTTCCGGATTTTGTAACCTTCCTCTAGTGTTAAGGTCGTGACCGACCCGTTTTAGGTTTTAATTGCATACAAATTCTGCATACATTTGTTTATTGCATCAAGACTTTTTGACTTTTTCAGGAACTTATTTTTAAACAAAATACAATGAAATAAAACTATTTTACTAAATTGTAAAATGCTCTTATTAAAATTATAACATTTGTGTTGTTGGGGTGAATTTCGACCCAGGTCTAATATAAGAGTAAAAAAACAATAATAAGTCCCAAAACTGAACTCATAAACACAATATAAACCAACAGACCACAGCCAGCTCTACCTCCAACAACTTGAGTTAGGGACATGTCCAGGCATGTATGGCCAAATCAGCTTATTGTTGGTACTTTGCAGAGTATACATCTCCAGTTTACCTAGTATACATCTCCAGTTTACCTATGCAACAATGAGGAGAAGATTTGATGTAAGCCAAATTCTGGATTTTATCTTAGATGGTAATGAATCAGAGGACACACAGCAGCAAACTGATACAGATGAACAGGTTTCTGAGGAGGAAGATGATGTGGAGTATCAACCGGAAGACAGACAGTTCTGATCAGTCTGATGAGGAGGAGGGCAGCCTGTGATGCAAAAACTAGCTATGCATGGAATCTACAGATTTACACAGGCAAGTCTGCAAGCGGCATCCCTGAAAAAAAACAAGGAAAACGTGTAGTCCTCGATATGACTACTGGACTGCAGGGTCACAACATTACTTGTGACAATTTTTTTACCAGCTATGACCTTGGACAAGAACTTCTCAGAAGGAAAATCACCATGGTGGGCACAGTGAAAAAAAACAAACCTGAGCTGCCCGCTGAATTGTTGCAGATGAAGGACAGGGCTCCACTTTCCTCAAAGTTTGCTTATACAGACACCACCACTGCTGTTTCATACTGCCCCAAAAAATGACGGAATGTGGTACTGATGTCCACACTTCACAAAGACACAGCTGTGTCATCGGGAAGTGACAAAAAGCCCAGAATCATCCTGGACTATAACAAAAACGAAGGAGGAGTGGACAACCTGGACAAGCTGACTGCCACCTACACTTGCCAGCCAATGACTAGGAGATGGCAAATGGTTGTATTTTACAACATCCTTGATGTGTCAGCATGCAATTCATTTGTGTTGTGGACCCACATTAACCAAGGATGGAAGTCAAAGAAAAAAAACAAGCGGAGGATGTTTCTTGAGGAACTAGGAAGTTCCCTTGTCAAGGCGCACATTGACCAAAGGGAACGAGTGCCCCGAGACCCAGCCGCTGCAGCCTTGGTCCGACAACTCCAGAGCTCAACAAGTGCTTTGTCCACACCCACAGCAACACAAAGAGCATCATCACCAGCATCCTCCTCAACCAGCCCTGCCTCAACATCAACCACAACAGCCACAACCCCAGTGAGACCACCTGATTCTAAAAGAAAGAGGTGTCAGGTCTGCCCTAGCAATAAGGACAGAAAGACAAACACTTCGTGCTTCGCCTGCAAAAAATACCTCTGCAAAGAACACACAAAAAGTGTCACTTTTTGCCACACATGCATCTAAATACTAATGCATCTAAAAACTAGTACTTGATTTCTGTTGATTTGATTTGCTTGATTGATTGTTGTTTGTTTGTTTGACCTAGAAAAGCTACTTTTTATTATTATTGCTATTAATGTTAATATAATTTTCATCTTTTATTTGTATTAAAGTTCTATAAAAAAAAATAAATCTGTTTTTTGCCTTTTTCATAAAGTAGTTAGATATGGGTCAAAACTGACCCGTAACACCATAGATGTTACTAGAGTTAATAATATAATATATATATATGTATAATTTTTTTTACATTTAAGAAATGTGTTCTAAAACCCTTCAGTAATAGTCAGGTAATATAACAAACTTTTTAAAGTTTATATTATTCTCTTGAGGTTCATTTGACAATATTTTTATATTGAAAATGAAGGGTATGCTCTCAAATGAAAGGCCCAGGGGGCCACAACAAATCAACCACTGCAACTACACCATGTTCCAAATTATTATGCAAATGATATTTTTCTCGGATTTTCCTAAATGGTCAGAGATAATGACATTCATTCTAATAAAAGTCATCACCCATTAAAGTATACATCAAATTTTTTTGAAGAAACCTTCCAATGATAACAGTATAATCTCCAAAATGAATAAAAACTCAAAATGCACTGTTCCAAATTATTAGGCACAGTAGAATTTCTAAACATTTGATATGTTTTAAAGAACTGAAAATGCTCATTTGTTGAATTTGCAGAATTAGGAGGTCACATTCACTGAACAAAAAAGCTATTTAACTACAAAACATCCTAACAGGCCAAGTTACATGTTAACATAGGACCCCTTCTTTGATATCACTTGCACGGTGACCAGAAAAATGCACACAGGAAAATTGCACACAGGAAAATTGCCCACATGAAAAATGCACACATGAAAAATGCACACAGGAAAATTCCCCACACGGAAAATTCCCCACACGGAAAATTCCCCACATGGAAAATTCCCCACACGGAAAATTCCCCACACGGAAAATTCCCCACATGGAAAATTCCCCACAAGGAAAATTCCCCACACGGAAAATTCCCCACACGGAAAATTCCCCACACGGAAAATTCCCCACATGGAAAATTGTCAATTACAGCATCACAAAAGTTCCAGATCTATGATATTTCAGGTGCAAGGTGAGGATGTTCACATAATATGTGATCAACTTGTGATTTACAGTTGACCTAGTGCAAAACTGCAAAAATGATGATCTGTGGTTTGCAGCAGTCTGTCATTATTAACAATAGATAGATCTAGTCTTCTCTCTTCTCTCACTGATTCTGCCTTACTCCTCCCACCAGCCCAGAGCAGCAGCACATGCAGAACCAGCAGCAGTGTGATCCAGAGGAGCCATCACTGCTATCAGTACCCACAAAAGAATCACTGCTGCTGGCAGAGATATTTGGTCCTGGAAGCCCAGAAGGCACAGCAGAAAGGTGAGATTCTGTCACTTGTACCACTTTGTGTTCTTGCTGAGAATGTATGATGTGCTTTTGCAGTGGAGTCCGATGGGCCCCAGTGCGAAGTTTGACCCTTCGCCCCCCCCCACACACACACATTGGTCAGATGTATGGGATGGAGATGGAAGTCAACAGTATCTTTCTGAAGGATTAAAAACACCAAAAGGCAAAGGAAGAGCCACTGTATTCTGTCCCGACAGCCCAAAAACTCCAAAATCACCTCTGGAAAAAACAAGATATGACACCTCACTTTTTTTTTTTTTTTTTTACATTTACACTGGGGGACACAGGGGACTTCGCATAGTTGGTCGCTGGAGAGCTCTCCAGCAACCACACAGGTTTTTTTTCCAATGTAAGACACCCCCCCGAAAGTAAGACATAGTGGGACTTTTGAGTGATAAAAGAATGTAGGACGCTGTCTTACTATCGGGGAAACACGGTAGTATGTATGGTCCACATGATCTCCATCCTGGTATTTATGCCCCCTTTCTGGTATATATGTCCCTATCCTGGTTTACGTGGTCCCCAATCCTAGGCTATGTGCACACGTAGTAAATGTGGTGCAGAATTTTCTGCACTAAATCTGCATCTCCTGGCAGAATCCACAGGTGCGTTTTTAGTGCGTTTTTTATGCGTTTTTTTGTGCAGATTTTACCACTGTAGATTTCTATTAATGGAGGGGTGCAGAAACGCTGCAGAAACGCACAAAAGAAGTGACATGCACTTCTTTGAAATCTGCAGCATTTCTGCGCAGATTTTTCTGCACCATGTGCACAGCTTTTTTTTTTCACATTGATTTACATTGTACTGTAAATCACCAGCATTAGGACATATATACCAGGATGCAGACATATTCACCAGGATGATGGCCATATATACCAGTATGGGGGACATTACTACATAATGAAGGGGGAGGGGGGCAATTCATACGTGTTTATAGAATTTAGAACACTACAGGGGCCCATACATCTGACCAATGTGTGTGTGTGTGGGGGGGCGAAGGGTCAAATTTCGCACTGGGGCCCATCGGACTCCACTGCAAAAGCACATCATACATTCTCAGCAAGAACACAAAGTGGTACAAGTGACAGAATCTCACCTTTCTGCGGTGCCTTCTGGGCTTCAAGGACCAAATATCTCTGCCAGCAGCACTGATTCTTTTGTGTGTACTGATAGCAGTGATGGCTCCTCTGGATCACACTGCTGCTGGTTCTGCATGTGCTGCTGTTTTGGGCTGGTGGGAGGAGTAAGGCAGAATCAGTGAGAGAAGAGAGCAGACTAGATCTATCTAGTGCTGAGAATGACAGACTGCTGCAAATCACAGATCATCATTTTTGCAGTTTTGCACTAGGTCAACTGTAAATCACAAGTTGATCACATATTATGTGAACATCCTCACCTTGCACCTGAAATATCATAGATCTGAAACTTTTGTGATGCTGTAATTGACAATTTTCCACGTGGGGAATTTTCCATGTGGGGAATTTTCCGTGTGGGGAATTTTCCATGTGGGGAATTTTCCATGTGGGGAATTTTCCGTGTGGGGAATTTTCCGTGTGGGGAATTTTCCATGTGGGGAATTTTCCATATGGGGAATACTCCGTGTGGGGAATATTCCGTGTGGGGAATATTCCGTGTGGGGAATATTCCGTGTGGGGAATTTTCCTGTGGGCATTTTTCCTGTGTGCATTTTTCATGTGGGCAATTTTCCTGTGTGCAATTTTCCTGTGTGCATTTTTCAGGGAACCGTTTATTTTAATTGCATTCACCTGCTGTGAACTGTTTTATTGCAACCATATGTTCTTGTCAGCATACTGAGGACTAAGGGCATCTTTGTTGCCCAAAACGCGTCCAGGTGCTGGTTGCTCTCCGTCACCTTCATGCTGGTCATGTTCTAGCAGCGTTTTAAATGTTTAAATAAAATTTTGCATTTTTATCCCGGAGCTGGATCCACACCGTTTCTTTCTACATACCAATCAGTGTTGTGGCAGCAACACTCTGTATCCGTGCTCGGACTGACTTCTACCATCTCATCTGAACTAAGGGTGAGCTGAAATACCGTTCTTTTTTCATGTGCTAAGCCTTCTGCCTTTTCGTGCTCCCTTTGCATACGCATGCAATGACTTTTCAGTATACATCGGATGGTTTGAGCTGCTATATATATATATATTGAAAATATTGGACATACGTGACCATGCATGATTATTCGGAGAGACCTCATTGATTTTATAATTTTTTCATTGTTATTTTTCACTGGTTTTTCTATTTAAGTGTTTTTCTTGCAATTTGGTTGGCTTTTTTGCAAATATGGATTCTTTAATCGATCCTTTGAGAAGGGAACGTGCAGCACAAGTATTTCAATCAGTGGGTCTAAGTTCAGATACTTCTCCTGACACATTAAATCTCATGTCTTCCATTGAAAAGACTTCTTTAAATGAAATGCGTATCTGGTGGGATCAAACCACTCTTACTCATTATTTGGAACAAAATATCATCCCTAGAGGATTAAGAATTAAGAAAATTCCTACCACTGTTTATAACAGTGATTTTGTCAAAGACTGGAACTCTATATTATCCATTTGTTCCACACAACTGATTCAACTTATTGTGAAACATGAGAATGAGGAGTTAATACAATTAAAATCTGACTTAGACAAAGGTTTGATGACATATAAATTGCTGGTCAATAATCAGGATTATGAAGATTTTAAAAAAAACCTGAAAATAAAATTACAATCTCTGGAGGAGTCCATTATATTAGTAAAGAAGAAAAAATTCAACAGAGATTTATTTGACTACTCCAATGACCAGGTTTATGAATGGGGCAGGTGGGAGAGACAATCAACCACACCTAGATCAATTTTAAAAAGACGTGATCGTGAGTCACCATACACACGACGCAGTCAGGTCACATTCTCTTCTTCGGATCTTGAATCATCTGACACATCGGCAGGTCCATCTAGTCGAGATATTGACCCACCTGCACCTAATGAGAACTTTAAAACTCAACCACGTTATTACAGAAAAAATAAATCTAAGTCGCATTTTTCAAAAAATGGACCAAGAAACGTCCCAGGAGGGGTGGAAGAAAACACTCCAAGCGCCCCCACCATTTTCCAGAACCGTCTCAGGAGTCAGAACAGAACCTTTCACTGAGTGTTCTCAATTTATCTTTTACTATTTTTTCTGATGATGACATTAAACTGTTATCCCGCGGCTTGAATTTTGCACCTACCAATAAAGAATTGGATGTATTTGCTACTCTCAAAGACATCAATAAATTTGTCCGAGACCTCACAGTCAAAAGACACTTTTATGAAGAGCATGATCAGGAAGCTCACCTTACTAAAAAAAATTTTTTTCCTAATGATTTTTCTAAAAAAGACTTTTGTGAACAGTTCACACTCACTATGCTTATGGACATGGATTCTGAAAAAACGATAGTAAAGGACATCAATTCTATTCCATCGTTTAGAATTAAAAATCCCATTTTTTATCCGATCCAGTCCAGAACGGAAGCTATGGATCGTTTTCAGGAGTCAGTGGAAAGAGACATTCGTCATCTAGCTAATAATACTGTTTGTTCTCCAAAAAAATCTAATCTCTCCAGAAGTGAACGGGAGTCTTTAGTAAAAATTAGAATGAACCCGGACATAGTGATTAAAATGTCTGATAAAGGGGGGTCGGTGGTTATTCTGAACAAGGATGATTATTTTAGAGCCATTCATGACATGCTTGCAGAAAGTGAAATATATAGTGTTCTGAGTTCAGATCCTACTTCTGCATTCACGTCATTAATTAAAGCACTTATTGATGAGGGTTTTGAATATGGTTTTTTTACCAAACAACAATCTGAACTTCTGTATGTTGATAATCCTATCATTCCCATATTGCATGCGCTGCCGAAAACCCATAAAGGTGTTTTTCCACCTCCAATGCGTCCTATCATCTCAGGTATAGGTTCATATAGTGAACACCTTGGTGAATGGCTGGATACGATCTTACAACCATTGGCACAACGTGTCCCTGGGTATCTTAAAGATTCTAAAGATGTATTGAACATGTTTAATGGGGTTTTGTGGAGTGAACAATGGTCTTGGTTAACTTCTGATGTTTCTTCTTTATACACTTCCATTCCACATAAAGTGGCATTGACAGCGGTTGATTTTCATTTATCTAAGTACAGCAATTTTTCTTCAGATTTTCAGTTTTTTATTTTATCAGTACTATCTTTTCTTCTATCACATAATTATTTTTTATTTGATGGCAAATTCTTTATCCAAACCAGTGGTGTTTCAATGGGTGCTAAATTTTCCCCTTCAGTTGCAAATTTAACCATGTCATGGTGGGAGGAACACTACATTTATTCTAATGATAATCCTTTTTTAAACAACATCAAATGGTACTCTAGATATATAGATGATTTACTGCTTGTATGGCAAGGTGATCAAGAATCCATTTCTAATTTTGTTTTTTATATCAATAATAGTGTTGAGCGATACCGTCCGATACTTGAAAGTATCGGTATCGAAAAGTATCGGCCGATACCGGCAAAGTATCGGATCCAATCCGATACCGATACCCGATACCAATACAAGTCAATGGGACTCATGTATCGGACGGTATTCCTGATGGTTCCCAGGGTCTGAAGGAGAGGAAACTCTCCTTCAGGCCCTGGGAACCATATTAATGTGTAAAAGAAAGAATTAAAATAAAAAATATTGCTATACTCACCTCTCCGACGCAGCCTGCACCTTACATTTTAAAATGCGCGCGTGTCCAGCCTCCCGGCTTGTGATTGGTTGACCGCGACGCAACCAATCACAAGCCGGGACGTCACAGGAGGCTGGACACGCGCCCATTTTAAAATGCGCGCATGTCCAGCCTCCCGTGAAGTCACGGCTTGTGATTGGTTGCGTCTCCCATGTGACTGCGACGCAACCAATCACAAAGCCGGGACGTAATTTTAAAATCCTTAGGGACCTGAAATTACGTCACGGCTTGCTGTGATTGGTTGCGTTGCCCATGTGACTGCGACGCAACCAATCACAACGCCGGAACGTAATTTTAAAATCCTGAAGGACCTGAAATTACGTCACGGCTTGCTGTGATTGGTTGCGTCCCGGCCACATGGTCGGCACGCGACCAATCACAAGCCAGGACTTCAGTAAAGGAAAGAAAAGCGCAAATTTTAAACAAAGAACGCTGCCGCTTCCCTCGGTAAGGTGCAGGCTGCGTCGGAGAGGTGAGTATAGCAATATTTTTTATTTTAATTCTTTCTTTTACACATTTTTACATTAATGTTGTTTCGATACCGATACCCGATACCACAAAAATATCGGATCTCGGTATCGGAATTCCGATACAGCAAGTATCGGCCGATACCCGATACTTGCAGTATCGGAATGCTCAACACTAATCAATAACAATCCTTTCAACTTAAGTTTCACTCATTCATGGAACAAAAACTGTATTAATTTTTTGGATCTTTGTCTTGAGGGCATCCCCTCTGAAAACATCAGAAGTTATACCTACCGAAAAGAAACCGCAGGTAACACCATCTTACACGCCAAAAGTTTTCACCCCCCACATACCATTCAGTCAATTCCCGTGGGTGAGGCTCTGAGAGCGCGCAGAAACTGCAGCTCCGAGTCATCATTCAGCCGTGAAAAAACAATTATCAGACAGCGGTTCCATCAGAGAAAATATTCTAATTGGTCTGTAAATAGAGCCCTTGATATTGCTGACTCCAAACAAAGGTCAGAGCTTATTGAACCCGCCAGGACTAATAGCCGCACTCAAACAGATATTGTATCCAACACTAATTCTTCTGTTAGAGCGCATTTGACACAGCCTGTGTTGGTTTTGACGTACAGCACTTTTTTTAAATCAGTTTCTCAAATTGTCACACGCAATTTAAATTTACTTAAAGATGATCATATCATGGATTGTATTTTACAAAATAGTATTAGTATTGTTCCTAGACGAGCCCCCACTTTAGGGAATGCCTTATCCCCTAGTTTTTTACAATCTAAAAAAAATAAAAATAGTGCAGACTGGTTGTCTGTTACAGGCTGTTTCAAGTGCGGTTCACGTTCCTGCAAAACTTGCACGTACGTGAAAAAAAAACGCACACTTTAATTGTTCACAAAACATAACCATGTTTTCTATAAAAAAATTTCTTAATTGTAACTCTGATTATACAGTTTATATTGTGGAATGCACTGATTGTAAATTGTTTTATGTTGGATCCACCATCAGGAGGTTTAAAGAAAGATTCAGGGAGCATCTCTATGATATAGTGCATCCCACATTCCGACATGTTTCTAATGTTTCAAATCACTTCATTATTATTCATAATAGGCAAACTACACATCTTAAAACCTTTGCCATTGAGCAGATATCAAAAGATATACGTGGTGGTGATCGGGAAAAGAAACTGCGTGATAGAGAGGCTTTTTGGATCTTTAGACTCAATACCAGAGTTCCATTAGGGTTAAATTTAAGGAAGGAAATTATGCTCCATTACTAAAGTTCTCTGCGGTTCACTTTTTTTTTTTTTTTTTCCATCATCATCATCATCATCATTTTTTTTTTTTTTTTTTTTGATATTTTTTTTTTATATTTTCTTTGTGATTTTGCATGTTCTTCATATATAGATGTATATTTTCTTTATACTTATTTCTGCCAACCTTCTTGTTTTGTAATTTTGTTCACCTTTGCAGAGTTTATTATGTTTGTATTTGAATCATGTGTTTATTTTAATTACATTCACCTGCTGTGAACTGTTTTATTGCAACCATGTGTTCTTGTCAGCATACTGAGGACTAAGGGCATCTTTGTTGCCCGAAACGCATCCAGGTGCTGGTTGCTCTCCGTCACCTTCATGCTGGTCATGTTCTAGCAGCGTTTTAAATGTTTAAATAAAATTTTGCATTTTTATCCCGGTGTAACAGGCCAGATTATACCCCCAGGCCAGACTATACCCGGGGTTAAAGTGGCCTAGGCTAGATTATACCCCGGGTATACTTTGGCCTAGGCCAAACTATACCCCGGGGTATAAAATAGCCTAGGCCAAAGTATACCCCTCCAGGCCAGATTATACCCCCCAGGGTAAGCTGAGGGAAAGCTGCTCATTCTTCTAGGTCACAGCTCCCCCTCCCATCGGGCACTGCTCCTTTTCAAGCTCCTCCACCTCTGGTGACGCCAGGGATCTCCCTTTCTAAGCCCCACCCCCTCCCTATAGTCACATGTGACATGAAATCTTCAGCCCTGCTCGTGCCAGCTCGTTGTCTTGGCGCCTTGGATATGCTTGGAAAAGGGCTTTGTATACCTAGGGGGCACTGACGAGCACTGAGGGGTGGGTGGGGAACCCCTTTACTGGTTGCTATGGGATATAGCATGATCACTCTATCCTAGCAACACCTTGGATACGCTTGGAAAAGGGGTTTATCTATCTTGGGGGCACCATTGCAGCACTGCGGGTGGGTGGGGAAACCTTTTACTGGTTGCTATGGGATTTTACATGATCACTCTATCCTAGCAACGCCTTGAATACGCTTGAAAAAGGGGTTTATCTACCTTGGGGGCACTCTCGCAGCACTTAAGGATAGGTGGTTAACCCCTTAGGTGGTTGCTATGGGATTTTACATGACCACTTTATCCTAGCAACGGCTTGTATACGCTTGGAAAAGGGGTTTATCTACCTTGGGGGCACCCTTGCAGCACTGTGGGGAAGCCGGGGAACCCTTTTACTGGTTGCTATGGGATTTTACATGACCAATTTATCCTAGCAACGCCTTGTATACGCTTGGAAAAGGGGTTAATCTACCTTGGGGGCACCCTCACAGCACTGCGGGGTGGGTGGGGAACCCTTTTACTGGTTGCTATGGGATTTTACATGGCCATTCTATCCTAGCAACGCCTTGGATACGCTTAAAAAATGGGTTTATCTACCATGGGGGCACCCTCGCAGCACTGCGGGGAAGCCGGGGAACCCTTTTACTGAGGAAGGAAACAGCACAAAAATTCAAAAGCTGACTTAGGCCATAGTATACCCCCGGGGGATAAACTTTATACCAGGGGGTATAAAATAGTTTTTATAGTATTTCTCTAGGCCATAATGTTATCACTTCACTGTTTTTCTCACCCTATTGCTTATTTGTTGAAAAGTGTGCAGATCTGAACTGACAGTAGATGGCGCTGTCCTGTCAGTGCATAGTTAATGATAACTTGTTTTGTATGTTCTCTATGACACCTCTCTGCTCTCTATGACACCAAATCTTTTCCAATTTTGACAACCATGGAAGATCAATTGTATGACCAGCTTTTGAGATTCTACACTGCAACAGAACAAAGGTACCCTCAGTATACCTACGATCTACCTCCTGAGAAACGTGCAAATGCCAAGTCCCAGTTTAGACAAACAGCAAAGCCATATCGAGCCCAAGGAGGAATTGTTTATCATAGGGAAAAGGAGGTTCTTACTAAAAGTCGACTGCCAAATATCCTGAAGGCCTGTCATGACAACCCAATATCTGGGGGCCATTTTGGCAGAGATAAAACTTTAGCCAAAATCTCTGACCGGTTTTACTGGAAGGGAATGAAAAATGACGTTCACCAGTATGTGAAAGCCTGTCAAAAATGTTTTGTTATAAATCCCAAAATCACAAAGGAAGCTCCACCACTCAACAGTATATCAGTGCCTGGAAAAGTATGGAGCTTAGTTGGGATTGATATGATTGGCCCTCTTCAGGAAACATCAAATGGCAACAAATATATAGTTGCTGCCACTGATCATTTCTCCAAATGGACTGAAGCAACAGCTGTCCCAGATAAGAGTGCCAAGTCAGTGGCAAATTTTTTGTACTCCGTTATCTGTCGCCTTGGCTGTATGGAGACTCTGATTAGCGACCAGGGACGAGAGTTTGTAAACTCGATCATTGACAACCTGATGGAACATTTTCAAACAGATCACCGTATTTCATCTGCATACCACCCACAAACAAATGGCCAGCGGGAACGTGATAATCGGACACTTAAAGAAGCTCTTAGTAAGCTTGTCAATGACCAAGGAAACAACTGGGATCAATTCATCCCTGGTGTTCTGTTTGCCTATCACACATCTGTGCATGCTTCAACCAAGGTTACTCCATTTGAGGTCATGTATGGACGGAAGGCCAAGCTTCCCATGGACCTTAATCCCTCAAAAGATGATACGGTGGATCCCATGCCCATTTCAGATCATGCCACCCCTGATGTGCTAAATACACTGTCAAGCATTCTTAAAAAGCTGCACTCAGACGTCAGTACCAACATCCACTCTGCTCAAGAACACCAGAAGTGTGCCTTTGATCGCCGACACAAAAGCAACAAAGATATCACTGCTGGTACCATAGTTTATATCAAGAATCAGCGCCGTATTCAACGCATAGGTTCAAAGATGGAACCACGCTGGATTGGACCTTATTTAGTTGTGGAATCCTTGACCAAGGGACGAGTAAAACTTAAGAACAACAAAACTGGCAAGATATTAAGCAACACATACCACACCAGCAACCTAAAGATTTACCAGGATAAAGAGGCTTCTCCACCATCCGATGATGATTATTCCAGTGACTCTGCCACACAGAAAAATAAGCAAACTAAGGCTTTCAACCTACTACCAAGTTCAAGAAGGAAGTATCTTAGCACCACTCTTGGCCTTACGTTTAGTAAGGTTGTATACTGTGGATGCAGACGAGACCTTGAACAACCACGGCGTACATATAAAACCAAAGGTGATGGAAACTGCTTCTTCCGGGCCATCAGCTACATCTTGACAGGAACAGAGGACAACCATTCCCTTCTCAGAGATAAAGTCATCCACCATATGAAAACTGACTTGACAAAAAAACTACAGGACTACTTGAACCAAAATGTGAATGAATATGTGAACATCTCTGGAATCTCTCGTGATGGAGTCTGGGCAACTGATGCAGAGATCATGACCACGGCGAATCTGTTGAGTTGCGACATAATAATCTACACAAACGTCGGTGACTCCATGGATTGGTTGACATATCCTGCAAGCTTCAATCTGCAGTCAACAACTGAACATGCACTGTATCTTGAAAATAAGCACAATCATTTCAATGTTGTTATCAGTGTTTAGCTTTAAACGTTAATTTGGTAGCAAGGACATGCTAGACTAAATGTCATAATACACAGAATGACTGTTGGGCGATTTGTTGCCCCAGATAATTGCATTGCATGATAAGTGACTTATAGCTAATGAGAAATTATTGCCCCCCCTCCCACCGCTAGGTGGTGCTGGCTCTGCTTCTACAAGCTCCAACGGCACTAGCCAGGTGCCGCTCTCCTCTATGGCGCCTGGCTGTGACGTCGGCGCATGGAGAGGCAGCGCCACCTAGCGGCAGGAGGGGGACCCCGTCTACCAGGAGACGGGCAGCGGCGGTTAGCGAGGGGGGGTAATCGGGCAGCCCCCCTAAGGTAACTATAAAATGGGGGGGTATTTGTAATGCATATGCATTACAAATACCCCCCTTTACAACTACTTTTGCCATGGGCAAAAGTTTTGTATAGTGGGAGGTACTCTTTAAGAATTGTCAGTTTGGTTTCTCAATAAAATGTTGAAGCATTAAGTAATTCTTGTGTATATCACTCAATGCAAATGATTTCATTGGGGTATAATATGAGCTGAGAGGTATAAATTGGGCTAGGCAACTTTAACCCCAGATTAGTTACATAATCTGGCCTGGAGGGGTATAGTTTGGCCTAGGCTATTTTACACCCCGGGGTATAGTTTGGCCTAGGCCAGTTTATGCCCGGGTATACTCTGGCATAGACCAAATTATACCCGGGGTTAATCTGGGACAGGGTTACTTTGGCCTGTTACACCGAGGAACCCTTTTACTGGTTGCTATGGGATTTTACATGACCACTTTATCCTAGCAATGCCTTGTATATGCTTGGAAAAGGGGTTTATCTACCTTGGGGGCACCCTGCTTGCTATAGGGTTTTACATGGTGTAAGTACCTTAGATTGATCATTTGAAATCGCTTAGCAACCAGGAAAAGAGTTCCCCAGCCTCCATGCAATGCTGCGACAGTGCCCCCAAGGTAGATAAGCCCCTTTTCCAAGCGTATCCAAGGCGTTGCTAGGATAAAGTGGCCATGTAAAATCCCATAGCAACCAGTAAAAGGGTTCCCCGGCTTCCCCGCAGTGCTGTGAGGGTGCCCCCAAGGTAGATAAACCCCTTTTCCAACCGTATCCAGGGCGTTGCTAGGATAAAGTGGCCATGTAAAATCCCATAGCAACCAGTAAAAGGGATCCCCACCCACCCCGCAGTGCTGTGAGGGTGTCCTCCAAGGTAGATTAACCCCTTTTCCAAGCGTATACAAGGCGTTGCTAGGATAAATTGGTCATGTAAAATCCCATAGCAACCAGTAAAAGGGTTCCCCGGCTTCCCCGCAGTGCTGTGAGGGTGCCCCCAAGGTAGATAAACCCCTTTTCCAACCGTATCCAGGGCGTTGCTAGGATAAAGTGGCCATGTAAAATCCCATAGCAACCAGTAAAAGGGATCCCCACCCACCCCGCAGTGCTGTGAGGGTGTCCTCCAAGGTAGATTAACCCCTTTTCCAAGCGTATACAAGGCGTTGCTAGGATAAATTGGTCATGTAAAATCCCATAGCAACCAGTAAAAGGGTTCCCCGGCTTCCCCGCAGTGCTGTGAGGGTGCCCCCAAGGTAGATAAACCCCTTTTCCAACCGTATCCAGGGCGTTGCTAGGATAAAGTGGCCATGTAAAATCCCATAGCAACCAGTAAAAGGGATCCCCACCCACCCCGCAGTGCTGTGAGGGTGTCCTCCAAGGTAGATTAACCCCTTTTCCAAGCGTATACAAGGCGTTGCTAGGATAAATTGGTCATGTAAAATCCCATAGCAACCAGTAAAAGGGTTCCCCGGCTTCCCCGCAGTGCTGTGAGGGTGCCCCCAAGGTAGATAAACCCCTTTTCCAACCGTATCCAGGGCGTTGCTAGGATAAAGTGGCCATGTAAAATCCCATAGCAACCAGTAAAAGGGATCCCCACCCACCCCGCAGTGCTGTGAGGGTGTCCTCCAAGGTAGATTAACCCCTTTTCCAAGCGTATACAAGGCGTTGCTAGGATAAATTGGTCATGTAAAATCCCATAGCAACCAGTAAAAGGGTTCCCCGGCTTCCCCGCAGTGCTGTGAGGGTGCCCCCCAAGGTAGATAAACCCCTTTTCCAACCGTATCCAGGGCGTTGCTAGGATAAAGTGGCCATGTAAAATCCCATAGCAACCAGTAAAAGGCTATAGTCTGGCCTGAGGGTATAGTGTGGCCTGTTATAGTTTGGCCTAGGCTGTTTTACATCCTTAGGTATAGTTTGGCCTAGGCCAAAATATACCCAGGGTTAAATGTAGCCTAGGCCACTTTAACCCTGGGGGGTATAATGTGGCCTGGAGGGGTATAGTTTGGCCTAGGCTATTTTACACCCCGGGGTATAGTTTGGCCTAGGCCATTTTATGCCTGGGTATAGTTTGGCCTAGGCCAGTTTATACCCCGGGGTATACTCTGGCCTAGGCCAAATTATACCCGGGGTTAATCTGGGACGGGGTTACTTTGGCCTGTTACACCGGAGCTGGGTCCACACCGTTTCTTTCAGCATGAGATGGTGCATTGTCATGCATGAAGATGATTTTGCTCCTGAAGGCATGTTTCTGCTTTTTATACCATGGAAGAAAGTTGTCAGTCAGAAACTCTATATACATTTTCACACCTTCAGGAACCCTAAAGGGCTCTACCATCTGTTTCCCCATGATTCCAGCCCAAAACATGACTCCTTCACCTCCTTGCTGACGTCGCAGCCTTGTTGGGACATGGTGGCCATCCACCAACCATCCACTACTCCATCCATCTGGACCATCCAGGGTTGCTCGACACTCATCAATAAACAAGACAGTTTGAAAATTAATCTTCATGTAAGTCTGGGCCCACTGCAACCATTTCTGCTTGTGAACACTGTTTAGGGGTGGCCGAATAGTAGGTTTATGAACCAAACCAAGCCTTTGAAGGATCCTACACCTTGAGGCTCGAGGGACTCCATAGGCATCAGCAGCTTCAAATATCTGTTTGCTGGTTTGTAATGGCTTTTTAGCAGCTGCTCTCTTTATCCGATGAACATGCCTGGCAGAAACCTTCCTCATTATGCCTTTATCAGCATGAACACGTCTGTCCTCAGATTCAGCAACAAATCTCTTAACAGTACGATGATCACGCTTAAGTTTTCGGGAAATATCTAATGTTTTCATCCCTTGACCAAGGCATTGCACTATTTAATGCTTATCGGCAGCAGAGAGATCCTTTTTCTTTCCCATGTTACTTGAAAACTGTGGCCTGTTTAATAATGTGGAACATCATTTTTAAATAGTTTTCCTTTAATTAGAATAACCTGGAAAACTAATTATCACATATGTTAAAGATTGATTTCAGTGATCCATTCAGCCCTGAGACACAGTACCATCCATGAGTTTATTTGAAAATCAAAACAATTAAATCTTTATGACACTTAAATCCAATTTGCATAATAATTTGGAACACGGTGTACAATCCTCCATGTCGCCATGATCTTGAACACATCTTGAAACCTCAGTGTGCTTAAAAATATTTACCTCAGAGAGACTTTGCTGATGCAGTATAAGGCTATGTGTGCATTTTGCGTATCTGCTTGCAGAAATTTCAGAAAAGTTGAAAATAAGGCAAACACAACAGGCAAAAGTACAAATGTAAAATCATATTCATATAGGAAAAAATCCATGTACACAGCCACGTGTTCCCTATTTTCCCATTATCTTTGTTGTTTTTTGTATTTAATAAACTTTGTATGATTTTGTATATATTTTGGACAATGGCACTAGTTTTATTTAGTGGTTTTGCTTGCAGAAATTTCTGCAAGGTTTCTGCATTTCTTGGCAGAAAAACGTATGCGTTTTTGTAAATCCATAGAACTAAATAAAGATATATTATTAAAAAAGAAAAGAATTGTGATGTAATTTCCTTGTGCAACCTCTTCTTTTTCATTCTTCATTGAAGACCATAATGTCACTACACATCATGTGCAAATATATAATGTTTACACACAAAAAACAAATATGTGAAATATACATATATATATAGTGGGTACATTAAGTATTCAGACCCCTTTAAATTTTTCCTTCTTTGCTTCGTTGCAGCCATTTGGTAAATTCAAAAAAGTTCATTTTAAATTTAATAAAAAAAGAAAAACTGAAATATCACATGTTCAAAAATAATTAGACCCTTTGCTAGGACACTTATATTTAAGTAGCATGCTGCCCATTTCCTTGTGATCCTCAGGGCTGGCTCCAGGTTTTTGAGGGCCCCGGGTGAAAGAGTCTCAGTGGGCACCCCCTTTAACACAAACTGCAATTCATGATGCAAGTAGTATATAACACAGCCCACGTAGTATATAACACAGGCACCCCACGTAGTGTATAGCACAGCCACGTAGTACATAAAACAGACAGCTCACGTAGTATATAACACAGCCACATAGTACATAACACAGCCACGTAGTATATAACACAGCCACGTAGTATATAACACAGGCACCCCATGTAGTATATAACACAGCCCACATAGTACATAACACAGGCAGCCCACGTTGTATATAGCACAACCACGTAGTATTTAACATAGCCACCTAGTATATAACACAGCCACATAGTATATAGCACAGCCACGTAGTATATAACACAGCCACGTAGTATATAACACAGCCATGTAGTATATAACACAGCCACGTAGTATATAACACAGCCCCATGACGCAGTATAACACAGCCCACGTAGTATATAACACAGGCAGCCCATGTAGTATATAGCACACAGCCACGTAGTATATAACACAGCCCCATGACATAGTATAACACCGCCCACGTAGTATATACCACAAGCAGCCCACATAGTATTTAGCACAGCCATGTAGTATATAATACAGCCCCGTGATGTAGTATGTTATGGTTCTCAATGGCAAGAGAACATAGCCCAGCATACATAGGAACTAGCTCTTGGAAGGATGGAAACTTAAACTGACCATGAACTAAACCTGCCGCACAACTAACAGTAGCCGGGTAGCGTAGCCTGCGTTTTATCCCTAGACACCCAGCGCCGGCCGGAGGACTAACTAATCCTGGCAGAGGAAAATATAGTCCTGGCTCACCTCTAGAGAAATTTCCCCGAAAGGCAGACAGAGGCCCCCACATATATTGGCGGTGATTTAAGATGAAAATGACAAACGTAGTATGAAAATAGGTTTAGCAAAATCGAGGTCCGCTTACTAGATAGCAGGAAGACAGAAAGGGTACTTTCATGGTCAGCTGAAAACCCTGTCAATACACCATCCTGAAATTACTTTAAGACTCTAGTATTAACTCATAACATCAGAGTGGCAATTTCAGATCACAAGAGCTTTCCAGACACAGAAACGAAACTGCAGCTGTGAACTGGAACAAAATGCAAAAAACAAACAAGGACAAAAGTCCGACTTAGCTGGAAGTTGTCTGGTAGCAGGAACATGCACAGAAAGGCTTCTGATTACAATGTTGACCGGCATGGAAGTGACAGAGGAGCAAGGTTAAATAGCGACTCCCACATCCTGATGGGAACAGGTGAACAGAGGGGATGATGCACACAAGTTCAATTCCACCAGTGGCCACCGGGGGAGCCCAAAATCCAATTTCACAACAGTACCCCCCCCTCAAGGAGGGGGCACCGAACCCTCACCAGAACCACCAGGGCGATCAGGATGAGCCCTATGAAAGGCACGGACCAGATCGGAGGCATGAACATCAGAGGCAGTCACCCAAGAATTATCCTCCTGACCGTATCCCTTCCATTTGACCAGATACTGGAGTTTCCGTCTGGAAACACGGGAGTCCAAGATTTTTCCACAACGTACTCCAACTCGCCCTCAACCAACACCGGAGCAGGAGGCTCAACGGAAGGCACAACCGGTACCTCATACCTGCGCAACAATGACCGATGAAAAACATTATGAATAGAAAAAGATGCAGGGAGGTCCAAACGGAAGGACACAGGGTTAAGAATCTCCAATATCTTGTACGGGCCGATGAACCGAGGCTTAAACTTAGGAGAAGAAACCCTCATAGGGACAAAACGAGAAGACAACCACACCAAGTCCCCGACACAAAGCCGAGGACCAACCCGACGCCGGCGGTTGGCAAAAAGCTGAGTCTTCTCCTGGGACAACTTCAAATTGTCCACCACCTGCCCCCAAATCTGATGCAACCTCTCCACCACAGCATCCACTCCAGGACAATCCGAAGATTCCACCTGACCGGAGGAAAATCGAGGATGAAACCCCGAATTACAGAAAAAAGGAGACACCAAGGTGGCAGAGCTGGCCCGATTATTGAGGGCAAACTCCGCTAAAGGCAAAAAAGCAACCCAATCATCCTGATCTGCAGACACAAAACACCTCAAATATGTCTCCAAAGTCTGATTCGTCCGCTCGGTCTGGCCATTAGTCTGAGGATGGAAAGCAGACGAGAAAGACAAATCTATGCCCATCCTAGCACAGAATGCCCGCCAAAATCTAGACACGAATTGGGTTCCTCTGTCAGAAACGATATTCTCCGGAATACCATGCAAACGAACCACATTTTGAAAAAACAGAGGAACCAACTCGGAAGAAGAAGGCAACTTAGGCAGGGGAACCAAATGGACCATCTTAGAGAAACGGTCACACACCACCCAGATGACAGACATCTTCTGAGAAACAGGAAGATCCGAAATAAAATCCATCGAGATGTGCGTCCAAGGCCTCTTCGGGATAGGCAAGGGCAACAACAATCCACTAGCCCGAGAACAACAAGGCTTGGCCCGAGCACAAACGTCACAAGACTGCACAAAGCCTCGTACATCTCGTGACAGGGAAGGCCACCAGAAGGACCTTGCCCCCAAATCCCTGGTACCAAAGATTCCAGGATGACCTGCCAACGCAGAAGAATGAACCTCAGAAATGACTTTACTGGTCCAATCATCAGGAACAAACAGTCTACCAGGTGGGCAACGATCAGGTCTATCCGCCTGAAAATCCTGCAAGGCCCGCCGCAGGTCTGGAGAAACGGCAGACAATATCACTCCATCCTTAAGGATACCTGTAGGTTCAGAATTACCAGGGGAGTCAGGCTCAAAACTCCTAGAAAGGGCATCCGCCTTAACATTCTTAGAACCCGGTAGGTATGACACCACAAAATTAAACCGAGAGAAAAACAACGACCAGCGCGCCTGTCTAGGATTCAGGCGTCTGGCGGACTCAAGATAAATTAAATTTTTGTGGTCGGTCAATACCACCACCTGATGTCTAGCCCCCTCAAGCCAATGACGCCACTCCTCAAAAGCCCACTTCATGGCCAAAAGCTCCCGATTCCCAATATCATAATTCCGCTCGGCGGGCGAAAATTTACGAGAAAAAAAATCACAAGGTTTCATCACGGAGCAGTCGGAACTTCTTTGCGACAAAACCGCCCCAGCTCCGATTTCAGAAGCGTCGACCTCAACCTGAAAAGGAAGAGCAACATCAGGCTGACGCAACACAGGGGCGGAAGAAAAGCGGCGCTTAAGGTCCCGAAAGGCCTCCACAGCAGCAGGGGACCAATCAGCAACATCAGCACCCTTCTTAGTCAAATCAGTCAATGGTTTAACAACATCAGAAAAACCAGCAATAAATCGACGATAAAAGTTAGCAAAGCCCAAAAATTTCTGAAGACTCTTAAGAGAAGAGGGTTGCGTCCAATCACAAATAGCCCGAACCTTGACAGGATCCATCTCGATGGAAGAGGGGGAAAAAATGTATCCCAAGAAGGAAATCTTTTGAACCCCAAAAACGCACTTAGAACCCTTCACACACAAGGAATTAGACCGCAAAACCTGAAAAACCCTCCTGACCTGCTGGACATGAGAGTCCCAGTCATCCGAAAAAATCAGAATATCATCCAGATACACGATCATAAATTTATCCAAATAATCACGGAAAATGTCATGCATAAAGGACTGAAAGACTGAAGGGGCATTTGAAAGGCCAAAAGGCATCACCAAATACTCAAAGTGGCCCTCGGGCGTATTAAATGCGGTTTTCCACTCATCCCCCTGCCTAATTCGCACCAAATTATACGCCCCACGGAGATCTATCTTAGAGAACCACTTGGCCCCCTTTATGCGAGCAAACAAATCAGTCAGCAGTGGCAACGGATATTGATATTTAACCGTGATTTTATTCAAAAGCCGATAATCAATACACGGCCTCAAAGAGCCATCTTTCTTAGACACAAAGAAAAAACCGGCTCCTAAGGGAGATGACGAAGGACGAATATGTCCCTTTTCCAAGGACTCCTTTATATATTCTCGCATAGCAGCATGTTCAGGCACAGACAGATTAAATAAACGACCCTTAGGGTATTTACTACCCGGAATCAAATCTATGGCACAATCGCACTCCCGGTGCGGAGGTAATGAACCAAGCTTAGGTTCTTCAAAAACGTCACGATAGTCAGACAAGAATTCAGGAATCTCAGAGGGAATAGATGACGAAATGGAAACCAAAGGTACGTCCCCATGCATCCCCTTACATCCCCAGCTTAACACAGACATAGCGTTCCAGTCGAGGACTGGGTTATGAGATTGCAGCCATGGCAATCCAAGCACCAACACATCATGTAGATTATACAGCACAAGAAAGCGAATAATCTCCTGATGATCCGGATTAATTCGCATAGTTACTTGTGTCCAGTATTGTGGTTTATTACTAGCCAATGGGGTGGAGTCAATCCCCTTCAGAGGTATAGGAGTTTCAAGAGGCTCTAAATCATACCCACAGCGTTTGGCAAAGGACCAATCCATAAGACTCAAAGCGGCGCCAGAGTCGACATAGGCATCCGCGGTAATAGATGATAAAGAACAAATCAGGGTCACAGATAGAATAAACTTAGACTGAAAAGTGCCAATTGAAACTGACTTATCAAGCTTCTTAGTACGCTTAGAGCATGCTGATATAACATGAGTTGAATCACCACAATAAAAGCACAACCCATTTTTTCGTCTAAAATTCTGCCGTTCGCTTCTGGACAGAATTCTATCACATTGCATATTCTCTGGCGTCTTCTCAGTAGACACCGCCAAATGGTGCACAGGTTTGCGCTCCCGCAGACGTCTATCGATCTGGATAGCCATTGTCATGGACTCATTCAGACCCGCAGGCACAGGGAACCCCACCATAACATCCTTAACGGCATCAGAGAGACCCTCTCTGAAATTCGCCGCCAGGGCGCACTCATTCCACTGAGTAAGCACAGACCATTTACGGAATTTTTGGCAGTATATTTCAACTTCATCTTGCCCCTGAGATAGGGACATCAAGGCTTTTTCCGCCTGAAGCTCTAAATGAGGTTCCTCATAAAGCAACCCCAAGGCCAGAAAAAACGCATCCACATTGAGCAACGCAGGATCCCCTGGAGCCAATGCAAAAGCCCAATCTTGAGGGTCGCCCCGGAGCAAGGAAATCACAATCCTGACCTGCTGAGCAGGATCTCCAGCAGAGCGAGATTTCAGGGACAAAAACAACTTGCAATTATTTTTGAAATTTTGAAAGCAAGATCTATTCCCCGAGAAAAATTCAGGCAAAGGAATTCTAGGTTCAGATATAGGAACATGAACAACAAAATCTTGTAAATTTTGAACTTTCGTGGTGAGATTATTCAAACCTGCAGCTAAACTCTGAATATCCATTTTAAACAGGTGAACACAGAGCCATTCCAGGATTAGAAGGAGAGAGAGAGAGGAAGGCTGCAATATAGGCAGACTTGCAAGTGATTCAATTGAAAGCACACTCAGAACTGAAGGAAAAAAAAAAAAAAAAAATTTCAGCAGACTTCTTTTTTCTCTCCTTTCTCTGCCAATTAATTTAACCCTTTGTGGGCCGGTCAAACTGTTATGGTTCTCAATGGCAAGAGAACATAGCCCAGCATACATAGGAACTAGCTCTTGGAAGGATGGAAACTTAAACTGACCATGAACTAAACCTGCCGCACAACTAACAGTAGCCGGGTAGCGTAGCCTGCGTTTTATCCCTAGACGCCCAGCACCGGCCGGAGGACTAACTAATCCTGGCAGAGGAAAATATAGTCCTGGCTCACCTCTAGAGAAATTTCCCCGAAAGGCAGACAGAGGCCCCCACATATATTGGCGGTGATTTAAGATGAAAATGACAAACGTAGTATGAAAATAGGTTTAGCAAAATCGAGGTCCGCTTACTAGATAGCAGGAAGACAGAAAGGGTACTTTCATGGTCAGCTGAAAACCCTGTCAATACACCATCCTGAAATTACTTTAAGACTCTAGTATTAACTCATAACATCAGAGTGGCAATTTCAGATCACAAGAGCTTTCCAGACACAGAAACGAAACTGCAGCTGTGAACTGGAACAAAATGCAAAAAACAAACAAGGACAAAAGTCCGACTTAGCTGGAAGTTGTCTGGTAGCAGGAACATGCACAGAAAGGCTTCTGATTACAATGTTGACCGGCATGGAAGTGACAGAGGAGCAAGGTTAAATAGCGACTCCCACATCCTGATGGGAACAGGTGAACAGAGGGGATGATGCACACAAGTTCAATTCCACCAGTGGCCACCGGGGGAGCCCAAAATCCAATTTCACAACAGTAGTATATAACACAGCCCCATGATGTAGTATATAACACAGCCCACGTAGTACATAACACAGGCAGCCCACGTAGTATATAACACAGCCACATAGTATATAACACAGGGACCCCATGTAGTATATAACACAGCCCACATAGTACATAACACAGGCAGCCCACGTTGTATATAGCACAACCACGTAGTATTTAACATAGCCACCTAGTATATAACACAGCCACATAGTATATAGCACAGCCACGTTGTATATAACACAGCCACATAGTATATAACACAGCCATGTAGTATATAACACAGCCACGTAGTATATAACACAGCCCCATGATGCAGTATAACACAGCCCACATAGTATATAACACAGGCAGCCTGTTATGACCCCAATGGCAGAGGGTCTCAAAAGTACATACCAAGTCTGCAAACACAAAAAACCAGCTCATAGGGCAGTGGTAACTGGGCTGACCATATATCTAATCCTAGCACCACAAATAGCAGCAGCCGGGGAACGTGCCTACGTTGGTTCTAGACGTCTCGCGCCAGCCGGAGAACTAACTAACCCTAGAAGGGAAAAGATAGACCTTTCTTGCCTCCAGAGAAAAGACCCCAAAAGTAGGATACAAGCCCCCAACAAATAATAACGGTGAGGTAAGGAGAAAAGACAAACGTAAGAATGAACTAGATATTTAGCAAAGAGAGGCCCACTGACTAATAGCAGAATATAGAAAGATGACTTATATGGTCAGCAAAAACCCTATCAAAATTTCCACGCTGGATATTCAAGAACCCCCGAACCGTCTAACGGCCCGGGGGGAGATCACCAGCCCCCTAGAGCTTCCAGCAAAATCAGGAATCACATTTAGTACAAGCTGGACAAAAAATAAGAGCAAAGCAAATAACCAAAAAACAAGGAAGCAGGACTTAGCTTACTTTTGCAATATCCACGACCAGCAGACAGGAGCAAACAGAAAGGAACTGATTACAACGATGCCAGGCACAGGACTGAGAAACCAGGAAGTTTAAATAGCAACACCCCTGGACTAACGACCCAGGTGGGTGCCAAACTGAGGAAAGACAATCCCAGAGTCATATCACTAGTGACCACAAGAGGGAGCCAAAAAAGTCTAATTCACAACAGCAGCCCATGTAGTATATAGCACACAGCCACGTAGTATATAACACAGCCCCATGACGCAGTATAACACAGCCCATGTAGTATATAACACAGGCAGCCCATGTAGTATATAGCACACAGCCACGTAGTATATAACACAGCCCCATGACATAGTATAACACAGCCCACGTAGTATATACCACAAGCAGCCCACATAGTATTTAGCACAGCCACGTAGTATATAATACAGCCCCGTGATGTAGTATATAACACAGCCCCATGATGTAGTATATAACACAGCCCACATAGTATATAGCACAGCCAGCCATGTAGTATATAGTCTACAAGTCCCAGCATCACTCAGATGCCATACTGTAGGTCTGTGTAGTGTAGGACTGCAAGTCCCAGGCAGGCTGCATCCCCCCGCAATGCTTTGGGACCAGGAAGGAAGACTCACTGCTTCACTTTCATAGTCACTCACGACTCATGCCATCGCTGTCACCCACGACCATTTTGGACACAGGGTGCACTGACTGCTGCTCGTCTTTCTGCTGCTTGGCGCTGCCACTCTGGACCTGGATGGTGGACCATGTCGTGACAATCTTTGAGCTCTTAGGATGACGAGCTCGTCCTCACTCTCACCCGGAAGCGACGACCTCTGGCCCAGAAGTGACTCCCCATTGTGAGTATTCCTGCAGCTGCGCAGCATCAGTCCCCAAAGAGCTCTGTGTGCCACCTCCTGCTGCTGGGGATGTCATCTCCAGCTCCGCCTCCTGGCTGGGAGTTTACTGTTTAGTCACACAGCACACTAGCACAGGAATGTTTTCCGGCTTTGGGGCCCCCCCAGGATCACATGATGTGCATCAGTGACAATCAGTGTTGTACCGTTATGGGACCCCCTGTCTCGCCAGGGCCCCGGCACTTGCCCGGGTGCACCGGGTGCTGATGCCGGCCCTGGTGATCCTCCTTGAGATGGTTCTACTCCTTCATTGGAGTCCATCTGTGTTTATTTAAACTGATAGGACTTGATTTGGAAAGGCACACACCTGTCCATATGAGACCTCACAGCTCACAATACATGTCCGACCAAATGAGAATCATGAGGTAAAAGGAACTGGCCTAGGAGCTCAGAGACATAATTGTGGCAAGGCACAGATCTGGCCAAGGTTACAAAAGAACTTCTGTAGTACTCAAGGTTCTTAAGAGCACAGTGGCCTCTAAAATCCTTAAATTGAAGAAGTTTGGGACCACCAGAAGTCTTCCTAGACCTGGCCGTTCAGCCAAATTGAGCAATCGTGGGAGAAGCCTTGGTGAGAGAGGTAAAGTAATAGGGAGATGGGAGAAAGTTCCACAAAGTCAACTATCACTGCAGCCCTCCACCAGTTGGGCCTTTATGGCAGAGTGGGCCGATGGAAGCTTCTACTAAGTGCAAGACATATGAAAGCCCGCATAGAGTTTGCTAAAAAAAACACATGAACGACTCCCAGACTATGAGAAATAAGATTCTCTGGTCTGATGAGACAAATAAAGACCTTTTTGATGATAAGTCTAAGCGGTACGTGTGAAAAAAAAACAGGCTCTGCTCATCATCTGCCCAATACAATCCCAACAATGAAACATGGTGGTGGCAGCATCATGCTATGGGGGTGTTTTTCAACAGCAGAGACAAGACGATTAGTTGCCATTGAAGGAAACATGAATGTGGCCAAGTGCAGAAATATCCTGGATGAAAACTTTTTCCAGAGTGCTCTGGACCTCAGATTTGGATGAATGTTCACTTCCAACAAGACAATGACCATAAGCACACAGCTAAAATAACAAAGGAGTGGCTTCTGAACAACTTTGTGACCATTCTTGACTGGCCCAGCCAGAGCCCTGACATATACCCCATTGAGCATCTCTGGAGAGACCTCAAAATGGCTGTCCACCAACGTTCACCATCCAACCTGATGGAACTGGAGAGGATCTTCAAGGAAGAATGGCAGAAGAGCACCAAATCCAGGTGTGAAAAATTTGTTGCATCATTCCCAAGAAGACTCATGGCTGTACTAGCTCAAAAGGGTGCTTCTACTCAATACTGAGCAAAGGGTCTGAATACTTATGACCATGTGATATTTCAGTTTTTCTTTTTTAACAAATTTGCAAAATATTCTTTATTTCTGCTTTTTTCAGTCAAGATGGGGTACAAAGTATACATTATAGAGAAAAAAATGAATTTTTTGGAATTTACCAAATGGCTGCAATAAAACAAAGAATGAAACATTTAAAGGGGTTTGAATACTTTCTGTACCCATTGTGTGTGTGTATATATATATATATATATATATATATATATATATATATATATATACACAGTAACACCAAGCCCAAAACAGCAACTGTCAGAGATCTGCATGAAATGAAGTATATATTTATGGGGCAGCACGGTGGCCCCACCCTGGACAACATCTGCAAAGAGTTTGTATGTTTTCTCCGTGTTTGCGGGGGTTTCCTCCAGGTTCTCCGGTTTCCTCCCACATTCCAAAGACATACTGATAGGGAATTTAGATTGTGAGCCCGATTGGGGACAGCGATCATAATGTGTGCAAACTGTAAAGAGCTGCGGAATATGAAAAAAATAAAGATTATTATTATTATTTAAAAAAAAAATAAAAAAAATTGCATGGTCTCCCGCTTAATTTTCATAACCAGCAGAGGGAAAGCTGATGGCTGAGGGTTGATGTCAATATTCTGGGAAGGAGCCAACATCTATAAAAGTTTCCAGGCTATTGATATCAACTCACAGCTGTTTGCTTAGTCTTTAGTGGCTGGTTTCCTGGGGAACCCCAGAAAAAAATTGACATGTGGCACCCCTATAAAATTGAACCAGCAAAGGCTATGTAGACAGCTGCGGGCTGATATTAATAGCCTGGGAATGGGCCATGGATATTGGTACCTTCCAGGCTAAAAACATCAGCTCTTAACCACCCCAGAAATGGTGCATCTTATAGATGCGCCAATTCTGGCACTTAGCCTCGCTCTTTCCACTTGCCCTGTAACAGTGGCAAGTGGGGTTCATATTTGTACGATTGATGTCACTTTTGTATTGTCAGGTGACATCAAGCCCAAAGGTTAGTAATGGAGAGGCGTCTATAAGACACTTATTCATTACTAACCCCATAGTCATTTTGTATAAAACAAAGACACCCAGAATAAAGTACTTTATTTGAAATAATCACACAGACTTCTTTATTGAATTTTCAATTTACCATACTTATTGAATGCATAATCCCTGACATCCTCATCTCCTGCAAACAATCAAAAAATAATAAACCATCATATAATACTATCCTGTCCGATGTAGTCCATTTATTACCGAGTGTCCCACGGCGATTTCACGTGTAGAAGTTACATCGGGAGACAGGAGACAATCGTTCCCGCAGTGTATCACTGCGCTGCCGTGAGAGTTCACCGGAGTTCATCTTCTCCGGTGCTCTCACTTACGGCACCACTGCATAAGAACCGGAACTGATCAGCTGATGAACTCTGGTGAACTCTCAGGGCAACTCAGTGATACACTGCGGGAGCAATTACCTCCTGTCAGTGTATCGATGGAGGTGGGTGAGATCGACGTGTGTATTAAATGGACTACTGCGGAAAGGTGAGTATAGGTTGGTTTATTATTTTTGATTGTTTGCAGGAGACACGGGCATCAGGGATTAGGCTTTCGGTGAGTATGTATTTTGTATGTGACTATGTATGTAATTATGTAAATGTTTTCATTTTTTTACAATTGAACACAGGTGCCGGATGATGAGACTATTAGCCCATCATCGGCTCATACTGTCTCTGTTATATGTGAGAAAAGATGTAGCTGGATGGGAGTAGTGATCCCATCAGATGATACCAAAGTACAATCACTATGGGCTGTTCAATGCATGGCTAAACACACACACAGTCACAGACAGACACACACAGACAGACACACATAGACACACACACATATTCTCCACTCACACACATATTCTCTACCCAGACACTCTTCCTCCTTGTGACATCATTTCCTTTGATTTTTTGCAGCATTTTTGGCAGTAAATCTGCAGCAAATTAGCTACAAATACACAAACCTTTTACACCTGTATTTTTGCTGCAGATTTGACTGACTTAATTGAAGTGAAGGAGGCAAAAACGCTGCGGAAACGCAAAAAGAATTGACATGCTGCAGAAAACAAAATGCTGCAAATACAGACGGAAATTTACTGATCATGTGCACAACACTTCAGGATTGTCATTGAATTACCTTGCGCATAAGTATTCCATTGTGTTTTTGGACCATTTACATGCATAAGAAACAAACAAAAACGCATCAAAAACGTATCATGTGCACATAGCCTTACTATGTATGGTCTTGGTGCTTTGCTCAGTTTTGCCATGATATATTATCTGTTATATGAAACTGTCTTCCACAGCCTCACCTTTGTAGCAAAGTTTGGCTCTTCCTCACCCAGCTTAGAGCATCATACACAGCTGTTCCTTTCTTTAGTCAATGGCTGTACATCAACCTACATATGAAAATGATTATCATTATCATCTGTTTGGTATAAACATTTATTCATACAACTGACTATGATCTTCCAAAATTTCTGACTGAGATGTGCAAGTGTGTCTACTAAAAAAATGTATTTTATTTTGAAGGCAAAGGGTGGTCATATCAAATATTAATATGAACTCGACTTTTCTTGTTTGTTCATTCACTTTGTATTTTGTTCATTCATAAAAATAAACTATTCATACTTGCACTTTTGAAAGTATTATAAATTTGCAGCTTTTTTCCACATCTGCCTAAACACTTTTCACAGTACTATGTCTGTTTTTTACTGATACAGAACTAAATATTGTTTGCATCCATTTGTATCCATAAAATATATATTTACAGTTTAATAGCCTTCCTTAATTTACAACTGACAAATTTGGATTTCTTAATGTATTTTGTTTTTTTCAAGTGATTTATTTCTTCATATAAGTTTGTGTTCTGCTGTTGATATGCAAACCTGTATACCATATTTTTCCTTTTATAAGACTTACTTTTTTTCCAAAAAATTTTAGAAGAAAATGGTGATGTGTCTTATAATCCAAATGTAGCTTACTGGCTGCAGTGGAGCGGGGTCACAGGAGGCAATGTCGCTGTTGCAGGAGGCCGGCGGCGGCAAGAGTTGGTTGATGCTCTGGGCCCAGGGCTGGGAGGAGTGGGGTCCCGGAGGTAAGGGCCCTGGGCTTTCATAAAATGTTAGCAGTTAGCTGAGTCCCCTTCCCATTGCAATGGATTCAGGAAAATGGCTGCCAGATGTGGCGCATGCATAAATTAAGATCTAGGGAGTAAATATCTCAGTATATTTACCTTAGGGTTCATTCAATTTAGAAATATATTTCAAACCTGTAAAAATCGTATTAATATTTTTGTATTTTTACCAATTTTCAAAAATAATTATTTTAACCAAAGATTCTAATCTTCTAATTTTCATTGTGACTGCATACATATTAATCTTTGAATTTCTCTTTCATCACTTTTGGAAACATTTATTCATTTATTACACAAATGAGAAAAGAAGTATGAAAACAATTGTTATCATCGCACTAGTGCAATCTCTTGTGATTTCCACTTTATTTTTATGCACACAGGAAGATAAATGATTGGGGATGAAAGAAATTTCTTCATATAGTGTCTTGGATTATGGAGTATCCATTATTTCGTATAATGCACCATAGTTTTATATTAATATAATACCCTATTGTAGCTTTTATCAAATATATTGCTTTAACTTTTCTGTTTTTTTTTTTTTTTTTTCAGTTTTTTAGTTAGCTTTTTCTGTGTGGTGTGAAGCAGTGATGGGTATTACATTAAAGGGACTCTATGTATCCCCCAGGATGTGCATAGAAGCATTTTAAGGCCGCTGGAGTGCATTGCAGTCACAGGAATAGCTGTGGTTGCAATGCAGAATAAAAAGAAATGTGGTCTTGGACAAGCTATTTGCCCAAGGCAGATTTAAGAAAACCCAGCATGGAGCGAACTATTCCCTCCAGTTGGGTCTTCCAATTAGCCCATGGCCACAGATTCCATTTAAAAAAACCTGCAGCAGAGGGTTTGGGAGTGTTAGTGTTTGGCTGCAAGCTGCAGAGCTAGTGGCTCTGCAACAGCCAGCTTGTGTAAGGTAACACAGAGCCATGAGCAGCGAACGCATGGCACCCCTCAGAGTGGCACGGTGGTGCAGTCGCCCTCGACAACTGATCTTTGATATGGACTATTTTGACGCTCCGGCTGGAATCCGGAGGATACCGTGTGCTGTTCATTTTGTGAATTTTGGACATTAAATAAGTTTTGCTTTGAACTTTTCCTGGGTCACTGCCTCATTATTGCACAGTGTGAACACCGCTGCACTACAGTGGCTTACTTAAAATAAATCGCTTTTGTTACTTTTGGATGTGAGAAATAATTTATCTATGGATACATTTATAACAAATGCTCTTGATTGCAAGTTGCAGGAAATTAAAAAGAAATATTTAATAGAGATGAGCGAGCACTAAAATGCATGGGTGCTCATTGCTCGAACAGAGCAATTCCTAATACTCGCATGCTTGTTTCGAGTAACGAGTATAATGGGTGTCAATGGGAAAACCAAGCTTTTTTCCAGTAGACCCTGCAATGAGATCTTGGGGGCAGTAAAAATGTTAAAATGGATGGATTTATTAAACATAAAAAAGGGCCTCATACACGTTCTGTTCAAAATGTAATGTATTGTTACTCCTAGACTCATAAATGCTATGCACTTTTGAGAATTATATACCAAGGAAATGTACTCCAGACCATGGAATAGTCTATGGATGTGCAATATAATACTAATAAGGGTATGTGCACACATTAAGTAAAATTTCTGCAACAATTTGGCATCTCTGGGCAGGAAAAACTCAGCTACAAAAACGCTCATTTACAGGTAAGCAATATAATACCTATACGTTTTTGAAAAATTTTTTTTAGGGTAATATACCGACAAAATGTACTCAAGACCTTGGAATAGTACATAGGTGAGCAAGATAATGCAGATACATATTTGAACAAGGTTTTTGAGGCATTAAGAGCAACAAAATATACACGTAGAATAATACCCTATGGTTGAGCAATATATTACCAGTACATTTTTAAACAACTTTTTTCAGGGTTGTTTAACAACAAAATGTATCCCAGAAGACAGAATAGTATATGGGTGATACATTTAACACAGCTGAAATTTTTTACGTTTTTTGGAGTTTAATACATCATGCAAAATGTACCCCAGAACACTGAATTGTGTTTTGGTGAGAAATGTAACCCAGCTATTTTTTTTACACTTTTTGGGAGTGTGATATATCATAGAAATGTACCCAAGACCACATAATACTCTATGGCCGCAAAATGTAACCTTGCAAAATTTTTGAATGCTTTTTTAGTGTTATATATGACAAAATGTACCCCAGACACCAGAATAATGTATGGGTAAAAAATGTTACCCAGCAAAATATTTGAATGCTTTTTTTGAGAGTTATGTTTCCAAGAAATGTAACCCAGATCACAGAAGAGTGTATGAGTAAAAAATGTAACCAAACCAAATTTTTAACATTTTTTTGCACTGTTATATACCAACAAAATGTGACAGTAAGCACATAATAATCTATGGATGAGTAATCTAATCCAGAAATATTTCTCAATGCTTTCTGTAAGTTTTACATATCACAATAATGCAGCCGTAACTATGTTAAACTGTATGTATGAGTCATTGAATCCATAAAAGATTTTTGAAAATTAATATTTGTGTACTTTATGTACCCCTGAAAGGTCAGGAAAACATTATAAGGACAGCCATCCATAGACCACTGAAAGACAACATCTTGCAGGCCTCATTCAAATAGTGTAAAACTGTAGCTGTTGTGGTCCTACACTCATAAAGGCATTGCACAAAGTACAAAGAAAGGAAAAATTATAAGGACACATGGTCATCCATAGGCCCTTGATAGACAGCAAATGGCAGACCTCATTCAAATATTTTAAAAGTATACTTGCTCTACTCCTACACTCATAAAGGCTTTGCACAAAGTACAAAGCCAGGAAAAAATTATAAGCAAGGTAATACAGTAATCCTCTTCAGGTGTCCGCATCTTCTTCCTTTTTGTCATGAGTAGTGTTGAGCGATACCGTCCGATACTTGAAAGTATCGGTATCGGAAAGTATCGTCCGATACCGGCAAAGTATCGGATCTAATCCGATACCGATACCCGATACCAATACAAGTCAATGGGACTCAAGTATCGGACGGTATCCCTGATGGTTCCCAGGGTCTGAAGGAGAGGAAACTCTCCTTCAGGCCCTGGGATCCATATTAATGTGTAAAATAAAGAATTAAAATAAAAAATATTGCTATACTCACCTCTCCGACGCAGCCTGGACCTCACCGAGGGAACCGGCAGCATTCTTTGCTTAAAATGCGCGCGTTTACTTCCTTCCGTGATGTCACGGCTTGTGATTGGTCGCGTGCCGCCCATGTGGCCGCAACGCGACCAATCACAGCAAGCCGTGACGTAATTTTCAGGTCCTGAATGCCTAATTCTAGGCATTCAGGATTTTAAAATTACGTTCCGGCTTGTGATTGGTCGCGTCCCGGTCACATGGGCGATGCGACCAATCACAAGCCGTGACGTCACGGGAGGCAGGAAACGCGCGCATTTTAAAATTACGTCACGGCTTGTGATTGATTGCGTGCCGCCCATGTGACCGCGACGCGACCAATCACAGCAAGCCGTGACGTAATTTCAGGTCCTGTATGCCTAATTCTGCATTCAGGACCTGAAATTACATCACGGCTTGCTGTGATTGGTCGCGTTGCGGTCACATGGGCGGCACGCAACCAATCACAAGCCGTGACGTAATTTTAAAATGCGCGCGTTTCCTGCCTCCCGTGACGTCACGGCTTGTGATTGGTCGCGTCGCCCATGTGACCGCGACGCGACCAATCACAAGCCGGAACGTAATTTTAAAATCCTGAATGCCTAGAATTAGGCATTCAGGACCTGAAAATTACGTCACGGCTTGCTGTGATTGGTCGCGTCGCGGCCACATGGGCGGCACGCGACCAATCAAAAGCCGTGACGTCACGGAAGGAAGTAAACGTGCGCATTTTAAGCAAAGAACGCTGCCGGTTCCCTCGGTGAGGTCCAAGCTGCGTCGGAGAGGTGGGTATAGCAATATTTTTTATTTTAATTCTTTATTTTACACATTAATGTTGTTTCGATACCGATACCCGATACCACAAAAGTATCGGATCTCGGTATCGGAATTCCGATACCCGCAAGTATCAGCCGATACCCGATACTTGCGGTATCGGAATGCTCAACAGTACACTAGTCATGAGGCTTGGACAGTACTGCCTCTACCTGTTTCCTAGAGCCTGATTCCCAGGTTCCTGGCTGTAAGTGACCGAGCTTCAGGTAGTGCCTGAGCCCTGACATATAGGCAACATTGTCACCTGCATCATTGGCTGCTCAAGCATAGGAACCCCAAGGACAGTATGATCTTTTAGGGGTGGTAGTAGCTGTGTTTTGAGTTTCCTCAAGGAGCCTCTCCAATGCCTGTTCAATTCTCAAGAAGGGTTCATCATGCTCCCATCATTCTGGGATCACACCCACTGCATACCAGCGATGCTGCCCCTCCATTATTGAATGGGACCAGATGACACATCTTACTAAACCGGTACACAACAACCCAGATAACAGAAAAACCCTCAGAGACCGGCAGGTCGATGATAAAATCAATTGCAAGATGTGTCCCTGGAGAACTAGGAACCTCTAACGGGCAAAACAACCCTGCCGCCGGAGCAAGAGAATCCTTAGACCTAGAGCACATGGTACACTGACGCACCCACTTGACAATTTCTCTTAGCCACCCTGACCACCAGAAACTCCGACCGATCGACTTTCTCAGCTCTCCTCAGGGCTTTAGGCACAAATAATTTCCCATACTGAGTGTTAGTTGGAGCTGCATCCTGGGCTTTAAGAATGCTATTTTCCAACTCTGAACCTAATGCTGCCACCACCACCCCTCTCTGCAGAATAGATTCTTCCTTTTCAGTATTAACCGCTGGGGAGAAACTTCGAGACAAAGCATCAGCTTTAACATTTTTTGTTTTTTGTCGCAGGGATATATGTCACAGAGAAATGGAACTGGGCAAAAAACAATGCCCACCTAGCTTGACGGGCATTCAAACATTTAGCAGCATCCAGATAGATCAGGTTCTTATGATCAGTAAAGACTTGCATAGGATGTCTAGCACCCTCCAAAAAATGTCGCCAATGCTCAAAAGCAAGCTTAATAGCCAGTAATCTTGGTTCCCAGCATCATAGTTGAGCTCCGCCTCTGAAAATTTCTTAGAAAAGGAAGCACAGGGATGCACCCCATCCTCTCCCTCCTGAGACAGAACAGCCCCCACTCCTACTGATGAGGTGTCCACCTCTACCAGAAAGGGCTTAGTCTCATCTGTCTGGATCAAAACAGGAGCAGTGCTAAACCTCTCCTTGAGATGCTCAAAAGCCTTAACCGCCTCAGGGGACCATTGGACAGTATTGTAACCCTTCTTAGTAAGATCAGTAAGGGGTTTTGCGATAATAGAAATTTTTTTTATGAATTTTCTATAATAATTAGCAAACCCCAAAAATCTCTGAATCAACTTCAAGCATTCAGGTCTAGACCACTCCAATACCGCCTAAACCTTCACCGAGTCCATCTCAAAACCATCACTGGAAACAAAGTACCCCAAAAAACTAATTTTCTGTACTGCAAACTCGCATTTCTTCAGTTTACCAAAGAGTGAGTTTTCGCTCAGAATCTGCAGAACCTCACGGACTCTGCCAATGTGACTCCAGATCAGGTGAATAGATCAAAACATCATCCAAATAAACAATCACACTCCTACCAATCAACGGCCTCAGGATGTCGTTAATGAAATTTTGAAAGAATGCCGGAGCATTTGTAAGACTGAAAGGCATAACTAGATACTCAAAATGACCTTCCGGGGTATTAAAGGCTGTCTTCCATTCATCGTCTTATTTAACCTGCAGCAAATTATATGCCCCACCGATATTGATCTTAGAGAACCACTTGGCTCCAACTAATTGGTTAAACAAATCCGGAATTAGCGGCAAGGGGTAAGGATTGCACACAGTGATCTTATTAATCTCCCTGAAATTCAGACACAGCCTAAGACACCATCTTTATTTTTGACAAAAAAGAACCCCACAGCCACAGGGGACTTAGAGGGTCTTATATGACCTGCAGCAAGACTAAACTGCAGGTATTCCTGTAAGGCCTCTCTCTTGGGCATCGTCAGATTAAATAAATGACTCTTAGGGAGAGTAGCACCTGGGATTAACTCAATAGCGCAATCGTAATCTCTATGAGGTGGTAGAGCTTGTGACTCCACTTCTGAAAATGCTTTCCAGAATTCCTGAATGGCTTCAGGTAGCTCATTTTTCACAACAGCAGCAATGTGTACATCACAACATTTCCCATAACACTCCTGACCCCAGGATCTTATCGTACTTGATGACCAGTCCAGTGCAGGATTGTGCATTTTTAACCAGGGTAACCCCAGGACAGCTGGAAAAGGCAATTTATCAAGTACAAACAAATCTAAAGATTCCTGGTGTTCCAAATTCACAGTGAGTGGAAACCCGGTGACCTTTTAAGAAACGCACCCATGCTCTAGAAGAGTGTTATCAATCGCCACTAAAGGAAAAGGGCATGATAAAGGTACAGAATCAATCTTACACTTGTCTAGAAATTGTTGCTCAATGAAATTAAGTACAGAACTAGTCCACCATCATTTGAAAATCAATCGAATGACCACAACAGGTAGAACTACCAGAAAAATAAACTCCTGCCGACTGTAAAAATGCAATGCCAAAGGGAGGGTTATTCTGATTGACCTTTTTTTTCCTCATTTCCTTGTTTATGCGTCCTTCACATTGCTTAATAAAATGGTCAGCCTTACCACAATAAAGGCATAGCCCCTCAGAGAATCTTCTCTGCCTTTCCTGGGAACAAGAGGACATCACCCCAAGTTGCATCGGCTCCCCACAGTCAACGGGGCTCTCCAACAAAATTGAAACCTTCTCCTCATTCTGTCTACCTCTCAATCTTCTATCCACCTGGATAGCTAATTGCATAGCAGCCTCAAGCGTAGCAGGTGCAGGATATGCAATGAGCAAATCTTTAACTCTGTCGTTCAAACCTGCTAAAAACTGACTATTGAGTGCTGGATCATTCCAGCTGACCTCTGCAGACCATCATCTGAACTGGGTACAAAAACGGGTCACCTCCTAATAGAAAACACAGAGAAGGCTGCAGAAACCAATAGAAAACAGAAACTATGGCTAGCAGAACCAGAGGTACCAGCACTGCACAAATAACACACAGAAGACAAATCAAAGCGCCAAGCTAGAGCTCAAGCAGCTTAACAGTGTTGTCCAGCAAGGACTGGGAGGCAGGTGCTGGTTAATAAAGAGTTATATAAACACCTGACCCAAGACAAACCCAACACCAGAGGAAAAAGACCAGCAGCCAGAACTCCACAAGAAAATGGCGGATAGTCACAAACTAAACAGATTCCAACAACAGTTATGGTTAGGGTTGGAGTTAGAAATGACAGAAAAATGACTGGCACATCTAAACTAGTGTGAATAGGTGCATACCAGGAGCAGCTACCTCCATATACAATATACAAAAAAAGGTTGCACTCTATCGTGCCAAAGCATGTCGAATATGAAATACATGAAATATGAATAGCAAAATGGCTTTTTGAACATTAGGAAAAATATTTGTGAGACGCTTTGCACAGAATTTGGCCAAATAGTGTGAGCCCATCAACCATCATCAAGGTGGTCTCATTAATCTGATGGGTCCCTGACCTCCCTGTCCAAATGTGAACACTTACCGAAGGCTAATGTCTGTTTTCTTGGGTGAATGTGGACACCTCTCTCAGTAAAGCCTACATATGGGTTGGCCGGAACCAAGTGTGATTAGATGTAATTTAAAACCACATGCTGAAGGGAGGAGTGCTCAGTCAGTAAGCTAACATAGAAATGCCAAAAAAACGACTGGCACATCCAAACTAGTGTGACTAGGTGCATACCAGGAGCAGTTTTGTAAATTTTATTGGAAAAATGAGAAATCGCTGGTCAACTTTTAACCCTTATAACGTCCTAACAAAAAAAAAAATTGTTTCCAAAATTGTGCAGATATAAAGTTGACAGGTGGAAAATCTTATTTATTAACTATTTTGTGTGACACCACTCTCTGATTTAAGGGTAGGAAAATTAAGAGTTTGAAAATTTGCCAATTTTCTTTCTTTTTCATAAATAAATGCAAGTTATATCGAATACATTTTACTACTATCATGAATTACAATATGTCACAAAGAAAGCAATCTCAGAATCACTGGGATACATTGAAGTGTTCCAGAGCTATAACTTCATAAAGTGACAGTGGTCAGAATTGTAAAAATTGTCTTGGTCATTAAGTACCAAATTGGCTCTGTCACTAAGGGGTTAAGGCTTCTCCATCTCACAAGAAAGCAAGCATGCTTTTTCAGACAGACTAGATTTGGTGTCCATATATTTTTTCAGAAGGAAAACTAGGATTGAAGGGACTTAGTATGACACTGAGTCACTTCTCATCAACAAGTCAGGTATTGAAGGAGTCTGGAGTCAAAAGTCAGGAGGGTACATCGTAAGAACAGAGAAGAGACAAAGGCATAGTAAGGTCACAGTTCAGAGTCAGAATTTCAAGATCAGAGTGCATCAAGGCAAAAGGGATAATACAAACGGGTTGTCAGTAGGCAAAGCCATGGTCCGGCAACAAAAGAATGAGAATGTCATAATTTAAAGCACAAGGTACAGAGAAAACACCACACTTAGCTGAAAGCTATGACTAGCAGCTATCTGGGAATGTCAACTGATTTAAATAGCTGGGTAATCATTAAAAACAGAAAACACCTGAAGGAAGCTCAGCACCTCCTAGTCTCAGATTCAATGGCTGAGCTGTAAATCAAAATACCTACAGCTCAGCACAACCCTCCACAAAATTGGACAACAGAGCAGTCACTCACTGCGTCCAAGACACACTGAGTGGTAGAATTGTAACACTTAGACTTCCTTCCATGTTTGTAATGTGTCAAAAATGAAAAAGTATAAAATAATTAGGTTATTAAAGGTATTCTATCAGTGCAGAATGACTGTTTAAACCAAGTACAGGTGCTCAGTGCATCATAGCAGGGTCAATCATTTATATACACCTTCCCACACTTGGGATCCATTTATCTCCACCATTCTCTGACTCTATGGAGCCAGAGTTATCAATAAAATAAGGGTGTGGGAGCTAGAAGGAAAACAAGCAGGTGGGAAGGTATATTTAAAGGTTTGGCCCCACCATGATGCCTGTACTTTGTTTTAACAGTCTTTCTGTGCTGAAAGAGTTCCTTTAAGGTGCTGCAGTCCAGTATATCACAGTCAATCAGTTCACGCAGACTAGAGATTTCCACTTACATTTTCTTTGTTCTTTAGCACTGCAGTAGTATACCATACTCTGATTTAGATCTTTCTGTACCTAACTATATTCCTATCGCTACTCTGTAAAACCCCAAAAATAGCCACTGCTTTTCCTCCCCACATTTTTATAGTGCCTAAGATAGTTCCTCATGATTATCTGTGTTAAACCATTTGATAACCCCAATGCATGATGGGGAGGGCTACCCCTGATGTCATATGAACCCACTCTCTGGCTAACATGTCCTCAGCAATGTGTGAAATGGGGCAAGACATTTTTTTTGTGATCGATGCAAGTTAAAAAGTGAATATATGGGACTTGCGCATTTCAGGAAATTCAACTCAATATCAGTTCACTGTGGATCGATTTGACCATCTGTACCATTAGCATTATGTTGACTGCTCTTAGCCTCTGAAAGATTATTTGATAAAAAATTGCGGTCAAGCCATTTGTGCACCACATGTAACTACTGGCTACAGCAGCAGGAAATTAAATATTTGGAAAGTGATATTATTATTATTATTATTATTATTATTTATTTATATAGCACCATTGATTCCATGTCACTGTAGAAGCAGATTTCTATATATTATTTACAGAACTGCATATTAAGTAGAGCGCTAATCAAATGTGTAGTCACTTCTTATTCCTGCTCAGTGCCAATGCATCAAGTGTCAAATGAAGGTTTCCCTTTGCAGGAAGATGAATAAAGATCCCCATAAATTGCACTCATTCCTGCTGACAGTGTTCTCCCTCTGACTCCAATCGAATTTAATTTAGGCAGTTTACTGAAGCTCCATAACTAATTGACAGGTTCATTAATTTACTGTCCACTTTCTGTAAGTATAACGCTCAATATGTGAAGTGAACGATTCCTCGGTTCACTGGATTATATTACTGAAATCTCGAACATTAGAGTGTACTGTAATATGCATTTCATAGTTTGAACATATAGTACATAAATGACAGTAGGTTTGTATAATTGCATATAATTAATGTCATTTATATTCTCTGTAGCATATCCAACTATATAATGACAACATATTATTTTCTACTTTCATCATTGGTATGATAAGCGCTAAAGCTAGACTATTTAGTATTTGATTTTCATAGTGATTTTTTTACATTTCTTTTATGCAACTGGACTGTAAAATTACTGGCAACCTGACACCTCATTCAGAATTGAACCCCGAAGGCAAAAATCCTCAAGTTTGTTAACCAAAGTCTTTAAAGGGAACCTGTCATGTGAAGAAAATGCTGCACTGAAATGCCCGCTGCTGTGAAGAAATGAAAGAATTTGTCCACTACTAGGACAACCACTTCTCATACTCATGTTTGACCCCGATAAAATAAATAAAGCTTATACTTCCTCCCCCCTCGTGATGGAGCCATTCTAGTGGTCAGCACTCGCGTTCCTCGGGCTATCATGTGGATGTTGTGACATTTGAGCCTTGCACCCTATCAGAGCTGCCATCACTATCCCCACCATTGGACAAATTAAATATCAAGAGAATGCAGCTGTTTTCTCACTTCCTCTTGTTCGATTTGTCCAAAGGCAGAGAGTGTGACGCCAGCAGTAATTGGGTACTGGGCTCAAGTATCATAACAATCACACGAAAGCCCCTGGAATGGCGCTGGCACAAAAGGTGAGTATAATCTTTTTTTATCTGTGACAAACATTTAGATTGAGAAGGGGTTGTCCTCCCAGAAGCCTTGAGCTTTCCATCAAGGAGGCATGGCTGCTGTGCTCAGTTTATAGTGTGTAGTGGCTGTAACCATGCCCCCGGCACTGACTGACAGCTGGCTCAGCAGTGCATCAGTACAGAGCCACCAATCAGTCAGTACTGCCTGGAGGATGTAGATGTGTCAGCCATGCCTCCATGACTGAAAAACGGAGACTGCTGGTAGAGATGAAGTTAATTTACTCCCGGCATCAGGGCTTTCAATGCAGGGGCATCATGGCTTCTGAAAGCTATTAGCTGCATGTTAACTCCATAATTTCATGTTAATAGCATTTTTTCACATGACATGTTCACTTTAAGCTTTATTTAATGATTTTAATCTTAATGTAGTATAAGCTGGAGCAGCTGCCAATTAGGTATAAATCAATATATGTGGCCTCATTCTGTTTTTAATAAACAATACTGTAGAATAATGTGCTTTATCAAAAAGCTCTATCTTGATCTCATTCTTAACTGTTAACAAGACGCTTTCCTAGAAGGATTTTGCCTTATGTACTTTTTGACAAACTGAAGCCTAGCTTTTTATATCTCTGTGTCGGCAGTGGAGTTCCTGGATGTGAAGGAACGCCCTTATATGCAGAGGTGCATCAGAGCAATGAGCCTGCTATTATAGGTATACGCTAGGGAAAGGACACAAATAGGGCAACAATTGAGAAAAGGGCATTATGTACGAGGTACAAGGTACAAAGTACAAGAGAACGTAAGCCCTGATGGATAAAGTTAGATACCTGAAAAGCTGCTTGGTACCGTGAGGCGAGAAAAGCGCATGGGGTTGAGGCAACTTAGTTACAATAGAAAAGCGCTGTAGTGAAAAAGGTTAAAACTGTTAGGATTACTGAGCAGAGGGGGAGTCCAGCCAAAGCCACGTCTCTCTGTGTTACCTGAGTGCCGCGGTCCGTGGCGCAGCGATGAAGTTGAGCTATGGGAACGCTGTCATACTGCGGTACTTCCGGTGTAACAGGCCAGATTAACCCCCCCGCCCAGAATATACCCGGAGTTAAAGAGGCCTAGGCCAGATTATACCCCGGGTATATTCTGGCCTAGCCCAAACTATACCCCGAGGTACAAATTGAACTAGTCCAGATTATACCCCTCCAGGTCAGAATATACCCCATCTGCTGTAGATCAGATTTTTCAGCCTTTTGAAAACCATTGAGTGATTTAATCATTAACGGAGCCCAGGCAGCAAACGGGGCCCCAGGCAGTGCACAGTGCCTAAAGCAGCGCACAAGGCCCCAGGCAGAGCACAGGGCCCCAGGCAGCACACAGGCGCCCCAGGCAGCGCACAGAGCCCCAGGCAGAGTACAGGGCCCCAGGCAGAGTACAGGGGCCCCAGGCAGTGCACAGGGCCCCAGGCAGCCCATAGGGCCCCAGGCAGCTCACAGCGGCCCAGGCTGCCCACAGGGCTCCAGGCAGCGCACAGGGCCCCAGGCAGCACACGGAAACAGGCAGCACAGAGGGGCCCCAGGAAGAGCACAGGGGCCACAGGAAGTGCACGGGGCCCCAAACAGTGTACGGTGCCCCGGGCAGTGCACAGGACCCCAGGCAGCTCACAGGGGCCCCAGGCAGCGCATAGGGCTCCAGGCAGTGCACAGGGGCCTCAGGCAGCGCACAGGGCAACAGGCAGCACAGAGTGGCCCCAGGCAGCACAGAGGGGCCCTGGGAAGATCACAGGGGCCACAGGAAGTGCACGGGGCCCCAAACAGTGTACGGGGCCCCTGGCAGTAAACAGGGGGCCAAGGCAGCGCACAGGGCCCCAGGCAGCCCACAGGGCTCCAGGCAGTGCGCAGGGGCCTCAGGCAGCACACGAGGCCCCAGGCAGCGCACAGGGCAACAGGCAGCACAGAGGGGCCCTGGGAAGAGCACAGGGGCCACAGGAAGTGCACAGGGCCCCAAACAGCGTACAGGGCCCCAGGCAGCACACAGAACCCCAGGCAGCTCACAGGGGCCCCAGACAGCACACGGGGCCCCTGGCAGAACACAGGGCCCCAGGCAGCCCACAGTAGCCCCAGACAGCCCACAGGACCCCAGGCAGCCCACAGGGGGTCCAAGATAGCGCACAGGGGGGCAGAGACAGTGAGCAAGGGGGTAAGAGATAGTGCGCAAGGGGGGAAAATAGAGCGCATGTCCCCTGTGCACTGTCTGGGACCCCCTGTGAGCTATCTGGGACCCACTGTACACTGTCTGGGACCCCCTTTACGATGTCTGGGGCCCTGATCTTGAGTATATCACTCAAACCTGTAAGGCTAGTTTCACAATTGCGTACAGCCGTGCGCATGCGTACGCTCTCAGTGAAGCCTGGACCACTGCGGTGCCCCGTCGGTTAAGCTCCGCCCACGTTCTTTTGACGATGCTGCAACCCATGGTGAAGGCAACAAGTTGGATTTTCTTGCATTCACCAAATCGTCAAAACAACGCATGCGGACGCAAACGCAAACATCCGCAGAGCCAATGATAAAGATAGGGTAAGCAAGCCGCATGCGGCCGCATGCGTACCTGGGCGGAGCTTAACTGGTGGGTGCGGCAGTGGCGGGGCTTCACTAAGAGTGTACACAGCCGTGCGCTAATGTGAAACTAGCCTAAGATGTCTAGGGCCCCTGTGCGATGTCTGGGGCCCCTGTGGGATGTCTGGGGCCCCGTTCTTTAGTACATCACTCAATGGTTCTCATAGGTGTGAAAAATCTGATCTACAGCAGCAGGGGTACATTCTGGCCCGGAGGAGTATAATCTGGCCTAGGTATAATATACCCATGGTCTATACTCCTCTAGGGCAGAATATTAGTGTGTTTTTGCTGCTGTAGTGCTACAATATATATAGATGCACATACACAAACCATATACCATTTCATGCGGCTTTTGTCAGATTTTCATGCAGTCTAAAGCAGATTTCCCTCTTCCACCTGACACGGAGAAATCTGCTATGCTTCTGCACAAAAAAATCCACATCGTTGGGATGCGGATTTTGATGCAGATTGACTGCTGATTTTTTCCCTGTTGAAAATCAGCAGCAAATCTAGTGCAAGGAAATGGGTGGACTAGACTTATAGCATGTGTTGGAGGCATTACATTGAACTGACAGTAGATGGTGCAGTTCCATCAGTGCATAGTTAATGTTATGTGTTGTAACTTGTTATGGATGTTTCTCCCTGCTCTCTATGATATGCACCTTAAGTTCTCCAGTGTGAGTTCCTATTCTATCCTGATAAGGTATATAAAGTGAACTTGGAACACCTCCAAAAAAAAAAAAAAATTCCAATTTTGACATTCTACACTGCAACAGAACAAAAGTACCCCCAGTGGATCTACGATCTACCTCCAGAGAAACATTCAAATGCCATGTCCCAGTTTAGACAAACATCTAAGCCATATCGAGCAGAGAGAGGGATAATTTACTATGGAAAAAAGGAGGTTCTCACTAAAAGCCGACTGCCAAATATCCTGAAGGCCTGTCACGACAACCCAACTTCTGGTGGCCATTTTGGCAGAGATAAAACATTTGCCAACATTTCTGACCGTTATTACTGGAAGGGAATGAAGAATGATGCTTACCAACATGTCAAAGCCTGTCAAAAATGTTTTGTCACATGTCCCAAAATCAGCAAAGAAGCCCCACCACCACTCAACAGTATACCAGTGCCTGGAAAAGTATGGAGCTTAGTTAGGATTGATATGATAGGTCCTCTTCAGGAAACATCAAACGGCAACAAATATATAGTTGCTGCCACTGATCATTTCTCGAAGTGGGCTGAAGCAACAGCTGTTCCAGGCAAGAGTGCCATGTCAGTAGCAAAGTTTTTGTACAACATTATTTGCCGCTTAGGCTGTATGCATACTCTGATTAGCGACCAGGGAAGAGAGTTTGTGAACTCAATCATCGACAATCTGATGGATCATTTTGAAACAGATCACCGCATTTCATCTGCCTACCACCCACAAACAAACGGCCAGCAGGAACATGACAATCGAACACTCAAAGAATCTCTTTGCAAGCTTGTCAATGACCAAGGAACCAACTGGGACCAGTTCATCCCTGGTGTTTTGTTTGCCTATCACACATCTGTGCATGCCTCAACCAAGTGCACTCCATTTGAGGTCATGTATGGATGAAAGGCTAAGCTTCCTATTGACCTCAATCCAACAACAAATGACACTGTGGATGTCATGTCTCTTTAAGATGATGCCAACCCTGATGTGCTAAATACACTCACAACCATTCATAACAGGATCCTCTCAACTGTAAGTACCAACATCCATTCTGCTCAGGAACACCAAAAGTGTGCCTTTGATCGCCGACACAAGAGAAACAAAGAAATCACTGCTGGCACCATTGTTTATATCAAGATTCAATGTCGTATTCATCGCATGGATTCAAAGATGGCACCACGCTGGGTTGGACCCTACTTAGTTGTGGAATCCTCAACCAAGGGAGGAGTAAAACTTAAGAACAATAAGACTGGCAAAATACTAAGCAACACCTATCTTTCCAGCAACCTTAAGATTTACTAGGATGAAGAGACTTCTCTACCACCCCAGTCCCCTGATGACTGTCCCAGTGACTCTGCCACACAGAAACACCAGCAAACCAAAACTTTCAACCCACTACCACGTTCAGGAAGGAAGTATCTTACCACCACTTTTGACCTTACGTTTAACAGGGTTGTGCACTTTGGAGGCACAAGAGATCTTGGACAACCACGGCAGACATACTGTATAAAACCAAAGGTGATGGGAACTGCTACTTTCGGGCCATCAGCTATTTCCTGACAGGAATAGAGGACAACTACTCCCTTCTCAGAGCTAAAGTCATCCACCACATGAAAACTGACTTGTCCAAAAAACTACAGGGCTACTGTAATCAAGATGTGAATGAATATATGAACAACTCTGGCATCTCTCGTGATGGAGTTTGGGCAACTGATGCCGAGTTCATGGCCACAGCAAATCTGTTGAGTTGTGACATCGTCATCCACACCAAAGTTGGTGACACCATGGATTGGTTGACCTATCCTGCAAGCTTCAATCTGCAGTCAACAACAGAACATGCACTTTATCTTGAAAACAATCATGATCATTTTAATGTTGTTATCAGTGTTTACTAATCATTTTAATGTTGTTATCAGTGATTACCTTTGAACGTTTATATTGTAGTGTCCTGTCACCAGCCATGTGTACGATTATCAGCCGAAAGCGTCTCTGGAACCAATAATCGCCCCATGTAAAAGTACCTTTATAAGTTGAAGTTTTAGAATGCTATAACTTTTATTATATCCTGAACAGTTTTTTTTATGAACAGTCAAGGTTTTCAGGTTGAAGTAAAAAAAGTCTGTGTGTTTTGAGTTTTAAACACTAAAATGTTGAACAATTATGTAATTCTTGAGTATATCACTCAATGGTGCTCATGAACCTGAAAAATCTGATCTTTAACCCCTTTACCCCCAAGGGTGGTTTGCACGTTAATGACCGGGCCAATTTTTACAATTCTGACCACTGTCCGTTTATGAGGTTATAACTCTGGAACGCTTCAACGGATCCCGGTGATTCTGACACTGTTTTCTCATGACATATAGTACTTCATGATAGTGTTAAAATTTATTTGATATTACCTGCATTTATTTGTGAAAAAAATGGAAATTTGGCGAAACTTTTGAAAATTTCGCAATTTTCCAAATTTGAATTTTTATGCAATAAAATCACAAAGATATGTCACACAAAATACTTAATAAGTAACATTTCCCACATGTCTACTTTACATCAGCACAATTTTGGAACCAAAATTTTTTTTGTTAGTGAGTTATAAGGGTTAAAAATTGACCAGCAATTTCTCATTTTTACAACACCATTTTTTTTAGGGACCACATCTCATTTGAAGTCATTTTGAGGGGTCTATATGATAGAAAAAAACCAAGTGTGACACCATTCTAAAAACTGCACCCCTCAAGGTGCTCAAAACCACATTCAAGAAGTTTATTATTATTATTGGAATGTTTAAATAAAAATGAACATTTAACTTTTTTCACAAAAAAATTACATCAGCTCCAATTTGTTTTATTTTACCAAGGGTAACAGGAGAAAATGGACCCCAAAAGTTATTGTACAATTTGTCCTGAGTATGCCGATACCCCATATGTGGGGGTAAACCACTGTTTGGGCGCATGGTAGAGCTCGGAAGCGAAGGAGCGCCATTTGACTTTTCAATGCAAAATTGACTGGAATTGAGATGGGACGCCATGTTGCGTTTTGGGAGCCCCTGATGTGCCTAAACATTGAAACCCCCCACAAGTGACACCATTTTGGAAAGTAGACCCCCTAAGGAACTTATCTAGATGTGTGGTGAGCACTTTGACCCATTAAGTGATTCACAGAAGTTTATCATGCAGAGCCGTAAAAATAAAAAATCATATTTTTTCACAACAATGATCTTTTCGCCCCCAATTTTTTATTTTCCCAAGAGTAAGAGAAAAAATTGGACCCCAAAAGTTGTTGTACAGTTTGTCCTGAGTACTCCAATACCCCATATGTGGGGGTAAACCACTGTTTGGGCGCATGGTAGAGATCGGAAGGGAAGGAGCATCGTTTGACTTTTCAATGCAAAATTGACAGGAATTGAGATGGGACGCCATGTTGCGTTTGGAGAGCCCCTGATGTGCCTAAACATTGAAACCCCCCACAAGTGACACCATTTTGGAAAGTAGACCCCCTAAGGAACTTATCTAGATGTGTGGTGAGCACTTTTACCTATAAAGTGATTCACAGAAGTTTATAATGCAGAACCGTAAAAATAAAAAATCATATTTTTTCACAAAAATGATTTTTTCGCCCCCAATTTTTTATTTTCCCAAGGGTAAGAGAAGAAATTGGACCAAGAAAGTTGTTGTACAATTTGTCCTGAGTACGCTGATACCCCATATGTGGGGGTAAACCACTGTTTGGGCGCATGGGAGAGCTCGGAAGGGAAGGAGCGCCGTTTGAAATTTCAATGCAAAATTGACAGGAATTGAGATGGGACGCCATGTTGCATTTGGAGAGCCACTGATGTGCCTAAACATTGAAACCCCCCACAAGTGACACCATTTTGGAAAGTAGACCCCCTAAGGAACTCATCTAGATGTGTTGTGAGAGCTTTGAACCCCCAAGTGTTTCACTACAGTTTATAACGCAGAGCCGTGAAAATAAAAAAAAAACCCCAGTTTTGTATTTTCCCAAGGGTAACAGGAGAAATTGGACCCGAAAAGTTGTTGTCCAATGTGTCCTGAGTACGCTGATACCCCATATGTTGGGGTAAACCCCTGTTTGGGCGCACGGGAGAGCTCGGAAGGGAAGGAGCACTGTTTTACTTTTTCAACACAGAATTGGCTGGAATTGAGATCAGACACCACGTCGCGTTTGGAGAGCCCCTGATGTGCCTAAACAGTGAAAAACCCCCAATTATAACTGAAACCCTAATCCAAACACATCTCTAACCCTAATCCCAAAGGTACCCCTAACCACACCCCTAACCCTGACACACCCCAAACTCTAATCTCAACCCTAATCCCAACCGTAAATGTAATCCAAACCCTAACCCTAACTTTAGCCCCAACCCTAACCCTAACTTTAGCCCCAACCCTAACTGTAGCCTTAACCCTAGCCCTAACCCTAGCCCTAACCCTAACCCTAGCCCTAACCCTAGCCCTAACCCTAACCCTAGCCCTATCCCTAACCCTAACCCTAGCCCTAACCCTAGCCCTAACCCTAATGGGAAAATGGTAATAAATACATTTTTTTAATTTTTTAATTTTTCGCTAACTAAGGGGGTGATGAAGGGGGTTTGATTTACTTTCATAGTGGGTTTTTTAGCGGATTTTTATGATTGGCAGCCGTCACACACTGAAAGACGCTATTTATTGCAAAAAATATTTTTTGCATTACCAAATTTTGAGAGCTATAATTTTTCCATATTTTGGTCCACAGGGTCATGTGAGGTCTTGTTTTTTGCGGGATGAGTTGACGTTTTTATTTGTATTATTTTTGGGCACGTGACTTTTTTTGATCGCTTTTTATTCTGATTTTTGTGAGGCAGAATGACCAAAAACCAGCTATTCATGAATTTCTTTTGGGGGAGGCGTTTTTACCGTTCCGCATTTGGTAAAATGGATAAAGCAGTTTTTTTCTTCGGGTCAGTACGATTACAGCGATACCTCATTTATGTCATTTTTTAATGTTTTGGTGCTTTTATACGATAAAAACTATTTTATAAAAAAAAAAAATATTTTTGCATCGCTTTATTCTGAGGACTATAACTTTTTTATTTTTTCTTTGATGATGCTGTATTGTGGCTTTTTTTTTGCGGGACAAGATGATGTTTTCAGCGGTACCACGGTTATTTATATCCGTCTTTTTGATCGCGTGTTATTCCACTTTTTATTTGGCGGTATGATAATAAAGCGTTGTTTTTTGCCTCATTTTTTTTTTTTTTTTTTTACGGTGTTCACTGAAGGGGTTAACTAGTGGAACAGTTTTATAGGTCGGGTCGCTATGGACGCGGGAATACTAAATATGTGTACTTTTATTTATTTTTTTTATTTAGATAATGAAATGTATTTATAGGAACAATATTTTTTTGCATTTTTTTTTTTTTTTTTTTACAGATGTGAACATTTTTTTTTACACTGTAACATTGCCCCGGGGGGTAGGGGGGGGGGGGGGGGGCGGAAAAGATGTTATAGTGTAAGATCGCCGATCTCTGACACTTTGCTGTGCACTGTGTCAGATCGGCGATCTGACGTGCACAACTCCTGGAGGCTTCCCGGCGCCTGCTCTGAGCAGGCGCAGTGAAGCCACCTCCCTGTTTGATCGCAGTGTGCTGGGGGTTAATGTGCTGGGGGCGGTCTGTGACCACTACTGGCTCATAGTGCCGGATGTCAGCTGCAGTAGTCAGCTGACACCCGGCCACGATCGGCCGCGCTCCCCCCGTGAACGCGGCCGATCGCAATGGACGTACTATCCCGTCGGTGGTCATATGGGCCCACCTCGACGGGATAGTACGTCCGATGTCAGAAAGGGGTTAATATGCTTTAATCTTTAATATACTCAAGAACGGGGCCACATACATCACACAAGGGGTCCCAAACAGCGCACATGGGATCCCAGACAGCGCACAGGAGGCAGAGACAGCGCACAGGGGCCCTGCTTGCTGTCTCTTCCCTCTTTGCACACTGTCACTTCCCCCTCCCTTGTGCACTGTCTCTGCCCCTGTGCGCTGCCTGGGGCCCTGTGTGCTGCCTGGGTCCCCGTTCACTGTCTCTTCCCCCTTGCACACTGTCTCTTTCCCCTCCCTTGTGTACTGTCTCTGCCACTCCGTGTGCTGCCTGGGGCCTCGTGTGCTGCAAGGGATCCCTATGTGCTGCCTGGTGCCCTGTGTGCTGCCTGGGGCCACATTTGCTGTCTCTGCCCCATGTGCTGCCTGGGGCCCTGTGTACTGCCTGGAGCCCTGTGTTCTGTCTGTGGCCCTGTGCACTGCATGGGGCCCTGTACGTTGCCTGGGGCCCTTGTGCGCTGCCTTGGGCCCCTTTGCACTGCCTGGAGCCCTATGCTTGCCTGGGGCTCCTGTTTGCTGCCTGGGGCCCCGTGCGCTGCCTGGAGCCCTGTGGGCTGCATGGGGCCCTGTGGGCTGCCTGAAGCCCCTGTGGGCTGCCTGGGGTCCTGTGCTCTGCCTGTGGCCCCATGCGCTGCCTGTGGCCCCTGTGCGCTGCTTGGGGCCCCGTGCGCTGCCTGTGGCCCCTGTGCTCTGCCTGGGGCCCCGTTATTAAGAATGTCACTCAATGGTTCTCAAAAGCCTGAAAAATATGATCAACATTAGCTGGGGTATATTCTGACCTGGAGGGGTATAAACTGGACTAGTCCAATTTGTACCCCGGGGTACAGTTTGGGCTAGGCCAGAATATACCTGGGGTATAATCTGGCCCAGAGGTGTATAAACTGGACTAGTCCAATTTATACCCCGGGGCATAGTTTGGGCTAGGCCAGAATATACCTGGGGTATAATCTGGCCTAGACCACTTTAACCCCAGGTATATTCTGGGCGGGGGCAGGGCCGAGTTTCTGCTGCCCTAGGCACTTTTAGTGCAGCCTCCCCCTTTGGTAAGTATGACACTATCAGCAGTGACTTTGGCAAGAATCGCTGATGTGAAAGTAGCCTTTTGCAGCAGATCGGGCAGTTTTTCTGCATCTGCCGCATAACGGATCGCTTACAGCAACACTGCGTTCGGCCTCATTCATTTCCTATGGGATTTACGGCACTTGCCGTGTTCTGGCAAATGCGGTACCATACCCCCAAACTTTTGATGAAGGGAAGGAGGTATAAGGTTTGCGGCGCGCGTAGTGCTCCGCGGCAAATTTTAGGCCACGCCTCTGACCGCACCCATTTCACAACTAGTCACACCCATATCCACGTCCCAACCACACCCATTTAGCACTGCTGATCACGCTGTTTCATATACAATAATTATAAACAAAAAAAAATATGGCCACACAGTGCTCCATACTGTATAATGGCCACACATGATGCTCCATACTGTATAATGGCCACACATGATGCTCCATACTGTATAATGGCCGCACACAGTTCTCCATACTGTATAATGATTAGTGTTGAGCGATACCGTCCGATACTTGAAAGTATCGGTATCGGAAAGTATCGGCCGATACCGGCAAAATATCGGATCCAATCCGATACCGATACCCGATACCAATACAAGTCAATGGGACTCATGTATCGGACGGTATTCCTGATGGTTCCCAGGGTCTGAAGGAGAGGAAACTCTCCTTCAGGCCCTGGGAACCATATAAATGTGTAAAAAAAAGAATTAAAATAAAAAATATCGCTATACTCACCTGTCCGACGCAGCCGGGACTTCAGCGAGGGAACCGGCAGCGTTGTTTGTTTAAAATTCGCGCTATTACTTGGTTACGTGAATTCCCGGCTTGTGATTGGTCAGGTCGGCCATGTTGCCGGGACGCGGACCAATCACAGCAAGCCGTGACGAAATTACGTCACGGCTTGCTGTGATTGGTCCGCGTCCCGGCAATATGGCCGCCCTGACCAATCACAAGCCGTGACGTCACGGGAGGCTGGACACGCGCTCATTTTAAAATGGGCGCGTGTCCAGCCTCCCGTGACGTCACGGCTTGTGATTGGTTGCGCCGCGGTCAACCAATCACAAGCCGGGAGGCTGGACGCGCTCATTTTAAAATGGGCGCGTGTCCAGCCTCCCGTGACGTCACGGCTTGTGATTGGTCAGGGCGGCCATATTGCCGGGACGCGGACCAATCACAGCAAGCCGTGACGTAATTTCGTCACGGCTTGCTGTGATTGGTCCGCGTCCCGGCAACGTGGCCGACCTGACCAATCACAAGCCGGGAATTCACGTAACCAAGTAATAGCGCGAATTTTAAACAAACAACGCTGCCGGTTCCCTCGCTGAAGTCCCGGCTGCGTCGGAGAGGTGAGTATAGCGATATTTTTTATTTTAATTCTCTCTTTTACACATTTTAACATTAATGTTGTTGCGATACCCGATACCCGATACCACAAGAGTATCGGAATCCCGGTATCGGAATTCCGATACAGCAAGTATCGGCCGATACCCGATACTTGCAGCATCGGAATGCTCAACACTAATAATGATCCCACATGATGCTCAATACTCTATAATGGCCACACATGATGCTCCATACTGTATAATGGCCACACAGTTCTCCATACTGTATAATGATCCCACATGATGCTCAATACTGTATAATGGCCACACATGATGCTCCATACTGTATAATGACCCCCCTCCTGTATGCATGGCTCATCTCCCTCCCATCCCATATGCATGGCTCATATCCCCCCCCTCCTGTGTGCATGGCTCATATTTCCCCCTGTATGCGTGGCCCATATTCCACCCCCCCTGTATGCATGGCTCATAATCCCCCTCCTGTATGCATGGCTTATATTCCTCCCCTGTATGCATGGCTCATATTCCCCCTCCTGTATGCATGGCTCATATTCCCCCCTGTATGCATGACTCATATTCCCGCCTGTATGCATGGCTGATATTCCCCCTCCTGTATGCATGGCTCATATTCCCCCCTGTATGCATGGCTCATATTCCCCCCCTGTATGCATGGCTCATATTCCCCCCCTGTATGCATGGCTCATATTCCCCCCTGTATGCATGGCTCATATTCCTCTCCTGTATGCATGGCTGATATTCCCCCTTGTATGCATGGCTCATATTCCCCCTGTATGCATGGCTCATATTCCCCCCTGTATGCATGGCTCATATTCCCTCCCTGTATGCGTGGCTCATATTCCCCCTCCTGTATGCATGGCTCATATTCCCCCTGTATGCATGGCTCATATTCTGCTGCCCACAAAGCCTTGCCAACATATAAAACGTTGAGTTCCAATGTGTGGTGATATCACACACCAGTCGGTGAACAAATGCAACTGCAGTACTGCCAGGGTGGCGACAGTCTTAGCCGACTTGTGGAAATGGGCACACCAGCGGCATACTTTCACAAGTAGCTCAGGCAGTTCTGGGTAGCTTTTGAGAAACTGCTGAACCACTAAATTGAGCATGTGGACCAGGCATGGTACATGTGCAAGGTTGCCAAGTTTCAGAGTTGCCACCAGGTTATTGCCAGGTTATTGCCATTGTCACACATGACCATGCCTGGTTGTAGGTTCAGGGGTGAGAGCCACATATCAGTCTGGTCTGTTAGACCTGTCAACAACTCTGAGGTATTGTGCAGTTTGTGCTTCAGCATAGCTTGTTGCCGCTTGGCTGATAAAGTGCTGCAGTACATCCAGCTTGTGACTGATGTTGATATTTGTGAGGAGGGTGAGGCGGAGGAAGAGGAGATGCAGGCACTACTGTAGAAGGCGGAGGCAACAATGATTGATCCAGGGCCTGCAATCCTTGGAGTTAGTAGCAGGTGTTCCATCCCAGGGTCCGACTGGGATGGGTACAATCAGGGATATGTAATATCCCTGGTCACAAGCACCTTTCCAGGTGTCAGTGATTCAAGGGAACCTGTCAGCAGTGATGTACAAACTGTAGTAACCTACACACAGTGTCAGGTCGGTGCCGCTATACTGAATGAAATTATACCCTCCTGACGAAGCCAACAACGCGCATTGGGGCTGCATGGTGTGGATCCTGTTATACCACAAAAATGGGTAAGGAACTCATGGGAGGCCTTTATATTGCTTGGTTACCTGAATGCAGGCTTAAAGGACTTCTTTATTAACCTCACTTACCACCTTATCCTGGTGTTTTTTCCCATTGATTACAAAGCACTAAGTACTTTATTTGACATGATTGGGGATGCCACACTGTTTGGTCTACTTTGATTCTCCTGCTGAATATGTAATAACTTTTGGTATTATATTTAATTTATTATTATTTTTTGTATGTTAACAAAATATGTAATAAACTTGCATATTTTTAATTACTTTGGACTTGTACTCCACATTCTTTCTTTGGGTGTAAGCATTCCACTGAATGTGCTGTCTGTAACCCTCGTTCTATACAGTATTTTGGGGTAAAAAATACAAAAATACAGGCCACATATTGAGCATTTTTGTACCTCTGTCAGATGCCTGATATATCTGCGGGCTACAAATGTGGGCATTCAAGTTTTTTTGCAGTGTGTTACCCTAGTTCTATACAATATTTTTCTGTTTAAATTAAAAATTTACAGGCCACATATTGAACAGTGTGGTATCTCTGCCAAATGCCTCCTCTATCTGTTGGCTAAAAATTGTGGCATTTGAGGGCTCCTTTGAACTGGTTTTGCTGTGTCTTACCCAAGTTATTAACAACAGTTTTTAAAAAAAAATTACTTACATTCCAGATAATTTAAACTGTGGTTTTTACGCACACTGATCACATATAAGTTTGCTACAAATTCAGCCATTTGCAGTGAACGTGGAAAATATTTTAGTAGTCCATTTAAAATGGGCAAGGCATGTGTCAAGGGATGGGGAAGTGGATGTGATGCTGATGGTGCATGCAGAGGCCGTGGCCGTGGGCAAGCTGAAAGTGGGCCACAACAAACACCCACATCTTCTCGCTTGACCTTCCTGTCCCAATTACTAGGGGACCGCAGCACACCACTGAACCCAGAGCAGTGTCAAAAGGTTGTTAGTTGAATGGCAAATAATGCTTCCAGTCACTTTGCCACCACCACCACAAAAAAGTCTTCCACACTGTCAAGTCTGAGTAGCCGTGTGTCCTGGTGTCTGCCCCTAATTTTTGAAAATGTTTATACTCCAAGCTGGGTCACCTTCGTGTGTTGCATTTGGCAGGGCTCTCAGAGCACCGGGCCTACACCTGTCACTCATCCACCTATTACTGAATAATGTTTAAGATAGAAATGCTGGTTCAAGCTCTATCCCAGGCCTTGTATCCATGCTTAAGTAAACTATTTGCATTCTGGGTCAGTTGGGCATTTGGAGAGTTGTGACACATGGGTAAACAAGGGTAAATGTGGTGCCAACTCTAAAGACTGTACTGTGTGTAATGTTAGGTAGAGGAAGAGGAGGAGAGGCCTATTGATGCAGCGCTTTCCATCCACTGGAGCACATGCTCTTTCTGAGCCTCATCTACAAGGCGGACTGCTGTGCGGCTGCCAAAGAAAGGGAGTTGAGTAGCACATCCAGTAACAGATGCTGTTAGTGGTCTTTGGAAAAGACAAGACAGTGTTTGTTCTCTTGGGCTTTCATTAATAATAACACCTAACCCACATACACTTTGAACACCAAGCCTATGCCCCCTTCACTTCTTTCCCCTCTTTTAACCAGCTGTTTCCCAACCCTAGTCCCAGACCTGTCAGTTCCATGTCCCAAAATTACAGTAATAATCAGTATTTATTGTTTCATAGGGTGGCTAGACCACAGAAATAGAACAAAAGATTTTGACTATGAAATGAGGTCTGGTGCCTGCACCAGACTAGTATCCCAAATAATTTACACAATGAAATGAGGTCAGGTGCTTGCACCAGACTATTATCCCAATCGATTTTGATTATGAAATGATTACATTATTAGCACATCAGATTTATATTAAGAAATGTGGGCTGGTGGCGTAACCACAGAATTAGTACAAAAGATTTTGATTATGAAACTAGGTCTGGTGTGTGCACAAGATTATTACAGTAGAGAAAATATAAGAAATTGGAGTCCGGCTCAACAGGACTGGATTTTCCTTTTCTTTTTCTTTTTCAAAAGAAAATATGGAGCATACAAAAGAAAATTTTGTATGCACCATATTTTGTTTTGAAAAATAAAAAGAAGAGGAAAATCCAGTCCTGTTGAGCCGGACTCCAATTTTTTCTATTTTCCTTGATGTGAGGCCATGGCGAGGCCAGTGTCTGAGCCCCAGGTGGATGAGCATAGCTCAACTGGGTGATCTGGATTCAAGTTTCTATAATACAAGATTATTAGCCCAAACAATTTTTATTAGGAAATGTGGCCTTCTGATTCCTCACTATATCAGTTTTATCTAAAAAGATTTGGCTTAGTAAATTGGCCTCCTGGCTGAAGCCCAATATTAGACCTAGCAATTTTTTAGTGGAAATATAGCCTTCTGATTTCTCACTGCAATACAGTTTTACAGTTTTATCACAAATTATTTGGATTAGCAAATGGGGCCTCTGAGATTGCAACACAGTTTTATCACAATCTAGTTAGATGCTGGAAGATCGATTTCACACCGGACAGAATCCAGTCTAGCTAACTGATAAATAAGTTCACTTTCAGCAGCAGCACAGGCCGGAGTACCTTCTCTGTACTGTGACATTGAAAAATGGAGCCAGCAAAACAAGATGCCCTCTTTTTATATGGACAAGGATATGTTAATTCAGCAGCCAATCACAGTAGAGCTTGTGTCATGACGATGAGGATGCTTTCTGCGCCCTAATTGGCTTAAAGAATATACACACATTAAAGGGAACCTGTCACCCCGTTTTTTCAGTATGAGATAAAAATACTGTTAAATAGGGCCTGAGCTGTGCTTTACAATAGTGTATTTTTTGTCCCCTGATTCCCCACCTATGCTGCCGAAATACCTTACAAAATTCGCCGTTTTCGCCTGTCAATCATGCTGGACTGGTCAAAAGGGCATGAAAACCATAGTTCATACTCTTATCATCTCCCACCTTGACTACTGCAACCTCCTGCTTTGTGGCCTCCTTTCCAACAGTAACACCTCCAATCTATTCTAAACTCTGCTGCCCGACTAATCCACCTATCCCCCGGCCTCTCCTCTATGTCAGTACCTTCACTGGCTCTCATTACCCAGAGACTCCAGTTAAAAACCCTAACAATGGCATACAAAGCCATTCACAACCTGTTTCCCCCATACATCTGTGGTCTAGTCTCCCAGGACTTAATTGCACGCAACCACCGATCCTCACAAGATCTCCATCTCTACTTCCATATTATCTCCTCTTCCCCAATCGCATACAAGATTTTACCTGTGCATCTCCTCTATTATGGAACTTTCTACACCAACATACCAGACTCTCACCTATCATGGAAACTTTCAAAAGGAATCTGAAGGACCACCTCTTTTGACAAGCCTGCAACCCTTATTAACCATCGTTCCACCATACTGCTGCATGACCAGCTCTATCCCCACCTAAAGTATCCTCAACCATCCCTCGTAGACTCACGGACAGGGTCCTCTGTCCTCCTGTACCACTCGGTGACTTGTATTGTTTAAGATTATTTTCCTTGCTTTTTCACATGTAAAGTGTTATGGAATAAATGGCGCTATAAAAATAAATAATAATAATGCTGTTATGCAGTGGCCAAGGAAAGGGTATCGAGTAGCTCGTCCAGTAACAGAAGTTGTCAATACGCTGCACAATTAAATTATTTCTACCCTGGGGAAATTGATGCCACTTCAGTCGTGTGTGGCAATCATTTTTTGAAATGTGGAGACTCCAAATTGGGTCTCAATCCGGTGGGTTGCCTGTAGTGGAAGGGGTTTCAGAGCTTCAGTATGCTATTTCTACTTTGAGGAAATTGATGCCACTTTAGTGGTGTATGCCCCTAATTTTTGAAAATGTTTGGACTCCAAGTTGGGTCTCCTTGATGTGTGCAGCCTGTAGCAGTAGAATTCCCACACCGGCAAACCTGCATATACTTTCAGTCTACGTGTGTTACTATCCTTAAATTTTTAACTGATGTTTGTGCCACCTGAGTGAGACTGAGCAAAAAAGCAGCTTGAGCTGTTGCATGAGGTATCAAGGCTCCCAGCCCTGCAGGCCTACACCAATACCTCATCCACCTCTTCTTAATTTAAGCTTAAATTCAAAGCTGTAAATGCTGGCCCACACCATGATATCTCATGCATGGCCCATGGATGACTGCTACTGTGCCATGATCAAATTTCTATTGTGGGTGAATTGATCAATGAACTACCTGTGTTACTATACTTAAATTTATGTATCAATAATAGTGTTGAGCGATACCGTCCGATACTTGAAAGTATCGGTATCGGAAAGTATCGGCCGATACCGGCAAAGTATCGGATCTAATCCGATACCGATACCCGATACCAATACAAGTCAATGGGACTCAAGTATCGGACGGTATCCCTGATGGTTCCCAGGGTCTGAAGGAGAGGAAACTCTCCTTCAGGCCCTGGGAACCATATTAATGTGTAAAATAAAGAGTTAAAATAAAAAATATTGCTATACTCACCTCTCCGACGCAGCCTGGACCTCACCGAGGGAACCGGCAGCGTTCTTTGCTTAAAATGCGCGCTTTTCCTTCCTTCCGTGACGTCACGGCTTCTGATTGGTCGCGTGCCGCCCATGTGGCCGCGACGCGACCAATCACAGCAAGCCGTGACTTAATTTTCAGGTCCTTCTAGGCATTCAGTATTTTAAAATTACGTTCCGGCTTTGTGATTGGTCGCGTCGCTGTCACATGGGCGACGCGACCAATCACAAGCCGTGACGTCACGGGAGGCAGGAAACGCGCGCATTTTTAAAATTACGTCACGGCTTGTGATTGGTTGCGTGCCGCCCATGTGACCGCGACGCGACCAATCACAGCAAGCCGTGACGTAATTTCAGGTCCTGATGCCTATTTCTCCATTCAGGACCTGAAATTACGTCACGGCTTGCTGTGATTGGTCGCGTCGCGGTCACATGGGCGGCACGCAACCAATCACAAGCTGTGATGTAATTTTAAAAATGCGCGCGTTTCCTGCCTCCCGTGACGTCACGGCTTGTGATTGGTCGCGTCGGCCATGTGACCGCGACGCAACCAATCACAAAGCCGGAACGTAATTTTAAAATACTGAATGCCTAGAATTAGGCATTGAGGACCTGAAAATTACGTCACGGCTTGCTGTGATTGGTCGCGTCGCGGCCACATGGGCGGCACGCGACCAATCAGAAGCCGTGACGTCACGGAAGGAAGGAAAAGCGCGCATTTTAAGCAAAGAACGCTGCCGGTTCCCTCGGTGAGGTCCAGGCTGCGTCGGAGAGGTGAGTATAGCAATATTTTTTATTTTAATTCTTTATTTTACACATTAATGTTGTTTCGATACCGATACCCGATACCACAAAAGTATCGGATCTCGGTATCGGAATTCCGATACCCGCAAGTATCGGCCGATACCCGATACTTGCGGTATCGGAATGCTCAACACTAATCAATAATAGTCTACAAAACTGATATTTGTGGCACCTTAGTGCGGCTGAGCAGAAAAGCAGTTTGAGCTATTGCATGAGGTTTCAGTGTTCCCAACAGAACAGGCCTACACCGATCCCTCACCCACCTCTTAAGCTGAACTTAAATTCAAAGCTGTAAATGCTGGCCCAGATCCTGTCTCATAAATGGCTCATGTCTGACTGCTGCTATGCCATTATAACATTTCTACTGTGGGTGAATTGATGCCACTTTTCCTGGTGTCTGTGCAGTGCTCCAGAGTCCTGGTCGTTGCAGTAATGTAATTCTTCCACCAGGGGGAGTGATGTTATGTCTGAAGGCAATAAAGGAGATCTCTTTACCAGGTATCACAAAACATATACCACACTTCACACTCCAGTCCACCAGAGGGAGCTACACTCCTATTCACTAGAGCACTCCTCACAATTAGGTAAAACTGGTGGTCTGGATAGGAAGTGAGGCAGAAGCTGACTGGGCTTCACCCAGGCAGCACCCTGTCAAGCAGCCAGAGGAGAAGGAGAAACATCAAAGAGCTGCAGACAGAGAGGTCTCTGGCAGGGGTGGGATCCTGTCAGAGGCCTAGATGAAAGGCCACGGAGCAGCGCCTGCCCGACATGCGGCAGCATCCTAAGGAAGGACACAAAAGAGAACTGTATTGTAGAGGGTGAGAAACGAAGTCAAAGCACAAGGAGAGAAAACCAGAAGGAGTTCTGCCCTGCAAAAGGCTGCCTCCTTTTTGAGGTGCAAGAATCCGGTAGCCGGAACACCGAGGGAGTAATCATCTCCAAGCCTTGCTCCAGAGACCAGCAGGACAGTTAATTCCACGTTAGCTGCCCAACCCATACCCAGAAGGCACGGTGGCAACTTGTGGGGGCCGGGGCATGATAGAGTCCCTGTAAAAAGCCTTAGGCCATCAGTCATAGGGGTCTGTCCTATCCATTCCATCTGGGGGACAGAGAGAAGGAGAAATAACATTTAGAACACCAACATCAGTTGTGAGGACCTTACAGAGAAGCTAAGCAGGGAGGAACTACAACATACAGGAGTTAGAGGAAGGCTATTGATTTCCACCTGGATAAGGGGACTCTGGATTTGCCTTCAGACCAGCCAGACTCTGCCTACCCTGTGGTCGGTACCATGGACTGTGGATGTTGAAGTCTTCAGTAAAGGTAAAGAGACTGCAACCTTGTGTCCTCGTTCTTCACTGCGCCTCACACCATCCACCATCTACACTCTGGGAAGCCCTGGGGATACACATGTCAGGAATCTGAACATCTTTTACCTTTTGTGCATTACTGCCCTTTTTCAAGATGGCGTCTTTGGTCTCATGTGCACTTTGTCTCCTGCTATAAAACTCCACCCCAGCCTTCAGTCTGTGCTAGAGTATTCTGCCTTGCATCCAGCTCCTGACCTCTGATTACTCCCTGGCTATACAGGTGATCCTATACAGGTGGTGAACCTGCTACTCTGCTCTTAGTTCCTGCTGCATACACAAGTTTCCAGTAATCCTCCTTCATCTGCTGTTCGTGTTTACTTCCATCTGCATTTGCTGGTCATGTAAGCTGTTTCTGCTTTGCAATAACCTGAGACTATTAACCAGGCCTCCCTGGTTGAGCTAAGATATGATTTGAACTGCCTAATAAGCATATCTATCTGTGCCTGGACTAAGACAAGGATTTATTTGTGTCAAGTATCCTCAAGAATAACTGTGCTTCATAGACTTTCTACTTGATTGCACTTTCCTCTGAAGTTTCCTATAGACTGCTAAGCTGCGTTTATTATTTGCACCAAGTGTTGTGGACTTGGGTTTCTCTCTGCACCAGTTTTGAATCACCATGTGATAATATAGACTTTACCACTTATAAAACTGTGTCCTGTAGTTGTCTTGTTCCATGCAAAGAGTCTCCTGAGTTATCCCCTATAATTATTACAGGATACTCTAGCCTAAAAAAAAAAAGGAGACTGCTGGAACAATGACTGCAGAAAGCAAATTAGAGCAGGTGTTTTCCATAATTAGATCACTGCAGAAAGATATGTAAGGTCTGCAAAAGAAGTTTGGAAGCTATGAACACAATCAACAAGTGTTTGGACAAACTTTGCAGGACTTGAGCAACCGCATGGCAGCCCAGGAAAACAAACTTGCTGGCATAGAGTCCCAGTATGGACGGGCTTTTCAGGACATAAGCACGCAAATAGCTGCAAAAGTGACTTTACCCTCTGGGCAACCGCCACCAGCTGGCCCACCTAAGTTGCCCCCATTCAGATTTAATGGTGATCGCGACAAATTTCATGGCTTTGTGAATCAATGTATGCTATATTTTGATGTGCATGCTGACCATTTTCCTACTGATAGATCCAAAGTATTGTGTGTAATGCTACTGACCTCACGAGCGCTCGCCTGGGCGAATCCGATGATTGAGTCTCGTGACCCATGGTTAAATGACTTGGATGATTTCTTGGCCGCTATGACATTAATGTTTGATGACCCTAATTGCCGTGCAACCGCTGAATCTGCTTTGTTGTCTTTACGCCAGGCTAAACGTTCTGTTATTGAGTATGCCACTGAATTCAGGAAATTGGCGGTAGATACCAATTTGGACAGTTATGCACAATTGCCTATTTTTAAAAAGGGTCTGTCTAGTATTGTAAAAGATGAACTAGCCTGCTCTGAGTCACCACAAGAGCTAGAGACATTTATACAGCATTGTGTGCGCATAGACATTCGCCTTACTGAGGGTAGGCAGGAGAAATTTGCTGCTGTTTCTAACTTTTCCCTTCCTTCCAAAGAGCCTGCAGGTAAAACTTCTCGGGAGGTGGAGGAGATGCCCATGCAAATTGATTCCGTTCAGAGGCACGAGATCAATGAGCACCGGGAGCATCGCCTGCGTGAAAGTCTATGTTTCTACTGCGGCCAGTCTGACCACTTCTTCATCAATTGTCCTAAGTGTCCTAGACGGCCTAACAAGGTGCTAGCAGCAATAGGGGAGTATGACAACTGTGATGATGAATCTGACATCTCTGAATGTAGCCTGCCTTTAAATGCTGTATTCCATTCACTTTCTATGACTTCACTCCCCAAGGAGCTGAAGGAAAATAACTCTCACTGTTCTCTCCCTATTAAGATCCTGTCTTCAGGACAGTGGATCTCCAGTTCAGCTATGATTGACTCTGGTGCAGGTGGCGATTTCATGGATATCGCATTTGCCAAGGAACATGGTATTCAAATTCAGCAAAGAGCCTCTCCAGTTACCATGGAAACAGCGGATGGGTCACCTTTAATCTCTGGGCCTGTGGATCAGGAGACCGTACCCTTTGAAATTTTGTTGGAGCCTAAGCATCAGGAGCAACTTTCTTTCTTGCTAATTTCTTCTCATTTTCCTGTGATTTTAGGCATTCCTTGGTTGCGTTCTCAGAACCCAATTATCAACTGGGAGACCAAAGAGATTATCTTTCCAACAAGGAGCAACTCAGCATTAACAGAAGCTGTCCCTGAGTCCACGGCTACGGAACCACATGTACAGGTATTTTCTTTACCTCCAGCATATAAAGAGTTCTGTGACATCTGTGACAAGAAGAATGCAGATCAGCTTCCTCCACACAGGCATTATGACTGTCCCATTGAGCTGCTTCCTGGGGCAGCTATTCCTTTTGGTAACATATACCCTTTGGCGGCACCTGAGCTTCAAGCCTTAAAGGAGTATATTGATGAAAATCTGACCAAAGGCTTCATACATCCTTCTTCCTCACCAGCAGGGGCACCTATCTTTTTTGTAAAGAAGAAGGATGGGACCCTGAGACCCTGTGTTGACTATCGAGAACTCAATAAGGTAACCGTATGAAACCGTTACCCTTTGCCTCTTATTCCCGAATTACTGGAAAGAGTCTGCCATGCTAAGGTGTTCTCTAAACTGGATCTTCGTGGGGCTTATAATTTGGTGCATATTCGTCCAGGGGATGAGTGGAAGACAGCATTCGGATGCCGGTATGGACACTTTGAATCTCTTGTGATGCCCTTCGGGCTTTGTAACGCCCCTTCAACATTTCAACACCTTGCTAATGACGTTTTCAGAGATTTGTTGGACCAGTTTGTAGTGATCTATTTGGACGATATACTAATCTTTTCTGACTCTCTACAGGAACATGAAGAACATGTCAAAACTGTTTTAAGACATCTGAAAGAGAACCATCTGTATATTAAGCTAGAGAAATGCGAGTTCCATCGTTCTGAGATACAGTTCTTAGGTTATATCATCTCTCCCCAGGGGCTGAGCATGGAATCTGGTAAGATTCAGGCTATCCTTGACTGGCCGGTACCCAAGAATGTTAAGGAGGTCCAACGTTTTATTGGTTTTGCAAATTTCTACAGACGCTTCATTCGAAATTCTTCTGATATTGTCCGTCCCATTACTTCCTTGACAAAGAAGGAAAAGTGGTCATCACAGGCTCAAGAAGCTTTTGATCAGCTTAAAATCTGTTTCACATCAGCACCGCTGTTGATACACCCAGATCCAACACTTCCTTTCATTGTGGAGGTGGACGCTTCTGATAATGCTTTGGGGGCTATTCTCTCCCAAAGAACTGGAGAGAAGGGTCTACTACATCCTTGTGCTTTCTTTTCCCGTAGACTAACCTCAGCAGAGAAGAATTACGATGTGGGAGACAAGAAATTGCTGGCTATTATTGCGGCTTTCAAAGAATGGAGGCATCATCTGCAAGGAGTTGCACAACAGATCATAGTGCTAACTGACCATCGCAATCTAGAGTTCCTTAGATCCGCTAGATGTCTTTCTCCTCATCAGGCTCGTTGGAACTTATTCTTAAATCAATTTAACTTTGTTATCTCGTACCGTCCAGGTTCTCGTAATGGGAAGGCTGATGCTTTATCCCGAATCCATGCTGCAGATTCCATACCTGGAGCCCCGTCCAAGACCATTCTATCTGATGCCAATTTCATTGGAGTTATCCACGATCAGGACTTGTGAAAGGATTGGAGGGAGGCCTATGAAGGTGATGTATTTCTGGCCAACCCACCTGTGGATATTAATCTTGTCTTTAAGGGTGGCATGTGGTTCAGAGATCGACGTGTCTACATCCCGGAGGTCATCCGTCTGCAGATCCTCAAGTTGGTACATGACTCCAAGTTGGCTGGTCACAGGGGGGTACAGAAGACACAAGAGTTCCTGAGCTGATTCTTCTGGTGGCCAACTTGCCTGAAGGATACCAAGGACTGTGTTCTCTCTTGCGAGGTATGTGCCCGTTACAAGACTCCTCATGTGGCACCTACGGGTCTTCTACAACCATTACCTCTTCCATCCCGCCCTTGGAGGTCTATATCAATGGACTTTATTGTGGAGCTGCCTACATCGGGGGGCATGAATACAATCATGGTGGTAGTTGATCGCCTGACTAAAGCTGCTCATTTTGTTCCGAGCACCGGCCTCCCCTCAGCTAAAGATACAGTGAACTTGGTTATACAGAATGTCTTTCGGTTGCACGGGGTTCCGGATGAGATCATCTCTGACCGTGGAGTACAGTTCACTTCAAGGTTCTGGAAGGGGTTTTGCTCTGCACTCAATATTAATGTCTGTCTCTCTTCTGCTTACCATCCCCAGACAAATGGTCAGACTGAGCGTACCAACCAGACGCTGGAACAAAATCTAAGAAGTTATGTCAGCCATCTCCAGGATGATTGGTTGGAGTTGTTGCCGTTAGCAGAATTTTCATATAATAATTCTCAGAGCGCCTCCACTAAATTTACACCTTTCTTTGCCAATCTGGGTTAGAATCCAATAATGTATTTTACCTAGGTCTCAAATTAATTCTCCGGTTCTGGCAGTGGAGGAAAGGCTGACTGCGATGAGACAGAATCTGGAGGTTCTGAAGGAATCCCTGACCACAGCTCAAGAACGTTATAAGAGATCGGCTGATAGATTCCGTAAACCTGCACCCATGTTCAAGGTAGGAGATTCCGTGTGGTTAGCAACTAAGAATCTGAAGTTAAACGTTCCTTCACAAAAACTTGGACAGAAATTCATTGGCCCTTTCAAGATCAACGGTATTGTGAGCTCTGTGGCCTGCCGGCTGAAGCTGCCTAGGACAATGCAGGTACACCCAGTTTTTCATGTATCTTTACTAAAGCCTGTATCTCCTAATACCTTCCAGGGACGTGTTGTGCCACCTCCGCAGCCTGTGGTGATTGATGGGCAAGAACAATTTGTGGTGGCGGAAATTGTTGATTCCAGGATTCGCAGGAATCGGCTCCAATATCTGATAAGATGGCAGGGATATCCTCCTGAGGAAGACTCTTGGGAACCTGTGGAAAACATCAATGCCCAACAGAAGATTTCTCATTTCATCAGAGATTCCCTGAGAAATCAGGTCCAGGATCGTCCTGAGGCCGCTTCTAAGGAGGGAGTAATGTCAGGACTCTGAACATTTTTTACCTTTTGTGCATTACTGCCCTTTTTCAAAATGGCGTCTTTGGTCTCATGTGCACTGTGTCTCCTGCTATAAAACTCCACCCCAGCCTTCAGTCTGTGCTAGAGTATTCTGCCTTGCATCCAGCTCCTGACCTCTGATTACTCCCTGGCTTTATACCTGCTCCTGTGAACCTGTGGGGTTATCCTGCTACTCGGCTCTTAGTTCCTGCTGCATACACAAGTTTCCAGTAATCCTTCTTCATCTGCTGTTCGTATTTACTTCCATCTGCATTTGCTGGTCATGTAAGCTGTTTCTGCTTTGCAATAACCTGAGACTATTAACCAGGCCTCCCTGGTTGAGCTAAGATATGATTTGAACTGCCTAATAAGCATATCTATCTGTGCCTGGACTAAGACAAGGATTTATTCGTGTCAAGTATCCTCAAGAATAACTGTGCTTCTTAGACTTTCTGCTTCATTGCACTTTCCTCTGAAGTTTCCTATAGACTGCTAAGCTGCAATTATTATTTGCACCAAGTGTTGTGGACTTGAGTTTCTCTCTGCACCTGTTTTGAATCACCGTGTGATAATATAGACTTTACCACTTATAAAACTGTGTCCTGTAGTTGTCTTGTTCCACGCAAAGAGTCTCCTGAGTTATCCCCTATATTTATTACAACACTTCACCTGTGGGAAGATATACCATCTAGCTGCCATAACAGCACCCCAGCGGACCCCTAGCAGCGTCGGTCATCCTGACCGAGTACTACAGGTGACGTCACGAACATTATCCCATTAAAGACCTTTCCCCCATTTACAATGGACATCCCTAGAGCCACGGACCGGGTCAGCCACAATGACATCCTTACTGAGAATCGAAGTACCCGGTACCGAGTACACCACGGCCCTACAGGGGCACTCCATCTGCCCCTAATTCTTGGAAATGTTTGGACTCCAAGTTGGGTCTCCTTAATGTGTGTTGCCTGAATTTGTCAGTGCTCTCAAAGCACCAGGCCTACATCTGTAGCTCATCTACTTGTTACTGATCAATTTTTAAGCTAGAAATGGTAGTCCAGGCTCTGCCACATGCATCCAGCTGAATAGTTATACTATTTGTAATCTGGGTAAACTGATGCCACTTTTCCTGGTGTCTACCTAATATGAGCTGTTTTGGAAGCTTTTTGGCCCCCGTGAGACATTTGGTTTTGCCTCCCATTGAATTCAATGAGGTTCCGATAGGTTCGCTCATCTCTAATCAAAAGAACCTTTACAAATATATTTGCGTAGAAAATTTGTGAGTGCGACGTGTTCAATACTTTTTCCACAAGCTGTATGTTCCTAAATAAATCCTCTTAAGGAAATATAATGATATACACACTCTACAGCATTGTTTTGGAGTTGTGTGTATGATATGTGTGCTACATGTAAGCAATTCCTACTTATTCTTGTATCATTAAAAACAATGTGAATTGTGATATCCAGAATGGTTTTGTGGGGCCGGATGGAATTGGGGTTTTATATAAAAAAAATAGTAATTAAATAAAAAATATTACAACAGATTAGAATCTTCTTAGCACCCTTTCAGACTTAAGACTAAAGTTATTCAATTATTGCGAAACAGTTTGATCATGTAACATTAAGTTAAATAATTTTATATATTCTTGTTTTCATATTGCTGTAATTTTGTGTACTTTTGATTATTTGAGAATGGGAGGGCTATTCCTTATTCAAAAGGCATATATTAGACGAAATATTGTAGAATCATTGTGTGGTAGAAACCATGAAGCATACAAAATGTTGAAAGAGTTTCTTTTAGTTCCATGGTTAATAGTTCATTTAGTTGCTTAATGACTGAACTGTAATTAAGTTTATAATAAGAACAAGGGGGATAGTAAATGTCGAAGTCATCTATATATGTAAATGTCCTAGAACTAATTAGATTAGTTCAATATTTTATTACTTTATGTACGATTTTCTTTTGAAATGCGAAGCTTTCAGTAAGCATAGATGTCCAGAATGTTTAAGCATAACATTGATGATAATGATTGATTACATTTTCTAAACCTCACACCTATTAATTAAAAAAATTAATAACTTACCTTTGAGAAGCCAAAACCTGAAACTTGATGTAGACAGAAGGTTTATAATTTGGAGTGTGATGTTTATGTCTATGCATCACTGACTGAAATAAATATACATAATTAATGCTATTAAAATATATTTTATATTCTGCATATGATTGCATATATTTCCAAAACAATATTGATTAAAACCCATTAGGATGTGCAAATATATTGTTCATTGGACAATTAGATATTTAATTTTAGTTTTCAAATAATTAAAAGCATAGAGGACAAGCCATAATGCAACCTTGAATACTTAAAAACAAACATTTTAAAGCAAGTAAACAAATAATGATAAAAAGTTATAAAGAATGAAAAGAAAGTAAAATACTCTTTGAAATACTATTACTAATAATAATAATAAGAAGAAGAAGAACAACAAAAGAAGTAAATGAGTAGATTAGGCAGAAATGGCAAAGTTTCCTCTTTCGTTTAGCCCAAAATTTTTAGTGACTATGTACATGTACAGTGGCATGTAAAAGATTGAGAACCCCTGGTCAAAATTACTGTTATTGTGAAGAATTAAGCAAGATGAAATGATCTCTAAAAGGCCTAAAGTTAAAGATGACATATTTTCTTTGTATTTTAGGCAAAAAAATGTATTTTCATATTTTACATTTTACATCACAAAAACAAAAATAGGCCAATGCAAAAGTTTGGGCACCCTTTGAGATTTGTGTGCTCAGATATCTTCGACCACAGTTTCAGACCTTAATTAGCCTGTTACTATTATGCTTGATCACTATCATCATCAGGAAAGGCCCAGTGAATCAAATTTACCAGCTTTATAAAAATACAGCCTCCTTTAATCTTGTGCCAAAAAACTGCAGCCATGGGTCCTTCTAAGCAGCTGCCTAGTACTCTGAAAATTATAATGGTAAAGGCCCACAAAGAAGGAGAAGGCTATAAGAAGATAGCAAAACATTTTTAAGTTCCCCTTTCCTCAATTCAAAATGTATTTAAGAAATGGCAGTTAACAGGAACAGTTGAGATCAAGATAAGGTCTGGAAGACAAAGTACAATTTCATTAAGAGGTATTCGATGTGAATATTTTTCTGCCCAATGATGACAAAAGTATTCTCAGAGTGATACCTTTATTGGATAACCAGAAAATAATATATGCTGGAGGTGTGAACTGTATGGCCGTTACTACGGATGAGCAAATATTTCAATATTCGGTTCGGATTATGATCACCAAATTTGCAATATTCGCTAAATTTTTCGTAGAATAGTCACCGAACACAGCCGAATGTCAATGGAGTCAATAGAAGGCAAAAACAAACGCATACACAGCACCTTCCAACATGCCCAAAAACTTGCAAAACACATCAAATTAGGGGCAGACACAAGAAAAGAGGCCTAAATTCACCCACAGTGAAAATTTTAGAATGGCATTGCAGCAATGAGCCATGCAAAATAAGACGAGGTGAATGAGGCATCGGTGTATGCCTGCTGTGCTGGGAGCCCTGATACCGCATGCAACAGCTCAACCTGCTTTGATGCTCAGCAACACTTAGGTGGCACAAATATCAATTTCATAGACTATTATTGTCAGAAAAATATAAGGCTAGTAACACGGGTAGTGGAGGCCTGCTGGTCTTGGAGGCCTACTGCTACAGGCAACACACATTTAAAAACTGGAGAAAAAGACGCTTCAAATAAAAAGAGCAACATTTTAATACAAGTGTATATAGCAGTACAAAGCATCCTACAAGATTAGTTTTATAAAAAAGTTGAAAGATGTGCAAACGAGGAAAGAACATCGGGCCTGAATGCTCCCATCACATATTATAGTAGAATCGTATAGGTATTATAAGTAGTGTTGAGCAGTCCGATACCGCAAGTATCGGCCGATACTTGCGGTATCGGAATTCCGATACCGAGATCCGATACTTTTGTGGTATCGGGAATCGGTATCGGATCAATATTACTGTGTAAAATAAAGAATTAAAATAAAAAATATTGATATACTCACCTCTCCGGAGGCCCCTGGACATCACCGCTGGTAACCGGCAGCCTTCTTTGCTTAAAATGAGCGCGTTTAGGGCCTTCCATGACGTCACGGCTTCTGATTGGTCGCGTGCCGCTCATGTGACCGCCACGCGACCAATCACAAGCCGTGACGTCATTCTCAGGCCCTAAACTCCTCATTCTAGGAATTTAGGACCTGAGAATGACGTCGCGGCTTGTGATTGGTCGCGTGGCGGTCACATGAGCGGCACGCGACCAATCAGAAGCCGTGACGTCATGGAAGGCCCTAAACGCGCTCATTTTAAGCAAAGGAGGCTGCCGGTTACCAGCGGTGATGTCCAGGGGCCTCCAGAAAGGTGAGTATATCAATATTTTTTATTTTAATTCTTTATTTTACACAGTAATATGGATCCCAGGGCCTGAAGGAGAGTTTCCTCTCCTTCAGACCCTGGGAACCATCAGGATACCTTCCGATACTTGGTGTCCCATTGACTTGTATTGATATCGGGTATCGGTATTGACGATATCCGATACTTTTCGGGTATCGGCCGATACTATCCGATACCGATACTTTCAAGTATCGGACGGTATCGCTCAACACTAATTATAAGGTAAGGGGTGAGGTTAAGGTATTTAGTAGTCAACTTGATACATGAGTTAAATGGCCAGCAATTAAGTAACACCCAAAAAAGCGTATACCTTTTACCTATTAGATATGGGAGGAATCAGGCTGGTGCAGGATGATGGCAGACACCAACAAAGATGCACAATTTCACCACAGTAAAAATAGTATAATCGAGACCAACACGTACTCCACTACAGCCAACCCAATAGATGAAAACTGTAACGGGCAAGGTTGTGGAACCACTGTGCCGTATCCCTCTGAAAGCTTGGAGGGGTGTAACTAGGAGGCCTACCAAATCCGACCTCGGATAAGTGGCAGAGGGTGAAAACTGTGATGCAAGAATGGACAAGGAGGTGGCACCAGGTGCTACTCCAGAGCTGACTTACGTAGGGTGGTAGCTGACTGCTAAAGTGGGTAGGATGATAAGGCCTGAAGGAGGGATGATGTAACAGATGTAACTGAATGAAGTACAGAACAGCATTGGCAGGTGCAGGCTGGACCAGGTGTTACACAGATGGGCACTGACAGGTGCGGTCTTGGCTGGGTGTTAGGCAGATGGGCACTGGTAAGCGTGGGCTGGACCAGGTGTTACACAGATGGGCAAAGGCAGGTGTGGACGGGACCAGGTGTTACACAGATGTGTACTATCAGGTGCAGGCTGTGCCAGCTGATGGAAACAAGAACACAGACAGGTGCCCGCAGATGGGTACAGAGTAGACAAGCAGACGGGAGAACCTGGGGAACCAGTCACTTAGCAAGCATGCAAGGCAAGCTAACAACATTACTCAGACACCTCTATATTGGAGGAGGAGCCTTAAATAGAAGATGTCACCCAGTTATTGTCAGGGGACACCTTAGGCCTACATGCGTGGTCACTTTAAGAGGAAGGGAGTGTGTATGCACACCTTAAGCATAGTGAATGGGACTACAATTGAACCTTGGGAGACATCGACACATAGGGGGTAAAATGAAGAAGTTGCTTGTGAGTAGGAGACACTGAATGTCCTGTCTGTTATTTATGAGGAGATCCAACAAAGGGCCAAGTTTGTAATGCCATATGATCAGAAAGTCTGTAGTAAGAGGGGATGGTAAACTGTGTCAAAGGCAGATGCCAGGTCCAGGGGAAGGAGGAGGAAAAACTAGTTTGCTTGGATATGGCAGTAAGCAGGTCGTTAGTGACTTTAGTCAGGGCAGTTTCAGTGGAATGGTGTGGTGAAGCCAGATTATAAGCGGTCAAAGTGGGAGCAAGAGGAGAAGTAGGAGAACAGTTCAAAATGGACGTGTTGTTCCAGTAGTTTGGAGGCATAGTGGAGAAGTAAAATGGGGCAATAGTTAGACACAGAGGATGGATCTAGGGAGGGTTTTTTGAGGATGGGTGTGATCGAAGTATGTTTGAATCATGAGGGGAAGACACCAGTTGTTAGTGACAGGTTGAACTGTTGGGTTAGGTTTGGATTGAAGACTGTGGTAAGGTTTAGAATTAGGTTGAACGTTATTGGGTCAAGTTCACAGGTGTCGAGATGTGATTTGGAGAATAAAGAGCAAAGTTGATCTTCCATGATGGTGAAGATGGCTTTGGAGGAGGAGAGTTGAGAACTTTTGAGGAGGGGTTGTGGGGACTTTAAGCAAAAGCTGAATGGATGAATTAGAATTAATGTTGTTGGAGCATAATTATGACATGGTGGGGATATCTGAAACATGGCTGGATGAGAGCCATAACTGGGCTGTTAACTTACAGGGTTGTAGTCTGTTCAGAAATGAGAATTAAAGGAAGTAGGTAGTGATGAGGCATTAAATAAATACAGAAAATTAAATAAATTCTGTAAAAAGCAAATCAAGGCAACGAAGATTGAGTCAGAGAGACTCATTGCCAGAGAGAGTAAAAATAATCCCAAAATATTCTTTAACTACGTAAATAGTTTAGAAACTAAAAAATGATAGTGTTGGCCCCCTTAAAAATAGTCTGGGTGAAATGGTGGATGAGGATGAGGAAAAAGCCAATATGCTAAATCACTTTTTTTCATCAGTATTTACACAAGAAAATTCCATGGCAGACAATATGATCAGTGATAACACAAATTCCCCATTAAATGTCACCTGCTTAACCCAGCAGGAAGTACGGTGGCGTCTAAAAATCACTAAAATTGACAAATCTCCGAGCCCGGATGGGATACACCCCCGAGTACTGCAGGAATTAAGTACAGTCATTGATAGATCATTATTTTAAAATTAGGGTTGAGTGAAACGGATCGGACAAATTCAAAAATCGCCGACTTTCGGCAAAGTCGGGTTTCATGAAACCTGACCCGATCCTAGTGTGGGATCGGCCATGCGGTCTGCGATCTTCGCACCAAAGTCGCGTTTCATATGACACGTTCAGCGCTATTTCTCAGCCAATGAAGGAGGACGCAGAGTGTGGGCAGCGTGATGACATAGGACTCGGTCCCCAACATCTTAGAGAAGGGCATGACAGTGATTGGCTTTCTTTCTGCGGCGTCACAGGGGGTATAAAGGGGCGTGCACGCCGACTGCCATCTTACTTCTGCCGATCTTAGCATAGGGAGAGATTGCTGCAGCTTCGTCAGAAGAAGGGATGTAGTTAGGGAGGGAAGATTAACCCCCAAACCGCTTGTGCCGTAGCGATTTCCACTGTCCAACACCACCTTTTTTTGCAGGGACAGTGGAGGCTATTTTTTTGTGCATCAGCTCTGTAGCTTATTAGGCTGCCTTATAAGGCTCCCTGATAGCTGCATTGCTGTTTGCACGCTGCTGTGCAAACCAACTGCTTTTTTAAAAGCAAAAATCCTTTTGCTCCTTTCTGCAGTAATCTTGTTTATTTGTCCACACTTTTGTGTGCAGCAGTCCTTTTTGTTGCTGCCATACTTGTCCTGAGATCATTGTAGGGAGATGGAAATTGTACTACAGTCCTTGGATTTTTTCAGATATCTTCCAGCCACCTTCTGCCACTTACATTGTGTTGTGTTATACACTGGGCCTGAGTTGAGGTGCAGTCTCCCACCAAAAAAAGGGTGTTTATAATTGTCACAAAGTGGATATAGGTCAGTTCTGTTAGTTTGTCGCATATCAGCCAGCTACGTTCTGCCACTTACATTGTGTGGCGTTATACATTGGGCCTGAGTTGCGGTGCAGTCTCCCCCCAAAAAAGGGTGTTTCAAATTGTCACAAAGTGGATATACGTCAGTTCTGTTAGTTTGTCGTATATCAGCCAGCCACGTTCTGCCACTTACATTGTGTTGTGTTATACACTGGGCCTGAGTTGCGGTGCAGTCTCCCCCCAAAAAAGGGTGTTTCAAATTGTCACAAAGTGGATATACGTCAGTTCTGTTAGTTTGTCGTATATCAGCCAGCCACGTTCTGCCACTTACATTGTGTTGTGTTATACACTGGGCCTGAGTTGCGGTGCAGTCTCCCCCCAAAAAAAGGGTGTTTCAAATTGTCACAAAGTGGATATACGTCAGTTCTGTTAGTTTGTCGTATATCAGCCAGCCACGTTCTGCCACTTACATTGTGTGGCGTTATACATTGGGCCTGAGTTGTGGTGCAGTCTCCCCCCAAAAAAAGGGAGATTCAAATTGTTATAAAGTGGATATACGTCAATTCTGTTAGTTTGTCGTATATCAGCCTGCCATGTTCTGACACTTACATTGTGTTGTGTTATACACTGGGCCTGAGTTGTGGTGCAGTCTCCCCCCCAAAAAAGGGAGACTCAAATTGTCACAAAGTGGAGATATGTCAGTTCTGTTAGTTTGTCGTATATCAGCCAGCCACATTCTGCCACTTACATTGTGTTGTGTTTTACACTGGGCCTGAGTTGTGGTGCTGTATCCCCCCAAAAAAGGGAGATTGAAATTGTCACAAAGTGGATATATGTCAGTTCTGTTAGTTTGTCGTATATCAGCCAGCCACGTTCTGTCACTTACATTGTGTTGTGTTATACACTGGGCCTGAGTTGTGGGGCAGTCTCCCCAAAATAAAAAGGGAGATTTAAATTCTCAACAAGTTTATATACACCTTCTACCTTGTTTTACAGTACCATATAACGGTTGTTATTTTGGTAACATTTTCCCAAAAATGAGGAAGTCTGGAGGAAGAGGCCGTGGGCGGTCGTTGCCAGCTGGTACTGATGGTGGTGGTGGTGGTGGAGCATCTGGTGGTAGTGGGAAAAGCAAAATAGCACCTAAGGCTGGAGGTTTTGAGCCAGCGTCATCGACTGGCTACACAAGGCCTCGAAGGCTCTCTTATCTTGGAGTAGGAAAACCGCTTTTAAAGCCGGAGCAGCAGGAAAAAGTTTTGGCTTTCCTTGCAGACTCAGCCTCTAGCTCTTTCGCCTCCTCTTCAGAAAGTTCAAAATATAAAAGCAGCGAGTCGTCAGTGGATGCTCCCGGTCAGGAACAAGACGTTTCCTTGTGTCCTTCACCCAAACCAAAAGTGAAGGATGCGTCAGGCGACACTACAGGTTACTCCATGGAGCTCTTTACACATACCGTGCCTGGGTTAGAAAGGGAAATTGTTAAAAGCCCATTACAAGATGAATCGGACATGGAGTGCACTGATGCACAGCCACAGCTAGATTATTATGCTGTTTCATTGACTCAGATCACTAAATTGCCCTCGCAGTGTACTCAGCCAGAATCTGACCCTGATGAGACTATGGTGCCCCGTCCCGAACGCTATAGCACCTTACACGGTGACAAAGAGGAAGGTGCACATGACATTGAAGAGGAGGTGATAGATGACCCAGTTGTTGACCCAGATTGGCAGCCATTGGGGGAAGAGGGTGCCGCTGCCAGTAGCTCAGAAGCGGAGGAGGATGATCCGCAGCAGCCATCTACATCGCAACAGCTGTCATCTGGCAGGCCCGTATCAGGCCAAAAACGTGTGTCAAAAACAAAAACAGTTTTAGGACAGTGTGGCCATCCGGTGAAAGTAGCACAGCGTGCAATGCCTGGAAAGGTATTCGATAGTAGGAAGAGTGCAGTGTGGCAATTTTTCAACCAAGATCCGAATGATCAGTCAAAAGTTATCTGTAAGAAATGCTCAAAGACCTTTAGCAGAGGGAAGAAGCTTCAAAATTTAAATGCCTTGTGCATGCGTAGACATTTAACCAGCATGCACTTGCAAGCCTGGAATAACTACCAAACGTCCCATACCGTTGGTGCACCTGCTCAGAATGAGGGTAGTCAGCAACGCTACATTGCTTCCCTCACTGTAAGCCCACCGGCTAGTACACCACCAGCAGCAAATATGGTCGCAAGGCCAAAGCAGTCAGGGAATCACAAGGTTTTTGGTAGGAAACACTGTATGTAGGCCAACATCAAGAATACCATCACCAACCCTCTCTCAATCCGCCATGTCCACCACCACCACCACCACCGCTAGTTCCACCATATGCAGCTCTCCAGTCCACCTCACCCTGCAAGAGATTCTCGATAGGAAAAGAAAGTACTCATCCTCTCATCCGCGTACACAGGGATTGAATGCCCACATTGCTATACTAATCTCATTAGAGATGATGCCCTACCGGTTGGTTGAAAGCAAAGCTTTCAAAGACCTGATAGCCTACGCAGTACCTTGCTATGACCTACCCAGTCGGCACTTCTTTGCGAGAAAAGGCATCCCAGCCCTCCACCAGCATGTGAAAGACCGCATTGTCCATGCACTGAGGCACTCAGTCAGTGGTAAGGTGCACCTCACAACAGATGCATGGACCAGGAGGGCATGGCCAGGGACGTTACGTGTCCATCACGGCGCACTGGGTTAATGTGGTGGATGCAGGGTCCACAGGGGACAGCCATAGTGGGACAGTTCTGCCTAGCCCATGGTCTAGGAAACAGTTGGCTTTAGGCATTCGCCACCTCTCCTCCTCCAGAAGCAAAAGCTCATCCACAGAGCGCAGTTGCACGACCACTTCATCCAAAGCTGCCAGTGTTGCACACAAGGTGTCCCATTATCGAACAGCTAGTGGTAAGAGTCAGCAGGCTGTGTTACAAATGAAGTGTTTGGGCGACAACAGACACACCACAGAAGTACTGGCCGAGTACTTGCAGCAAGAAACTCAGTCAGGGCTGGACAGTGTACATCTTGAGGCAGGCAAGGTAGTCAGTGATAACGGAAGGAATTATATGGCTGCCATAGCCCTTTCAGAACTGAATCACATACCTTGCCTGGCTCACACCTTGAACCTGGTGGTGCAGTGCTTCCTGAAAAATTATCCGGGGTTACCAGCCCTGCTCCTGAAGGTGCAAAGACTTTGCTCGCACATCCGCCGGTCGCCCGTACACTCCAGACGTATGCTGAACCATCAGCGATCGCTGAATCTTCCCCAGCACCGCCTAATAATCGACGTTGCAACTAGGTGGAACTCCACACTGCACATGATTCAGAGGCTGTGCGAACAGAGGCATGCTGTAATTTATTTGTGGGAGGATACACATACACGGGCAGGCAGTTTGATGGCAGACATGGAGTTGTCTGCTGTGCAGTGGTCGAAGCTACAAGACCTCTGTCAAGTCCTTCAGTGTTTTCAGGAATGCACACGGCTGGTAAGTGCAGACGACGCCATCATAAGCATGAGCATACCACTAATGCGTCTGCTGATGCAAAGTTTGACGCACATTAAGGAGCAGGCGTCTGCAGCCGAGGAGGAGGGAAGCCTTGATAACAGTCAGCCATTGTCTGCTCAGGGAACTCTTCTGGACGAGGTGGCGGACGAAGAGGAGGAGGATGATGGGGATGAATATTTATGGAAGGAGGATGCTTCTCAGGGGGCAATAGAAACTGGTGGCGTTGCAAGGCCAGGTACAGGGTTTTTGCAGGACACAAGTGATGTTGATTTGCAAGAAAGTGCTCCTCAACCCAGCACAAGCAGTGAATTGACACCTGGAACATTGGCCCACATGGCTGAGTATGCCTTGCGTATCCTAAAAAGGGACCCCCGCATTATCAAAATGATGACCGATGACGATTACTGGTTGGCCTGCCTCCTGGATCCACGATATAAAGGAAAATTACAAAATATCATGCCACATGAGAACCTTGAGCAAATATTGGCTACCAAACAAGCAACTCTTGTAGACCGTTTGGTTCAGGCATTCCCAGCACACAGCTCCCGTGATGGTTCTCACACGAGCCATAGGGGGCAACATGGCAGAGGTGTTAGAGGTGCACAAATCCGAAGTGGCATTGGACAGAGGGGTTTTATGACCAGGTTGTGGAGTGATTTCGCAATGACTGCTGACACGACAGGTACTGCTGCACCGATTCAAAGTGACAGGAGACAGCATTTTTCCAGTATGGTTACGAACTACTTTTCCTCCCTCATTGATGTTCTCCCTCACAGGTCATTCCCCTTTGATTACTGGGCATCTAAAATAGACACCTGGCCTGAATTGGCAGAATATGCATTACAGGAGCGTGTTTGCCCTACTGCTAGTGTGCTATCCGAAAGAGTCTTCAGTGCTGCTGGTTCAATACTGACCGAAAAAAGGACACGTCTGGCTACCCAAAATGTCGATGATCTAACCTTCATTAAAATGAACCATTCATGGATTTCAAATTATTTGGCCCCACCTTTCCCTGCTGACATGTAGCTTGCCTGAAAAATGTCTTGCTTTTGGCCTCCTCTTACTGACTGCTTCAATTCCTCCATTTGCAGCTGCTGAATGTCCACCATAGGATACTTTTAAACCTCCCTAAATGGGCTGACTCCCCCCACAGGGCCGTGGTCACCACCTGGCGCAAGCACCCGTGTGAGTGCCGTTTGCCTGAACAGGTGGGTGTGCCCACTCTTGGGCGATAGCACTGGCACAGGGTCTCTCATAGTACAATGAAGTGTCTCTGACGGTGGTGGTGCACAACCAACGTCAGACACACCGTCGTAATATGAGGGGCCCTGTGCCAGTACCGCCGCCCACGCTAGAGTGTTCCCCCCCAGCTTGAACAGTGCTCTACCACTTGCAATACTTACCTCTCCCTGCTCCACCACTGTGTAGTCTCTGCTGTTAAATCCTTCAATGGCACTGCCAATACAAATTTGTTGAAATGATAGATGATAGTTAAAATATACAGGGGCCCAGGCATCCATTTAGACCAGTTAATACTTTGCGCCTACTACCACTGTCTGCTACTCAGCAGAGGAGCCCACCCCTGTACCAAGCTATGCCACCTGTTGATTTATGAACAATTTTTTGGCAGACATTTAGCCTACTTAATTATTTGGGCCTACTAACTGTGTCAGGCTCTCATTACAGTTGTCCTCCGATGAACAAAGCAATGCCGCCAGTTTAGTCCTGTTACCAATTTTGAACTGCATTTAGCCTCCTTACTTATTTGGGCCTACTCACTGTGTCAGCCTCTCCTTACAGTTGTCCTCTGCTGAACAAAGCAATGCTGCCTGGTTAGTCCTGTTACCAATTTTGAACTGCATTTAGCCTCCTTACTTATTTGGGCCTACTCACTGTGTCAGCCTCTCCTTACAGTTGTCCTCTGCTGAACAAAGCAATGCCGCCTGGTTAGTCCTGTTACCAATTTTGAACTGCATTTAGCCTACTTACTTATTTTGGCTTACTCACTGTGTCAGCCTCTCTTTACAGTTGTCCTCCGCTGAACAAAGCAATGCTGCCAGTTTAGTCCTGTTACCAATTTTTAACTGAATTAAGCCTACTTACTTATTTGGGCCTACTCACTGTGTCAGCCTCTCATTACAGTTGTCCTCCACTGAACAAAGCAATACCGCCTGTTTAGTCTTGCTACCAATTTTGAACTGCATTTAGCCTACTTACTTATTTGGGCCTACTCACTGTGTCAGTCTCTCATTACAGCTGTCCTCCACTGAACAAAGTAATGCCGCCTGTTTAGTCCTGTTACCAATTTTGAACTGCATTTAGCCTACTTACTTATTTGAGCCTACTCACTGTGTCAGCCTCTCATTACAGTTGTCCTCCACTGAACAAAGTAATGCTGCCTGTTTAGTCCTGCTACCAATTTTGAACTGCATTTAGCCTACTTACTTATTTGGGCCTACTCACTGTGTCAGCCTCTCATTACAGTTGTCCTCCACTGAACAAAGCAATGCCGCCTGGTTAGTCCTGTTACCAATTTTGAACTGCATTTAGCCTACTTACTTATTTTGGCTTACTCACTGTGTCAGCCTCTCTTTACAGTTGTCCTCCGCTGAACAAAGCAATGCCGCCTGGTTAGTCCTGTTACCAATTTTGAACTGCATTTAGCCCACTTTATTATTTGGGCCTATATCTGTGTTTCCTCCTCATCCTGCCCATTGCCCAGCCACTGCTAGATGAGTCTGCTGGTACATTGACCCAGACCACTACATTCCCCTTGCACTCTACACAGCCAGAATCTGACCCTTCTAAAAGTCAGGTTCCCCTTCCCGCATACTATACCACCTTACACGGGGACAAAGAGGAAGGTGCAGATGAAAGTGCAGGTTCCTTCATCAGGTGGGGGGCATACTTGTTGGCGATGTCACTGGCACAGGGCCTCTCATAGTACGCAAAAGTCTCTGCCGGTGGAAGGCACCACCTGCCATCAAACACACTGCTGTACTATGAGGGGCCCTGTGCCAGTGCCAATGCCAACGAGTGGGCCCCCACTGCTTGCTCAGGATCACAGCACTTGCAAAGTTGAAAAACTTACCTCTCCCTGCTCCACCGCTGTGACGTATTCCGCGTTTCCTGGGCCAACGAAAATCTTGAGCCAGCCCTACCCCCCCACAACTTTAGCCAAATGACCCCCAGTTTTCAATGCCTATCTATTATTATAAAGTAAATTAGATTGACAAGCCTCAGTAATAAGAATTGATGTTTTTGGCATTAAAATGGGCACTGTATTTGTTTTCCTGTCCTCTACTCACTGCCGACTTTGATTCCCCAATGACTTGCATTGGGTTTCGTGTTTCAGTCGGCCCGACTTTACGCAATAATCGGTCGATTTCACCAGACCTGACTTTTGGAAAAGTCGGGTTTCGTGAAACCGGACTCGATCTGAAAAAAGTAAAAGTCACTCAACTCTATTTTTAATCTTTAAAGACTCCATAATAACAGGGTCTGTACCACAGGACTGGCGTGTAGCAAATGTGGTGCCAATATTCAAAAAGGGGACAAAAACTGAACTCGAAAATTATAGGCCAGTAAGCTTAACCTCTACTGTGGGTAAAATCCTGGAGCGTATTCTAAGAGATGCTATGCTGGAGTATCTGAAGAGGAATAACCTCATGACCCAATATCAGCATGGGTTTACTAGGGACCGTTCCTGTCAGACTAATCTGATCAGTTTCTAAGAAGAGGTGAGTTCTGGACTGGACCAAGGGAACCCAGTGGATGTAGTGTATATGGACTTTTCAAAAGCTTTTGATACGGTGCCACACAAAAGGTTGATACATAAAATGAGAATAATGGGGATAGGGGAAAATATGTGTAAGTGGGTTAAGAGCTGGCTCAGGGATGGGAAACAAAGGGTGGTTATTAATGGAGCACACTCGAACTGGGTCGCGGTTAGCAGTGGGGTACCACAGGGGTCAGTATTGGGCCCTCTTCTTTTTAACATATTTATTAATGACCTTGTAGGGGGCATACAGAGTAGAATTTCAATATTTGCAGACAACACTAAACTCTGCAGGGTAATCAATACAGAGGAGGACAATTTTATATTACAGGCTGATTTATGTAAACTAGAAGCTTGGGCTGATAAATGGCAAATGAGCTTTAATGGGGATAAATATAAGGTCATGTACTTGGGTAGATGTAATAAGATGTATAACTATGTGCTAAATTCTAAAACTCTGGGCAAAACCGTCAATGAAAAAGACCTGGGAGTATGGTGGATGACAAACTCATATTTAGTGGCTAGTGTTGAGCGATACTTTCCGATATCGGAAAGTATCGGTATCGGAAAGTATCGGCCGATACCGTCAAAATATCGGATCCAATCCGATACCGATACCCGATCCCAATGCAAGTCAATGGGACGAAAATATCGGAATTAAAATAAACCCTTAATAAACTTGTAGGTTCATTCTACATGAAGGAAAACAACTAAGAATAATGTAGGATGTATTGGGGGACGTGGCGGAGATATTAAAGGGACAGAGGTTTAGCCCAATGTAATAGAATAGCAGGATTTTTTATTTTTTTTTATGAAGTTCGGCGTTAGAAAGAATTTGACTATGTTATTTTTTTTTTTTTTTATGTCAGATATTGATGTTTCACTACTTCCACGCCCTTCACCTTCTTTTTTACTTCTCCCACGCTTTCTTCTTAATTATCCTCATCATCAGCTTCTTTGACATCAACTTCTTCACCTTATTCATCTTCTTCTTCATCTTCTACCTATTATTTTTTGGGTTACATTGTTCATATTCTTTTTATTTTACTATTATCTTCATCATATTCAACTTCTTCATCATATTCTTATTTGTGACAGGCATTCCCGTAGTTGTTATCTATAAAAGTTTGAAGATTACACCTTCCGTTCTGCCTGTCACAAACCAGTTACATTTGTCCGCGTTCAGTTTGGCCTGCAGCATCAGGCTTTATCCAGGGGCACCACGAGGAGGAACGGACTCACCCCCATACACTGCTTAGTCTTCTTCTGCTTATAATTTACATAATATTTTTTTGCTCTGATATTTTGTGTTATGCTTAATGTCCTTCTGCTCTTTGTTCTGCAGCCTCTTGTTCTTCTGCTTCTCGGTCTTCCAGGTCGTCGTCGTCTCCAGGGTCGTCGTCTCCGGGGTCGTCGTCATCGGGGTGGTCTCCGGGGTCGTCGTCATCGGGGTGGTCTTCAGGGTCATCGTCTCCAGGGTCGTCGTCATCACGGTGGTTGTCGTCTCTGGTGTCGTCGTCATCTTAGGGGTGTTCTTCCGGGTCATCGTGTTTAGTCTCTTGAACTTGGAAATGTAGCAGAAGGTACAAGAAGGCTGAGAAAATGCCGAGAACCAGCTGATGGAACTGGAACTCGGATGGCTACCCGAAGGTCCAAGAGCCAATGGAACTACCGAGGACCAGCTGACGTTACTGGAACCCGGTTACTAAGCAGGAGGTACCCGTGCCTGAAAGCACTACCAAGGACCACCTGACGTTGGTGGAACTCGGATACCCAGAGGGAGGCACCTAAGCCAAAGGCTCTGCCCGGAACCAGCTGACGGTACTGGAACCAGGATGGGGAGCAGAAGGTACAAGAGCAAAAGACACTGCCGAGAACCAGCTGACGGTGCTGGAACCCGGATGGGTAGCCGAAGGTCCAAGAGCCAATGGAACTACCGAGGACCAGCTGACGTTACTGGAACCCGGTTACTAAGCAGGAGGTACCCGTGCCTGAAAGCACTACCAAGGACCACCTGACGTTGGTGGAACTCGGATACCCAGAGGGAGGCACCTAAGCCAAAGGCTCTGCCCGGAACCAGCTGACGGTACTGGAACCAGGATGTGGAGCAGAAGGTACAAGAGCAAGTGTCTGCGTGGCTTTTGCAGGACACGTTGCCGGCTGCACAGCAGGGGAACAGCTGGCGGTGCTGGACCCCACTGACACATTGGCGAGGTGTTTGGCTCTGTGCAGCCAGCACTTCCGGACAGCAACGAGCGGTGTTGTAGCCCGGGCTCTGCAGGGGGAGCAGAGTGTAGGCCGAAGCCTACTTGAACCAATTTCAAAGGTAACCTTTAACCCCCCCTCAGGGGTTAGAAAGTAGAAGAGCCACAGCTTATGCAGCAGTAGTGCTGCACAAGTCAAAGGTTGCTCTTTTAATTTCGCTCCTTGCACACGCTGAATGAAACACGTATAACATTTAGCCCTTTATACAGTCAAACTGTGTTGGAGGCGCGAGTTCCCTTTGTAATGAGACGCAGCACAGATGTCAAGAATCCCACCTTGGTGCTGGGTGCAGCCTCCTGAGCGTTGTTATTTGCTGTACAGGAGTCTGCGCTGTCGTGTTATCCCCTGGCCTAGCGCCGTTAGCGCTGCCCATCTTCTGACCTCATTTAATGTTGGCCGGTGCGGTTCGCGATGCCCATGAATCACAGCCCCGCAGTGTATTGACATAGTTTAAACACTGCGGGGCTGGGATTCATGGCCTGGCGCAGTACATATGTTCGCCTCTCGCTTGGGTTCTTACACCCGCTTCAGACTATGCGGCGTCATCTGATCCCTTATCGCATGCCACGGCCATGAAGCCGCACAGTCCGAAGAAGGCGGAAGGAGAGGAGGGACAGGCGAACTGATGCACTGATCCTGCCCATCAATCACACCCTCGCAGTCCCAATAAATAAGACACCGAGGGGCGTTGTGTGGGTCAGGGCGGCCGCAGAGGCGCAGGCAGCCAAACCATGATGCCAGAAGACGGGCAGCGCTACCAAGGGGGTTGCAGCGTGTCATTACAAAGGAAAGTCACACCACCGGGACGGTTAAATGGTCACACAGAGGACACATTGCAGACGTGTTTTCAGTTCCACATGTGCGAGGAGAATACGTTTCTGAGCCACCTTGCACACATGCAGCATTACCGCTGTACAAGGTGGCTGGATAACGTAAAAACGCCTGGGGGAGGGGGGACAGGTTCCCTTCAATTTCAGTTCTTGTGTCTGCGTGGCTTTTGCAGGACACGTTGCCGGCTGCACAGCAGGGGAACAGCTGGCGGTGCTGGACCCCACTGACACATTGGCTGGTGTTTTTCTCTGTGCAGCTAGCACATCTGGGCAAAAACTGGCGGTGTGTTAGAGCCCAGGGACAGCAGGAGGAGGAGCAGGAGGAGGAGGAGCAGGGGGAGGGGAGTGTAGGCCGAAGCCTGCACAGGCGGCAGCTTTGGGTGTGTTGTGTCTGCGTGACTTTTGCAGGACACGTTGCCGGCTACACAGCAGGGGAACAGCTGGCGGTGCTGGACCCCACTGACACATTGGCGAGGTGTTTGGCTCTGTGCAGCCAGCACTTCCGGACAGCAACTAGCGTTGTTGGAGCCCGGGCTCTGCAGGTGGAGCAGAGTGTAGGCCGAAGCCTAATTGAACCGATTTCAAAAGTCACCTTTAACCCCCCCTCAGGGGTTACAAAGTAGAAGAGCCACAGCTTATGCAGCAGCAGTGCTGCGCAAGTCAAAGGTTGCTCTTGTAATTTTTCTCCTTGCACACGCTGAATGGAACACGTATAACATTCAGCCCTTTAGACAGTCAAACTGTGTAATGGAGGCGAGAGTTCCCTTTGTAATGAGACGCAGCACAGGTGTCAAGAATCCCACCTTGGTGCTGGGTGCAGCCTCCCGAGCGTTGTTATTTGCTGTACAGGAGTCTGCGCTGTCGTGTTATCCCCTGGCCTAGCGCCGTTAGCGCTGCCCATCTTCTGACCTCATTTAATGTTGGCCGGTGCGGTTCGCGATGCCCATGAATCACAGCCCCGCAGTGTATTGACATAGTTTAAACACTGCGGGGCTGGGATTCATGGCCTGGCGCAGTACATATGTTCGCCTCTCGCTTGGGTTCTTACACCCGCTTCAGACTATGCGGCGTCATCTGATCCCTTATCGCATGCCACGGCCATGAAGCCGCACAGTCCGAAGAAGGCGGAAGGAGAGGAGGGACAGGCGAACTGATGCACTGATCCTGCCCATCAATCACACCCTCGCAGTCCCAATAAATAAGACACCGAGGGGCGTTGTGTGGGTCAGGGCGGCCGCAGAGGCGCAGGCAGCCAAACCATGATGCCAGAAGACGGGCAGCGCTACCAAGGGGGTTGCAGCGTGTCATTACAAAGGAAAGTCACACCACCGGGACGGTTAAATGGTCACACAGAGGACACATTGCAGACGTGTTTTCAGTTCCACATGTGCGAGGAGAATACGTTTCTGAGCCACCTTGCACACATGCAGCATTACCGCTGTACAAGGTGGCTGGATAACGTAAAAACGCCTGGGGGAGGGGGGACAGGTTCCCTTCAATTTCAGTTCTTGTGTCTGCGTGGCTTTTGCAGGACACGTTGCCGGCTGCACAGCAGGGGAACAGCTGGCGGTGCTGGACCCCACTGACACATTGGCTGGTGTTTTTCTCTGTGCAGCTAGCACATCTGGGCAAAAACTGGCGGTGTGTTAGAGCCCAGGGACAGCAGGAGGAGGAGCAGGAGGAGGAGGAGCAGGGGGAGGGGAGTGTAGGCCGAAGCCTGCACAGGCGGCAGCTTTGGGTGTGTTGTGTCTGCGTGACTTTTGCAGGACACGTTGCCGGCTACACAGCAGGGGAACAGCTGGCGGTGCTGGACCCCACTGACACATTGGCGAGGTGTTTGGCTCTGTGCAGCCAGCACTTCCGGACAGCAACTAGCGTTGTTGGAGCCCGGGCTCTGCAGGTGGAGCAGAGTGTAGGCCGAAGCCTAATTGAACCGATTTCAAAAGTCACCTTTAACCCCCCCTCAGGGGTTACAAAGTAGAAGAGCCACAGCTTATGCAGCAGCAGTGCTGCGCAAGTCAAAGGTTGCTCTTGTAATTTTTCTCCTTGCACACGCTGAATGGAACACGTATAACATTCAGCCCTTTAGACAGTCAAACTGTGTAATGGAGGCGAGAGTTCCCTTTGTAATGAGACGCAGCACAGGTGTCAAGAATCCCACCTTGGTGCTGGGTGCAGCCTCCCGAGCGTTGTTATTTGCTGTACAGGAGTCTGCGCTGTCGTGTTATCCCCTGGCCTAGCGCCGTTAGCGCTGCCCATCTTCTGACCTCATTTAATGTTGGCCGGTGCGGTTCGCGATGCCCATGAATCACAGCCCCGCAGTGTATTGACATAGTTTAAACACTGCGGGGCTGGGATTCATGGCCTGGCGCAGTACATATGTTCGCCTCTCGCTTGGGTTCTTACACCCGCTTCAGACTATGCGGCGTCATCTGATCCCTTATCGCATGCCACGGCCATGAAGCCGCACAGTCCGAAGAAGGCGGAAGGAGAGGAGGGACAGGCGAACTGATGCACTGATCCTGCCCATCAATCACACCCTCGCAGTCCCAATAAATAAGACACCGAGGGGCGTTGTGTGGGTCAGGGCGGCCGCAGAGGCGCAGGCAGCCAAACCATGATGCCAGAAGACGGGCAGCGCTACCAAGGGGGTTGCAGCGTGTCATTACAAAGGAAAGTCACACCACCGGGACGGTTAAATGGTCACACAGAGGACACATTGCAGACGTGTTTTCAGTTCCACATGTGCGAGGAGAATACGTTTCTGAGCCACCTTGCACACATGCAGCATTACCGCTGTACAAGGTGGCTGGATAACGTAAAAACGCCTGGGGGAGGGGGGACAGGTTCCCTTCAATTTCAGTTCTTGTGTCTGCGTGGCTTTTGCAGGACACGTTGCCGGCTGCACAGCAGGGGAACAGCTGGCGGTGCTGGACCCCACTGACACATTGGCTGGTGTTTTTCTCTGTGCAGCTAGCACATCTGGGCAAAAACTGGCGGTGTGTTAGAGCCCAGGGACAGCAGGAGGAGGAGCAGGAGGAGGAGGAGCAGGGGGAGGGGAGTGTAGGCCGAAGCCTGCACAGGCGGCAGCTTTGGGTGTGTTGTGTCTGCGTGACTTTTGCAGGACACGTTGCCGGCTACACAGCAGGGGAACAGCTGGCGGTGCTGGACCCCACTGACACATTGGCGAGGTGTTTGGCTCTGTGCAGCCAGCACTTCCGGACAGCAACTAGCGTTGTTGGAGCCCGGGCTCTGCAGGTGGAGCAGAGTGTAGGCCGAAGCCTAATTGAACCGATTTCAAAAGTCACCTTTAACCCCCCCTCAGGGGTTACAAAGTAGAAGAGCCACAGCTTATGCAGCAGCAGTGCTGCGCAAGTCAAAGGTTGCTCTTGTAATTTTTCTCCTTGCACACGCTGAATGGAACACGTATAACATTCAGCCCTTTAGACAGTCAAACTGTGTAATGGAGGCGAGAGTTCCCTTTGTAATGAGACGCAGCACAGGTGTCAAGAATCCCACCTTGGTGCTGGGTGCAGCCTCCCGAGCGTTGTTATTTGCTGTACAGGAGTCTGCGCTGTCGTGTTATCCCCTGGCCTAGCGCCGTTAGCGCTGCCCATCTTCTGACCTCATTTAATGTTGGCCGGTGCGGTTCGCGATGCCCATGAATCACAGCCCCGCAGTGTATTGACATAGTTTAAACACTGCGGGGCTGGGATTCATGGCCTGGCGCAGTACATATGTTCGCCTCTCGCTTGGGTTCTTACACCCGCTTCAGACTATGCGGCGTCATCTGATCCCTTATCGCATGCCACGGCCATGAAGCCGCACAGTCCGAAGAAGGCGGAAGGAGAGGAGGGACAGGCGAACTGATGCACTGATCCTGCCCATCAATCACACCCTCGCAGTCCCAATAAATAAGACACCGAGGGGCGTTGTGTGGGTCAGGGCGGCCGCAGAGGCGCAGGCAGCCAAACCATGATGCCAGAAGACGGGCAGCGCTACCAAGGGGGTTGCAGCGTGTCATTACAAAGGAAAGTCACACCACCGGGACGGTTAAATGGTCACACAGAGGACACATTGCAGACGTGTTTTCAGTTCCACATGTGCGAGGAGAATACGTTTCTGAGCCACCTTGCACACATGCAGCATTACCGCTGTACAAGGTGGCTGGATAACGTAAAAACGCCTGGGGGAGGGGGGACAGGTTCCCTTCAATTTCAGTTCTTGTGTCTGCGTGGCTTTTGCAGGACACGTTGCCGGCTGCACAGCAGGGGAACAGCTGGCGGTGCTGGACCCCACTGACACATTGGCTGGTGTTTTTCTCTGTGCAGCTAGCACATCTGGGCAAAAACTGGCGGTGTGTTAGAGCCCAGGGACAGCAGGAGGAGGAGCAGGAGGAGGAGGAGCAGGGGGAGGGGAGTGTAGGCCGAAGCCTGCACAGGCGGCAGCTTTGGGTGTGTTGTGTCTGCGTGACTTTTGCAGGACACGTTGCCGGCTACACAGCAGGGGAACAGCTGGCGGTGCTGGACCCCACTGACACATTGGCGAGGTGTTTGGCTCTGTGCAGCCAGCACTTCCGGACAGCAACTAGCGTTGTTGGAGCCCGGGCTCTGCAGGTGGAGCAGAGTGTAGGCCGAAGCCTAATTGAACCGATTTCAAAAGTCACCTTTAACCCCCCCTCAGGGGTTACAAAGTAGAAGAGCCACAGCTTATGCAGCAGCAGTGCTGCGCAAGTCAAAGGTTGCTCTTGTAATTTTTCTCCTTGCACACGCTGAATGGAACACGTATAACATTCAGCCCTTTAGACAGTCAAACTGTGTAATGGAGGCGAGAGTTCCCTTTGTAATGAGACGCAGCACAGGTGTCAAGAATCCCACCTTGGTGCTGGGTGCAGCCTCCCGAGCGTTGTTATTTGCTGTACAGGAGTCTGCGCTGTCGTGTTATCCCCTGGCCTAGCGCCGTTAGCGCTGCCCATCTTCTGACCTCATTTAATGTTGGCCGGTGCGGTTCGCGATGCCCATGAATCACAGCCCCGCAGTGTATTGACATAGTTTAAACACTGCGGGGCTGGGATTCATGGCCTGGCGCAGTACATATGTTCGCCTCTCGCTTGGGTTCTTACACCCGCTTCAGACTATGCGGTGTCATCTGATCCCTTATCGCATGCCACGGCCATGAAGCCGCACAGTCCGAAGAAGGCGGAAGGAGAGGAGGGACAGGCGAACTGATGCACTGATCCTGCCCATCAATCACACCCTCGCAGTCCCAATAAATAAGACACCGAGGGGCGTTGTGTGGGTCAGGGCGGCCGCAGAGGCGCAGGCAGCCAAACCATGATGCCAGAAGACGGGCAGCGCTACCAAGGGGGTTGCAGCGTGTCATTACAAAGGAAAGTCACACCACCGGGACGGTTAAATGGTCACACAGAGGACACATTGCAGACGTGTTTTCAGTTCCACATGTGCGAGGAGAATACGTTTCTGAGCCACCTTGCACACATGCAGCATTACCGCTGTACAAGGTGGCTGGATAACGTAAAAACGCCTGGGGGAGGGGGGACAGGTTCCCTTCAATTTCAGTTCTTGTGTCTGCGTGGCTTTTGCAGGACACGTTGCCGGCTGCACAGCAGGGGAACAGCTGGCGGTGCTGGACCCCACTGACACATTGGCTGGTGTTTTTCTCTGTGCAGCTAGCACATCTGGGCAAAAACTGGCGGTGTGTTAGAGCCCAGGGACAGCAGGAGGAGGAGCAGGAGGAGGAGGAGCAGGGGGAGGGGAGTGTATGCCGAAGCCTGCACAGGCGGCAGCTTTGGGTGTGTTGTGTCTGCGTGACTTTTGCAGGACACGTTGCCGGCTACACAGCAGGGGAACAGCTGGCGGTGCTGGACCCCACTGACACATTGGCGAGGTGTTTTTCTCTGTGCAGCTAGCAGTACCGGGCCCCAACTGGCGGTGTTGGAGCCCAGGGTCAGCAGGAGGAGCAGGGGGAGCGGAGTGTAGGCCGAAGCCTGCACTCGAGCAAGTTGAAAGGAAACCTTTAACCCCCCCCCCCCCCCAGGCGTTTGTAGCTGAAAGAGCCATTGTGTACAGCACTAATGCTGGAAAAGGTAAACTTAGCTCTTTTAATTATGGTCCTTGCACATGCGGAACCTAACAGTTATGAAATGTGTCCCCTCACAGCGTTAAACCGTCCGGTAGGTGGAACTTTCCTTTGTCGTGTGACGCAGCACAGCCATCATTTTTACCCCCTTGGCGCCGTGCGCCGCCTCCTCAGCGTTGTTTTAATCTGTCCCGGAGCCTGGGCTGTTAGGTTAGCCCTTGGCCATGCACACATTTTGCGCTGCCCGTCTTCTGACATCATTTGGTGTCAGGCTGGCTGCGCCTGTGCGGGTGCGCTGGCCGAGATCCCGCCTCGCAGTGTCGTCTAATGTAATCCCACCGCGGGCCTGTGATCCGTGCCCGTGCGCAGTGCATATCCTCTCCTCTCACTCCCCTCCCTACGGCTTTTTCAGACTGTGCGGTGTCACGGCCGTGGCATGCTATTAGGGACCAGCTGACATCGCACAGTCTGAAGAAGCCGTAGGGAGGGGAGTGAGAGGAGAGGATATGCACTGCGCACGGGCACGGATCACAGGCCCGCGGTGGGATTACATTAGACGACACTGCGAGGCGGGATCTCGGCCAGCGCACCCGCACAGGCGCAGCCAGCCTGACACCAAATGAGGTCAGAAGACGGGCAGCGCAACATGTGTGCATGGCCAAGGGCTAACCTAACAGCGCAGGCTCCGGGACAGATTAAAACAACGCTGAGGAGGCGGCGCACGGCGCCAAGGGGGTAAAAATGATGGCTGTGCTGCGTCACACGACAAAGGAAAGTTCCACCTACCGGACGGTTTAACGCTGTGTGGGGACACATTTCATAAGTGTTTGGTTCAGCATGTGCAAGGAGCATCACGAAAAGAGGCACTTTTTCCCTTTGCATCATTACTGCTGCACAAGGTGGCTCCTTCAGTAACAAACGCCTGTGGGGGGGGGGGGGGTCAGGTTCCCTTACATTTAACTTGTTGTGCCTGCGTGGCGGTCGCAGTACACGTTGCCGTATACACAGCAGGGGAACAGCTGGCGGTGCTGAACCCCACTAACACATTGGCGAGGTGTTTGGCTCTGTGCGTACAGCACTTCTGGACGGCAACTGGCGGTGTTGGAGCCCAGGGGCAGGTGGAGGAGGAGGAGGTTGGAGGAGGTAGGAGGAGGTAGGAGGGATTGCCACACACACAGCAGGGGAACAGCTGACGTTACTGAACCCCAATAACAGAGGAGGGACTGTTGACTGTGCGTACAGCACTTCTGGATGGCAACTGGCGGTGTTGGAGCCCAGGGGCAGGTGGAGGAGGAGGAGGTTGGAGGAGGTAGGAGGAGGTAGGAGGGATTGCCACACACACAGCAGGGGAACAGCTGACGTTACTGAACCCCAATAACAGAGGAGGGACTGTTGACTGTGCGTACAGCACTTCTGGACGGCAACTGGCGGTGTTGGAGCCCAGGGGCAGGTGGAGGAGGAGGAGGTTGGAGGAGGTAGGAGGAGGTAGGAGGGATTGCCACACACACAGCAGGGGAACAGCTGACGTTACTGAACCCCAATAACAGAGGAGGGACTGTTGACTGTGCGTACAGCACTTCTGGACGGCAACTGGCGGTGTTGGAGCCCAGGGACGGGTGGAGGAGGAGGAGGTAGGAGGAGGTAGGAGGGATTGCCACACACACAGCAGGGGAACAGCTGACGTTACTGAACCCCAATAACAGAGGAGGGACTGTTGACTGTGCGTACAGCACTTCTGGACGGCAACTGGCGGTGTTGGAGCCCAGGGACGGGTGGAGGAGGAGGAGGTTGGAGGAGGTAGGAGGGATTGCCACACACACAGCAGGGGAACAGCTGACGTTACTGAACCCCAATAACAGAGGAGGGACTGTTGACTGTGCGTACAGCACTTCTGGACGGCAACTGGCGGTGTTGGAGCCCAGGGGCAGGTGGAGGAGGAGGAGGTTGGAGGAGGTAGGAGGAGGTAGGAGGGATTGCCACACACACAGCAGGGGAACAGCTGACGTTACTGAACCCCAATAACAGAGGAGGGACTGTTGACTGTGCGTACAGCACTTCTGGACGGCAACTGGCGGTGTTGGAGCCCAGGGACGGGTGGAGGAGGAGGAGGTAGGAGGAGGTAGGAGGGATTGCCACACACACAGCAGGGGAACAGCTGACGTTACTGAACCCCAATAACAGAGGAGGGACTGTTGACTGTGCGTACAGCACTTCTGGACGGCAACTGGCGGTGTTGGAGCCCAGGGACGGGTGGAGGAGGAGGAGGTAGGAGGAGGTAGGAGGGATTGCCACACACACAGCAGGGGAACAGCTGACGTTACTGAACCCCAATAACAGAGGAGGGACTGTTGACTGTGCGTACAGCACTTCTGGACGGCAACTGGCGGTGTTGGAGCCCAGGGACGGGTGGAGGAGGAGGAGGTTGGAGGAGGTAGGAGGGATTGCCACACACACAGCAGGGGAACAGCTGACGTTACTGAACCCCAATAACAGAGGAGGGACTGTTGACTGTGCGTACAGCACTTCTGGACGGCAACTGGCGGTGTTGGAGCCCAGGGGCAGGTGGAGGAGGAGGAGGTTGGAGGAGGTAGGAGGAGGTAGGAGGGATTGCCACACACACAGCAGGGGAACAGCTGACGTTACTGAACCCCAATAACAGAGGAGGGACTGTTGACTGTGCGTACAGCACTTCTGGACGGCAACTGGCGGTGTTGGAGCCCAGGGACGGGTGGAGGAGGAGGAGGTAGGAGGAGGTAGGAGGGATTGCCACACACACAGCAGGGGAACAGCTGACGTTACTGAACCCCAATAACAGAGGAGGGACTGTTGACTGTGCGTACAGCACTTCTGGACGGCAACTGGCGGTGTTGGAGCCCAGGGACGGGTGGAGGAGGAGGAGGTTGGAGGAGGTAGGAGGGATTGCCACACACACAGCAGGGGAACAGCTGACGTTACTGAACCCCAATAACAGAGGAGGGACTGTTGACTGTGCGTACAGCACTTCTGGACGGCAACTGGCGGTGTTGGAGCCCAGGGGCAGGTGGAGGAGGAGGAGGTTGGAGGAGGTAGGAGGAGGTAGGAGGGATTGCCACACACACAGCAGGGGAACAGCTGACGTTACTGAACCCCAATAACAGAGGAGGGACTGTTGACTGTGCGTACAGCACTTCTGGACGGCAACTGGCGGTGTTGGAGCCCAGGGACGGGTGGAGGAGGAGGAGGTAGGAGGAGGTAGGAGGGATTGCCACACACACAGCAGGGGAACAGCTGACGTTACTGAACCCCAATAACAGAGGAGGGACTGTTGACTGTGCGTACAGCACTTCTGGACGGCAACTGGCGGTGTTGGAGCCCAGGGACGGGTGGAGGAGGAGGAGGTTGGAGGAGGTAGGAGGGATTGCCACACACACAGCAGGGGAACAGCTGACGTTACTGAACCCCAATAACAGAGGAGGGACTGTTGACTGTGCGTACAGCACTTCTGGACGGCAACTGGCGGTGTTGGAGCCCAGGGGCAGGTGGAGGAGGAGGAGGTTGGAGGAGGTAGGAGGAGGTAGGAGGGATTGCCACACACACAGCAGGGGAACAGCTGACGTTACTGAACCCCAATAACAGAGGAGGGACTGTTGACTGTGCGTACAGCACTTCTGGACGGCAACTGGCGGTGTTGGAGCCCAGGGACGGGTGGAGGAGGAGGAGGTAGGAGGAGGTAGGAGGGATTGCCACACACACAGCAGGGGAACAGCTGACGTTACTGAACCCCAATAACAGAGGAGGGACTGTTGACTGTGCGTACAGCACTTCTGGACGGCAACTGGCGGTGTTGGAGCCCAGGGACGGGTGGAGGAGGAGGAGGTTGGAGGAGGTAGGAGGGATTGCCACACACACAGCAGGGGAACAGCTGACGTTACTGAACCCCAATAACAGAGGAGGGACTGTTGACTGTGCGTACAGCACTTCTGGACGGCAACTGGCGGTGTTGGAGCCCAGGGACGGTTGGAGGAGGAGGAGGTTGGAGGAGGTAGGAGGGATTGCCACACACACAGCAGGGGAACAGCTGACGTTACTGAACCCCAATAACAGAGGAGGGACTGTTGACTGTGCGTACAGCACTTCTGGACGGCAACTGGCGGTGTTGGAGCCCAGGGACAGGTGGAGGAGGAGGAGGTTGGAGGAGGTTGGAGGAGGTAGGAGGGATTGCCACACACACAGCAGGGGAACAGCTGACGTTACTGAACCCCAATAACAGAGGAGGGACTGTTGACTGTGCGTACAGCACTTCTGGACGGCAACTGGCGGTGTTGAAGCCCAGGGACGGGTGGAGGAGGAGGAGGTTGGAGGAGGTAGGAGGGATTGCCACACACACAGCAGGGGAACAGCTGACGTTACTGAACCCCAATAACAGAGGAGGGACTGTTGACTGTGCGTACAGCACTTCTGGACGGCAACTGGCGGTGTTGGAGCCCAGGGGCAGGTGGAGGAGGAGGAGGTTGGAGGAGGTAGGAGGAGGTAGGAGGGATTGCCACACACACAGCAGGGGAACAGCTGACGTTACTGAACCCCAATAACAGAGGAGGGACTGTTGACTGTGCGTACAGCACTTCTGGACGGCAACTGGCGGTGTTGGAGCCCAGGGACGGGTGGAGGAGGAGGAGGTTGGAGGAGGTAGGAGGGATTGCCACACACACAGCAGGGGAACAGCTGACGTTACTGAACCCCAATAACAGAGGAGGGACTGTTGACTGTGCGTACAGCACTTCTGGACGGCAACTGGCGGTGTTGGAGCCCAGGGGCAGGTGGAGGAGGAGGAGGTTGGAGGAGGTAGGAGGAGGTAGGAGGGATTGCCACACACACAGCAGGGGAACAGCTGACGTTACTGAACCCCAATAACAGAGGAGGGACTGTTGACTGTGCGTACAGCACTTCTGGACGGCAACTGGCGGTGTTGGAGCCCAGGGACGGGTGGAGGAGGAGGAGGTTGGAGGAGGTAGGAGGGATTGCCACACACACAGCAGGGGAACAGCTGACGTTACTGAACCCCAATAACAGAGGAGGGACTGTTGACTGTGCGTACAGCACTTCTGGACGGCAACTGGCGGTGTTGGAGCCCAGGGACAGGTGGAAAAGCAGAGGAACACAATGTAGGCCGAAGCCTGAGAAAGTCGAAAGGGAACCTTTAACCCCCCCCCAAGGCGTTTGTAGCTGAAAGAGCCAGCTTGTGCAGCACAAAAGATGCAAAAGGAAAAGGTGGCTCTTTTCATCATGCTCCTTGCAAACACAGAACTAAACACTTATAAAATGTGTCCCCTGCAACCGTAAAACCGTCCCGGAGGTGGGACTTTCCTTCGTAATGTGACGCAGCCCAGCCGTCATTCCTACCCCCCCGGCGCCGCGCACCGGCTCCTCAGCGTTGTTTTATTCCGTCAAGGAGCCTGCGCTGTTATGTTATCCCGTGGCCAGGCACACTTAGCGCTGCCCGTCTTCTGGCATCATTTGGTGTCTGGATGGCTGCGCCTGTGCGGCCGCGCTGGCAGAGAGCCCGCCTCGCAGTGTCTTCTGATTTAATCCCACTGGGGGCCTGGGATCCATGGACATGCGCACTGCATATCTGAACCTCCACCTCTCACTCATCTCCCTATGGCTTCTTCAGACTGTGCGGTGTCACGGCCGTGGCATGCTGTTAGGGACCAGCTGACACCGAACAGTCTGAAGAAGCCATAGGGAAATGAGTGAGAGGTGGAGGTTCAGATATGCACTGCGCATGTCCATGGATCCCAGGCCCCCAGTGGGATTAAATCAGAAGACACTGCGAGGCGGGCTCTCTGCCAGCGCGGCCGCACAGGCGCAGCCATCCAGACACCAAATGATGCCAGAAGACGGGCAGCGCTAAGTGTGCCTGGCCACGGGATAACATAACAGCGCAGGCTCCAGGACGGAATAAAACAACGCTGAGGAGCCGGTGCGCGGCGCCGGGGGGGTAGGAATGACGGCTGGGCTGCGTCACATTACGAAGTAAAGTCCCACCTCCGGGACGGTTTTACGGTATCAGTGGACACATTTTATAAGTGTTAAGTTCTGCGTGTGCAAGGAGCTAAACAAAAATAGCTACCTTTTCCTTGGGCAGCATTACTGCTGCACAAGGTGGCTCTTTCAGTAACAAACGCCTTGGGGGGGGGGGGACAGATTCCCTTACATTTCAGTTGTTGTGTCAGCGTGGCGGTCGCATGACACATTGCCGGCTACACAGCTGGGGATCAGCTGACATTACTGAAACCCAATAACACTGGGTCGTATGTTTTGACTGTGCAGACGGCACGTCTGAGCCTCAACTGGCGGTGTTGGAGCCCAGGAATTTAAGTTCAGGTGGTAGAAAGATGAACACAACAGGAGACCTGGATAACGTATACAGTGACCTAATTATTCAATCAGGAGGAGGAGTGGCAAATTCCGGCGAGATCCAGGCCTTGTTCATTTTCAGGAAAGTAAGCCGGTCAACGTTATCGGAGGATAGTCGCATGCGACGGTCAGTTAGTACACCACCTGCAGCACTAAAGACACGTTCCGATAATACACTGGCCGCAGGGCAAGACAGCACCTCCAATGCATACTGGCTTAGCTCTGGCCATGTATCCAGCTTTGAGACCCAAAACTTGAAAGGGGAAGAGCCGTCTGGGAGTACAGCAAGAGGGCAAGACATGTAGTCTGTCACCATCTGACGGAACCGTTGCCTCCTGCTGACTGGAGCCGTCTGTGATGGTGTAGACTTTTGTGGCGGGCACAGAAAACTGTGCCACAGTTCGGCCATACTGGTCTTGCCTTGGGCAGAGGCACTGCTTCTGCTCCCTCTTTGTGCAGAGCCTCCACCACGGCCTGGACGCACTGAGCTGCTTTGGAATGCACTAGCAGCACTTCTCTCAGTTGGAATGGAGAAGATGATGGAATTGACCAGTGTGTCTTGGTACTCCCGCATTTTTCGCTCCCGGTTCAACGGTGTGATGAGGCTTTCTACGTTGTCCCGGTAGCGAGGATCGAGGAGGGTGAACACCCAATAATCAGACATGTTGAGAATGTGGGCGATGCGGCGGTCGTTTCTCAGGCACTGCAGCATGTAATCCACCATGTGCTGCAGACTGCCAACTGCCCAAGAAACGCTGTCCCCTGCTGGAGGCGTGATCTCTGCCCGCTCGTCATCACCCCACCCTCGCTGTACACACTGAGTACTGGACAATTGTGTAACTCCCTCCTCTGGACGGATGTCTTCCTCCTCCATTGACTCCTCCTCATCCTCCTCACAAACGGTCCCCTGCCTACGCGTTTGTGAGGAACCACGTGGCGCTGACTGTCCAGAAGATGATGGAAATGGTGAATCCTCATCCTCCACCTCTTCCACAACATCATCCCTTAGCGCTTGCAGTGATTTTTCAAGCAGGCAGATAAGGGGGACAGTCATGCTGACTAGTGCATCATCTGCACTCGCCATCCGCGTGGAATAATCAAAGGGACGCAAAACCTGGCAGACGTCATTCATAGTGGCCCACTCTGTGGTTGTGAAGTCTGTACGGCGCTGACTGCGACTTTTTTGCGCCTGAAGCAGCTGGTACTCCATTACAGCTTGCTGCTGCTCACACAACCGCTCCAACATATGTAACGTGGAATTCCACCTGGTAGGTAGGTCACATATGATGCGATGTTCCGGCAGGCGGTGTCGGCGCTGCAGAGCCGCAATGCGCGCTTTTGCCGTGCTGGAACGCCGCAAGTGAGCACACTCTAGGCGGACCTTGTGCAGCAGTGCATCAAGATCCGGATAGTCCCTCAAAAAGCTCTGCACGACCAAATTGAGCACATGTGCCAGACATGGGATGTGAGTGAGGTTGCCGAGGCCCAGAGCTGCCACCAGATTTCGGCCATTATCACACACTACCATGCCTGGCTGGAGATTCGCTGGCACAAACCACACATCGCTCTCCTGCTTGATGGCATTCCAGAGCTCCTGCGCTGTGTGGCTACGATTCCCCAAGAAAATTAATTTCAAGACGGCCTGTTGACGTTTGGCCACGGCTGTGCTCATGTCGGTCGTAACAGGTACACGTTCATCACGGGTCCATGTGGAGGTGGACTGTGACGGCTCCTGCAGCGATGATTCTGAGGAACTGGTGTAAGAGGAGGAGTCAATGCGTACAGAATGGATTCCTGCAATCCTTGGAGTGGGCAGGACACGTCCTGCGCCACTCGCACGGTCTGTACCCGGCTCAACGACATTAACCCAATGGGCAGTGAGGGAAAGGTATCGCCCCTGTCCATGTTGACTGGTCCACGCATCGGTGGTGAGGTGGACCTTGCTACTGACGGCGTTCAGTAGCGCGTGTTTTATGTGTCCCTCCACATGCTTCTGCAGGGCAGGGACGGCTTGCCTGCTGAAGTAAAAGCGGCTGGGCACTTTGTACTGTGGGACTGCCAATGACATGAAGTCACGGAAGCTGTCAGTCTCCACCAGCCTGAATGACAGCATTTCCAGTGACAGAAGTTTGGCAATGCCTGCAGTCAGAGCCTGTGCTCGTGGGTGGTTTGACGAGAAAGGCCGCCTTTTCTCCCATGCCTGTACTACCGATGGCTGTAGACTGGGCTGGGAGTGTGTGGATGACTGGGAAAGTGGCGCTGCGGGTGGAATTACAGCGGGTCTCTGGACAACAGGGGCAGAGGTTCTTCCACGGCGATCCTGGGAGGACGCCGAACCAGCTGCGTGTGAGGTAGAGGAAGAGGCAACACGAGCTGAAGAGGTGGTAGCTGCCGCTGTTGGTTGGCCTACCTCTTCAGTGTGTTTTTCTAACTCCGCCGGGTGCCTGTTGCGCACATGTTTCCACATGTTGGAGGTATTGAGGTTGCTGACATTTCGACCTCTTTTGACTTTTTGATGACACACGTTGCATCTGACATAGCAAATGTCATCTGCAACTGTGTCAAAAAAGGACCAGGCACTGCAAGTCTTGGGAGCGCCCTTTTTGGCTTTTGGAAGAGACATGCTCCTAACGGGTGCCAAAGCGGAGGCTGCAGGATCCGCAGTCTTCCCCCTCCCTCTCCCTCTTTGGGCCGTACGGGGAATCTCTTCCTCAGAGCTGCTCCCACCACCTTCCTGTCCCTCACGCCAAGATGGGTCGAGGACCTCATCATCTACACTACCCTCTGCCCCCAACTGCTCCTCCTGGGTAGTCTCAGCAGCAGAGCACGCACCAGTAAGTGGCACCTGAGTGTCATCATCAGCTGATGCGGCCTGCGATGTGGTGACCGGAGCCACTGGCCCACCCGCCTCTTCAGAGGAAGACAGAAAAAGCTGTTGGGCATCACTGCACCCTGCCTCTTCTTCCATTTCTCCAATGCTGCTTGGCTGGCCCCCTGTTTCCAAGCCAAGAGATTCAGAGAACAGAAGTAGAGACGGCTCCTGTCCTGGGCTCTCTGTCTGCCTGGGCAATTTGGCAGGTGGTGAAGAGACAGATGGCTGCTCTCCAGTGCTCTGTGTCTGAGAGGATGTGGCACTAATGGAAGTTGATGCATTAGCTGCCATCCATCCGACAACAGCTTCAATTTGTTCTTCACGCAGCAGCGGTGTACGGCGCTCGGACACAAAGCTTCGCATGAACGACTGTTGCCTGGTGAAAGTGGGTGCTGATGAGTCACCGGTGCCCGCAGCAGGCACAGAATCCCCACGTCCCCTCCCTGCTCCGCGACGGCTCCCACGCCCCCGTGCCTTACTCACTGCCTTCTTCATCTTGGTTGACTGATAAAGATAAGCAGAAAAGTACTAACGGATTTGTGTGCTTATTCCTGAGCAACTCCTCCTAACAGGTATAAGAAGCACTAATTATCTAAAGTGTGGACTAGACACAAATATGAGCTAATGTGGCCTACAGAAATGTAAAGTGGTGTAACTGGTGTGTTTGGTGAACTTTATTATTTATTTATTTTTTGGGGGCTGAACTGACAACAGATAGAGCTGCAGTCACACGGAGACCGTGCAGACAGACGTAAACGGCGCTACAAGGCCCAAAAACCCTCCTCTACTTTATCCTATGTAGTGTTTTTCCACAAATTAGCTGGAGACGGGTGGAAAGACACTAATAGGATTTTTTTGAATAAATTAGCAGCAGACTACACTATTTTGAAAAAAAAGAAAATTGATTTGGCGGTATGACGCAGTGAAAAACCCTGAGCTGGAGACAACCAGGCTATAGCTGCTCACAGATTACAGGGCGAGCTGCAGTCACACGGAGACCGTGCAGACAGCCGTAAACGGCGCTGCAAGGCCCAAAAACCCTCCTCTACTTTATCCTATGTAGTGTTTTTCCACAAATTAGCTGGAGACGGGTGGAAAGACACTAATAGGATTTTTTTAAATTAATTAGCAGCAGACTACACTACTTTGAAAAAAAAGAAAATTGATTTGGCGGTATGACGCAGTGAAAAACCCTGAGCTGGAGACAACCAGGCTATAGCTGCTCACAGATTACAGGGCGAGCTGCAGTCACACGGAGACCGTGCAGACAGCCGTAAACGGCGCTGCAAGGCCCAAAAACCCTCCTCTACTTTATCCTATGTAGTGTTTTTCCACAAATTAGCTGGAGACGGGTGGAAAGACACTAATAGGATTTTTTAAAATTAATTAGCAGCAGACTACACTACTTTGAAAAAAAAGAAAATTGATTTGGCGGTATGACGCAGTGAAAAACCCTGAGCTGGAGACAACCAGGCTACAGCTGCTCACAGATTACAGGGCGAGCTGCAGTCACACGGAGACCGTGCAGACAGCCGTAAACGGCGCTGCAAGGCCCAAAAACCCTCCTCTACTTTATCCTATGTAGTGTTTTTCCACAAATTAGCTGGAGACGGGTGGAAAGACACTAATAGGATTTTTTTAAATTAATTAGCAGCAGACTACACTACTTTGAAAAAAAAGAAAATTGATTTGGCGGTATGACGCAGTGAAAAACCCTGAGCTGGAGACAACCAGGCTACAGCTGCTCACAGATTACAGGGCGAGCTGCAGTCACACGGAGACCGTGCAGACAGCCGTAAACGGCGCTGCAAGGCCCAAAAACCCTCCTCTACTTTATCCTATGTAGTGTTTTTCCACAAATTAGCTGGAGACGGGTGGAAAGACACTAATAGGATTTTTTTGAATAAATTAGCAGCAGACTACACTACTTGGGAAAAAAAAAAAAAAAAGGAACAGTATGAGGCAATGAACCACCCTCCCTGAACTGAATACAACCAACTATGGATGGCCTATGTGGCTGCACTCAGACTGGAGACTGGGCTGCACTCACACACACACACACACAGACCCTGCAGATCGCTGTGAAAACAGCGCTACAAGGCAAAAGCAAGGTGAATAGTAGGTGAACACAGCGGTTGCTAAATTAGCCTTTGGAAAGCACAAAGAAGCAAATCGCTATCTCTAAACTGTCCCTCAGTCAGCAAACAGCGTCCTGTCACTAACTGAATTCACAGCAGAGTGATCGCAAAATGGCGCCAGCGACTTTTAAACTGCATCATGACATCATTACACCAGCCAATCACAGCCTTGCCAGTAGTTTCATGCCCTCCATGCTAAACAGGATGTGCCCACACTTGGAATCAATCTCATTGGCTGAATTTCTGCTTTTTGAATCTTAGAACTTCCGATTCCGGTATCCGATACGCGGCAAGTATCGGAATCCCGGTATCGGAATTCCGATACCGCAAGTATCGGCCGATACCCGATACTTGCGGTATCGGAATGCTCAACACTATTAGTGGCCAGTATCAGGCAGCTGCTACAAAGGCAAATAAAACAATGGGATGCATTAAAAGAGGCATAGATGCTCATGAGGAGAACATAATTTTACCTCTATACAATTCACTTGTGCGACCACACTTAGAATACTGTGTACAGTTCTGGTCTCCGGTGTATAAGAAAGACATAGCTGAACTAGAGCAGGTGCAGAGAAGAGAGACCAAGGTTACTAGAGGACTGGGGGGTCTGCAATACACAGACAGGTTATTGCTAGTGTTGAGCGATACCTTCCGATATTCGAAAGTATCGGTATCGGATTGGATCGGCCGATACCGGCAAAATATCGGATCTCGCCAATACCGATACCCGATACCAATACAAGTCAATGGGACACAAATATTGGAAGGTATCCTGGATGGTTCCCAGGGTCTGAAGGAGAGGAAACTCTCTTTAAGGCCCTGGGATCCATATTCATGTAAAAAATAAAGAATAAAAATAAAAAACATGGATATACTCACCCCTCCGGCGGACCCTGGACCTTAGTGGTGTAACCGGCAGCCTCCGTTCCTAAGAATGCAGAGTGAAGGACCTTCGATGATGTCGCGGCTTGTGATTGGTCGCGTGACCGCTCATGTGACCGCTCACGCGACCAATCACAAGCCGCGACGTCATCGCAGGTCCTACACTCACTGCATTCTTAGGAACGGAGGCTGCCGGTTGCACCGCTAAGGTCCAGGGTCCGCCGGAGGGGTGAGTATATCCATATTTTTTATTTTTATTCTTTATTTTTTACATGAATATGGATCCCAGGGCCTGAAGGAGAGTCTCCTCTCCTCCAGACCCTGGGAACCATACACTGGGAACTTCCGATTCCGATTTCCGATATCACAAAAATATCGGAACTCGGTATCGGAATTCCGATACAGCAAATATCGGCCGATACCCGATACTTGTGGTATCGGAATGCTCAACACTAGTTATTACACTTGGGGCTATTTAGTTTGGAAAAACGAAGGCTAAGGGGTGATCTTATTTTAATGTATAAATATATGAGGGGACAGTGCAAAGACCTTTCTGATGATCTTTTTAATCATAGACCTGAGACGGGGACAAGGGGGCATCCTCTATGTCTGGAGGAAAGAAGGTTTAAGCATAATAGCAGACGCAGATTCTTTACTGTAAGAGCAGCGAGACTATGGAACTCTCTGCTGTATGATGTTGTAATGAGTGATTCATTACTTAAATCTAAGAGGGGACTGGATGCCTTTCTTGAAAAATATAATGTTACAGGTTATATATACTAGATTCCTTGATAAGGAACTAGTCTGATTGCCGTATGTGGAATTGGGAAGGAATTTTTTTCCCCAATGTGGAGCTTACTCTTTGCCACATGGGTTTTTTTTTGCCCTCCTCTGGATCAACATTTTAGGGCTAGTGTTGAGCGATACCGTCCGATACTTGAAAGTATCGGTATCGGATAGTATCGGCCGATACCCGAAAAGTATCGGATATCGCCGATACCGATACCCGATACCAATACAAGTCAATGGGACACCAAGTATCGGAAGGTATCCTGTATGGTTCCCAGGGTCTGAAGGAGAGGAAACTCTCCTTCAGGCCCTGGGATCCATATTAATGTGTAAAATAAAGAATAAAAATAAAAAATATTGATATACTCACCTCTCCGACGCAGCCTGGACCTTACCGATGTAACTGGCAGCTTCCGTTCCTAAGAATGAGCGCTTGAAAGACCTTAGATGACGTTGTGGCTTGTGATTTGTCGCGTGAGCGGTCACGTGACCGCCCCATCAACTGCATCTTCTGATTCTTCCTCTTCCCTCACCATCACCATGGCAATTGTTGTCACACAGGTCTCTGGCTGTAAAACCTCCACATGTTTACTTGCTACAGTCAGGGTGAGTGAGAGCCCATCAGCTGATATGGGATCTCACTCACATGCCTTCTGTTTTTTACTGATCTTAGATACTAAGCACATTCCATCTTTCTCAATCCACATTAACATCTCCGCATGCACCACAAAGTACAGTTGCTTATTTACAATCATGGTTCAACCATCTTGAGGAAATGGGTGGTAGATAAAGGCTGCATGAGGCTTTTGGGTACGGTTGAGTTTGATGGCCAATTATGTTCAGAGAAGTAGTGAATAGGCTATACATATAAAGAACTTTGGTTAGGGAACTGTTGTGAACTGTGTTTCTGGGCTCCCTCTGGTGGTCACTAACGGTATTGTGTTAGGTATGTCTTGTTGCAGGCCTGAGCTCCAGCTGTGTCGTTAAGCAGCGGGTGTTTCCTATTTGAGTCTCCTCTGGACTCAGTCTCTGGCCTGGCATCATTGTATCCAGACCTATTTGGTCTCCTCCGGATTCCTTTCAGTCTGCCTCATGCAAGAAAAGCTAAGTCTGTTTTGTACAATTTGGATCGTTTGTATTATTCAGTGTTTTTGTCCAGCTTGCTTTACATTTGATTTTTGACTCGCTGGAAGCTCTAGGGGGCTGATATTCTCCCTCCACACCGTCAGTCGATGTGGGGGTTCTTGAATGTTCAGCGTGGATGTTTTGTAGGGTTTTCTGCTAACCGCATAGTCCACTATCTATTTTCTGCTATCTAGACTATTGGGCCTCACTTTGCTGAATCTAGTTCATCTCTACGTTTGTGTTTTCCTCTTGCCTCACCGTTATTATTTGTTGGGGGCTTTCTATATCTTTGGGGTTCAATTTCCCTGGAGGCAAGCGAGGTCTTACTTTTTCCCTTTAGGGGTAGTCAGTTCTCCGGCTGGCTCGAGACGTCTAGAACCAACGTAGGCACGTTCACCGGCTATTTTTAGTTGTTTGTGTCAGGATCAGGTATGCGGTTAGCCCAGTTTCCACCTCCCTAGAGCAGTATTTATATTTCTTCTATCTTGCCGGAATATCAGAGATCCTCTGCCATTGGGATCATAACAGAATGCCAGGCCCAAAAGAAAATGTTTAATGCATCGCAGAAGCGGGATTAAAAAGAAGTTCTGAGTTGTTTTTTTTTTGTTTTGTTGTTTTTTGTTTTTTTTGCTGCAGTTTGCCTAGCTTCTTCAATCCCCTTTTTCTCTGAGTGGCTGAAACTCTGCTGCAGATATGAATGTCCAGACTCTGACTTCTAGTGTGGATCAGCTTGCTGCTAGGGTGCAAAGTATTCAGGATTTTGTTATCCATAGCCCTATGTCTGAACCAAAAATACCTATTCCTGAGCCGTTTTTTGGAGATAGATCTAAATTCCTGAATTTTAGGAATAATTGTAAATTATTTCTGTCTCTGAAACCTCGTTCCTCTGGTGATTACGCTCAGCAAGTTAAGATTGTTATTTCCTTCTTGCGCGGCGACCCTCAGGATTGGGCCTTCTCTCTGGCGCCAGGAGATCCTTCATTGGTGAATGTTGATGCGTTTTTTCTGGCACTTGGTTTGCTTTATGAGGAGCCTAATCTTGAAAATCAGGCTGAAAAAATGTTGCTGGTTATCTCTCAGGGTCAGGACGAAGCTGAGGTATATTGCCAAAAATTTCGGAAATGGTCCGTGCTTACTCAATGGAATGAGTGTGCACTGGCCGCAAATTTCAGAAATGGTCTTTCTGAAGCCATTAAAGATGTGATGGTGGGTTTTCTATCCCTACAGGTCTAAATGATTCAATGGCTCTAGCCATTCAAATTGATCGACGTTTGCGGGAGCGCAAATCTGATAATCCTTTGGCGGTGCTGTCTGAACGGTCACCTGATTCAATATGACAGAATTCTGACCAGAGCCGAGCGACAAAATCATAGACGTCAAAATGGGTTGTGTTTATACTGTGGTGATTCAACACATGTTATCTCAGCATGCTCTAAACGTTTAAAGAAAAAAGTTAATCCTGTCGCCATTGGTACTTTTCAGCCTAAGTTTATTTTGTCTGTGACTTTAATTTGTTCATTATCTTCTTACTCAGTTATGGCTTTTGTGGATTCTGGTGCTGCTTTAAGTCTGATGGATTTGTCATTTGCCAAGCACTGCGGTTTTGTCCTGGAGCCTTTGGAAAATCCTATTCCTCTTAGAGGAATTGATTCTACGCCATTGGCAGAGAATAAACCTCAGTATTGGACGCAGGTGACCATGTGCATGACTCCTGTACATCAGGAGGTGATTCGTTTTTAGGTACTGCATAAAATGCATGATGTTGTCGTTTTGGGTCTGCCATGGTTACAGGCCCATAATCCAGTTTTAGATTGGAAAGCTATGACTGTGTCTAGTTGGGGGTGTCAGGGGATTCATGGCGATTCTCCATTGGTGTCTATTGCTTCTTCTACTCCTTCTGAGATCCCTGAGTTTTTGTCAGACTTTCAGGATGTATTTAATGAGGCCAGGTCCAGTGCCCTTCCTCCTCATAGGGACTGTGATTTTGCTATAGATTTGATTCCTGGTAGTAAGTTTCCTAAGGGACGACTCTTTAATTTATCTGTGCCAGAGCATGCCGCGATGCGGAGTTATATAAAGGAGTCTTTGGAGAAGGGACATATTCGCCCATCCTCGTCCCCTCTTGGTGCAGGATTCTTTTTTGTGGGCAAGAAAGACGGGTCTCTGAGACCTTGTATTGATTATCGTCTTCTGAATAAGATCACTGTTAAATTTCAGTATCCTTTGCCATTGTTGTCTGATATGTTTGCTCGGATTAAGGGATCCAGTTGGTTCACCAAGATAGATCTTCATGGTGCGTATAACCTTGTGCGCATAAAGCAGGGAGATGAATGGAAAACGGCATTTAATACGCCTGAGGGTCATTTTGAGTACCTGGTGATGCCTTTCGGATTATCTAATGCTCCTTCTGTGTTTTAGTCCTTCATGCATGACATCTTCCGGAAATATCTGGATAAATTTATGATTATTTATCTGGATGATATTTTGGTTTTTTCTGATGATTGGGAGTCCCATGTGAACCAGGTCAGGATGGTGTTTCAGGTTTTGCGGGAGAATGCTCTATTTGTGAAGGGCTCAAAATGTATCTTTGGGGTACAGAAGGTTTCTTTTTTGGGTTTTATTTTTTCCCCTTCTACTGTGGAGATGGACCCAGTTAAGGTCCGTGCCATTCATGACTGGACTCAGCCCACGTCTGTTAAGAGCCTGCAGAAGTTCTTGGGCTTTGCTAATTTTTACCGTCGTTTTATCGCTAATTTCTCCAGCGTGGTTAAACCTTTGACGGATATGACCAAGAAGGGTTCTGATGTTGCGAATTGGTCTCCTGCAGCCGTGGAGGCCTTTCGGGAGCTGAAGCGTCGGTTTACTTCAGCGCCAGTCTTGTGCCAGCCTGATGTCTCTCTTCCCTTCCAGGTTGAAGTTGATGCTTCTGAAATTGGTGCAGGGGCTGTTTTGTCGCAAAAAGTTCTGATGGCTTCGTGATGAAGCCATGCGCCTTCTTTTCAAGGAAATTTTCGCCTGCTGAGCGGAACTACGATGTTGGTAATCGGGAGTTGTTGGCCATGAAGTGGGCATTTGAGGAGTGGCGACATTGGCTCGAGGGAGCTAGACATCGTGTGGTGGTCTTGACTGATCATAAAAATCTGATTTACCTCGAGTCTGCCAAGCGCCTGAATCCTAGACAGGCCCGTTGGTCGTTGTTTTTCTCCCGTTTTGACTTTGTGGTCTCGTACCTGCCTGGTTCGAAGAATATGAAGGCTGATGCACTTTCTAGGAGTTTTGTGCCTGATTCTACGGGAGTCTCTGAGCCGGCTGGTATTCTCAGAGAGGGAGTAATTTTGTCTGCCATTTCCCCAGATTTGCAACGAGGGCTGCAAAAATTTCAGGCTGATAGGCCTGATCGTTGTCCACCAGAGAGATTGTTTGTCCCTGATGGATGGACCAACAGAGTTATTTCTGAAGTTCATTCTTCGGTGTTGGCGGGACATCCTGGGATTTTCGGTACCAGAGATTTGGTGGCCAGGTCCTTTTGGTGGCCTTCCTTGTCGCGGGATGTGCGTTCTTTTGTGCAGTCCTGTGGGATTTGTGCTCTGGCTAAGCCTTGCTGTTCTCGTGCCAGCGGGTTGCTTTTGCCCTTGCCTATCCCGAAGAGGCCTTGGACGCACATTTCCATGGATTTCATTTCGGATCTTCCGGTGTCTCGGAAGATGTCTGTCATCTGGGTGGTGTGCGATCGTTTTTCTAAAATGGTCCATTTGGTGCCCTTGCCTAAGTTGCCTTCCTCCTCTGATTTGGATCCTTTGTTCTTTCAGAATGTGGTTCGTTTGCATGGCATCCCTGAGAATATTGTATCTGACAGAGGATCCCAGTTTGTGTCCAGATTCTGGCGATCCTTTTGTGCTAAGATGGGTATTGATTTGTCTTTTTCGTCGGCTTTTCATCCTCAGACTAATGGCCAGACCGAGCGAACTAATCAGACGTTAGAGACTTATTTGAGATGTTTTGTTTCTGCTGATCAGGACGACTGGGTTACCTTTTTGCCACTGGCCGAGTTTGCCCTTAATAATCGGGCTAGTTCTGCCACCTTGGTTTCACCCTTCTTCTGCAACTCTGGTTTTCATCCTCGTTTCTCCTCGGGTCAGGTTGAACCTTCTGACTGTCCTGGGGTTGATTCTGTGGTGGATAGGTTGCAGCGGATTTGGAACCATGTGGTGGACAATTTGAAATTGTCACAAGACAAGGCCCAGCGGTTTGCCAACCGCCGCCGCGGTGTGGGTCCCCGACTTCGTGTTGGGATTTGGTTTGGTTGTCTTCTCGGCATGTTCCTTTGAAAGTCTCCTCTCCTAAGTTCAAGCCTCGCTTTATCGGTCCTTATAAGATTTTGGAAATCCTTAACCCGGAGTCTTTTCGCTTGGACCTTCCAGCGTCTTTTGCTATTCATAATGTGTTCCATAGGTCCTTGTTGCGGCGGTACGTGGTGCCTATGGTTCCTGCTGTTGAGCCTCCTGCCCCGGTTTTGGTTGAGGGCGAGTTGGAGTACGTGGTGGAGAAGATTCTGGATTCTCGTATCTCTAGATGGAAACTCCAGTATTTAGTTAAGTGGAAAGGCTATGGTCAGGAGGATAATTCCTGGGTTGTCGCCTCTGATGTTCATGCGGCTGATTTGGTTCATGCCTTTCACGCTGCTCATCCTGATCGCCCTGGGGGTCTTGGTGGGGGTTCGGTGACCCCTCCTCAAGGGGGGGGTACTGTTGTGAACTGTGTTTCTGGGCTCCCTCTGGTGGTCACTAACGGTATTGTGTTAGGTATGTCTTGTTGCAGGCCTGAGCTCCAGCTGTGTCGTTAAGCAGCGGGTGTTTCCTATTTGAGTCTCCTCTGGACTCAGTCTCTGGCCTGGCATCGTTGTATCCAGACCTATTTGGTCTCCTCCGGATTCCTTTCAGTCTGCCTCATGCAAGAAAAGCTAAGTCTGTTTTGTACAATTTGGATCGTTTGCATTATTCAGTGTTTTTGTCCAGCTTGCTTTACATTTGATTTTTGACTCGCTGGAAGCTCTAGGGGGCTGATATTCTCCCTCCACACCGTCAGTCGATGTGGGGGTTCTTGAATGTTCAGCGTGGATGTTTTGTAGGGTTTTCTGCTACCCGCATAGTCCACTATCTATTTTCTGCTATCTAGACTATTGGGCCTCACTTTGCTGAATCTAGTTCATCTCTACGTTTGTGTTTTCCTCTTGCCTCACCGTTATTATTTGTTGGGGGCTTTCTATATCTTTGGGGTTCAATTTCTCTGGAGGCAAGGGAGGTCTTATTTTTTCCCTTTAGGGGTAGTCAGTTCTCCGGCTGGCTCGAGACGTCTAGAACCAACGTAGGCACGTTCACCGGCTATTTTTAGTTGTTTGTGTCAGGATCAGGTATGCGGTTAGCCCAGTTTCCACCTCCCTAGAGCAGTATTTATATTTCTTCTATCTTGCCGGAATATCAGAGATCCTCTGCCATTGGGATCATAACAGGGAACGTGATATGTCTCCATAAACATATGTGTTTTTAGGGAGCACCTAAAAATGTGTAAGTTGTGGTTATACTCCTAATTTCATGGGGTAGAAAGGGTAAGACTTGAGTTATCTAGGAAGGAGATTGAACTGAGCTGGAAAACACCCCAGATCAGGGATGTTACGGGCTTTGTGTGTCTGAGAAGTTGAAAGTTATTAAAGGCCATGAGAAGTGGCTAGAGATTGAAGCTGTGATGCAGTTGGGGAGGTGGGGCTGATGAAGTCTCCAAGGATAAGGGTTGGCAATTCAGAGGACATGATGTGTGGCAGCAAGGCAGAAAAGTGGTCTAGGAAGTGGGTGGTTGAGCCTGGTGGATGGTATATGACTGCTGCTCTGAGGGAGAGGGGATGGAAGACCCTGATGGTTTGAATCTCCATAGAAGAATGGCATCCAATTGGCCTGTATTTATTTAGCTTTTCAAAAACAGGAATGGTGGTGGAAGCAGTTATCGTGGAGTTAACAATAATCGTACAGTGGTATATACACATTTCCATGCATTGTAATCGGGAGGTGGATATGCCGCATGCTCACTATTAGTTTTCCAAGGACTAATTTTTGTGAACAGTCTGTGGCCTCCTTTGTTAATCGTTGCCCAATTGTGTAATTTTCTGGACTATAGGAGCCATCTGAGAGCTCTTCGCTTCAAAGATCACAGTGGGTGGTTCTGCATGACTCATGGCCTGTGATCTCTGTGAATATTGGATGGCCAATCCAATGTTGGCCATGGAAATACAGCCTTTCTGCCTTGAGGATACAGACGGTTTTTGAAAGCTGATGGTCGTCGCAGTCCACCAGTACCAATTGCCCATTCACCATTAATTCTCTAAGAAAGATGTGCCTGCGCTACACCAGCATCTCGCAGACAACATCACACATTCCCTGAAAAAAGCCTGCTGCATAACATTACAAACAGAAGAAAGTATTTATTTTACTGTGGATGAGACCTGTATACAATCGAATATATGCTCAAAATTATTTCAAACTCAGATTTAGCCTGCTGTATCATGTTTGTCACAGATTTTATTATTTTTTTTTACTGTGCAACAGGTCAAATCACAGAGCAATTTCACCACCACTAAATGACAAGGTGGGTTATGGCATGCTGTATTACATTTGTAACAGAAAAAAAAATGTTTTTTTAAGCTGCATGAGCTCTGCAGACAGCTGAATCTCACCACCACAAATTGAAAAGGTGAGATATGGCGTGCTGAATCACATTGGCAACTGCCAAATTTTTTTTTTTTACTGTGCAGCAGGTCAAATCATAGAGCATCTTAAACGCCACTAAATGAAAAGGGGGGATGTGGCGGATTGTATCACATCTAGCTGCAGAAAAAATATATTTTTACTGTGCAACTGTATAGACAAATGAATTTAACCTCCACCAAATGATAGGGCGAGAAATGGCATGCTGAATTATGCTAGCAACTGCTAAAAATTTTTTTTTTACTGTGCATAAGCTCTGAACACTGAATAATTACACCACCACTAAATGACAAGGTGAGATATGGTATGCTGAATCACGTTAGTAACTGCAAAAAACATTTTTTTTACTGTTTAACAGGTGAAATCACAAAACAATTTCACTGCCACTAAATGACAAGGTGGGAAATGGCATACTGTATCATGTTTGTGACCGCAAAAAAATGTTTTTTCTACTCTGCATGAGCTCTGCCAAAAAAGCTAAATTTCACCACCACTAAATGACAAGGTGAGATATGCATGCTGAATCACGTCAGCAACTGCAAAAAATATTTTTTATACTTTAAAACAGCTGTGCGTAAGGCTCAATTTTACCTCCAATAAATGACAAGGTGAGACATGGAGTGCTGAATAACGTTAGCAACTGTCAAAAAATTTTTTTCAACTCTGCAACAGTTCGGCACACAAAACAATGTCACCGTCACTATATGACAAGGTGACATATGCCTTGCCGAATCACATTTAGCAACTGAATAAATAAGATTTAGAAAGGTCTACTCATTCATGAAACACAATAGCAGTCAACACACTTGAATGAAATGTGGCCTGTTCTCTTTGTCTGTGGACCTCAGTAGTGACATAAAAAAATGCTAGTATTTCGTTTTCACAGCCACACAGGACACTAGATATCTAAACTATCTGACTTATAAACAACCGCCCAGCTAACTAGCTAAAATCTATCAACACCCAGGCCCGGCGTCAGCAGCAGCCTCTCTGCGATGTTATATTGACAAAAATGATGTAAAAACAGGATGTTCATTCTTTATATAGAGAGGGAAAATTTATTTCAGTAGCCAATGACACCAGGCGTTGTGTCAGGACATTGTGGATGTTTCCTGGGCCCTGATTGGCTAGCCGCAATGTGCACACACACAGTTAGGGAAAAAAAAAGATTTTACAAGCACTCCACTCCTCTGGGCGCTCCCCAACCCTTCCCATCATCAAACATGTGTCCCACACTCATCATACGCCACCACTATCTTAGCCAAAGTTCTTAAAATACTTTAGTGGCAGCGTGGAAACCACGGCTCTCTGACCGGCGGGGTTGATTTCACCGCTGATCAGAAGCGGTGTTTGCCGTGCTGTCATGCACATTACAACACAGCAAGCCCTGGATGTTCAGGCCCCCATTCAAGTGAATGGGGTCCGCTGCAGATCCACAGGCAAATCCGCAATGTGTGCACATACCCTTAGTCGGGTATCCATGAGCTCCTCTCCCTAATGCTCTCAATGTGTTCAGTAAAAAACTGTGGAAAGCAGGATCAGAAGCTCGTCCTCACAGGACCGTAAGAATGAAAGTTGCATATGAGTGAAGAGTCCATGTGATGACTACTGGAACCTGCAGAGCTGAAACCTGACATTGCAGGCTTCTGAATTCTAACAACTAGTGCACTGCACACTTTTAGGATTTTCTCTTGCCGATGAACAGTCATGTCAGCACAAGTATGTGATTTGTATACTTCTGACCATATTCCGACTAGACGTGCCCGGTCTCGCTCAGATCATTTTCATTGACTGAGGCCACACATGTCTAGTCAGCACTTTACATGTACGTAAATCGCCAGTACGAGAGAATCCTGACAGCATGCAGTGCGCACTGTGAGAATTCAGTAGTCTGCAGTCACAAAGAATGACTGCAGGCTCATTGCAAACCTGGACATCCCCTTTAATGCACCTAACATAAATAAAAACATGAGAATTAGTATCACAAATAACATTTACATCCATGTACCTTATAGATGATGTTGTCTCTGGAGTCATTCTTCTTCTTTTCTTCATCTTGTACAGACCCCAAGATGAGTTTTCTCATCCACAGCTCGTCTCTGCAGACTTCCATCTTCTCCGCTCTTTTGCAGAAAATCTCTACATGATGCCCTTAAAGATAGAAGTGTCATTATAATGCTCCTGAATAAAAAAATTGCCCCTCACTATATTGTACAAAATAAGACCCTCACACTGTCCCCCTTAGGCCATGTGCACACGTTAAGTATTTTTCGCGTTTTTTTCGCGTTTTTTCGCTATAAAAACGTGATAAAAACGCGAAAAAAACGCTTACATATGCCTCCCATTATTTTAAGTGTATTCCGCATTTTTTGTGCAAATGTAGCCTTTTTTTCCGCGAAAAAATCGCATCGCGGAAAAAAAAGCAACATGTTCATTAAAATGCGGAATTGCAGGGGATTCCGCACACCTAGGGGTCCATTGATCTGCTTACTTCCCGCACGGGGCTGTGCACACCATGCGGGAAGTAAGCAGATTATGTGCGGTTGGTACCCAGGGTGGAGGAGAGGAGACTCTCCTCCACGCACTGGGCACCATATAAGTGGTCAAAAAATAAGAATTAAAATAAAAAATAGCGATATACTCACCCTCGATGTCTTCCCGCCTCCACTGCACGCTGTCGCTTCGGTTCCTGTAGCTGATGTGCGGCGAAGGACCTTGCCGATGACGTCACTGTCCTGTGATTGGTCGTGAGCGGTCATGTGACCGCTCACGTGACCGTGACGTCACGGAAGGTCCTGTGCGCACAGACCAGCTATAGGAAGACGAACGGACGCCGCTGATGAGATGTCTGGGTGAGTATAAGCATTTTTTTATTTTTTTTATTATTTTTAAACATTCTATCTTTTACTATAGATGCTGCATAGGCTGCATCTATAGTAAAAAGTTGGTCACACTTGTCAAACAGTATGTTTGACAAGTGTGACCAACTTGTCAGTCAGTTTTCCAAGCGATGCTACAGATCGCTTGGAAAACTTTAGCATTCTGCAAGCTAATTACGCTTGCAGAATGCTAAAAAAACGCGAAAAAAACGCAAAAAAAACGCAAAAAAAAAAATGCGGATTTCTTGCAGAAAATTTCCGGTTTTCTTCAGGAAATTTCTGCAAGAAATCCGCAACGTGTGCACATACCCAAATGGTACATGCTCTTTACACTGACCTCTCCTTTCAATACCGGCCCCCTCTTCACACTGTCCTCTCATACTGTGTCCCCCCTATAGGGACCAGTATTTATATTGTACTCTCTCATCACACTCCCCCATTCCCCCTCCCTGCACCAATTCACCCATACTGTTTCCTCATATATGCCCACCATTCCCCCATACTGTTTCCTCATACATGCTCCTCATTCCCCAGTACTGTTTCCTCATACATGCCTTCATTCCCCCATACTATTTCCTCATACATGCCCCCCATTCCCCCTTACTGTTTCCTCATACATGCCCCATCTCCCCTTTTGCTCTTCATTTTGGGTCCTGAAATCTCCCCCACACATTAAAGCAACCCATCCCCACTTCAAATCTACCCACACACAATAAATAACCCCATCTCCACTCCAAATCTCCCAACACACGTTAAATCCCCCATCCCTACTCAAATTCTCCCACACACAATAAATCCCCTCATCACCATTCCAATTCTCCCCACACACATTAAACACCCCCATCCCCATTCCAATTCTTCCCACACATAATAAATCACACATAATAAATCCCCCCATCCCCACTCATATTCTCCCCACACAAAATAAAGCACACCCTGCACTTAATCTTTGGTGTCTTCAGCTCCACTGGAGCACTTATTGCAATGTGTTCGCCTTTGCGGTGTGGGCGAGTGACGTCAGCGGCGTGATCACATGATCTGATCACGCTGCTGACGTCACTCTGACCCGGCAGCATGGGCGAACACTGAAAGCTTGGGACCCCTGTGCAAGAAATGTGTCTGGGCCCCCCTCCTTTTATGGTGACAAAGCTATATATATATATAGCCACACACACATACATGTATATACAGTATATTACATAGTCTCCTTTATTATTTGTATTGCCATCCCTTATTATACAGTGCCCTCTCTTGTTATGTACAGCACCGTCCCTTACATATTGGATTATATAGAGCCCTGTTTTTTGGCTGATGGAGCATGGGAAAGCTTCTTTTCTAATGGAGGAGCTGACAGACTGGTCAACTGGTCACCTGCTCCTCCATCAGCAGTCATTTTATATGTAAAAAGAGAGGGGATTTTGTAATAAAAGAGGGCGCTGTGAATAACAAAAATAACGATAATGCACTATGTAAGAGACAGTACTGTACATAACAGCAGAGGAAGCTATATAATAAGGGATGGCACCATATATAACTAGAGAGAATGGTATGTAATAAGGGACGAGTAATAAATAATGAAAGGAAACTACGTAACTAAGTGTGGCACTATTCATAATAAGTATGACACTCTACACTATGTTCCAAATTATTATGCAAATTACATTTTTATCAGATTTTCCTAAATGGTCGGTGCAAATGACAGTCAGTCTTATAAAAGTCATCACCCGTTAGATTATACATCAAATTTTATGGAACAAACCTCCCAATGATAACAGTATAATCTCCAAAATAAATAAAAATTCAAAATGCACTGTTCCAAATTATTATGCACAGTAGAATTTCTAAACATTTGATATGTTTTAAAGAACTGAAAATGCTCATTTGTGGAATTTGCAGCATTAGGAGGTCACATTCACTGAACAAAAAAGCTATTTAACTCCAAAACATCCTAACAGGCCAAGTTACATGTTAACATAGGAGCCCTTCATTGATATCACCTTCACAATTCTTGCATCCATTGAACTTGTGAGATTTTGGAGAGTTTCTGCTTGTATTTCTTTGCATGAAGTTGGAATAGCCTCCCAGAGCTGCTGTTTGGATGTGAACTGCCTCCCACCCTCATAGATCTTTTGTTTGATGATCCTCTAAAGGTTCTCTATAGGGTTGAGGTCAGGGGAGGATGGTGGCCGCACCATGAGTTTATCTCCTTTTATGCCCATAGCAGCCAATGACTCAGAGGTTTTCTTTGCAGCATGAAATGGGGCATTGTCAGCATAAAGATTACTTTGCTCCTGAAGGCACATTTCTGCTTTTTATGCCATGGAAGAAAGTTGTCAGTCAGAAACTCTATATACTTTGCAGAGGTCATTTTCACACCTTCAGGAACCTTAAAGGGCCTTACCAGCTGTTTCCCATGATTCTGGCCCAAAGCATGACTCCTCCACCTCCTCGCTGACGTTGCAGCCTTGTTGGGACATGGTGGCCATCCACCAACCATCCACTACTCCATCCATCTGGACCATCCAGGGTTGCTCAACACTTATCAGTAAACAAGACTGTTTGGAAATTAGTCTTCATGTATGTGTGGGCCCAATACAACCATTTCTGCTTGTGAACACTGTTTAAGGGTGGCCGAATAGTAGGTTTATGCACCACAGCAAGCCTTTGAAGGAGCCTACACCTTGAGGTTCGAGGGACTCCAGAGGCACCAGCAGCTTCAAATATCTGTTTGCTGCTTTGTAATGGCTTTTTAGCAGCTGCTCTCTTAATCAGATGAACTTGCCTGGCAGAAATCTTCCTCATTATGCCTTTATCAGCACAAACACATTTGTGCTCAGATACAGCCACAAATCTCTTAACATTACGATTATCACGGTTATGTTTTTGGAAAATTTCTAATGTTTTCATCCCTTCACCAAGGCAGTGCATTATTTGATGCTTTTCAGCAGCAGAGAGATCCTTTTTCTTTCCCATGTTACTTGAAAACTGTGACCTGCTTAATAATGTGGAACATCATTTTTAAGTAGTTTTCCTTTAAATAGAATCATTTGGAAAACCAATTATCACATGTGTTTACGATTGATTTCAGTGATCCATTGAGCCCTGAGACACAATACCATCCACGAGTTTATTTGAAAAACAAAACAATTAAATCTTTATGACACTTAAATCCAATTTGCATAATAATGTGGAACACAGTGTATACTAAGGGTCTGTGTTAGACATAATAAGAGATAATAACATCTTCCTCCACCTCCCCCTGTTCCTAAGTCCATTATAAGTCCCCCTTTCTCCCATCCCAATCCCCAACACCTGTTGTGAATTTGGTTTCTGGGCTCCCCCGGTGGTTTCTGGTGGTACTGCACTTGTGTGCTTCATCTCCTCTGTTCACCTGTTTTCCATCAGTATGTGGGAGTTTTCTATTTAGCCTTGCTCCTCAGTCATTTCTATGCCGGCCAACAATGTTACCAGAAGCCTTTCTGTTGCATGTTCCTGCTCCTAGACTACTATCAGCTAAGTTGGACTTGCTGTCCTAAGTTTGTTTTGCATTTTTGTTCCAGTTCTCTGTGATTGAATATTTCTGAGGCTGGAAGCTCTTGTGAGCTGAAATTGCCACTCTGGTGTCATGAGTTGATGTTAGAGTCTTAAAGTAATTTCAGGATGGTATTTTGAAAGGGTTTTCAGCTGACCGTGAAGTTCCCTTTTCTGTCTTCCTACTATCTAGTAAGCGGACCTCAATTTGCTAAACCTATCTTCATACTTCGTATGTCATTTTCCTCTAAAATCACCGCCAATATATGTGGGGGCTACTGTCTGCCTTTTGGGGAAAATTTCTCTAGAGGTAAGCCAGGTCTGTATTTTCCTCTGCTAGGGTCAGTCAGTTCTCCGGCTGGCGCTGGGCGTCTAGGGATAAAACGTAGGCACGCTACCCGGCCACTGTTAGTTGTGCGGTAGGTTTAGCTCATGGTCAGCTCGAGTTCCCATCTTCCAAGAGCTAGTCCTTTTGTATGCTTAATTACGTTCTCTTGCCATTGAGAACCATGACAGTTTGGCCGGCCAAGGGTTAAAATAATTGGCAGAAGAAAGGAGAGAAAAGAAGTCTGCAGAGAATTTTTTTTTTTTTTTTTTTCCTGAGTTTGCTCATTAGTTGATTCACTAGCATCTCTGCTTACTGCAGCCTTCGTCTCTCTCTCCTTCTAATCCTTGAATGGTTCTGATTTCACCTGATTAATATGGATCCACAGAGTTTAGCTACAGGTTTGAATAATCTCGCTATGAATGTTCAAAGCTTACAGGATTTCGTTATTCATGCTCCTACATCTGAACCTAGAATTCCTTTACCTGAATTTTTCTCTGGGGATAGATCTCGCTTCCAGAATTTCAAACATAATTGTAAATTATTTTTGTCTCTGAGATCTCGCTCCGCTGGAGATCCTGCACAGCAGGTCAGGATTGTAATTTCCTTGCTCCGGGGCGACCCTCAGGATTGGGCATTTGCTTTGGCACCAGGGGATCCTGCGTTGCTCAATGTGGATGCGTTTTTCCTGGCTTTGGGGTTGCTTTATGAGGAACCTCATTTAGAGATTCAGGCTGAAAAAGCTTTAAAGGCCCTGTCTCAAGGGCAAGATGAGGCTGAAATATACTGCCAAAAATTTCGTAAGTGGTCTGTGCTTACTCAGTGGAATGAGTGCGCCCTGGCGGCGAAATTCAGAGAAGGTCTCTCTGATGCCATTAAAGATGTTATGGTGGGGTTCCCTGTGCCTACAGGTCCGAATGAGTCCATGACAATGGCTATTCAGATTGATCGGCGTTTGCGGGAGCGCAAACCTGTGCACCATTTGGCGGTGTCTACTGAGAAGGCGCCAGAGATTATGCAATGTGATAGAATTCTGTCCAGAAGCGAACGACAGAATTTTAGGCGAAAAAATGGGTTATGCTTCTATTGTGGTGATTCAACTCATGTTATATCAGCATGCTCTAAACGTACTAAGAAAGTTGATAAGTCTGTTTCAATTGGCACTTTACAGTCTAAGTTTATTCTATCTGTGACCCTGATTTGCTCTTTATCGTCTATTACCGCGGACGCCTATGTCGACTCTGGCGCCGCTTTGAGTCTTATGGATTGGTCCTTTGCCACACGCTGTGGGTTTGATTTAGAGCCTCTGGAAGTTCCTATACCTCTGAAGGGTATTGACTTCACGCCATTGGCTAGTAACAAACCACAATACTGGACACAAGTAACTATGCGTATTAATCCGGATCACCAGGAGATTATTCGCTTCCTTGTGTTGTATAATCTACATGATGTGTTGGTGCTTGGATTGCCATGGCTGCAATCTCATAACCCAGTCCTCGACTGGAAAGCAATGTCTGTGTTAAGCTGGGGATGTCAGGGGACTCATGGGGACGTACCTTTGGTTTCCATTTCGTCATCTATTCCCTCTGAGATTCCGGAATTTTTATCTGATTATCGTGACGTTTTTGAGGAGCCTAAACTTGGTTCACTACCTCCGCACAGAGATTGCGATTGTACTATAGATCTGATTCCGGGCAGTAAGTTTCCAAAGGGTCGTTTATTTAATCTATCTGTGCCTGAACATGCTGCTATGCGGGAATATATTAAGGAGTCCTTGGAAAAGGGACATATTCGTCCTTCGTCATCTCCCTTAGGAGCCGGTTTTTTCTTTGTATCTAAAAAAGATGGCTCTTTGAGGCCGTGTATTGATTATCGGCTTTTGAATAAAATCACGGTTAAATATCAGTATCCTTTGCCACTGCTTACTGATTTGTTTGCTCGAATAAAGGGGGCCAAGTGGTTCTCTAAGATTGATCTTCGTGGGGCGTATAATTTGGTGCGAATTAAGCAGGGGGATGAGTGGAAAACCGCATTTAATACGCCTGAGGGCCATTTTGAGTATTTAGTAATGCCTTTTGGTCTTTCAAATGCCCCTTCAATCTTTCAGTCCTTTATGCATGACATTTTCCGTGATTACTTGGATAAATTTTTGATTGTGTATCTTGATGATATTTTGATTTTTTCGGATGACTGGGACTCTCATGTCCAACAGGTCAGGAGGGTTTTTCAGGTTTTGTGCTCTAATTCCTTGTGTGTAAAGGGTTCTAAGTGCGTTTTTGGGGTTCAAAAGATTTCGTTTTTGGGGTACATTTTTTCCCCCTCTTCCATTGAGATGGACCCTGTCAAGGTTCAGGCTATTTGTGATTGGACGCAACCCTCTTCTCTTAAGAGCCTTCAGAAGTTTTTGGGCTTTGCTAATTTTTATCGTCGATTTATAACTGGTTTTTCTGATGTTGCTAAACCGTTGACTGATTTGACTAAGAAGGGTGCTGATGTTGCTGATTGGTCCCCTGCTGCTGTGGAGGCCTTTCGGGAGCTTAAGCGCCGCTTTTCTTCCGCCCCTGTATTGCGTCAGCCTGATGTTACTCTTCCTTTTCAGGTTGAGCTTGACGCTTCAGAAATCGGAGCTGGGGCGGTTTTGTCACAGAAAAGTTCCGACTGCTCCGTGATGAGACCTTGTGCGTTCTTTTCTCGTAAATTTTCGCCCGCTGAGCGAAATTATGATATTGGTAATCGGGAGCTCTTGGCTATGAAGTGGGCTTTTGAGGAGTGGCGTCATTGGCTTGAGGGGGCTAGACATCAGGTGGTGGTATTGACCGACCACAAGAATTTGATTTATCTTGAGTCTGCCAGGCGCCTGAATCCTAGACAGGCGCGCTGGTCGTTATTTTTCTCTCGGTTTAATTTTGTGGTTTCTTACCTACCAGGTTCTAAAAATGTGAAGGCGGATGCCCTTTCTAGGAGTTTTGAGCCTGATTCCCCTGGTAATTCTGAACCTACAGGTATCCTTAAGGATGGAGTGATATTATCTGCTGTTTCCCCAGACTTGCGACGGGTCTTGCAGGAGTTTCAGGCGAATAGACCTGATCGTTGCCCGCCTGGTAGAATGTTTGTTCCTGATGATTGGACCAGTAGAGTCATCTCGGAGGTCCATTCTTCTGCGTTAGCAGGTCATCCTGGAATCTTTGGTACCAGGGATTTGGTGGCTAGGTCCTTCTGGTGGCCTTCCCTGTCGCGAGATGTGCGAGGTTTTGTGCAGTCTTGTGATGTTTGTGCTCGGGCCAAGCCTTGTTGTTCTCGGGCTAGTGGATTGTTGTTATCTTTGCCTATTCCGAAGAGGCCTTGGACTCACATCTCCATGGATTTTATTTCTGATCTCCCTGTTTCTCAGAAGATGTCTGTCATCTGGGTGGTGTGTGACCGTTTCTCTAAGATGGTCCATTTGGTTCCCTTGCCCAAATTGCCTTCCTCATCCGAGCTGGTTCCTCTGTTTTTTCAAAATGTGGTGCGCTTGCATGGTATTCCGGAGAATATAGTTTCTGACAGGGGAACCCAATTCGTGTCTAGATTTTGGCGAGCGTTCTGTGCTAGGATGGGCATTGATTTGTCTTTTTCGTCTGCTTTCCATCCTCAGACTAATGGCCAGACCGAGCAAACTAATCAGACCTTGGAGACTTATTTGAGGTGTTTTGTGTCTGCGGATCAGGATGATTGGGTTGCCTTTTTGCCCTTGGCGGAGTTTGCCCTCAATAATCGGGCTAGTTCTGCCACCTTGGTTTCTCCTTTCTTCTGTAATTCGGGGTTTCATCCTCGTTTCTCTTCCGGTCAGGTGGAGTCTTCGGATTGTCCTGGAGTGGATGCTGTGGTGGAGAGGTTGCATCAGATTTGGGGGCATGTGGTGGACAATTTGAAGTTGTCCCAGGAGAAGACTCAGCATTTTGCCAACCGCCGTCGTCGTGTTGGTCCTCGTATTTGTGTTGGGGACTTGGTGTGGTTATCTTCTCGTTTTGTCCCTATGAAGGTTTCTTCTCCTAAGTTTAAGCCTCGGTTCATCGGCCCGTACAAGATATTGGAGATTCTTAACCCTGTGTCCTTTCGTTTGGACCTCCCTGCATCTTTTTCTATTCATAATGTCTTCCATCGGTCATTGTTGCGCAGGTATGAGGTACCGGTTGTGCCTTCTGTTGAGCCTCCTGCTCCGGTGTTGGTTGAGGGTGAGTTGGAGTATGTTGTCGAGAAGATCTTGGACTCCCGTGTTTCCAGACGGAGACTTCAGTATCTGGTCAAGTGGAAGGGCTATGGTCAGGAGGATAACTCTTGGGTGACAGCCTCTGATGTTCATGCCTCCGATTTGGTCCGTGCCTTTCATAGGGCTCATCCTGATCGCCCTGGTGGTTCTGGTGAGGGTTCAGTGCCCCCTCCTTGAGGGGGGGGTACTGTTGTGAATTTGGTTTCTGGGCTCCCCCGGTGGTTTCTGGTGGTACTGCACTTGTGTGCTTCATCTCCTCTGTTCACCTGTTTTCCATCAGTATGTGGGAGTTTTCTATTTAGCCTTGCTCCTCAGTCATTTCTATGCCAGCCAACAATGTTACCAGAAGCCTTTCTGTTGCATGTTCCTGCTCCTAGACTACTATCAGCTAAGTTGGACTTGTTGTCCTAAGTTTGTTTTGCATTTTTGTTCCAGTTCTCTGTGATTGAATATTTCTGAGGCTGGAAGCTCTTGTGAGCTGAAATTGCCACTCTGGTGTCATGAGTTGATGTTAGAGTCTTAAAGTAATTTCAGGATGGTATTTTGAAAGGGTTTTCAGCTGACCGTGAAGTTCCCTTTTCTGTCTTCCTACTATCTAGTAAGCGGATCTCAATTTGCTAAACTTATCTTCATACTTCGTATGTCATTTTCCTCTAAAATCACCGCCAATATATGTGGGGGCTACTGTCTGCCTTTTGGGGAAAATTTCTCTAGAAGTAAGCCAGGTCTGTATTTTCCTCTGCTAGGGTCAGTCAGTTCTCCGGCTGGCGCTGGGCGTCTAGGGATAAAACGTAGGCACGCTACCCGGCCACTGTTAGTTGTGCGGTAGGTTTAGCTCATGGTCAGCTCGAGTTCCCATCTTCCAAGAGCTAGTCCTTTTGTATGCTTAATTACGTTCTCTTGCCATTGAGAACCATGACAAACACCCCTCATTGTCCTCCCCCCGCATCCCATTATTGTCCTCTCTCCCACCTGTTGTGAAATTGGATTTTGGGCTCCCCCGGTGGCCACTGGTGGAATTGAACTGGTGTGCATCATCCTCTCTGTTCACCTGTTTCCATCAGGATGTGGGAGTCGCTATTTAGCCTTGCTCCTCTGTCACTTCCATGCCAGTCAACATTGTAATCAGAAGCCTTTCTGTGCATGTTCCTGCTGCTAGACAACTCCCAGCTAAGTTGGACTTAGTCCTTGTTTGTTTTTGCATTTTGTTCCAGTTCACAGCTGTAGTTTCGTTTCTGTGTCTGGAAAGCTCTTGTGATCTGAAATTGCCACTCTGATGTTATGAGTTAATACTAGAGTCTTAAAGTAATTTCAGGATGGTATTTTGATAGGGTTTTCAGCTGACCATGAAAGTGCCCTTTCTGTCTTCCTGCTATCTAGTAAGCGGACCTCAATTTTGCTAAACCTATTTTCATACTACGTTTGTCATTTCATCTAAAATCACCGCCAATATTTGTGGGGGCCTCTGTCTGCCTTTCGGGGAAATTTCTCTAGAGGTGAGCCAGGACTATATTTTCCTCTGCCAAGATTAGTTAGTCCTCCGGCCGGCGCTGGGCGTCTAGGGATAAAACGCAGGCTACGCTACCCGGCTACTGTTAGTTGTGCGGCAGGTTTAGTTCATGGTCAGTTTAGTTTCCATCCTTCCAAGAGCTAGTTCGTATGTTTGCTGGGCTATGTTCTCTTGCCATTGAGAACCATAACAGTTTGACCGGCCAAAAGGGTTAAATTAATTGACAGAGAAAGGAGAGAAAAGAGAAGTCTGCTGAAGATTTTTTTTTTTTTTTTTTCTCAGTTCTGAGTGTGCTTGTAATTGAATCTCTTGCAAGTCTGCCTATATTGCAGCCTTTCTCTCTCTCTCTCCTTCTAATCCTGGAATGGCTCTGTGTTCACCTGTTTAAAATGGATATTCAGAATTTAGCTGCAGGTTTGAATAATCTCACCACGAAAGTTCAAAACTTACAAGATTTTGTTGTTCATGTTCCTATATCTGAACCTAGAATTCCTTTGCCTGAATTTTTCTCGGGGAATAGATCTTGCTTTCAAAATTTCAAACATAATTGCAAGTTGTTTTTGTCCCTGAAATCTCGCTCTGCTGGAGATCCTGCTCAGCAGGTCAGGATTGTGATTTCTCTGCTCCGGGGCGACCCTCAGGATTGGGCTTTTGCATTGGCTCCAGGGGATCCTGCGTTGCTCAATGTGGATGCGTTTTTTCTGGCCTTGGGGTTGCTTTATGAGGAACCTCAGTTAGAACTTCAGGCGGAAAAGGCCTTGATGTCCCTATCTCAGGGGCAAGACGAAGCTGAAATATACTGCCAGAAATTCCGTAAATGGGCTGTGCTTACTCAGTGGAATGAGTGCGCCCTGGCAGCGAATTTCAGAGAGGGTCTCTCTGATGCCATTAAGGATGTTATGGTGGGGTTCCCTGTGCCTGCGGGTCTGAATGAGTCCATGACAATGGCTATCCAGATCGATAGGCGTCTGCGGGAGCGCAAACCTGTGCACCATTTGGCGGTGTCTACTGAGAAGACGCCAGAGAATATGCAATGTGATAGAATTCTGTCCAGAAGTGAACGGCAGAATTTTAGACGAAAAAATGGGTTGTGCTTCTATTGCGGTGATTCAACTCATGTTATATCAGCATGCTCTAAGCGTACTAAGAAGCTTGATAAGTCTGTTTCAATTGGCACTTTACAGTCTAAGTTTATTCTATCTGTGACCCTGATTTGTTCTTTATCATCTATTACCGCGGATGCCTATGTCGACTCTGGCGCCGCTTTGAGTCTTATGGATTGGTCCTTTGCCAAACGCTGTGGGTATGATTTGGAGCCTCTTGAAACTCCTATACCCCTGAAGGGGATTGACTCCACCCCATTGGCTAGCAATAAACCACAATACTGGACACAAGTAACTATGCGGATTAATCCGGATCACCAGGAGATTATTCGCTTTCTTGTGCTGTATAACCTACATGATGTGTTGGTGCTTGGATTGCCATGGCTGCAATCTCATAACCCAGTCCTTGACTGGAAAGCTATGTCTGTGTTAAGCTGGGGATGTAAGGGGACGCATGGGGACGTACCTGTGGTTTCCATTTCATCATCTATTCCCTCTGAGATTCCTGAATTCTTGACTGAATATCGTGACGTTTTTGAAGAACCTAAGCTTGGTTCATTACCTCCGCACCGGGAGTGCGATTGTGCCATAGATTTGATTCCGGGTAGTAAATACCCTAAGGGTCGTTTATTTAATCTGTCTGTGCCTGAACATGCTGCTATGCGAGAATATATAAAGGAGTCCTTGGAAAAGGGACATATTCGTCCTTCGTCATCTCCCTTAGGAGCCGGTTTTTTCTTTGTGGCTAAGAAAGATGGCTCTTTGAGGCCGTGCATTGATTATCGGCTTTTGAATAAAATCACGGTTAAATATCAATATCCATTGCCACTGCTGACTGATTTGTTTGCTCGCATAAAGGGGGCCAAGTGGTTCTCTAAGATAGATCTTCGTGGGGCGTATAATTTGGTGTGAATTAAGCAGGGGGATGAGTGGAAAACCGCATTTAATACGCCCGAGGGCCACTTTGAGTATTTGGTGATGCCTTTTGGTCTTTCTAATGCCCCTTCAGTCTTTCAGTCCTTTATGCATGACATTTTCCGTGATTATTTGGATAAATTTATGATTGTGTATCTGGATGATATTTTGATTTTTTCGGATGACTGGGACTCTCATGTCCAGCAGGTCAGGAGGGTTTTTCAGGTTTTGCGGTCTAATTCCTTGTGTGTGAAGGGTTCTAAGTGTGTTTTTGGGGTTCAAAAGATTTCCTTTTTGGGATATATTTTTTCCCCCTCTTCCATCGAGATGGATCCTGTCAAGGTTCAGGCTATTTGTGATTGGACGCAACCCTCTTCTCTTAAGAGTCTTCAGAAATTTTTGGGCTTTGCTAACTTTTATCGTCGATTTATTGCTGGTTTTTCTGATGTTGTTAAACCATTGACTGATTTGACTAAGAAGGGTGCTGATGTTGCTGATTGGTCCCCTGCTGCTGTGGAGGCCTTTCGGGAGCTTAAGCGCCGCTTTTCTTCCGCCCCTGTGTTGCGTCAGCCTGATGTTGCTCTTCCTTTTCAGGTTGAGGTCGACACTTCTGAAATCGGAGCTGGGGCGGTTTTGTCGCAGAGAAGTTCCGATTGCTCCGTGATGAGACCTTGTGCTTTTTTCTCGCGTAAATTTTCTCCCGCTGAGCGGAATTATGATGTTGGGAATCGGGAGCTTTTGGCCATGAAGTGGGCTTTTGAGGAGTGGCGTCATTGGCTTGAGGGGGCTAGACATCAGGTGGTGGTATTGACTGACCACAAAAATCTAATTTATCTTGAGTCCGCCAGACGCCTGAATCCTAGACAGGCGCGCTGGTCGTTGTTTTTCTCTCGGTTTAATTTTGTGGTGTCCTACCTGCCGGGTTCTAAGAATGTTAAGGCGGATGCCCTTTCTAGGAGTTTTGAGCCTGACTCCCCTGGTAATTCTGAACCTACAGGTGTCCTTAAGGATGGAGTGATATTGTCTGCCGTTTCTCCAGACCTGCGGCGGGCCTTGCAGGAGTTTCAGGCGGATAGACCTGATCGTTGCCCACCTGGTAGACTGTTTGTTCCTGATGATTGGACCAGTAAAGTCATTTCTGAGGTTCATTCTTCTGCGTTGGCAGGTCATCCTGGAATCTTTGGTACCAGGGATTTGGTGGCAAGGTCCTTCTGGTGGCCTTCCCTGTCTCGAGATGTGCGAGGCTTCGTGCAGTCTTGTGATGTTTGTGCTCGGGCCAAGCCTTGTTGTTCTCGGGCTAGTGGATTGTTGTTGCCCTTGCCTATCCCGAAGAGGCCCTGGACGCACATCTCGATGGATTTTATTTCGGATCTTCCTGTTTCTCAGAAGATGTCTGTCATCTGGGTGGTGTGTGATCGTTTCTCTAAGATGGTCCATTTGGTTCCCCTGCCTAAGTTGCCTTCTTCTTCCGAGTTGGTTCCTCTGTTTTTTCAAAATGTGGTCCGTTTGCATGGTATTCCGGAGAATATCGTTTCTGACAGAGGTACCCAATTCGTGTCTAGATTTTGGCGAGCATTCTGTGCTAGGATGGGCATAGATTTGTCTTTCTCGTCTGCTTTCCATCCTCAGACTAATGGCCAGACCGAGCGGACGAATCAGACCTTGGAGACATATTTGAGGTGTTTTGTGTCTGCAGATCAGGATGATTGGGTTGCTTTTTTGCCTTTAGCGGAGTTTGCCCTCAATAATCGGGCCAGTTCTGCCACCTTGGTGTCTCCCTTTTTCTGTAATTCGGGGTTTCATCCTCGATTTTCTTCTGGTCAGGTGGAATCTTCGGATTGTCCTGGAGTGGATGCTGTGGTGGAGAGGTTGCATCAGATTTGTGGGCAGGTAGTGGACAATTTGAAGTTGTCCCAGGAGAAGACTCAGCTTTTTGCCAACCGCCGGCGTCGGGTTGGTCCTCGGCTTTGTGTTGGGGACTTGGTGTGGTTGTCTTCTCGTTTTGTCCCTATGAGGGTTTCTTCCCCCAAGTTTAAGCCTCGGTTCATCGGCCCGTACAAGATATTGGAGATTCTTAACCCTGTGTCCTTCCGTTTGGACCTCCCTGCATCTTTTTCTATTCATAATGTTTTTCATCGGTCATTATTGCGCAGGTATGAGGTACCGGTTGTGCCTTCCGTTGAGCCTCCTGCTCCGGTGTTGGTTGAGGGCGAGTTGGAGTACGTTGTGGAAAAAATCTTGGACTCCCGTGTTTCCAGACGGAAACTCCAGTATCTGGTCAAATGGAAGGGATACGGTCAGGAGGATAATTCTTGGGTGACTGCCTCTGATGTTCATGCCTCCGATTTGGTCCGTGCCTTTCATAGGGCTCATCCTGATCGCCCTGGTGGTTCTGGTGAGGGTTCGGTGCCCCCTCCTTGAGGGGGGGGGTACTGTTGTGAAATTGGATTTTGGGCTCCCCCGGTGGCCACTGGTGGAATTGAACTGGTGTGCATCATCCTCTCTGTTCACCTGTTTCCATCAGGATGTGGGAGTCGCTATTTAGCCTTGCTCCTCTGTCACTTCCATGCCAGTCAACATTGTAATCAGAAGCCTTTCTGTGCATGTTCCTGCTGCTAGACAACTCCCAGCTAAGTTGGACTTAGTCCTTGTTTGTTTTTGCATTTTGTTCCAGTTCACAGCTGTAGTTTCGTTTCTGTGTCTGGAAAGCTCTTGTGATCTGAAATTGCCACTCTGATGTTATGAGTTAATACTAGAGTCTTAAAGTAATTTCAGGATGGTATTTTGATAGGGTTTTCAGCTGACCATGAAAGTGCCCTTTCTGTCTTCCTGCTATCTAGTAAGCGGACCTCAATTTTGCTAAACCTATTTTCATACTACGTTTGTCATTTCATCTAAAATCACCGCCAATATTTGTGGGGGCCTCTGTCTGCCTTTCGGGGAAATTTCTCTAGAGGTGAGCCAGGACTATATTTTCCTCTGCCAAGATTAGTTAGTCCTCCGGCCGGCGCTGGGCGTCTAGGGATAAAACGCAGGCTACGCTACCCGGCTACTGTTAGTTGTGCGGCAGGTTTAGTTCATGGTCAGTTTAGTTTCCATCCTTCCAAGAGCTAGTTCGTATGTTTGCTGGGCTATGTTCTCTTGCCATTGAGAACCATAACACCCACCCCATCATTGCCTTCTCCACCACAACTATCATTTCTTTCTCCCCCACCGCCTCATATCACTGCCCATTCCACCACCTCCATCATTTCCTCCTCCCCCACCATGCCACATTGTCTTTTCCCCCACCACTCCCATCATTGCACATTCCACCACCTCCATCATTTCCTCCCTCCTCACCTTCCCCATTATTGCCCTTTCCACCACCACCATCATTGTCCTTCCCACCTCCACCATCATTGCATTCTCCCCCCACCCCATCATTGTTCTTTCCACCACCTCCATCATTGCTTTTTCCCCCACCACCCCATCATTGCCCTTTCCACCACCTCCATCATTTCCTCCACCCCCACCTCTCCCCTTATTATTGCCCTTTCCACCACCACCATCATTGCATTCTCCCCACTACCTCATCATTACCCTTTTCACCACCTCCATAATTGCTTTCTCCCCCACCGCCCCAACATTGCCCTCTCCATCACCCCCATGATTGCCCTTTCCACCACCTCTATCCCAGCCTTCTTCTCCACCACCCCTATTCATTGCCTTCTTCCCCTTTACTCCCATCATTGTCTTTTCCATTACCACCATCATTGCCTTCTCCACCACCTCCATCATTGCCTTCTCCCCCACCACCCCATCATTGCCCATTCCACCACCTCCATAATTTCCTCCTCCCCAGCATCCCCATCATTGTCCTTTCCACCATATCCATCATCTCCTCCTCCCCCACCATCCCCATCATTACTCTCTGCATCACCCCATAATTGCCTTCTCCCCATCTGCCCCATCATTGCCCTCTCGTCCCCCTACACACACACAGACACACACAGCACCATTCATCTCTCTGTACATTTCCCCGCAGCGCTATACACACACACACTCACCGCTCTGCTGCAGCATCACCTTTGGCAGCTTCCTCTCTCTGGCACAGCCATCCGCTGAATAATTATGTCATCCAGTGGCACTGCTGTCTGTGTAAGAGGAAGTGCAAGCGTGCTGCAGCTTCTCTGTGCCGGCTGTCAGCTTGACAGTCAGCACAGAGAACAGCTGACTCTCAGTCGAGGGCAGCAGAATGCAGCTGCCAGGGGAGACACTGCGGACCGCCACATTAGGCGGCCCGACTGCGCCCCCCTGCCGGCTGCATTAAGTGCATTTACTGAATATATATTTCAGTATGCCAACATTTTGGATTTTATAATCAGTTTTTCAAGCTGGTGTTATAAATTATTTAAAAATTTACTGAGATAATTACTTTTGGGTTTTTATTCAATGTAAGCCATAATCATCAACATTAACAGAAGTAAACACTGGAAATACATCACTGTTTGTAATGACTCTAATATATGAGTGTCACTTTTTGTATTGAAGAACTGAAATAAATTAACTTTTTGATGATATTCTAATTTCGTGAGCTGCACCTGTAATATTCTCCATAGCTAATGGAATAGTTATCTTTTATTGATTTTAATGATTCACTTTGAATCTGATTGTGATATTCTGTTCAGGCTTTGTTTCACTTTAAATGCATATCTCATGTTAATCACTTTGGGAAACGTAATGTTGATCTAATGGCTTTATCATTATTAGTGATAAGCAAATTTGTATGGAAAGCAGTTGCCAAACATAAATTTGGTATGAATATGGAACATTTCATAATATGAAAATAAATTCAGATTCGTGATCGAAACAATAGCAAAATTTTACGAAATGGGTAAAAATCGGTAACATTTGGTGAAAGAAAATATTTGCGTTGCCGCAAAAGTATTTTCAGCACTTTTGCAACAATAATGATGGTGTATCATTAGTGTATTGCATGTGTTTGATGAGGGTAGGAGGTTTGCAGAGCTCAGAGGAATGGGGTTGTCATGAACCGGGGGTGTTTGGTTGCCCCCAGTTCATCAGGGATTTACTATATTACTCTTCCCAGTTCCAGTTTGGAACTTGCAGCTCTCTGGCTTCCCCTTCACCCTCAGGTCAGTCAGGGAACTTTACCTACGATAAGTAGTCACCAGAAGGGCTGCCTTGCCGTGTATGGGCTATTGGGCATGCTGCAGTGAGGGCGATAGAAATATTCCCCGTCCGTCACTGTCAGTCTCCCCAAAAGCTCATAACACTTCGCTGCCACCAGCTGCTATTACTATGATTAATAACAGGTCAGAAGCCAACCCAATCTGTAGTGTTGACTTAATTCAGAGGAAGAGGCGGTACATTTAGAGCAAGGAGAACAAAGCTAGTAAAGTTTTATAGATTTTCCTCCAAAAAGAATAGGCAGTGTTTACAAAAGTATAAAAATGTTACAAAAATAAAACAATTGCAATATGTACAAACAATTACAAAATAAAGATAGATTAAAATTAGCTTACATGTTTCAGTTACAGGCCAGTCATGTGGTTTGGGGGAGGGGTTCCCAAAGGCAAAGATTCAAAGATACAAATTTGCATTTATAATTTATATTTTCAAATGTGGACTCCTGCTTATCCTGAAATGTTACCAGCACAAAATATTTTTGGGCAGAAATGTAGCCATATTTCTGAAACATGGTATTAACACAAATTTACATTTTAAAATGTAGATTCCTGCCTATTCCAAAATATTACCAGCACAATATATTTTTCTCCAGAAATGTGGCCTTGTTTCAGGACCACAGTATAAGCACAAATAATTTGTATTTTCAAATGTAGACTACAGCCTAGGCAAAAATATTACCAGCATAAAATATTTTTCTACAGAAATGTGGCATGCCTTCTGGAGCATGCTATTAGAACAAAAAAGTGGACTCCTGGATGGAGCAAAAATATGAGCACACAATTTTAGATACTGAAATTTACCCTGCTTTCTGGAGCATGGTATTAGAGCAAACAAATTAGATTCTCAAATGTGGATTACAGGCTCAAGCACAACATTAGCAGCACAAAAGAGTTATAAGCTGAAATGTGCCCTGGTATCTCTGGACCACACAATCAGCAAAAACGATTGATCTGCTAGAAGGTTTATTTTCACAGCCACACAGAATCCAATCTATCTGAACTAGCCGATTGACAATCAACCGCCTAGATAACTTTCTGAATATCCAGTAGCAGCAGCAGGAGTGACCTCTATTTTCATTTTAGTCTTCGATTGACTTTTCAAACTGTTTTCTCTGGAATAATGCAGCATTTCTGAAAAAGTCATACATGACTGCAATGGCACAGCCCCACTCTGATTCATGCTACACGTGGTTTGGGAAGAATAAATCTAATGACAAGTTCCTTCACTTTAAATTAGGGATGAGTGTAACGACAATGCCAACAATATGGCTAATCACGTTATGGAGGGATAAGATCTAATTGAAGGGTGGAGAAGTAGACTGTGGGAGTCGCCCGAGTATCACGTACTCAGTACACTCGGTGAGCACCAAGCATTTCCGGGATAATTTGGTGGGAGCTCGGGTCTCCGCCTTTAAATTTTGGTGCTTTTTAGAGCGCCAATGAACATGCAGGTATTGTCTGCCATGCACTGTAATACTGCAGCCATCTTTGTTGAGATATTACAGTGAATGGCTGGCCACACAGCATTATCAGGTCTATAAGAGACCTGCTCAGCGCACTCTGCTCCGGACTCAGCTAGTGTAGGGAGAGCTGCTGCTGAGATAGGATCAGATTCGTTCTTTTATTAGTTAGTGTGGGTCTACGATTGTTCAATCTACAAATCCTGATAAACCAACAGTTCTTTCAGGGCTAGTTCGAGGGTATATAGATTGGAGTGCTAGGTAGGCAGGGGAGTCTATGTGCACATATCCACATCAGTGCAAGGCATGCAGGCACTGTATGTGAGTATATAGATCTCACTGCATACATCAAAAGGCTTCATTACTGTCTGCTGCTGCTTATTTTTTATATATCTAGCCGCAGGTATCCGTGGCTAGGATTTTTTTATTGCACCTTATCCCTGCTAATTTTATTACATAGCAATCCATAGCCTCCTTTTTTCTACATTTATTTGCTTGGTCACACTGCAGACTACAGCCAGGTCATTTTAATACAAGAGCGTGAAAATCTAACAATTTAAAATGTTTTTTTTGTCCCAGGCATCAGATGTGAGTGCGCAGAAAATTCTGGAATTTTTTGGTACTATAGTATTGTTTGGAGTGTCTTGCAACATTTTTGGACACCATTTTGTTGACCAAAAAATCTTTAGCTGGCCCCAAAATATTTAGCTACAGTTCTTATATTTATCACTGTGATTTGTGCTTCACACGCATCGCATATCATTGAACTAAATATGTTGGAATTTTAGAACTCCAATTTTTTGTGTGTCAAAAGGCCACATTTTGATCAGTCTGTTATCTCCGTCAGATGTCCGGTCTATCTGTGGTTTCCAATATTTGCTCTTCAGGCATAAATTCCACTTTTTTGTCTGTATGCTACCCTTGGTCTTTACAGTATTTGGGGTTAAAAACATTTAAAAAACTCCAGGCCACATATTGAAACAGTCTGATATCTCCGTCTGACGCCCGGTTTATCTGTGGTCTCCAAATACTTGCTTTTCAGGCATGCATTTCACTTTTTTGTCTGTCTGCTACCCTAGGTCTATATAGTATTTTGGGGTTAAAAGATTTAAAAAAAACTCCAGGCCACATACTGAAACAGTCTATTATCTCAGTCAGACGCACGGTCTATCTGTGGCCTCCAAATACTTGCTTTTCAGGCATACATTCCACATTTTTTTCTGTCTGCTACCCTTGGTCTATACAATATTTTTGGGTAAAAGTTTTTAAAAACTCCAGGCCACATACTACAACAGTCTGTTATCTCCGTCATCCGACACCCGGTCTATCTGTGGTCTCCAAATACTTGTTTTTCAGGCATACATTCCACTTTTTTGGCATTGTGTTAGCCTACTTTGTGACAGTAACTTCATGACCCAAGCAATGAGTATCCAAGCATTTTAGTGCTCGCTCATCACTAGTAATATTCTATGTGTTCCTCAAAGAGCATTTTCTAAAGCCCCACTAGATATCTGCTGCCTTTTCATGCTTGTTTGAGGGTAAAGCTCCACCTCCCCCTTTGCACTATGCTTGTCTTTTATTGTGCAATGTTGTTGAGGTAAGGGTTAAGCCCCCACAGTGCTCCTTTGTACCTTCTGTGATAGTCATATAAACACTGATGAATTGGGGCCTATGTGTACTAGTGGAATCAGTACACAAATAATACTGAAGTTTGTTTATATATAGTTATGTCTGCATCACAATCTAACCCTACATGTCACTTTGCACAAAAGGTGAGGCTGGGGTCTCGGGTAGAATTTGTTGTGTGCCAGGGTATGTGCATGCATGAGTATTTGCTTGCCGAAATTTCTGCAAGGTTTCTGTATATCTAGGTAGAAAACCGCTGCTGCAAAAATTTGTGCTTTTGTCGCATTTATGGAGCATTTTTGTATGCATTTTTTTGCATGCATTTTTGTACAACAATAGCTTTTTTTAGCTAAATAAAACGATTTAAAAAAAATCTTTTGTGATGTAGTTTACTGCTTCAACACCTTTTTTTCATTCTGATGCGGTGGCATCAGGTTAGAAACTGTCGCTGACACCAAGCCCTAGGTTTAGTATTGAAGAGATGTCAGCCAAACACCCTCAATATTAAACCGGTAAGTAAAAAGTGAAATAAACACACACACACACACAGTCACCTTCCTATGTAGGATCATTAACAGAATGAACTTACATAGGCTGTAACCAAACAGAAACTGGCAGAAATCAGCATGCACTACAATACTTGAAAGCTGTTACTATTCTTGTAAGGAGCCAATACCATAAATGTTCCCAGGCTATTAACCTCTTCCCGACATTGAGCCTAACAGGACACCGATATCGAACTCCCCCTGTTTGGTGAGGGCTCTATCGCTGAGCCCGCACCTTTCCGGTTACATGTCAGCTGATAGATACAGCTGACATGTGCACGCAACAGCCTTGGGTGGAATCCACCCACAGCTGTTAGCTAGTTAAATGCCGCTGTCAATTTCTGAAAGCGGCATTTGACGCGCGCTTACTAGAAGCGCGCCACTAATCCCGCCCATCGGTGACCCCGTCACATGAATGCAGGTCACCGATGGGTTGGCATGACAAACAGAGATGTGAAGCAGACTTCTATGGTTGTCATTGCCAGATTACTATGAGCGCTGCCCTGTGGTCAGCGCTCATAGCAAGTGAGCATTTTTGCTACACACAGGCGATCTGATCATCGCCTGTGTGTAGCAGAGGCGATCGAAGTATTGAAGTTTCTAGTCTCCCATGTTTTTAAAAATATTAAAAAAATAAAAAATTCTATAAAAGTTTAAATCACCTCCTTTCACCCCATTCAAAGTAACACAATAAAAAAATCAAATATACACATATTTGGTATCACTGTGCTCAGAATCGCCAAATCTCTCAAAATGAAAAAAGAATTAACCCGATCGCTAAAGGCGTAATGATGAAAAAAATTCAAAGTGCCAGAATTACATTTTTTTGGTAGCCGCTAGGGTTGAGCGACCTTTAGTTTTTTAGGGTCGAGTCGGGTTTTGTGAAACCCGACTGTCTTAAAAGTCAAGTCGAGTGAAATCGGCCGACCACCGTGAAAAGTCGGGTTTCGGCCGAAACACGAAACCCAATGAAGGAAATTATTATTTTTTTTTATTTATTTTTTTTTTCTCTCTCTCTCTCTCTCTCTCTCTCTCTCTCTCTCTCTCTCTCTCTCCCCCTCCGTCCCAGCACAGAAAATTTCGTATTGCACGTTCCAAATCCCTACTGCGCACAAGCGATAACATGACGATAGGCGTTCACTCCCCTAAGACCTATGTCATCACTCTGCCCACGCTCATTCATTGGCTGAAAAAATGGCGCTAAACGCGTCATACGAAACGCGACTTTGGCGCCAAGATCGCGTACTGCATGGCCGACCCCGCACAGGGATCGGGTCGGGTTTCATGAGACGCCGACTTTGCCAAAAGTCGTCGACTTATGAAAATGAACGACCCGTTTCGCTCAACCCTAGTAGCCGCTACATTGCAATAAAATGCAATAGCAGCCGATCAACAGATCGTACCTACACCAAAATGATATCAATAAAAATGTCAGCTCTGCACATAAAAATAAGCCCTCACCCAGCCCCAGCTCCCAAAAATGTAGATTCTACAAGTCTCGGAAAATGACACTATTTCTGTTCAATTGCACTTTTTTGCAATTTCACCGCACTTGGAACTTTTTTCACATGACCATATTGACAGAAAAATAATAAAATTATGGCTCTGGGAAGAAGGGGAACAAAAAACGAACAGACAAAAACGGAAATACCTCTGGTCATTAAGGGATTAATATAAGCTCAGAGCTCTTTGCTTAACCTTTATTGGTTAGTTTACAGGGGGACCCCAGAGAAAAGTTTACGTAAGGTCCCCCTGTAAAATCTAACCAGCAAAGGCTAGGCAGACAGCTGCGGGCTGATATTAAAAGCCTAGGAAAGGACCATGGATATTGGCTCACTCTCAGACTAAAAACATCAGCTCTCAGATGCCCCAGAAATGGTGCAGTGCAGTGGCAAGTGAGGTGCTAGTTGGAGGGGTTGATTTTGAGAGCAGTAACTGACATGACTGCTCTCAAGGACAGCCAACTACACACTGACACAAGTGGCAATCATTCCTGCAGTGTATGGTGCTGAGCTGTGGTGATAAAGTTCATCGGAGTTCATCAGCTGATGAGCTCTGATGATCTCATGCAGCAGTGGTGTCATAAGTGAGATCACCGGAGCTCATCATCTGATGACCTTGTGTGAACTCTCTCAGCGCTATATACTGCGGGAGTGATGATGCTCCTGTCAGTGTGTAGCCAGCAGCCAGTTAGGGCAATCACGTTTCCGGATATGGCTGTTCTACAAGTGAGATCACAGTGAGACACTCTGGATTACAGCAGAAAGGAGAGTATATGGTTGATAATTATTTTTTATTGCTTTCAGGAGACAGGTTTGGTCGTTAAGGTGAGTATATATATATTTTTTTTTATTTGAATATGTATTTACCGTAACATCTTTTAATGTTTTATTCTTTTACATTTTTTTTTTCATTTGAACACAGGCGCCAGCTAATGATAGACTACTTTTCCTATTAGCCGTGCCTGCTATAACTGTTTTTAGTGACATGAAACATCGCCTAATGGTAGTAGTAGTCTCTCATCAGCCAAAGTTAGCGACCTGCAGTAAGCTGACATTTGTGGGCCACAGTCACATCTGCAGGGTCATGCTGACATCTGACTGCATGACCATGCAGCACTCTGGCAGATGGTAACATTCTTACCTATGGTAATTTTACGGCCAATCAGAACTGTCTGTGTTTCTTGCGCTGTCACACATATGGCAGTACGGGAAACACCATAGGAAGTCCGTAAAAACACAAGCATAAATTAAACAAATCCGCAAACACTTATATGCTTGAATTTTTGCTGTGGATTTGACTGCCTAAATTGAAGTCAATGGGTGAAAAATTATAAAACGCCACACAAAGAATTGACATGCTGCAGAAAAAAACACACTGCAAATACTCACAGGAAAATTACCGTACTGTTCATGTGCACAGTACTTCAAAATTCTCATTGAATGAGCTGGCAAAAGGATTTCCTAGTGCTTTTGGCCCATTTCCAAGCAGAAAAAATGCTTTAAAAGCGCACAATGTGCACACAGCCTAACACCTTGAGGTATGGCTGCTAAGAAGGTGATTCACTGCTCAATGACAAATTAATTGCATATCGCTCGTTTATTTTAATGGATGCATGGGTTTCCAGATGCACACTACACACACACACAATGGTATGACCATACATATGGTAAGTAACATGGGCGGACATACCGCCTGTTCAACTGGTGCAGCTTCACTGGAGCCGGGAGGCTCCAGGGGGCCCCTGCAGGGTTGCTAATAATGAGGGAAATCTGGCCAGTTTATCCAGCCCTGAGGCTTTAGGAGGACCCTGGCCAGATTGCCCTTCTGTGTGGCAGGCAGGGAGCAATCCCTGCAGCTCCACTGCCTGCAAGAGAAGATGGCAGTGGAGTGGAGATGCAAGGATCCATCCTGCTTCCTGCCCATGCTTCAATGACATCATCATTCAGCTCCGCAGCTGTGTGAGACAGGAAGCTGCCTGCAATAATGTAGCTTCAGGATACCATGCGCAGAGGTGAGGTGAAGTGGTGTGTGTGTGTATGCAGAGAGGCGAATGGTGCTGTGTGTGTCTGTGTGTGTGTGTAGGTGGAGGAGAGGGCAGTGATGGGGCAGAAGACAATGATTGAGTTGACGGATAGGGCAATGATGGGGGTGATGGGGCAGAAGGCAATAATTGAGTTGATGGAGAGGGCAGTGATGGAGGTGATGGGGCATAAGGCAATGATTGGGTTGATGGAGAGGGAAATGATAGGGGTGGTGGGGGAGAAAGCAATGCTGGGGGTGGTGGAAAGGGCAATAATGGGCATAATGGGGGAGGAGGAAATGATGCAGGTGGTGGAAAGGGCAATGATGGGGATGGTGGGGGAGGAGGAAATGATGGCGGTCATGGAATGGGTAATGATGGGAGTTGTGGGGGAGAAGACAATGATGATGGCGGTGGAAAGGACAATGATGGGGTGGTGGGGGAGGAGGAAATTATGGAGGTAGTGGAATCTGTAATGATGAGGTGTGTTGTGATTTTGCTTTTTGCTCCTGGATTCTCGTCTCTCCAGGCGGAGGCTTCAGTACCTGGTCAAGTGGAAGGGCTATGGTCAGGAAGATAATTCCTGGGTGGTCGCCTCTGATGTTCATGCGGCCGATTTAGTTCGTGCCTTTCACGCCGCTCATCCTGATCGCCCTGGTGGTCGTGGTGAGGGTTCGGTGACCCCTCACTAAGGGGGGGGTACTGTTGTGATTTTGCTTTTTGCTCCCTCTAGTGGTCATTAGTGATTTGACTCTGGAGCGTCTGTCTTTTTCTATATCCTCACCTGGGCCGTTAGTTCAGGGGCGTTGCTATATAAGCTCCCTGGACCTTCAGTTCAATGCCTGGCATCGTTGAAATCAGAGCTAATCTGTTGTGCTCTTGTCCTCTGATCCTGGTTCCTGTTTTTCAAGCTAAGTCTGCTTCTTTGCTTTTTGCTTTTGTTTTGTTTGGTATTTTTGTCCAGCTTGTTCCTATCTGTATCCTGACCTTTGCTGGAAGCTCTAGGGGGCTGGTGTTCTCCCCCCGGACCGTTAGACGGTTCGGGGGTTCTTGAATCTCCAGCGTGGATTTTTATAGGGTTTTTGTTGACCAGATAAGTTATCTTGCTATATTCTGCTATTAGTAAGCTGGCCTCTCTTTGCTGAACCTAGTTCATTTCTGTGTTTGTCATTTCCTCTTACCTCACCGTTATTATTTGTGGGGGGCTTGTATCTTGCTTTGGGGTCCCTTTCTCTGGAGGCAAGAGAGGTCTTTGTTTTCTTCTCCTAGGGGTAGTTAGATTCTCCGGCTGGCGCGAGTCATCTAGCGATCACCGTAGGCATGATCCCCGGCTACTTCTAGTGTTGGCGTTAGGAGTAGCTATTTGGTCAACCCAGTTACCACAGCCCTATGAGCTGGATTTTTGTATCTTGCAGACTTACACGTTCCTCTGAGACCCTGTCCACTGGGGTCATAACAGTATGCCAGGCCAGTATTAAATGTTTAATGCATTGCAGAAGTGGGATTATAAGAAAGAAAATTTTGAGGTTTTTTTTTTCCCTCTCTCATTTTTTTTTTCTTTTCCCCTTTACCTCAGAGTGGCTTAAGCTTGCTGCAGACATGAATGTCCAGACCTTGATTACAAGTGTGGACCAGCTTGCCGCTCGTGTGCAGGGTATACAAGATTATGTTACCAGAAATCCTAGGTCTGAACCCAAGATTCCGATTCCTGAACTGTTTTCAGGAGACCGATTTAAGTTTAGGAATTTCAGGAATAATTGTAAATTATTTTTGTCCCTGAAACCTTGTTCGTCTGGAGACTCTGCTCAACAAGTAAAAATTGTTATTTCATTCTTACGGGGTGACCCTCAGGATTGGGCTTTTTCGTTGGCGCCAGGAGATCCGGCATTGGCTGATATTGATGCGTTTTTTCTGGCGCTCGGTTTACTTTATGAGGAACCCAATCTTGAGATTCAGGCAGAGAAATCCTTGCTGGCTATGTCTCAGGGCCAGGACGAGGCTGAGGTGTATTGCCAAAAATTTCGGAAATGGTCCGTGCTGACACATTGGAACGAGTGTGCACTGGCCGCTAATTTTAGAAATGGCCTTTCTGAGGCCATTAAGAATGTTATGGTGGGTTTTCCCATTCCCACAGGTCTGAATGATACCATGTCCCTGGCTATTCAAATTGACCGGCGGTTGCGGGAGCGCAAAACCGCAAATTCCCTCATGTTGTTGTCTGAACAGACACCTGATGTGATGCAATGTTATAGAAAAACCGCAAATTCCCTCATGGTGTTGTCTGAACGGACACCTGATTTGATGCAATGTGATAGAATCCTGACTAGAAATGAGAGGAAAATTCATAGACGCCGGAATGGCTTGTGCTACTACTGTGGTGATTCTACACATGTTATCTCAGCATGCTCTAAACGTATATCTAAGGTTGTTAGTCCTGTCACCGTTGGTAATTTGCATCCTAAGTTTATTCTGTCTGTAACTTTGATTTGCTCACTGTCATCTTATCCTGTCATGGCGTTTGTAGATTCAGGTGCTGCCCTGAGTCTTATGGATCTCTCATTTGCTAAGCGCTGTGGTTTTATTCTTGAACCATTAGAAAATCCTATCCCTCTTAGGGGTATTGATGCTACGCCATTGGCAGAAAATAAGCCGCAGTATTGGACACAGGTTACCATGTGCATGACTCCTGAACACCGCGAGGTGATACGTTTTCTCGTTCTACATAAAATGCATGATTTGGTTGTTTTGGGGCTGCCATGGTTACAGACCCATAATCCAGTCCTTGACTGGAAGGCTATGTCAGTGTCTAGTTGGGGCTGTCGTGGTATTCATGAGGATTCCCTGCCTGTGTCTATTGCTTCTTCTACGCCTTCGGAAGTTCCGGAGTACTTGTCTGATTATCAGGATGTCTTTAGCGAGTCCAGGTCCAGTGCATTGCCTCCTCATAGGGACTGTGACTGTGCAATAGATTTGATTCCAGGCAGTAAGTTTCCTAAGGGAAGACTGTTTAATCTGTTGATACCTGAACATACCGCTATGCGTTCATATATCAAGGAGTCTCTGGAGAAAGGACACATCCGTCCGTCTTCTTCCCCTCTTGGTGCGGGATTCATTTTTGTGGCTAAAAAGGACGGATCTTTGAGGCCTTGTATTGACTATCGGCTTTTAAATAAGATCACTGTCAAATTTCAGTATCCTTTGCCGCTGTTGTCTGACTTGTTTGCCCGGATTAAAGGTGCCAAGTGGTTTACCAAGATAGACCTTCGTAGTGCGTACAACCTTGTGCGCATTAAGCAAGGGGATGAATGGAAAACCGCATTCAATACGCCCGAAGGTCATTTTGAGTACTTGGTGATGCCTTTTGGGCTCTCTAATGCCCCTTCAGTTTTTCAGTCCTTTATGCATGACATTTTCCGGAACTATCTGGATAAATTTCTGATCGTTTATCTGGATGATATTCTGGTTTTTTCTGATAATTGGGACTCGCATGTGGAGCAGGTCAGGATGGTTTTAAAATTTTGCGTGAAAATTCTTTGTTTGTCAAGGGCTCAAAGTGTCTTTTTGGTGTACAGAAGGTTCCCTTTTTGGGGTTCATTTTTTCCCCTTCTGCTGTGGAGATGGACCCAGTCAAGGTCCGAGCTATTCTTGATTGGACTCAGCCCTCGTCAGTTAAGAGTCTTCAGAAGTTCTTGGGTTTCGCTAACTTCTACCGTCGTTTTATCGCTAACTTTTCTAGCATTGTGAAACCTTTGACGGATATGACCAAGAAGGGCTCCGATGTGGTTAATTGGGCTCCTGCTGCCGTGGAGGCTTTCCAGGAGTTGAAACGTCGGTTTACTTCGGCGCCTGTTTTGTGCCAGCCTGATGTCTCGCTTCCCTTTCAAGTTGAGGTGGATGCTTCAGAGATTGGATAAGGGGCCGTTTTGTCGCAGAGAGGCCCTGGTTGCTCTGTTATGAGACCTTGCGCCTTTTTCTCTAAGGAAGTTTTCGCCTGCGGAGCGAAATTATGATGTGGGCAATCGGGAGTTGTTGGCCATGAAATGGGCATTTGAGGAGTGGCGTCATTGGCTCGAGGGTGCTAAGCATCGTGTGGTGGTCTTGACTGATCACAAAAATCTGATGTATCTCGAGTCTGCTAAACGCCTGAATCCTAGACAGGCCCGCTGGTCATTGTTTTTCTCCCGTTTTGACTTTGTTGTCTCGTATTTACCAGGTTCAAAGAATGTGAAGGCCGATGCTCTTTCCAGGAGCTTTGTGCCTGATGCTCCTGGAGTCGCTGAACCTGTTGGTATTCTTAAGGATGGTATTATCTTGTCAGCTATTTCTCCAGATCTGCGACGTGTGTTGCAGAGATTTCAGGCTGATAGGCCTGATTCTTGTCCACCTGACAGACTGCTTGTGCCTGATAAGTGGACCAGCAGAGTCATTTCCGAGGTTCATTCCTCGGTGTTGGCAGGTCACCCAGGAATTTTTGGCACCAGAGATCTGGTGGCCAGATCCTTTTGGTGGCCTTCCTTGTCTAGGGATGTGCGGTCATTTGTACAGTCCTGTGGGACTTGTGCTCGAGCTAAGCCTTGCTGTTCTCGTGCCAGCGGGTTGCTCTTGCCCTTGCCTGTCCCTAAGAGACCTTGGACACATATCTCCATGGATTTCATTTCTGATCTTCCGGTGTCTCAGGGCATGTCTGTTATCTGGGTGATATGTGATTGCTTCTCCAAGATGGTCCATTTGGTTCCTTTGCCTAAGCTGCCTTCCTCTTCCGATCTGGTTCCTGTGTTTTTCCAGAACGTGGTTCGTTTGCACGGCATCCCTGAGAATATTGTGTCAGACAGAGGATCCCAGTTCGTTTCCAGATTCTGGCGATCCTTTTGTAGTAGGATGGGCATTGACTTGTCGTTTTCGTCTGCTTTCCATCCTCAGACTAATGGACAGACGGAGCGAACTAATCAGACTTTGGAGGCTTATTTGAGGTGTTTTGTCTCTGCTGATCAGGACGATTGGGTGACCTTCTTGCCGTTAGCTGAGTTTGCCCTTAATAATCGGGCTAGTTCCGCCACCTTGGTTTCGCCGTTTTTCTGTAACTCTGGTTTCCACCCTCGTTTTTCTTCGGGTCATGTGGAACCTTCTGACTGCCCTGGGGTGGATTCTGTGGTGGATAGGTTGCAGCGGATCTGGAATCTTGTGGTGGACAACTTGAAGTTGTCACAGGAGAGGGCTCAGCGCTTTGCCAACCGCCACCGCGGTGTGGGTCCCCGACTACGTGTTGGGGATTTGGTGTGGCTTTCTTCCCGCTTTGTTCCTATGAAGGTTTCCTCTCCCAAATTTAAACCTCGTTTTATTGGTCCTTACAAGATATTGGAAATTCTTAATCCTGTATCCTTTCGCCTGGATCTTCCTGTGTCGTTTGCTATCCACAACGTGTTTCATAGGTCCTTGTTGCGGCGGTACGTTGTGCCTGTGGTTCCTTCTGCTGAGCCTCCTGCTCCGGTGTTGGTTGAGGGCGAGTTGGAGTACGTGGTGGAGAAGATCTTGGATTCTCGTCTCTCCAGGCGGAGGCTTCAGTACCTGGTCAAGTGGAAGGGCTATGGTCAGGAAGATAATTCCTGGGTGGTCGCCTCTGATGTTCATGCGGCCGATTTAGTTCGTGCCTTTCACGCCGCTCATCCTGATCGCCCTGGTGGTCGTGGTGAGGGTTCGGTGACCCCTCACTAAGGGGGGGGTACTGTTGTGATTTTGCTTTTTGCTCCCTCTAGTGGTCATTAGTGATTTGACTCTGGAGCGTCTGTCTTTTTCTATATCCTCACCTGGGCCGTTAGTTCAGGGGCGTTGCTATATAAGCTCCCTGGACCTTCAGTTCAATGCCTGGCATCGTTGAAATCAGAGCTAATCTGTTGTGCTCTTGTCCTCTGATCCTGGTTCCTGTTTTTCAAGCTAAGTCTGCTTCTTTGCTTTTTGCTTTTGTTTTGTTTGGTATTTTTGTCCAGCTTGTTCCTATCTGTATCCTGACCTTTGCTGGAAGCTCTAGGGGGCTGGTGTTCTCCCCCCGGACCGTTAGACGGTTCGGGGGTTCTTGAATCTCCAGCGTGGATTTTTATAGGGTTTTTGTTGACCAGATAAGTTATCTTGCTATATTCTGCTATTAGTAAGCTGGCCTCTCTTTGCTGAACCTAGTTCATTTCTGTGTTTGTCATTTCCTCTTACCTCACCGTTATTATTTGTGGGGGGCTTGTATCTTGCTTTGGGGTCCCTTTCTCTGGAGGCAAGAGAGGTCTTTGTTTTCTTCTCCTAGGGGTAGTTAGATTCTCCGGCTGGCGCGAGTCATCTAGCGATCACCGTAGGCATGATCCCCGGCTACTTCTAGTGTTGGCGTTAGGAGTAGCTATTTGGTCAACCCAGTTACCACAGCCCTATGAGCTGGATTTTTGTATCTTGCAGACTTACACGTTCCTCTGAGACCCTGTCCACTGGGGTCATAACAGAGGTGGTGGGAAGAAGGCAATGATGGTGGCAGTGGAAAGGACAATGATGGGGTTGTGGGAAAGAGACAATGATGAAGGTGGTGGAATGAGTAATGATGGGGATGGTGGGGGAGAAGTCAATGATGATGGCAGTGGAAAGGACAATGATGGGGTGGTGGGGAGGAGGAAATTATGGAGGTGATGGAATCTGTAATGATGGGGTAGTGGGGGAGAAGGCAATGATGGTGGCAGTGGAAAGGACAATGATGGGGTGGTGGGGAGGAGGCAATGATGGTGGTGGAATGGGTTATGATGGGGTGGTGGGGAAAAGAAAATAATGGGGATGGTGGGGGAGGAGGAAATGATAGAGATCGTGGAATGGGTAATGATGGGGTGGTGCGGGAGAAGACAATGATGATGGCAGTGGAAAGGACAATGATGGGGGTGGTGGGAGAGGAGGAAATGATGGAGGTGGAATTGGTAATGATGGGGTGGTGGGGAGAAGGCAATGATGGTGGGTGGCAGTGGAAAGGACAATGATGGGGTGGTGGGGAGGAGGAAATGATGGTGGTGGAATGGGCAGTAATGGGGTGATAGGGAGAGGGCAATAATGGGATGCGGGGGAGGAGGACAATGAGGTGTGTAGGGGATTGGGATGGGAGGAAGGGGGACTTATAATGGATTTAGGAACAGGAGTAGGTGGAGGAAGACGTTATTATCGAGTATTATGTCTAACACAGTCCCTTAGTGTAAAATGTACTCACTTATGTATAGGACAGTCCCTTAGTGTATAGTGTGCTAACTTATTATGTATAACACCATCCTTAGTTAAATAGTTTCCTCTTTTGTTATGTATAACACCGTCCCTTATTACGTACCATCTTCTTTAGCTATATATGATGCCCTCCCTTATATAGCTTCCTCTGTTGTTGTGTACAGTGCTGTAACTTACATAGTGTATTCTTGTTATTTTTGTTATTCACGGCTCCCTCTTTTATTACATAGTCCCCTCTCTTGTTAGATATAAAGTGGCTACTGAGGAGGAGGTGACTAGATTACCAATCCATCAGCTCCTCTTTTAGAAAAGAAGCTTTCCCATGCTTCAACAACCATCATTGCATTATATAGCTAACAAGAAAGGATGTTATGTAATAAAAAACAGGGCTCTATGAAATCCAATATGTATGGGACGGTGCTGTACATAACAAGAGAGGACACTGTATAATAAGGGTCGGCAATATACATAATAAAGGAGACTATGTAATATATACATGTATGTGTGAGTGGATATATAGATTTATATACAGTATATATACACTCACCGGCCACTTTATTAGGTACACCATGCTAGTAACGGGTTGGACCCCCTTTTGCCTTCAGAACTGCCTCAATTCTTCGTGGCATAGATTCAACAAGGTGCTGGAAGCATTCCTCAGAGATTTTGGTCCATATTGACATGATGGCATCACACAGTTGCCGCAGATTTGTCGGCTGCACATCCCAAAGATGCTCCATACAAGGCAGGATGGATCCATGCTTTCATGTTGTTTACGCCAAATTCTGACCCTACCATCCGAATGTCGCAGCAGAAATCGAGACTCATCAGACCAAGCAACGTTTTTCCAATCTTCTACTGTCCAATTTCGATGAGCTTGTACAAATTGTAGCCTCAGTTTCCTGTTCTTAGCTGAAAGGAGTGGTACCCGGTGTGGTCTTCTGCTGCTGTAGCCCATCTGCCTCAAAGTTCGACGCACTGTGCGTTCAGAGATGCTCTTAGGCCTACCTTGGTTGTAACGGGTGGCGATTTGAGTCACTGTTGCCTTTCTATCAGCTCGAACCAGTCTGCCCATTCTCCTCTGACCTCCGGCATCAACAAGGCATTTCCGCCCACAGAACTGCCGCTCACTGGATTTTTTTTCTTTTTCGGACCATTCTCTGTAAACCCTAGAGATGGTTGTGCGTGAAAATCCCAGTAGATCAGCAGTTTCTGAAATACTCAGACCAGCCCTTCTGGCACCAACAACCATGCCACGTTCAAAGGCACTCAAATCACCTTTCTTCCCCATACTGATGCTCGGTTTGAACTGCAGGAGATTGTCTTGACCATGTCTACATGCCTAAATGCACTGAGTTGCCGCCATGTGATTGGCTAATTAGAAATTAAGTGTTAACAAGAAGTTGGACAGGTGTACCTAATAAAGTGGCCGGTGAGTGTATATATATATATATATATATATATATATATATATATATATATATATATATATATATATATATACTGTATATAGGGGGGCCCAGACACATTTCCTGCACAAGGGCCCCAAGCTGTCTGTGTCTGCCCCCTTGTACGTAGTAGTATGTAAGCCAATGAATGGGCCACCAATGCTGGACAAATGCTTTCTGCTTTTTCCCCAAGCTAAAATTAAATCTGTAGATTTAATATTTTTGTAAGATGATAACGAATATTTACATTTAGCCAATTGGAGATTTTGTAATATTGAGCTGGTACACGCTTAGCAGAAAAAGCCATAGCAATTATAGTAAGTACTTTAAAGTTTTAAAGGTTTAAAATAAATGACACAGTGACAAAATGCCAGCTATAATCAAACCTTCTTAATCAGCTTGACTCCTCTTTTGATGACACAGCACTCAAGGAGCCTAAAAGGGTTTTAAGTTTGAATTCTGTCTGTGAAATTCTTATCTTGTTAGTATATATTCGGTGGTGACCTGACAATGTGGCATAAATGAAGTGGTCATGTCCTAGGCTACATTATTATTATTATTATTATTTTATTTATAAAGCACCAACATATTCCACAGCACTTTGCATTTTATAGTGGAAGCTTACAGACAGTTAAAGACATTAAAGAACAACAATAATCACTTAAATCAACAGATTCCAAGAGTAGTGAGGGCCCTGCTTGCAAGCTTACAATCTATTTAATGGCAGCAAATTGTAAAGACAACTTTGTTTGTACATATCTCTTGCAATCCATGAATTCATATTTACATGTCGGCAGTAGCGTAGCTACCGGGAGGGGCAGAGGGGGCAGTGGCCCAGGGCCCTGCGCTCTAAGGGGGCCAACCGGAGCTATGCTATGCAACTGTATTGGCGTGCACAGCGCGCCGATACAGTTACATTCTGCGGCAGAGCAAGGAAGCATCTCCCTGCTCTGCCGCCCAGCCGCTATGGGGCCCCTGAGGAGGCGGTGGGGGGCCCTGTGCCAGGAGTGGGCCCTCCGCCTGTCATCGCAGGGTCAGCTGTATGGGCTACATGACTATACAGCTGACCGCATTAATGAGAGAGGGAGAGTTATGCTCCTTCTCCCATCATCCCCCTGTCAGCGTCTGATGTCAACGACGCCAACACTGACAGGGGGTCGCGATGATGACAGTACTCGGCGCCCGCTGTCTGGAGATGAGCGGGCGCTCAGAGCACCGCAGGAACAAGGAGGAAGAAAGATGAGTATTGGATTTTTTTTTTAATCGGGTGGATTATACTATACTGGCGGCCTAATGGAGGTGCATTATACTATGCAGACTGCCTAATGGGGGTGCATTATAATGTAATGGCTGCCTATTGGGGATGCATTATACTATACAGACTGCCTAATGGGGGTGCATTATGTAGTACTGGCTGCCATTATACTGTATTGGCTGCCTATGGGGGTGCATTATACTGTACTGGCTGCCTAATGGGGGTGCATTATACTGTACTGGCTGCCTAATGGGGGTGCATTAAACTATACAGGCTTATGGGTACTGCATTATACAATGCAGGCCTCTGGGGAGTGCATTATACTATACAGGCGTACAGGGGGTGCATTATAATATTCAGGTCTATGGGGAGAGCATTATACTATACAGGCCTATGGGGGGTGCATTATACTATACAGGCCTATAGGGAGTGCTGTTGTGAACTCTGTTTTGTGGTCACAAGTAGTGTTGAGCGATACTTTCCGATATCGGAAAGTATCGGTATCGGAAAGTATCGGCCGATACCGTCACAGTATCGGAATCCAATCCGATACCGATACCCGATCCCAATGCAAGTCAATGGGACGAAAATATCGGAATTAAAATAAACCCTTTATACACTTGTAGGTTCATTCTACATGAAGGAAAACAACTAAAAATATTGTAGGATGTATTGGGGGACGTGGCGGAGATATTAAAGGGACAGAGGTTTAGCCCAATGTAATAGAATAGCAGGATTTTTTTTTTTTATGAAGTTCGGCGTTAGAAAGAATTTGACTATGTTTTTTTTTTTTTTTTTATGTCAGATATTGATGTTTCACTACTTCCACGCCCTTCACCTTCTTTTTTACTTCTCCCACGCTTTCTTCTTAATTATCCTCATCATCAGCTTCTTTGACATCAACTTCTTCACCTTATTCATCTTCTTCTTCATCTTCTACCTATTATTTTTTGGGTTACATTGTTCATATTCTTTTTATTTTACTATTATCTTCATCATATTCAACTTCTTCATCATATTCTTATTTGTGACAGGCATTCCCGTAGTTGTTATCTATAAAAGTTTGAAGATTACACTTTCCGTTCTGCCTGTCACAAAACAGTTACATTTGTCCGCGTTCAGTTTGGCCTGCAGCATCAGGCTTTATCCAGGGGCACCACGAGGAGGAACGGACTCACCCCCATACACTGCTTAGTCTTCTTCTGCTTATAATTTACATAATATTTTTTGCTCTGATATTTTGTGTTATGCTTAATGTCCTTCTGCTCTTTGTTCTGCAGCCTCTTGTTCTTCTGCTTCTCGGTCTTCCAGGTCGTCGTCGTCTCCAGGGTCGTCGTCTCCGGGGTCGTCGTCATCGGGGTGGTCTTCAGGGTCGTCGTCTCCGGGGTCGTCGTCATCGGGGTGGTCTTCGGGGTCATCGTCTCCAGGGTCGTCGTCATCACGGTGGTTGTCGTCTCTGGTGTCGTCGTCATCTTAGGGGTGGTCTTCTGGGTCATTGTGTTTAGTCTCTTGAACTTGGAAATGTAGCAGAAGGTACAAGAAGGCTGAGAAAATGCCGAGAACCAGCTGATGGAACTGGAACTCGGATGGCTACCCGAAGGTCCAAGAGCCAATGGAACTACCGAGGACCAGCTGACGTTACTGGAACCCGGTTACTAAGCAGGAGGTACCTGTGCTGAAAGCACTACCAAGGACCACCTGACGTTGGTGGAACTCGGATACCCAGAGGGAGGCACCTAAGCCAAAGGCTCTGCCCGGAACCAGCTGACGGTACTGGAACCAGGATGGGGAGCAGAAGGTACAAGAGCAAAAGACACTGCCGAGAACCAGCTGACGGTGCTGGAACCCGGATGGGTAGCCGAAGGTCCAAGAGCCAATGGAACTACCGAGGACCAGCTGACGTTACTGGAACCCGGTTACTAAGCAGGAGGTACCCGTGCCTGAAAGCACTACCAAGGACCACCTGACGTTGGTGGAACTCGGATACCAAAGGGAGGCACCAAAGCCAAAGGCTCTGCCCGGAACCAGCTGACGGTACTGGAACCAGGATGGGGAGCAGAAGGTACAAGAGCAAGTGTCTGCGTGGCTTTTGCAGGACACGATGCCGGCTGCACAGCAGGGGAACAGCTGGCGGTGCTGGACCCCACTGACACATTGGCGAGGTGTTTTTCTCTGTGCAGCTAGCACATCTGGGCCCCAACTGGCGGTGTGTTAGAGCCCAGGGTCAGCAGGAGGAGGAGCAGGAGGAGGAGGAGCAGGGGGAGGGGAGTGTAGGCCGAAGCCTGCACTGGCGGCAGCTTTGGGTCTGTTGTGTCTGCGTGGCTTTTGCAGGACACGTTGCCGGCTACACAGCAGGGGAACAGCTGGCGGTGCTGGACCCCACTGACACATTGGCGAGGTGTTTGGCTCTGTGCAGCCAGCACTTCCGGACAGCAACTAGCGTTGTTGTAGCCCGGGCTCTGCAGGTGGAGCAGAGTGTAGGCCGAAGCCTAATTGAACCGATTTCAAAAGTCACCTTTAACCCCCCCTCAGGGGTTACAAAGTAGAAGAGCCACAGCTTATGCAGCAGCAGTGCTGCGCAAGTCAAAGGTTGCTCTTGTAATTTTTCTCCTTGCACACGCTGAATGGAACACGTATAACATTCAGCCCTTTATACAGTCAAACTGTGTAATGGAGGCGCGAGTTCCCTTTGTAATGAGACGCAGCACAGGTGTCAAGAATCCCACCTTGGTGCTGGGTGCAGCCTCCCGAGCGTTGTTATTTGCTGTACAGGAGTCTGCGCTGTCGTGTTATCCCCTGGCCTAGCGCCGTTAGCGCTGCCCATCTTCTGGCATCATGTAATGTCGGCCGGTGCGGTTCGCGATGACCATGAATCCCAGCCCCGCAGTGTCTTAACATTGTTAAAACACTGCGGGGCTGGGATTCAGGGCCTGGCGCAGCACATATGTTGGCCTCTCACACTCGGGTCCTTACACCCGCTTCAGACTGTGCGGCGTCATCTGATCCCTTATCGCATGCCACGGCCATGAAGCCGCACAGTCCGAAGAAGGCGGAAGGAGAGGAGGGACAGGCGAACTGATGCACTGATCCTGCCCATGAATCACACCCTCGCAGTCCCAATAAATAAGACACCGAGGGGCGTTGTGTGGGTCAGGGCGGCCGCAGAGGCGCAGCCAGCCAAACAATGATGCCAGAAGACGGGCAGTGCTACCAAGGGGGTTGCAGCGTGTCATTACAAAGGAAAGTCACACCACCGGGACGGTTAACTGGTCACACAGAGGACACATTTCAGACGTGTTTTCAGTTCCACATGTGCGAGGAGAATACGTTTCTGAGCCACCTTGCACACATGCAGCATTACCGCTGTACAAGGTGGCTGGATAACGTAAAAACGCCTGGGGGAGGGGGGACAGGTTCCCTTCAATTTCAGTTCTTGTGTCTGCGTGGCTTTTGCAGGACACGATGCCGGCTGCACAGCAGGGGAACAGCTGGCGGTGCTGGACCCCACTGACACATTGGCGAGGTGTTTTTCTCTGTGCAGCTAGCACATCTGGGCCCCAACTGGCGGTGTGTTAGAGCCCAGGGTCAGCAGGAGGAGGAGCAGGAGGAGGAGGAGCAGGGGGAGGGGAGTGTAGGCCGAAGCCTGCACTGGCGGCAGCTTTGGGTCTGTTGTGTCTGCGTGGCTTTTGCAGGACACGTTGCCGGCTACACAGCAGGGGAACAGCTGGCGGTGCTGGACCCCACTGACACATTGGCGAGGTGTTTGGCTCTGTGCAGCCAGCACTTCCGGACAGCAACTAGCGTTGTTGTAGCCCGGGCTCTGCAGGTGGAGCAGAGTGTAGGCCGAAGCCTAATTGAACCGATTTCAAAAGTCACCTTTAACCCCCCCTCAGGGGTTACAAAGTAGAAGAGCCACAGCTTATGCAGCAGCAGTGCTGCGCAAGTCAAAGGTTGCTCTTGTAATTTTTCTCCTTGCACACGCTGAATGGAACACGTATAACATTCAGCCCTTTATACAGTCAAACTGTGTAATGGAGGCGCGAGTTCCCTTTGTAATGAGACGCAGCACAGGTGTCAAGAATCCCACCTTGGTGCTGGGTGCAGCCTCCCGAGCGTTGTTATTTGCTGTACAGGAGTCTGCGCTGTCGTGTTATCCCCTGGCCTAGCGCCGTTAGCGCTGCCCATCTTCTGGCATCATGTAATGTCGGCCGGTGCGGTTCGCGATGACCATGAATCCCAGCCCCGCAGTGTCTTAACATTGTTAAAACACTGCGGGGCTGGGATTCAGGGCCTGGCGCAGCACATATGTTGGCCTCTCACACTCGGGTCCTTACACCCGCTTCAGACTGTGCGGCGTCATCTGATCCCTTATCGCATGCCACGGCCATGAAGCCGCACAGTCCGAAGAAGGCGGAAGGAGAGGAGGGACAGGCGAACTGATGCACTGATCCTGCCCATGAATCACACCCTCGCAGTCCCAATAAATAAGACACCGAGGGGCGTTGTGTGGGTCAGGGCGGCCGCAGAGGCGCAGCCAGCCAAACAATGATGCCAGAAGACGGGCAGCGCTACCAAGGGGGTTGCAGCGTGTCATTACAAAGGAAAGTCACACCACCGGGACGGTTAACTGGTCACACAGAGGACACATTTCAGACGTGTTTTCAGTTCCACATGTGCGAGGAGAATACGTTTCTGAGCCACCTTGCACACATGCAGCATTACCGCTGTACAAGGTGGCTGGATAACGTAAAAACGCCTGGGGGAGGGGGGACAGGTTCCCTTCAATTTCAGTTCTTGTGTCTGCGTGGCTTTTGCAGGACACGATGCCGGCTGCACAGCAGGGGAACAGCTGGCGGTGCTGGACCCCACTGACACATTGGCGAGGTGTTTTTCTCTGTGCAGCTAGCACATCTGGGCCCCAACTGGCGGTGTGTTAGAGCCCAGGGTCAGCAGGAGGAGGAGCAGGAGGAGGAGGAGCAGGGGGAGGGGAGTGTAGGCCGAAGCCTGCACTGGCGGCAGCTTTGGGTCTGTTGTGTCTGCGTGGCTTTTGCAGGACACGTTGCCGGCTACACAGCAGGGGAACAGCTGGCGGTGCTGGACCCCACTGACACATTGGCGAGGTGTTTGGCTCTGTGCAGCCAGCACTTCCGGACAGCAACTAGCGTTGTTGTAGCCCGGGCTCTGCAGGTGGAGCAGAGTGTAGGCCGAAGCCTAATTGAACCGATTTCAAAAGTCACCTTTAACCCCCCCTCAGGGGTTACAAAGTAGAAGAGCCACAGCTTATGCAGCAGCAGTGCTGCGCAAGTCAAAGGTTGCTCTTGTAATTTTTCTCCTTGCACACGCTGAATGGAACACGTATAACATTCAGCCCTTTATACAGTCAAACTGTGTAATGGAGGCGCGAGTTCCCTTTGTAATGAGACGCAGCACAGGTGTCAAGAATCCCACCTTGGTGCTGGGTGCAGCCTCCCGAGCGTTGTTATTTGCTGTACAGGAGTCTGCGCTGTCGTGTTATCCCCTGGCCTAGCGCCGTTAGCGCTGCCCATCTTCTGGCATCATGTAATGTCGGCCGGTGCGGTTCGCGATGACCATGAATCCCAGCCCCGCAGTGTCTTAACATTGTTAAAACACTGCGGGGCTGGGATTCAGGGCCTGGCGCAGCACATATGTTGGCCTCTCACACTCGGGTCCTTACACCCGCTTCAGACTGTGCGGCGTCATCTGATCCCTTATCGCATGCCACGGCCATGAAGCCGCACAGTCCGAAGAAGGCGGAAGGAGAGGAGGGACAGGCGAACTGATGCACTGATCCTGCCCATGAATCACACCCTCGCAGTCCCAATAAATAAGACACCGAGGGGCGTTGTGTGGGTCAGGGCGGCCGCAGAGGCGCAGCCAGCCAAACAATGATGCCAGAAGACGGGCAGCGCTACCAAGGGGGTTGCAGCGTGTCATTACAAAGGAAAGTCACACCACCGGGACGGTTAACTGGTCACACAGAGGACACATTTCAGACGTGTTTTCAGTTCCACATGTGCGAGGAGAATACGTTTCTGAGCCACCTTGCACACATGCAGCATTACCGCTGTACAAGGTGGCTGGATAACGTAAAAACGCCTGGGGGAGGGGGGACAGGTTCCCTTCAATTTCAGTTCTTGTGTCTGCGTGGCTTTTGCAGGACACGATGCCGGCTGCACAGCAGGGGAACAGCTGGCGGTGCTGGACCCCACTGACACATTGGCGAGGTGTTTTTCTCTGTGCAGCTAGCACATCTGGGCCCCAACTGGCGGTGTGTTAGAGCCCAGGGTCAGCAGGAGGAGGAGCAGGAGGAGGAGGAGCAGGGGGAGGGGAGTGTAGGCCGAAGCCTGCACTGGCGGCAGCTTTGGGTCTGTTGTGTCTGCGTGGCTTTTGCAGGACACGTTGCCGGCTACACAGCAGGGGAACAGCTGGCGGTGCTGGACCCCACTGACACATTGGCGAGGTGTTTGGCTCTGTGCAGCCAGCACTTCCGGACAGCAACTAGCGTTGTTGTAGCCCGGGCTCTGCAGGTGGAGCAGAGTGTAGGCCGAAGCCTAATTGAACCGATTTCAAAAGTCACCTTTAACCCCCCCTCAGGGGTTACAAAGTAGAAGAGCCACAGCTTATGCAGCAGCAGTGCTGCGCAAGTCAAAGGTTGCTCTTGTAATTTTTCTCCTTGCACACGCTGAATGGAACACGTATAACATTCAGCCCTTTATACAGTCAAACTGTGTAATGGAGGCGCGAGTTCCCTTTGTAATGAGACGCAGCACAGGTGTCAAGAATCCCACCTTGGTGCTGGGTGCAGCCTCCCGAGCGTTGTTATTTGCTGTACAGGAGTCTGCGCTGTCGTGTTATCCCCTGGCCTAGCGCCGTTAGCGCTGCCCATCTTCTGGCATCATGTAATGTCGGCCGGTGCGGTTCGCGATGACCATGAATCCCAGCCCCGCAGTGTCTTAACATTGTTAAAACACTGCGGGGCTGGGATTCAGGGCCTGGCGCAGCACATATGTTGGCCTCTCACACTCGGGTCCTTACACCCGCTTCAGACTGTGCGGCGTCATCTGATCCCTTATCGCATGCCACGGCCATGAAGCCGCACAGTCCGAAGAAGGCGGAAGGAGAGGAGGGACAGGCGAACTGATGCACTGATCCTGCCCATGAATCACACCCTCGCAGTCCCAATAAATAAGACACCGAGGGGCGTTGTGTGGGTCAGGGCGGCCGCAGAGGCGCAGCCAGCCAAACAATGATGCCAGAAGACGGGCAGCGCTACCAAGGGGGTTGCAGCGTGTCATTACAAAGGAAAGTCACACCACCGGGACGGTTAACTGGTCACACAGAGGACACATTTCAGACGTGTTTTCAGTTCCACATGTGCGAGGAGAATACGTTTCTGAGCCACCTTGCACACATGCAGCATTACCGCTGTACAAGGTGGCTGGATAACGTAAAAACGCCTGGGGGAGGGGGGACAGGTTCCCTTCAATTTCAGTTCTTGTGTCTGCGTGGCTTTTGCAGGACACGATGCCGGCTGCACAGCAGGGGAACAGCTGGCGGTGCTGGACCCCACTGACACATTGGCGAGGTGTTTTTCTCTGTGCAGCTAGCACATCTGGGCCCCAACTGGCGGTGTGTTAGAGCCCAGGGTCAGCAGGAGGAGGAGCAGGAGGAGGAGGAGCAGGGGGAGGGGAGTGTAGGCCGAAGCCTGCACTGGCGGCAGCTTTGGGTCTGTTGTGTCTGCGTGGCTTTTGCAGGACACGTTGCCGGCTACACAGCAGGGGAACAGCTGGCGGTGCTGGACCCCACTGACACATTGGCGAGGTGTTTGGCTCTGTGCAGCCAGCACTTCCGGACAGCAACTAGCGTTGTTGTAGCCCGGGCTCTGCAGGTGGAGCAGAGTGTAGGCCGAAGCCTAATTGAACCGATTTCAAAAGTCACCTTTAACCCCCCCTCAGGGGTTACAAAGTAGAAGAGCCACAGCTTATGCAGCAGCAGTGCTGCGCAAGTCAAAGGTTGCTCTTGTAATTTTTCTCCTTGCACACGCTGAATGGAACACGTATAACATTCAGCCCTTTATACAGTCAAACTGTGTAATGGAGGCGCGAGTTCCCTTTGTAATGAGACGCAGCACAGGTGTCAAGAATCCCACCTTGGTGCTGGGTGCAGCCTCCCGAGCGTTGTTATTTGCTGTACAGGAGTCTGCGCTGTCGTGTTATCCCCTGGCCTAGCGCCGTTAGCGCTGCCCATCTTCTGGCATCATGTAATGTCGGCCGGTGCGGTTCGCGATGACCATGAATCCCAGCCCCGCAGTGTCTTAACATTGTTAAAACACTGCGGGGCTGGGATTCAGGGCCTGGCGCAGCACATATGTTGGCCTCTCACACTCGGGTCCTTACACCCGCTTCAGACTGTGCGGCGTCATCTGATCCCTTATCGCATGCCACGGCCATGAAGCCGCACAGTCCGAAGAAGGCGGAAGGAGAGGAGGGACAGGCGAACTGATGCACTGATCCTGCCCATGAATCACACCCTCGCAGTCCCAATAAATAAGACACCGAGGGGCGTTGTGTGGGTCAGGGCGGCCGCAGAGGCGCAGCCAGCCAAACAATGATGCCAGAAGACGGGCAGCGCTACCAAGGGGGTTGCAGCGTGTCATTACAAAGGAAAGTCACACCACCGGGACGGTTAACTGGTCACACAGAGGACACATTTCAGACGTGTTTTCAGTTCCACATGTGCGAGGAGAATACGTTTCTGAGCCACCTTGCACACATGCAGCATTACCGCTGTACAAGGTGGCTGGATAACGTAAAAACGCCTGGGGGAGGGGGGACAGGTTCCCTTCAATTTCAGTTCTTGTGTCTGCGTGGCTTTTGCAGGACACGATGCCGGCTGCACAGCAGGGGAACAGCTGGCGGTGCTGGACCCCACTGACACATTGGCGAGGTGTTTTTCTCTGTGCAGCTAGCACATCTGGGCCCCAACTGGCGGTGTGTTAGAGCCCAGGGTCAGCAGGAGGAGGAGCAGGAGGAGGAGGAGCAGGGGGAGGGGAGTGTAGGCCGAAGCCTGCACTGGCGGCAGCTTTGGGTCTGTTGTGTCTGCGTGGCTTTTGCAGGACACGTTGCCGGCTACACAGCAGGGGAACAGCTGGCGGTGCTGGACCCCACTGACACATTGGCGAGGTGTTTGGCTCTGTGCAGCCAGCACTTCCGGACAGCAACTAGCGTTGTTGTAGCCCGGGCTCTGCAGGTGGAGCAGAGTGTAGGCCGAAGCCTAATTGAACCGATTTCAAAAGTCACCTTTAACCCCCCCTCAGGGGTTACAAAGTAGAAGAGCCACAGCTTATGCAGCAGCAGTGCTGCGCAAGTCAAAGGTTGCTCTTGTAATTTTTCTCCTTGCACACGCTGAATGGAACACGTATAACATTCAGCCCTTTATACAGTCAAACTGTGTAATGGAGGCGCGAGTTCCCTTTGTAATGAGACGCAGCACAGGTGTCAAGAATCCCACCTTGGTGCTGGGTGCAGCCTCCCGAGCGTTGTTATTTGCTGTACAGGAGTCTGCGCTGTCGTGTTATCCCCTGGCCTAGCGCCGTTAGCGCTGCCCATCTTCTGGCATCATGTAATGTCGGCCGGTGCGGTTCGCGATGACCATGAATCCCAGCCCCGCAGTGTCTTAACATTGTTAAAACACTGCGGGGCTGGGATTCAGGGCCTGGCGCAGCACATATGTTGGCCTCTCACACTCGGGTCCTTACACCCGCTTCAGACTGTGCGGCGTCATCTGATCCCTTATCGCATGCCACGGCCATGAAGCCGCACAGTCCGAAGAAGGCGGAAGGAGAGGAGGGACAGGCGAACTGATGCACTGATCCTGCCCATGAATCACACCCTCGCAGTCCCAATAAATAAGACACCGAGGGGCGTTGTGTGGGTCAGGGCGGCCGCAGAGGCGCAGCCAGCCAAACAATGATGCCAGAAGACGGGCAGCGCTACCAAGGGGGTTGCAGCGTGTCATTACAAAGGAAAGTCACACCACCGGGACGGTTAACTGGTCACACAGAGGACACATTTCAGACGTGTTTTCAGTTCCACATGTGCGAGGAGAATACGTTTCTGAGCCACCTTGCACACATGCAGCATTACCGCTGTACAAGGTGGCTGGATAACGTAAAAACGCCTGGGGGAGGGGGGACAGGTTCCCTTCAATTTCAGTTCTTGTGTCTGCGTGGCTTTTGCAGGACACGATGCCGGCTGCACAGCAGGGGAACAGCTGGCGGTGCTGGACCCCACTGACACATTGGCGAGGTGTTTTTCTCTGTGCAGCTAGCACATCTGGGCCCCAACTGGCGGTGTGTTAGAGCCCAGGGACAGCAGGAGGAGCAGGGGGAGCGGAGTGTAGGCCGAAGCCTGCACTGGAGCAAGTTGAAAGGAAACCTTTAACCCCCCCCCAGGCGTTTGTAGCTGGAAGAGCCATCGTGTACAGCACTAATGCTGGAAAAGGTAAACTTAGCTCTTTTAATTATGGTCCTTGCAGATGCTGAACCTAACACTTATGAAATGTGTCCCCTCACAGCGTTCAACCGTCCGGTCGGTGGAACTTTCCTTTGTCATGTGACGCAGCACAGCCGTCATTTTTACCCCCTTGTCGCCGTGCGCCGCCTCCTCAGCGTTGTTTGAATCTGTCCCGGAGCCTGCGCTGTTAGGTTACCCCTTGGCCATGCACACATTTTGCGCTGCCCGTCTTCTGACATCATTTGCTGTCAGGCTGGCTGCGCCTGTGCGGGTGCGCTGTCCGAGATTCAGCCTCGCGGTGTCGTCTAATGTAATCCCACCGCGGGCCTGGGATCCGTGTCCATGCGCAGTGCATATCCTCGCCTCTCACTCCCCTCCCTACGGCTTCTAAAGACTGTGCGGTGTCACGGCCGTGGCATGCTATTAGGGACCAGCTGACACCGAACAGTCATTAGAAGCCGTAGGGAGGGGAGTGAGAGGCGAGGATATGCACTGCGCATGGACACGGATCCCAGGCCCGCGGTGGGATTACATTAGACGACACCGCGAGGCTGAATCTCGGACAGCGCACCCGCACAGGCGCAGCCAGCCTGACAGCAAATGATGTCAGAAGACGGGCAGCGCAAAATGTGTGCATGGCCAAGGGGTAACCTAACAGCGCAGGCTCCGGGACAGATTCAAACAACGCTGAGGAGGCGGCGCACGGCGACAAGGGGGTAAAAATGACGGCTGTGCTGCGTCACATGACAAAGGAAAGTTCCACCTACCGGACGGTTGAACGCTGTGAGGGGACACATTTCATAAGTGTTAGGTTCAGCATATGCAAGGAGCACCACGAAAAGAGGCACTTTTTCCCTTTGCATCATTACTGCTGCACAAGGTGGCTCCTTCAGTAACAAACGCATGGGGGGGGGGGGACAGGTTCCCTTAAATTTAACTTGTTGTGCCTGCGTGGTGGTCGCAGTACACGTTGCCGTATACACAGCAGGGGAACAGCTGGCGGTGCTGAACCCCACTAACACATAGGCGAGGTGTTTGGCTCTGTGCGTACAGCACTTCTGGACGGCAACTGGCGGTGTTGGAGCCCAGGGACAGGTGGAGGAGGAGGAGGTTGGAGGAGGTAGGAGGGATTGCCACACACACAGCAGGGGAACAGCTGACGTTACTGAACCCCAATAACAGAGGAGGGACTGTTGACTGTGCGTACAGCACTTCTGGACGGCAACTGGCGGTGTTGGAGCCCAGGGACAGGTGGAGGAGGAGGAGGTTGGAGGAGGTAGGAGGGATTGCCACACACACAGCAGGGGAACAGCTGACGTTACTGAACCCCAATAACAGAGGAGGGACTGTTGACTGTGCGTACAGCACTTCTGGACGGCAACTGGCGGTGTTGGAGCCCAGGGACAGGTGGAGGAGGAGGAGGTTGGAGGAGGTTGGAGGAGGTAGGAGGGATTGCCACACACACAGCAGGGGAACAGCTGACGTTACTGAACCCCAATAACAGAGGAGGGACTGTTGACTGTGCGTACAGCACTTCTGGACGGCAACTGGCGGTGTTGGAGCCCAGGGACAGGTGGAGGAGGAGGAGGTTGGAGGAGGTTGGAGGAGGTAGGAGGGATTGCCACACACACAGCAGGGGAACAGCTGACGTTACTGAACCCCAATAACAGAGGAGGGACTGTTGACTGTGCGTACAGCACTTCTGGACGGCAACTGGCGGTGTTGGAGCCCAGGGACAGGTGGAGGAGGAGGAGGTTGGAGGAGGTTGGAGGAGGTTGGAGGAGGTAGGAGGGATTGCCACACACACAGCAGGGGAACAGCTGACGTTACTGAACCCCAATAACAGAGGAGGGACTGTTGACTGTGCGTACAGCACTTCTGGACGGCAACTGGCGGTGTTGGAGCCCAGGGACAGGTGGAGGAGGAGGAGGTTGGAGGAGGTTGGAGGAGGTAGGAGGGATTGCCACACACACAGCAGGGGAACAGCTGACGTTACTGAACCCCAATAACAGAGGAGGGACTGTTGACTGTGCGTACAGCACTTCTGGACGGCAACTGGCGGTGTTGGAGCCCAGGGACAGGTGGAGGAGGAGGAGGTTGGAGGAGGTTGGAGGAGGTAGGAGGGATTGCCACACACACAGCAGGGGAACAGCTGACGTTACTGAACCCCAATAACAGAGGAGGGACTGTTGACTGTGCGTACAGCACTTCTGGACGGCAACTGGCGGTGTTGGAGCCCAGGGACAGGTGGAGGAGGAGGAGGTTGGAGGAGGTAGGAGGGATTGCCACACACACAGCAGGGGAACAGCTGACGTTACTGAACCCCAATAACAGAGGAGGGACTGTTGACTGTGCGTACAGCACTTCTGGACGGCAACTGGCGGTGTTGGAGCCCAGGGACAGGTGGAGGAGGAGGAGGTTGGAGGAGGTTGGAGGAGGTAGGAGGGATTGCCACACACACAGCAGGGGAACAGCTGACGTTACTGAACCCCAATAACAGAGGAGGGACTGTTGACTGTGCGTACAGCACTTCTGGACGGCAACTGGCGGTGTTGGAGCCCAGGGACAGGTGGAGGAGGAGGAGGTTGGAGGAGGTAGGAGGGATTGCCACACACACAGCAGGGGAACAGCTGACGTTACTGAACCCCAATAACAGAGGAGGGACTGTTGACTGTGCGTACAGCACTTCTGGACGGCAACTGGCGGTGTTGGAGCCCAGGGACAGGTGGAGGAGGAGGAGGTTGGAGGAGGTTGGAGGAGGTAGGAGGGATTGCCACACACACAGCAGGGGAACAGCTGACGTTACTGAACCCCAATAACAGAGGAGGGACTGTTGACTGTGCGTACAGCACTTCTGGACGGCAACTGGCGGTGTTGGAGCCCAGGGACAGGTGGAGGAGGAGGAGGTTGGAGGAGGTTGGAGGAGGTAGGAGGGATTGCCACACACACAGCAGGGGAACAGCTGACGTTACTGAACCCCAATAACAGAGGAGGGACTGTTGACTGTGCGTACAGCACTTCTGGACGGCAACTGGCGGTGTTGGAGCCCAGGGACAGGTGGAGGAGGAGGAGGTTGGAGGAGGTTGGAGGAGGTAGGAGGGATTGCCACACACACAGCAGGGGAACAGCTGACGTTACTGAACCCCAATAACAGAGGAGGGACTGTTGACTGTGCGTACAGCACTTCTGGACGGCAACTGGCGGTGTTGGAGCCCAGGGACAGGTGGAGGAGGAGGAGGTTGGAGGAGGTTGGAGGGATTGCCACACACACAGCAGGGGAACAGCTGACGTTACTGAACCCCAATAACAGAGGAGGGACTGTTGACTGTGCGTACAGCACTTCTGGACGGCAACTGGCGGTGTTGGAGCCCAGGGACAGGTGGAGGAGGAGGAGGTTGGAGGAGGTTGGAAGGATTGCCACACACACAGCAGGGGAACAGCTGACGTTACTGAACCCCAATAACAGAGGAGGGACTGTTGACTGTGCGTACAGCACTTCTGGACGGCAACTGGCGGTGTTGGAGCCCAGGGACAGGTGGAGGAGGAAGAGGTTGGAGGAGGTAGGAGGGATTGCCACACACACAGCAGGGGAACAGCTGACGTTACTGAACCCCAATAACAGAGGAGGGACTGTTGACTGTGCGTACAGCACTTCTGGACGGCAACTGGCGGTGTTGGAGCCCAGGGACAGGTGGAGGAGGAGGAGGTTGGAGGAGGTTGGAGGAGGTAGGAGGGATTGCCACACACACAGCAGGGGAACAGCTGACGTTACTGAACCCCAATAACAGAGGAGGGACTGTTGACTGTGCGTACAGCACTTCTGGATGGCAACTGGCGGTGTTGGAGCCCAGGGACAGGTGGAGGAGGAGGAGGTTGGAGGAGGTAGGAGGGATTGCCACACACACAGCAGGGGAACAGCTGACGTTACTGAACCCCAATAACAGAGGAGCGACTGTTGACTGTGCGTACAGCACTTCTGGACGGCAACTAGCGGTGTTGGAGCCCAGGGGCAGGTGGAAAAGCAGAGGAACACAATGTAGGCCGAAGCCTGAGAAAGTCGAAAGGGAACCTTTAACCCCCCCCCCCAAGGCGTTTGTAGCTGAAAGAGCCAGCTTGTGCAGCACAAAAGATGCAAAAGGAAAAGGTGGCTCTTTTCATCATGCTCCTTGCAAACACAGAACTAAACACTTATAAAATGTGTCCCCTGAAGCCGTGAAACCGTCCCGGAGGTGGGACTTTCCTTCGTAATATGACGCAGCACAGCCATCATTACTACCCCCCCGCCGCCATGCCCCGGCTCCTCAGCGTTGTTTGATTCCGTCCCGGAGCCTGCGCTGTTATGTTATCCCGTGGCCAGGCACACTTAGCGCTGCCCATCTTCTGACATCATTTGGTGTCAGGCTGGCTGCGCCTGTGCGGCCGCGCTGGCCGAGAGCCCGCCTCGCAGTGTCTTCTGATGTAATCCCACTGGGGGCCTGGGATCCATGGCCATGCGCAGTGCATATCCTCGCCTCTCACTCCCCTCCCTACGGCTTCTTTTTCAGACTGTGCGGTGTCACGGCCGTGGCATGCTATTAGGGACCAGCTGACACCGAACAGTCTGAAGAAGCCATAGGGAGATGAGTGAGAGGTGGAGGTTCAGATATGCACTGCGCATGTCCATAGATCCCAGGCCCCCAGTGGGATTAAATCAGAAGACACTGCGAGGCGGGCTCTCGGCCAGCGTGGCCGCACAGGCGCAGCCAGCCTGACACCAAATGATGCCAGAAGACGGGCAGCGCTAAGTGTGCCTGGCCACGGGATAACATAACAGCGCAGGCTCCGGGACGGAATCAAACAACGCTGAGGAGCCGGGGCGCGGCGCCGGGGGGGTAGGAATGACGGCTGTGCTGCGTCCTATTACGAAGGAAAGTCCCACCTCCGGGACGGTTTTACGGTATCAGTGGACACATTTTATAAGTGTTAAGTTTTGCGTGTGCAAGGAGCAAAACCAAAATAGCTACCTTTTTCCTTGTGCAGCATTACTGCTGCACAAGGTGGCTCTTTCAGTAACAAACGCCTTGGGGGGGACAGATTCCCTTACATTTCAGTTGTTGTGTCAGCGTGGCGGTCGCATGACACATTGCCGGCTACACAGCTGGGGATCAGCTGACGTTACTGAAATCCAATAACACTGGGTCGTATGTTTTGACTGTGCAGACGGCACGTCTGAGCCTCAACTGGCGGTGTTGGAGCCCAGGAATTTAAGTTCAGGTGGTAGAAAGATGAACACAACAGGAGACCTGGATAACGTATACAGTGACCTAATTATTTAATCAGGAGGAGGAGTGGCAAATTCCTGCGAGATCCAGGCCTTGTTCATTTTCAGAAAAGTAAGCCGGTCAACGTTATCGGAGGATAGTCGCATGCGACGGTCAGTTAGTACACAACCTGCAGCACTAAAGACACGTTCCGATAATACACTGGCCGCAGGGCAAGACAGCACCTCCAATGCATACTGGCTTAGCTCTGGCCATGTATCCAGCTTTGAGACCCAAAACTTGAAAGGGGAAGAGCCGTCTGGGAGTACAGCAAGAGGGCAAGACATGTAGTCTGTCACCATCTGACGGAACCGTTGCCTCCTGCTGACTGGAGCCGTCTGTGATGGTGTAGACTTTTGTGGGGGGCACACAAAACTGTGCCACAGTTGGGCCATACTGGTCTTGCCTTGGGCAGAGGCACTGCTTCTGCTCCCTCTTTGTGCAGAGCCTCCACCACTGCCTGGACGCACTGAGCTGCTTTGGAATGCAGTAGCAGCACTTCTCTCAGTTGGAATGGAGAAGATGATGGAACTGACCAGTGTGTCTTGGTACTCCCGCATTTTTCGCTCCCGGTTCAACGGTGTGATGAGGCTTTCTACGTTGTCCCGGTAGCGAGGATCGAGGAGGGTGAACACCCAATAATCAGACATGTTGAGAATGTGGGCGATGCGGCGGTCGTTTCTCAGGCACTGCAGCATGTAATCCACCATGTGCTGCAGACTGCCAACTGCCCAAGAAACGCTGTCCCCAGCTGGAGGCGTGATCTCTGCCCGCTCGTCATCACCCCACCCTCGCTGTACACACTGAGTACTGGACAATTGTGTAACTCCCTCCTCTGGACGGATGTCTTCCTCCTCCATTGACTCCTCCTCATCCTCCTCACAAACTGTCCCCTGCCTACGCGTTTGTGAGGAACCACGTGGCGCTGACTGTCCAGAAGATGATGGAAGTGGTGAATCCTCATCCTCCACCTCTTCCACAACATCATCCCTTAGCGCTTGCAGTGATTTTTCAAGCAGGCAGATAAGGGGGACAGTCATGCTGACTAGTGCATCATCTGCACTCGCCATCCGCGTGGAATAATCAAAGGGACGCAAAACCTGGCAGACATCCTTCATAGTGGCCCACTCTGTGGTTGTGAAGTCTGTACGGCGCTGACTGCGACTTTTTTGCGCCTGATACAGCTGGTACTCCATTACAGCTTGCTGCTGCTCACACAACCGCTCCAACATATGTAACGTGGAATTCCACCTGGTAGGTAGGTCACATATGATGCGATGTTCCGGCAGGCGGTGTCGGCGCTGCAGAGCCGCAATGCGCGCTTTTGCCGTGCTGGAACGCCGCAAGTGAGCACACTCTAGGCGGACCTTGTGCAGCAGTGCATCAAGATCCGGATAGTCCCTCAAAAAACTCTGCACGACCAAATTGAGCACATGTGCCAGACATGGGATGTGAGTGAGGTTGCCGAGGCCCAGGGCTGCCACCAGATTTCGGCCATTATCACACACTACCATGCCTGGCTGGAGATTCGCTGGCTCAAACCACACATCGCTCTCCTGCTTGATGGCATTCCAGAGCTCCTGCGCTGTGTGGCTACGATTCCCCAAAAAAATTAATTTCAAGACGGCCTGTTGACGTTTGGCCACGGCTGTGCTCATGTCGGTCGTAACAGGTACACGTTCATCACGGGTCCATGTGGAGGTGGACTGTGACGGCTCCTGCAGCGATGATTCTGAGGAACTGGTGTAAGAGGAGGAGTCAATGCGTACAGAATGGATTCCTGCAATCCTTGGAGTGGGCAGGACACGTCCTGCGCCACTCGCACGGTCTGTACCCGGCTCAACTACATTAACCCAATGGGCAGTGAGGGAAAGGTATCGCCCCTGTCCATGTTGACTGGTCCACGCATCGGTGGTGAGGTGGACCTTGCTACTGACGGCGTTCAGTAGCGCGTGTTTTATGTGTCCCTCCACATGCTTGTGCAGGGCAGGGACGGCTTGCCTGCTGAAGTAAAAGCGGCTGGGCACATTGTACTGTGGGACTGCCAATGACATCAAGTCACGGAAGCTGTCAGTCTCCACCAGCCTGAATGACAGCATTTCCAGTGACAGAAGTTTGGCAATGCCTGCAGTCAGAGCCTGTGCTCGTGGGTGGTTTGACGAGAAAGGCCGCCTTTTCTCCCATGCCTGTACTACCGATGGCTGTAGACTGGGCTGGGAGTGTGTGGATGACTGGGAAAGTGGTGCTGCGGGTGGAATGACAGCGGGTCTCTGGACAACAGGGCCAGAGGTTCTTCCACGGCGATCCTGGGAGGAAGCCGAACCAGCTGCGTGTGAGCTAGAGGAAGAGGCAACACGAGCTGAAGAGGTGGTAGCTGCCGCTGTTGGTTGGCCTAGCTCTTCAGTGTGTTTGTCTAACTCCGCCGGGTGCCTGTTGCGCACATGTTTCCACATGTTGGAGGTATTGAGGTTGGCGACTTTTTGACCTCTTTTGATTTTTTGATGACACACCTTGCATCTGACATAGCAAATGTCATCTGCAACTGGGTCAAAAAAGGACCAGGCACTGCAAGTCTTGGGAGCCCCCCTTTTGACTTTTGGAAGAGACATGCTCCTTACGGGTGCCAAAGCGGAGGCTGCAGGATCCGCAGTCTTCCCCCTCCCTCTCCCTCTTTGGGCCGTACGGGGAATCTCTTCCTCAGAGCTGCTCCCACCACCTTCCTGTCCCTGACGCCAAGATGGGTCAAGGACCTCATCATCTACACTACCCTCTGCCCCCAACTGCTCCTCCTGGGTAGTCTCAGCAGCAGAGCACGCACCAGTAAGTGGCACCTGAGTGTCATCATCAGCTGATGCGGCCTGCGAGGTGGTGACCGGAGCCACTGGCCCACCTGCCTCTTCAGAGGAAGACAGAAAAAGCGGTTGGGCATCACTGCACCCTGCCTCTTCTTCCATTTCTCCAATGCTGCTTGGCTGGCCCCCTGTTTCCAAGCCAAGAGATGATTCAGAGAACAGAAGTAGAGACTGCTCCTGTCCTGGGATCTCTGTCTGCCTGGGCAATTTTGCAGGTGGTGAAGAGACAGATGGCTGCTCTCCAGTGCTCTGTGTCTGAGAGGATGTGGCACTAATGGAAGTTGATGCATTAGCTGCCATCCATCCCACAACGGCTTCAATTTGGTCTTGACGCAGCAGCGGTGTACGGCGCTCGGCGACAAAGCTGCGCATGAACGACTGTTCCCTTGTGAAAGTGGGTGCTGATGACTCACCGGTGCCCGCAGCAGGCACAGAATCCCCACGTCCCCTCCCTGCTCCGCGCCCACGCCCACGCCCACGTGCCTTACTCACTGCCTTCTTCATCTTGGTTGACTGATAAAGATAAGCAGAAAAGTACTAACGGCTTTGTGTGCTTATTCCTGAGCAACTCCTCCTAACAGGTATAAGACACACTAATTTTCTAAAGTGTGGACTAGACTTGAATATGAGCTAATGTGGCCTACACAAATGTAAAGTGGTGTAACTGGTGTGTTTGGTGAACTTTATTATTTATTTTTTTTGGGCTGAACTGACAACGGATAGAGCTGCAGTCACACGGAGACCGTGCAGACAGACGTAAACGGCGCTGCAAGGCCCAAAAACCCTCCTCTACTTTATCCTATGTAGTGTTTTTCCACAAATTAGCTGGAGACGGGTGGAAAGACACTAATAGGATTTTTTTAAATTAATTAGCAGCAGACTACACTACTTGAAAACAAAATGAAAATTGATTTGGCGGTATGACGCAGTGAACAACCCTGAGCTGGAGACAACCAAGCTACGGCTGCTCACAGACTACAGGGCGAGCTGCAGTCACACGGAGACCGTGCAGACAGCCGTAAACGGCGCTGCAAGGCCCAAAAACCCTCCTCTACTTTATCCTATGTAGTGTTTTTCCACAAATTAGCTGGAGACGGGTGGAAAGACACTAATAGGATTTTTTTAAATTAATTAGCAGCAGACTACACTACTTGAAAACAAAATGAAAATTGATTTGGCGGTATGACGCAGTGAACAACCCTGAGCTGGAGACAACCAAGCTACGGCTGCTCACAGACTACAGGGCGAGCTGCAGTCACACGGAGACCGTGCAGACAGCCGTAAACGGCGCTGCAAGGCCCAAAAACCCTCCTCTACTTTATCCTATGTAGTGTTTTTCCACAAATTAGCTGGAGACGGGTGGAAAGACACTAATAGGAATTTTTGGAAAAAATGTGCAGCAGCCTGCACTACTTCAAAAAAAAAAAAAAAAAAAGAACAGTATGAGGCAATGAACCACCCTCCCTGAACTGAATACAACCAGCTATGGATGGCCTATGTGGCTGCACTCAGACTAGAGAGTGGGCTGCACTCACACACACACACACAGAGAGACCTTGCAGATCGCTGTGAAAACAGCGCTACAAGGCAAAAGGAAGGTGAATAGTAGGTGAACACAGCGGTTGCTAAATTAGCCTTTGGAAAGCACAAAGAAGCAAATCGCTATCTCTAAACTGTCCCTCAGTCAGCAAACAGCGTCCTGTCACTAACTGAATTCACAGCAGAGTGATCGCAAAATGGCGCCAGCGACTTTTAAACTGCATCATGACATCATTTCAGCAGCCAATCACAGCCATGCCAGTAGTTTCATGCCCTCCATGCTGAACAGGATGTGCCCACACTTGAAATCATTCTCATTGGCTGAATTTCTGCATTTTGAATCTGGGAACTTCCGATTCCGGTATCCGATACGCGGCAAGTATCGGAATCCCGGTATCGGAATTCCGATACCGCTAGTATCGGCCGATACCCGATACTTGCGGTATCGGAATGCTCAACACTAGTCACAAGTGGTACTGTGTGAGTGCTGTATTTGGGCTCCCTCTGGTGGCTCTTTGTGTCATTCTGCAGGTCTGAGGCTGGTTCAGCTGTCTCGTTATCTGTTAGCTGGTTTCCTATTTAGCTCACCTGGACTTCCAGTGGTTGCCTGCTGTCAATGTATTCAGTGCTATTTTGATCTCTCCTGAATTCCTTCGTTATCAGTCTCTCCAAGAGAAGCTAAGTTTCTGTTTGGTTATTTTTTGCTCATCAGTGTTCAATATGTTTTTTGGTTATTTATTTGTTCTTGTCCAGCTTGCTAATATGTGATTTCCTTGCTTGCTGGTAGCTCTAGGGGGCTGAGTTCTCCCCTCACACCGTTAGTTGGTGTGGGTGTTCTTGAATTCTCAGCGTGGATATTTTGTATAGGGTTTTTTACTAACCGCACAGTTCCCTGTCTGTCTTCTGCTATCTAGTATTAGTGGGCCTCATTTGCTGAATCTGTTTTCATTTCTACGTTTTGTATTTTCCCCTTACCTCACCGTTATTATTTGTTGGGGGCTTCCTATATCTTTGGGGTCATTTCTCTGAGGCAAGTGAGGTCTTACTTTCTCTATAGGGGTAGCAAGTTTCTCAGGCTGCATCGAGACGTCCAGGAATTTAGGCACGTTCACCGGCTACCTTTAGTGTGTTGGTTAGGATCAGGTTGCGGTCAGTCCAGTTACCACCTCCCTAGAGCTTGTTCTATGTTCAGTAACTTAGCTAGTCCATTCTGTGATCCTCAGCCACTAAGGATCATAACAGAGTGCATTATACTATACAGGTCTATGGGGAGAGCATTATACTATATAGGCCTATGGGGAGTGCATTATAATATACAGGCCTATGGGGAGTGCAGTATACTATACTGGCATATAGGAAGTGCATTATACTATACAGGCCTATGGGGAGAGCATTATACTATACAGGCCTATGGGGAATGCATTATACTATACAGGCCTATGGGGAATGTATTATACTATATTGAGGGCTATATGGCATATTATACTACAGTGTATGGAGGCTATATAGGGGGCCATCATACAGTGTGGGGATTACAGTGAAGGGGCCACCACACAGTGTTGGGGCCACCAAGCAATTTAGGGGCTACTAAGCAGTCAGTATACTGCGTGGTGGTACATTACAGTGAGGAGGCATCATGTTATGTATAAGAGAGCATCATGCTGTGTATAGGGGAGCTGTACAGGGGGAGATTATTCAATGCTAAGCGGGCACTAATTGTTATAGGGGAACTCAGGTTACTGTTACTAGCAAAGGGGCACACAGGGCAATAATGCGTTCTAGGGAGCAAAATGTGGGCACTGTTTTCAAGGGCACATGCACACGGCATTACTATATTCTAGCGCAGTGTTCCCCAATTCCGGTCCTCAAGAGCCACCAACAGGTCATGTTTTCAGGTTTTTCTTAGCATTGCACAGGTGACTGAATGCTTGCTTGTCCAGATGATGCAATTATCATCTTTGCAATACCAAGGAAATCCTGAAAACATGACCTGTTGGTGGTTCTTGAGGACCGGAGTTGGGGAACACTGTTCTAGAGGGTTGCTTTAGAATTTAGAGGGCACAGAGAACCACACATCAGGTGCAGTAATAGGGATACATACGGCAGCAGCATTGGGGTACCAGTAGGATCAGGAGTCTGTGCAGGTTGGGAATAGATGATGACATGCTGAAAATATGAGAAGTGAAATGTGTCTTTGTTGTATTCTCTGCAGCCGAGTCCTGGGTGGAAGAAGTTGTGTCAGTCTGGGCCAGATGGAAAAGACTGGAAAAGTGAACAACTCCATCAGAAGGAACATCAGCGGTAAGTCACCATCTGTAACTGTGCTTTGATCTGTTATATGTTCTGCAGGGCTGATATCTACCACTGACCATATGCATACCTCCCAACTTTTGAAGATGGGAAAGAGGGACAAAGTTTGCGGCGCGCAACGTGCGCCGTGGCAAATTTTAGGCCACACCTCTGACCACACCCATTCATAACTAGTCACACCCATATTCACGTCCCAACCACACCCATTTAGCACTGCTGATCACACTGTTTCATAAAGAACAAAAAAATATGGCCACACAGTGCTCCATACTGTATAATGGCCCCACAATGCTCCATACTGTATAATGGCCCCACATGATGCTCCATACTGTATAATGACCACACATGATGCTCAATAATCTATAATGGCCACACATGATGCTCCATACTGTATAATGACCGCACATGATGCTCCATACTGTATAATGGCCACACATGATGCTCCATACTGTATAATGGCTATACATGATGCTCCATACTGTATAATGACTGCACATGATGCTCCATACTGTATAATGACCGCACATGATGCTCCATACTGTATAATGGCTGCACATGATACTTAATACCATATAATGGCCACACATAGCTACTCCTACACATGCGGCTGCACTCCGTACACTTTGCACACACAGCTCCGCTCCGTACACACGCGCTCCGCTCCATACACTTCGTACACACACGGCTCTGCTCCATACACCTCGTACACACATGGCTCCGCTCCGTACACCTCGTACACATTTAGCTCTGCTCCATACACCTCATACACACACGGCCCCTCTCCATACACCTCATACACACGGCTCCACTCCATACCCCTCCATCACACATGGCTCAGCTCTGTACACCTCGTACACATTCAGCTCCACTTCATACACCTCATACACTCACACAGCTCCGCTCCATACACCTCATACACACACGGCTCCACTCCGTACACCTCGTACACATTCAGCTCCACTCCATACACCTCGTACACTCACGGCTCCGCTCCATACACCTCATACACATTCAGCTCCTCTCCATACACCTCATACACACACACTCCGCTCCATACACCTCCAAGCGGAGCCGTGCGTGTGTACGAGGTGTACCGAGCGGAGCCACATGTGTGTGTACGAGGTGTACTGAGTGTACTGAGTGGAGCCACGTGTGTGTACGAAGTGTACCAAGCGGAGCCGCGTGTGTGTGTACCGAGTGGAGCTGCTTGTAATTTTTATGTAGAGCAATTGAATTGTGCCATGATTTGCTGTCTCATTATAAGCACATGATGATACAGTGTCACAGGCTTAGCCATTTATGCATGGGGAAAAATAACAGCCACAATTGATTAGCCTATCGTCGTTGCCCTCTTCCAGGGAGCTGCAGCTGCTCCTCCTCCACAATGCACTGGAGTTGTCTGTGACATCGACTACTGGTGATCATCTGTTGCTCTGCAATCACACAGCACTGAGCAGTCGAGGCAAACAGAGGAGGCTGTGAGAGTGTCCTTCCCACCTTGCTCAGCCCCACTTATTCCACGCATGATTACTAGTCAGGCATTAGCTTGAGTCCACTGGTCTGCTGCTTACATTGCGGCACCCAGGCTGTGTTCAGCAGGTAAGCCCTGGTAAGGTGGTGACTGTGTTACGTACCTCAAACAAGTGTCCCCTCTCTCTCCCACTCTGAACTGTACTGCACACGCACACTGGAAGACTCAGGAACATACGGAAGGGGAAGGAGCATGGCCTAACACAAGGGGAGTGTGACGGCTGCTTCTCCTGTTGTCTGCGGGAAGCAGAGTGTCCCGTGCGGGACAGCGGGAAAAAGCATCAAAACCGGGACAGTCCCGCACAATGAGGGACGGTTGGGAGCTATGCATATGGCAGTAATATCAACGTTGCTCTTTGTATAGAGATTATTTTCAGTAACAGTGCTGTCATCTGCTGAGGTTCTCCTCCATTATTAGGGTGCGTCACCGAGTTGTGATCAAGGTTACCTGGTTAGGGGCCCACTCAGAAGCTTCGCCCCCCCTGAACCAAAACCCTAGCTATGCCTCTGCATGTCGGATATATGTGGTAAATACAGATACACTGTTCATATTTTACCTTTTGTCTTACTTTTGCTAATGTATAATATGAGCTGTCTGCACCAGGGCACAATATATTAGGGCTAACATCAGCATATGACCCAGCATTTTACTGGGTCCCACTGGAGGAAGATGGAGCCTGATTTATTTCTGCTCTGCATTTTCTCTGACAACAATCAATGGATGTATATTCAACTTTTATTGAACATCTTCTTATACCAGGTCTCTAATGAGTCTCACACGCAGGAATTGCTGTAATGGAGGCTGAAATGCTATTACTGAGACATTATTTGTGGAAACCATGGAAAATATTATTTCTGCATCTAATCCAAAATTTAAAGGGTTGTCACTGTTACATAGTTATGACCTTAAGGTAGCTTATCAATTTGTAAGAAAGTGAAAGGTTAACCAGCATCCCAAGTAGGATGTTATAATAATTGTATCCTGTTATTACATTTCTCAGTTGATGCATTAATTTATAAGTGTACTGTGAAAACAAATGCGAACTGAGGGCGTTGTATGTAGTAAATGGTTAACAATTAGTGTGGAAGGTTCAGGGAGAGGCTTTAGAAATATATGGGACTGTAGAGACTTAGTACATCAGAATGCATGTAGTTACAGCACAAAGAGCATCAGCCAGGTAGAAATCAAATGTGAAACAGAAAAGAAAAAGTGGCAGAAGCATTTTCTCTGAAGTACAGCTCAGCATTAATGTGGGAGCATAGCCAGGAGCAATGTGGAGCAGAGCTACTGGTAGTCCAAAGAAAATATTACCCTTGTAACAGTGGTGGATTGCAAGGTGCTTGTCTAGTGTTGAACAAGTAGTGAAGGAAGTCTATGTATTGCTTCTTGGGAACATCTGGAAGATAGCTGCTGCAGCCAGTGTGCAGAAAGTAGTATAGCTAAAAAGGATTTGTTTGATTGTTGGATTGTAAGTAAGAGTAAAACACTGCCATGTATAACCATCTATGTGAAAACACTGTCAATGCAATCTGTGAAAAGCAGAAAAATAGAGTTTAATGAAAGTTAAATGTCCATACCCCTTATGTTAGGAATACACTGATGCAGTTGTCCCCAAAACTATCATATATCACATTGTGACAGAAAACAGCTTAGAACATATTGAATTTTTCAACACTCCGTTTATTAAATATCAATTTTCAGTTTCTTTCTCAAGCACCAGAAAGTGGAGGATCCATGAAACTTCGCTACAGATGCAGACCTTCTAATCGTTAAACAGCGTCTCTGCATTTTCTCTATGGAGAGACTGGTGTCACAAGGGTGTGACATCACCCTGAAATACCTGGAGTTAGACAGTCACGACAGGTGATGAATTGCAGGTCTTCTTTAGAGATACTGTGATTTTTGTCCCAATCCTTTTTTTCATGTGACTCTCTTCATTAAAAAAGAAAATTAGTAATCTAGCAATTTTCACATTGACCACTGGGACTTTTTTTTACGCAATACTTCCTGTTGTTTCTGAAAGCATTTCATTAGGGCTCTAAATTATCTGAGACTGGATTGCAATGACAGGTAACACCTCTATAACAACAATTCACAATAGGCTGTCACAGCTGACACTGCTCTCCCTCTCTGCACAATGACATTTGTACACACTAATTAGATGCTTCAATCTAAAACAAGACTTTTCATTTTGACTAATGTCATATCTTAACTTCCTCAAGCAATAGGAAACTAGAATCCATAAAGATACACTGACTAATGTGAACATCGCAAGATTCTTTTTTTTTAATTTTTAACCCCTTTGAGACAAGGCCTGTTTTTACCTTTATGACCAGGCCAATTTTTACAATTCTGACCACTATCATTTTATGATTTAATAACTCTGAAACGCTTCATCGAATTCCAGTGATTCTGAGAATGTTTTCTTGTGACATATTGTACTTTATGGTAGCAATACAATTTCTTCTATAAGAATTTGCATTTATTTGTGAAAAAGACAGAAATTTTGGCAAAAATTTAGAACATTTTGCAATTTTCAAACTTTTAATTTTTATGCCCTTAAATCAAAGAGTAATAACTCACAAAATAGTTAACAAATAACATTTCCCACATGGGATAGCTAATACTAGAGAAGAGAGAGGATTGAATCAGATATAAATAAACTTAAATAAACTGGAGCAATGGGCAGCAACTAACAGAATGGTTTTTAACGAGGAAAGATGCAAAGAACTACATCTGGGCAATAAAAATGAAAAAAAAAATACATATATATACATATATACAGAATGGGAGGAATAGGGCTAAGCAATGGCACATGTGCAGAAGACTTGGGTATACTAATAGATCATAAACTGAACATGAGTCAACAGTGTGATGCAGCAGCAAAAAAGGCAAATGCAATTCTGGGATGTATTAACAGAAGGATACAGTATAGATCACGCAAAGTCATTATTGCCCTCTGCTCCTCTTTGGTCAGACCTCATCTGGAATACTGTGTCCAGTTTTGGGCACTACATTTTAAAAAAGACATAAAAAAACTCGGGCAAATTCAGACAAGACCGACCAGAATGAAGACCGGTCTGCAAACCATGTCCTATGAGGAACGGTTACAGGATTTGGGAATGTTTAGCTTGCAAAAAAAGACTGATAGGAGACTTAATAGCTGTCTACAAATATCTCAAGAGCTGTCACATTGCAGAAGGATCATCTTTATTCTCATTTGCACAAGGAATGACTAGAAGCAATGGGATGAAACTGAATGGGAGGAGACAGAGATTAGATACTAGAAAAAAACTTTTTGACAGTTAGGGTGATCAATGAGTGGAACAGGTTGCCATGAGAAGTGGTGAGTTCTCCTTCCATGGAAGACTTCAAACAGAGGCTGGACAGACATCTGGGATGATTTAGTGAATCCTGCTTTGAGCAGGGGGTTTGACCAGATGACCCAGGAGGTCCCTTCCAACGCTATCATTTTATGAATCAGGTGCTTCACAGAAAGAAAAAAAAGGAAGGAAAAAAGCATTTACTTTTCTTTCACAAAAAATTTCCTTTAGACCTATTTTTATTTTTTTTTACTTTCGCAAGGGTAACATGAAAAAATGGATGATACATTTTGTTGTGCAATTTCTCCTGAGCATGCCGAAACCCCATATGTGGGAGAAATCTTCTGTTTGGGCACACGGCAGGGCTCAGAAGGGAAGGAGCGCCATTTGACTTTTTGAATGTAAGCTATGTTGGAATAATTAGCGGTTGTCATGTCGTGTTTGGAGAGACCCTGATATGCCTAAACAGTGGAAACCCCCCACAAGTGACACTGTTTTGGAAACTAGACTCCTTATGGAACTTATCTAGATGTGCATTGAGAATCTTGAACCCACAGGTGCTTCACAGAAGTTTATTGCGTAGAGCCGTGGAAATAAAAAAAAATCAAATTTTTCCCACAACATTTTTTTTAGCTACAAATTTTATATTTTCACAAGGACAAAAGGAAAAAATTGACCCCAAAGTTTGTTGTGCAATTTCTCCTGAGTTCACCAATATCCCATATGTGGTCGAAAACTATTTTTGAGGCACAGTGCAAAGCTCAGAAGGGAAGTAGTGCCATATTACAGTGCAGATGTACCCCCCATATGGACCCCATTTTGGAAATTATAACCCTTTGGGAATTTATCTAAAGATGTATTGATGATTTTGACTGCATCAGTGTTTTCCAGAAACAGGCAGCAGTGGATGTTACTGAGTAGAAATTGCAAACTGCCATTGTAGTGACCAGTACGCTGTAGTGACTAGTACATTATGCCCAGCTCATGTTTCTGGAGACACATAACTGTAAATTAGGTGGGCTTTCATCACTACAGAAATGTCAAACACGCGGGTGCTAAATCTTGCTTAGGCACAGGGCTCAGAATGGAGAGGGCATTTGGATTTGGGAGGGGAGAATTTGCTGAATTTCTTTTGGCGGGTGAGGAGCCATTTCACTTTTCCAGAGCCTTTGTGCTACCAGTAACATGGAAGCCCACTATATTTCCATTAACAGATGACAGATCTGAGTGGGGACTTGCTTTCTTTGTGGATTGAGTGAAAGCTTGTATTGGGAACATTTTACATAACGTTTGGGATCACAGTTATCCAGCGCTCTACGTTGAGTCCTTACTTTGCGGTTTACATTTAAATCTCTGAGTGACGTGATTCAGATGAAAACCCCAAATGGATCCATTCACTATAGTGTGGTAGCAGAGTTACTCTGTACTGCATCTGGCTTCTGTTCTGCGGTTTCCTTTTTTTCAGAAAATTGTGGCCAACGGCCCTTTCATGCAATCCTAAAAAGATGGACACCGCCGGATCATAGGTCCTATCATGCCCACAGTGCCTCTATCTGCCTCATTATAGGGAATCTTGCACCAGAGGTTCAGTCTGAATCACGTATTTCAGATATTTACACGGAAACCCTGGTGTAAGCGCTCAGCGCTGAGCGCAGGATAAATGTGCTCTGAGCCTTACTGCGTTATTTGGGAGGCAGAATGAAAAAAAACAGCATGTCAAGATTTGGTTTTATTTATTTTTTATGCCGTTCCTTGTATGGTGTAAGTGATTAGGTGACTTTATTCTTTGGTTCAATGTGATTACAGCAATACCAGATTTATATCAGGTTTTTATGTTTGGCTGCTCTCACACACTAAAAGATGCTTTTTTATTGCGAAAACTAGTTTTTGCATCACCATATTTTGAGAGCTGTAATTTTTCATATTTCGGTTGACCGAGTCATGTTAGGGCTTGTTTTTTGTGGGACGGGCTGACATTTTTATTGGTAACATTTTGGCACATGGCACTTTTTGATCGCTTTCTATTCCAATTTATAGGAGGCAGAATGAACAAAAACCAGTAATTCGTGAATAGCTTTTTTTTTTCTTTTTTTTTGTAATACAATTCTACATGTGGTAAAATTAGTAAGACTGCTTTATTTTTCAGGTCAGTACGATTACAGTGATACCTTGTAGATATCTTTTTTATGTTTTGGCGCTTTTACGCAATAAAAACTATTTTATAGTGACTCATTGCCAGAGAGAGTATAAATAGTAAGAAACTAAAAAATGATAGTGTTGGCCCCCTTAAAAATAGTCTGGGTGAAATGGTGGATGAAGATGAGGAGAAAGCCAATATGGTAAATTACTTTTTTTCATCAGTATTTACACAAGAAAATCCCATGGCAGACAATATGATGAGTGATAGCATAAATTCTCCATTAAATGTCACCTGCTTAACCCAGCAGGAAGTACGGCGGCGTCTAAAAATCACTAAAATTGACAAATCTCCGAGCCCGAATGGGATACACCCCCGAGTACTGCAGGAATTAAGTACAGTCATTGATAGACCATTATTTTTAATCTTTAAAGACTCCATAATAACAGGGTCTGTACCACAGGACTGGCGTATAGCAAATGTGGTGCCAATATTCAAAAAGGGGACAAAAACTGAACTCGGAAATTATAGGCCAGTAAGCTTAACCTCTACTGTGGGTAAAATCCTGGAGGGTATTCTAACAGATGCTATGCTGGAGTATCTGAAGAGGAATAACCTCATGACCCAATATCAGCACGAGTTTCTAGGGACCATTCCTGTCAGACTAATCAGATCAATTTCTATGAAGAGGTAAGTTCCGGACTGGTCCAAGGGAACCCAGTAGATGTAGTGTATATGGACTTTTCAAAAGCTTTTGATACGGTGCCACACAAAAGGTTGATATATAAAATAAGAATAATTGGGATAAGGGAAAATATGTGTAAGTGGGTAAAGAGTTGGCTCAGGGATAGGAACCAAAGGGTGGTTATTAATGCAGCACACTCGGACTGGGTCGCGGTTAGAAGTGGGGTACCACAGGGGTCAGTATTGGGCCCTCTTCTAATTAACATATTTATTAATGACCTTATAGGTGGCATACAGAGCAGAATTTCAATATTTGCAGATGACACTAAACTCTGCAGGGTAATCAATACAGGGGAGGACAATTTTATATTACAGGATGATTTATGTAAACTAGAAGCTTGGGCTGATAAATGGCAAATGAGCTTTAATGGGGATAAATGTAAGGTCATGCACTTGGGTAGAAGCAATAAGATATATAACAATGTGCTTAATTGTAAAACACTGGGCAAAACCGTCAATGAAAAAGACCTGGGTGTATTGGTGGATAACAAACTCACATTTAGTGGCCAATGTCAGGCAGCTGCTACAAAGGCAAATAAAATAATGGGATGCATTAAAAGAGGCATAGATGATCATGAGGAGAACTGTTGTGAATTCCGTTCTCGGACTCCCTCCTGTGGTCATGAATGGTACTTTGGTTAGTTCTGCTCTTGGGCTCCCTCTGGTGGCTTCGAGCGGAACTGCTGGTCACTAGGTTGACTTTATCAGCTGCTCTCGTTATGTTGCTATGCTGCTTCCCTATTTAACTCCACTCAGATCGTTACCTGATGCCAGCTGTCAATGTATCAGAATTGGTTCAGATCTCTCTTGGACTTCCCTGAGGACCTGTCTACTCCAGCAGAAGCTAAGTCCCTGCTGGTTCATTTGTTGTTACTGCTGCCTGAATATATTTCTTAGCTCTGCTAAATTCTTGTCCAGCTTGCTATCATGATGTTTCCTTGCTAGCTGGAAGCTCTGGGGTGCAGTGTTGCACCTCCACAGCGTGAGTCGGTGCGGGGGTCTTTTTGCATACTCTGCGTGGTTTTGTAGTTTTTTTATGCTGACCGCATAGTATTCTTTTCTATCCTCTGACTATTTAGTAAGTCTGGCCTCCTATGCTAAAACCTGTTTCATTCCTGTGTTTGTGACTTTCCTCTTAACTCACAGTCAATATATGTGGGGGGCTGCCTTTACCTTTGGGGAAATTTCTCTGAGGCAAGGTTAGGCTTATATTTCTATCTTTAGGGGTAATTAGCTCTTAGGCTGTGAAGAGGCGTCAAGGGAGAGTTAGGTACGCTCCACGGCTATTTCTAGTGTGTGCGATAGGAGTAGAGTTTGCGGTCAGCAGAGTTCCCACTTCCCCAGAGCTAGTTCCGTTTTTTGAGTTTACTCATCAGGTCATTCCAGGTGCTCCTAACCACCAGGTCCATAACAGAGAACATAATTTTACCTCCATACAAGTCACTAGTTTGCCCACACTTAGAATACTGTGTATAGTTCTGGTCTCTGGTGTATAAGAAAGACATAGCTGAGTTAAAGTGGGTGCAAAGAAGAGCGACCAAGGTTATTAGAAAACTGGGGGGTCTGCAATACCAAGACAGGTTATTAGACTTGGGGTAATTTAGTTTGGAAAAATGAAGGCTAAGGGGTGATCTTATTTTAATGTATAAATATATGAGGGGACAGTACAAAAACCTTTCTGATGATCTCTTTAATCATAGACCTGAGACAGGGACAAGGGGGCATCCTCTACGTCTGGAGGAAAGATGGTTTAAGCATAATAACAGACGCAGATTCTTTACTGTAAGAGCAGTGAGACTATGGAACTCTCTGCCGTATGATTTTGTACTGAGTGATAATGTTACAGGTTATACTGTATATACTAGATTCCTTGATAAGGCGTTGATCCAGGGAACTGTCTGAGTCTGATTGCCGTATGTAGAGTCGTAGAAGGAATTTTTTCCCCCAATGTGGAGCTTACTCTTTGCCACATGGGTTTTTTTTGCCTTCCCTGGATCAACATGTTAGTTCATGTTAGGTTAGGCTATGGGTTGAACTAGATGGACTTAAAGTCTTCCTTCAACCTTAATAACTATGTTACTATGTTACACTGCTTCTGGCGCAAAAATTTAAGCAGTTCTTCTTTGTTTGATGGCTTTTGACTATCCATTATGCTCTTGATTACATTCCAGAGGTTTTCAATGGGATTCAGGTCTAGAGATTGGGCTGCCCATGACAGGGTTTTGATGTGGTGGTTTCTTATTTTTTGCCAGAGCTGTATATCTATTCTACCTATTCTATTCTACCCTGTCACGATGTGATATTACTGTAAGCGGCAAACAAATTGCTGCCTTTTATTCTATTTATCCATCTATTATATATATATATATATATATATATATATATATATATATATATACATTTATATATATATAGTAGGTTTTGCAGAATATTTCCTTTGAAAACTATGTGTAAATGACAGAGAATTGCTGTATGTAAAAGCTCATGTTAAAATCGCATTGCAATTGGATAGCAATTGCATATGGATGTACAGTACAGACCAAAAGTATTTGGTCTGTATTTTCATGACTATGAAAATTGTAAATTTACACTGAAGACTAGTGTTGAGCATTCCGATACCGCAAGTATCGGGTATCGGCCGATACTTGCGGTATCGGAATTCCGATACCGAGTTCCGATACTTTTGTGATATCGGAAATCGGAATCGGAAGTGTGCGGTGCGTATGGTTCCCAGGGTCTGCAGGAGAGGAGACTCTCTTTCAGGCCCTGGGATCCATATTCATGTATAAAATAAATAATAAAAAAAAAAATATTGATATACTCACCCGTCCGGCGGCACCTGCTCTTAGCGGTGCCTCCATTCCTAAGAATGCAGGGGTGAAAGACCTTCGATGATGTCGCGGCTTGTAATTGGTCGCGTGAGCGGTCACATGAGTGCTCACGCGACCAATCACAAGCCGCAACGTCATCGAAGGTCCTTCAGGCGCTCATTCTTGGGAACGGAGGCTCCCGGTTACAGCGGTTACTACCAGGGCGCGTCAGAGGGTGAGTATATCCCTATTTTTTATTTTTATTCTTTATTTTACACATGAATATGGATCCCAGGGCCTGAAGGAAAGTTTCCTCTCCTTCAGACCATGGGAACCATCCAGGATACCTTCCGATGCTTGTGTCCCATTGACTCACTGGCGTAGCTGGAGCTTTTGCCGCCAGGGGCTGATTCCGAGTTTGGCGCCCCCCCCCCCATTGCCGTCACTCAATGCCGGGCACCGCTCCCTCAGCACTGTTTACCCATGAAATCCGGTGCCTGCGCTGTGTATTGCTGTTTGGTGCAGGCGCAGAGAGCTCTGGCCGTCTGACGTCACAGCCAGGCTTGCAGACTGCGCCTGTGCGGCCACCCACCTTGGTAATCCCAGCCCCACAGTGTGTTATGCATTATGCAGAGTGCGGGGCTGGGATTCACAAGCAGGGCGGCCGCACAGGCGCAGTGTCCAGCATTGCCCCAGTGTGTCCAGCATTGCCTTAGTGTGTCCAGCAATCTGCCCCAGTGTCCAGCATTGCCCCCAGTGTCCAGCATTGCCCCCAGTGTGTTCAGCAATCTGCCCCAGTGTCCAGCATTGCCCCCAGTGTGTCCAGCAATCTGCTCCAGTGTCCAGCATTGCCCCCAGTGTGTCCAGCAATCTGCCCCAGTGTCCAGCATTGCCCCCAGTGTGTCCAGCAATCTGCCCCAGTGTCCAGCATTGCCCCCAGTGTGTCCAGCATTGCCCCCAGTGTGTCCAGCAATCTGCCCCCAGTGCGTCCAGCAATCTGCCCCCAGTGCGTCCAGCAATCTGCCCCCAGTGCATCCAGCAATCTGCCTCCAGTGCGTCCAGCAATCTGCCCCCAGTGCGACCAGCAATCTGCCCCCAGTGTCTAGCATTGCCCCCAATGTCCAGCATTGCCCCCAGTGTGTCCAGCAATCTGCCCCAGTGTCCAGCATTGCCCCCAGTGTGTCCAGCAATCTGCCCCAGTGTCCAGCATTGCCCCCAGTGTGTCCAGCAATCTGCCTTAGTGTCCAGCATTGCCCCCAGTATCCAGCATTGCCCCCAGTGTGTCCAGCAATCTGCCCCAGTGTCCAGCATTGCCTTAGTGTGTCCAGCAATCTGCCCCAGTGTCCAGCATTGCCCCCAGTGTCCAGAATTGCCCCCAGTGTCCAGCATTGCCCCCAGTGTGTCCAGCAATCTGCCCCAGTGTCCAGCATTGCCCCCAGTGTGTCCAGCAATCTGCCCCAGTGTCCAGCATTGCCCCCAGTGTGTCCAGCAATCTGCCCCAGTGTCCAGCATTGCCCCCAGTGTGTCCAGCAATCTGCCTCCAGTGCGTACAGCAATCTGCCCCCAGTGCGTCCAGCAATCTGCCCCCAGTCTGTCTCCAGCAATCTGCCCCAGTCTGTCTCCAGCAATCTGCCCCAGTCTGTCTCCAGCAATCTGCCCCAGTCTGTCTCCAGCAATCTGCCCCCAGTCTGTCTCCAGCATATTGCCCCCAGTCTGTCTCCAGCATATTGCCCCCAGTCTGTCTCCAGCATATTACCCCCAGTCTGTCTCCAGCATATTACCCCCAGTCTGTCTCCAGCATATTTCCCCCAGTGTGTCTCCAGCATACTGCCCCCAGTCTGTCTCCAGCATATTGCCCCCAGTCTGTCTCCAGCATATTGCCCCCAGTCTGTCTCCAGCATATTACCCCCAGTCTGTCTCCAGCATATTGCCCCCAGTCTGTCTCCAGCATATTGCCCCAGTCTGTCTCCAGCATATTACCCCCAGTCTGTCTCCAGCATATTACCCCCAGTGTGTCTCCAGCATATTGCCCCCAGTCTGTCTCCAGCATATTACCCCCAGTCTGTCTCCAGCATATTGCCCCCAGTCTGTCTCCAGCATATTACCCCCAGTCTGTCTCCAGCATATTGCCCCCAGTGTGTCTCCAGCATATTGCCCCCAGTGTGTCTCCAGCATATTGCCCCCAGTCTGTCTCCAGCATATTGCCCCCAGTCTGTCTCCAGCATATTGCCCCCAGTCTGTCTCCAGCATATTGCCCACAGTCCGTCTCCAGCATATTACCCCCAGTCTGTCTCCAGCATATTGCCCCCAGTCTGTCTGAGTCAGACATAAAGAAAAAAAAAGTAAAATCCTCACCTCTCCCGTTCCCAGCGCAGGTCCCGTGCACTCAGCGTCTCTCCGGCTCTGCAACGCTCAGGACAGAGAGGCTGAGCGCGCAGTGATGACGTCATCGCACCCTCTGCCCTGAGACGTCGCAGTCAGAGGGCGCTGAAGATGCTGCAGCTGCTGCAGGAACCAGGAGAGGTGAGTATTAAAGGGGGGCCCAATGCCAGTGCTGGCACCGGGAGGGGGGGGCCTGGTCGTGGCGGCGGTCGGCGCCGCCTGAAGATTTAAAGGGCCCGCGTCTCTCTTTTTTTTTTTTTTTTTTCTTCCTCCTCCTGTCTGGGTCGGAGCCGCCCCCGGCATTGTGCCGCCCGGGGCGGCCTGCCCCCACCGCACCCCCCTTCCTACGCCACTGCATTGACTTGTATTGGTATCGGGTATCGGTATTGGCGATATCCGATATTTTTCGGATATCGGCCAATACTATCCAATACCGATACTTTCAAGTATCGGAAGGTATCGCTCAACACTACTGAAGACATCAAAACTATGAATTAACACATGTGGAATTATATACTTAACAAAAAAGTGTGAAACAACTGAAAATATGTCTTATATTCTAGGTTCTTCAAAGTAGCCACCTTTTGCGTTGATGACTGCTTTGCACACTCTTGGCATTCTCTTGATGGGCTTCAAGAGGTAGTCACCGGGAATGGTTTTCAATTCACAGGTGTGCCCTGTCAGGTTTAATAAGTGGGATTTCTTGTCTTATAAATGGGGTTGGGACCATCAGTTGTGTTGTGCAGAAGTCTGGTGGATACACAGCTGATAGTCCTGTTCATAGTCATGAAAATACAGAAAAATCTTTAAATGAGAAAGTGTATCCAAACTTTTGGTCTATACCGAAATCGGATGCTAGGTGTGAAAAATCAGATTGTACTCGCATGACACTCGCGTTACAGTAGTGCGACTCTCGACAGGGAGACTCGGACTGATTTTTCATACATTTGGTATGACTCCGGCCTAAAGATGATTTTTTCTATTTGCATTCTTGGAGGAAATAGAAAACTAAAAGCCAGAAGAATGAGGACTATAGCACATAGCAAGAGTGAAAAAAGACAAATAGATGAAGATTGCTACAATAAGGAAAATTAGAATGACAGAATAAATAAATATAAAATCTGAAAATTGGCACAGTAAACAGAACATTTCAGTATGTGAAAGAATTTTACCCTGCAGGAGATCCAGTTCTAAATCCAAATGGTTTGCAATTGAACACTAATTTATTCTTTCCCGGAGGTACACATTTCTGAATCCAGAAGAGAAATACAAAATTGTAATATATTTTACTTTCTCACTAGCCCATAGACAGCTTTGTTGCATTTCAAAATACAGCTCATTAATCATGCAATTGCTTTTTGATTTTCTTGCTGTTATACCTATAAATGAAGCTGTAAGACTCTGCAAGGTAATTTATGCTAAGATTCTGAGATAATATCTTTATTTTCATGATATCAGAAGTGTCAGGTCAAAACGAGTGCAATATTATTTTTCTTTTTATGCAAAAAGATAAGTGAAACAAAGTGACTTTGCATCTGCAAATGATACAGTCTAGGTTGATTTCATGGCCAATTTAATAAATTCTTCTCACACAATGTAAACACTGTGTGGATATTAATCTTATCACTAATATGTCTACTGCTACAACTCATATATTGCCAACCTCTATATTAGATTAATGCAATAAGATTAGCTGTCAAAGATGATTGTAGACTTCTTATAATGTATTATTTTAGGCTCACTGTCAACTTCAACCACTAGTGCCAAATTGAGGCTACCAATGGGCTGAGTTGTAGTTCTATTGCAGTGCTTCCTAAACTTCATCCTATAGGCCCCCAACACATTATGTTTTCAGGATTTCCTTAGTTTTGCACAAGTGAGACAACCTGTGGCAGTTTGTGTAGCCTTAAAGGGGTTGTCCACTATTAGGAGAACCCCTTCGTATACTAAATGTTCAGCCCCGATAAAATGATAAAGTATATACTCCCTTCCCATGCCGATGGCGTTCCAGTGGTGTCGGCACTCACAATCCAGGGGCTGTGATGCGGTGGAATAATGCGCGATGAAGGAAAAAAAAAAAGAACTTGTTCCAGCTCCATATCTGTAAAATTCAGGCTTGAAACTTTATTTTATAATTAAATAGATCAAAGCCACATATATATCGTTTTGCTCAAACAGAAAAACTCCCAACAATATACATATATATATAATTAGACAAATGGAGTCAGAAAACTGTCTTTTTTAATAGATAAAAAGTTATAACATTTATTAAATATCAAAATTATATTCAAATCATCAATTAGACTAGTAGTAAAACACATATAGTCAATACAGAGTTACTCTGTGAACAACGGATACAGGTAACAGAACCACACTCCACACTAATATAATATAATCCGACCTGAGGTCACAGGTTCAGAAATGTAAATAGTCCATAGCATAATTAAACAGTAGATGTCCCACTGGACCCCATCAAAAATCAGTGTATAGGACTGGACCTCACCCATATTGGTCGTAGTGTGGAAGTGGAAACGCCAGCCCCTACGCGCGTTTCGTGTAGGCTTCTTCGGGGGGCGCGTAGGGGCTGGCGTTTCCACTGAATTTTACAGATATGGAGCTGGAACAAGTTCTTTTTTGTTGACTATGTTGATCAGCGTGGAGTTCCTTGCACCTGCGGTGGTTACTCGGTGAGCTGGCTTTACTTATTAGAATAATGCGCGATGCCTGGTGACCAATCAGTGCTGGCATCACTGTGTCTGGATTCAGGCAAACTGAACATGAAGAGGAAGCAAGTCCTGCAGCTAATCCCAAACTTCCTCTTCATGTTCAGTTTGTTCAAAGTTGGAGACAGTGACGCCAGTACTGATTGGACACCAGCGTTTCGTGTTGCAACACCGCATCTCAGCCCCGGAGAGAGCATGTGCCAACACCACGGGAACGGTGTCAGCACGAGAGGTGAGTATAGTCTTTATTATTTTATTGGGGCTGAACATTTAGTTTAAGAAGAAATTGTCCTAGTTGTGGACAACCTCTGCAGCAATAATTCCATCACCTTTGTAATACTAAGGAAATCCTGAAAACATGACGTGTGGGGGCCTTGAGGAGTAGCGTTTGGAAAACACTGGTCTATTACAATGCACTCTATTACCAACTGAAATAAATACGCATTATTTTAGACTCTGTTACCTCACCAAAAACTCCTGCTATTAACTATGCCAGTAACAACTACCATTTTGCTATGTCGGGTTGTTTGGTGCTAACTTTTGCACTAGAGGTGAACCATGCTTATTTTATGATCCCGCATAACTTCTAAGATACAGGCACTATCCATAGGTATCATACACATGTCCTATTCTAATCAACAGGACATAATCACTGTAACCTACTGATTGTACATGGGTCTCTGCAGGTATGTGAGGTTGTAATGTCATCACTGACAGTGTTCCCCTCCAATGCAGAAGTGAACAATGACAACCCATTAAAGTCTACTTGTAGTGTTGGATGTCTTTTCAGAAGAAACTGTCATGTGTGCTTAAATGCGCACTAATTCTGCCCAGTTTTACCTCTAACTTTCAGTTGTCTCTGAACTAGTGGGTAGAGACTTACTGCTTTAATGTCTCCAAGAAACAATAACGTATTCCTGCTCTCTTATTTCTCTGAAACATAGTCCTAGAGCTATCAGCAATATGGAGGACATAACAGTATTGAGAAGAGATGAGCTAGTTGATTTGCAAGACCTTTGTCCAGTGGCCAGGTCAGTATTTTGTGGCTGCTGGATAGGAGCCCTACAAATCGCATCCGTTTCTCCTCTTTTGATTTGCCAGCTTGAGGTGATTGTATTGGTGTGGCATGAAGCACACACAACATTGAGTCAGGCTTGCTAATCAAAAGTGAAGTAGCAGATTTCGGCAAGTAGGAAGAGGTTCACAGGGCTCTAATCCAATGGCCACAGAGTAGTGATCCTGGAAAGGGGTCCTGTGAATTTATTTGATCATCTTTAGTAATAAGCAATGTGGCTGGCTGCTCCTATGTAATGCTCATGTACGGGTGGGCAGGAAGTAATTTCTTCACAAAGTCTGAGATTGAATCCCCTCCCAGAACAGCATCTCTCATTCATCCATCAATTTTCATTCTATTGTGATTTTTAAACTTTTAAATTGGTTCTATGGTAGAATACATCCCTCACCTGATGCACTCAATTTTCTGCCATGGGCCTCTCCTCACAATGTCTGTGATACAGGACTGTGGCTGATTTTCCCGGGGCTGCTGTATGCTAGGCAGGGCCGGAAACAAAAGGTAGGCAGGCTAGGCACTTGCCTAGGGAACTACCTACTGCTTACTCTATGGGCCTCATTTCGCAGAAAAAAAAACTTGACATTGCTGAATGCACAGTGATGGTGCAAATAATTGATGTTGTCACCGCCCCCGGCACAGGAGCAAAGGAACAGTAATCGGGTCCCTTCTCTGCCAGGAACTCTGAAGCATGCAGAGGATGTCAGATGTAATGATTTAATGATGTCATCAAGCCTTTCAGCACCTGCTGCACCAGATGAAAGAGGAGTCGGAGCTGCGATGGGCAGGGAGCAATGATTAGATGAGTATTAGATTTGTTTTTATTTTTATTCTATTATTTTCCTAATGAATGAAAGCTGTTATATCTAAGGTCTGTGGTAACATTCTAAGAATGGATTGCTATGGGGCCATAAGGAATTGGCTTTGGAGACATTCCAAGAGGGGCTGGCTATGGTAACATAAGAGGGGCTGTGGGGACAGCACAAGAGGGGCTGGCTATGGTGGCATAAGGGGCTGGATATGGAGAGATTACAAAAGATAGCTAGCTATTTGACATATGGAGCTGACTATGGGGAGTTTACAATAGTGGTTGGCTATGGAGACACTGCAAGAGGGGCTGTGTTATGATCCCAGTGGTAGAGGATCTCTGATATTCCGGCAAGATAGCAAAAACATAAATACTGCTCTAGGGAGGTGGAAACTGGGCTAACCTCATACCTGATCCTAACACACACAACTAGAAGCAGCCGGTGAACGTGCCTACGTTGGTTCTAGATGTCTCGAGCCAGCCGGAGAACTGACTACCCCTAGAGGGAAAATAAGACCTCACTTGCCTCCAGAGAAATTGAACCCCAAAGATATAGAAAGCCCCCAACAAATAATAACGGTGAGGCAAGAGGAAAACACAAACGTAGAGATGAACTAGATTCAGCAAAGTGAGGCCCACTAGTCTAGATAGACAGAAAATAGATAGTGGACTATGCGGTCAGCAGAAAACCCTACAAAAACATCCATGCTGAACATTCAAGAACCCCCACACTGACTGATGGTGCGGAGAGAGAATATCAGCCCCCTAGAGCTTCCAGCGAGCCAGAAAATCAAATATTAAGCAAGCTGGACAAAGACACTGAAAAATGCAAACGATCCAAATTATACAAAACGGACTTAGCTTTTCTTGCATGAGACAGACTGAAAGGAATCCGGAGGAGACCATATAGGTCTGGATACAACGATGCCAGGCAAGAGACTGAGTCCGGAGGAGACTTAAATAGGGAACACCCGCTGCTTAACGACACAGCTGGAGCTCAGGCCTGCAACAAGACATGCCTAACACAATACCATTAGTGACCACCAGAGGGAGCCCAGAAACACAGTTCACAACAGTACCCCCCCCTTGAGGAGGGGTCACCGAACCCTCACCAAGACCCCCAGGGCGATCAGGATGAGCAGCGTGAAAGGCATGAACCAAATCAGCCGCATGAACATCAGAGGCGACAACCCAGGAATTATCCTCCTGACCATAGCCTTTCCACTTAACTAAATACTGGAGTTTCCGTCTAGAGATACGAGAATCCAGAATCTTCTCCACCACGTACTCCAACTCGCCCTCAACCAAAACTGGGGCAGGAGGCTCAACAGCAGGAACCATAGGCACCACGTACCGCCGCAACAAGGACCTATGGAACACATTATGAATAGCAAATGACGCTGGAAGGTCCAAGCGAAAAGACACCGGGTTAAGGATTTCCAAAATCTTATAAGGACCGATAAAGCGAGGCTTGAACTTAGGAGAGGAGACTTTCAAAGGAACATGCCGAGAAGACAACCAAACCAAATCCCCAACACGAAGTCGGGGACCCACACCGCGGCGGCGGTTGGCAAAACACTGGGCCTTGTCTTGTGACAATTTCAAATTGTCCACCACATGGTTCCAAATCCGCTGCAACCTATCCACCACAGAATCAACCCCAGGACAGTCAGAAGGTTCAACCTGGCCCGAGGAGAAACGAGGATGAAAACCAGAGTTGCAGAAAAAGGGTGAAACCAAAGTGGCAGAACTAGCCCGATTATTAAGGGCAAACTCGGCCAGTGGCAAAAAGGTAACCCAGTCGTCCTGATCAGCAGAAACAAAACATCTCAAATAAGTCTCCAACGTCTGATTAGTTCGCTCGGTCTGGCCATTAGTCTGAGGATGAAAAGCCGACGAAAAAGACAAATCAATACCCATCTTAGCACAAAAAGATCGCCAGAATCTGGACACAAACTGGGATCCTCTGTCAGACACAATATTCTCAGGGATGCCGTGCAAACGAACCACATTCTGAAAGAACAAAGGGACCAAATCAGAGGAGGAAGGCAACTTAGGCAAGGGCACCAAATGGACCATTTTAGAAAAACGATCGCACACCACCCAGATGACAGACATCTTCCGAGATACCGGAAGATCCGAAATGAAATCCATGGAAATGTGCGTCCAAGGCCTCTTCGGGATAGGCAAGGGCAAAAGCAACCCGCTGGCACGAGAACAGCAAGGCTTAGCCCGAGCACAAATCCCACAGGACTGCACAAAAGAACGCACATCCCGCGACAAGGAAGGCCACCAAAAGGACCTAGCCACCAAATCTCTGGTACCGAAAATCCCAGGATGTCCCGCCAACACTGAAGAATGAACCTCAGAAATAACTCTGCTGGTCCATCTGTCAGGGACAAACAGTCTCTCTGGTGGGCAACGATCAGGCCTATCAGCCTGAAATTTCTGCAACACTCGTCGCAAATCTGGGGAAATGGCAGACAAAATCACTCCCTCTCTGAGAATACCAGCCGGCTCCGAGACTCCCGGAGAGTCAGGCACAAAACTCCTAGAAAGTGCATCAGCCGTCACGTTCTTTGAACCAGACAGGTACGAGACGACAAAGTCAAAACGGGAGAAAAACAACGACCAACGAGCCTGTCTAGGATTCAGGCGCTTGGCAGACTCGAGGTAAATCAGATTTTTATGATCAGTCAAGACCACCACACGATGTCTAGCTCCCTCGAGCCAATGTCGCCACTCCTCAAATGCCCACTTCATAGCCAACAACTCCCGATTACCAACATCATAGTTCCGCTCAGCAGGCAAACATTTTCTTGAAAAGAAGGCGCATGGCTTCATCACGGAGCCATCAGAACTTTTTTGCGACAAAACAGCCCCTGCACCACTCTCAGAAGCATCAACTTCAACCTGGAAGGGAAGAGAGACATCCGGCTGGCACAATACTGGCGCTGAAGTAAACCGACGCTTCAGCTCCCGAAAGGCCTCCACGGCCGCAGGAGACCAATTAGCAACATCAGAACCCTTCTTGGTCATATCCGTCAAAGGTTTAACCACGCTGGAAAAATTAGCGATAAAACGACGGTAAAAATTAGCAAAGCCCAAGAACTTCTGCAGGCTCTTAACAGACGTGGGCTGAGTCCAGTCATGAATGGCACGGACCTTGACTGGGTCCATCTCCACAGTAGAAGGGGAAAAAATAAAACCCAAAAAAGAAACCTTCTGTACCCCAAAGATACATTTTGAGCCCTTCACAAATAGAGCATTCTCCCGCAGAACCTGAAACACCATCCTGACCTGGTTCACATGGGATTCCCAATCATCAGAAAAAACCAAAATATCATCCAGATAAATAATCATAAATTTATCCAGATATTTCCGGAAGATGTCATGCATGAAGGAGAAGGACTGAAACACAGAAGGGGCATTCGATAATCCAAAAGGCATCACCAGGTACTCAAAATGACCCTCGGGCGTATTAAATGCCGTTTTCCATTCATCTCCCTGCTTTATGCGCACAAGGTTATACGCACCACGAAGATCTATCTTGGTGAACCAACTGGATCCCTTAATCCGAGCAAACAAATCAGACAACAATGGCAAAGGATACTGAAATGTAACCGTGATCTTATTCAGAAGGCGATAATCTATACAAGGTCTCAAAGACCCGTCTTTCTTGCCCACAAAAAAGAATCCTGCACCAAGAGGAGAAGAGGATGAGCGAATATGTCCCTTCTCCAAAGACTCCTTTATATAACCCCGCATCGCGGCATGCTCTGGCACAGATAAATTAAAGAGTCGTCCCTTAGGAAACTTACTACCAGGAATCAAATTTATAGCACAATCACAGTCCCTATGAGGAGGAAGGGCACTGGACCTGGCCTCATTAAATACATCCTGAAAGTCTGACAAAAACTCAGGGATCTCAGAAGGAGTAGAAGAAGCAATAGACACCAATGGAGAATCGCCATGAATCCCCTGACACCCCCAACTAGACACAGTCATAGCTTTCCAATCTAAAACTGGATTATGGGCCTGTAACCATGGCAGACCCAAAACGACAACATCATGCATTTTATGCAGTACCAAAAAACGAATCACCTCCTGATGTACAGGAGTCATGCACATGGTCACTTGCGTCCAATACTGAGGTTTATTCTCTGCCAATGGCGTAGAATCAATTCCTCTAAGAGGAATAGGATTTTCCAAAGGCTCCAGGACAAAACCGCAGCGCTTGGCAAACGACAAATCCATCAGACTTAAAGCAGCACCAGAATCCACAAAAGCCATAACTGAGTAAGAAGATAATGAACAAATTAAAGTCACAGACAAAATAAACTTAGGCTGAAAAGTACCAATGGCGACAGGATTAACAATATTTTTTAAGCGTTTAGAGCATGCTGAGATAACATGTGTTGAATCACCACAGTAGAAACACAACCCATTTTGACGTCTATGATTTTGTCGCTCGGCTCTAGTCAAAATTCTGTCACATTGCATAGAATCAGGTGACCGTTCAGACAGCACCGCCAAAGGATTAACAGATTTGCGCTCCCGCAAACGTCGATCAATTTGAATGGCCAGAGCCATTGAATCATTCAGACCTGTAGGGATAGGAAACCCCACCATCACATCTTTAATGGCTTCAGAAAGACCATTTCTGAAATTTGCGGCCAGTGCACACTCATTCCATTGAGTAAGCACGGACCATTTCCGAAATTTTTGACAATATACCTCAGCTTCGTCCTGACCCTGAGAGATAGCCAGCAACATCTTTTCAGCCTGATTTTCAAGATTAGGCTCCTCATAAAGCAAACCAAGTGCCAGGAAAAACGCATCAACATTCACCAATGCAGGATCTCCTGGTGCCAGAGAGAAGGCCCAATCTTGAGGGTCGCCGCGCAAGAAGGAAATAACAATCTTAACTTGCTGAGCGGAATCACCAGAGGAACGAGGTTTCAGAGACAGAAACAATTTGCAATTATTCCTAAAATTCAGGAACTTAGATCTATCTCCAAAAAACGGCTCAGGAATAGGTATTTTTGGTTCAGACATAGGGCTATGGATAACAAAATCCTGAATGCTTTGCACCCTAGCAGCAAGCTGATCCACACTAGAAGTCAGAGTCTGGACATTCATATCTGCAGCAGAGTTCCAGCCACTCAGAGAAAAAGGGGATGGAAGAAGCTAGGCAAACTGCAGCAACAACAAAAAAAAAAAAAACTCAGAACTTCTTTTTAATCCCGCTTCTGCGATGCAATAAACATTTTCTTTTGGCCTGGCATACTGTTATGATCCCAGTGGTAGAGGATCTCTGATATTCCGGCAAGATAGCAAAAACATAAATACTGCTCTAGGGAGGTGGAAACTGGGCTAACCGCATACCTGATCCTAACACACACAACTAGAAGCAGCCGGTGAACGTGCCTACGTTGGTTCTAGACGTCTCGAGCCAGCCGGAGAACTGACTACCCCTAGAGGGAAAATAAGACCTCACTTGCCTCCAGAGAAATTGAACCCCAAAGATATAGAAAGCCCCCAACAAATAATAACGGTGAGGCAAGAGGAAAACACAAACGTAGAGATGAACTAGATTCAGCAAAGTGAGGCCCACTAGTCTAGATAGACAGAAAATAGATAGTGGACTATGCGGTCAGCAGAAAACCCTACAAAAACATCCACGCTGAACATTCAAGAACCCCCACACCGACTGACGGTGCGGAGGGAGAATATCAGCCCCCTAGAGCTTCCAGCGAGCCAGGAAATCAAATATTAAGCAAGCTGGACAAAGACACTGAAAAATGCAAACGATCCAAATTATACAAAACGGACTTAGCTTTTCTTGCATGAGACAGACTGAAAGGAATCCGGAGGAGACCATATAGGTCTGGATACAACGATGCCAGGCAAGAGACTGAGTCCGGAGGAGACTTAAATAGGGAACACCCGCTGCTTAACGACACAGCTGGAGCTCAGGCCTGCAACAAGACATGCCTAACACAATACCGTTAGTGACCACCAGAGGGAGCCCAGAAACACAGTTCACAACAGGGCTGGCTATGGGGAAAAAGAGGCTGTCTATGGCGGCATTACAAAACCCGCTAGCTATGGGGACATAAGGGGCTGCCTATGGGGACATTATAAGAGGGGCTGTCTATTGGGACATAAGGGGCTAGCTGTGGGGACAATACAAGAGAGGCTGTGGGGACATAAAAAGAGGGTGACCATTTTGTAATGGATGCTGTTGGGGACCTTATATTTGGGGCTGTGGTGACCATAATGTGTAAAGGATGTGGGGGACATTATATTGCATATTGCAAGCTGGGATGGATATCATACTGTGTGGGGTACTGTGGGCGATATTATAATGTATATAAGGGGCAGTGGGACCATTATACTGTATCGGTCACTGGGGCAATAATACTGCATGGGGTGCTTTGGGTACCATTATACTATATAATGGGAGTCTGTGGTGTACATCATACTGCATGACGGTTGTGATGGACATTAGGACATTATAATGTGTATTGGGGGAGTTGTAGATATACAATATGGGTGGCGATTTTGACTATCATACTGTGTAGGAGGAAAGTGTGAGGAAGGATTACATGTTGTCAAGAATAATGTGGTAGCAGGATGAGGACATAGTATGAAAAAGGTGCACAGTATGAATATGGAGAGGGGGCATTGTGAAATGGACGCACCACAGCCGTCACTCAGGGCCTCTGCACGCCGGGCACCGACTCCTCTTCCTTCATTCGCGTCCCCAGGTGCTGGGGATGCTAATGAAGGAAGAGGAGGCGGCGCTCAGCGTGCAGAGGCCATGATTGACGGCTGTGAGGCGTCTGGATTCGTTGGGGAAAGACCTGCCCCCCTGGTGATTTCACGGTATGAGGAACAAATTTCAAAAGCGATTATTTCAGCAGTGCCAGGGACCCAAACTAAAAGAGCCACCTTGTCAGAATGCAGCATTACTGCTGCACAAGGTGGCTCTTTTAGTTACAAACGCCTGGGGGGTGACAGGTTCCCTTTAACATTATAAACTGCTGTGAAGCACCTGTGGGTTCAAGGTGCTCAGTACACATCTAGATTAGTTCCATAAGGGGTCTAGTTTTCAAAATAGTTTCACTTGTGGGGGGTTTCCACTGTTTAGACACATCAGGGGCTCTCCAAACGCGACATGGCGACCACTAATTATTCCAGCATATATTACATTCAAAAAATCAAGTGGAGCGCCTTTCCTTCCAAGCCATGTCATGCACCCAAACAGTAGTTTTCCTCCATGTATTGGGTATCTGCACACTCAGGAGAAATTGCTAAACAAATTGTAAAGATTAATTTCTCTTGTTACCCTTATGAAAATGCAAAATTTGGAGCTAAAAAAGATTTATCTGGGAGAAATGTGATTTTTTTTTTCATGGCTCAACATTATAAACTTCTGTGGAGCACCTATCGGGTTCAAAGTGCTCAATATACATCTAGATAAGTTCCCTAAGGGGTCTAGTTTCCAAAATGGTGTCACGTGTTGGGGTTTTTCACTGTTTAGGCACATCAGGGGCTCTCCAATCATGACATTGAGTCTGCTAATTATGCCTGCAAATTTTACATTCAAAAAGTGAAATGGCGCTCCTTCCCTTCCGAGCCTGCCGTGTGCCCAAACAGTAGATTTCCCCCACATATGGGGTATCATTATGCTCAGGAGAAATTGCACAACAAAATGTATGGTCCATTTTCTACTGTTACCCTTGTAAAAGTAAAAAAAAAAATAGGTCTAAAGGAAAGTTTTTGTGAAAGAAAAGTAAATGTTTAGTTTTTTTTTTCAACATTCCAAAAATTCCTGTAAAGCACCTGAACGGTTAATAAAATTCTTGAATATGGTTTTGAGCACCTTGAGGGGTGCAGTTTTTAGAATGGTGTAATGGTGTTTAGAATTGTTGGCAAAGCAGTAAAACCCAACAAGTGATTTTCAAGGTTATCCACCAGCACAAAGCTGCCACAGACATATATCACTCTATTTTCCATTATTGTAATGAATCCTGAGGATAAAGGGGAGTTTATCTGATTGAAGGTGGAGATGACTCTTTCACTGGGTGACAATGTTATATGATAACAGTCAGGAGAAATGAATATGCTAATACATTTTTTGAGATATAGTTCTCGTATTAGATATTGCCAAAAGATTTATTTCTTGGCTCCTTAATACAGCTAAGGATTCACTTTATACGTTATGTTGTTACTCAAATCAGTAAACCTTAGGTGTTCCAAAGTTTTCTCATTTCTAAAATACTGCAATAGAAGAAAATAGTATGCGGCATAGAGTCACAACATAAGTCCTGCCATCTGTTTCATCTGAAATTGACCAAAATAAACATTGCTTCAGCCTTTGTCTCTGAGCAATATGGAGCAAGTCCTTCAGATAACAGGGGATCATAAGGATCAGGGCAACAAATCAAGGGATTATTTTTAGAAACTTGATTTCCCTTTGCACTGGCTGGTATTAAGATTGACATACCTTTGATCTAATACAGTTTCCCTGTTATTAAGCAGCTCAGATACACAGAGCAGGTTGATGGGAATTATTTTTACAGGACAAGTAAAGGTAAGAATTGCAGTTTCAGTATCAAACTTTTGAAGCATATTATAGTTCTTATAATTTGCTCCGACATCTCAGTACAGGTAGGTGTAAGAATGAGAACATTAATCATATGTGGAGCTTTCCAGATCTACAAGATTGGAAAGTTGAACCAAGAATCATAAGGGATTGACAGGATTAAGGACCTCTTGAGGCTTTATATTTGATTTTTATTATAAAGCATACAGCTTTTTTTTGTATACTATACCAAGCTAACCAAAGTTCTTATAAACAATAGTAATGTACCCTGTATTGTACATAGGTGGGAGTGACCATGATAAACAGCTAATGATAATATTCATGATAATAAAAGTAATAACATTACACATCATTTTAGATCTATAATAGCCACTATTGTAGAAAGAATACAATATTTATTTAAAATTAACCTGGTACAATTAGCCTGATACTAGAAATAATTTTCTTTTGATTAACCTCCTTTCTTTAGCTCCTTATTGCACCATAATGTATATGTGCATCATGGAATTCCTTTAGTTAGGGCACTATGCTATGCATATATGTCATGGTGCTCAATGCCTTTCTTATATTGGGTGCAATAATACGTCCTTGTGCCCTGGGCCTTATTGACCAGGGATGGATTATTACGTCTAAGCAATTGGGCGCACACACAGGCTGTGCGTCTGCGATCACTGCCGGGTGTCAGCTGTGGGGGGGACCACTGTTTGGGCGCACAACAGGGCTTGGAAGTGAAGGAGCGCCATTTGACTTTTTCAATGAAAAATTGGCTCCAATCTTTAGCGGACACCATGTCGCGTTTGGAGAGCCCCTGTGTGCCTAAGCATTGGAGCTCCCCCACAAGTGACCCCATTTTGGAAACTAGACCCCCAAAGGAGTTTATCTAGATGCATAGTGAGCACTTTGAACCCCCAAGTGCTTCACAAATTGATCCGTAAAAATGAAAAAGTACTTTTTTTTCACAAAAAATTTCTTTTAGCCTCAATTTTTTCATTTCCACATGGGCAACAGGATAAAATGGATCCTAAAATGTATTGGGAAATTTCTCCTGAGTACACTGATATCTCACATGTGGGGGTAAACCACTGTTTGGGCACATGGCAGGGCTCGGAAGGAAGGAGCGCCATTTGACTTTTTGAATGAAAAATTTGCTCCAATTGTTAGCGGACACCATGTAGTGTTTGGAGAGCCCCTGTGTGCCTAAACATTGGAGCTCCCCCACAATTGACCCTTTTTTGGAAACTAGACCTCCCATGGAACTAATCTAGATGTGCGGTGACCACTTTAAACCCCCAAGTGCTTCACAGAAGTTTATAATGCAGAGCCATGAAAATAAAAAATCATTTTTCTTTCCTCAAAAATTATTTTTTAGCCCACTTTTTATTTTCACAAGGGTAACAGGATTAATTGGACCCCAAAATTTGTTGTCCAGTTTGTCATGAGTACACTGATACCCAATATATGGGGGGAACCACTGTTTGGGCACACGTCGGGGCTCGGAAGGGAAGTAGTGACTTTTGAAATGCAGACTTTGATGGAATGGTCTGCGGGCGTCATGTTGCGTTTGCAGAGCCCCTGATGTGCCTAAACAGTAGAAACCCCCAACAAGTGACCCCATTTTGGAAACTAGACCCTCCAAGGAACTTATCTATATATGTGTTGAGCACTTTGAACCCCTAAGTACTTCACAGAAGTTTACAACGCAAAGCGGTGAAAAGAAAAAATCATTTTTCTTTCCTCAAAAATGATGTTTTAGCAAGCAATTTTTTATTTTCACAAGGGTAACAGGAGAAATTGGAACCCAAAAGTTGTTGTCCAGTTTGTCATGAGTACGCTGATACCCCATATGTGGGGGGAACCACTGTTTGGGCACACGTCGGGGCTCGGAAGGGAAGTAGTGACGTTTTGGAATGCAGACTTTGATGGAATGGTCTGTGGGCATCATGTTATGTTTGCAGAGCCCCTGATGTGCCTAAACAGTAGAAACCCCCCACATGTGACCCCATTTTGGAAACTAGACCCCCGAAGGAACTTATGTAGATATGTGATGAGCACTTTGAACCCCCAAGTCCTTCACAGAAGCTTATAACGCAGAGCCATGAAAATAAAAAATAGTTTTTGAGGAATGAAAAATTATGTTTTAGCAAGCAATTTTTTATTTTCGCAAGGGTAACAGGAAAAATTGGACCACAATAATTGTTGCCCAGTTTGTCCTGAGTATGCTGGTACCCCATATGTGGGGGTAAACCACTGTTTGGGTGCACGTCGGGGCTCGGAACGGAGGGAGCACCATTTGACTTTTTGAATGCAAGATTGGCTGGAATCAATGGTGGCGCCATGTTGCGTTTGGAGACCCGTGATGTGCCTAAAAAGTGGAAACTCCTCAATTCTAACTCCAACACTAACCCGAACACACCCCTAACACTAATCTCAACTCTAGCCATAACCCTAATCACAACCCTAAACCCAACACACCCCTAACCCTAATCACAACCCTAATCCCAACCCTAACCACAACACACCCCTAACCCTAACCATAACCCTAACCACAAGCCTAATCTTAACCCTATTTCCAACTCTAGCCCTAATTCCAACCCTAATTCTAATTCCAACCCTAACCCTAAGGCTATGTGCCCATGTTGCGGATTCGTGTGAGATTTTTCTGCACCATTTTTTAAAAATCTGCAAGTAAAAGGCACTGCGTTTTACCTGTGGAATAACCATGGATCCACAGCCAAATCCGCACCGTGTGCACATAGCCTAATTCTAACCCTAACCCTAGTTCTAACCTAATTCTAACCCTAACCATAGCCCTAACCCTAACCCTAGCCCTAACCCTAGCCCTAACCCTAAATCTAATCCTAACCCTAACCCTAGTGGGAAAAAAATATATATTTTCTTTATTTTATTATTGTCCCTACCTATAGGGGTGATAAAGGGGGGGTTCATTTACTATTTTTCTTATTTTGATCACTGTGATAGGTTTTATTTTTATTTTCGCAAGGGTAACAGGAAAAATTGGACCCCAATAATTGTTGCCCAGTTTGTCCTGAGTATGCTGGTACCCCATATGTGGGGGTAAACCACTGTTTGGGTGCACGTCGGGGCTCGGAACGGAGGGAGCACCATTTGACTTTTTGAATGCAAGATTGGCTGGAATCAATGGTGGCGCCATGTTGCGTTTGGAGACCCGTGATGTGCCTAAAAAGTGGAAACTCCTCAATTCTAACTCCAACACTAACCCGAACACACCCCTAACACTAATCTCAACTCTAGCCATAACCCTAATCACAACCCTAAACCCAACACACCCCTAACCCTAATCCCAACCCTAATCCTAACCCTAATCCCAACCCTAACCACAACACACCCCTAACCCTAACCATAACCCTAACCACAAGCCTAATCTTAACCCTATTTCCAACTCTAGCCCTAATTCCAACCCTAATTCTAATTCCAACCCTAACCCTAAGGCTATGTGCCCATGTTGCGGATTCGTGTGAGATTTTTCTGCACCATTTTTTAAAAATCTGCAAGTAAAAGGCACTGCGTTTTACCTGCGGAATAACCATGGATCCGCAGCCAAATCCGCACCGTGTGCACATAGCCTAATTCTAACCCTAACCCTAGTTCTAACCTAATTCTAACCCTAACCCTAGCCCTAACCCTAACCCTAGCCCTAACCCTAGCCCTAACCCTAAATCTAATCCTAACCCTAACCCTAGTGGGAAAAAAATATATATTTTCTTTATTTTATTATTGTCCCTACCTATAGGGGTGATAAAGGGGGGGTTCATTTACTATTTTTCTTATTTTGATCACTGTGATAGGTTTTATCACAGTGATCAAAATGTACCTGGAACGAATCTGCAGGCCGGCAGATTCGGCGGGCGCACTGCGCATGTGCCCGCCATTTTGGAAGATGGCAGCGCCCATGGAGAAGACGGACGGACACCGGGAGGCTCGGTAAGTATGAGAGGGTGGGATCGGAGCATGGGGGTGGATCGGAGCACAGGGGAGCGGACAGGAGGACGGAGGGGAGTACGGGACAGAACGGAGGACTGAGGAGGAGATTGGTGGCGGGGGGCACATCAGGATTTCCAGCCATGGCCGATGATATTGCAGCATCGGCCATGGCTGGATTGTAATATTTCACCACTTTTCATAGGTGAAATATTACAAATTGCTCTGATTGGCTGTTTCACTTTCAACAGCCAATCAGAGCGATCGTAGCCACAGGGGGGGCCAAGCCACCCCCCTGGGCTGAAGTACCACTCCCCCTGTCCCTGTAGGTCAGGTGAAATTGGAGTTAACCCTTTCACCCGATCTGCTGGGACACAATCATTCTGTGACACAGCATATGCGTCACAGGTCGGATTGGCACCGACTTTCATGACGCATACGCTGTGTCACAGGTCGTGAAGGGGTTAAATGTAAAAAAATATATAAAAAAATAATTAAAAAATCTAAAGATATTGTACCCATAAATAAATATTCGTATGAAAAAAGAAAAAAAATAGTACACATATTTGGTATCACTTGCTTCCGGAACGACCTGTCCTATAAAACTATTTCACTAGTTAACCCCTTTCGTGAACACCATGAAAACATTTTTTTTTAAAAGGCAGAAAACAATGCTTTATTATCATACTCTCGAACAAAAAGTGGATTAAAATGCGATATAGTAGGATATAAATAAACACGGTACCGTTGAAAAGCCGCTATACAGCTCCATCAGCCGAAAAATAAAAAAGCTAAAGCTCTCAGAATAAAGTAATGCAAAAATAATTATTTTTTATATAAAATTCTTTTTATTGTGTAAAAGTGCCAAACCTTAAAAAAAATATAAATGAGTTATTGCTGTAATCGCACTGACCCGAAGAATAAAACTGCCTAATCAATTTTACCACACGTGGAATGACATAAAAAACCCCATTCAAAACAATTCCTGAATTGCTGTTTTTTGTACATTCTGCCTCCCAAAAATCAGAATAGAAAGCAGTCAAAAAATGTCATGTATCTGAAAATGGTACCAAAAAAAGTCAACTTGTCCTGCAAAAAACAACCATTACATGACTCTGTCAGCCAAAGTATGAAAAAATTATACCTCTTAAAGTATGGTGATGCAAAAAATTATATATAAATATAAATCTGGTATCGCTGCAATTCTTCCCCTGCTATTGTTTTTTTCATTCTGCCTCCCAAAGATCACAGTAAGGCTGCCGTCACACTAGCAGTATTCGGTCAGTATTTTACATCAGTATTTGTAAGCCAAAACCAGGAGTCGGTGATAAATGCAGAAGTGGTGCATATGTTTCTATTATACTTTTCCTCTAATTGTTCCACTCCTGGTTTTGGCTTACAAATACTGATGTAAAATACTGACCAAATACTGCTAGTGTGAAGGCAGCCTAAGGCTCGGCGCACATTTTTTCTGCGCTTTGCGCTGAGCGCTTACACTGGGGTGTAAATCTCTGAAATACGTGATTTAGTTGGAACCTCTGGAGGAAGATTCCTTATAATGAGACAGATTAAGGCTGGTTTCACATTTGCGTTTTTTGCCGCTGCGTTTTACCGCAAAAAAATGCATGCGTTTTTTTCCTATACTTAACATTAAAAACGCATGCGTTTTTTTGCATGCTTTTGCCGCGTTTGACAACGCATGCGTTTTTTCCATGCTTGCGTTTTTTTGCGGAAATGCAACATGTAGTAATTTCTAGAGGCGTTTTTTTGCCGCAAAAAAACGTATTGCTGTCTATGTAAACGCATGCGTTTTTAAGCACATGCGTTTGTTTGCATTAAAAACGCATGCATTTTTATAGAAAAAAACAAGAATACACACTGATAAGCCACCCCCCACCATCGAGGTGATAAAGGGATCCAAACCCTAACCCTACCCCTAACCCTACCCCTAACCCTAAAGCCGGTAATTCAATTGCCGGCTTTTCATTTCTCCTGCCTAAACCCGACATGATATGAGACATGGTTTACATACAGTAAACCATGTCATATCCCCCTTTTTTTTGCATATTCCACACTACTAATGTTAGTAGCGTGTATGTGCAAAATTTCGGTGCTGTAGCTATTAATTTTAAGGGTTAAATCGCGGAAAAAATTGGCGTGGGCTCCCGCGCAATTTTCTCCACCAGAGTGGTAAAGCCAGTGACTGAGGGCAGATATTAATAGTCTGGAGAGGGTCCATGGTTATTGGCCCCCCTGGCTACAAACATCTGCCCCCAGCCACCCCAGAAAAGGCACATCTGGAAGATGAGCCTATTCTGGCACTTGGCCACTCTCTTCCCACTCCCGTGTAGCGGTGGGATATGGGGTAATGAAGGGTTAATGTCACCTTGCTATTGTAAGGTGACATTAAGCCAGATTAATAATGGAGAGGCGTCAATTATGACACCTATCCATTATTAATCCAATTGTATGAAATGGTTAAAAAAAACACACACAATATTGCAAAGTATTTTAATGAAATAAACACACAGGTTGTTGTAATATTTTATTGCTCTCTCAATCCACCTGAAGACCATCGTTCTGTAACAAATTACAAATAGTAAACCAACAATATACATACCTTCCGTAGATCTTTAACGTCCCACGATGTAAATCCATCTGAAGGGGTTAAAATATTTTACAGGCAGGAGCTCTGCTATAATGCAGCTGTGCTCGTGCCTGTAAACCCCGGGGAATGAAGGTAATGTAGGTCAGTGACCTATAGTTACCTTCAGTCGCGGTGATGCACCATCTGCTGGATGTCCTCATATGAACTGCAGCCTGGGAACTTTTCCCCAGCCCACACCAATTTTTTCCGCGATTTAACCCTTAAAATTAATAGCTACAGTGCCAAAAGTTTGCACATACACACTACTTACATTAGTAGTGTGGAATATGCAAAAAAAAGGGTGATATGACATGGTTTACTGTATGTAAACCATGTCTCATATCATGTCGAGTTTTTAGGCAGAAGAAATGAAAAGCCGGCAATTGAATTACTGGCTTTTCACATATATCGCGCTGAAGTAAATATAGCTTTTTCTATTTATATTGGGTTTTCTAGATGATTTTGATGATTGGCAGCTGTCACACACTTCTCAGCATGCGTTTCAAAAACGCAAACGCATGAAAAAACGCATGTAAACGCGGCAAAACGCCGCGTTTTTTTACCGCATGCAAAAACGCATGCGTCTAAAAAACGCAGTGTTTGCACGCGTTTACATGCGTTTTTTCACCACCTGCGTTTGCGTTAAAAACGCTGCGTTTTTAAACGCAAATGTGAAACTAGCCTAAGGCACTATGGATGCCGTTTGGTATCACTGATAAAGCATCCTAGGGGCCACATTTATCCTACCAAATTAAACAAAATCACTGACTGTAGTGGAAAACTAATAAAATATAACTTTTAACAACAATTAGATAAAAATGCAAACCTATACACCGTGTTTGTGTGCAGTCTATCCACCTTCCCCCTTTTATTGATCAAATAGAGGTATTGAGGTGGACACTAATAAGGTTTAAAATAGAACACTGGGAAATCAAAAATTAAGATAAACAGGCAAATAATATACCCTTTAGTGGAGCACTCTTGCCAATAAACACCTCCCACACTGTACCACAGTGGCAGGGGAATATTCCACTGGTATTCCTTATTATGAAATGCGCATGGAAATAATTGCACTATGCCCTTAGTCAGAAGAGATGACAGTATGCAATTGATTACTGATTACTGAGAAACCTTTCCTGGGTAGTGGCAGCTTAATAAAGTGCATAGCTTATTGCACATTGTCCTCATTGGGCATATCAAAATCTCATTTAGTATTCTGTGGCTAAACATATACCACCACCTAGTAATTTACATTTAAACCAGTGTTGCTACACTTTACTACTCAATCATTAAATTCCTCAAATAAGGCAAGGGGTGACCTACAATGTCCAAAGAGATCGCCTCTACTCTCATTCATATACTAAATATCTCCCTGCATAATGACATACTGTGTTTAAGCTGTTATGGGACTGATGAAATTGCAGCCCAAGGCCGGGGTCAGACCTAACGTATCAAAATACGGTCCGTTTTTTACGGCCGAAATATGCATAAAAGTTCCTGAACAGTGATCTGTATTCAATGTGAGGATGCCATTTTTTTTTTCTCCAAAAATTATCCGTATGTTATCTTTATGGCATCCGTATGGCGAGATTTTCTCGCCGGCTTGCAAAATGGACATAGAATGGATCCATGGGCTCAAATATTCGTGAAAACATATATACAGTCTATACAGAGTGGGAAAGCCAGTGACTAAGGGTAGATATTAATAGCCTAGAGAGGGACCATAGTTGTTGCCCCCCCTGGCTAAAAACATCTGCCCCAGCCACCCCCAAAAAGGCACATCTGTAAGATGCGCCTATCCTCCCTCTTAGCCTGTCTTTTCCCACTCCCAAGTAGCGGTTGGATATGGAGTAATATGGGGTTAATGTCACCTTGCTAATGTAAGGTGACATTAAGCCTGGTTAATAAATGGAGAGATGTCAATAAGACACCTATCCATTGTTAATCCAATAGTAAAATAAAAAAGTAACAATATCCTAGACCTGTCCGCTCTTCAGTCATGTCCCATGATGTAAATCCATCTGAAGGAGTTAAATAAATTTACAACCAGTAACCTACTAATGCAGTCGCCCCTGGCTGTAAAAACTGGGGAATGAATGGAATGCAGCTTTGTGCTGCGCCCCCTGGTGGCATAAACTCATTCAGAATTTTTCTGAATATTTTCTCATGCTAGAGTTCATATGAGTCTATGCCAGCCTAAACACCCTAACAACTAGAGCTCCCAAATTTTGCACACACACTTCTGACATTACACTATGTTCCAAATTATTATGCAAATGACATTTTTCTCGGATTTTCCTAAATGGTGGGTACAAATGACAGTCAGTCTAATAAAAGTCATCACCCGTTAGAGTATACATCGAATTTTATTGAAGAAACCTCCCAATGATAACAGTATAATCTCCAAAATGAATAAAAACTCAAAATGCACTGTTCCAAATTATTAAGCACAGTAGTATTTCTAAACATTTGATTTGTTTTAAATAACTGAAAATGCTCATTTGTGGATTTTGCAGCATTAGGAGGTCACATTCACTGAGCAAAACTATTTAACTCCAAACCATCCTAACAGGCCAAGTTACATGTTAACATAGGAGTCCTTCATTGATATCACCTTCACAATTCTTGCATCCATTGAACTTGTTAGTTTATGGAGAGTTTCTGCTTGTATTTCATTGCATTAAGTCAGAATAGCCTCCCAGAGCTGCTGTTTTGATGTGAACTGCCTCCCACCCTCATAGATCTTTTGTTTGATGATACTCCAAAGGTTCTCTATAGGGTTGAGGTCAGGGGAAGATGGTGGCCACACCATGAGTTTATCTCCTTTTATGCCCATAGCAGCCAATTACTCAGAGGTATACATTGTCATGCATGAAGATGATTTTGTTCCTGAAGGCACGTTTCTGCTTTTTAGACCATGGAAGAAAGTTGTCAGTCAGAAACTCTATTTACTTTGCTGAGGTCATTTTCACACCTTCAGGAACCTTAAAGGGCCCTACCAGCTGGTTTTCCATGATTCCAGCCCAAAACATGACTCCTCCACCTCCTTGCTGACGTCGCAGCCTTGTTGGAACATGGTGGCCATCCACCAACCATCCACTACTCCATCCATCTGGACCGTCCAGGGTTGCTCGACACTCATCAGTAGACAAGACTGTTTGAAAATTAGTCCTCATGTATGTCTGAGCCCACTGCAACCGTTTCTGCTTGTGAACACTGTTTAGGAGTGGCCGAATAGTAGGTTTATGCACAACAGCAAGCCTTTGAAGGATCCTACACCTTGAGGTTCGAGTGACTCCAGACGCACCAGCAGCTTCAAATAACTGTTTGCTGCTTTGTAATGGTATTTTGGCAGCTGCTCTCTTAATCCAATAAATTTGTCTGGCAGAAAACTTCCTCATTATGCCTTTATTTGCATGAACTCTGTCTGTGCTCTGTTTCAGTCACAAATCTCATCAGAGTATGATGATCACTCTTAAGTTTTTGTGAAATATCTAATTTTTTCATACCTTGTCCAAGGCATTGCACTATTTAACGCTTTTCAGCAGCAGAGAGATCCTTTTTATTTCCCATATTGCTTGAAACCTGTGACCTGCATAATAATGTGGAACATCATTTTTGAGTAGTTTTCCTTTAATTAGAATCACCTGGAAAACTAAGTATCACATGTGTTTAAGATTGATTTCAGTGATTCATTGAGCCCTGAGACACAATACCATCCACGAGTAGTGTTGAGCATTCCGATACCACAAGTATCGGGTATAGGCCGATACTTGCGGTATCAGAATTCCGATACCGAGATCCGATACTTTTGTGGTATCGGGAATCGGAATCGGAAGTTTCCAGTGTATGGTTCCCAGGGTCTGAAGGAGAGGAAACTCTCCTTCAGGCCCTGGGATCCATATGAATGTGTAAAATAAAGAATTAAAATAAAAAATATTGATATACTCACCTGTCCGGCGGCCCCTGGACATCACCGCTGGTAAAAGGCAGCCTTCTTTGTTTAAAATGAGCGCGTTCAGCACCTTCCATGATGTCACGGCTTCTGATTGGTCGCATGCCGCTCATGTGACCGCCACGCAACCAATCACAAGCCGCGACGTCATCCCTCAGGTCCTAAATTCCCTTCTAGGAATTTAGGACCTGAGGGATGACGTCACGGCTTGTGATTGGTCGCGTGAGCGGTCACATGGGCGGCCTCGACCAATCACAAGCCGTGACGTCATCTAAGGCCCTGAACGCGCTCATTCGTAAGAAGGAAGGCTGCCGGAAAGAAGCAGGGCGCGTCCGAGGGTGAGTATATACCTAATAGGAATATACTCACCCTCGGCTTCCTGGAATTAGGAATTTAGGACCTGAGAATTACGTCACGGCTTGTGATTGGTCGCGTGGCGGTCACATGGGCGGCCGCGACCAATCAGAAGCCGTGACGTCATGGAAGGCCCTGAACGCGCTCATTTTAAGCAAAGAAGGCTGCCGGTTACCAGCGGTAAGGTCCAGGCTGCGTCGGAGAGGTGAGTATATCAATATTTTTTATTTTAATTCTTTATTTTACACATTAATATGGATCCCAGGGCCTGAAGGAGAGTTTCCTCTCCTTCAGACCCTGGGAACCATCAGGGATACCTTCCGATACTTGAGTCCCATTGACTTGTATTGGTATCGGGTATCGGTATCGGATCAGAACCGATACTTTGCCGGTATCGGCCGATACTTTCCGATACCGATACTTTCAAGTATCGGACGGTATCGCTCAACACTATCCACGAGTTTATTTGAAAAACAAAACAATTAAATCTTTATAACACTTAAAACCAATTTGCATAATAATTTGGAACACAGTGTATTAGTGAGGAATATGTAAAAATATCATGGATATGAAATGGTTGACTGTATGTAAACCATGTCTCATATCCTGTTGGGTTTGATAAGGAGATAGCAAAAGCCGGCAATTGAATTACCTGCTTTTAAGCTTTCTAGCTCTGTATTAAATATAAATAAATATATATATATATATATATATATATATATATATATATATATATATATGTGTGTGTGTGTGTGTGTGTCAATTACATATATTTACCTTCCAATTCTATGTGTAGACATTTATTCTATCTATTCTATTCTAACCTGTCAGTGTGATTTTACTGTACACTGCACTGAATTACAGGCTTTTCTATAGAACACCGGTGCGTATTTCTCGCAAGTCACACGCATGTTCCGTGTGTAATCCGTATTTTTCTCGCCCCCATAGACTTTCATTGGCGGATTTTTTGCGCATTACGCTGACAAACGCAGCATGCTGCGATTTTCTCAGCCAGTAAAATACGGCCGAGAAATATACGGCTGATGGAAGCCGCCCCATAGAGAAACATTGGTTTCTGTGCAATGCGTTGTTTTTGAGCCTCTCCCTGATCCGTATTCTAGTGTGACACTGGCCTAAGGGCTCATACTCACCTGCAAGAAACTCGGATGAGTCTCACACATCAATGCCAGCGGAACAGAGTGTGCTGCTGCATGTATTCCTATGCAGCCGCACGCTCTGATCTGAGTGCCAGGTGCAGTGCCGGGTATTAACATGCGAGACTCATCTGAGTTTCTCGCAGGTGAGTATGAGCCCTAATATCGGTGCTCGACCATGATAGAAAAGTCCTTGGCACTAAGGTAATGCCGCCTCAACGCGTTTCGCCCTTCACTATAATTTTAGGGAACATCAGGAGGCTAGTTTTTATGCTCTGTGCTATTTAGCTAGGAGCGTCAAACTCCCGGCCAGTAAATGAGCCGCATGAGCACACACTAGCTTCTGATGAACGCCAGGAGCCACTCCAGGACAGTCCCTAAAAATAATGGAAGCAACGGACAATATCCTCGTAAAGCAAATAGATGAAGCTGCGACTCAAGGAGAAGTCATTATTATGGGGGACTTCGACTAACCTGAAATACATTGGTGAACAAAAACCTGCAGTACCAGCAAAGGTAATAGGTTTTGGACAACTATGAGAGACAATAACCTTTCACAACTGGTTCAGGACCCAACAAGAAGGGGGGCACTGCTAGACCTATTATTAACCAACAGGCCAGACCGCATATCAAATATAAGGGTTGGGGGTCACTTGGGTAATAGTGATCACAAAATAATAAGTTTTCATGTATCCTTTAATATGGGTAGTAGGGGGGTTACAAGGACACTAAACTTCAGGAGGGAAAATTTCCAACAGATGAGAGATGATCTTGGTGCAATTAACTGGGACGATATCCTGAGACAAAAAAATACACAAAGAAAATAGGAGACGCTTATTAGCATCATGGATAGAACCTGTGAACAGTATATATCATATGGGAATAAACATACTAGAAATAGGAGGAAACCAATATGGCTAAATAGAGCTGTAAGGGGCGCAATAAGTGACAAAAAGAAAGCATTTAGAGAATTAAAGCAAGTAGGTAGTGATGAGGTATTAAATAAATACAAAAAATTCAATAAATTCTGTAAAAAGCAAATCAAGGCAGCAAAGATTGAGACAGAGAGACTCATTGCCAGAGAGAGTAAAAATAATCCCAAGATATTTATTAACTACATAAATAGTAAGAAACTAAAAAATGATAGTGTTGGCCCCCTTAAAAATAGTCTGGGTGAAATGGTGGATGAGGATGAGGAAAAATCCAATATGCTTAATTACTTTTTTTCAACAGTATTTACACAAGAAAATCCCATGGCAGACAATATGATCATATGATCAGTGATAACAAAATTTCCCCATTAAATGTCACCTGCTTAACCCAGCAGGAAGTATGGCAGCGTCTAAAAATCACTAAAATTGACAAATATCCGGGATACACCCCCAAGTACTGCAGGAATTAAGTACAGTCATTGACAGACCATTTTTTTTAATTTTTAAAGACTCCAAAATAACAGGGTCTGTACCACCGTACTGGCGTATAGCAAATGTGGTGCCAATGTTCAAAAAGGGGACAAAAACTGAACTAGGAAATTATTGGCCAGTAAGCTTAACCTCTACTGTGGGTAAAATCCTGGAGGGCATTCTAAGGGATGCTATACTGGAGTATCTGAAGAGGAATAACCTCATGACCCATTATCAACATGGGTTTACTAGGGACCATTCCTGTCAGACTAATCTGATCAGTTTCTATGAAGAGATAAGGTCCGGACTGGACCAAGGGAACCCAGTGGACGTAGTGTATATGAACGTTTCAAAAGCTTTTGATACGATGCCACACAAAAGTTTGATACATAAAATGAGAACAATGGGGATAGGGGAAAATATGTGTAAATGGGTTAAGAGTTGGCTCAGGGATAGGAAACAAAGGGTGGTTATTAATGGAGCACACTTGGACTGGGTCACAGTTAGCAGTGGGGTACCACAGGGGTCAGTATTGGGCCCGCTTCTTTTTAACATATTTATTAATGACCTTGTAGGGGGCATACAGAGTAGAATTTCAATATTTGCAGATGACACTAAACTCTGCAGGGTAACCAATACAGGGGAGGACAATTTTATATTACAGGAGGATTTATGTAAACTAGAAGCTTGAGCTGATAAATGGCAAATGAGCTTTAATGGGGGTAAATGTAAGGTCAAGCACTTGGGTAGAGCAAATAAGATGTAGAATTATGTGCTTAAATTGTAAAACGCTGAGCAACCCCGTCAATAAAATAGACCTGGGTGTATGGGTGGATGACAAATTCACATTTAATGGCCAAATTAAGGCAGCTGCTACAAATTCACATAAAATAATGGGATGCATTAAAAGAGGCATAGACGCTCATGAGGAGAACATAATTTTACCTCTATACAAGTCACTAGTTCGACCACACTTGGAATACTGTGTACAGTTCAGGTCTCTGGTGTACAAGAAAGACATAGCTGAACTAGAGCGGGTGCAGAGAAGAGCCACCAAAGTTATTAGAGGACGAGGGTGTGTGCAATACCAAGACAGGTTATTATCACACTTTGGGTTATTTAGTTTGGAAAAATGAAGGCAAAGGGGTAATCTTATTCTAATGTATAAGTTTATGAGGGGACAGTACAGAGACTTTTCTAATGACCTTTTTACTCATAGACCTGAGACGGGGACAAGAGGGCATCCTCTACGTCTCAAGGAAGGAAGGTTTAATCATAATCCCAGATGCGGATTCTTTACTGTAAGAGCAGTGAGACTATGGAACTCTCTGCCGTATGACTTTGTAATGAGTGATTCATTACTAAAATTTAAGAGGGGACTGGATGCCTTTCTTGAAAAGTATAATGTTACAGGTTATATACTCTAGTTTCCTTGATATTGCGTTGATCCAGGGAACTAGTCTGATTGCCGTATGTGGAGTCGGGAAGGGATTTTTTCCCCCAATGTGAAGCTTACTGTTTGACACATGGTTGTTTTTTGCCTTCCTCTGGATCAACATGTAACGGCATGTTAGGTTAGGCTATGGGTTGAACTACATGGACTTAAAGTCTTCCTTCAACCTTAACCCCTTCCCGACCTGTGAAACCACATAGGTGTCATGAAAGTCGGTGCCAATCCGACCTGTGACACCTATGTGGCGTCATGGAGGGATCGTGTCCCTGCAGATCGGGAGAAAGGGTTAACTCCAATTTCACCCGATCTTCAGGGACAGGGGGAGTGGTACTTCAGCCCAGGGGGGTGGCTTCACCCCCGGTGGCTACGATCGCTCTGATTGGCTGTTGAAAGTGAAACAGCCAATCAGAGCGATTTGTAATGTTTCACCTATGAAAATGGTGAAATATTACAATCCAGCCATGGCCGATGCTGCAATATCATCGGCCATGGCTGGAAACCCTGATCTGCCCCCCCCCCACCGATCGCCTCCCCAGTCCTCCGTCCTGTGCTCCACTCCCACCCCCCGTGCTCCGATCCCCCCGTGCTCCGATCCCCCCCATGCTCCGATCCCACCTCATACTTACTGAGCCTCCCGGTGTCCGTCCGTCTGCTCCATGGGCGCCGCCAACTTCCAAAATGGTGGGCGCATGCGCAGTGCGTCCGCCGAATCTGCCACCCGGCAGATTCGTTCCAGATACACTTTAATCACTGTGATAAAACCTATCACAGTGATCAAAATAAAAAAATAGTAAATGACCCCCCCCCCTTAGAATTAGGGTTAGAATTAGGGTTAGGGCTAGGGTTAGGGTTAGGGCTAGGGTTCGGGTTAGGGCTAGGGTTAGGGTTAGGGTTAGAATTAGGCTATGTGCACACGGTGCGGATTTGGCTGCGGATCTGCAGTGGATTGGCCGCTGCGGATTCATAGCAGTTTTCCATCAGGTTTACAGTACCATGTAAACCTATGGAAAACAAAATCCGCTGTGCCTATGGTGCAGAAAAAACCGCGCGGCAACGCTGCATTGTATTTTCCGCAGCATGTAAATTCTTTGTGCGGATTCCGCAGCGCTTTACACCTGTTCCTCAATAGGAATCCGCAGGTGAAATCTTCACAAAAAACAGGAAATCCGCGGTAAATCCGCAGGTAAAACGCAGTGCATTTTACCTGTGGATTTTTCAAAAATGGTGCGGAGAAATCTCACACGAATCTGCAGCATGGGCACATAGCCTTAGGGTTAGGGTTGGAATTAGAGTTAGGGTTGGAATTAGGGCTAGGGTTGGAAATAGGGTTAAGATTAGGCTTGTGGTTAGGGTTATGGTTAGGGGTGTGTTGGGGTTAGGGTTGTGGTTAGGGTTGGGATTAGGGTTAGGGTTGGGATTAGGATTAGGGTTGGGATTAGGGTTAGGGGTGTGTCGGGGTTAGGGTTGTGGTTAGTGTTATGGCTAGAGTTGGGATTAGGGTTAGGGGTGTGTTGGGGTTAGTGTTGGAGATAGAATTGAGGGGTTTCAACTGTTTAGGCACATCAGGGGTCTCCAAACGCAACATGGTGCCACCATTGATTCCAGCCTATCTTGCGTTCAAAAAGTCAAATGGTGCTCCCTCCCTTCTGAGCCCTGACATGTGCCCAAACAGTGATTTACCCCACATATGGGGTATCAGAATACTCAGGACAAACTGGGCAACATCTATTGGGGTCCAATTTCTTCTGTTACCCTTGCGAAAATAAAAAATTGCTTGCTAAAACATAATTTTTGAGGAAAGAAAAATGATTTTTTATTTTCACGACCCTGCATTGTAAACTTCTGTGAAGCACTTGGGGGTTCAAAGTGCTCACCACATGTCTAGATAAGTTCCTTGGGGGGTCTAGTTTCCAAAATGGGGTCACATGTGGGGGAGCTCCAATGTTTAGGCACACAGGGGCTCTCCAAACCCAACATGGTGTCCGCTAACGATTGGAGCTTATTTTTCATTCAAAAAGTCAAATTGCGCTCCGTCCCTTCCGAGCCCTGCCGTGTGCCCAAACAGTGTTTTACCCCCACATTTGAGGTATCAGTGTACTCAGGAGAAATTGTCCAATAAATTTTAGGATCCATTTTATCCTGTTGCCCATGTGGAAATGAACAAATTGAGGCTAAAATAATTTTTTTGTGAAAACAAAGTACTTTTTCATTTTTACGGATCAATTTGTGAAGCACCTGGGGGTTCAAAGTGCTCATTATGCATCTAGATAAGTTCCTTCAGGGGTCTAGTTTCCAAAATGGGGTCACTTGTGGGGGAGATCCAATCTTTAGGTACACAGCGGCTCTCCAAGCACGACATGGTGTCTGCTAACGATTGGAGCTAATTTTTCATTCAAAAGTCAAATGGCGCTCCTTCCCTTCCGAGCCTTGCTGTGTGCACAAACAGTGGTTTGTGACCACATATGAGGTATCAGTGTACTCAGGAGAAATTGCCCAAAACATTTTAGGATCCATTTTATCCTGTTGCCCATGTGAAAATGAAAAAATTGAGGCTAAAATAATTTTTTTTGTGAAAAAAAAGTACTTTTTCATATTTACAGATCAATTTGTGAAGCACCTGGGGGTTCAAAGTGCTCACTATGCATATAGATAAGCTCCTTGGGGGGTCTAGTTTCCAAAATGGGGTCACTTGTGGGGGATCTCCAATGTTGAGGCACACAGGGGCTCTCCAAACGCGACATGGTGTCTGCTAAAGATTGGAGCCCATTTTTCATTGAAAAAGTCAAATGGCGCTCCTTCACTTCCGAGCCCTGTCGTGCGCCCAAACAGTGGTTCCCCCCCATATGGGGTATCGGCGTGCTCAGGACAAATTGTACAATAACTTTTGGGGTCCAGTTTCTCTTTTTACCCTTGGGAAAATAAAAAACCTTTTGCTAAAAATCATTTTTGTGACTAAAAAGTTAAATGTTCATTTTTTCCTTCCATGTTGCTTCTGCTGCAGTGAAGCACCTGAAGGGTTAATAAACTTTTTGAATGTGGTTTTGAGCACCTTGAGGGGTGCAGTTTTTAGAATGGTGTCACTTTTGGGTATTTTCAGCCATATAGACCCCTCAAACTGACTTCAAATGTGAGGTGGTCCCTAAAAAAAATGGTTTTGCAAATTTCATTGTAAAAATGAGAAATTGCTGGTCAAATTTTAACCTTTATAACTTCCTAGCAAAAAAAAGTTTGTTTCCAAAATTGTGCTGATGTAAAGTAGACATGAGGGTAATGTTATTTATTAACTATTTTGTGTCACATAACTCTCTCGTTTAACAGAATAAAAATTCAAAATTTGAAAATTGCGAAATTTTCAAAATTTTCACCAAATTTCCATTTTTTTCCACAAATAAACGCAAAAATTATCGACCTAAATTTACCACTATCATGAAGCCCAATATGTCACGAAAAAACAAACTCAGAACTGCTAGGATCCGTTGAAGCGTTCCTGAGTTATTACCTCATAAAGGGACACTGGTCAGAATTGCAAAAAACGGCCAGGTCATTAAGGTCAAAATAGGCTGGGTCATGAAGAGGTTAATAACTATGTACATGAAAGTGTGGGTTACTTTGAGATTCTATAATAGCAGTTGAGGGACATGTGCTGCTTACTGAAGCTCTTCTAAGAGACGACAACATTTCTCAGTAGGGACATGTGCGAAATCAATGATATCATCCCCTTCATATTTTTCCTGGAAAAAACGTTCTCCCGAGTGCAAGAGGGGATTGAGGAACAACAGCAACTTACACTTGTTCATCACTGCCTAGTATCTTTTAAGGAAACTAAAAGTCAATGTTAATTGCTATCGGATTTGAAGGAGAAGGAGGAGCAACAGGAGGTAGATGTTGGGGGGGCTCAGACTTGGTGCAGGCAGGGGATGAGGCAGTGATAGAGAAAATGATGATGAAGATGATGCTGGCCATGACAACCAACTGACTCAGTGCGTTGTTTCAGACCCACACAACTGAGCAGCAGACCCCTTGCTGATGCCCACAGCCACATGTTCCCAGCATTAGAACTATAGCAAGTAGCTGAGGCAATAGCTACAGTAGGTTTGCCATGATTGACCAGGTGTTTTGTCTGCTATTGCGACAACAAGATGTACTTCAGCAAAAAGAGTCACATTGTCTGAAAGGCAGAGTCAGTACCCAAAGTATTTGAATATTCTTTTTCCTGTCTCATACTGTTATCTTTTTTGTGTGAAATTTATTTTCCTACAATTTTCTCAATTGTTTTATATTCTTTTTAAAAATTTGGGAATAACAAAGTTAAAATTTTCCATAATTACCTTTGCCTTCCTATTTCTTTTTTTGGATCTTATATTAGTCTGCTTTTGGGTTTTATGCATGGAGACTCTGCAGACAGTAAGAGTTGTATAAATATAAAATAAGCATAATAGAAATTTGCCCAGGTGCTTGCATAGCAGCAGGTACACTGAGTCCTAGTAAACTGATCATATGCAACAGCAGTCAGCAGAACCTCATCTCAATTATAGCCAGACATCAATTTACAATACACTATTAGCTTGTCAAGCACTGAATCTACAATCATAAGGAGATGATGCAACTAAATGCTGTCAGAAGAGAACTTGGATTTTGTGCTAACAGAGCAAAAGTTTTATTTTTTCCCTTTTCTATAACTATTCAAGCAATAATTTGGAACCCTGCATTGTGTGAACACATAAGCTCAAATACAATATTTAATGTGATGGTAATACCTTACAATGGCAAAATAAATATACATTTAAATACAATTGGTTTATTGCAAAAGAAGCAGTGTCAGGAATTGCATGGTCAATACGCATAAGCTAGTAATGTTAGTCATGTCCTTCATAAATTTAGTAGAAGAAGGTTAGTCTTGCTACTATTGCAACATGCATCTTTTCATCAATATGGTATGTATCCTGTGTATGAATCCGCCAAGGGCAGTAGAAAAGTGTAAAAATAATAGACATGGTAAATCAGTTGTACTTTGAAAGTGTTGGTGTGTGGCGGAAAAACTAATGCTCAGACCTTACCTAAATGGGATTCAGCCTTAATGATATCTTTTTCAATGCATTTATGCCAGAGAAACGATACAAATACAGTGGTAAATCTGCAAAATTGTGATTTTTACATTTTCATATAAAATATACAGTGTGTGCTTTATTGATACAATAAATAATTCAGTTCATATTTATTTGTTTTATTACAAAGTATATACATAAAAAGGAGTAGCCTAGAATTGTGGCACTTCCATAAGTATACAAACCACACTCTCCCCTAAGAAAAAGTCTGTCTGCCACCTAAAGGTAATATGCCAGGGTAATTCACCCTACTTGCACTTTCTGAGATTTGCCTTATTGATTTTTTCACTTGATGTCACAACCTACATATTTCGATCATAGGCTATTTACTTGACCATTTGATACATATGCATCAATGGGGATTATATACTACCTTACTTACTGCTCCTATCTCTATGTTGTAGTTTAAGGCTACGTGCACACGTTTTTCACATTTTTTTCGGTGGTTTTCCGTTGCAAAAATGCTTAAAAAATGCTTACATTAAGCATCCCATCATTTTAATGCATTCCGCAATTTTTGTGCCCATGCTGTTTTTTTTCCCGCGAAAAAATGCATTGTGGAAAAAAATGCAGCATGTTCATTAATTTTGCGGAAAATCTGCAGATTTGCCGCTATATTATTGCATTGAGAACCTCCGGGAAAAACTAAAAGAATCTGCGAAAAAAACAAGCAAAAAATGCGCAAAAACGCGATAAAACCACAAAAAAAAACACGAGAGGATTTCCTGCGAAAGGAGTCCAGATTTGCTCAGGAAAATTCTGCATACATTCCTGAACGTGGGCACATAGCCTAAAGGTAACTTACCAAGTATATTTATATAGAGAGTGTGCGATACCAAAGTGCCCTTTTCTTTAGGAAGCATGTTTTGTATATCTACTATATATATATATATATATATATATATATATACAGTTATATGAAAAAGTTTGAGCACCCCTATTAATCTTAAGCTTAATGTTTTATAAAAATTGTTTTTTTTGCAACAGCTATTTCAGTTTCATATATCTAATAACTGTTGGACACAGTAATGTTTCTGCCTTGAAATGAGGTTTATTGTACTAACAGAAAATGTGCAATCTGCATTCAAACAAAATTTGACAGGTGCATAAGTATGGGCACCTCACCAGAAAAGTAACATTAATATTTAGTAGATCCTCCCTTTGCAAAAATAACAGCCTCTAGTCGCTTCCTGTAGCTTTTAATGAGTTCCTGGATCCTGGATGAAGGTATTTTTGACCATTCCTCTTTACAAAACAATTCCAGTTCAGTTAAGTTTGATGCTCGCCGAGCATGGGCAGCCCTCTTCAAATGATCCCACAGATGTTCAATGATATTCAGGTCTGGGGACTGGGATGGCCATTCCAGAACTGTGTAATTGTTCCTCTGCATGAATGCCTGAGTAGATTTGGAGCGGTGTTTTGGATCATTGTCTTGCTGAAAGATCCATCCCCTGCGTAACTTCAACTTTGTCACTGATTCATGAACATTATTGTCAAGAATCTGCTGATACTGAGAGGAATCCATGCGTCCCTCAACTTTAACAAGATTCCCGGTGCCGGCATTGGACACACAGCCCCAAAGCATGATGGAACCTCCACCAAATTTTACTGTGGGTAGCAAGTGTTTTTCTTGGAATGCTGTGTTTTTGGCTGCCATGCATAACGCCTTTTTGTATGACCAAACAACTCAATCTTGGTTTCATCAGTCCGCAGCACCTTCTTCCAAAAAGAAATTGGCTTCTCCAAATGTGCTTTTGCATACCTCAGCCGACTTTGTTTGTGGCGTGCTTGCAGAAACGGCTTCTTTCCCATCACTCTCCCATACAGCTTCTCCTTGTGCAAATTGCGTTGTATAGTTGACCGATGCACAGTGACACCATCTGCAGCAAGTTGATGCTGCAGCTCTCTGGAGGTGGTCTGAGGATTGTCCTTGACTGATCTCACCATTCTTCTTCTCTGCCTTTCTGATGTTTTTCTTGGTCTGCCACTTCTGGCCTTAACAGGAACTGTACCTGTGTTCTTCCATTTCTTTACTATGTTCCTCACAGTGGAAATTGACAGGTTAAATCTCTTAGCCAGCATTTTGTATCCTTCCCCTGAACAACTATGTTGAATAATCTTTGTTTTCAGATCATTTGACAGTTGTTTTGAGGAGCCCATGATGCCACTCTTCAGAGGAGATTCAAACAGGAGAACAACTTGCAAGGGGCCACATTAAGTAGCTTTTCTCATGATTGCATACACCTGGCTATGAAGTTCAAAGCTCAATGAGGTTACAAAACCAAAAAAAGTGCTTTAGAAAGTCAGTAAAAAGTAGGTAGGAGTATTTAAAACAAGAAAATGATAAGGGTGCCCATACTTATGCACCTGTCAAATTTAGTATGAATGCAGATTGCACATTTTCTGTTAGTACAATAAACCTCATTTCAAGGCAGAAACATTACTGTGTCCAACAGTTATTAGATATATGAAACTGAAATAGCTGTTGCAAAAAAAATCCAATTTTTATAAAACATTAAGCTTAAGATTAATAGGGGTGCCCAAACTTTTTCATATAACTGTATGTATATATATATATATATATATATATATATATATATATATATATATATATATGGAAATAGCTTTATAGTACCAAAAAGATTAGCGTTGACTTTTAAGATTATCCATTTTGGACAATTCCTCCTTGTTAGAAAGGTTCTTTAGCTAAAAAACAGAAAAACAGATCACAAAGTCCCGTTGACTGGAATCTCCAGTAATTTGTGAGAAAACTAACCAGGCAGCAAATGTTCCGTTTGAATGCATCGCCAGCAGAGGAAGAATAAAGCATTAGACAAATCAATAGGTTGCCTGTGTAATACAGGACAGGACCTCCAGAATGGGAGAGCAGTAGCTCACTATTTTGGCCTTGAGCAATATAACCGCCCTCAGTATTCTCCAGTAGGGTGTATGAGAATGGATTTCCAATAGTTTTTTGTGTAACAGTACTTTTGTGTTTTTTTGGTACTTTGTTATTGGAAAATATTACAACCACACATAGGTAAAGAGGTAAAGTATAGAGATGATCAAATCGATCAGCTATAAATCAAATTTGAGTCAAATTTCATGAAATTCAAAAGTCCCTGTAAATTTTAACAATTTGCAATTTGATTTATGCAAATTACAAAAAAAAAAAGTCTGGTGCCAGTTCACATATTGCTGAAGAGATAGCAGGCCAGCAAGTTTTCAGGCAGAGTCATATGGGCTTACACAAAAGCCTTCACATTGTCTAGTGCACACTATCAGACTAAACTATTACAGACACTATAAAATATGTGGGCAAAGAAAACTGTGGCCTTTTTAGGATTTTACAGACAAGAAATAGTAGGTCAGGGCACACAGCTCATCATTACAGATAGGGTTGTTATAAAGGCGTACATCTCATTATGGTGTACTAATGCAGAGCTGAATAACATAAAATTTTAGAGTGTTAGTCTCCATCTGTGAATAATAATACACAGATAAACATGATAGTGCAGTTCAGGACCTGCAGTCTATCGTGATATGCTGCAGTACAGCAACTAAATGGCATCATTTTTTTCCACATTTAAGTCCTTCCTTATGATAATTTGAAAACTGAAAGAAACTAAGCAAATGAAGGTTCATAAGTTATTAGCAGAAATGGATGATTTATTTGAGTGAAATTGAATAGTACTCAAATTTGATAAAAATCACTCTGAAAACTGGTCTCCATTTGCATTATCATAGTTACATAGTTACATAGTTACCGTATTTTCCGGCGTATAAGACGACTTTTTAACCCCCGAAAATCTTCTTAAAAGTCGGGGGTCGTCTTATACGCCGGGAATCGACTTGTACGCCGGTGTATATGGTGGGTGGGGAGGGGGAGTGATCCTGATGACGAGGGGGCGTCTCACAGGAAAGTGAGTAATCCCCATTACCTTATCCTAGCGGTGCAGCGTGGGGGTGTCAGTGCTGGGAGCGGCGGCAGCTGCTGTGTTCTGGTGCGGCGGCTCCTCTTCTGTGTGGGGCCTCTGTGCTGTGAGGTGGCGGCGGCAGCGGCGTATCTTTATCCAGTTGGGGCTCCTCCGGCATCTCCTTAGCCCTGGAGGCCCCGCCGCAACTCCATCGGTGCGATGCGGTGGCCTCCGGGAAAATGGCCGCTGCTCAGATTCAGATCTCGTGTCCCGAGATTTCGGGACGAGATCTGAATCTGAGCAGCGGCCATTTTCCCGGAGGCCACCGCATCGCACCTATTGAGCTGCCTCCGGGAAAATGGCCGCTGCATTGCACCGATGGAGTTGCGGCGGGGCCTCCAGGGCTAAGGAGATGCCGGAGGAGCCCCAACTGGATAAAGATATGCCGCCGCCACCGCCACCGCACAGCACAGAGGCCCCACACAGAAGAGGAGCCGCCGCACCAGAGCACAGCAACCGCCGCACCAGAGCACAGCAGCCGCCGCCGCCGCCACTCCCAGCACTGAGACCCCCACGCTGCACCGCTACGATAAGGTAATGGGGGATACTCACTTTCCTGTGAGACGCCCCCTCGTCATCAGGATCACTCCCCCCCCCCCCAAAAGGCACATATTCACCGGCCCTATAAGACGACATAGGGTGTATAAGAAGACCCCCGACTTTTAAGAAGATTTTATATTTTAACTGGTAAAGTTGGGGGGTCGTCTTATACGCCCAGTCGTCTTATACGCCGGAAAATACGGTATTAAGGTTGAAGGAAGACTTTAAGTCCATCTAGTTCAACCCATAGCCGAACCTAACATGCCCTAACATGTTGATCCAGGGGAAGGCAAAAAAACCCCATGTGGTAAGAGTAAGCTCCACCATGGGGAAAAAAAATCCTTCCCGACCCCACATACGGCAATCAGACTAGTTCCCTGGATCAATGCCCTATCAAAGAATCTAATATATATCCCCTGTAACATTATACTTTTCCAGGAAGGTATCCAGTCCCCTCTTAAATTTAAGTAATGACTCACTCATTACAACATCATATGGCAGAGAGTTCCATAGTCTCACTGCTCTTACAGTAAAGAATCCGCATCTATTATTATGCTTAAACCTTTTTTCCTCCAGATGCAGAGGATGCCCCCTTGTCCCTGTCACCGGTCTATGATTAAAAAGATCATCAGAAAGGTCTTTGGACTGTCCCCTCATATATTTATACATTAACATAAGATCACCCCATAGCCTTCGTTTTTCCAAGCTAAATAGCCCCAAGTGTAATAACCTATCTTGGTATGGCAGACCCCCCAGTCCTCTAATAACCTTGGTCGCTCTTCTCTGCACCCGCTCCAGTTCAGCTACATCTTTCTTATACACCGGAGACCAGAACTGTGCACAGTATTCTAAGTGTGGTCGAACTAGTGACTTGTATAGAGGTAAAATTATGTTCTCCTCACGAGCATCTATTCCTCTTTTAATGCATCCCATTATTTTATTTGCCTTTGTAGCAGCTGCCTGACACTGGCCACTGAATATGAGTTTGTCATCCACCCATACACCCAGGTCTTTTTCATTGACAGTTTTGCCCATAGTTTTAGAATTAAGCACATAGCTATACATCTTATTACTTCTACCCAAGTTCATGACCTTACATTTATCCCCATTAAAGCTCATTTGCCATTTATCAGTCCAAGCTTCTAGTTTACATAAATCATCCTGTAATATAAAATTGTCCTCCTCTGTATTGATTACCCTGCAGAGTTTAGTGTCATCTGCAAATATTGAGAGTTGGCAAAAGGTTAATACACCAAAAATCTAATATCATTTGCCTCTCCAACCACCTCCACTGTTTGCGGTCTCTGTCTGATTCTTGGCGCCTCTGCTTATTGCTACTTGTTGATGAAACCATGGGCCTCTTTACACTAGGCCGGGAATCCTGGCCTGGAATTATGGGATGAATCTTTTCTCTGCGTATGACCAAAGGGTACGTGTAGCGCCCCAGAGTCCTGGTCATTGCAATATTGTCGCTCTTCCACCAGGGGGAGTGATGGTACATCTGATGGCACTAAAGGAGTTCATCTGACCAGGTATCACAGTCACACACTACACTTCACACTCCAACCACCAGGGGGAGCAAAGGGTTCTATGTATTAGACCACTCCTCACACTCGGGTAAAACTGGGGGTTGGATAGGAAGTTAGAGGAGAATGTTACTGGGTGAGACCCAGGAAAAAAAACCTGTCAGGCAGACAGGGAGAGAAGGAGGAACATCTGAGCTGCAGACAGAGGTCCCTGTCAGGGGTGGGATCCTGGCAGAGACTGAGTGGGAGATAGAACATTACGGAGCTGCGCCTGCACCTCATTGCGGCAGCATCCTAAGAAAGGACAAGAAGCGGAGTATCGTGGAGAATTGAGAAACGAGATCACAGCACAAGGAGATAATACCGGGAGGAGTTCTGCCTTAAGATCGGCAACATCCTTCTGAGGCACGTAGCCGGTGGCCGGAACACCGAGGGGGTAATAGGCGCTACGCATTACTTCAAACTACGGCAGGACAAGTTGGCTGCCCAACCTTTAACCTAATGAAGACAACGGAGGCAAATTGTGGGAGAGGGGCGTCTCTAGGGTCCCTATAAAATAGCTCCAGGCCTACCCCGTCATACGGGTCGTCCTATCCATATCATCTGGGGGACGTAGAGAGAGAATATCAGAAACATACATGACAGTTGTGAGGACTATCTCGTGGTGCTCAGCAGGGAGGTACTACAACACACAGGCACAAGTAGGAAGGCTACTGATTTCCACCTGCAAAGGGAACTCTGGATGTGCCTTCGGACCAGCCGGATTCAGCCAGCCCTGTTAGCAGTGCTCTGGATTGTGGATGCTGAAGTCTACAGTAAAAAGGTAAAGAGACTGCAACCCTGTGTCCTCATTATTTACTGCGACCTACGCCATCATCATCTACCTTACTTGGAAGCCCTGGGGACATACTTCACCTGTGGGAAGGTATACCATCTAGCTGCCATTCCATCAATCCAGTGGACCCCTAGCAGCGTCGGTCATCCTGACCGAATGCCTCAGGTGGCATCACGAATACTTGACAAACTTCACCCTTTAATTGGGCGCCCCTTAGCAGGGCCACGGACCGGGTCGGGCCACCGTGACATCCCCAGAACCGAGACAGAAGGGACCCGGTACCGAGTACCCCACTGCCCTGCACCTGGGGGCGATCCATGCGCACTTTAGAATGGGACTTCTGGCACGGATTAGGCCCTAGACGTCCATGCCCATCATATTTATTTTTTTTTTTTAAACGGCAAAAGAAAAACCTAAACATTTCAGAAAATTAAAGCAACTTTCCATCTCAAAAAAGCTTGTGTGTTTTAAAAAATGTTTAATTTTTTTTCCCACATTTGTAATTGTTCAATATGACTGCCGTACCCGCCACCTGAATACAGTGGACTGGGGTAGAGGCTTGCTTTTGGGACATGAACCTACGGTATATAGCTTTTCAAATCATGAAAAAGCTTATTGTTGTAGTTTTCTTTTTTTTTCTAAAAAGGGCATGCTTTTATTTTTAGAATATCAGCTTTACTTCTCCAATTTAGCAACACACACACACCATAACAATGCTGGAGGCGTTTGCTGCGTCTTTCTCTTTCTTTCTGTACATGTTAATACACTGCAACAAAGCTTTTAATGTTACATATTTTTTGTCAAGTGGGAGTGATAATATAAGCAAAAAGTATACATGGAACACACACTATATATATATATATATATATATATATATATATACATACAGTATATATATATATATATATATATATATATATATATACAGTACAGACAAAAAGTGTGCATTCACACTGAAGGCATCAAAACTATTAATTAACACGTGGAGTTATACACATAAAAAAACAGTGTGAAACAACTGAAATTATGTCTTATATTCTAGGTTTTTCAAAGTAGCCACCTTTAGTTTTGATGACTTCTTTGCACACTCTTGGAATTCTCTTGATGAGCTTCAAGAGGTAGTCACCGGAAATGGTCTTCCAACAATCTTGAAGAAGTTCCCAGAGGTGCTTAGCACTTGTTGGCCTTTTTGCCTTCACTCTGCGGTCCAACTCACCCCAAACCATCTCGATTGGGTTCAGGCCTGGTGACTGTGGAGGCCAGGTCATCTGGCGTAGCACCCCATCACTCTCCTTCTTGGTCAAATAGCCCTTACACAGCCTGGAGGTGTGCTTGGGGTCATTGTCCTGTTAAAAACTAAATAGTGGTCCAACTAAATGCAAACCGGATGGAATAGCATGCCGCTGCAAGATGCTGTGGTAGCCATGCTGGTTCAGAATACCTTCAATTTTGAATAAATCCCCAACAGTGTCACCAGCAAAGCACCCCCACACCATCACATCACCTTCTCCATGCTTCACGGTGGGAACCAGGCATGTAGAGTCCATCCGATTACCTTTTCTGTGTCGCACAAAGACACGGTGGTTGGAACCAAAGATCTCAAATTTGGACTCATCAGACCAAAGCACAGATTTCCACTGGTCTAATGTTCATTCCTTGTGTTCTTTAGCCCAAACAAGTCTCTTATGCTTGTTGCCTGTCCTTAGCAGTGGTTTCCTAGCAGCTATTTTACCATGATGGCCTGCTGCACAAAGTCTCCTCTTAACAGTTGATGTAGAGATGTGTCTGCTGCTAGAACTCTGCGTGGCATTGAGCTGGTCTCTGAGCTGCTGTTAACCTGCGATTTCTGAGGCTGATGACTCGGATAAACATATCCTCAGAAGCAGAGGTGACTCTTCGTCTTCCTTTCCTGGGGTGGTCCTCATGTGAGCCAGTTTTTTTGAAGCCCTTGATGGTTTTTGCCACTGCACTTCAGGACACTTTCAAAGGTTGCCCAATTTTTCAAACTGACTGACCTTTGTTTCTTAAAGTAATGATGGCCACTCACTTTTCTTTACTTAGCTGTTTTTTTCTTGCCAAAATACAAGTTCTAACAGTCTATTCAGTAGGACTATCAGTTGTGTATCCACCAGACTTATGCACAACACAACTGATGGTCCCAACCCCATTTATAAGGCAAGAAATCCCACTTATTAAACCTGACAGGGCACACCTGTGAATTGAAAACCATTTCCGGTGACTACCTCTTGAAGTTCATCAAGAGAAGGCCAAGAGTGTGCAAAGCAGTCATCAAAGCAAAAGGTGGCTACTTTGAAGAACCTAGAATATAAGACATAATTTCAGTTGTTTCACACTTTTTTGTTAAGAATATAATTCCACATGTGTTAATTCAAAGTTTTGAAGCCTTCAGTGTGAATGTACAATTTTCATAGTCATGAAAATACAGAAAAATCTTTAAATGAGAAGATATGTCCAAACATAAAACCCATAATGATGACAGAAATAACTTGAATCTGACCGAAGTAATAATAAATAAAAAATATATGAAAATGAACAAATGAAAGTCAGACATTGCTTTTCAACCTTCATTGCTTCCACAGAATTTTTTTTAAATAAAACTCATGAAATAGGCCTGGACAGAAGTGATGGTACCCTTAACTTAATATTTTGTTGCGCAACCTTTTCAGGCAATCACTGCAATCAAGCGAGTCCTGTAACTGTCAATGGGACTTCTGCACCTCTTGACAGGTATTTTGACCCACTCCACAAAAGAAAACTGCTCCAGTTGTCTCGAGTTTCAGCTCTTTCCAAAGATGCTCAATAGGATTTAGGTGAGGGCTCATAGAAGGACACTTCAGAATAGTCCAATGTTCCTCTTAGCCATTCTTGAGTATTTTTAGCTGTGTTTTTTGGGTCATTATCCTGTTGCATTACCCATGACCTGTGACTGAGACCAAGCTTTTTGACACTAGGTAGCACATTTCTCTATAAAATCCCTTGATAGTCTTGAGAGTTCATTGTACCCTGCACAGATTCTAGACACCCTGTGACAGATGCAGCAAAGCAGCCCCAGAACATAACAGAGCCTCCTCCATGTTTCACAGTAGGGACAGTGTTCTTTTCCTTATATGCTTCATTTTTAGGTCTGTGAACATAGAGCTGATGTGCCTTGGCAAAAAGTTCCATTTTTGTCTCATCTGTCCATTGGACATTCTTACTGAAGCTTTGTGGCTTGTCAGCAGGTAGTTTGGCAAATTCCAGTCTGGCTTTTTTATGATTTTTTTTCAACAATGGTGTCCTCCTTGGTCATCTCCCATGAAGTCCACTTTCATGCTGTTGTATAGAGCGCTGTTCAATGGACAGTATCTGGTTTATGGCCTATTAGTGATGCCCATACTATTAGATCAGGCAGCCTGCCCAGCACTTGGCTGCACCCTGAAAAATAAAGTGCAGAAAATACATATAAATATGTGAGGTATTGGTCGATGTTTTGGTCGAGATATGCAAGCTCCTTCGGTTGACTACTGAATTGAATCTATGGCCATTTATTGGAATGGCTGCCAACAAATATATCATTTTTCTTACAACAGCCACTGATTGGAAGAATTGTAAAACTAGTCTCCTCATTCCATTGAAAAATCAGGTGTTTGCTGGGATTTCAGGAATTAGACTTACAATATTTAGCTTTAATGTGTTGTTATTAGACAGCCCGTTTCAATATCCAAACTGTAGACTTACTAGACAACACATTCTGATAAATGGACATTGCTTGTAATGTATAATATATAATTTGCCAAAAATTCTCAATATAGTAGTAGCCAATATTAAGTGCACATCAATGCACATCAGTCCACAGTCAGGTTATTATTATTTTTTGTTCAAAAAGCTACCTTTTACACTCAACTCTGAAAACTCAAAATATTTTATAGTCATTTTTTGTAAGAACTTCATAAAAACTTTAATTATCCTACCAATGAAATCTTGATTTAAATAAACAAATCTTCATAGTTTTATTTAAAACGAGTTGGGGAAAATGTGTTGTTTTATATAGTAATCCCTTACTTTTTCCATCTTGTCTAATCCCAGCTTTAAAAGGCTTTAGTATTGTATTTTCTTTTTTTCTTTAAACTGATATTATATGGATTTTGGTCATTTTAGAAAAAATCCTTTAATCTTTCAACTTCACAAAAGAAAAGCATACCTAATGATTTATGAAAATATAGCATTTACACTGAGCTGCTCATTGCTTAACCTGAAAATTACCAATGAGTTTGTGTACAATGTATGTAAGTTTAACCTCTTGATAACCAATGATTTACGCATGTACAATGGAAATAACTTCCAGATATATATGACGGCATCAATGATTGTTCAGGTACAACAGCTGTGCCTTCAAAGTTAGTTGTTGAAGTACCACAGCTACTGCCCTATTGACCTATTTCATAGAAAACTCAAAAGCAGCAGTTTGATTCTGTTCTTTCCCAGTTCATTTGGGCCCCAGTCACATGATGAAGTCAGTTTGTAGAATGCAAATGATGCAGCTTTTTGCAATATGTGCCCACCCCTACTCGTGTTTTGTCATGCCTTTGTCAGGGACTGGTTATATATAGTGAAGGACAGTTTTTAAATGTGTGTTATCCAATTCGGGAGACAGGACACTCAGCATGCGCCACAGCATCCAAGCCATGTGACTCACGGTGTCACAGTTAGCTTATCATAACACCAGGGCCACGGAGGACACAGGATGTGAGCACATGCAGGGCACAGTGCATGCCTGCATGCTGCTGCCATTTCACTAATGGGTATGAGTGTAATATAACAATATGCAGTCATGTTGGAGATATGTTTCTCATGACACATGCCGCATTTCACAATTGGAAAACACACATTTAAAAAGTGTCATACACTAGATACACCAACCCCCTGACGAAGGCATGCTGAAACTCGCTTATGGGTGGGCGCATATCACTTCAAGCTGCATCATCTATACACCAAGGTAACACAGTCTGTATATAATTCTATTTATTGGCATGTCAAGCACCTGATCCATTTATTATGTGATTAAAGGGACATCTTACACCAGAACTTTATTACAGGTTATGTTCTAACCACTTTTAAGTATTTCACTGCTTATGCACTTTACTAAATATTACTGTACTTTGGATAGTCATACCCCATACCTCCTAACACTCAGTTACAATACGTCAGATCCATATGAATGCTACTCTGTATCCTACTTTCTTTTCATGACCTTTGAATACAATATGTGACAAATTTCTGAATATCGCAAACGTGAACTGTTTGATATATGTTGTGCAGCATTTCACATATGTTAATTACACACACTGAATTTAACTTTCAGTGCAACATATCTATTGCTAGCCACCTTCTTTTATTTTAATTTCAGTGCATCACCGTTGCTTCTCTATGCATTTAATAATAAATTATTGAAATATTCTATATTGACCATTATCTCGGATCCTCTTTCTGCTTGTGTTTGTATCATTCACCTAGGGTAACGTTTACATCCAGTCCAGGTTTTGTGCACATAATACTGCCACATTTTTACAGACTAACCGTGTGTGTGTATATATATATATATATATATATATATATATATATATATATATATATACTTGCCCTTTTTGTGTCTTTTTCTTTTTTGACTCAATTGAGGGTACAGGAGACCTAACAATGTTCTTTTGGTCTGCCATACATCAAAGCCTAGTAGACCATATGCGAAGTGTAGTCTATTAAGCATCCTGTCATTGTGGGACTAATGAATATTGTAAAAAAAAAATAGCTAAATGTTTTTAAGTGTTCAAATAAGTAAACAAAAATGTAAACAGTTAAATTTTGGGGAATAAAAAGTAATTTATTCTAATAAAAAGTAAACACCTAAAAAAGTTGCATATCTGGTATCACTAAGTCTGCAACAACAAAAATAGTAAACATCTTTCATGATATATCCTGTATGGTGAATAAACTCCCCCCCCAAAAAAAAAAAATATATAAACAACTGCAGCAGAATTGAAATTTTTTTTCATTCTGCCTCACATTAAATTAAATATTACATTTTCATAAAGATGTATGCACCCAAAAATGGTAATGGTAAAAACTACAGCTTGTTATGCAATAAAACCACTATAAAACTTTGTAGTCAGAAAAAATTAAAACAAAAAATGTCTCTATGAATATGTTGCCAACAAAAAATTAAGAGATTTTCTTGTGCAAAAGGAGTAAATGTTAAAACAAGTAAATAAATTAATTTTAAATCGGGCATCACAGTAATCCTATCACCTTGTACTATAATCCTATGTCTCTACTTATTGCAGAGAATGCAAAATAAATGCAAAAACCATGGTCAGAATTGCAGTTTTTTTCATCTCCATGCAAAAAAATTAATTAAAAATGTATCAAAATTGTCATTTGTACCACAAAATTGTACCAGTCTAAACTACTCCTGCATAAAATAATCCCTCACATAAATCAGATACCAGAAAAGTATTAGAATCACGACTCACAGAATATAGAAATTGAAAATTCAATATTTTTTTTAACCAATATTAATTATATAAAAAGAGTAACACATGAATAAGTGATATTGATATCGCCAAACAATTTGTGCAACAAATCAAAGATATCAGATATAAAATGTAAAAAAAAAAACTGCAGAATTCGTATTTTTTTTCTTTCAATAAAAATAATAAAGGATAGGTATTAGGTTGTGTGTAAAACAAAATGGAGCCACTGACAATTTGAATTTTTACGTCAAAAAATAAACCCTCATGCAGCTATGTCTACAAAAAATAAAATGCTTGGCTCCAGGATTAACATTTTAAAAATGCAAAAAATATGATGAAATTAAGGCAAAATTAGGTTTGACCCTTAAGGGCTTAAGCAATCATTGCAAAATAAATGCCACAAAATATTTACCTGAAAATAAGCAAGGTATCAAATATCTGTACATCCTCAAAATCAAGAAGCAAAAGCTGGCAAAATATGAAGGGACGAACACAGAAACATTATCTTGGTCTTCAGAACTAAAATTGGTTCAGTCTTTAAATATGACCTCTCACCGGTTTGAACATGTTAAACTAGCCACACCATGGAAAATATAGATAGAATGTACGACACAGTGCCAAGATAGAATATCGCTCCATAAACTCGGTGAGAAAAGAATCCTGCACTCATCAAGTTGAAGAAAAATAATATCAGATTGATTAGCAAAGCAATCCAAAAACAGTGACATTTCGGGCAAAGGGATCTTCTTCAGACAGATTTATTATGCGCAAATCTTATAAGCATTGAAGCATTCAGGATTTTGTTGTTCACAGTCCTATGTCTGAGCCAAAAGTACCCATTCCTGAGTTTTTTTCTGGAGATAGATCTAGGTTTCTGAATTTTAAGAATAATTGTAAATTATTTCTTTCTTTGAGACCTCGTTCCTCTGGTGATTCCGCTCAGCAAGTTAGAATTGTTATCTCCCTGTTACGTGGCGACCCTCAAGATTGGGCCTTCTCCCTGTTATTTTTAAATAAAATGGAAAACTGTGTTTAGTCTTATTTCTAATAAAGCACTATATTCTGGCTGTGTCTTTATTTATCATGTAACTATAGGATTAGTAATGGATAGGTGTCTTATAGACACTTCTCCATTACTTTGCCGTGGGCTTGATGTCACCTGAAAATACAAAGGTGACATCAACCCCACAAATATGAACCCCACTTGCCACCACTACAGGGCAAGTGGAAAGAGCCGGGAAAAGTGACAGAATGGCACATCTAATAGATGTGCCTTTTCTGGGCAGCTGCAGGCTGCTATCTTTAGGCTGAGGGGCCTATATCCATGGCCCCTTACCAGCCTAAGAATACCAGTCCCCAGCTGTCTGCTTTGACAAGGCTGGTTGTCAAAAATGGGGGGACCCCATGCCGTTTTATTTAATTATGTATTTAAATAATTAAAAATACGGCGTGGAGACCCCTCTTTTCTTGATAACCAACCTTGCTGAAGCTGACAGCTGAGGGTTGCAGCCCCAGCTGTGAATTTTGCCTGGCTGGTAATAAAGAATACAGGGGAACCCACACAGGCTTTTTTTTAATTATTCATTTACTGCACAGGAGCGGCTGATGAATACTCCCATCCGCCGCTCCTGCTCTCACTGTTAATAGTGGCAGCAAGTGGCAGCTGATGAAAGCCGTAGTCCCATTAGCTGACACCAGTGACTGGAGGTAAACTGTATACCTCCGATCACAGCTGAGTACTTACTCTGTCTTCTGACAGCATGGGAACTGCGGTTTTCTGACTGGCGGTGATGATTTCCACCACCGATCAGAAGCACTATGTTGCTGTATCCAAACAGCGGCTTTTGTGCTGTGTATGTTCGGCTGTATTCGGCAACATTGCAAATTTGGCGATCGTAAGTCGAAGCTAACCGAATATTGAAATATTCGCTCATCTCTAGTAATAACACTCATCTCTGCTCTTCTATTGGAACTGGTACTTACAGCCCTGAAGTGATATCAGTGAGGAGAGCTGAGAAAACATTGAGAAACCTGCTTTAAGCTGTTGTGGGGATGTGCTCTCTTTTCCCCAGTATGTTGCTGCCTGCTTACTATTGGTCAACCTCATGCAGAGGAAGGAGGCTATGCCCCTAATGAAACACTCTGGTAATGCTCCCTTGGAATTAACATAAATTATAACCTAAACTTCTCTTTAACAGAGTGAAGAAATGTAAAAATAATACTGCATTTTACTCAGCTCTGCAGTCAATATTTTTTTTTATTTGGCCACTTTAAAATGGTAAAACATTTTTCAATTCTGGCCATAATACAACCTGGCTTAAGGTTATACTACTTTAATTATAGAGATGTTGTTAGATCACTGACTATATTGACTAAGTGATTTATGGCAGTATTTTCTTGGACCTTATGTGTAACTGCTACTTGGGCACTGAATGTTGATAACACTATATTGTATTGTACTAAATTTCTTAAACCTTTAAGACTGTACATCATGAAAGTATAAATCAGGGTCCATTCAAAATAAGGCCAATCTTGCCAAGCTTAGGCTATAAATAACAGTGGTGCTGAAATGAAGGGCTGTGTTGTTCAGGCAACTCTCACAATTTCAATTATGCAATTCAGTTTTCACATTAGTGATATGCATATAAACTGCACCTATATATGCTTGCCTTTCAAGATCCTTGAACATAATTCACAGAAATGCAGGATGAATGAGCTTATCAAAGTGATATATAATGGATTAACTTTTTTTGGGGGTGGCGGAGGTCTGAGGTTTAATTATTTTTCTTATCAATTTTGAAACATGAGTCAAATTTTACAGGAATTGAATATAATAATAATAACTGTCAGTGAGATAGAATATCATTTCCTTGTTACCACCTTGTTGACTTGAGAAACATTCCAATTTTGCTCTGTGCTTCACCTTTCACATGTCATTAAACTCATGCCCTTTTTGTTATATCTTAAATCCGTCTGACTCTTCCTGATTACTAATACAGAAAGCGAAAATAAAGGCTTGTAATTTATTTCCAAGATGCCAGTGCAAATAAAAGGTTTGCGCCTTATACGGCTGGCAGGTTGTATTTGCAGATAATGAAACAACGCACACCACTTCAAAATGTTGTTGGAAAGAAATTCTTGGTCTCCTTGTTTTGACATTCAGCATGTCAGATACAATTACATAGAATACATAGCAAGAACAATATTACATATTAACAGTATTCTGAAGAAAAATACACTATCTATGTATCTATCTATCTATCTATCTAACTATCTATATCTGTCACACTTAAGCAGGTACTAAAGGAATGCTTCCAAAATTAATTACTGCAATAGCATATAATATTATTATAGTTAAATATATATTATGCTAATGTATTATTGTGAAAAACATTGTCCATTATAAATAGAATCTTCAAAGGTTGATACTTTCTGTGGCCATTTACGACTAATCCTTATAATGGACAAAACGTTACCTGACCGGGTTAGTTCTCCCTTTTTTTTTCTTCTTTTAGGTGCTGTAGTGCACCGGTAGCACACTTATGCGGTGAGGAGGCTTGACCCAACAAAGTTTCAACATAAAGTCTCTTTAACGTGGTTACTTCACAGCATTAATGTCCAAATCACACAAGTATGTACTATTAAAGTCCAATTCACAACACTACATATCCTCCGGGTTGCTGCCGGGAACCATACCCTCTGGATTACAGTCACTAAACACTCCAGTCCACCTCTGACCTTTTGCTGTGGGTGACTGCACCATCGTGTTATTGTCTCTTTACTCACAACTTTCCACAGTACACAATATCTTTCACTTTACAGTCACTAAACATGTCAGTCCTCCTCTGATCAGTTACCATGAGCAACTGCACCACTGTGCATGCTGTGGGTGCCAGAAGTTCGCTCTGCTGGGCTCTGTGTTACTTTCAAACAGAGCTGAGCTTTTGCAGAGCTGTCTGCTTTGCATGCTGCAATCTCCACTCTGATACTGACACACCCAAACCCTTTACTGCAGGGATTTTAATTGGGATCTGTGGCCTTCAGCAACATGGAAAACCCGGGCCTGGAATGAAACGGACTGCACGACTACCATACTGCAGTCTGTTTCAAACACAAAAACCCAGAGCAGGTTTTCCCTACTCTGCCTTGGACACTAAAATGCCCAAGACTAACACTTATTTTTAGTCTGCATTGCAATCACAGCTACACTTATGACCGCAATACACTCTCATGTCCTCCGTACGCCTCCGTGCACATTCTGGGGAGAACACACAGCGACCCCTACCTTTTACACCAGGTCACTACCTCACAGTGTACTGAAACATTAGGTAATAAATAATTATAGTCAAAACTTTATTTTTGGTATTTTGGTATAAATAATTCCATATATTCTGTATAAAGCAACAAAAAATGTGTCCAGCGTTTCTTGAATATTGATAAGGAAATATGCCACAATTATGATTAAATTGTAGAAAGAATAAAGTCACAACTATAATGTCTATATATCTTTTGGTCAGGGCCAGATTACAAAGCAGGCAGTATTGGTAATTTTTAGACTTAGACAAGTCTTTTTAAAGTAAAATTTGCCAGCTTCTCCAAATGTTCCTCTAATTTTATTTTAGCACAATTATTTCAACTTTTCCATCAAACAACAAGAGGGCCTAGTTAAGTACATGTCCAAAAAGTCAGCAGCAACAAAGCACAACAGTACTGATGGCATGTACAGATGTTAAATTAGATTTCTAAGTAGTATATAATCACTGCATTCTCCTGATGAAATTTAGCAGTAAGTTTATTTCACATATAGCGAACGAGACGGTAGCCAGGGTTTTATTCGTACAGTCGCTGTGAAAAGAAAAACATAACATAAGATACTAATTCCATACATAAATAACAATCCATAAACCAAAACTGTTTAAAAATAAATAATATAAAGTAAAAATAAATTATAAGACAGGTGTTAAAAAAAACGTTGTTTGTGACTTGCTTATTTTGAGTGGTATAGAGTCACAGTTAAATGTTTATATACATTTTTTTCAGTGTAATTTTTTCCAAAAAATGACTAAACAAGAAAAGTAAAATCTCAGTACAGTAACCTGCGATTTGCACACTTTCTTTGACAGTCAGATTTTTTTTCTTTAAGAAATATTGTTGACTTGCAGCTTTCTTGTGCATGAAGAATCAAAAAAACATATAATTTAACAACATGCAAAGTGAAATAGCAAAAGATAAATCTAAATAAATCTCCACTATTTGCCTTAAAAACAGGATTAATGCTCTATTATGCTTATGTATAGAGCAGCATCATATTTCACAGTGCTTTAAAAATATTATCATCGCTGTCACCATGAGGGCACAATATCAAAATTTGCTATTAGTATGTCATTGGAATGTGGGAGGAAACCCACACAAACATGGGGAGAACACACAAACTCTGTCACGCCGCTGCAATTCAGGCAATAGCAGTGTCACGGCTCCCGGGTAAAAATACTGCGGGGAGAGCTGCACACAGCAGCAAAGGACCTGAACCATGTGACAGATTAGGAGGTAGTTGGGGGTGGAGCCAGACGCCAGGGTGCAGAGGAGAGATAAACACAGGAGAGTAGTCAAACAAGCTGAGATCTGAAGCAGGAGATCACGAGGTACCAAAGGGGTGAGACAGGGGATTGTCAGAAGTGAAGCCAGAGGTCAGAAATCCAGAAGAACAAACAAACAAGCAGAGAAACGCACGGAGATCAACGAAAACAATTGCAAACTGAACACACACCCCAAGGGTTAGACACACAGACTAGAACGAAAGTATAACTGACAGGGAATCCTAGTCTGGAGTGGGTATAAAAAACCCTCCCTGATCCAAAGGGAAGCCAGTAAAATTAACCCTGAGAAAACAAGACATTAACCATGTCCTAACCATGACAGTACCCCCCACTTAACAGGGGGCCACTGGACCCCAGGCTTCTCAGGGTATCTGGCATGGTTAGCCCGCACCAGTCGATCAGCATGCACAGAACTGTCCAGAACCCATAATGGATTCTCAATGGAATATCCCTTCCAGTGGATTAGGTACTGAAGCCTCCGGCGCACCCACCGTGAATCAATGATGCACCCTACCTCGTACTCCAGCTGACCCTTTACCATACCAACACTGGCGGAACATTGGATGAGGAATCTTCTCTAACCGTCCCTACAGGTTTTATTAGGGTCCTGTGGAAGACATTAAATATTTTGAATTAGGTGGGCCACTGTAATCTATAGGCCGCCGGGTTGATCACCTCTATAATCTTGTATTAGCCTATAAACCTGGGGCCCAACTTCATAGAGGGTATCTTAAGTTTGATGTTACGGGTAAACAACCACACCTTCTCCCCCACAGCCAATGCAGGAGCTGACCCCCTCCTCCTGTCCGTAAAATGTTTGTACTTCTTCTGGGCTTTGGAGATGTTCCCCTGAACCACCATCCAAAGGATTCTTAACTGTTGCTTCAAACCCTCGGCACCAGGGCAACCAGAATCCATGTGGGAAAATTCTCCAAACTGCGGAAAAAAAACATAATTGTCCTGAAAGGGAGATTTGTCAGTAGTCTGATTAATACGACTGTTGAATGCAAATTCTGCCATGGGCACTACCCACACCAGTCCTCCTATCTGGAAGAGGCCAGGGATATCAAAATTTGTTCCAACGACTGGTTGGTGCGTTCAGTCTGTCCGTTAGATTCCAGGTGATAAGCAGAGAATGACAATGTAACCCCCAACTTCTTACAAAAAGCCCTCCAAAACCTGGCCACAAATTGCACAACCCTTTCACACACCACATTCACAGGTACCCCATGCAACTGAACTTTGTGCTGAATAAACAAGCGAGCCAAGGTTTCAGCAGAAGGTAACGCAGGTAACGGCACAAAGTGGGCTTACATCAAAAACCTATTAACCACTACCCATACTACTGAGTTGCCCCTGGAAGATGGAAGATTAGTGATAAAGTTTATGGACAGGTGTGTCCTTGGTTTATCCAGAATTGGCAAAGGTACCAATTCCTCGGCCGGCCGGACCAGAGAGCTCTTAGAGCGAGCGCACACCCCACAAGTAGTTACAAACCTTTTGACATCAGTTCCCCCAAAAGGGCCACCAAAAACTCCTAGCTACTGCCCCCCTTTTAGCTACAATCCCAGGGTGTGCACTTAATACAGAATCATGAAATTCTTTCAGGAGTGTGAGATGGAAATGTTCAGGTACAAACAATTTACCTGGGGGTTTATTCCTGGGAGCTTGTGCTTGTGCTTCCAAAATCTCTCTCTGTAACTCAGATGAGACTTCTGCCACAACAACTCCAGATTGAAGAATGGAGGAAGGGGTTTCTGGAGGGGACACAGAATCAACACTTCGGGATAAGGCATCCGCCTTTACATTTTTAGACCCTGGCCGGAATGTAATGGTAAAATGAAATTGAGAATAAAAAAGTGCCCACTGAGCCTCTCTGGGAGTCAATCTCTTAGCGGACTCAATATAGGCCAGGTTTTTATGATCAGTGATGACCGTAATGGGATGAACAGCCCCCTCCAGAAAATGCATTCTTTGAAGGCCAATTTAACTGCCAACAATTCTCTGTTGCTGACATCATAATTTCTCTCGGCCAAAGATAATTTTTTAGAGAAAAAGGCACAGGGTTTAAGATTACGAAGGGTGGACGGACCCTGGGACAACACTGATCCCACCCCATCTCTGAAGCATTGACCTCCATGATAAAAGGTTTTAATGAATCGGGTTGTATCAATGCAGGAACTGAAGCAAAACATTTCTTCAGTGTCTTGAAGGAATTTTTGGGGGCCACGGACCAATTTTTTATATCCGCCCCTTCGAGAGTGAGGTTCGTCAAGGGTTTCACCACTTGCGAAAACCCTTTAATGAACTTCCTATGATAATTAGCAAAGACCAGGAATCGTTGCAACCCCTTCACGTCATGGGGTTGCACCCAATCAGAAATGGTCTGAAAGTACCCCTGATCCATGCAGAATCCCTCCCCTGATACAATTTAACCCAGAAAAGACAGTTCTTGGATAAAGAATGAACACTTCTCCAGCTTAGTGTATAAATGGTTCTCCCTTAGTCTCATAAGAACTGTACATAGATGGTGTAAGTGTGACAGAGTGTCCTCTGTGTATCTCAAGATGTCATCCAGGTAAATGACCACATAGCACTCAGTCAGGTCAGAAAAACAACATTAAAAAAATTCTGGAAAATAGCATGAGCGTTAGTGAGACTGAAGGGCATAACCAAATTTTCAAACAACCCCTCGGTCGTCAGAAACACTGTTTTCAATTCATCTCGCTTCCAGATCCTTATAAGGCTATAAGCCCCTTGTAAGTCAAGCTTAGAAAATCATTTGGCCCCTGTGAGTTGATTACATAAATTGGGAATCAGAGGAAGAGGATACGTGTTCTTCACAGTAATTTTATTCAGTTCCTGAAAATCGAGGCACGGTCGCAAACCACCATCTTTTTTCTTCACAAAGAAAAACCCTGCTGCCATGGGTGAGACAGAGGGGAGAATATGCTTTCTGTGATGAACTCTTTCATGGCTTGGCGCTCAGGCCTGGACGAATTGTACAGATGAGCCATTGGTAATTTGGCTCCTGGGACAAGGTTGATGTGGTGGAAGTGCCTCAGCCTCACTTTCGGAAAACATGTTTCAAAGTCCTTCAGGTACTCCAGACCGACAGAAGACACAGATACAGACTTTACCGGGTTAACAAAAGGTCCCAGGTTACAACACAGACCATTACCCTTACATCCCCATTGAGTGATTTCTCCCGCCATCCAATCAATGACAGGATTGTTGCGTTGCAGCCAGGGCATCCCCAGTATCAGTCTTGCAGGTAGATTATTCATAACAAAACAACTTAATTTTTCCACGTGAGTGGAAGCCACTTTCAGAGAAAAGACATCAGTCCTGATACAAATTCCACCCCTGGTAAGAGGTGATGAATCAACAGCCACAATTTTAATAGGGTCTTTCAGCCTGACTGTTCCTATCTTATTACGAGTCACAACTTGGGCATCAATCAAATTAATGGAAGAACTGCAGTCAAGAAAGGCGGTGGTCACCACAGGACCACCAGCAAGTTCCAATTCCACTTGGAGCAAAATTTTTGCAAGCGAGAAAAAATGTACCTGGAAGTCTGGACAAACTCCTCGATTGTTGCCCAGACTCAGTCGTTTCTCTGACGGTTTCACTGAAGAAGGGCAGGAGGGGCAGTCCACTTTCCAATGTCCAGAGGCTCCACAGTAAAAGCATAGTTAGTTGTCTCTACGGTGCTTTCTCTCTTTCTCCGTAACTGAGACTGACCCAATCTCCATGGGCTCAGATACAGGTGCAGTGTCACACAATTTGGAGTACAAGGGAGGCTCTTGTTGCATCATTTCTCTATATGCCCCCTATTTGAGGAAGCCAGTCAATGTCTTTCTAAGATACTTTGGCTGCACAACGCCCAAACTCTGAACAGAACCATTCAGCGGAGTGCCTACCCTGTGTCACACTCATCACCATATCCTCTGCCAGATGCACTCTATCAGGCTCATCATAAATGTGCCCCAGAGCCTCAAAGAACAGGTTCACAGACATACATTCAGGAACAGAGGAAGTGAGAGAAAACCCATGCCTGTGGAACCTCCTTAACAAGGACATTATGACCCTACCCTCTGCCTTTCATTTCCAGAGGCCTGGGGACGCAATTCAAAGAACAATTTGCATACCTCCTTAAAGACCCTAAACAATGTTTTATCTCCGGAAAAATTGTCAGGTGGCTCGGGGTCCACTAGGGATACATCAGTGAGGCCCCCTTCCCGGAACCCCAATGGAGCAGACCCCTGTAAAGCACCTGCCACATCTCTCTGCACATGTTGGTGCGAGTGGACCAGGGCTTGCTGTTCCATGGACAGCTTCTGCATAAGCTGGGAGAGGTCATTAATCTGCCCCGTGAGAGCCTGTACCGGATCCATAGCATAATAACACACACACCATGGAAAAGTCTGTATGGTCAGCTATAATGTCACAGCTCCCGGGTAATACTGGTGCAGAAAGAGCTGCACACAGCAGCAAGAGAGCTGTGCAACGTGCTGGGAACCAACCAGGTAACAACCAGGACCTGAACCATGTGACAGAGTAGGAGGTGGTAAGTGGTGGAGCCAAACACCAGGGAGCAGAGGAGAGATAAACACAGGAGAGTAGCCAAACAAGCTAAGATCTGAACCAGAGGATCAGGAGGTACCAAAGGTGTGAGACAGGGGATTGTCAGAAGTGAAGCCAGAGATCAGAAATCCAGAAGAACAAACAAACAGAGAAATGCACGGAGAGCAAGGAAAACAATTGAAAACTGGGCACACACTCTGGGGTCAGGCACACAGGAAGCCAGCAAAATTAACCCTGAGAGAACAGGACATTAACCATGGCCTAACCATGACAAGCAAGCTCCACTAGGTGGCAATAGAGTGGTGGGAGGACTGCACACAGCAAGATCAAACCTGAAATGCAGCATTGAGGCCACCACAAGGAGGCAGCAAAATAGTCAAAACAAGCCGGTTCAATATAAGACTGCAGCGCAGTACACAAGGAATAAGCAAAAAGAGTAAATAACAAGCCAAGTGGGTCACTACAAGCCAGGAGCAGATATGCCAAAGACAAGAGACAAAACAACAGTTCAAGGTCCAAGTCAAGTCAAAACCAGCGAATCAATACAAGAAAGGGGAACACAGGGTCACAAAGGGAAGAGGGGATAAACAGACATGGGTTCAGTAAGCAAGCAACAGTAAAATCAGGGCAAATGGAGTCAGCTACACACGCCGGAGGCAGAAATTATAACACAGCGGAGATAAATAGCACACCTGAGACCAGACTGAGGCTGAGAAAGTTAACCCCTAGCATGACTAGACTGGAAAAAAGAGGAAGACAGGACTCAAAACCTGGTCTGGATCATGACAAACTTCTTGCAGATCTTGCCCTTGGTGGATTTCCCGCTTCCCGCACTGACTGTGAGCGCCGGCCGGCCGTAAAGCACAGCACAGCAGTGATGTCACCGCTGTGCTCTGCTTTTACTTTACGGCGCTCACAGTCAGTGCAGGAAGCAGATGGCCAGGGACCTGACGGACATCAGAAGGTGAGTATGTACTGTTTTTTTTTTACATTTACAATGGTAACCAGGGTAAACATTGGGTTACTAAGTGCGGCCCTGCGCTTAGTAACCCGATGTTTACCCTGGTTACCCGGGGACCGGCATCGATGGTCGCTGGAGAGCTGTCTGTGTGACAGCTCTCCAGCGACCACACAGTGACGCTGCAGCGATCGGCATCGTTGTCGATATCGCTGCAGCGTCGCTTAATGTGACGGTACCTTAAGAGTACAGTAATTAACCAAAGCCAGCATGGGTTTGTAGCAAATAAGTCATTCCAGAATAATCTAATTTTCTTCTATGGGTGGGTCAGGAAAATGTGGTAGATATAGTGTATCTCGACTTCAGCAAAGCATTTGATAAAGTATCTCATACTATCCTTATTGAAAAAAATGACCAAATATGAGATAGACAAGGCTACAGTTAGGTGGATTTCTAACTGGATCAACGAGTGGTAATAAATGGTTGCACATCCAATTGGAATTTATAGCTGTCTACAGATATCTGAAAGGATGACACAGTGCAGAAGGATCATCCTTATTCTCATTTGCACGTGGAAGCATGAGAAGCAATGGAATTAACCCCTTCCCGACATTTGACGTACTATCCCGTCGAGGTGGGGTGGGCCCGTATGACCGCCGACGGGATAGTACGTCATCACCGATCAGCGGCGCTCACGGGGGGAGCGCGGCCGATCGCGGCCGGGTGTCAGCTGCATATCGCAGCTGACATCCGGCACTATGTGCCAGGAGCGGTCACGGACCGCCCCCGGCACATTAACCCCCGGCACACCGCGATCAAACATGATCGCAGTGTACCGGCGGTATAGGGAAGCATCGCGCAGGGAGGGGGCTCCCTGCGGGCTTCCCTGAGACCCCCGGAGCAACGCGATGTGATCGCGTTGCTGCGAGGGTCTCCTACCTCCCTCCTGGCTGCAGGTCCCGGATCCAAGATGGCCGCGGCATCCGGGTCCTGCAGGGAAGGAGGTGGCTTACCGAGTGTCTGCTCAGAGCAGACACTTGGTAAGCCTGCAGCCCTGCACAGCAGATCGTCGATCTGGCAGAGTGCTGTGCACACTGCCAGATCAATGATCTGTGATGTCCCCCCCTGGGACAAAGTAAAAAAGTTAAAAAAAAATTTTTCCACATGTGTAAAAAAAAAAAAAAAAAAAATCCTAAATAAATAATAATAAAAAAAAATATATTATTCCCATAAATACATTTCTTTATCTAAATAAAAAAAACAAAACAATAAAAGTACACATATTTAGTATCGCCGCGTCCGTAACGACCCAACCTATAAAACTGCCCCACTAGTTAACCCCTTCAGTAAACACCGTAAGAAAAAAAAAAAAAAAACGAGGCAAAAAACAACGCTTTATTACCATACCGCCGAACAAAAAGTGGAATAACACGCGATCAAAAAGACTGATATAAATATCCATGGTACCGCTGAAAACGTCATCTTGTCCCGCAAAAAACAAGCCGCCATACAACATTATCAGCAAAAAAATAAAAAAGTTATAGTCCTGAGAATAAAGCGATACGAAAATAATTATTTTTTCTATATTTTAGTTTTTATCGTATAAAAGCGCCAAAACATAAAAAAATGATATAAATGAGGTATCGCTGTAATCGTACTGACCCGAAGAATAAAACTGCTTTATCAATTTTACCAAACGCGGAACGGTATAAACGCCTGCCCCAAAAGAAATTCATGAATAGCTGGTTTTTGGTCATTCTGCCTCACAAAAATCGGAATAAAAAGCGATCAAAAACGGTCACGTGTCCGAAAATGTTACCAATAAAAACGTCAACTCGTCCCGCAAAAAACAAGACCTCACATGACTCTGTGGAGCAAAATGTGGAAAAATTATAGGTCTCAAAATGTGGAGACGCAAAAACTTTTTTGCTATAAAAAGCGTCGCTGGTTTCACACTTGCGTTTTTGTCTGCAGCGTTTTTTGCACAAAAAACGCATGCATTTTTTCCCTATATTTAACATTGAAAACGCATGCGGTTTTTTTGTACGCGTTTGGTCGCGTTTTCAAACGCATGCGTTTTTTTTCTGCATGCGTTCATTTTCAGAAATACAACCTGCAGTATTTTCTTGCGTTTTTAAGCACATGCGTTTGTTTGCGTTAAAAACGCATGCATTTAAACACACTGAAAAGCCACCCACCACCATCAAGGTGATAAAGGGATCCAAACCCTAACCCTAACTCTACCCCTAACCTCACCCCTAACCGTTTAATGAACATTTTCTGACAGTCATAGTGCCACGTATTTCAGTGCCACGTATTTCAGTGCCACGTATTTCAGTGCCACGTGTTTCAGTGCCACGTATTTCAGTGCCACGTATCACATATTTCAGTGCCACGTATCACGTATTTCAGTGCCACGTATCACGTATTTCAGTGCCACATATTTTAGTACCACGTATTTCAGTGCCACGTATTTCAGTGCCACGTATTTCAGTGCCACGTATTTCAGTGCCACGTATTTCAGTGCCACGTATTTCAGTGCCACGTATTTCAGTGCCACGTATCACGTATTTCAGTGCCACGTGTTTCAGTGCCACGTATTTAAGTGCCACGTATCACGTATTTCAGTGCCACGTATTTCAGTGCCACGTATTTCAGTGCCACGTGCCACGTATTTCAGTGCCACGTATTTCAGTGCCACGTATTTCAGTGCCACGTATTTCAGTGCCACGTATCAGTGCCACGTATCAGTGCCACGTATCACATATTTCAGTGCCACGTATTTCAGTGCCACGTATTTCAGTGCCACGTATTTCAGTGCCACGTATTTCAGTGCCACGTATTTCAGTGCCACGTATTTCAGTGCCACGTATTTCAGTGCCACGTATCACGTATTTCAGTGCCACGTGTTTCAGTGCCACGTATTTAAGTGCCACGTATCACGTATTTCAGTGCCACGTATTTCAGTGCCACGTATTTCAGTGCCACGTATTTCAGTGCCACGTATTTCAGTGCCACGTATTTCAGTCACGTTTAGGGTTAGGGTTAGGGGTAGGGTTAGGGTTAGGGTTAGGGCTAGGGTTGGAGGTAAAGTTAGGGTTGGGGCTAAAGTTAGGGTTGGGGCTAAAGTTAGGGTTAGGGTTTGGATTACATTTACGTTTGGATTAGGGTTGGGATTAGAATTATGGGTGTGTCAGGGCTAGGGGTGTGGTTAGGGTTACCGTTGGGATTAGGGTTAGGGGTGTGTTTGGGTTAGGGTTTCAGGTAGAATTGGGGAGTTTCCACTGTCCAGGCACATCAGGGGCTCTACAAGCGCGACATGGCGTCCAATCTCAATTCCAGCCAATTCTGTGTTGAAAAAGTAAAACAGTGCTCCTTCCCTTCCGAGCTCTCCCGTGCGCCCAAAAAGGGGTTTACCCCAACAAATGTGTTATCAGCGTACTCGGGACAAATTGAACAACAACTTCTGGGGTCCAAGTTCTCTTGTTATCCTTAGGAAAATAAAAATTTGGGGGGCTAAAAATCATTTTTGTGGGAAAAAAAAGATGTTTTATTTTCACGGCTCTGCGTTATAAACTGTAGTGAAACACTTGGGGGTTCAAAGTTCTCACAACACATCTAGATAAGTTCCTTGGGAGGTCTAGTTTCCAATATGGGGTCACTTGTGGGGGGTTTGTACTGTTTGGGTACATCAGGGGCTCTGCAAATGCAACGTGACGCCTGCAGACCAATCCATTTAAGGCTGCATTCCAAATGGCGCTCCTTCCCTTCCGAGCTCTGTCATGCACCCAAACAGTGGTTCCCCCCCACATATGGGGTATCAGCGTACTCAGGACAAATTGGACAACAACTTTTGGGGTCTAATTTATCCTGTTACCCTTGTGAAAATACAAAACTGGGGGCTAAAAAATCATTTTTGTGAAAAAAAAAAGGAATTTTTATTTTCACGGCTTTGCGCTATAAACTTTAGTGAAACACTTGGGGGTTCAAAGTTCTCAAAACACATCTAGATAAGTTCTTTGGGAGGTCTAGTTTCCAATATGGGGTCACTTGTGGGGGGTTTGTACTGTTTGGGTACATCAGGGGCTCTGCAAATGCAACGTGACGGCTGCTGACCAATCCATTTAAGTCTGCATTCCAAATGGCGCTCCTTCCCTTCCGAGCTCTGTCATGCGCCCAAACAGTGGTTCCCCCCCACATATGGGGTATCAGCGTACTCAGGACAAATTGGAAAACAAATTTTGGGGTCCAATTTATTCTGTTACCCTTGTAAAAATACAAAGCTGGGTGCTAAAAAATCATTTTTGAGAAAAAAAATAAAAATTATTTTCACGGCTCTGCGTTATAATCTGTAGTGAAACACTTGGGGGTTCAAAGCTCTCAAAACACATCTAGATAAGTTCCTTAGGGGGTCTACTTTCCAAAATGGTGTCACTTGTAGGGAGTTTCAATGTTTAGGCACATCAGGGGCTCTCCAAACGCAACATGGCGTCCCATCTCAATTCCAGTCAATTTTGCATTGAAAAGTCAAATGGCGCTCCTTCCCTTCCAAGCTCTGCCATGCGCCCAAACAATGGTTTACACCCACATATGGGGTATCAGCGTACTCAGGACAAATTGCACAACATTTTTTTGGGTCCAATTTCTTCTCTTACCCTTGGGAAAATAAAAAATTGGGGGCGAAAAGATCATTTTTGTGAAAAAATATGATTTTTTATTTTTACGGCTCTGCATTATAAACTTCTGTGAAGTACTTGGTGGGTCAAAGTGCTCACCACACATCAAGATAAGTTCCTTAGGGGGTCTACTTTCCAAAATGGTGTCACTTGTAGGGGGTTTCAGTGTTTAGGCACATCAGGGGCTCTCCAAACGCAACATGGCGTCCCATCTCAATTCCAGTCAATTTTGCATTGAAAAGTCAAATGGCGCTCCTTTCCTTCCGAGCTCTGCCATACGCCCAAACAGTGGTTTACCCTCACATATGGGGTATCAGCGTACTCAGGACAAATTGTACAACAACTTTGGGGGTCCATTTTCTCCTGTTACCCTTGGTAAAATAAAACAAATTGGAGCTGAAATAAATTGTGTGTGAAAAAAAGTTAAATGCTCATTTTTATTTAAACATTCAAAAAATTCCTGTGAAACACCTGAAGGGTTAATAAACTTCTTGAATGTGGTTTTGAGCACCTTGAGGGGTGCAGTTTTTAGAATGGTGTCACACTTGAGTATTTTCTATCATATAGACCCCTCAAAATGACTTCAAATGAGATGTGGTCCCTAAAAAAAAATGGTGTTGTAAAAATGAGAAATTGCTGGTCAACTTTTAACCCTTATAACTCCGTCACAAAAAAAAATTTTGGTTCCAAAATTGTACTGATGTAAAGTAGACATGTGGGAAATGTTACTTATTAAGTATTTTGCGTGACATATGTCTGTGATTTAAGGGCATAAAAATTCAAAGTTGGAAAATTGCGAAATTTTCAAAATTTTCGCCAAATATTCGTTTTTTTCACAAATAAATGCAAGTTATATCGAATAAATTTTACCACTAACATGAAGTACAATATGTCACGAGAAAACAATGTCAGAATCGCCAAGATCCGTCAAAGCGTTCCAGAGTTATAGCCTCATAAAGGGACAGTGGTCAGAATTGTAAAAATTGGCCCGGTCATTAACGTGCAAACCACCCTTGGGGGTGAAGGGGTTAAACTTTAATGGAGAAGATATAGATTAGATATTAAAAAAACTTTTTGACAGTGAGAGTGATCAATGAGTGGAACAGGCTGCCATGAGATGTGAGTTCTCCTTCACTGGAAGTCTTCAAACAGAGGCTGGACTGACATCTGTCTGAGATGGTTTAGTGGATCCTGCATTGAGGGGGTTGGACATGAGGGCCCGGGAAGCCCCCTCCAACTCTAATATTCTGTGACTCTATGATACACAACTGCATTGCTGTGAATATATATGCACAATTTGGTTCCACCTTGGACTTCAAATTATTACTTTTATAAACAGTGTTAGAATTTACCCTCATTTGGTTGATGATTTTGGTTTCTATTTGCTGCTGATATATTTTTTTGCGTTCAAAGAATGACACAATTTTCAGACCTGTAGATGAGTAATCAAAGACGTAAAGGTCATAACTGGCCCATGCTGCCTGTTAACTACTTCCCTGGCTATAATCATAGCTATGATTAAGAGACATAGTGCTCGAAATGCATAGGCCTAGTGTATTTAACTTTATGTTTTATCTTATGATACTTTAATAGTTATTAGTAAATAATGTTTTATACTCCTTTCTATTGCGGATACTGGATGTTTTCCTATCTTCTACCTGATCATTTTCACCCAGGAGAAGGTCCATGGTCTCTGTCCATACACCGCACACTTGTTAGATTGAACAAAACCTGAACAGGAAGGGCTGATATATTTTTTCTTTGCCTTTATTCACAGAATTGGCATTTTCATTGTTGAAATAAGGAAGCAACTGGTATTTTTATCATCAACACTTGATAGATTCTTGTTGAAGCAAATTTTCCTCTAATCAGCATCTGTTCCATTAACCTCTAGCTGAACCAAGAGACCACCTACTGGAAATAAAGCTTGCGGTGCTTACTGCTAACTCTACTATAGCTTCTTAGGCTTTTTCTCCAGTGATGGCATTTGTATTCATCTAGGGAATACAGTATAATGGCTGAGCCCCTAAGACAGATTAGTTAATGAATGCACACACATATAAAAAGCATGCATTAGTGTAGCAACCTGTTTTTTCTTGTAATCCATATATTCTCACAAATTTTGAGTGATATTGTTTAATTTAAAAAGAAATATGAAACCAACAGTTTCATAGTATGATTTATATTGAAAAAAATGTTTGGATATGTGTACAATATATGAAAAAAAAAGTAGAATCATATGTATCACTTTGTTTTCCCTATTATACCACAAAAATTAAAATGTCCTGTATTTTTTAATCTCTTAGGTCATATTTGCACTATATGATTATCAGCAACAAACATTCTTATGGACATTCATTCATTTTTTACTAATTGTGCAATGTAAACAGGCTGCCTATCATCCATCAAAAGCAAAATGCTTGTTTGTTAGGTGAAATGATCTTTTGGCTGGCTTAAAAAAATCCTCATTCCTGGCAGCACATCACAATGGTGATGCCTTACTAAGAACAATGACAGTCTATGCGTACTAGAGAATCTATTATTAATCATTCTGTAAGCATGGAAGACATGGTCGGCCTTTCTAAACAGGCTTTTAAATGACTGCCAGTCGGCAAATATGCAACTGATTGACAGTTACTTAACGTGGCAAGCTGGCCAGTATAAATCCAAATTTAGTTTATTAATAGAAATATAGAATCAGACATGAGTGCTATAATACTTGATGTACTTTAGTCTAAAACTGCTAAGTTTCTATTAAAGCGAATCTGTCAGCAGTTTTTGCTACCTCATCTGAAAGCAGCATGATGTAGGCAATGAGATTCTAAATCCAACAATATATCACTTAGACTACTGGGCGCAGCAGTTGTCATACAATCGGAGCTTTTAGATTTAGCAATACAGCTGAGCTGTGGAAGATAACTCTGCCCACACCAGGCTACATATATACAATGACTGTAGACAGTGTGGTACTTATCAGAGAAGGGGTGGAGTCCGACTGGGGCTTACGAGTTGCTATGTCCAGCTATGAAAGCTCCTGATGCTAAAACAATCATTGCAAGTGAACAACAGGACAGAACTTGATCATCTGTATTTGAATCCCAACAGCATGCTGTCTGCAGATAACATAGCAAAAACCTGTTGACAGATTCTCTTTAAAAATGTTTCATAGTGAACAATTGATGCAAAAAAATCTGTCACATTTTATTTAGAAATACACTAGATGGAGGCCCGATGCTATTGCAATAGCATTGGCAGGGCGGTAATGTCATGATGGGGGCAGGCTTTGCAGCATTGAGAATCTCTCCCCACCATGTGCAATTCTTCTGGATACTGCAGTATGGGTAGATGGACTTTCCCCTTCTGACAGCACTGAGTAAACTTTACATCGGAAGACGTCTCAGCTCCAAAATTCAAAGATTGTCAACTTTAACATAAATGGTTCATGGGACCGCAGCTGTGTTCGTGAATTGTGATTTTATCATGGGTTACATATTTTGCTTGTAGTTGAAGTTCAAGTGTTTCTTTTTGTATGCAACTTATTTGCCGGTGGATGTTGATTTGTCATAGCTGTTGTAGTCACACTTCTCTCTGGCTTTGTGTTTCAGCTTGTCGCTGTAGACGGTGTGCTTCTGCATCATGTGACAGTCTTCTTGCTATGGCCAATGGATATTGTTCCTGAAGAAGCTTGCGTTGGAAAAATGCCTTCTTAGTTAATTTCATACACTTTGAAGTTGTAGACTCGGCAGTGTGATGTGCTGATTCCAATGGGTCATATTGTGAGCATGGTATTGCTGATAATTGTGGTTTTCCCACAAACGAAACTTCATTTTAAAAATTGTGTGTCTGACCTTGTACAGAGCATACCACAGCTCCTGAGCAGAGGAGGAAGCAAAAGACAATACTGACATTACAGCAGGAGATCACAGAGGATACATTTTGTGAGGTAAAATATTGTTTAAAAGCAGTCAATGAAATATTTTACCTGACAAAATGAATCCTCTGTGATCCCCTGCTGTAATGTCAGTATTGTCTTTTGCTTCCTCCCTTGCCCAGGAGATGTGGTATACTCTGTACACGGTCAGAGACAGACAATTTTTAAAATGAAGTTTCGTTTGTGGGAAAACCCCTTTAATGTGACCGGCTTCCTCTGCCTGTAGACACGTCGCATATCTGCCACTGGGATAAGCCGCATGATTCTCTGTGCCTGCGTGGAATTCGCGCAGGCGCAGTAAATCAGACCGCCACCATCTTTGTGCAGACAGATAGCGGCTGTCACATAAAAACTGCGTATGCACTCCTCCTGTAAAAAGATAGCAGCGGTCAGTGAGTCATTCGGCTGATCCTGGCAGCGGCGTGTTCACGATGGTGTTCTGCTGGTGGTACTGCACAAGAGGCTGCATCCGCCGTACACAGTGTGTGTGTGTGTGTGTGGTGTGTGTACAGCATATACAGAGTGTTTGTGAGTGTGCTGCATATGGCCTATACATTGTGTGTTTCTGTGTGTGCATGTGGTACATACAGTGTATACAGTGTGTGTATGTGTGTGTGTGTGGTGCGACGGTGTTCTGCTGGTGGTACTAGCGCAAAAGGCTGGTACCACCAGCAGTTTTCATATTGAAACACCTGTCACTTGGGTGTCCCAATATGGCGATCAGTGAACTTCCACCGCTTGGAAATCTGGAATCCGGACACATCTGGACGGGACAGGATGTGAAGACATTACAAGGTAAATATGCACCTCAAAAAAATAAAGGGAACACTTAAACAACAGAATGTAACTCCAAGTAAATCAAAATTCTGTGAAATCAAACTGTCCACTTAGGAAGCAACACTGTTTGACAATCAATTTCACATGCTGTTGTGCAAATGGAATAGACAACAGATGGAAATAATTGGCAATTATCAAGACACACTCAATAAAGGAGTGGTTCTGCAGGTGGGGACCACAGACCACATCTCAGTACCAATGCTTTCTGGCTGATGTTTGGTCATTTTTGAATGTTGGTTGTGCTTTCACACTCATGGTAGCATGAGACGGACTCTACAACCCACACAAGTGGCTCAGGTAGTGCAGCACATCCAGGATGGCACATCAATGCGAGCTGTGGCAAGAAGGTTTGCTGTGTCTGTCAGCATAGTATTCAGAGGCTGGAGATGCTACCAGAAGACAGGCCAGTACACCAGGAGACATGGATGGGGCCATAGGAGGGCAACAACTCAGCAGCAGGAACGCTACCTCAAACTTTTTGCAAGGAGGAACAGGAGGAGCACTGCCAGAGCCCTGCAAAATGACCTCCAACGGGCCACAAATGTGCATGTGACTGCACAAACGGTTAGAAACTGACTCCATGAGGATGGTCTGAGTGCCCGACGTCCACAGATGGGGGTTGTGCTCACAGCCCCAAACCTTGCAGCATGCTTAGCACTTGCCACAGAACACCAGGATTGGCAAATTCGCCACTGGCACCCTGTGCTCTTCACAGATGAAAGCAGGTTCACACTGAGCACATGTGACAGATGTGACAGAGTCTGGAGATGCTGTGGAGAGCGATCTGCTGCCTGCAACATCCTTCAGCATGACCGGTTTGGAACTGGGTCAGTAATGGTGTGGGGCGGCATTTCTTTGGATAGCCGCACAGCCCTCCATGTGCTTGCCAGAGGTAGCCGACTGCCATTAGGTACCGAGATGAGATCCTCAGACCCCTTGTGAGACCATATGCTGGTGTGGTTGGCCCTGGGTTCCTCCTCATGCAGGACAATGCCAGACCTCATGTGGCTGGAGTGTGTTAGCAGTTCCTGCAAGATGAAGGCATTAAATCTATGGACTGGCCCGACCGTTCCCCAGACCTGAATCCGATTGAACACATCTGGGACATCATGTCTTGCTCTATCCACCAACGTCCAGGAGTTAGTGGATGCTTTAGTCCAGGTCTGGGAGGAGATCCCTCAGGAGACCATCCGCCTCCTCATCAGGAGCATGCAAAGGCGTTGCATAAAGTCACGTGGAGGCCACACACACTACTGAGCATCATTTCCTTGTCTTGAGGAATTTCCACTGAAGTTGGATCAGCCTGCAATTTGATTTTCTACTTTGATTTTGAGCATCATTCCAACTCCAGACCTCCATGGGATATTAGTTGTGATTTACATTGATCATTTTTAGGTTTTACTGTTCTCAACGCATTCCACTGTATAATAAATAAAGATTTACAACTGGAATATTTCATTCAGTGATATCTAGGATGTGGGATTTTAGTGTTCCCTTTATTTTTTTGAGCAATGTATATATAGATATACAAAAATAAGATTAAAAACCAATAAGTTTAATAGAAAAGGGCAGCAAACACAGAGGAAGAAAACTAAATTTATTGTAGACCTATAAAAGAGCAACTGATAAACAGGCCAAATTGGTATAGTTTTACTTATATAATCTTATCTAAGTAACAACATTGTTGGCGCAAAAAAAGCTGAATATGGGATAAGCAAGGTATGATCACAGATAACAATCAAACAACAGTAGTTAGATAGTATGTATAATAATAAATAATCAATGCCAATGAACGCACAGTCATGGCCGAAAGTGTTGGCACCCTTGAAATTGTTCTAGAAAATGAAGTATTCTTCCCAGAAAATTATTGCATTTACTCATATTCTGTTATACACGTGTTTATTTTCTTTGTATATATTGGAACAACACAAAAAAACAGAGGAAAAAAAGGCAAATTGGACATAATTTCACACAAAACCCCCAAAATGAGCCAGAAAAAAATCGTTATTGTTAGCACAATCAACTTAATATTTTGTTGCACAACATTTAGAATAAATAACTGCAATCAATCACTTTCTATAACCATCAACAATCTTCTTACACCTCTCAACTAGAATTTTGCACCACTCTTATTTTGCCAACTGTTTCCAGGTCTCTCATATTTGAAAGGTGCCTTTTCCCAACAGCAATTTTAAACTTTCCACAGATCTTCAATGAGATTTAGATCCAGAGTAATTGCTTGCCACTAACATAATGCCTCTCCAGGGCTAAGGGCCTACAATTATACTGGCAGGTAGGATCAAGCTCTATTTAGAAAATCAATAGGCTGGTGGGTGGAGCGCTCAGTCAGAAAGCATGTACTGCAAAAATAAAAAGATTGATCCGCACTTACAAACAGAAAATGACAAGTGTGAACAGGTGCAAGCTAAGAGGGCCACACTATATAGCTAATAAAATAAAGCTGCATTCTGAAACACTATAATATGTAAACATTAAATATATGAAATTAATAATACATTTGTATTCACCAAAACTTGACAATAAGAGACAAAAGACAAAAAAAAATATGGCATAAGTAAATGACTTGAAAAATAAGTAACTTTTCTTTTTTGACTTTTTGACAAGCTACTCATGAATTGATGCAAAAACAAAAATTGTCTGTTTTAAGCGAGAAAAGTTACACTTTCCGTGAAATGTGACAAAAAAAAGTGCCAAAATGATTGTCATACATTAAATTACTCCCCGGGTGGACTAGCATACATTTGAACTAAAGTTTGCAAATTGTTTTAAAAAGTTGCATTATTTTAAATCAGTCAAAACTATCCGGAAAAGCCACATTTACGTAAAAGTATAAAAACTAACTAAACCACAAAAGACAACTTGACAAAAAAAGCACAAATGGTTTGATGACTTTGTTGCAAATTAAAAAGTCTCCATTTGAGAGATAATCATGCCAAAAACTAGCAGAAATGCTATAGTGAGTAAGGTAATGAATTTAGAGAGAAACTGTCAGTTGGAGCTTGGAATCTATCTAATTTAGAAATTAGAAATGTTTCTGGCTGGAAGCCGAAGTTTCGGGAGCAAGTGTATCCCTAGATCCCTCATGAGAGAAGAGTGTGGAAAGCTACACTATGGCAACATCTAGCACCAATAAGAAAAAAAAATGAAATATTTGTAGTCATAAATCATGGAGACAGTCACTAAACATGGAAGTGCCAAAGCAATGAATAACTAACTATATGAGTAAAGTATGTCCTCTAATCATACAGTGTTTTATAAAAATATGATTATAATAGAATACAGTAAAAACCTTTCACTGCAGCAGTGAATTTATAAGATAATTAGAGATGAGCGAGGACTACTATGCTCGGGTGCTCATTGCTCAAACCAAACAAATCCTAATACTCAAATGTTCGTTTCCAGTAATGAGTATAATGGGAGTCAATGGGAAATTTGAGCTTTTTTCCTGTAGACCCTACAAAGAAGTCTGGGAAGCAGTGAAAATGTTGAAATCAATGGGAAAAGTGCTGAATGAAATGAGAACAACATGGGGAAGACCCTGAAAGCATCTCTTAGGCTGGCGTCACACACAATGTATAAAAAATCGGCCCGTTTTTCACGGGACAAGAATTGCACAAATGTTTCACGAACCGTGATCCGTGTTCAATGCGAGGATGCGATTTCCTTGCATCAAAGTATCCGTGTGACATCCGTATGGCATCTGTATGGCGAGAATTTCTCGCCGGCTTGCAAAATGGACACATAACGGTTTTCAGGCTTGACAGTAATTTAAATCATCATCAAGAACCCTATTTGTTTGCCCTAAAACAGATGGCACCCTCCAATCTTTGCATTTGAGTCCGTGCTTGTGTTGGTGTATTTCTGCTTTGTGAGCAACATGTCAGACAGACTTACTTTTAACACAACAGAGCGGGTGCTTTACAACTGGATTTTGTCTCAATGTTTTGGGAAGCCATACCCAGTGATTGTGGATCCGAGGAGGAGAAGACGAATGTGGGTCCATCTGCTTTTGAAGCAGCGGATCAATAAAGGACATTTCCACCATCTCTATGCAGCTCTGCAGACACATCCGGACAAGTTCTTCCAATATTGTCGGATGAGGCTTGAAATATTTGACATTTTGTTGGAGATAGTGCATCCTGGGATCACCTTTAAGGACACCAGGATGCGGAAGTGTATTTCTGCAGAGGAGCGGCTCATCCTTATGTTACGGTATGTATTCATCCTCTATGTTAATGATGTTTAATACAGCCTTGTTTCTTTCATGTCCTTATAGCTTTATAATATCCTTATTTTGTGTGTTGACTAAACAACATTTGTTATTTCACAATATATGCTTGTATATGAAAGAGCAAAGCCATTGCATGTATTTTAATTTATTAAAGGCATGGCTTGTTAGTTATAGACTATAACTTTTAGCAAAGATGAAACTATTATTTTGTGTCATGGATTCTAATTTTTTTTATGATTATGTGTAAATTTAAATTCCTTTCCACTGGCCTTTCATATGCGGCACTGCATTTAGAATTTTTACTTGGCAAATCAACCATCTCAGGCATTGTTTGGTCTACGTCCTCTGAAATTTTGTTCCGACTACATCAAGAGGTCATGCCTGAGCCAAAAATGGCAGACTGGTTGCGTATAGCCCGTGGATTTCAGGACACATGCGAGTTTCTACACTGTATTGGAGCCCTCGATAGGAAGCACATCGGGTGCGTAAGCCGCTGAACTCAGGGTCCCAATTCTATATTGGGGCCTATGGGGGAACTGGAGACTCAAGAGTCTTCAATTCTTCCATTATGAATCGGCGGCTGTGCAATAATGATTTGGAACTCGCACCCCCATGTCACCTACCAGGGTCTAATATTGACGCGGTGCCTTACATGATGGTTGCAGATGAGGCCTTTCAATTAGCACGCAACCTCATGAGGTCCTATCCACGGAGAGGCCTGAACCACTGGCGCAGAATTTTTAATTTCCAGCTTTCTCGGGCCCGACGTCTGGTGGAGTGTACCTTTGGCATTCTCTGTGCCAAATGGCGGGTACTGCAGTCCGCAATTCAACTGAGTGAAGCCAATGTCAATGGGGAGATTAAAGTGTGTGTGATGCTTCACAATTTCACCAGATACCATGACTGTCCATCAAATGCTGCTGAGGACGTTGAGTATGCAAATACTGTCTTGTCTACTACACATGTCCTTTATCCATGTCGTCAGCCCTCTGGCAAGCCAATGCTGTTTCTATGTAGTGTTTTTTTGCTTTTGTTAAAAAATAAATATAATAATGTTCCTGTTTGAAGTGTGTGGTTTGTTAGATTAAACAAATATGTCGAAATGGTAAATAAGCAAATCATGTATGTAGTCATAACTAGAGATGAGTTGTGTTCAAGTTGAACTGTTCGCCAATTTCAAATTTGAGCTGTTTTGGGCGGTGTTCGAGTTGTTCGACGAACCCAAACAATTTGCTTAAAATTCGGCTGTTCGAGTTTCTGTTCGATAACTGTTCATTCACCAAAACGAATAACAGGAAACGGAGTTGTTAAGAAGTCCGCCACTTTTTTCGTCAGGATGTTCTTATGTAGTGCCCCCAATATGAGACAGTCAAGCTTATCTTTAAAGAAAGATGTAGGGTCAGATGGTAAGGACACATAACAGTTACCATCTTGTAGTTAACGTGTAACTTCCTTTAAATATTGTTCATGAGGCCAAAGAACAATGTTCCCCCCTTATCCGCCTCCCAGATGACGAACTCTTTGTTATTTTTCAAATGTTGTAATTAGTGTTGAGCATTCCGATACTGCAAGTATCGGTTATCAGCCGATATTTGCTGTATCGGAATTCTGATACCGAGTTCCGATATTTTTGCGATATCGGAAATCGGAATCGGAAGTGTGTGACGTGTATGGTTCCTAGGGTCTGGAGGAGAGGAGACTCTCCTTCAGACCCTGGGATCCATATTCATGTAAAAAATAAATAATAAAAATAAAAAATATTGATATACTCACCCCTCCGGCGGACCCTGGCGCTTAGCGGTGCCTCCGTTCCTAAGAATGCAGGGAGTGAATGACCTTCGATGAGATCGCAGCTTGTGATTGGTCGCGTGAGCGGTCACATGAGCGGTCACGCGACCAATCACAAGCCGCGACGTCATCGAAGGTCCTTCACTCTGCATTCTTAGGGAACGGAGGCAGACGCTTGGACCGGTGAGAGCCGGGGCCATCAGAGGGGTGAGTATATCAATATTTTTTATTTTTATTCCTTATTTTATACATGAATATGGATCCCAGGGTCTGAAGGAGAGTTTCCTCTCCTTCAGACCCTGGGAACCATTCCGATATTTTGTGTCCCATTGATATGCATTGGTATCAGGTATCGGTATCGGCTATATCCGATATTTTTGGGGTATCGACCGATCCAATCCGATACCGATACCTTTGCATATCGGAAGGTATCGCTCAACACTAGTTGTAATGGTTCCCTTCCGAGCCCTGTCGTGCACCCAAACAGTGGTTTCCACCCACATAAGGGGCATTGGCGTACTCAGGACAAATTGTACAATAACTTTCGAGGTCCAGTTTCTCCTTTTACCCTTGGAAAAATAATAAATTGTTGCCAAAAGATCATTTTTGTGACTAAAACGTGAAATGTTCATTTTTTCCTTCCATGTTGCTTCTGCTGTGAAGCACCTGAAGGGTTAATAAACTTCTTGTATGTGGTTTTGAGCACCTTGAGGGGTGCAGTTTTTAGAATGGTGTCACTTTGGGTATTTTCAGCCATATAGACCCCTCAAACTAACTTCAAATGTGAGGTGGTCCCTAAAAAAATGGTTTTGTAAATTTTGTTGTAAAAATGAGAAATCGCTAGTCAAATTTTAACCCTTACAACTTCCTAGCAAAAAAAATTTTGTTTCCAAAATTGTACTGATGTAAAGTAGACATGTGGGTAACATTATTTATTAACTATTTTGTGTCACATTACTCTCTGGTTTAACAGACTAAAAATTCAAAATTTAAAAATTGCGAAATGTTCAAAATTTTTGCCAAATTTCCGATTTTTTTCACAAAAAATGCAAAAATTAAATTTAAACTTTACCAAATAAATTTACCACTATCATGAAGTTCAATATGTCATGAAAAAACTGTCTCAGAATCGCTAGGATCCGTTGAAGCGTTACTGAGTTATTACCTCATAAAGGGACACTGGTCAGAATTGCAAAAAATGGCCAGGTCATTAAGGTCAAAATAGGCTGGGTCATGAAGGGGTTAAGTAACTCTGTGTGGTTTGTCTCCTAGACAAATTAGCTTCAGCAAAGCCTGGTGCCACTTCACTGATACAGTGCTGCAGAGCTTCCATCTTCTGGCTGTTGTAAATGATGTGCTCTGAGATAGGGTATCGTAGATGGAGGATGGTAAGGAGCATTAGAGGGTGAAGGAGCTGCTGCAGGATGTGGAGGAGCCCTCAACAAAGTAGGGCCAGCAATCCTCAGCGTCAGTAGTAGACATGAGCGAACAAGTTCCAAAAACATTCGCCAATCTAAAATTCGCCATGAACGTAGCCCATTCAGATTTGTGTTTGCTTTCATGAACTTTTTCGCTCAAAGTAGGCAAAATACTATCACAGTTCGGTATTTTATGAAATCGGAAAAAATCGGTAACATTCGGTAAAAAGTGAAGGAAAATATTTGTGTTGCCACTAAAGTATTTTGAGCACTTTGGCTATGATAGTGGTGGTGTATGATGTGCATGAGGCATGTGTTTGATGAGGATAGGGGGTTGGCAGAGCTCAGAGGAGCAGTGTGCTTGTAAACTTTTTTTTTCTAACTTTATGTGTCCACATTGTGGCAATCAGGGCCAACACATCTTCTACTACAGCCAATGCAACCAGCAGTTTTCACATTTCCAAAAAATATTGGCAGACACTACCAAAGTGGCATCAATTTCACCATGGTGGAAATAGTATAATAGGGACTGACAGCTTTTCCACTACACCCAATCCAGCAGATGGATACCCAACCAAGAGTGTTGAAATAGTATAATAAGAAGCAACAGTTGGGACCGGAGTGTGCAGCTGCATGTATTTCTATGCAACTGAAGCTCCAGTCTGGCAGGAGTGCCAGCTATTGAGGCGAGAGACTTGCGCGAGTTCCTCGCATTGCAGTTGCAAGTGTGACACTGGCCTAACAGGAGACTTCAAATTTCAAAATACGATGGCCTAATACCACCAAAGTGGCATCAATTTCACAAGAGTAGAAATAGTTTAATAACATCTCCCAGTTCAGCCAACCCAGCAGAGGTCATAATACTTGGCACGGTAACAGAGGAGGAGGAAGAAGCAGCAAATGCAATTCATGGGATGGCTGATGGTTGTTGAGGATTCCTCATCTGCATTTTAGCACAGTGGGTGGGATTCTCAGAGTAACACATGCTGATTGCGCATTTGAAGATTCATGCATGTTGTAGTCAAATTATTGCACTTTTCCCCTCTTCTTTTTTTTTCATAAAGTTGGAAGATGACGTGAGTTGGCTCATCCTTATGGTGTCAAAAAAGGCCCATGCTAGGCAACCCTTGCCACCCCTGTGAGCCACAGACCAGCAAATTCTGTTGCAGTTGTGGCTGAAGATACCTTGCTTGTTGTGGCTGCATCACTAGGTGTCTGCACTGTACAGCGCAACATAACCTCCTTGTCTTCCTCATCCTCCTCCATCTCCTCAGCCCACCTTCTCAGTTGGATGCTTCTGGGTTCACACCAACTGGGATCTACCACCTCATCATCATCATCATCCTCTGTGTTATCCCATTTCTCGCCCTGAGAGTCACCCTCCTCCTGTTCGTGCCCTGACAGCAAAGTACAATCCACGTGAGACTCAGATATCTGAATCTCATCAGTATCACTTTCCCCCTGGTGGTTAACGTCTGGTGACAATGGACAAGATGCTGCTCAGACCAAACTTCGTTCTGCCCCGGATCCAAGCTAAACAAGATTATGGGTTTCAGTGAATGATTTCATCCTCTTGACTCTGTGAAGCTTTTGGGTACACTTCTGCTGCCTGTGTCATAGATTGTGTGAAAAGCTCTGCAGTCTCACCCATCTGTGAACTGAATTGAGTGTGATGTTGTCCCATTCATGTTGCTCAGATAGTGTGGTAGGAGCACAATATTAGCAATCGAAAATTAGATGTTTTACTCTGCACACAACTGAATTTCAGCATCACTAAATGACAAGGTGAAATATGGTGTGCTGAATCGTGTTAGTCAAAGAAGAAATAATTGTTTGAGTGTAGATAAGGCCTGTATAACAAAGACTAGATTCTCCAAACAATTTTAAACTGAGATCTCCTCTAGTGAATGATGTTAGTAACAGAAGAAAGAATTGCTTCATTGTGGATGAGGCCTGTATGTCAAAGATGATATTCTCCAAACAATTTCAAAATTAGATCTCCCCTAATGTATGACATTAGTAACAGAAGAACTGTTTCATTGTGGATGAGGCCTGTATGTCAAAGTTGATATGCTCCAAACAATTTCAAAATGAGATCTACCCTAATGTATGACATTAGTAACAGAAGAATTGTTTTAGTGTGGATTAGGCCTGTATGTCAAAGAAGATATGCTCCAAACAATTTCAAAATGAGATGTCTCCTACAATATGACATTAGTAAAAGAAGAAAGAATTGCTCCCCTACTGTATGACGTTAATAACAGAAGAAAGAACTGTTTGAGTGTGGATGACAACTATATGAGAAGGAAGATAGGCTCCAAACAATTTCAAAATGAGATCTCCCTTACTGTATGACATTAGTAACAGAAAAAATATTATTTTTTGTGTGGATGAGGCCTGTATAACATAGACTAGATGCTCCAAACAATTTCAAAGTGAGATCTAACCTGCTGTATGACGTTAGTAACAGAAGAAATTTTTTTGCACTGTGGGTGAGGAATGTATAACATAGACTAGATGCTCCAAACAATTTCAAACTGAGATCTCCCCTACTGTAGAATGTTCGAAACCGAAGAAATTTTTTTTGGCTGTGCATGAGACCTGTATAACATAGACTAGATGCTCCAAACAATTTCAAACTGAGATCTGCCCTACTGTAGAACGTTAGAAACCAAATAATTTTTTTTGGCTGTGGATGAGACCTGTATAACATAGACTAGATGCGCCAAACAATTTCAATCGTAGATCTCCCCTACTGTGTCACATTATAACCTTAACAAATTTGTCTTTAGTGTGGATGAGGTCTGTATAACCTAGATGATATGCTCCAAACATTTCAAACTCGGGTCTAGCTTGCTGTATCACGTTTGTAAAGAAATATATATATATATAAATATATATATACTTTTTATTTGCAACAGCTCTGCACACACAACAATTTCACTGCCACTAAATGACAAAGTGGGATATGGTGGGCTGTATCACGTTTAGCAAAAGAAGAAAAATTGTTGTTTAATCTGCATGAGCTATGCAGACAATGATTTTCACCAACTCTAAATGACATGGTGATGTATGGCGTGCTGAATCATGTTAGCATCTGCCACAATTTTTTTATTTGGACTGTGCAACAGCTCTACACACAGAACAATTTCACTACCACAAAATTACAATGTGGGATATGGCAGGCTGTGTCACGTTTAGCAACAGAATTTTTTTAATGTGTCTGAGCTCTGCAAAGAGCTTGATTTCACTGCCACAAAATTACAATGCGGGATATGGAGGATTGTATCATTTTTACCAACAGACAAGTTATTACTTTTTTTTAATGTGCATGAGCTCTGCAGACAGCTTAATTTCACCGCCATAAAATGACAAAGTGGGATATGCCAGACTGTATCAAGTTTAGCAACAAGAATTTTTTTAAATATTCATGAGCTATGCAGATAGTTTAATTTCACCGTCACTAAATAAAAAGGTGAGACATGGCATGCTGAATCACGGTACCAACTGCTAGAAAAAAATATTTTTTTCCTGGCCAACAGCTCAAATTACAAAACAATGTCACCACACCTCTAATTGACAAGATATATGCCTTGCTGTATCACATTTAGAAACTGAAAAAATAAGATTTAGAAAGGTCTTCTTGTGCATGGAGCACAACAGAAGCAGTGCAGAACACACTTCTATGAAATGTGCCCTGCTGTCCTTGTCTGTGGACCTCAGTAACGGCACAAAAAAAATCTGCTGGAAGGTCAATTTCACAGCCATACAGGACACTAGCTATCTAAACTATCTGACTTAGAAACAACCACCTAGCTAACTATCTAAAATCTATCAGCAACCAGTCCCAGCATTAGGAGCAACCTCTCTGCGCTGTTACATTGCCAAAATGGTGCTAAAACAAGATATCTGCTCTTTATTTGGTGAGGGACATGTGATTTCAGCAGGCAATGACACAATGTGGACACATAAAGTTAGAAAAAAAACGTTTGCAAGCACACTGCTCCTCTGAGCTCTGCCAACCCCCTATCCTCATCAAACACATGCCTCATGCACATCATACACCACCACTATCATAGCCAAAGTGCTCAAAATACTTTAGTGGCAACACAAATATTTTCTTTCACTTTTTACCGAATGTTACCGAATTTTTCGGATTTCATAAAATACCGAACTGTGATCATATTTTGCCGACTTTGAGTGAAAATTTTCATGAAAGCAAACACGAATCTGAATGCACTTCGTTCATGGCGAATTTTAGAATGGCACAGCAGCAATCAGCCATGCATGAGGTATCAGGGACTTGGCCAGCATTTAAAGCTTTGAATTGAACTTCAAATTAAGACGAGGTGGGTGAGGGATCAGTGTAGGCCTGCTGTGCTGGGAGTTCTGATACTAAATGCAACAACTCAACCTGATTTGATGTTGACCCACACTCAGGTGGCAAAAATATCAGCTTTGTAGACTAATATTGTCAGAAAAATGTAAGGATATTAACACTGGTAGTTAACTCAAAGGCAGTGGAGATTAGGGCAATCACATGGCAGTGACGTCATCGCAGGTCCTACAGCTATTTGCTGTGCAGCAGATCCATCCTGGTGTTCTGTGGATGTCTTTTGTTCTCTGGTATCAGCCATTACATCAGACCGCCAGAGCTTACTGCGTCTGCGCAGGACACCAGTACACAGCGCAGGCGCCGGATTTGAAACGATAACAGCGCTGAGGGGGCGGCGCCGAAAGCGCAGGAAGATGTGAGTGACGGCAGAGGAGCTGGCCAAGCTGGGGAGTGAGGACCCGCCTACCTGGCTAGAGACAGGAATTGTGGCTAAGTATAAAAACGTTTTATTTGGGGTATGCTTGAACCTAAAACTAAAAGAGCCACCTTGTTAGAATGCAGCATTACTGCTGCACAAGGTGGCTCTTTTAGTTTATAACGGCTGGAGGGGGGTGACAGTGGCCCTTTAACTTTGTGTGTGTTGATTCAGGCAACCAATCGGAGCGTAAAAACCATCCACAATATCATGACACAAGGTCTTCTGAGATTGTTTGCCGAAGTCACATGTCCCTGGCCATATAAAAAGCAGACATCTTGTTTTGTTGAAGCCATTGTCTCAGTGTGCCAGTGCAGAAAGGTTTCTCCTGTGCTAGTGCTGGTGCTGCTGAAAGTAAACTTGTCAGTCAAATAGATAAGATCCTGTTATGTGTGAAATCGATCTTACAACATTAAAGTAGATTGTGCAAAAACTGTGTGGCAGTCTCCAAAAGCCCCATTTGCCACGCCAAATCATTGGTACTAAAACTATGTTTCAGTGGCAAATCAAAAGTCCAGATTTCTACTTAAAAAATCATTAGGACTAATATTGGGTTGCAGCGTGGAGGGCCAAGTAGCTACTCCAAATTTTTTGTGCTAAAACTGTGTTTCAGTGGCAAATCAGAAGACAAGATTTCCACTTACAAATTGTAAGGCCAAATATAGTGGTGCAGCCACGAATACCAATTAGCTACTCCAAATCGTTTGTTTCAGTGGCAAATCAGGAGGCCAGATTTCCAGCAAAAAAAATCATTCGGTAAAACTATGTTGTTAAGGCACACTATCTAAGAAAATAAATAGTTATTGTTCATTTAGTGATGGGTGACTGATGGCTGTGGGCCTAAAGTTGTGAATCAGCAGGTTACAAGAGGAGATGGCTACTGTAAAGCTGCAATAGCATCGTACGCAGTGAAGAAGCAGTGACCCACAAATTCAAACACAAAAGTCTCTTTTAATGTGTTTCTTCACAGCATTAAAGTTCAATTCACATAAATGCATATAACTTCAGTTTTCACCAGTTCAAAGCAATACATATCACATGGCTTTAGATTTGCGGACCCTAAACAGGCCAGACTTCCCTTGTCCAGTTTCCCTGGGTGACCGCACGCCATCTCACAGTCTCTATACATCTCCATACACACAGCCTCATATGTTGCAGATACTACACACGCCAGCCCTCCCCTGACTAGTTCTCGTGGGTGTCCTGCATCGCTGTAGCACAGTCTCTTTACAGACTCTTTACTCACTCTTTACTCACACAGTCGTACACAGTTCAGGATATCCTCCGGATAGCAGCCGGGCACCATATCCACCTGTTTGCAATCGTTGCACATGCTAGTCCTCTTTCGGGCACAGGACATCCACCTCCGGGCACAGGACTGTCCACAACTGAATCCTTCGGGCACAGGACATCCAATCCTTCGGGCACAGGACTGTCCACATCCGAGACCAGTACAATGGACGACTTGCATCTCTGTGTACACTGTGGGTGCCAGGCTATTCAGCTGCCCTGGGTGCTGGCTCTGCTGGCCTGTGCCTCCATGCACTCTGCAGACCAGCACACACCAGACTGACACTGACATGAACGCGAGGTTCACCTGATATGATACCAGACATGACACACCCATACCCCTTACTGCAGGGTTTTTAAACACACACAAACCTGTGGCCTTCAGCCACATGGAAAACCCGGACCGGAAATCCGTGACTCTCATGCACACCTATGGACTTCTTCCATCTGCATGCACATTCTGGGGAGAACAAACAGTGCCCCTAGCTGTATCAGAGGCCACAGCCTCACACTACTTACAACATGAGTGGCAGAAAGTGAGGTCGTGATGGAAAGGGGAAAAGGCTTGGTGTTCGACGTGTACATGGGTCACTTGTTATTATGAACGAAAACTCAACTGAACAAGCACTATCTTGTCCTATCCAAAGACCAGTGACAACATCTGTTACTGACAGGGCTACTTGACTCCGTTTCTTTGGCAGCCACACAGCTGTACACCTTGTAGATGAGGCTCAGAAAGAGCACGTGGTACAGTTGATGGCAATCACTGCATCAGGTAGCCTCTCCTCCTCTTCTTCCACCTTAACATCACACACAGTACAATCCTCCGAGGTGGCACCTCAATCATCTATGTTTCCCCCAGCATCAAAAATTTTCCAACTGACTTTGGGGAACCTTAGATGGGTCTATCTGCAGTCCTATTCACACATTATATTCCATGGGCATCAATGGTCTGCTCTGAAGAATCAGAATTGAGAGGAGGAAGGCATTTGCACTGATGTCACTAGATGCTAACCACCAAGGGTGGACGTGATCCTGAGGGTGATGAGTGTGAGAACAGAGATGATCACAATGAGATTGTAGATCCCACTTGGTGTAAACCAGAGGTACACAGTTGAGTAGCTCTGCAGAGGAGATGGAAGATGAGGAGGTTATGTCGCGACTTGCCACACAGTCACAAAGTGCTGCAACCCCGACAAGCACTGCATCCTCAGCTCCAACTGTGGCTGTGGCAAACAGAAGTCCTTAGTGTGCAGTTCGCTTGGGCAGCATGGGTTGACTAGCCTGGTCATTTTATGAAACTGCAAAGAAAAGGCCCAACACATGTTATCTTTCAATTTTGCAAAAAAAAAAAAAAGTTGAGGCAAAAAATGCAATAATTTGACAACTACATGCATAAACCGGCACATGCACGATCAACATGCCTTAGTGTGGGAATGACATTGCGCTAAAATGTGGACTAGCAGGCCTCGCCAACCACCAGTTGTCTCATCAACCCCATCTGCTGCTTCCTCCTCCACCACCATTTCATGTCTGCTCACACCGGTCTACAGCTACAGAAACTACAATTGTTTACCCACCAAAATAGGGGTGAGTGAGAGCTGGTCAGCTGTTATGAAAGCAGACATGACTGCTCATCTTGTGTCACCTAGCACAACACATCTTTTTCAATCCAATTTGTACTGTTCTCTGTACACTGCCCTATCTCAGCACAGCAGCTAGCCCTCGGTCCCGCAATTTTGGTCACGTAAAATAATGTTTCCTTCTACACATGGCAAAGCTAAGAGCTTGAACTCCACCATTTCCAATCTATTGGCCACAGAAATGCTGCCTTCCCACTTGGTGGACACAGATGGTTTCAGAAAATTGATGGCCGTCACAGTACCCCAGTACAATTTGTCCAGTCACCTTTACTTCTCTAAAAAAAGCTGTGCCTGCGCTACACCAGCATGTTGCTGACAACATCACCCATTCCTCTGTTTCTCAGTGTGCATTTCGCTACTGACACCTGCATGAGCCAACATGGTTAGGGGTATCACATCTCGCTGACTGGTCACTATGTGACTATTGTGACTGTGGGGGCATCCGGTCTTTTTGCTCCTCTACAAGTCTTAGAATCCCCATGGATTGAGGGACAAACCTCTGTATCTAACAGTTCCTCCATTGCTTCAGCCTTCTCCACCTCCTCTAGGATCTCTACCTGTGCCTTCAATCTCTCCCTTAATCAGACGTGCTTTCTAATAGTGCAGATAAAGAAGGGGAAATAAGTATTTGATCCCTTGCTGATTTTGTAAGTTTGCCCACTGACAAAGACATGAACAGTTTATAATTTTAAGGGTAGGCTAATTTTAACATTGAGAGATAGAATATCAAAAATAAAATCCAGAAAATCACATTGCATAAATTATATAAATTTATTTGCGTTTTGCAGTGAGAATTAAGTATTTGATCTTCTACTAACCATTTAGAGTTCTGACTCCTACAGACCAGTTAGACGCTCCTAATCAACTCGTTACCAGCATTAAAGACGGCTGTCTTACTTAGTCACCTTTTTAAAGACTCTTGTCCACAGACTCAATTAATCAGTCAAACAAGAACAAGAGCAAGACCAAAAAGTTTTTAGACCTACACAAAACTGGAATGGGCTACAAGACGCTGGGTGAGAAGGAGACAATTGTTGGTGCAATAGTAAGAAAATGGAAGAAATACAAAATGACTGTCAATCAACATCGATCTGGGGCACCATACAAAATCTCACCTCATGAGTTATCCTTGATCATGAGAAAGGTGAGAGATCAGCCTAAAACTACACAGGGGGAACTTGTTAATGATCTCAAGGCAGCTGGGACCACAGTCACCAAGAAAACAATTGGTAACACATTACATCTTAAAGGTTTAAAATCCTGCGGTCCTCTGCTCAAGAAAGCACATGTGCAGGCCCATCTGAAGTCTGCCAATGAACACCTGGATGATTCTGTGAGTGATTGGGAGAAGGTGCTTTGGTTAGATGAGACAAAAATTGAGGTATTTGGCATAAACTCAATTCGAGGTGTTTGGAGGAAGAGAAATGCTGCCTACAACCCAAAGATCACCATCCCCATTTTCAAGTATAGGTGGAAACATTGTGTTTTGGGGTGTTTCTCTGCTAAGGGCACAGTACTACTTCACTGCATCAATGGGAGAATGGATGGAGCCATGTACCGCTAAATCCTGAGCGACAACCTCCTTCCCTCCACAAGGACATTAATTGGGTCATGACTGGGTCTTCCAGCAAGACAATGACCCAAACATACAGCAAGGCAACAAAGGGTGGCTCAAAAAGAAGCACATTAAGGATATGGAGTGGCCTAGCCAGTCTCCAGACTGAAGCTCCAAGTTGCCAAGCAACAGCCTCAAAATCTTAATGATTTAGAGAGGATCTGCAAAGAGGAGTGGACCAAAATTCCTCCTCACCCCATCATCAACTACAAAAAATGTCTGACTGCTGTGCTTGCCAAAAAGTGTTTTGCCACCAAGTATTAAGTTTTTCTAATAATAGATTTGCGCAGATAAAGACCTATAATAGAATAGTTCATAACCACAGTAATAATAGTAATGATTAAATGCTAGATAAGACCTAGAAGAAAGGAATATGTTTACTGAGAGTAATGCTTGAAGCTGTCAGCACTGAAAAAAGGCAATAAAAACAATAAGTAGATTGCACTATGCCCATAAGAAAATTGCACTTGGCCCAACTTGGTTATAGCACCTTGCTCAGCTGTGGGAAAAAAGTACATGTAAACTTTTAACCAGCCGGCATTGGTTAATAGCCCCCTAGAGGAGATGGTTTGGGGGATCTGCAATGAGAACCTGTAAGAAAGTTCAGTGAAACAAGATAATTGCACTTAGCCCAACTTAGTTTTTGCGCCTTGCTCGGATGTGAAAAAAAATGTATATATAAACAGTAAAACCAGCCAGCATTGGTTGATAGCCACCTGGAGGGGATGGTTTTAAGGGATCTGCAATGAAAGATAAACAATAGAGATGGAGGAACAATAGAGATAAAGCAAAAGCAGTGTACGAGAGTCTTATAAACAGTCCGTGTGCTGTTGATAGAGTCCTATGAGGAGAGTTCTCACTCCTTTGTGCTGTGGGACCCACGAGGTCCTAGATGAAAAATCCTGTAGAGTCACTGATAGAACATGCATGTACTTGCTGTATTAGAACATATAGCAGATGCCCAGGCCGGTGGCAGCACTTCTGATAGAAAGGTGATGCGGCGTGCTGTGGGCAGATTAACCAGGTTGGAAATCTGCTGTGTTCGTGCTGCTGTTACCTTGTGGTGGAGCTCCTGTGGAGGCGGTGCCGCTTCTTCCTTCTTAGAGGTGCAGGCGGTGAACGAAGGTGTCCGGCGGTGTGAAGTGGTTCCCGGCCGCCGGTGATGGTCACTGTCTCCTCGCGGTATGCGATGTTCAAGACAGGACCTGGAGTGACGTATTCGACCACGTGGGACCGCTCGGCATTTGCTGCTCATGGAGAGTACGGGTAGCAGAAAGAACCAATAAATTCTTATGGTTTCAAAAAGAACGTTTTCCTTCATCAGGCATTCCCTGATGAAGGAAAGTGTTCTTCCCAAAACGCGTAGGAATTGATATATATATATATATATATATATATATATATACAGTGGGAGAAATATATACATATATACAGTGGGTACGGAAAGTATTCATACCCCTTTAAATTTTTCACTCTTTATTTCATTTCTGCCATTTGGTAAATTCAAAAAAGTTCATTTTGTTTCTCAATAAATAAAAATTGAGATATTACATGGTCATAAGTATTCAGACACTTTGTTCAGTATTGAGTAGAAGCACCCTTTTGAGCTAGAATAGCCATGAGTCTTCTTGGGAACAATGCAACAAGTTTTTCACACCTGGATTTGGGGATCCTTTGCCATTCTTCATTGCAGATCATCTCCAGTTCTGTCAGCTTGGATGGTGAAGGTTGGTGTACAGCCATTTATAGGTCTCTCCAGAGATGCTCAATGGGATTTAGGTCAGGGCTCTGGCTGGGCCAGTCAAGAATGGTCACAGAGTTGTTGTGAAGCCACTCCTTTGTTATTTTAGCTGTGTGCTTAGGATCATTGTCTTATTGAAAAATGAACCTTTGGCCAAGTCTGAGGTCCAGAGCATTCTGGAAGAGGTTTTCAACCAGGATATCTCTGTACTTGGCCACATTCATGTTTCCTTCAATGACAACCAGTCATCCTGTCCCTGCAGCTAAAAAACACCCACATAGCATGATGCTGCCACCAACATGTTTCAGTGTTGGGATTGCATTGGGCAGGTAATGAGCAATGTCTGGTTTTCTCCACACATACTGCTTAGAATTATCAGCAAATAGGTCTCTCTTCATCTCATCAGACCAGAGAATCTTATTTCTCATAGTCTGGGAGGCCTTCATGTGTTTTTTAGCAAACGCTATACAGGCTTTCAAATGTCTTGCACTGAGGAGAGGCTTCCGTCAGGCCACTCTGCCATAAAGGCCTGACTGGTGGAGGGCTGCAGTGAAAGTTGACTTTGTTGAACTTTCTCCCATCTCCTTACTGCATTACTCGAGCTCAGCCACAGTGATCTTGGGGTTCTTCTTTACCTCTCTCACCAAGGCTCTTCTCTCATGATTGCTCAGTTTGGCTGGACGGCCATTTCTAGGACGACATCTGGTGGTCTCAAACATGTTCCATTAAGGATTATAGAGGCCACTGTGCTCTTAGGAACCTCGAGTACTGCAGAAATTCTGTTGTAACCTTGGCTAGATCTGTGCCTTTTCTCAATTCTGTATCTGAGCTCCTTGGCCAGTTCCTTTGACCTCATGATTCTCATTTGGTGTGATATGCACTGTGAGCTGTGAGGTCTTATATAGGCAGGTGTGTGCCTTTCCAAATCAAGTCCTATTAGTTTAATTAAACACAGCTGGACTCCAATGAAGGAATAGAACCATCTTGAGGAGGATCACAAGGAAATGGACAGCATGTGAATTAAATATGAGTGCCTGAGCAAAGGCTCTGAATACTTATGACCGTGTGATATCTCAGTTTTTCTTTTTTATTAAATTTGCAAAAATGTCTACATTTCTGGTTTTTTTCATACAAGACGTGGTGCACAGTGTACATTAATGAGAAAAAATGAACTTTTTTAAATTTACCAAATGGCTGCAATGAACAAAGAGTAAAAAAATGAAAGGGGCCTGAATGCTTTCTGTACCCACTGTGTATATATATATATATATATATATATATATATATATATATATATATATATACTGTATATATATCACACTATAGTAGAGATTTTGGCTCACTTTTCCATACAGATCCTCTCCAATTCTTTCAGGTTTCGGGGCTGTCTCTAGTCGACATTGAGTTTCAGCTCCCTCCAAAGCGTTTCCATTGGGTTCAAGTCTGGAGACTGGCTAGGCCAACTCAGGACCTGGAAATGCTTCTTACTTCTTAGCTACCCTCACTCTTTCTCTCTGCTGACATTCCCATCATCATCATGGGTGACTTCAACATCCCCACTGATACCCTTCAGTCAACAAGCTCCAAACTTCTGTCCCTTCATCTTTGGACTTACTCAGTGGTCCTCTGCAGCCACCCACACAGACCGACATACACTAGACCTGGTCTTCACCCGTCTCTGCTCTCTATCTAACTTCACCACCTCCCCTCTTCCTCTATCCGATCACTTTCTGCTCACTTTTTCATCCCTGTCCTCCTCACTGGTCACCCATGTCCAACAACATGCACACCCCCGCAGAAACCTTGCATACCTAGACACCCACACACTGTCTGACTCTACCCTACCACTATGCCAGCCTTACTCCACAACACAGACAGTGCCACTGCTTTCTACAATGTCACTCTTGCATCAGCTATTGACATGGTTGCCCCTCTTTTTCATGGCAGAGTGTGACGCATCAATAGACAACCCTGACACAATAACACCACAAAAAAGCTCTGGCAAGTGTCCAGGGTTGCAGAGCGGCACTGGAAGAAAACACATTTGCAAGACAACTTCACTGCATTCAAACAGGCAACATTCGCTTTTAAATATGCTCTCACCTCTGCTAAACAGGCCTACTTCACAACCCTGGTATTTTCCCTATCCTACAACCCCAAACAGTTATTCAAAACCTTTAACTCCCTCCTCTGCCCCCCCCCACTGCCCCCTCCAACCTCCCTCATCTTTGCTGAGGACTTTGCCGCACACTTTAAAAATAAGATCGACCAAACAAGGCAAGTCTTCATTGTTCAACCACCACAACCCCTTTGTATACCAGACCAATGCCCAACCCCCATAACCTCCCTATCCAACATCACTGAAGGGGGGATTACTTGTCTCCTCTCCAAATCGCACCTCACCACCTGTGGATTCCAGTACCACCTTTATGCTGATGACACTCAGATCTACCTTTCTGGCCCAGACATCACCTCTCTGCTGTCCAGAATCCTGGAGTGTCTATCAGCCATATTCCTTCTTCTCCTATTGCTTCCTCAAACTCAATGTGGACAAATCTGAACTCATCATCTTTCCTCCATCTCATAGATCTTCCTTACCTGACCTATATATCGCAATTAACGACATCACGCTTTCCCCCATAGCGGAAGTCCGCTGCCTCTGAGTAACCCTTGACTCTGCCCTGTCCTTCAAACTGCACATCCAAGCTCTTTCCACCTCCTGTCGCCTCCAGCTCAACAATATCCCCAGAATCCGTCCCTTCCTCAACCGTCAATCTACTAAAATGCTTGTGCATGCCCTGATCATCTCCTGCCTTGACTACTGCAACATCCTTTTCTGTGGCCTCCCTGCTAACACCCTTGCACCTCTCCAGTCCATCTTTAACTCTGCTGCCCGACTAATTCATTTCTCTCCTCGCTACTCCTCCACTTCCCCCCTCTGCAAATCTCTTCACTGACTCCTATTCCCTCAGAGTATCCAGTTCAAATTAATAATACTAACCTACAAAGTCATCCATAACCTGTCTCCTCCATATATCTCTGAACTAATCTCCCGATATCTTCCCTCACGTAATCTCTGGCCCTCCCAAGGCCTCCTTCTCTCCTCCACACTTATTCGCTTCTCACCTAATGGCCTCCAAGACTTCACCCGAATATCCCCCATCCTCTGGAATTCTTTGCCTCAACACGTCTGACTATCAACCTCAACTATGTTTCCAGGTTCAGTGGAGACAGCCTGCATAATTGTCCACAACTCTTGAGCTGTATAACTGCGATCTCCAAAGCATATTAGTTTAAACACTGCCTGATTGTGGTGAACCATGGCTGCGCAGCATGGAGGTGGGGAGATTATATCTGCACTACTGGAATGTGCCTCTTATTAAAAGAGAGGTTGAGTGCAAAGGTGGAAGCCCTATAGGAGGTGGAGGAGGCAAAAGCATTGGATGAAATGTTAGATACAGATGTTTGTCCTGCAAACATTTGGGAATCCAAGATGTGTTGAGCACAAAAAAGCCCGCCTGCCCCCACAGGCACCAGAGTTACCCAGTGCACAGTCAGCCAGTTGTAATGCTCCTGTCCGTGTTTGCTCATCTAGGTGTCAGTGGTGAAATGCACCCTGGCAGACTTAGATTTTTTCAGGGAACAAGTGATGTTGTCAGCAACATGCTAGTGCAAAGCTTTTTTAGAGAAGAAATGGCAACTGGGCAACTGGTACAGGGGTACTGCGATGGCCATCAACTTTCTGAATCCACCATGCTGAAATGCAGCATTTCCTTGGCCAACAGATTGGAGATGGTAGAGTTTAATATTTTAAAGTGAACAACAACTTTGGGACTGAGGGCTGGCTGCAGTGCTGAGAGAGAGCGGAGTATGGAGAACAGAACAAATTGCTGGACTGTGAGTGAGGTGCAGGCAGAGATCTTATGGTGGATTGAGAAAGATGTGTTTTATGTAGCACAAAAGCAGCAGTTATGTCTACTTCCATACCAGCTGACCGGCTTTCACACACCTCTATTTTGGTGGGTAAGCAATTGTTGTTTCTGCGGCCAAAGACCTGTGTGAGAAGACTGGGGTTGAATGGATGGCCGATGGTTGTCTAGGCCCGCTTGTCTGCATTTTAGTGCAGTGAAATTCCCACACTATGGCATGCTGATCACGCATGTGCCTGTACATGTATGTAGCCATATTATTGCAATTTTTGCCTTTACTGAGTTTTTTTTGCAAATCTGATTGATAACGTGTGTTGGGTCATCCTTTGTGGTCTCAAAAAATGCCCAGCCTAGGCAATTGTTGCCACCCCTGCAAACTGCACACTCGTGACCGGTGCTGGCCACAGCCAGAGTGGGAGCTAAGTATGCAGTGCTTGTCAGGGTTGCATCCCTTCGTGTCTGTGTGGGAAGCTGCAACATAACCTCCTCATCTTCTTCCTCTTCCACCTTCTCAGCTGCGTACCTCTGTGTTCACACCAAGTGGGATATACAAACTCATCATCATATTCTCTGTTCTCACACTCCTCACCATGAAAGTCACTCTCCTCCTCTTCCTTTATGCCCTGACACCACAGTACAGTCTACGTGCTCCTCTGGTATCTGAGTCTCATTAGAATAACCTCCACCCTTGATGGTAATGTCCGGGTCTGGATTCTTCTGGGACCCTACTTCATCTGGCCCAGGATCCAACATGAAAAAAATTGGGGCATCTGTGCATATATTTGCCTACTCTGAATTCTTTGATTCTTCAGAGCAGACCTCTGAGGCCCATGGAATAGAATGTATGAACAGCTCCTCAGAATGGCCCATCTGAGGTTCCCCACGGTCAGTTGAGCGGTTGGAAATTTTTGACATGGGGGAAACAAGGGTGATTGAGGTTGTAGTGTGTGTGATGTTAAGGTGGAGGAAGAGAAGGAGAGGCCACTTGATGTAGCCTTTGCCATACACTGTCACATATACTTTTTCTGAGCTTCATCTACAAGGTGTACCGCTGTGCAGATGCCAAAGAAAGGGAGTCGAGTAGCCTTGCTAGTAACAGATGTTGTCAGTGGTCTTTGGATAGAATAAGACGGTGTTTGTTCAGTTGAGCTTTCATTCACTTTAACATGCAACCCAAGTACATGTCAAACACCAAGCCCATTCCCCTTCCACCCCGACCTCACTTTTTCCCGCCCATGTTGTAAGTAGGCTTCCCCTCTTGTAACCTGGTGTTTCACAACCTTAGGCTCACAGCTGTCAGTCACCTGTCACTAAATGAACAATCACTATTTTTTTTCTTATACAGTGTGCCGGAACAACACTTTTATACCTAATGAATTTTAAGTGAAAATCTGGCCTTCTGATTTGTCACTGAATCACAGTTTTGTCACAAATGATTTGGAGTAACTAATTTTGCTTCGGAGCTGCATCCTAACATTAGGCCTAATGATTTTTAAGTGAAAATCTTGCCTTTTGATTTGCCACTGAAACATAGTTTTAGCACGATTTGGAGTAGCAAATGGGGCATTCAGACACTGATGCAAAGTTTTTGCACAATCTACTCCAATGCTGGAAGATTGATTTCACACAGGACAGCATCCTATCTATTTAACTTTCAAGTTCACTTTCAGCACAAGCACTAGAACAGGAGCGACCTCTCTGCACGGGGACACTGAGCAAATAGCACCAGTAAGATATACGTTATTTATATGGCCAGGGACATGTGACTTCGGCAGCCAATCAGAGAAGACCTTGTGTCATGATAATGTGGATGGTTTCTGCTTCATGATTGGTTGCCAGGATAAACACACATGAAGTTAAGGGAAAAAAATAATTTGTACGCCGCTCCTGTAACCTCTTCACAGGCTCCTCTAATCTCTCCACACCCCCCTCCCCTCATCAATCACGTCCCTCAGTCCCTCCCAGCTCATCATTGAGCACCACTATCCTAGCCAAAGTAATAACAAAAGCAATAGTCGAAATGTTAGGATTTTTCGCATTTTGCCAACTTTGAGTAAAAATGCTTGTGAAAGCGAACACGAATCCGAATGTGCTAGGTTGGCGAACGTTTTCCAAACACGTTCTCTCATCTCTAATCTTGGTCACGGTGGAGAGGTTGGAGTGTGATTGAGTATGTGGACACACTGGACATGAGTCTTTTATGCAGGTAACAAATTCAAACAGGTGCAATTAATTCAGGTAATGAGTGCAGAGTAGGACGGCTTCTTAAAGAAAAATTAACAGGTCGGTGAGAGCCAGAATTTTTCCTGGTTGGTAAGTGAGCAAATACTTATTTCATTCAAATAAAATGCAATTTAATTATTAATTAGTTTTAGATCCTGTATCTCGCATTTGTAATATATTCACAATAAAAATTAAAGACCTCTCAATTCTTTACAGGTGGGAAAACTTGCAAAATCAGCAGTGTATCAAACATTTATTTTCCCCACTGTATATATGTATGTATACATATATATTTATACATATATTTACATACATATAGTGACTTTGCCGAGAACTTTGAATGACTGATCATTTATTATACTGTACACAAAACTTTTTGACAAATGTCACCTTTGGTATACTTAAACTAGGGGAAGCATTAAATGTAAATACTTACAAAGTTTGCAACACAGAGTGACAAAATATCATCCAATAAATATAAATAAATATATATACTGTATATATGTATATATATATATATATATATATATATATATATATATATATATATATATTTATCTAATGCACAGTATTTATTCCATAATGTTTTTCTGTGTTGTAGTGACCTGACAAAGCTCTAAATAAAAACATACAGGGGAATGCTGTTGCTTGATTTTCAGTGTGTAGTACTGATGGATTAAGCTATAAAGTTCTGGAAATTATAAAGAGGTCTTCTGACCCCGAGTCAATCAAGTCATTCCGTGTAGGGGTGTATTGGCAATGTGTCCATTTGGAAAGGGAAACACTGATTCAAAAATAAATGAGAAATCTTGCTGACTATTGATCAAACTGTCAATTTCAATGACTGATCCATTTTATAGTAAAGGACAGATGTTTCTATGTACAAAACCAATCCGATTACTCCGTGTTATTTAATTACTGTACATTCCTGGAGCAAAATTCAGGTCTGGCAGAAAAAGGATGCTATGTCATTTTAACTGCTATGGTTCACTGCTGCAGATTTTGGCTTTTCATCAGTATTGAGTAGCCACAATATTATGGGCTTGAATAAGGTTTACAATTGTTTACATCTGCCTGTGACACCTCCATTGCTCTATAGCAGACATGGCTTGTTTTTGTTTTGCAACAACCATCAGCCGCCCCATCAACCGCATCTGCTGCTTCTTTCTCCTCCTCCTCTGTTACTGTGCCAAGTATTGTTACACAGGTCTCTGACCACAGAACCTCCAGTTCTTTACCCACTCCAGTCAAGTTGAGTGAGAGCCTGCCATCACATGTAATGGAACAGAAGCAGAAATGCCTGCTGTTTTTGACTGATCTTAGAGAACAAGCACACTACAGTTTTATCACAGGTCTTTAGCCGCAGAAACAACAATTGTTTACCTACCAAAATAGAGGTGAGTGAAAGCCGGTCAGCTGGTATGGAAGTAGACATAACTGCTGCTTTTGTGCTACATAAAACAACACATCTTTCTCAATTCACCATAACATCTCTGCCTGCACCTCACTCACAGTCCAACAGTTTGTTCAGTTCACTGAACTCCACCCTCTCTCAGCACTGCAGCCAGCCCTCGGTCTCACAGTTGTGGGCACGTAAAATTGTTTCCTCCTACATATGAGAAAGCTAAGATGTTGTATTCCACCACCTTCAATCTGTTGGCCACGGAAATTCTGCCTTTCCACCTGGTAGATACAGAGAGTTTCTGAAAGGTAATGACCGTCACAGTCTGCCAGTACCAGTTGCCCAGTCACCATTACTTCTCTAAGAAAACTGCCTGTGCTACACCAGCATGTCACAGACAACATTCCCCTTTCCTTAACTAAATCTATGTATGCCAGGGTGCATATCACCACAGACACTTGGATGAGTAAGCATGGCCAGAAAGCATTACATCTCACTGACTGAGCACTGGGTGACTCTGGTGGCTCTGGGAGCAAGCATGCTGAAGCAGGATTGAATAGCCTGCAGAAGGAAGTAGTGGTTTCAGACTGTTGTCACACAGGTGAGGGCCAAGGGATTGTGGATTACTGTGATCAAGGGCGGCTGGTGATTAGAGATGGGCGGACACCTGGATGTTCAGGTCCGGTGTGTTCAGCCAATCAGTAACAAAAAGTTCAGGTTCGGGTACCAGAACAGTACTCAGACACGAACCCGAACCCCATTCACTTGAATGGGGTGACTGAACATCCAGTGTGTGCCATACTGTCATGTGCATGACAGCATGGCAAACACTGCTTTCTGATCGGCGGTGATATCATCCCCACTGGTCAGAGAACTGCGGTTCCCATCAAAAGACAGCGTGAACACTCAGCTGTAATCAGAGGTTTAAAGTTTACCGCCAGTTACTGGTGTCAGCTGATAGGACTACAGCTCCCATCATCCGACACCTGCTGCCTCTAATAGTGAAAGCAGGAGCGGCGGATGGGAGTATTCATTAGCCGGCTCGTGCGCTGTAAATAAATAATTAAAAAAAGGCAAAACTCACAGCTGGGGACTGCAACCCTCTTAAAAAAGGCTGGTTATCAAGAATTGAGGGGTCTCCACACTGTGTTTTTTAATTATTTAAAAAAATAATTTAAAAAACGGTATGGGGTCCCCCCATTTATGACAACTAGCTTTGCTAAAGCAGACAGCTGTAGGCTGGTATTCTCAGGCTGGTAAGGGGCCATGCATATTAGCAGCCCACATCTGCCCATAAAAGGCACATCTATTAGATGTGCCTATTCTGGTGCTTTGCCCGGCTCTTCTCACTTGCCCTGTGGTGGTGGCAAGTGAGATTCATATTTGTGGAGTTCATGTCACCTTTGTATTGTCAGATGACATCAAGCCCACAACTTAAGGTACCTTCACACGAAACGACTTTGTAATGATATCGCTAGCGATCCGTGACGTTGCAGCGTGCTGGATAGCGATATCGTTTAGTTTGACACGCAGCAGCGATCAGGATCCTGCTGTGATGTCGCTGGTCGCTGAATAAAGTTCAGAACTTTATTTGGTCGTCCGATCGCCGTGTATCGTTGTGTTTGACAGCAAAAGCAACGATACCAGCGATATTTTACACTGGTAACCAGGGTAAACATCGGGTTACTAAGCGCAGGGCCGCGCTTAGTAACCCGATGTTTACCCTGGTTACCAGCGTAAAATGTAAAAAAAACAAACAGTACATACTTACATGCGTCCCCCGGCGTCCGCTTCCCACACTGACTGAGCGCCGCAAAGTGAAAGTGAAAGCACAGCACAGCGGTGACGTCACCGCTGTGCCCTGCTACTGCCGGCGCTCAGTCAGTGCAGGAAGCGGACGCCGGGGGACGCATGTAAGTATGTACTGTTTGTTTTTTTTTACATTTTATGCTGGTAACCAGGGTAAACATCGGGTTACTAAGCGCGGCCCTGCGCTTAGCAACCCGATGTTTACCCTGGTTACCCGGGGACCTCAGCATCGTTGGTCGCTGGAGAGCGGTCTGTGTGACAGCTCTCCAGTGATCAAACAGCGACGCTGCAGCGATCAGCATCGTTGTCGCTATCGCTGCAGCGTCGCTTCATGTGAAGGTACCTTTAGTAATAGAGAGATGTCTATAAGACACCTCTCCATTACTAATCCTATAGTGGTATGGTAAATAAACACACAGCAAGAATAAAGTCCTTTATTAGAAACAAAACAAAACAAAACACACTTTTACTTTTTTATTTAAAAATAAACACAGTTATACTCACCAAATGCTTATTCCACCAAAGTCCTCTTTTTCCCATAATAAAACTAAAATATAAAAACAACAATATCCATCATCTATCTTTCGTTCTGTCCCACGCAGCAATCCATTTCTGGAGGAAAAACATTTTTTAACCTGGATGGTGCCAAGATGCAACCGTCCAGACTGAAAACCACTGGTGACTGAACTGCTACGAACGCAGTGTCAGTGAATGGCAGTGATGTCATCGAGGTGATGCTGTGTTCCCAGTCGGGCTGAACTGCCGTGATGCCGGTGAGATCCCCGCTAGCATCCATGATGATTTCACTTCTGATCAGAAGAGGTGATTGCCATGCTGTCATGCACATGCAGCGTGACAAACACCCGGTGTTCAGGCACCCGAACCCAAACAGTAAAACGGACTTACTGGAGAAGCTCGTGTTTGGTGTCCATGCCGAACAGTAGGTTTTCGGTACAGACACCAAACTTTATTGTTCAGGTTCACCCATCTCTATTGGTGATACCAGTCAAACTGTTAGTGAAGATGCAAGAGCCGAGGAACAAATGGAGGAGGAAGAGATGATGGGTGAGCAACTGTGAGTAGATGAAGAGTATAACCATCACCTCTCTTTTTTCGTGGTTTGAAGGGACGGAGGAAACAAACATCAGTGTTACCCAGCCACCAATACAAAATAGGCTTGGACCTTATGGAAAAGCCCGACTTATGAGTGCCTTCTTTCTGCATCTGCAACATGATACCCATTTAGATATGATTCGAAATAGTGCTGACTACGGTATTGCCACTCTATTAGATCCATGTTATAAAACAAAATTTTGTCATATGCTTCCCATTCTGGAAAGAGATTCACAATTGCTGGAGTGTCGAAACACACTTTTGTGCAACCTTAAAAGAGGTTTCCCCCAAGACAGCAGTGAGGCACTCAATGTACATTGTGCATCACAGCTCCAGACTTCCAACCTCCAGTATGTCAATTAGTTAATGCCAAAACATTAGCAGCAGTAGTGTAAGTGGCAGATGCAATTTCTGTGAGTCCTTTGACACATTTTTTAGACCAGCTTGTGCACCAGCACAACAGAGTGCAAGTCTGACATTTGGTGAACGACTGGAGAGGATGGTGCAGGAGTATCTAGAACTCAATATCGAATACCACCAGGAAGAGTTTGGACCCTTTCACATTTTTGTCTTAAAAAATGGATGAGTAGCCTGAGCTCACATGTCACACCTTGGAGATTTTATCATGATGACAGCCAGCGTTCTTTCAGAATGTGTCTTCAGCACTGCTAGTGATGTACTGATGCATAAGCTCAACCGGCTGTCCCCAGAAAGTGTCGACCACGTAACTTTCATCAAGAAGTCCTAAATGTCCAAGGACTTTTGCACCCCATCGCAGACTGCACAGACTAGGAGTAGTTTGTAGTGTGCTGCATTGATCTCACGAAATTACAGTCTGTGATATCTGTAGTGGGGCTTCTGTACATGCTGTTGCTGCAGCAGATGTTAACACTACTTTGTGGAAATGTAAGCAGTAGTGATGGGCAAGCACTAATATGCTCGGGTGCTCATTGCTCGGGTCGAGCAAATTGGAATACTCGGGTACTCGGCCAGAACAATGAGCCCAATGTAAGTCTATGGGAGACACCAGTATTTTTACTGCGATCCCCCGGGAGTCCTTTTAAGGTCTAAAAACATCTGAAAATGCAGGTTAATGACTTGCCTGTAAGGCCAAATATTTAACCCCAGACCAAGAATTTCCTCTCCCACTTAGGCTTAGTTCAGACGCTGCATTTTTGAAGTGTTTTCAACTTTAACATTGCTTTCAACCACTACAAATGCATTCACTGTGAAATGTCATTGTAACATTTAACAACCCTAGCTGGCCATGTGGTGTGTGACACATAAGCAGACCCATCTTGTTTCATTTACGAAGGAGGGACTCTTAAAGTCACAGAGCCTATTTTTACTGGTGCATCAGGCGGCATTAATCTTCTTAAAGGGCCATTATGAAACAGTGGGTCTCCTAAGCTATTGTAGCCTATGCTGTGAGTGGATGGGCTGCCAACAATTACGATGCACCACAATACCCCTGTCATAAGATGTCCAGGGGGACTCCTGAAAAAGTATTGCATTGAATTCAAGGCCTGCCCTGCTAGCAATTCATATGCACCCCAATAAGCTTTTGAACCCACATACTGGATGGGCCCAGGAAAATCCACTTCACAATATGCATTTTGTGCTCCATACTCCTTTGTTTTATACATTGGCGGCAAGGCCAGCCCTGTTGCATAGTCAGTCATATGCACCCCATTAGGCCTTGGAACCCACATACTGGATGGGCCCAGGAAAATCCACTTCACAATATGCATTTTGTGCTACATACTGCTTTGTTTTATACATTGGCAGGAAGGCGAGCCCTGCTGCATAGTCATATGCACCCCATTGGGCCTTGGAACCCACATACTGGATGCGCCCATGAAAATCCACTTCACAATATGCATTGTGTGCTCCATACTCCTTTGTTTTATACATTGGCAGGAAGGCGAGCCCTGCTGCATAGTCAGTCATATGCACCCCATTAGGCCTTGGAACCCACATACTGGATGCGCCCTTGATAATCCACTTCACAATATGCATTTTGTACTCCCTTACTCCTTGGTTTTACACATTGCCAGCAAGGCCTGCCCTGCTGCATAGTCAGTCATATGCACCCCTTTAGACCTTGGAACCACATAGTGGATGGGCCCAGGAAAATCCACTTCACAATATACATTTTGTGCTCCATCCTCCTTTGTTTTATACATTGCCAGCAAGGCCTGCCCTGCTGCATAGTCAGTCATATGCACCCCATTAGGCTCCCACATACTGGATGTGCCCATGAAAATCCACTATACAATATGCATTTTGTACTTCCGAACACCTTGGGTTTACACATTGGCGGCAAGGCCAGCCCTGGGGCTTGGTCAGTCATATGCATCCCATTAGGCCTTGGAACCCACATACTGGATGGGCCCAGGAAAATCCACTTCACAATATGCATTTTGTACTCCCGTACTCCTTTGTTTTACACATTGGCAGGAAGGCCAGCCCTGCTGCATAATCAATCATATGCACCCCATTAGGCCTTGGAACCCTTGGAACTTGGTGTTTTCCCCTCATACTTCAAAAATGTCTCAATCACACCCATCCTCAAAAAGCCCTCTCTTGACCCATCATCGTTATCTAGCTTTCGCCCCATATCAATTCTCCCCTATGCCTCAAAACAAATGGAATAACACGTCCTTTCTGAACTGTCCTCCCACCTTTTCTCCTACTCCCTCTGTGACTGTTTACAATCTGGCTTCTAACCGTATCACTCCACTGAAACTGCCCTGACTGAAGTCACTAATGAACTGCTAAAGCCAAATAACACTACTTTGTCCTCGTCCTCGTGGACCTGTCCTCTGCCTTTGACTCAGTGGACCATTCCCTATTAGTACAGACATTCTTATCTCTTGGCATCACAGACTTGGTCCTATCTTGGATCTCGTCATACCTAACAGACCAGACATTCAGCGTTTCCCACTCACACCCCGCCTCCTCACCTTGCCCCCTATCTGTCGGAGTCCTGCAATGTTCAGTCCTAGGGCCTCTTCTTTTCACTATTTACACTTTCGGCCTGACACAGCTCATAAAATCTCATAGCTTGCAGTATCACCTCTATCCTGATAACACACAAATCTACCTCTCTGGACCCGATATCACCTCCCTACTAACAAGAATCCCACAATGTCTGTCCGCTATTTCATCTTTCTTCTCTGCTAGACTTCTAAAACTTAATATGGACAAAACAGAATTCATCATTCTTCCCCATCTCACTCTACCGCCATCTCACTCTACCCAGTCCCACAAGCTTGCTGCCTTGGGGTATTCCTTGACACTGATCTCTCCTTCAAGCCACATATCAAAGCACTTTCCACTTCCTGCCAACTTCAACTCAAAAATATTTCCTGGATCCGTACATTCCTCAACCAAGAATCTGCAAAAACCCTAGTCCATGCCCTCGTCATCTCATGCCTTAACTACTGCAACCTCTTGTTCTGTGGCCTCCCATCTAACACTCTTGCACCCCTCCAATCTATTCTAAACTCTGCTGCCCAACTAATCCACTTATCCCCCCACTATTACCTGGCCTCTCCCCTCTGTCAATCCCTTCAGTGGCTCCCCATTTCCCAGAGACTCCAGTTCAAAACCCTAACCATGACATACAAAGCCATCCACAACCTGTCTCCTCCATACATCTGTGACCTAGTCTCCCATTATTTACCTGCATGGAAACGCTGATTCTCACAAGATCTCCTCCCACAATCGCATACAATATTTCTCCTGCTCATCCCCCCGTACTCTGGAATTCTCTACCCCAACATATCAGACTCTCGCCTACCATAGAAACCTTCAAAAGGAACCTGGAGACCTACCTCTTATGATAAGTCTACATCCTGCAGTAACCACCAATCCACCAAACCGCTGCAGGACCTGCTCTACCCTCACCTATTGTATCCTCACCAATCCCCTGTAGATTGTGAGCCGATACGGACAGGGATCTCTCTTCTCCTGTACACGTCATGTCTTTTACTTTTTAAAATTACTGTACTCGTTATTATTATGTATACCCCTTTTTCACATGTAAAGCACCATGGAATAAATGGCACTATAATAATTAATAATAATAACACTGGGGAACAATTTGAAAAAATATTTCTGTTGAGTTAGGTTTTTGAGCTGATTTATACTAAAATTGGCATGCTGATTCCAAAAATGTAGTCAGTTTTTTTCTAGCACGTCAAGTTTTTCCTCCACAACTTACCTGCCAGAGAAGCACAATTGCACTGATCTCTGTAATAAGACTTGTTATCTGAATACAATTCGACTCATATAGAGCTACGTGGCAACTTGTAAGAGTAGTCACAACTGAGACAGTGTGGTGAGAGGTGTGAGGTTATGGAAGACCGTTACCAGGGTAGATGGGATGTACATATGATGGCTGACTATTGCTGGAGCATCAAACGTGATTGTCCTCAAGTTAAACACTCCAGAAAAAGCTATAAATGTACATTTTTACCTTAAATACTTGCATATATATATTTATATCCTTTGTAAAAAAACATGATAGTGTTAAAAAACATATTTGTCATGCCTATTTCTTATATATTTCATTTTTTGTCCATATTTGTACTATTTAAAAAAAAAACAAAAACACTTTTTAGGTACAGTAGTTTACATAATTTTGAGAAGACAAAAATCCTATAGTTCAAAAACTTGACGTGATAGAGAAAAACTGAGATCATTTCTGGATTCAGCATCCAAAAATTAATTAAGAACAGTTGTCTGACCTAACTCTTAAAAAATTGTGTTCCCCAGTGTAATGGGCGCTATTGTCATGAAATTTCACTAGACATCAGTAACAACCCATCCAATCCACATAGGCAAATAAATCAAACCATAGTTGCCCATAAATTAAGGTATGTGTAATAATTAGAAATGACACGGGGAAAAAGTATTGAACACATGAAGAAAGAGAGGTGCAGAAAGCCATGGAAAGTCATGACACCAGCTGAAATCTCATTACCAAGGCACCACACAATAAACACTTCATAATGGGTTAAAACAATGAACTGTCTCAAGACCTTTGCAGAATTATTGTTGCCAAACATTCTATTGGCAAAGGTTGCAGACGAATTTCTAAGCTACTTAATGTTCCAGTGAGCTCTGCTGGGGCCATAATTCGGAAGTGGCGAGAGCATCATTTCACCATCAACTGACCATGACCATGTCAGAGAGACATTTCACCTGCTGTATATATGCATATCACATTACAAAAAATTATAAGTACGCTAACTGTTAAAGTGGTGATCTAGTGTTCTGATAAAACTCTACATGACTGCCTGCTCTCAATGGCAATAGAAGTGAATGCTGACAGTGTGTTCACCACACACATTCATGATTCAGATGTCTCCAGTCACACAAATACTTTTTAGTTAGAATCTTGACAACACACTCAGTATTCAGAAGTCTTTAGTCACATTGAGTGACTTCAGACTTTTATCAGAAGAGTGGACAACCCCTTTAAGGACGTTAGCTAATTTACCATTATGCACTAGATAGTGGAAGATCTAAATATTCACAGAGAGCATGTAAAGGACTCAGCTTCATGTTCTCCACCCAGCATTTTAATTTCACACTGCAGGCCTGCATTTATGGAGGGAGGAGCTTTTCCTGGAATAAGTCTGACCACCCACCAGTCCAGGGCTGTGCACAACTCACTGCTGTTCAAGATTGCATGGCTACTGCAGTATTACATATCTAACACAGATGCTCATTTGTTGACTGTTTCAGTGACGCCTATTGCAGGTAAAGTTTAATGCTGGCTCAACATATTTCTCGTCAGCATGAAACCTAAGTTGGAGGGTTAAATGGGAAGGCAATTTTATTCTACTGGATCTCAAATTTCATCAGAAAGCACTGGGTCTATTATTTGCACAATGTTTGCAGACTAACTTTGTGCATTAATGAATATAAAACATGAAATACAAATTGTGTAAGTGAGATCGTAAGCTAGAAACATTGTTAATAAAGAAGTGTCACAGCTGTGCACCTCTGATAATGGCCAGCAAAGGGTTAGAAAGCTCTGGCATGAATTTACTGTTGCTATTGGTCAGAAGAAGGTGAGATCTCTAGGAGCACTCTATTGGTTGGTGATTTTTAGAAGATCAATGACGGTGCAGTGTTGCATAGAGTTCGTGTCTAAATTTGCATTATGGACTGTGTTCGACCTGACTGCATTTATTCTACTAGATATGATTTTTTTTCAAAATGTGTGCCTAAACCTAACCACATCTCCTGTATCTCAATATGCCTGCTACTGACCCATACATGTTTGAAACTGAGTTCTACCCATACCTGCAACCTGACCACACAATGGGAATTCTGTGAATTGTGACCTGGAAAACTTGCTAATAATGTCCAAACCTTCTTTGAAAGTTAATTGTAAAGAATAATGTATTGCTTTGATCCCAGTCTACAGAAGAAGCTGTGCCAATTGAAAAAGCTCAGTTATTAATTTCCTAGCGCCATAGACTTGAATGGCGAAGTTAGATCCGCAAATTGGATGAGAATAGCACTTGCTGTGAGTGACAAGGATCTCGCTCTCAGATCCATGATAATACATCCATTTTACTCTATAACAGTGATTTTCAACCTTTTTTGAGCCGCGGCACACTTTTTATACTTAAAAAATCCCGGGGCACACCACCAACCAAAATGGCACAAAATGACACTAAAACAGTACATATTCTACATATAGTTAATAATATAGATTCTAAATGTATTTATACTCACTCAGTGTGAATATACAGCGTTTCCGCGCTGTATTTTCCGCACCATGTTCACAGCGGATTTGGTTTTCCATAGATTTACGTGGTACTGTAAACGTGATGGAAAACTGATACGAATCCGCAGCGACCAATCCGCTGCGGATCCGCAGCCAAATCCGCACCGTGTGCACATAGCCTAATTCTAACCCTAATTCCAACCCTAACCCTAATTGCAACCCTAATTCTAACCCTAATTCTAACCCTAACCCTAATTCTAACCCTAGCCCTAAGTGCAACCCTAGCCCTAAGTGCAACCCTAAGTGCAACCCTAGCCCTAAGTGCAACCCTAGCCCTAAGTGCAACCCTAGCCCTAAGTGCAACCCTAGCCCTAAGTGCAACCCTAAGTGCAACCCTAAGTGCAACCCTAAGTGCAACCCTAGCCCTAAGTGCAACCCTAGCCCTAAGTGCAACCCTAAGTGCAACCCTAGCCCTAAGTGCAACCCTAACCCTAAGTGCAACCCTAAGTGCAACCCTAAGTGCAACCCTAACCCTAACCCTACCCCTAACCCTACCCCTAACCCTAATGGAAAAACAAAAATAATTATATTTTCTGTATTTTATTATTGTCCCTACCTATGGGGGTGATAAAGGGGGGGGTTATTTACTATTTTTTTTTATTTTGATCGCTGTGATAGAACTTATCACAGCGACCAAAATGTATAGGAACGAATCTGCCGGCCGGCAGATTCGGCGGGCGCACTGCGCATGCGCCCGCCATTTTCCAAGATGGCGGCGCCCATGGAGAAGACGGCCGGACACCGGGAGGGACATCGGAGCTAGGTAAGTATGGGGGGTGGGATCGGAACACGGGGGGGATCGGAGGACCGGGGGAGCGGACAGGAGGACCGGGGGAGCGGACAGGAGGGAGGAGGGGAGCGGACAGGAGATCGGGGCAGAAAGGAGGGGGCACAATAGTTTGGGGAACTTTCCCCGCGGCACACCCGACCATGTGTCGCGGCACACTAGTTGAAAATCACTGCTCTATAAGACCGAATGCTGCCAAAGGGATAAAATGTTTTTACTTGGATAGCATTCAGATTTGTCACACGAATGTGTGAATGTTGCTTAAGGCTAAGTTCACACTATGCTAATGCATAGTGGCAAATACAGCCTTGAGTGTAGCTACAGTGTGTTTGTATGGCACAGCACTAGTCCTCCTCACCGCTTCTATGTTGCTACTGGAGTTATGACAATGATAATTGGGGAAGAGCATGCAGGTGCACTTGCGGTTTTGTTGGCTATACAAGCCCAAGAAGACTGCTACACAACTTCTACTTAGGCCTCTTTCACAAGTCAGTGTGTCCAGTAAGTGTGTTGACAGTTTTCACATGTACACAAGACACACAAGACACACACTTAGAACCATTAATGTGAATGGGTCTGTAAACATGTCAGTGTGTTTCCATGGGCAAAATATGCTGACATGTCCATTTTAACAGCTGCAAAACATCCCGCACACGTGCACACTGATGATACATGGATGACATCCATGTGCCATCAGTGTGACACGTACCAGCGCCTGGAAATCAGCAATACTTTTAGCCCTGTTCCCAGGCGCTGGCTGCTGAAGACAGCACTCATCATTCTCCCCTGCTCTGCCAGCGATCAGTGCGAGCAGTGTTGTGAATTCGGTTTGTGGGCTCCCCCGGTGGTCTGTTATGGTAGTGCCTCTTATGTGCCTTCCTCCATCTCTGATTACCTGTCGCCACCCTCTAGGGGAGTTTCCTATTTAAGGCTGCTTGGCTGTTAGTCATATGCCGGCCAACAATGTGCTAGTAGCATTCTGTTGCATTCACCTGCCTCAAGTTCCAGTTCAGCTAAGTTGAATTTTGTTTCTTGTTTTTGCTATTTTTGTCCAGCTATCTGCAATGTGATTCTTCAGTGCTGGAAGCTCTTGTGGACAGAAAATTACTACTCCAGTGGCATGAGTTGTCACTGGAGTTTAAAGTAATTTCTGGATGGTGTTTTTGAATAGTGATTTTTAGGTCGACCGTGAAGTAACACTTTCCTGTCCTTCTGCTATCTAGTAAGCGGACCTCACTGTGCTAAATCTGCTGTTCATCCTACGTATGTCATTTCCTCTGAACTCACCGTCAATATCTGTGGGGGCCTACTATCATCTTTTGGGGTTCCTCACTGGAGGTAAGGCAGGCCTGTATATTCCTCTTATAGGGGTAGTTAGATCTCCGGCTGGCGCGTGGTGTCTAGGGCATCGTAGGTACATCCCCCGGCTACTGTAAGTGTTGGGTCAGGTTCAGGTCACGGTCGACCTTAGTTTCCATCACCCGAGAGCTAGTCCGTTTTGTATTTTTATTCCCCTGGTCATTGGGGTAACCATAACAGTTTGGCCGGCCTGTAAAAAATCTATGTGTTAAAATATGCACTAAAGCAGGAAGGAGGAGAAAAGGTTTTTTTTTTTTTTTTGTGTTTGAAAGTGCACCTTAGTTTGATCATTTGTATTCCTTGCTTAAACTGCAGTCTTCAGCCTTTTTTTTTTTTTCTCCTCTCCTCTTAACCTCTGAATGCTTGGGTTACACCCATTTGAATATGGATCCACAGAGTTTAGTTGCAGGTTTGAATAACCTTGCGACAAAAGTACAGAACCTACAAGATTTTGTTATACGTGCTCCAATGTCTGAACCTAAGATTCCTCTGCCTGAATACTTTACCGGAGACAGATCCCGGTTTTTGAGTTTCAGAGAAAATTGCAAATTGTTTTTGTCTCTGAGATCTCACTCTGCTGGTGATCATACTCAACAAGTTAAAATTGTTATCTCTCTACTGCGCGGCGACCCACAAAGTTGGGCATTTGCATTATCGCCAGGGGATCCTGCGTTGTTAAATGTAGATGCGTTTTTTCAGGCTTTGGGGTTGCTTTATGAAGAGCCTAATTTGGAGATTTTGGCTGAGAAAGCCTTGATAGCTCTTTCCCAAGGGCAAGATGAAGCTGAGATATACTGCCAGAAATTCCGTAAATGGTCGGTGCTTACTAGATGGAATGAGTGCGCTTTAGCAGCTAATTTCAGAGAAGGTCTCTCTGATGCCGTGAAGGATGTCATGGTGGGGTTCCCTGTGCCTACAGGTCTGAATGATGCCATGAAATTGGCTATCCAGATTGATCGGCGTTTGCGGGAGCGCAAATCTGTGCACCATATGGCGGGGTCTTCTGAGGAAGAATCTGTGCACCATATGGCGGTATCTTCTGAGCAAAAACCTGTGCACCATATGGCGGTGTCTTCTGAGCAAAGACCTGTGCACCATTTGGCGGTGACCTCTGAAAAGGCATTAGAGCATATGCAATGCGATCGTGTTTTGTCTAGAGGCGAACGTCAAAATTACAGGCGCAAAAATGGATTGTGCTTCTACTGTGGTGATCCAGCTCATGTTATATCAGCATGCTCTAAACGTATAAATAAGGTTGATAAAAAGGTTGATAAATCTTTTTCTACAGGTACCTTGCAGTCAAAATTTCTTTTGTCCGTGACATTGATTTGTACCTTATCATCTGTTACTGTGAATGCTTATGTGGATTCTGGCGCCGCTCTGAGTCTCATGGATTGGTCCTTTGCCAAGCGTTGTGGGTTTGATTTGGAGCCGTTGGAAGTTTCTATTCCCCTGAAGGGTATTGATTCTACACCTTTGGCTAGCAATAAACCACAATATTGGACACAAGTGACTATGCGTCTTACCCCAGACCATCAGGAGATTATTCGTTTCCTTGTATTATATAACCTACATGATGTCTTAGTGCTTGGATTACCATGGTTACAGATTCATAATCCCGTCTTGGACTGGAAATCTATGTCTGTGTTGAGCTGGGGATGTCGGGGTATTCATGGGGATGCACCTTTGGTTCCTATTTCTTCATCTACTCCCTCTGAGATCCCAGCATTTCTGTCAGATTTTTATGATGTCTTTCAAGAGCCTAAAGTTGATTCTCTCCCTCCTCACAGAGAGTGTGACTGCGCTATTGAATTGATCCCCGGTAGTAAGTTTCCTAAGGGTCGCTTGTTTAATTTGTCTGTGCCCGAACATACTGCTATGCGGGAGTATATCAGAGAATCCTTGGAAAAGGGTCATATTCGCCCCTCGTTGTCTCCACTAGGGGCAGGATTTTTCTTTGTAGGTAAAAAGGATGGTTCATTGAGACCTTGTATCGACTATCGACTTTTGAATAAGATTACAGTTAAATACCAGTACCCGTTACCTTTACTGACTGATCTGTTTGCTCGTATAAAGGGGGCTAAGTGGTTCACTAAGATCGATCTACGTGGTGCGTATAATTTGGTGCGGATTAAGCAGGGGGATGAGTGGAAGACCGCATTTAATACGCCTGAAGGCCATTTTGAGTATTTGGTAATGCCTTTCGGTCTCGCAAATGCCCCTTCCGTTTTTCAGTCCTTTATGCACGATATTTTCCGTGAATATCTGGATAAGTTTATGATTGTGTATTTGGATGATATTCTTGTTTTTTCGGAGGACTGGGAATCTCACGTTCAACAGGTCAGGAGAGTTTTTCAGGTTTTGCGAGCTAATTCTCTTTTTGTAAAGGGCTCAAAGTGTAGTTTTGGAGTTCAGAGAATTTCCTTTTTGGGATATATTTTTTCCCCTTCATCTATGGAGATGGACCCTGTCAAGGTCCAGGCCATTTGTGATTGGATGCAACCTACTTCTTTGAAGAGTCTGCAAAAGTTCTTGGGTTTTGCTAATTTCTATCGCCGATTTATAGCGGGTTTTTCTGCCATTGCTAAACCTTTGACTGATTTGACCAAAAAGGGTGCTGATGTTGCTAATTGGTCCTCTGCGGCTGTGGAGGCCTTTCAAGAGCTTAAGCGCCGCTTTTCTTCCGCTCCTGTGTTGCGCCAACCTGATGTGTTACTTCCGTTCCAGGTTGAGGTGGATGCTTCGGAGATCGGAGCAGGTGCAGTTTTGTCGCAGAAAGATCCTGACTGCTCAGTAATGAGACCATGTGCGTTTTTCTCCCGAAAGTTTTCGCCCGCTGAGCGAAATTATGATGTGGGAAATCGGGAACTTCTGGCCATGAAGTGGGCGTTTGAGGAGTGGCGTCATTGGCTTGAGGGTGCTAGACACCAGGTGGTGGTCCTCACTGACCACAAGAATCTAATTTATCTTGAGTCGGCCAGGCGTCTGAATCCTAGACAGGCGCGCTGGTCGTTGTTTTTCTCCCGATTTAACTTTGTGGTGTCATATCTGCCTGGGTCCAAGAATGTGAAGGCGGATGCCCTCTCTAGGAGTTTTGAGCCTGACTCGCCTGGTGATTCCGAACCTACCGGCATCCTGAAGGATGGGGTGATATTGTCAGCTGTCTCCCCAGACCTGCGGCGTTCTTTGCAGGAGTTTCAGGTGGATAGGCCTGATCGCTGTCCGCCTGGTAGACTGTTTGTCCCTGATGATTGGACCAGTAGAGTTATCTCGGAGGTTCATTCTTCCGCGTTGACAGGTCATCCTGGAATTTTTGGCACCAGGGATTTGGTGTCTAGGTCCTTCTGGTGGCCTTCTTTGTCTCGAGATGTGCGCATGTTTGTGCAGTCTTGTGATGTTTGTGCTCGGGCCAAGCCCTGCTGTTCTAGGGCCAGTGGGTTGTTGTTGCCCTTGCCTATTCCTAAGAGGCCTTGGACGCACATCTCTATGGACTTTATTTCTGACCTTCCGGTTTCTCGTAGGATGTCTGTCATCTGGGTGATTTGTGACCGTTTTTCCAAGATGGTTCATTTGGTACCTTTACCCAAATTGCCCTCCTCCTCTGAGTTGGTTCCTCTATTTTTTCAGAATGTGGTGCGTTTGCATGGTATTCCTGAGAATATAGTGTCTGACAGGGGTACTCAGTTTGTGTCTAGATTTTGGCGGACGTTCTGTGCCAGGATGGGTATCGATTTGTCTTTTTCGTCTGCATTCCATCCTCAGACTAATGGCCAGACTGAGCGTACTAATCAGACCTTGGAGACTTACTTGAGGTGTTTTGTGTCCGCTGATCAGGATGATTGGCTTGACTTTTTGCCATTGGCAGAGTTTGCCCTTAACAATCGGGCCAGTTCTGCCACTTTGGTTTCTCCATTTTTTTGTAATTCAGGGTTTCACCCTCGGTTTTCGTCCGGTCAATTGGAGTCTTCGGATTGTCCTGGAGTGGATGCTGTGGTTGATAGGATGCATCGGATTTGGGGACAGGTTGTGGACAATCTGAAGTTGTCCCAGGAGAAGACTCAACAGTTCACTAATCGTCATCGGCGTATTGGTCCTCGTCTTTGTGTTGGGGACCTGGTGTGGCTGTCTTCTCGATTTGTTCCTATGAAGGTCTCGTCTCCTAAGTTTAAGCCTCGGTTTATCGGCCCTTATAGGATTCTGGAGGTTCTTAATCCTGTGTCCTTTCGTTTGGACCTCCCAGCATCTTTTAATATCCATAATGTTTTCCATCGGTCATTATTGCGGAGGTATGAGGTACCGGTTGTTCCTTCTGCTGATCCACCTGCTCCTGTGTTGGTTGAGGGTGAATTGGAGTATGTGGTGGAAAAGATCTTGGACTCCCGTGTTTCCAGACGGAAACTTCAGTATCTGGTTAAGTGGAAAGGTTATGGCCAGGAGGATAATTCTTGGGTGACAGCATCCGATGTTCATGCTCCTGATTTGGTTCGTGCATTTCATAGTGCTCATCCAGATCGCCCTGGTGGTTCTGGTGAGGGTTCGGTGCCCCCTCCTTAAGGGGGGGGTACTGTTGTGAATTCGGTTTGTGGGCTCCCCCGGTGGTCTGTTATGGTAGTGCCTCTTATGTGCCTTCCTCCATCTCTGATTACCTGTCGCCACCCTCTAGGGGAGTTTCCTATTTAAGGCTGCTTGGCTGTTAGTCATATGCCGGCCAACAATGTGCTAGTAGCATTCTGTTGCATTCACCTGCCTCAAGTTCCAGTTCAGCTAAGTTGAATTTTGTTTCTTGTTTTTGCTATTTTTGTCCAGCTATCTGCAATGTGATTCTTCAGTGCTGGAAGCTCTTGTGGACAGAAAATTACTACTCCAGTGGCATGAGTTGTCACTGGAGTTTAAAGTAATTTCTGGATGGTGTTTTTGAATAGTGATTTTTAGGTCGACCGTGAAGTAACACTTTCCTGTCCTTCTGCTATCTAGTAAGCGGACCTCACTGTGCTAAATCTGCTGTTCATCCTACGTATGTCATTTCCTCTGAACTCACCGTCAATATCTGTGGGGGCCTACTATCATCTTTTGGGGTTCCTCACTGGAGGTAAGGCAGGCCTGTATATTCCTCTTATAGGGGTAGTTAGATCTCCGGCTGGCGCGTGGTGTCTAGGGCATCGTAGGTACATCCCCCGGCTACTGTAAGTGTTGGGTCAGGTTCAGGTCACGGTCGACCTTAGTTTCCATCACCCGAGAGCTAGTCCGTTTTGTATTTTTATTCCCCTGGTCATTGGGGTAACCATAACAGAGCAGGGGAGAATGTTCAGAGTTGTATTCAACTGATAGCATCGAGAGCAGACAGCTGATGATGGGACGAATACTCCCATCAGCCTACACCTGCTGCGACTAATAGCAGTGAGAGTAGGCAGCGACTGTTGGGAGTATTCACTAGCCGCCGCCTGTGCTATAAATAAATAAACCAGCATGGATTCCCCTGTATTTTTTATAATAAGGAAGGCAAAACTGACAGCTGCAGGCTGCAACCCTCAGTTGTCAGCTTCATCAAGGCTGGTTATCATGAATAGAGGGGTCCCCATGCACATTTTTAAACGTATTTAAATAAATAATTTAAAAAAACTGCATGGGGTCCCCCCATTTTTGACAGAATGACGGACAGGTGAGGGATATGGTTGCTTTTTTTCTGTTTTTTTTTATCACAGGAGACGAGGGCTTCAATGGATTGGGCATTAGGTGAGTATAACTGTGTTTGTTATTTGCAAATAAAAATGGAAAACTGCGTTTTGCTCTTCTTATATCAAATGAAAGACATTATACTTGCTGTATGTTTCCTTATCATACAACTAAAGGATTAGTAATGGAGAGGTGTCTTATGGACGCTTCTCCATTGCTAATTTGTGGGCTTAATGTCACCAGACAATACAAAGGTGACATCAACCACACAAATATTACCCCACTTTCCACCATCAAAGGGCAAGTGGGAAGAGCTGGGCAAAGTGCCAGGATTGGCAAGTCTAATAGGTGTGCCTTTTCTGGTTGTTTGCAGGCTGCTAATTATAGACTGGGGGTCAATATTCATGGTCCCTTACCAGCCTGAGAATACCAGCCACCAGCTATCTGATTTAGTTTGGCTGGTAGTCAAAAATGAGAGATTGCAGCCCCCTGTTTTGCCTGGCTGGTTATCAAAAATACACGGTAACCCACACCGTTTTTGTTATTTAGTTATTTATAGCGCACGTGGCGCCTGTTACTCCCATCAGACACCACCTGCTCTTGCTGTTATCAGCTGAATACAGCTCTCAACATTGTCACCTGCTAGCTCTAATTGCAGAGCCGTAAGTAGAGAATGATGAGACATGTCTTCATCACCCAGCACCAAGGGAACAGCGTAAACAGTACCGCTGCTTACCAGGCACTGGTACGTGTGGTACTGATGTGGCACACAGGCGGCACATGGTTGCTACACGTATGCCATAAATATTGGACACATGGATACACAAACTCTGATATATCCGATACTGGCTTTTCCGCTACTAGAAATATCAAGATGTGTGAAAGAGGCCTTAAACAGTGCAGGAACTTTAAGCTTTCAAGCAGATGAGGAATCAAAGGTGAGCTGCACACCTGTATGTTAATGGATCCAATATCTCCACCAACAGTACATGTTTTCCATACATTTGCAAAAACAAAATGTTTGCTGAAACTTATCTTGAAAATGCAGAAAAGTTACTGAGGCAGATGACTTAGCTAAATTGCTTTAAAATTAAGTTTATGAAGCCACCAGAGCATCACCTGTAAGGGAAATCTGTTGTTATAATGCAGCAGTTCACTCTGGTACTTCAGCAGATGCACAATCTAAGTGCCAGACATTAATTAAACAAATGCTATGGTTATAATTGAATTGCTGTATTAATAAAGAAAGCTTTAGTCCTTTCCATTTCATGGTATTTCTGGGTTTGTAACTTAAATTAAAGACAAATTCTAAAACTACAAAATTCCCATAATCTAAAAATCTGATAAATATTAATAACACAGCCTGACAAAAAAAATTGTGTCTTGGTTTTTAGGCCTGTTTCTGTTTTCTGGGGGAACTGATTAAAAAATTGCATTAGGCTACTTTCACACTAGCGTCGTATTCGGCCCGTCGCAGTGCGTCGGGCCGACGTACCGACGCTAGCGTTGTATACGCCGCACAATGGGGGCAGCGGATGCATTTTTCCAGCGCATCCGCCGCCCAATTGTGAGGTGTGGGGAGGTGGGGGCAGAGTTCCGGCCGCGCATGCGCGGTCGGAAATGGCGGTCCGTCGGCAGCAAAAAACGTTACATGTGGCTGGTTTCACACTTGCGTTTTTATCTGCATGCGTTTTTAAAAAAACGCATGTGTGAAAAACGCATGTAAACGCGGTAAAACGCATGCGTTTTTTAGACGCATGCGTTTTTATAGAAAAACACAAGAAAACACAAGAAAACACAAGAAAAAACAAGAAAACCCTAACCCTAACCCTACCCCTAACCCTAACCCTAAACGTGACTGAAATACGTGGCACTGAAATACGTGCAACTGAAATACGTGGTACTTAAATACGTGGCACTTAAATACGTGGCACGTGGCACTTAAATGCGTGGCATGTGGCACTTAAATACGTGGCACGTGGCACTTAAATACGTGGCACGTGGCACTTAAATACGTGGCAAGTGGCACTTAAATACGTGGCACGTGGCACTTAAATATGTGGTACTTAAATACGTGGCACTTAAATACGTGGCACGTGGCACTTTAATACGTGGCACGTGGCACTTAAATATGTGGCACGTGGCACTTAAATACGTGGCACGTGGCATACGTGGCACTGAAATACGTGATACATGGCACTTAAATACGTGGCAATATGACTGTCAGAAAATGTTCATTAAACGGTTAGGGGTGAGGTTAGGGGTAGAGTTAGGGTTAGGGTTTGGATCCCTTTATCACCTTGATGGTGGTGGGTGGCTTTTCAGTGTGTTTTCTGTTTTTTTCTATAAAAACGCATGCGTTTTTAGCGCAAACAAACGCATGTGCTTAAAAACGCATGCGTTTACATAGGCAGCAATGCATTTTTTTGCCGCGAAAAAACGCATGCGTTTTTTCGCGGCAAAAAAACGCGCAAGAAAATACTGCAGGTAGCATTTTTGAAAATGAACGCATGCAGACAAAAAACGCATGCGTTTGAAAACACGACCAAACGCATGTGGAAAAAAACGCATGCGTTTTCAATGTTAAATATAGGAAAAAAACGCATGCGTTTTTTGTGCAAAAAACGCTGCAGACAAAAACGCAAGTGTGAAACCAGCCTAACATTTTTTGCAGCCGACGGTCCGCCACAACACGGCGCAACCATCGCACGACGGTTGCGACGTGTGGCAATGCGTCGCAAATGCGTCGCTAATGTTAGTCAATGGTGAAAAAACGCATCCTGCAAGCACTTTTGCAGGATGAGTTTTTTCGCCAAAACGACGCAATGCGACGTATTGCAAAAAACGCTAGTGTGAAAGTACCCTTAGATAGACACATCTGTGTTAGTTTCTTAAATACTGCTGATAGATCAATCACTCCACCGGGATGAAAAAAAAGTACAACCCTATCTCTTTATTCTTGAAAAATATAAACTACCAAGAACATCATTGGGTGATTTATGTATATCTGAAGATGGCTAATTTTCTTCTTGGCTATCAAAGTTTCTTTGCTTTTTATGCCTTTGGGATAGAAACGCCAAACATGAATATTGGAAAAGAAAAGATTGGCCACAGAAGGAATATATGATGGTTGGAGGACAAAATGCAATCAAAGAACCTTTGGCAGCACCACATAGAATCTTACTGCCACCATAAAGCTAAGCCTGATGAAACAATTCGTAAAGGTTTTGAAAAAAGTCTGTACATTACATAGATAGCACATAAGTTACCTGTACTTAACATGGAAAAATTGAAGGCAGAAATTTTTGATGGTCCACAGATCAGACAAAAATTATCCACAATTCATAGTATCAATAATTGAAATTGAATCATATTTCTGGTCTTCATTTGTTCTTGCTGTAAAAAAAAATTGTTGGCTACAAGAAGGCAGACAACTACATACAATTAGTTGGGGATATGTTCTTTCATTTTTAGAGACTTTCCTGTAATATGAGTGTTAACCCTTTCAAAACATATGACGTACATTTACATCCATGATTTTGATGTAGGTTCACATGCTGAGACTGCATCATTCCCGGGTGATTATAGCTGACTTATTAGCCATCATCTGCCTCTGACCAACGCAGGTGGTAAAGAGCTGTGCTTACTATGGTTGAGGGAAACAGATCGGACATTTTCAAAAATCGCCGACTTTCGGGAAAGTCGGGTTTCGTGAAACCCGACCCAATCCCAGCGTGGGATCAGCCATGCGGTCGGCGATCTTCGCGCCAAAGTTGCGTTTCGTATGACGCTTTAAGCGCCATTTCTCAGCCAATGAAGGTGGACGCAGAGTGTGGGCAGCGTGATGACATAGGACTCGGTCCCCACCATCTTAGAAAAGGGCATGACAGTAATTGGCTTGCTTTCTGTGGCGTCACAGGGGCTATAAAGGAATGTGCACGCTGACCGCCATCTTACTGCTGCCGATCTGAGCATAGGGAGAGGTTGCTGCTGCTTCGTCAGAAGCAGGGATACAGGGAGGAAAGATTAACCCCCAAACCGCTTGTGCTGTAGCGATTTCCACTGTCAACACCACCTTTTCTTTGCAGGGACAGTGGAGGCTAGATTTCTGTGCATCAGCTCTGTAGCTTATAAGGCTCCCTGATAGCTGCGTTGCTGTTTGTATGGCGCTGTGCAAACCAACTGCTTTTTTCAAAGCAAAAATCCTGTTGCTTCTTTCTGCACAGTTCTCTTGTTTCTTTGTCCACACTCTTGTGTGCAGCAGTCCTTTTTATTGCTGCCATACTTGTCCTTTGATCATTGTAGGGAGATTGAAATTCTACTACAGCCCTTGTATTTTTTGATATATCTTCCAGCCACTTTCTGCCACTCAAACTGTGTAGTGTAATACAGTGGGCCTGATTTTTCTGCTGTCTCCCACACATAAAAAGGGAGATTTATATTGCCACTGTGTGCACCTGCATCAGTCCTGTTTGTAGTATATCTGCCAGCCACTTTCTGCCACTCAAACTGTGTAGTGTAATACAGTGGGCCTGATTTTTTCCTGCATTCTCCCACACATAAAAAGGGAGATTGATGTTGCCACTGAGTGCATCTGCATCAGTCTTGTTTGTGGCATATCTGGCAGCCACTTTCTGCCACTCAAACTGTGTAGTGTAATACAGTGGGCCTGATTTTTTTCTGCTGTCTCCCACACATAAAAAGGGAGATTTATATTGCCACTGAGTGCATCTGCGTCAGTCCTGTTTGTGGCATATCTGCCAGCCACTTTCTGCCACTCAAACTGTGTAGTGTAATACAGTGGGCCTGATTTTTTTCTGCATTCTCCCACACATAAAAAGGGAGATTTATATTGCCACTGAGTGCATCTGTGTCAGTCCTGTTTGTGGCATATCTGGCAGCCACTTTCTGCCACTCAAACTGTGTAGTGTAATACAGTGGGCCTGATTTTTCTGCTGTCTCCCACACATAAAATGGAGATTTATATTGCCACTGAGTGCATCTGCGTCAGTCCTGTTTGTGGCATATCTGCCAGCCACTTTCTGCCACTCAAACTGTGTAGTGTAATACAGTGGGCCTGATTTTTCTGCTGTCTCCCACACATAAAAAGGGAGATTTATATTGCCACTAAGTGCATCTGCGTCAGTCCTGTTTGGCGTATATCTGCCAGTCACTTTCTGCCACTTATACTGTGTAGTGTAATACAGTGGGCCTGAATTTTGCAGCAGTCCCCCACACATATAGAAAGGGAGATTTAAATTCACAACAAGTTTACATACACCTTCTACCTTGTTTTACAGTACCATATAACGGTTGTTAGTTTGGTTACATTTTCCTAAGAATGAGGAAGTCTGGTGGAAGAGGTCGTGGCCGTGGGCGATCATTGACAGCTGGTAAAGATGGTGGTGGTGGTGCTGGTGGAGCATCTGGTGGTAGTGGGAAAAGCAAAATAGCACCTAAGGCTCGAGTTCTTGAGCCAGCGTCATCGTCTGGCTACACAAGGCCTCAAAGGCTCCCTTTTCTGGGAGTAGGAAAACCACTTTTAAAGCCGGAGCAGCAGGAAAAAGTTTTGGCTTTCCTTGCTGACTCAGCCTCTAGCTCTTTCGCCTCCTCTTCCGAAAGTTCCAAATTTAAAAGCAGCGAGTCGTCAGTGGATGCTCACGGCCAGGAATAAGTCGCTTCCTTGTGTCCTTCACCCAAAGCAAAAGTGAAGGATGCGGCAGGCGACACTACAGTTTACTCCATGGAGCTCTTTACACATACCATGCCAGGGTTAGAAAGGGAAATAGTTCACAGCCAATTACAAGATGAATCGGACATGGAGTGCACAGATCCACAGCCACAGCTAGATTATTATGCTGTTCCATTGACTCAGATCAAAACATTGCCCTCGCAGTGTACTCAGCTAGAATCTGACCCTGATGAGACTATGGTGCCCCATCCCGAACGCTATAGCACCTTACACAGTGACACAGAGGAAGGTGCACAGGACATTGAAGAGGAGGTGATAGATGACCCAGTTGTTGACCCCGATTGGCAGCCATTGGGGGAACAGGGTGCCGCTGACAGTAGCTCAGAAGCGGAGGAGGATGAGCCACAGCAGGCATTAACATCGCAAAAGCTTTCATCTGGCTGGCCCGCATCAGGCCCAAAACGTGTGTCAAAAGACACAACAGGTGTAGGACAGCGTTGCAATCCAGTGACAGTAGCACGGCGTGCAAAGCCTGAAAAGGTATTCCATAGTAGGAGGAGTGCAGTGTGGCAATTTTTTAACCAAGATCCGAATGATCACTCCAAAGTTATATGTAAGAAATGCTCCAAGACCTTTAGCAGAGGGAGGAATCTACAAAGTTTAAATACAATGTGCATGCGTAGACATCTAACCAGCAGGCACTTGAAAGCATGGACTAACTACCAAACTTCTGGTACCATTGATGCACCTGCTCAAACTGAAGTTAGTCAGCAACGCAACATTGCTTCCCTCACTGGAAGGCCACTGGTTATGACACCACCAGTAACAAATGTGGAGGTGTTGTCGTAAGGCCAAAGCAGTCAGGGAATCACAAGGTTCTTGGTTGGAAACACTGTAGGTAGGCCCACATCAAGAATACCATCACCAAGCCTCTCTCAATCTGCCATGTCCACCACCATATGCAGCTCTCCAGTCCAGTTCAGCCTACAAGAGACTCTCGATAGGAAAAGAAAGTACTCTTCCTCTCATCCGCATACACAGGGTTTGAACGGTTATATTGCTCGACTAATCTCATTAGAGATGATGCCCTACCGGTTGGTTGAAAGCGAAGCTTTCAAAGCACTGATGGCCTACGCAGTACCACGCTATGACCTACCCAGTCGACACTTCTTTGCGAGAAAAGCCATCCCAGCACTCCACCAACATGTCAAAGAACGCATTGTCCATGCACTGAGGCAATCGGTCAGTAGAAAGGCGCACCTCACAACTGATGCATGGACCAGTAGGCATGGCCAGGGACGTTACGTGTCCATCACGGCACACTGGGTTAATGTGGTGGATGCAGGGTCCACAGGGGACAGCCATAGTGGCACAGTTCTGCCTAGCCCATGGTCTAGGAAACAGTTGGCTGTAGGCGTTTTCACCTCCTCCTCCTCCAGAAGCAAAAGCTCGTCTACAGAGCTCAGTCGCACGAACACTCCATCCACAGCTGCCAGTGTTGCACCTGTCGTGTCCCGTTATGGAACAGCTAGTGGTAAGCGTCAGCAGGCTGTGCAGCAAATGAAGTGTTTGGGCGACAACAGACACACCGCGGAAGTACTGGCCGAGAACTTGCAGCAAGAAACTCAGTCATGGCTGGGCAGTGTACATCTTGAGGCAGGCAAGGTAGTCAGTGATAACTAGTGTTGAGCATTCCGATACCGCAAGTATCGGGTATCGGCCGATATTTGCTGTATCGGAATTCCGATACCGAGATCCGATATTTTTGTGGTATCGGGTATCGGTATCGAAACAACATTAATGTGTAAAATAAAGAATTAAAATAAAAAATATTGCTATACTCACCTCTCCGACGCAGCCTGGACCTCACCGAGGGAACCGGCAGCGTTGTTTGCTTAAAATTCGCGTGTTTCCTTCCTTACGTGAAGTCCCGGCTTGTGATTGGTCGCGTGCCGCCCATGTGGCCGCGACGCGACCAATCACAGCAAGCCGTGACGTAATTTCAGGTCCTTCAGGATTTTAAAATTACGTTCCGGCTTTGTGATTGGTCGCGTCGCGGTCACATGGGCGACGCGACCAATCACAAGCCGTGACGTCACGGGAGGCTGGACACGCGCGCATTTTAAAATGCGCGCTTGTCCTGCCTCCCATGACGTCACGGCTTGTGATTGGTCGCGTCGCCCATGTGGCCGCGACGCGACCAATCACAGCAAGCCGTGACGTAATTTTAGGTCCTTCAGGATTTTAAAATTACGTTCCGGCTTTGTGATTGGTCGCGTCGCCCATGTGACCGCGACGCGACCAATCACAAAGCCGGAACGTAATTTTAAAATCCTGAAGGACCTGAATTACGTCACGGCTTGCTGTGATTGGTCGCGTCGCGGCCACATGGGCGGCACGTGACCAATCACAAGCCGGGACTTCACGTAAGGAAGGAAACGCGCGAATTTTAAGCAAACAACGCTGCCGGTTCCCTCGGTAAGCTCCAGGCTGCGTCGGAGAGGTGAGTATAGCAATATTTTTTATTTTAATTCTTTCTTTTACACATTAATATGGATCCCAGGGCCTGAAGGAGAGTTTCCTCTCCTTCAGACCCTGGGAGCCATGAGGGATACCGTACAATACTTGAGTCCCATTGACTTGTATTGGTATCGGGTATCGGTATCGGATTGGATCCGATACTTTGCCGGTATCGGCTGATACTTTCCGATACCGATACTTTCAAGTATCGGACGGTATCGCTCAACACTAGTGATAACGGAAGAAATTTTATGGCTGCCATAGCACTTTCCAAAATGAAACACATACCTTGCCTGGCTCACACCTTGAACCTTGTGGTGCAGTGCTTCCTCAAGAATTACCCTGATTTACCAGCCCTGCTCCTGAAAGTGCGCAGACTTTGCACGCACATCCACCGGTCACCCGTCCACTCCAGCCGTATGCTTAACCATCAGCGATAGCTGAATCTTCCCCAGCACCGTCTAATAATAGACGTTGCAACAAGGTGGAACTTTACACTGCACATGCTTCAGAGGCTGTGCGAGCAGAGGCGTGCTGTCATGTATTTGTGGGAGGATACACATACACGGGCAGGCAGTTGGATGGCAGACATGGAGTTGTCTGGTGTGCAGTGGTCAAAGCTCCAAGACCTCTGTCATGTCCTTCAGTGTTTTGAGGAATGCACACGGCTGGTCAGTGCAGACAATGCCATCATATGCATGAGCATCCCAATAATGCGTCTGCTGATGCAAAGTTTGACGCACATCAAGGAGCAGGCATCTGCGACCGAGGAGGAGGGAAGCCTTGATGACAGTCAGCCATTGTCTGGTCAGGGAAGTCTCCGGAACGAGGTGGCAGATGAAGAGGAGGAGGAGGAGGATGATGGGGCTGAATATTTATGGGAGGAGGATGCTTCTCAGGGGGCAATAGAAACTGGTGGCATTGCAAGGTCAGGTACAGGGTTTTTGCGGGCCACAAGTGAGGTAGATTTTCAAGAAAGTGCTCCTCAACCCAGCACAAGCAGTAAATTGACACCTGGAACTTTGGCCCACATGGCAGAGTATGCCTTGCATATCCTAAAATGGGACACCCGCATTATCAAAATGATGACCGATGACTAGTGTTGAGCATTCCGATACCGCAAGTATCGGGTATCGGCCGATACTTGCGGTATCGGAATTCCGATACCGAGTTCCGATACTTTTGTGGTATCGGGAATCGGTATCGGATCCATATTAATTTGTAAAATAAAGAATTAAAATAAAAAATATTGATATACTCACCCCTCCGGAGGCCCCTGCACCTTACCGCTGTGAACCGGCAGCCTTCTTTGCTTAAAATAAGCGCGTTTAGGGCCTTCCATGACGTCACGGCTTCTGATTGGTCGCGTGCCGCTCATGTGACCGCCACGCGACCAATCACAAGCCGCGACGTCATTCTCAGGCCCTAAACTCCTCATTCTAGGAATTTAGGACCTGAGGGATGACGTCGCGGCTTGTGATTGGTCGCATGGCGGTCACATGAGCGGCACGCGACCAATCAGAAGCCGTGACGTCATGGAAGGCCCTAAAAGCGCTCATTTTAAGCAAAGAAGGCTGCTGGTTCACAGCGGTAAGGTGCAGAGGTGTTGTGAATTTGGATTCTGGGCTCCCCCGGTGGCTACTGGTGAAATTGAACTGGTGTCTTCATCTTCTCTGTTCACCTGTTCCCATCAAGATGTGGGAGTCGCTATATAACCTTGCTGCTCTGTTAGTTGCTTGCCGGTCATCAATGTTATCAGAAGCCTCTCTGTGCTTGTTCCTGCTCCTAGACAACTACTAGATAAGTTGGACTCTTGTCCATGTTTGTTTTTGCATTTTGTTCCAGTTCACAGCTGTAGTTTCGTTACTGTGTCTGGAAAGCTCTTGTGAACGGGAATTGCCACTCTGGTGTTATGAGTTAATGCCAGAGTTTTAAAGTAATTTCTGGATGGTGTTTTTTGATAGGGTTTTCAGCTGACCATGAAAGTGTCCTTTCTGTCTTCTGCTATGTAGTAAGTGGACCTCAAATTTGCTAAACCTATTTTCATACTACGTTTGTTATTTCATCTCAACTCACCGCCAATACATGTGGGGGGCCTCTGTCTCCTTTCGGGGTATTTCTCTAGAGGTGAGCTAGGACTAATATTTTCCTCTGCTAGCTTTATTTAGTCCTCCGGCTGGGCTGGGCATCTAGAATCAACGTAGGCATGCTACCCGGCCACTGCTAGTTGTGCGTTAGGTTTAGTTCATGGTCAGCTCAGTTCCCATCTTCCAAGAGCTAGTTCCTATATATGCTTATGCTATGTTCTCTTGCCATTGAGATCATGACACAGAGGCCTCCGGAGAGGTGAGTATATCAATATTTTTTATTTTAATTCTTTATTTTACACATTAATATGGATCCCAGGGTCTGAAGGAGAGTTTCCTCTCCTTCAGACCCTGGGAACCATCAGGATACCTTCTGATACTTGGTGTCCCATTGACTTGTATTGGTATCGGGTATCGGTATCGGCGATATCCGATACTTTTCGGGTATCGGCCGATACTATCCGATACCGATACTTTCAAGTATCGGACGGTATCGCTCAACAGTACCGATGACGATTACTGGTTGGCCTGCCTCCTGGATCCATGATACAAAGGCAAATTACAAAATATCATGCCACATGAGAACCTTGAGCAAATATTAGCTACCAAACAAGCAACTCTTGTAGACCGTTTGGTTCAGGCATTCTCAGCACACAGCGGCGCTGATGGTTCTCACACGAGCTGTAAGGGGCAACATGGCAGAGGTGCTAGAGGTGCACAAAGCCGAAGTGGCATTGGACAGAGGGGATTTCTCACCAGGTTGTGGAGTGATTTCGCAATGACCGCAGACACGGCAGGTACTGCTGCATCGATTCAAAGTGACAGGAGACAGCATTTGTCCAGTATGGTTACCAACTATTTTTCCGCCATTATCGATGTTCTCCCTCACAGGTCATTCCCCTTTGATTACTGGGCATCTAAACTAGACACCTGGCCTGAATTGGCAGAATATGCATTACAGGAGCTCGCTTCACCAGCTGCTAGTGTGCTCTCAGAAAGATTCTTTAGTGCTGCAGGTTCAATACTGACCGAAAAAAGTACACGTCTGGCTCCCCGAAATGTTGATGATCTAACCTTCATTAAAATGAACCAATCATAGATTTCGAATTATTTTGCCCCACCTTCCCCTGCTGACACGTAGCTTGCCAGAAAAATTTCTTGTTTTTGGCCTCCTCTTACTGACTGCTCCAATTCCGCCATTTGCAGATGCCGAATGTCCACCATAGACCATTTGTATACCTCCCTAAATGGGCTGACTCCCAACACAGGGCCGTGGTCACAACGTGGCGCAAGCACCCGTGCGAGTGCCGTTTGCCTGGACAGGTGGGTGTGCCCACTCTTGGGCGACGGCACTGGCACTGGGTCCCTCATAGTACAATGAAGTTTCTCTGATGGTGGTGGTGCACAACTAACGTCAGACACACCATCGTAATATGAGGGGCCCTGGGCCAGTACTGCCGCCCACGAGAGAGTGTTCCCCCCAGCTCGAACTGTGCTCTACCACTTGCAAAACTTATCTCTCCCTGCCCCACCACTGTGTAGTCTGTGCTGTTAAATCCTTAAATGGCACTGCAATAACAAATTTGTTGCAATTATCGATGATAGTAAAAATATACAGGGACCCTGGCCTCCATTTAGACCCCTTAATACTTTGCACCAACTAACCCTGTCTGCAACTCTGCAGAGGAGCCCACCCCTGTACCTCGCTATGCCACCAGTTTATTTGTGACCAATTCCTTGGCTAACATTTAGCCCACTTTAATATTTTGGCCTACTAACTGTGTCAGCTACTTCTAACAGTTGACCTCCGCTGAACAAAGCTATGCCACCTCTGTACTCCTCTGTACCAATTGTGAACTGCATGTAGCCTACTTACTTATTTGTGCCTAGTAACTGTGTCAGCCTCTCATAACAGTTGTCCTCCCATGCTGAAACAAGCTAGGCCGCCTGCTTAGTCCTGCTAGCAGTTTTGAACTGCATTTAGACACCTTTTTTTAGGTTAGGCCTCTGTCTGTCTGTCTGTCGGCGCCACACATTACAACTGTCCCCCCCTGAAACAAGCTAGGCCGCCTGGTTAGTCCTGCTAGCAGTTTAGAACTGCATGAAGCCACCGTTTTTTATTTTAGGCCTCTGTCTGTCTGTCTGTCTGTCTGTCGGCGCCACACATTACAACTGCCCCCCCCCCTGAAATAAGCTAGGCCGCCTGGTTAGTCCTGCTAGTAGTTTTGAACTGCAATTAGACACCTTTTTTTAGGTTAGGTCTCTGTCTGTCTGTCTGTCGGTGCCACACATTACAACTGTCCCCCCCCTGAAACCAGCTAGGCTGCCTGTGTACTCCTCTTACCAATGTAGAACAGCATTTAGCCTACTTATTTATTTTGTCCTAGTAACTGTGTCAGACTCTCACAACAGTTGTCCTCCACCGCTGAACCCAGCAAGGCCGCCTGTGTACTCCTCTTACCAACTGTGAACTGCATATATCGTTCTTTTTTATTTTACTCCTACTCAGTGTGTCAGAGCCACTAATGACACTTGTCCTCCTCCGCTGAACCACGCTATGCCGACTGTGTACTCCTATTACAAATTTTGAACTGCAATTAGCCACCTTTTTTAATTGTAGGCCTACTCTGTCTGTCTGAGCCACTTATTACAGTTGTCCTCCGCTGAACAAAGCTATGCCGCCTGTATACTCCACTAACCAATTTTGAACTGCATTTTGCCTACTTTCTTATTTATGCCTACTAACTGTGTCTGCCTCCCATTACAGTTGTCCTCCACTCAACAAAGCTGAGCCTCAGTTTTCATCCAATGTCAGATATTAAACTGCATTTGGCCTACTAGTTTGGTTGGGCCCTACTAACGGTGTCTGCCGCTCCTTGCTTTTCTGCTCCACTGACCAAAGCTGAGCTTCAATCTTCAGGCTTTTGGCCTATAGGAAATTTTAAACTGCATTTGGCCTACTAGTTTGGTTGGGCCCTAGTAACGGTGTCTGCCGCTCCTTGCTTGTCTCCTCCACTGAACAAAGCTGAGCTTCAATCTTCAGGCTTTCGGCCTATATCAGATATTAAACTGCATTTGGCCTACTAGTTTGGTTGGGCCCTAGTAACGGTGTCTGCTGCTCCTTGCTTGTCTCCTCCACTGAACAAAGCTGAGCTTCAATCTTCAGGCTTTCGGCCTATAGGAAATTTTAAACTGCATTTTTCCTACTTGTTTGGTTGGGCCTAATAACGGTGTCTGCCGCTCCTTGCTTGTCTCCTCCACTGAACAAAGCTGAGCTTCAATCTTCAGGCTTTCGGCCTATAGGAAATTTTAAACTGCATTTGGCCTACTAGATTGGTTGGGCCCTAGTAACGGTGTCTGCCGCTCCTTGCTTGTCTCCTCCACTGAACAAAGCTGAGCTTCAGTCTTCAGGCTTTCGGCCTATAGGAAATTTTAAACTGCATTTGGCCTACTAGTTTTGTTGGGCCCTAGTAAATGTGTCTGCCACTCCTTGCTTGTCTCCTCCACTGAACAAATCTGAGCTTCAATCTTCAGGCTTTTGGCCTATATCAGATATTAAACTGCATTTTGCCTACTAGTTTGGTTGGGCCCTAGTAACAGTGTCTGCCGCTCCTTGCTTGTCTCCTCCACTGTACAAAGCTGAGCTTCAATCTTCAGGCTTTCGGCCTATAGGAAATTTTAAACTGCATTTGGCCTACTAGTTTGGTTGGGCCCTAGTAATGGTGTCTGCCGCTCCTTGCTTGTCTCCTCCACTGAACAAAGCTGAGCTTCAATCTTCAGGCTTTCGGCCTGTAGGAAATTTTAAACTGCATTTGGCCTACTAGTTTGGTTGGGCCCTAGTATCGATGTCTGCCGCTCCTTGCTTGTCTCCTCCACTGAACAAAGCTGAGCTTCAATATTCAGGCTTTCGGCCTATTGGAAATTTTAAACGGCATTTGGCCTACTAGTTTGGTTGGGCCCTAGTAACGGTGTCTGCTGCTCCTTGCTTGTCTCCTCCACTGAACAAAGCTGAGCTTCAATCTTCAGGCTTTCGGCCTATAGGAAATTTTAAACTGCATTTGGCCTACTAGTTTGGTTGGGCCCTAGTAACGGTGTCTGCCACTCCTTGCTTGTCTCCTCCACTGAACAAAGCTGAGCTTCAATCTTCAGGGTTTCGGCCTATTGGAAATTTTAAACGGCATTTGTCCTACTTGTTTGGTTGGGCCTAATAACGGTGTCTGCCGCTCCTTGCTTGTCTCCTCCACTGAACAAAGCTGAGCTTCAATCTTCAGGCTTTCGGCCTATAGGATATTTTAAACTGCATTTGGCCTACTAGATGGTTGGGCCCTAGTAACGGTGTCTGCCGCTCCTTGCTTGTCTCCTCCACTGAACAAAGCTGAGCTTCAGTCTTCAGGCTTTCGGCCTATAGGAAATTTTAAACTGCATTTGGCCTACTAGTTTGGTTGGGCCCTAGTAAATGTGTCTGCCACCCCTTGCTTGTCTCCTCCACTGAACAAATCTGAGCTTCAATCTTCAGGCTTTTGGCCTATATCAGATATTAAACTGCATTTTGCCTACTAGTTTGGTTGGGCCCTAGTAACAGTGTCTGCCGCTCCTTGCTTGTCTCCTCCACTGTACAAAGCTGAGCTTCAATCTTCAGGCTTTCGGCCTATAGGAAATTTTAAACTGCATTTGGCCTACTAGTTTGGTTGGGCCCTAGTAATGGTGTCTGCCGCTCCTTGCTTGTCTCCTCCACTGAACAAAGCTGAGCTTCAATCTTCAGGCTTTCGGCCTGTAGGAAATTTTAAACTGCATTTGGCCTACTAGTTTGGTTGGGCCCTAGTATCGATGTCTGCCGCTCCTTGCTTGTCTCCTCCACTGAACAAAGCTGAGCTTCAATATTCAGGCTTTCGGCCTATTGGAAATTTTAAACGGCATTTGGCCTACTAGTTTGGTTGGGCCCTAGTAATGGTGTCTGCCGCTCCATGCTTGTCTCCTCCACTGAACAAAGCTGAGCTTCAATATTCAGGCTTTCGGCCTATTGGAAATTTTAAACGGCATTTGGCCTACTAGTTTGGTTGGGCCCTAGTAATGGTGTCTGCCGCTCCATGCTTGTCTCCTCCACTGAACAAAGCTGAGCTTCAATCTTCAGGCTTTCGGCCTATAGGAAATTTTAAACTGTATTTGGCCTACTAGTTTGGTTGGGCCCTAGTAATGGTGTCTGCCGCTCCATGCTTGTCTCCTCCACTGAACAAAGCTGAGCTTCAATCTTCAGGCTTTCGGCCTATAGGAAATTTTAAACTGTATTTGGCCTACTAGTTTGGTTGGGCCCTAGTAACGGTGTCTGCCGCTCCTTGCTTGTCTCCTCCACTGTACAAAGCTGAGCTTCAATCTTCAGGCTTTCGGCCTATAGGAAATTTTAAACTGCATTTGGCCTACTAGTTTGGTTGGGCCCTAGTAATGGTGTCTGCCGCTCCTTGCTTGTCTCCTCCACTGAACAAAGCTGAGCTTCAATCTTCAGGCTTTCGGCCTGTAGGAAATTTTAAACTGCATTTGGCCTACTAGTTTGGTTGGGCCCTAGTATCGATGTCTGCCGCTCCTTGCTTGTCTCCTCCACTGAACAAAGCTGAGCTTCAATATTCAGGCTTTCGGCCTATTGGAAATTTTAAACGGCATTTGGCCTACTAGTTTGGTTGGGCCCTAGTAATGGTGTCTGCCGCTCCATGCTTGTCTCCTCCACTGAACAAAGCTGAGCTTCAATCTTCAGGCTTTCGGCCTATAGGAAATTTTAAACTGTATTTGGCCTACTAGTTTGGTTGGGCCCTAGTAACGGTGTCTGCCGCTCCTTGCTTGTCTCCTCCACTGAACAAAGCTGAGCTTCAATCTTCAGGCTTTCGGCCTATAGGAAATTTTAAACTGTATTTGGCCTACTAGTTTGGTTGGGCCCTAGTAATGGTGTCTGCCACTCCTTGCTTGTCTCCTCCACTGAACAAAGCTGAGCTTCAATCTTCAGGCTTTCGGCCTGTAGGAAATTTTAAACTGCATTTGGCCTACTAGTTTGGTTGGGCCCTAGTATCGATGTCTGCCGCTCCTTGCTTGTCTCCTCCACTGAACAAAGCTGAGCTTCAATCTTCAGGCTTTCGGCCTATATCAGATATTAAACTGCATTTGGCCTACTAGTTTGGTTGGGCCCTAGTAACCGTGTCTGCTGCTCCTTGCTTGTCTCCTCCACTGAACAAAGCTACACATGCCACATGTATGCAGTCCTTGACCAGCCGGTCGAGGGTGCATACTGCTGTGCGAGATGTGAGCACATTGTGCATTTGGAAACCCAGATACTGGATCTAAATGTGCAGCTGGCAACACTGAGATCCATAGACAACATGGAGAGGAGTCTTCTGCTCACAGAGCAGACGCTCAATGGGATAGATGAGGAGGGGGATGGTAGGATGGAGCTGCAGGACAGTGTGGCAGTTATCTGGGTGACAGATAGAAGGCGGGGTAGAGGGAAGAGTGCCAGGGAGGCTAGTCCTGATCTGGCACACCCCAATAAGTTTGCTAAGTTGGCAGATGAGGGGGGTGCCAGTACAGGGGTAGCACTGCTGCAGCCAGGCATGTCCTCTGAAAGCCGGAGGAGTGACTGCTCCAGTAAGGAGGGAAAAAGGAGAGCAGGGCAGGCCAGACAGGTGCTGGTAGTGGGGGACTCAATTATTAGGGGAACAGATAGGGCAATCTGTCACAAAGACAGGGATCGTCGGACGGTGTGCTGCCTACCTGGCGCTCGAGTCCGACACATCGCTGATCGGGTGGACAGATTACTGGGAGGGGCTGGTGAGGACCCAGCGGTCATGGTGCACATTGGCACAAATGACAAAGTTAGAGGTAGGTGGAAGGTCCTTAAAGATGATTTCAGGGAATTAGGCTGCAAGCTGAAAGCAAGGACCTCCAACGTGGTATTTTCCGAAATACTGCCTGTACCACGTGCCACGCCAGAGAGACAATGGGAGATTAGGGAGGTTAATAAGTGGCTCAAGAATTGGTGTAGGAAGGAGGGGTTTGGGTTCCTGCAGAACTGGGCCGACTTCTCAGTTGGCTACAGGCTCTACGCTAGGGACGGGCTGCACCTCAATGGGGAAGGTGCAGCTGTGCTGGGGGAGAAAATGGTTAGAAGGTTGGAGGAGTGTTTAAACTAGGGATTGGGGGGGAGGGTATTCATTTTATAGGAGGGGAAGATAGTGCAGATAGAGACCTGGGCACAAATAAGGAATTTGGGGGTGGCGGTGGCATGGGGGGTGGGGTTAGAACAGTTAGTAATTTAAGAAAGAATAGAGGTACAGAGAGTAACATCAAGTGCATGTATACTAATGCCAGAAGCCTCGCCAACAAAATGGATGAATTAGAACTAATGTTGTTGGAGCATAATTATGACATGGTGGGGATATCTGAGACGTGGCTGGATGAGAGCCATGACTGGGCTGTTAACTTGCAGGGCTATAGCCTTTTCAGAAATGACCGTACAGATAAGCGAGGGGGTGGGGTGTGTCTGTATGTAAAATCGACCTTAAAACCCATCCTGCGTGATAATATAGGTGAATCTAATGAAAATGTAGAGTCTCTGTGGGTGGAGATAAGGGGAGGGGGAAAAAATAATAAATTACTGATAGGGGTTTGTTATAAATCTCCAAAACTAATGGAAGCAATGGAGAATATCCTCGTAAAGCAAATAGATGAAGCTGCGACTCAAGGAGAAGTCATTATTATGGGGGACTTCAACTACCCTGAAATAGATTGGGGAACAGAAACCTGCAGTTCCAGCAAAGGTAATCGGTTTTTGACAACTATGAGAGACAATTACCTTTCACAACTGGTTCAGGACCCAACAAGGAGGGGGGCACTGCTAGACCTAATATTAACCAACAGGCCAGACCGCATATCAAATATAAGTGTTGGGGGTCACTTGGGGAATAGTGATCACAAAATAATAAGTTTTCATGTAACCTTTAATAAGATGGGTAGTAGGGGGGTGACAAGGACACTAAACTTCAGGAGGGCAAATTTCCAACGGATGAGAGAGGATCTTGGTGCAATTAACTGGGACGATATCCTGAGACACAAAAATACACAAAGAAAATGGGAGACATTTATTAGCATCCTGGATAGGACCTGTGCACAGTATATACCGTATGGGAATAAACATACTAGAAATAGGAGGAAACCAATATGGCTAAATAGAGCTGTAAGGGGCGCAATAAGGGACAAAAAGAAAGCATTTAGAGAATTAAAGGAAGTAGGTAGTGAGGAGGCATTAAATAAATACAGAAAATTAAATACATTCTGTAAAAAGCAAATCAAGGCAGCAAAGATTGAGACAGAGAGACTCATTGCCAGAGAGAGTAAAAATAATCCCAAAATATTCTTTAACTATATAAATAGTAAGAAACTAAAAAATGACAGTGTTGGCCCCCTTAAAAATAGTCTGGGTGAAATGGTGGATGAGGATGAGGAAAAAGCCAATATGCTAAATGACTTTTTTTCATCAGTATTTACAAAAGAAAATCCCATGGCAGACAAAATGACTAGTGATAAAAATTCCCCATTAAATGTCACCTGCTTAACCCAGCAGGAAGTACAGCGGCGTCTAAAAATAACTAAAATTGACAAATCTCCGGGCCCGGATGGGATACACCCCCGAGTACTGCAGGAACTAAGTACAGTCATTGATAGACCATTATTTTTAATCTTTAAAGACTCCATAATAACAGGGTCTGTACCACAGGACTGGCGTATAGCAAATGTGGTGCCAATATTCAAAAAAGGGGCAAAAACTGAACTCGGTAATTATAGGCCAGTAAGTTTAACCTCTACTGTGGGTAAAATCCTGGAGGGCATTCTAAGGGATGCTATGCTGGAGTATCTGAAGAGGAATAACCTCATGACCCAGTATCAGCACGGGTTTACTAGGGACCGTTCATGTCAGACTAATTTGATCAGCTTCTATGAAGAGGTAAGTTCAGGACTGGACCAAGGGAACCCAGTGGACGTAGTATATATGGACTTTTCCAAAGCTTTTGATACGGTGCCACACAAAAGGTTGTTACATAAAATGAGAGTAATGGGGATAGGGGAAAATATGTGTAAGTGGGTTGAGAGCTGGCTCAGGGATAGGAAACAAAGGGTGGTTATTAATGGAGTACACTCGGACTGGGTCGCGGTTAGAAGTGGGGTACCACAGGGGTCAGTATTGGGCCCTCTTCTTTTTAACATATTTATTAATGACCTTGTAGGGGGCATTCAGAGTAGAATTTCAATATTTGCAGATGACACTAAACTCTGCAGGGTAATCAATACAGGGGAGGACAATTTTATATTACAGGATGATTTATGTAAACTAGAAGCTTGGGCTGATAAATGGCAAATGAGCTTTAATGGGGATAAATGTAAGGTCATGCACTTGGGTAGAAGTAATAAGATGTATAACTATGTGCTTAATTCTAAAACTCTGGGCAAAACCGTCAATGAAAAAGACCTGGGTGTATGGGTGGATGACAAACTCATATTCAGTGGCCAGTGTCAGGCAGCTGCTACAAAGTCAAATAAAATAATGGGATGTATTAAAAGAGGCATAGATGCTCATGAGGAGAACATAATTTTACCTCTATACAAGTCACTAGTTCGACCACACTTAGAATACTGTGCACAGTTCTGGTCTCCGGTGTATAAGAAAGACATAGCTGAACTGGAGCGGGTGCAGAGAAGAGCGACCAAGGTTATTAGAGGACTGAGGGGTCTGCAATACCAAGATAGGTTATTACACTTGGGGCTATTTAGTTTGGAAAAACGAAGACTAAGGGGTGATCTTATGTTAATGTATAAATATATGAGGGGACAGTACAAAGACCTTTCTGATGATCTTTTTAATCATAGACCTGAGACAGGGACAAGGGGGCATCCTCTACGTCTGGAGGAAAGAAGGTTTAAGCATAATAACAGACGCGGATTCTTTACTGTAAGAGCAGTGAGACTATGGAACTCTCTGCCGTATGATGTTGTAATGAGTGATTCATTAATTAAATTTAAGAGGGGACTGGATACCTTTCTGGAAAAGTATAATGTTACAGGGTATATACACTAGATTCCTTGATAAGGCGTTGATCCAGGGAACTAGTCTGATTGCCGTATGTGGAGTCGGGAAGGAATTTTTTTCCCCATGGTGGAGTTACTCTTTGCCACATGGGGTTTTTTTGCCTTCCCCTGGATCAACATGTTAGGGCATGTTAGGTTAGGCTATGGGTTGAACTAGATGGACTTACAGTCTTCTTTCAACCTTAATAACTATGTAACTATGTAAAGCTGAGCTTCAATCTTCAGGCTTTCGGCCTATAGGAAATTTTAAACTGCATTTGGCCTACTAGTTTGGTTGGGCCCTAGTAACGGTGTCTGCCACTCCTTGCTTGTCTCCTCCACTGAACAAAGCTGATCTTCAATCTTCAGGGTTTCGGCCTATTGGAAATTTTAAACGGCATTTGTCCTACTTGTTTGGTTGGGCCTAATAACGGTGTCTGCCGCTCCTTGCTTGTCTCCTCCACTGAACAAAGCTGAGCTTCAATCTTCAGGCTTTTGGCCTATAGGAAATTTTAAACTGCATTTGGCCTACTAGATTGGTTGGGCCCTAGTAACGGTGTCTGCCGCTCCTTGCTTGTCTCCTCCACTGAACAAAGTTGAGCTTCAATCTTCAGGCTTTCGGCCTATAGGAAATTTTAAACGGCATTTGGCCTACTTGTTTGGTTGGGCCTACTAACAGTGTCTGCCGCTCCTTGCTTGTCTCCTCCACTGAACAAAGCTGAGCTTCAATCTTCAGGCTTTCGGCCTATATCAGATATTAAACGGCATTTTGCCTACTAGTTTGGTTGGGCCCTACTAACGGTGTCTGCCGCTCCTTGCTTGTCTCCTCCACTGAACAAAGCTGAGCTTCAGTCTTCAGGCTTTCGGCCTATAGGAAATTTTAAACTGCATTTGGCCTACTAGTTTGGTTGGGCCCTACTAACGGTGTCTGACGCTCCTTGGTGTTCTCCTCCACTGAACAAAGCTGAGCTTCAATCTTCAGGCTTTCGGCCCATATCAGATATTAAACGGCATTTGGCCTACTAGTTCGGTTGGGCCCTACTAACGGTGTCTGCCGCTCCTTGCTTGTCTCCTCCACTGAACAAAGCTGAGCTTCAGTCTTCAGGCTTTCGGCCTGTAGGAAATTTTAAACGGCATTTGGCCTACTAGTTTGGTTGGGCCCTAGTAATGGTGTCTGCCGCTCCTTGCTTGTCTTATCCACTGAACAAAGCTGAGCTTCAATCTTCGGGCTTTCGGCCTATAGGAAAATTTAAACTGTATTTGGCCTACTAGTTAGGTTGGGCCCTAGTAACGGTGTCTGCCGCTCCTTGCTTGTCTCCTCCACTGAACAAAGCTGAGCTTCCGTCTTCAGGCTTTCGGCCTGTAGGAAATTTTAAACGGCATTTGGCCTACTTGTTTGGTTGGTCCTACTAACGGTGTCTGCCGCTCCTTGCTTGTTTCCTCCACTGAACAAAGCTGAGCTTCAATCTTCAGGCTTTCGGCCTATATCAGATATTAAACTGCATTTGGCCTACTAGTTTGTTTGGGCCCTAGTAACAGTGTCTGCTGCTCCTTGCTTGTCTCCTCCACTGAACAAAGCTGAGCTTCAATCTTCAGGCTTTCGGCCTATTGGAAATTTTAAACTGCATTTGGCCTACTAGTTTGGTTGGGCCCTAGTAACCGTGTCTGCCACTCCTTGCTTGTCTCCTCCACTGAACAAAGCTGAGCTTCAATCTTCAGGCTTTCGGCCTATTGGAATTTTTAAACGGCATTTGTCCTACTTGTTTGGTTGGGCCTAATAACGGTGTCTGCCGCTCCTTGCTTGTCTCCTCCACTGAACAAAGCTGAGCTTCAATCTTCAGTCTTTCGGCCTATAGGAAATTTTAAACTGCATTTGGCCTACTAGTTTGGTTGGGCCCTAGTAACGGTGTCTGCCGCTCCTTGCTTGTCTCCTCCACTGAACAAAGCTGAGCTTCAATCTTCAGGCTTTCGGCCTATAGGAAATTTTAAACGGCATTTGGCCTACTTGTTTGGTTGGGCCTACTAACGGTGTCTGCCGCTCCTTGCTTGTCTCCTCCACTGAACAAAGCTGAGCTTCAATCTTCAGGCTTTCGGCCTATATCAGATATTAAATGGCATTTTGCCTACTAGTTTGGTTGGTTCCTACTAACGGTGTCTGCCGCTCCTTGCTTGTCTCCTCCACTGAACAAAGCTGAGCTTCAGTCTTCAGGCTTTCGGCCTATAGGAAATTTTAAACTGCATTTGGCCTACTAGTTTGGTTGGGCCCTACTAACGGTGTCTGCCGCTGCTTGGTGTTCTCCTCCACTGAACAAAGCTGAGCTTCAATCTTCGGGCTTTCGGCCTATATCAGATATTAAACGGCATTTGGCCTACTAGTTTGGTTGGGCCCTACTAACTGTGTCTGCCGCTCCTTGCTTGTCTCCTCCACTGAACAAAGCTGAGCTTCAATCTTCAGGCTTTCGGCCTATAGGAAATTTTAAACTACATTTGGCCTACTAGTTTGGTTGGGCCCTAGTAACGGTGTCTGCCGCTCCTTGCTTGTCTATCGGTGTCTGCCGCTGCTTGGTGTTCTCCTCCAATGAACAAAGCAGTGCCACCTGTTTATTCCTGTTACAAATTTTGAACTGCATTTAGCCTACTTTATTCTTTGGGACTATATCTGTGTTTTCTCCTCATCCTGCCCATTGCTCAGCCACTGCTAGATGAGTCTGCTGGTACATTGACCCAGACCACTACATTCCCCTTGCACTCTACACAGCCAGAATCTGACCCTGCTGAAAGTCAGGTTCCCCTTCCCACATACTATACCACCTTACACGGGGACAAAGAGGAAGGTGCAGATGAAAGTGCAGGTTCCTTCATCAGGTGGGGGAGCATACTCGTTGGCGACGTCACTGGCACAGGGCCCCTCATAGTATGCAAAAGTGTATCTGCCGGCGGGAGGTGCCCCCGCCGTCAAGCACACCGCCGTACTTTGAGGGGCACTGTGCCAGTGCCAATGCGAACAAGTGGCCCCCCTGCTTGCTCGGGATCACAGCACTTGCAAAGTTTTAATACTTACCTCTCCCAGCTCCACCGCTGTGATGTAGTCCGCATTTCCTGTGCCCACAAAAAACTTGAGCCAGCCCTACCCCCCTCCCCACAACTTTAGCCAAATGACCCCCAATTTTCAATGCCTAACTATTATTATAAGATAAATTAAGATTCACAAGCATAAGTGACAAGAATTGATGTTTTTGACATTAAAATGGGCACTGTTGGTGTTTTCCTGTCCTCCACTCACTGCCGACTTTGATTCCCCATTGACTTACATTGGGTTTCGTGTTTCGGTCGATCCCCGACTTTTCGCGATAATCGGCCGATTTCACTCGACCCGTCTTTTGACAAAGTCGGGTTTCGTGAAACCCGACTCGATCTTAAAAAAGTAAAAGTCGCTCAACCCTAGTGCTCACGACTTAACCTGTGAAATGCCACTTTCATCGTCTGACAGAAGCATTTCAGAAGGGATGCTTCACTCCACGTTCTCATTGGTGCTTGTGTGATCGCGGGGCGCTGATGGGTTGACATGACAGCTGGGGGTCTGCTTAAGACCTTTGTGCTAGTCATGATAATTTTCATTTGAAAACCAGCATTTAGCTGATGTTCATAGAAGATTGAGACATGATTTTTGTTATACCTAGCAGTGCTGAAGCACTGCTATGCATAGTAAGGCCAGATATGATGTTTTGATCACCTCTTATTGCCAAAAAAAGTAATTCTGGAGTTTTGATTTTTTTTTTCTCTTTATGCTTTGTAATGATCAGATAAATTATTTTTTTATTGTTTTATTTTTAATGTGATAAACGGGGGTGATTGTAACTCTTGTGGGGTTTTTTCATACTTTCAAAAAAAACCTTTTTACTGTATTTCAGAGTTCCCTTAAGGGAATCGATGCTTTGATCATCTGTTTGCTTGTACTTTACATAGCACTTCATGAGCACTGCCATGTAAGCAGAAATCACAATCTCATATGAATGCCAGCTGCAAGCTGGCTGTCACAGCATAATTGTCATGACAAGCCGGAGGTCTTCAGAAGACCGCCTACTGTCGTGGTAATCCATCGTTGTCCCACAATCATGTAATGTCATGATGGGCCACCCTGCCAGTGCATGTTAAATGCCCCTGACAGAGGTTGACAGCGGCATTTAACAGGTTAATAGCCATGGGTGGAGCAATAGGTTACAGAAAGGCAAAAATAGACCCACAAAGGGTCATAAATATAATTACAGTAAGAAACAGCCAGCCAGGTTACATACATATACACGTGCATCCATATTTGGTATGTCTGTAGAGCCAAAATAGTGTGAACCCAATTGTATTGGATTAGATATATTGGTATGCACACCTTTAAGAGGCAATGGTATGTTACACGTGTATATACGCAATTTTATAACCTGTTTGGTAACATTGATTATGCATAAATGGTGTCCAAGGAACTAGATTTGCCCTTAAGGGGCACAAATCCAATATATGTAAATTAGTCTGTTGTAACTAGTCCTTATAATGCTACTGAGCAGAAAAACTGGTAGCTGAGACCCCAGAGAAATTGATCTGGGCTGGATTTCCAGCATCTGATCATGTGATCGCTGTTCTTCAGTGAATAATGGCAATCACAAAAAAAGTGTGCCAACTGTTTCAATGATTTCCCTCACTTCTGACATGATATACATGTCAGAGGAGAGAGAGATGTGGCGCCCCTGAGGGTCCAGTCGCCAATGAGGTACTGCACCTCAACCAGAGGTGTGGTACCCCACTCTCGGGTAAGGAGGGAACACTACCCAGTACCCACACACTAGCACCCAACAAAAGACCTCTCCAGGCAAGGGAGGGACTATGTAGAGCATGTGGGTGGAGTGTGAGAGTTGTGAGGAGTTGTCATGGAAACAAGAGGGAGGAGTTAGTTAGTGAGTTAGACAGTTGGAGCTGGGGACTTGAGCAGTGAGGAGCTCGTCCCAGCACCAGAGGACATAGAGAGAGCAAGGAAGATAGAGAGAAGTTCCAGAGAGTGAGAGAGGGAGAAGGGGTCCTAGGGACAGGGGTAGTGAGGAATCCACCCATGGGGCCCGAATTCACACTGACTGTAGTTGGGTGGAGGGACCAGGTAACAGTAGGAGATCGGCCCCAGGCTAGTGGAGAACTACAAGGCTCAGCTAGCAAACCAGAGGCTGTGGCATCTGTATGTGCCACAGCCACATCCACACACATTCACTGAAAAGCCAGCCATATAGGATCAAGGGGACCAAGATAGAGAGTTGCCCAACAAGATCCGAGGCTGCTGGCTTGGGACATTGTGTGTAAAGGCGCAGTGCAGGAGAGGCGGGAGCCAGCACAGTAAGATGGCCAGAGAAGGAACATAAGAAGGGGGTTCTGCCAAAGTGTACCCCAAATTACCTGAGACCTGACTGGACCACAGACCTGGAGGACACAGCACCCAGCTGGGGATTGCATAAAGAACTGTGAGTAAAGTGTGGAAACTGCACCCTGCTGTGTCCTCTGAATTATTGCTGCTGCCCTGCACTACAACCACGACCATCACTTTTAACACCATAACTGCCCTGGGGCCTAGATCTACCCATGGAGAGCTGTACTAACTCTGCTGTATCAAGATCGGTCCCAGCGGTCCCCTTAAGCAGCGTCAGCCATTTCCTTATTGCCGAACACCATGGGTGGCTTCACAAACACATACCCCATAAACTTTATTTCCCCTTCATTTCAATTTTATTGGACACCCAGGGCCATGGACCGGGTCACAGCTGCTGTGACAACCACCCCTTTAAGAACCATTGGACCCAGATCGAGTACTACATGGCCCTAGCGGGCACTCCAGAAATGATGCCCCCGAGACCACCGGTACCTTCGCCATCCCCCGCTCCCTCGTGCTCCATACTCTGACTCTGTGTCATTTTCCTGTGAAAAAAAATGGCAGGTGCATGCACAGTGCGCCCGCTGAGATCTGCCGGAGATTTTTCCTATTGGTTCTTGATCACTGTGATAGATCCTGTCACAGTGATCAAAATGAAAAAGAAAATGTAAATCAAACCCCCCTTTTGTCACACTCTTAGTTAGATAAAATTATAATATATATACGTATATATATATATATTTTTTTTCATTCTTCGCATTTGGGCTTAGGGTTAGTGTTAAGTAAAAAAAAAATACGATATGACCGCCAATGTTGAGTGCAAGTGTGTGTTGCTCGCTACTCGAGTTTGCAACGGGTTCTCGGGTATGCCCGAAGTATTGCAGATCCACGCATGTTATTTTTTGAATGTCTAACAGCCGTGAAATATGCAGGGCAGGAGCTTGAGCATGTCACTAGAGCACCAGCGCAGCGATATTCAGTGCATACTCGTGTAGTGAGTGCATATCCAATATGCCAATCTAATATTATCACGCCACATGGCATCCACTAACTGCTCCAGCAAATTTTGCATTCAAAAAGTCAAATGGCGCTCCTTCCCTTCCGAGCTCTCCCATTCGGTCACACAGAGGTTTTCACCCACATATGGGGTGTCAACATGCTCAGGAGAAATTTCACTACAAATTTTGGGGGTAGATTTTTTTTTCTGGTTATCCTTGTGAAAATAAAAATAATTTTGTCTAAATTATTTTTTTTCTGAACAAAAGTTAAATGTTCATTTTTTTTCCACATTCAAAAAATTCCTGTGATGCGCCTGAAGCGTTAATGTACTTCTGGAATTTGGGTCTGAGCACCTGGAGGAGTGAAGTTTTTAGAATGGTGTCACTTTTGAGTATTTTCTATCATATAGACCCCTCAAAGTCACTTTAAGGCCGGCATCACACTAGGCGTAAGACAATACGGTCCGTTTTTTACGGCCGTAATACGCGCGTAATACGCCAAAATGTCCTGGAAATCTAGTTCCGTAGTTAATGCGTTGCCTAGGTGTGGTCGCGTATTTTGCGCATTTACTGTTGCGTGTGTAATCCGTATGTGATCCGTATGGCGTTTTTTTTACGCAACATGCCAAAATGGACATTTAACGGTTTTCTGGCCTGCAAATCATTTAAATCATCATTAACAACACTATTTAAGCCCTGTACAACAGGTGGAACCCTCCCATCTGCCCATTTATTTGTGGAGCTTATTTTGGCTGTGTTGGTTTTACCTTCCAAACATGTCTGACCATGTGTCTTTAAGCACAACTCAGCGGGTGTTGTTTCACTGGCTGTTGTCGCGTCGCTTTGGTCAGCCATATCCGGTGAATGTTGATCCGCGAAGGAGGAGACGAAGATTGTGGGTGCATCCTCTATTGACCCAACACCTGAGTAAAGGATATTTTCAGAGGCTCTATACAGCTTTGAGGTCACATCCTGACAAGTTCTATCTGTATAGTCGCATGACCATCAGGACCTTTGATATGTTGTTGGAGATCATACGTCCAGGTATCACTTATCAGGACACAAGGATGCGAAAAGCCATATCTGCTGAGGAGCGTCTTCTCATAACCTTACGGTATGTATTCTACATTCTCACATACTGTATGTTGATGATATTTTTTTTTATGTGTTGTGTTCTAGCATGTTTTTAAAAGTGTAGGTGGACATTATGGCACAAGCACATCAACAAAACTGTGCTTAATGTTCTAGTAAAGTAACCAAAGGGAAAGGGAAAATTTTAGATTGGAAATAATGTCAATGTAAATATACTATGCACTTGTGCTTCTTCATGTTTTCTTTGTCCTCATTTTATACAAATAATATTATCTTTATTTGTCTTTCAGCTTCCTGTCCACAGGCTTGTCCTATGCGGGACTACACCTTGAGTTTCTGATTGGGCGGTCGACAATTTCGGGCATTGTTCGTTCAACCTGTATTCAAATATGGGAGAAACTTCAGGAACTTGTTATGCCTGAGCCAAAACAGGATGATTGGCTCAAAATTGCCAGTGGATTCCAGAACACTTGTGACTTCCCTAACTGCATTGGAGCTGTGGATGGGAAACATATCAGGGTGCGTAAGCCGCCGAACTCTGGTTCCCAATTCTACAATTATAAGCAGTTTTTCTCTGTAGTTCTGTTAGCTGTTGCTGACAGTAACTACAGGTTTGTAATTGTAGACATTGGGGCCTATGGGCGAACTGGAGACTCTAGGGTCTTCAATTCGTCCATAATGGGTCGTCGGCTACGTGACAACCAGTTAAACATCCCACCACCACAACAACTCCCAGGCTCCAATGCGGAAGCAGTGCCTTTTGTTTTGGTTGGAGATGAGGTTTTCCAACTGACGAGGCACGTCATGAGGCCTTATCCCAGGCGCAACCTGGACCACCGGCGGAGGGTCTTTAATATGAGACTTTCCAGGGCGCGGAGACTGGTGGAGTGTGCCTTTGGTATTCTTGTTGCCAAATGGCGTGTTCTCCAGTCTGCCATTCAGCTCAGTGAGGTTACAATCAATGAAGTAATCAAAGCTTGTGTTATTTTGCACAATTTTACCCGCATACATGATTGTTCCTCAGCTAATATTGGTGATCACCTGATGAACACTGTGATTAGGCCTACCCCATATGTCCCTCCTCCGCGGTGTCCCCTTTCTGGGCTAAAAGTTCGTGATGTATTCACCAATTATTGTTTGACTCCTCAAGGTGCGACTCCCTGGCAAGAATATGCAATTTTGCATGTGTAATTTTAATTAATTATAAATGGTTTTTTTTAAGTCAAAAAACTCTTTCTGTTGTGTTTAATTAATTTACATATGGTTATGAGCCTAGCATGTGTGTGTGATGTAATAATGATTTTTCGACATCCATAATTTTATTTTTTAAAGCGTATTTTTTATTTTTATTTTTTTTTTAGGTTAATTTTTGATAATCAACTTTTTTAGCTCACATCTTTTCTCGGCAAATTTTGAAGTGGCAATATAAGCTAAAAACAAGACCAGCATAACAAAGTGCTAGGTCAGCACAAACATCACCAAGATTTTTTAAAGAACCTAACCAAAAAAATAAGCAAAATTTACAAACAAAAGTTAAAAAAAAAATAATAATAATTCACAAATCTTGATAGGTAGGTGGTGGTGATGTGGGTAGGTCAGGGTCCTCATCAGGTGGCCTTTGTAGGCCCAATTGTCCTTGACCCTGTGAGGATGTGGTATTGGCTGGAGGAAAATTAGGCCTGGTATGATGATGGGCAGTTGGCAAATTTGCAAATGGATTTTGAGGAAACCCCTGATGTTCACGTGTAGACAATACGAAAAGCTAGCACACAATCAATATAGTTCACGGTGCCAGTGAACGGGATGCTGGGTCCCACAGATCATAAAGTTCCAAGTAATCACTGCACTCATGTAGTTAAAGTTGCAAACATCAAAGGTTTTATTAAACTTGAATCAGTGAAAATGGTGCTTGGCGAATATAACGTTTCGACCAGCCCGTGGCCTTGATCACAAACTCACTGTAACAAGGCAAAGAAGACAAACAAAATATTACAAACGGATAAGTGTACATATACATATTTACATAAAGAATCCATGCTGAAGATACTAACAGCTATAGTCGGATCCATATATCCAAAATACAGAACATACATTGTATCCAGTGACTGAATCTAAAAATGATCGGAAATCGCAGAGTTCCAGAAGAGAGTAATTCAAGTGTATAAATATGATATATAGCCATAAGAAAGAGGACATACCCCAATAGAAATCTGTTGTTTATAGTGAGGATACCATATGTCTGATGAGTCAGATAGAAGAACACAGTTGTGTAACCTGAAAGGAATAATGTACAGTAAGGTGGTGATCAGAACTGTATATATACAATTGTATAATCGGTTTGTGCTCAATGGAATATTACCCAGCAATCTCAGGGGGGGAGGTGTCATATGGGAATGCTGTAGTCAGGCTACAGTCGTGAGGGGAAACCCCATTTATATCAATGTCAGGGGGAAAGGTGTACTGGATACATGCACATAGTTATATACAGTATATCTCATGGGGGTGGGCTTGGTGTTCAAGATATACTATAAATCCACTAACCAAACTGGTATGGTATAATCGCTTGTCCGTGCACTATCACTATGGATCCAGCCAAATAGGAAACAAATACTAGAATATAAGGATATCAAAGAAGAAAAGAGAAAATGCGGCACTCACCCTGATGAATTGCAAATTAAAGTCCTTTATTCATCATAACTTGACAACGGACATAGCAAGGAGAGGTGGCTGGGAGAGATCAGCGGTGCGGGGAAAGAGAACAGGACTACGATCCTGTGCACCCTGTGCACCTGGACCCGTGGAAGCGCACAAGCGCGAAACGATCGTAGTCCTGTTCTCTTTCCCCGCACCGCTGATCTCTCCCAGCCACCTCTCCTTGCTATGTCTGTTGTCAAGTTATGATGAATAAAGGACTTTAATTTGCAATTCATCAGGGTGAGTGCCGCATTTTCTCTTTTCTTCTTTGATATCCATTCACTGCTTTTTTTTTTTTTGCTGAGCACCACCCCAACATTGCTGACTATACACGTGCTATAGGAGTCTTGCAGTGGAATCCTCGGGCTGCGAGTACACCACCCGCTACGTGATACCTAGTGCCGTTCATGCTTTATACTGAAATATAAGTAAGATATACATGAGGGCAAAAAAAGGGGGGGATAAATCCTATGTTGCCAAAGTGTGGACAAAAACAGCTTATAGGGTACCTGTCATGTATATACAACCAGGAATATTGACCAGGTCGTTTGACGTCTGTCGTTTCTGAATACTCCCAGGGAGCGCTGTGGAGGATAGTACTGTGGGCAAGAGGATAATAAGTGGCTAAGACCTGGGGCAGGAAATTGGTCAATGCTTGTAAAATGTGGTCCCATGCGGTCCCTTTAAGTACCTGTCTCATCTAATGACTCAGGGGCACATGTTAGGTTGTATAGTCCTTGTGTGGTGTAGTATACCTCAGGTGGACACAGGGTTAATGATGCTGTAAGTAAGAGGATAATAGAAAGTTCAAAACCCTATGAGAGGTTTTTAGTTTACTTATCTGTCGGTTGTGTTGGGGTCTCACATCTGTTGTTCCTAGTTTCCTGTGCGTGGAGCAAGCATTGGTGACCCAGTGGGGAATGCCAACACAGTCCTGTGTCAAGGCAATGAGTAGGCTAATCCTGGTGCTGTCCACCGAGTTAATGTAGTGTCCCGGCCGGTCATGTGACGGATGTGCAGGGGGACGCCGGCACATGCGCAGAAGGTGCTACTTGCATCCTCCAGTTCAAGAACATATGGCCTGGAATCATACCCCAAACCAAAATGGCCATGTTGTCCCAACCCAGGTTGGGACTAGCCTCCAGCACTGGGTCTGGACAAGTGGCCATATTGGGATGGCTGATGATATCCGGCCATATGGTACTGAGGTTGCCATGGTGGGTTGTGTGTGGGTTGTGGTTGAGGTGTCGGCTCACGTGGAGGGGGTGCTTCAGATCCCTGTTGAGCATGCACCTGTTGCAATCTTTGAGACCGCAGGATATTTTGTGGTGACATCTGCCACTGTTCAATCATCTCCATAAGCTGGTATGGGTTATTTGGGGGGGTGCATGCATCAATAAGGATCTGAAAGCACCCTCTCACACGAAGCCTCAACTCACGCTCTATGGGCCTTAAATACCATGCCAGGCTCCTTGTAAAGCCCTCCTCACCATCATCCTCACGAACCCTTGCCAGGTAGTTCAACACCCCAGCATCGACATTTCTCCTACTTTGGAGTAGCTCTCTCCTGCGGCGAGCACGCTGTGAAAACAATGCAGCCTGTGGTGAGCGCTCCAGGGCAACAGTAGGGCTGCTGCTGTTTGCATGCTCATCCTGGCTAGGTGGTGCTGCTGCTGCTGTTGCTGATGTAGACGGTGGTGCCTCTTCTTCTTGGGCTGGTGCTTCTGGAGCTGGCTGGGCAGATGAGGAGGATCCTGGAGGGATTGAGCCTGAGGGATCAGAAGATGGTCCAGCCACCTCTTCTCCTTCCCCAACTGGGTCTATGACCAACTCCGAATCTGACCCTGTCTCCCTGTCAGTGAGGTTAGACTGTGTTCTGTAATTTAAAAATATTTTGAGTACAAAATTGTTTTATATGAAAGTTTGAAAAAATTAAAAAGGTAGAAAATGTGTTGTGAGGTTTGTACTTACGGCCTGAGGTCCATGCTGGGGTTCAAGAAAGTTTGCTGGGGTTCAAGAAAGTTAATCTATCAAAATAGATATATATATTCTTTTTTTCGGAGGTGCGCCTGCCCCACTCCTCTCACGCTGCTGCCTCTCCCTCCTATACTGATCGCGGATGCTCCGCCATCTTGTTGTAACATCACCCACTGAAACAAAAAACATTAAACAAATTGATTAGCCCATTAGGCACAGTGGTCACACAAGGTGTAATTGCCTACACAGATTTTAGTGTAGCATACGAATACATTTATTATTAACTTTGTTCAAATAAGACAACTTTAATGTAAGGCCACAAGGACAGAGTCCGCTACCCTCTATCCCAGAAAGCTAAATTTTTGAAAAACATTGTTAAGGGACAAATGTTAAAACCATTATTGTAATCAGTTTATCACGTACAGCACCATGTACGTACTGGTGTGCTTTCAATTAAGTTCTGTATTAATTAATAAATTCATGTTTCTAAATTCAAAGTAGTAAGGTACTGCTGGTTCACAAGAAAATTACATTACAAACATGAGTGTACTTACTTATTTGTCTCTGTGCCTCACGTGGCTGCTGCTCATAATGTGGGAATAGGGACCCACACACACTCCTCCATGCTGCCTCTTTTTGGGCCCTGTTGGCGTAGTTTGGATCTCTTTGGTCCCAAATTACAGGCCTTTCTTGGACCAAAATTTTAAGCATGTCCACATTGATAATGTGAGACATGGTGAATCTCACTCCGTGGAGGCGTGCAGCAGACTTCCGGGTTCACTGTCTGGCTTTTTGAGCTAATTAGCATGTCTCACCTGCCTGATTGAGGCCTTTGGACATTTCAGGACATCTGCCAGTGAGTAGCGTATTTCTCGAAAGTCACACGCATGGTCCGTATGCATTCAGTATTTTACGCTCCCCCATAGACTTTCATTGGCGTATTTTTTGCGCAATACGCTGACAAACGCAGCATGCTGCGATTTTGTATGGCCGTAGAAAGGCGTATAATACAGATGCGTTATATACGGCTGATAGGACCTGACCCATTGGGAATAATTGGGCCGTTTGTTAGGCGTGTTTTACGGACGTATTTTATGCGCTCTTACGTCCGTAAAACTCGCTAGTGTGACGGCGGCCTAAATATGATGTGATCCCTAGAAAAAAGGTTTTATACATTTTGTTGGAAAAATGAGAAATCGCTTGTCAACTTATTACTTCCAAACAAAAATTGTTTTGTTTGAAACATTGTATTGATGTAAAGTAAACATGTGGGAAATGTTATTTATTAATTATTTTGTGTGACATGTCTCTCTGATTTAAGGGCATAATAATTCAAAGTTTGAAAATTGCAAAACTTTATAAATTTTTGCCAAATTTCCGTTTTTTTTTTTACCACTATCATGAAGTACAATATGTCACAAAACATATTTTCAGAATCAATGGGATGTGTTGAAGCGTTCCAGAGTTATAGCCTCATAAAATGACAGTGGTTAGAATTGTAAAATTTGACTTGGTCATTAAGGTCAAAATTGTCTCAGTCATTAAGGGGTTAAGCCTCACCCTCCCTCATTATTACACCTCACCTGCTTGAAACCAATAAACATTCAAGTTTATACAGCTTGGAGTCAGAAAATATGCATAAAAAACTGTCATGTAAATATGCATAAAAATTATTATAAAATCACTCAGTTGCCTACTAATTATGCATACAGTGTTGAGATTTCCAGAGAACCATGCTGACTTCAGTGGAAAGCAAGGTGAAATATTTTGCCAGGATATAAAAACAATGCAAGCCAGATACCAAGAAAGATCAGATGCACACATGATGGCAGACAATTATTGGAATCTAATTCAGTATTGTACAAGAAGATACCACTTTTGGAAGTTTATTTTATTTTTTTAAGTCTTTTGTGTTGAATGACTGCAAATCTCTGCATTTGATATGATGTAAGTAGAATTTCATTCAATACATTTTTCTTTTTATGTTTAATATGTTGTTTTATGTTTAAAATAAATTAATTTAAACATTACATTAAAATATTAAGATTTTTGTTATGGATAATCAGAGTGAAGAATAAAATTTGTCATATGATCTCTATCCCCAAAACTAGAGTTGATAAGGGAAAGCTGATGCCATTTTTGGACTCGGCAGGTCAAATATACCCAGGAACAGGTCCAACATTTGGGGCACCAAACTGTTTGTTAGGCCGGGGTCACACTACCATAGAATATGGACAAATGCTATGCGAGAAAAAAATCGCATAGCACTCGGACCACTGTTAATCTATGGGGCAGCTCACATCACCGTATTTTTTTCTCAAGAGTATCTGACGTGCAAGTGAAATCGCAGCATGCAGCGATTTTATGCGTATATCGTCCGAGACTCACCAATGCAAGCCTACGGGTGCGAGAAAAACTCGGACACCACACGGACCCATTTGTGTGACTTGCAAGAAATAAAAACACATTTTCCTCTTTTCAGACCATTGAGCCATTAAATTCAATGAGGAAAAGCAGTGAGAAATGTAAAGCCATACAGATGTCATATGGATATATAGGTGCAAGAAAATCGCATCATCACATTGAAAATGCATTACACACGGAAGGCCATATGGAGAACACTTGTGCGACTCTTGGCAGGGACACTTGGACCGATTTTCCATACATTTAGTGTGACACCGGCCTTAGTCAGTGATGCCTTCCAGTAGATTATGACATATTGTTAGTCAAATAAATTTAAAACCAAAGGTACAGTATAGACGTCTATGTGTATTGTATTACTGCTTTACATAAAGCCTCATTCAGATGTTCATTTTTGTTGAATATGTTTTACTTATATCATTCACAGTTAGATCAAAGGTACATTTTTTGTGTGGACCAATTGACCCCAAAAATAAAATGAAGACATGTCCATTTGTTCTTCAATTTGCTGCTAAATCTTTGCCATTGAAGTAAATAGAGATGATCGAATATTTCAATGTTCGGTTCAGTTACAATCGCAGAATTTGCAATATTCACCGATTAATTAGTCACTGAACATAACTGAATTCCTTTCATGTCAATGAGAGGCAAAAACAAATGCATGCACAACACCTTATAATGGCCCCAAATGCTGCTAAAACAAATCAAATGAGGGACAGACAACAGGAAAGTGGCCTCAATTCACCCACAGTACAAATTGTAGCATGGAACTGCAGCAATCAGCCAGGCATGAGGTATCTATGTCTGTGACAGCATTTACAGATTTCAATTGAACATCAGAGTAAGACAAGGTGGGTGTGGGATCAATGTAGGCCTCATTAGCTGGGAGCCCTGATATCACATGCAACACATGCAATACCTGCTTTCATGCTGAGCCACACTCAGATGGCACAAATATCAGTTTTGTAGACTACCATTGTCAGAAAAATTTAAGGGTAATAATACAGGTAGTTGAGTCCAAGGAAGTGGAGGCCTGACGGTCTCAGAGGCCTAGTGCTAAAGTCAACACACATGAAGGAGACCCAACCAGGAGTGTTCACATTTCCAAAAACTATTGGCAGACAGTACCAAAGTGGCATCAATTTCACCACAGTATAGATAGTATAATAGGGATTGACAGGTCTTCCACTACACCCAATCCAACAGATGGACACCCAATCAGGAGTGTTCACATTTAAACAAATGGAGGCCTTGCACCACACAAGTGGCATCAATTGCACCACAGTAGAAATAGTATAATAGGGACCGACAGGTCTTCCACTAAACCCAATCCAGCAGATAGACACCCAACCAGGACTGTTCTCATTTCCAAAAATAACTGGCAGACACCACAAAAGTGACATCAATTTCACCACAGTAGAAATTGTATAATATGGACAAACAGGTCTTTCACTACATCCAATCCAGCAGATGGACACCCAACCAGGAGTGTTCACATTTAAACAAATGAGGGCCTTACACCACAGAAGTGGCATCAATTTCACCACAGTAGAAATGGTATAATAGGGACTGACAGTTCTTCCACTATGCCCAATCCAGCAGATGGAAACTCAAGCTGGAGTTTTCACATTTAAAAAAATGAGGGCCTGACATCACCAAAGTGGAATGACAGTCATGTAAACAGAAATAGTATAATTGGGACCGACACAAAATTCCACTACAGCTAGCCCTGCAAGTATTGATCAACCATGACTGTTCACATTTCCATAAATTTGTGCTAACATCAGCTGCAGCAGCCACAGCAGGCACAGAAGCCAAACTCACAGAGTGCAGTTACATGACAATAATACATCACGCTAAAAAATGCAATATCATCTAGTCTGTACCATCTGCGATTGGGGTGCAAAAGTCCTTGGATATCGATGACTTGTTCATCTTGATGAAAGTTAGGAGGTCTATACTTTCAAGGGACATCTGGCTGCGTTTATTCATCAGGACACCACCAGCAGCACTGAAGACACATTCTGAGAGAACGCTGGCTGCCAGGCATGATAAAACCTCCAAGGTGTGTGAGGCGAGCTCAGGCCACTCATCCATTTTGGAATACCAAAATGTGAAAGGATCCAACCCCCCGATGGTATTGATATTCAGTTCTAGATACTCCTGCGCCATCCTCTCCTTTCATTCACCAAGTGTAAGACTTGGACTCTGTTGTGCTGGTGCATGAGCTGGATTAAAAAAAGTGTTAAAGGACTCATAGAAATTGATTCTTCCACTTTCACCACTGCTGCTGCTAATATTTTGGCATTGACGAATTAATATGCTGGAGGCTGGAAGTCTAGAGCTGCAATGCGAACTGTGTGCCTCACTGCTGTCTTGGGGAAAAGCTCTCTTAAGGTTGTGTAAAAGCATGTTTCGATATTCAAGCATTTGCAGGTCCCTTTCCAGGGTGGGAAACATCTGAAAAAATTTGGTTTTATAACGTGGATCTAACACAGTGGCAACCCAGTAGTCAGCAGTATTCCTAAACATAACTATACGGGGATCATGTTGCAGATAGTGTCGCAAGAAGGCACTCATATGTTGGGCTCTACCATGAAGTCCAGTCCATGCTGCGTTGGTGGCTGGGTAACAAAGGCTCACTTCCTCCATCCCCTGCCGCCAACCATGAACAGCAGAAAGGGGAGGATTTTGCTATTCATCTGACAGTTGCTCACCCATCACCTCTTCCTCCTCCATTTGTTCCTCGGATCTTGCACCTTTGATAATAGTTTGCCTGCTTTCACCAGCCCCCCTCGATCACAGTAATCCACCCTCCCTTGGCACCCACCTGTGTGACGACAGTCTGGTACTTCTTCTGGGACCACCATGTCCTCCTGCAGGATATTCAAAGTCGGCACCAGCTTATACATGACCAGAACAGTGATGATGATGATGATGGCATCATCAGTGCTAGGCATCTTAGTAGGCATTTCACAACTGTGCAGAATGGTGCAGAGGTCCTTAATCTGTGCCCACTCTGTAGATGTGATATACGCCACATCCGTACTGAGTTGGCCCAGGCTATATGACGTGACATACTGCGTCAGGGCTTGCTGCTGCTGCCACAGTCACTGCAACATGTGCAGAGTGGAATTCCACTGTGTTGGCACATAGCGTTTCAACCTGTTAACTTGCATGGGCAAAGACCACTGTATTGAAGCAAGTCAATGACCTGAGGGGTGTGTTGCAAACAGCAGAAATGAGCACACAGCTTACACACTTTCTGGAGCAGCTCACACAGGCCAGGATAGTGGCAGAGAAAATGCTGTACTACCAAGTTGAAGACATGAGCAATGCAAGGCATGTGTGTGAGCTTGCCTCGCCATAGGGCCGCCACCAGGTTCACACCATTATCGGACATGATTTTCCCTGGATGCAGGTTTACCTGAGACAGCCATTGATCAAACTCAGCCTGGAGAGCTGTCTACAACTCTTCAGCTGTATGACTGCGATCTCCAAGTCATATCAATTTTATTACTACCTGTTTGCAGTGAGCCCTGGCTGCGCAGTATAGAGGTGGTGGGGATTCACTCTGCACTGTTGTGACGCATGTCTCATTAAGGCAGAGTTTGATGGCATAGGTGGAGGCCCTAGAGGAGGTGGAGGAGGCATAAGCAGTGGAGGAAGTGTTAAATGTAGAGGTTTGTCCTGCAAGCCTTTGGGATTCCAGCACTTGTGGAGCAGCGTCTGCCACCAGGGTCACCCAGTGCCCAGTCAGTGAGATGTAACACCCTTGGCCATGCTTACTCATCCAAGAGTCCATGGTGAAATGGACCCTGGCAAACAGAGATTTAACGGGTAATAAGTAATAAGAAAATGCAATCAAAAGTAATCTTCTATTGGACATAATATACAGAATAAATAGATATTTAGTTTTTTTTGTCTGTTTGTCTGTTTTAAAATATAAATACTTTGAAAACTAGAATTTGGGGAAATGATCTTTAGCTACATACTTCAATGACATGATGTCATAACAAGTATCTGTCATATATTAGAATATTGCTTTTTGGAAGAGTTTCACTTCCTGTTGCTTAACTGGAGAATCTTGTAAAATGTGGGGATTGAGCCTATACATTTCTTATGTCATCATTAATTACATTTTCAATAGGATGTAAATAAAAGTTTGCTTTGCATACATTCATGATTCTCTATTAATAGATAAGTACTTTTGATTCATATATTATAAATGTCATTGCAAAAATTGATCTGAGTAGTTGCTTTGCTCAAAGCAGTATTACATACATACAAATGTGCTGAAATTAAAATAAAATAAAGCTTATCCAGATACTGTTGTCCTAACCATAATACCAAGGGCGAATCTAATGAACACAAAATTTTAAGCAATAAAAATCACTGAGCTCTACCTTACAGTTTATGGAGTATTAGAATCCTTTCCCCCGGATTCTGCCTTTAAATTTTTCATTTTCTTTGACTAACTTATTCTGCCAAAAATTGCAATTGTCTACTACATATTACACTTTAAAAATATGTTATGGGTAGTTATGATTGCTTTGCAAATGACTGTCAACCATTAAAACTTGCAAAGTTGATGATCCATGGTTCCTGTGAACATAATATCTGTGAGCATTTAGGTGTAAAACTGAATGTCTTCAAGTTGCTCATCACATTCAGATTGGACCTGCGTCATTCACCGTTTACTAATTTATAACAGCAGCAAAGACAGAAATTTTCATTCTAACAGCAGGTGTCAAATCTGCTGGTAACATATTAAAGAAATGCCTCAAAGCCCATTAATGACTTTTTTTTCCTCCCTGGTGAAAATAAAAAGTTTCTCAGCAGTTGCTGACTTAAATTTAAAGATAAATATAAATGTCTTTTAAAGGAACACATATTTTTCATTCAGTCCCATTTCGACAGGTGTGTAAAATCCAGCCCCTAGCCAAGTAACGTGCATTTACTAACATTTGTGGAAAAAAATGAGCTGTTTAAAAGAGCTCACTGAATTGGAGCATGGTCCTGTGACAGGATACTGACATTGCCAAATTTGTTTACTCATATTTATCCCATAACCATTTGTTTGTGGTATCATTGAAAAGTACAAGCATTTAGTAGTAGACAACATAAACTTAGAGTGGGTTCACCGAGTGCAGAGGTGTGCAGTGCATAAAAGTCATCAAAACTCTGATTATTCAGTAACTTCTAAGGTATTAAAATCAGCCAAAAACCTGTGCGCTAGGAACTTCATGATGTGGGCTTCCATGCCAAGCAGCTGTATGCATGCCTTGCATAATCAATCACAATGCCCGTTGTATGATGGACTGGTGTAAATCAGGTCACCATTTCAACCTGACCCTGGAGTGAAGGAAAATTAGAGATTGGTATATCTATCTGTGGAGGATTGAGATAGAATCCAATTTTCTGATAATTTCAATTCCACACCAGTTTGCAGACTGTGTGATTCAATTTGTGAGGATAGTAAAAAATAATGTGCTTAAGTCTATTTTCATACACTGCTAAATACTCCTTGAGTGTGCTAATGGCATCATGCAAGGAATCACAGGCTTCCCCATAAATCCCTGTGTCTATCCGATGACATGATCTAGTATAGCCAATCAGGAGGGCTCTCAAAGCCAGTTTAAAAGTTAGGTACTGACCACGGTGCCATTTTGTTTTTGTGCTGAGAAGGGTTAGGAATAGAGATGAGCAAACCCGAACAGTAAAGTTCGGTGTCCGTACCAAACACCTACTGTGGGGCATGGACAGTGAACACCGAGTTTACCAGGAAGTCAGTGTTTACTGTTCAGGTTCGGATGTCCAAACACCGGGTGTTTGTCACGCTGTCATGTGTATGGCAGTGCAGCAAACTCCGCTTCTGATCAGTGGTAAAATCAGCATGAGTGCTTAGCTGTGATCGGAGTTATAAAGTTTACCTCCAGTCACTGGTGTCAGCTAATCGCACTACTGCTCCTATCACCCAATGCCTGCTGCCCCTAATAATAGCAAGAGTAGGAGCAGCTGATGAGAGTATTCATTAGCCGGCTCCTCCACTGTAAATAAATAATTTAAAAAAAACACAGCGTAGGTTCCCCTGTATTTTTGGTAACCAGCCAGGCAAAACTCACAGCTGGGAGCTGCAACCCTCATCTGTCAGCTTCAGCAAGGCTGGTTATCAAGATTAGAGGGCTCCCCATGCCATATTTTTTTAATTATTTATTTGTCTTAGCATCATCCAAGTTGAAAACTGTTTATTTCCTAGACATGGATTACGGTATGGGACAGAACAACCAACAGGTGGGTATATTGTTGCTTTTTATTTGTCTTTTATTACAGAAGATGAGGGGTTCAATGTAATGCATGTTAGATGAGTATAACTGTGTTTGTTATTTTTAAATAAAAAAGTTAAAGTGTGTTTTGTTTTATTTCTAATAAAGGACTATATTCTGGCTGTGTCTTTATTTACCATACTTTAGGATTAGTAATGGATAAGCGTCTTATAGATGCCTCTCCATTACTAAGCCGTGGGCTTGATGTCACCTGACACAAAAGTGGCATCAGTTACCACAGAGTAGAAACAGTATAATAGGCCTCTGACACACCTTATACTAAGGCAACCCACCAGATGGAGACCAAACTTGGAGTCTCCACATTTCAAAATATTGTTTGTAACATCAGCAGCAGTAGCAACAGCAAGCACAGAAGACATCACAAAGATGGCACAGATCACAATAATGCAAGATCAATACATGACACTAAAAAAGACAACATTGTCTAGTCTGGAAGGAAGAAGCAGCATATGGAGTTGATGGGACAGCCATTGGTTGGCAAGGCCCGATAGTCCACATTTTAGCGCAGTGAGATTCCCACACTAAGGCATGTTGATCATGCATATGCCGGTTCATGCATGTAGTTGTCAAATTATTGCAATTTTTACCTCTCTTGACTTTTTTTATATGAATACTTGTTGGATTTCTTATCATGAGGCCTTTAGGGATTAGGTTTTCCTTCTTGCATCTGGATAGAAAGAAAATGTCGCTGTTCATTTGTGCCAGTTTCTTCAAAATTTTCTGGCTAACACGGTACCACAATACAATTTGTTATTGTACATCTTGACTTTTTTGAAAATTTGACAGATAATGTGTTTTGGGTCATCCTTTGCGGTCTCCAAAAACACCCATGCAGGGATCCCTTTTCCACCCCTGTGAACTGCACACTTGAGATGGGTGCTGGCCACAGCCTGAGTTGGGGCTGAGGATGTCATGGTTGTATCACTTTATGTTTGTGTGGGAAGCCGCAATGTAACCTCCTCATCTTGCTCCTCCACCTCCTCTGCTGAGCTACTCAGCTGTGTACCACTGAGTTCAGACCAAGTGGGATCTACAACCTCATTGTCATCCTCTCTGTTTTCACACTCCTCGCCTTGAGAGTCACCCTCCTCCTCTTCCTGCACTGACACCATAAAACAGTCCACATGCACCTCTGGTATGTGTTTCTCATCAGGATCACCTTCACCCTTGGTGGTTAATGTCTGGAGATGAGGGTATAGATTCTGCTTGGACCATACTTCGTCCAGCCCTGGAGCCAACATGGAAACATTTTGGCATTGGTGCACATGCTTTCCTCATCTGGATTCTGTCATTGTTTGGAGCAGACCTTTGATGCCCATGGAATAGAATGTTTAAATAGCTCTTCAGAATAGCCAATAGCCCAAATTTTTGAAGCGGGGGGAAAAACGGTTATTGGGGTGCCACCTCTCAGGATTGCACTGTGTGTGATGTTAAGGTAGAGGAATAAGAGGAGAAGCCACTTGATGCAGCATTTGTCATCCACTGTAGCACATGCTCTTTCTGCACCTCATCTAAAAGGTGTACCGCTGTGTGGCTGCCAAAGGGAGTCGAGTAGCCCGGCCAGTAACACATGTTGTCAGTGGTCTTTGGACAGGATGAGACGGTGTTTGTTCAGTTGAGCTTTCATTTACATTAACACCTTACCCATGTACTCGTCGAACACAAAGCCTATTCCCCCTTCCACCACAACCTCGCTTTTTCCTACTCATATTGTAAGTAGCCTTCTACTCTTGTTTCACAACCTTAGGCCAACAGCTGTCAGTCACCTGTAACTAAATGAACAATCACTATTTATTTTCTTAGATAGTGTGCCTAAACAAATCTGTTATACCTAACGATGTTAAGTGGAAGTCTGGTCTTATATGCCACTGAAGCACAGTTTTAGCAAAAAAGATTTAGAGTAGCTAATTGGGCCTTGTGGCTGCACCACTACAGTAAATTATTCCTAACAATTTTTTAGGCCTAACGATTTTTAAGTGGAAATCTGGTCTTCTGATTTCCCACTGAAACTGTTTTTTCACAAACAATTTGGAGCAGATAATTTGGCCTCGTGGCTGCACCACTATATTATTCCTAACAATTTTTAAGTTGAAATCTGTCCTCCTGATTTTTTTATGAAACACAGTTTTATCACAAATGATCTGGAGTAGTGAATAGGGCTTCATGGCTGCACCACTATATTAGTACTATCAATTTTTACATGGAAATCTGGCCTTTGATATGCCAGTGAAACAGTTTTAGCACTAACGATTTGGAGAAACTAAATGGAACTCGTGGCTGCACCACAACATTGGGCCTAATGATTTTTAAGTAGAAATCTGACCTGCTTTTCCACTGAAACACCGTTTAGCACAAAAGATTTTGAGTAGCTAATTTGGCCTCATGAGTCCACCACAATATTAGGCCTAACGATTTTTATGTGGAAATCTGGCCTTCTGATTTGTCTCTGAAACACAGTTTTATCACATACGATTTGGATTAGCTAATTGGACCTCGTGGCTCCACTGCAATATTAAACCTAACAATTTTTAAGTGGAAATCTGCAATTCTGATTCGACACCAAAACAGTTTTAGCCCAAATGATTTGGAGTAGACAATTGGAACTCATAGCTGCACCCCTATATTAGGCCTAACGATTTCTAAGTGGAAATCTGGCTTTCTGATTTGCCACTGAAATACAGTTTTAGCACAAATGATTTGGAGTAGATAATTGAGCCTTGTGACAGGGGTGCACCTATAGTGAGGCCAGTTGAGCATTTGGCCTCATGCGGCAGGGAGACAGAGGGCGGCAGCTGCCCTGTAGTCAGATAATGTAGATCCGGCAATCCTGTTTGTCAGTGTGAGTCACTGTGTGAAGAAGATAACAGAGAAGAGCCGCAGGACTCAGGAGAGAGGATGGGAAGGAGGCTGCATGACTACTTTCACTTTTAATATAAACTGCAGTTGGCACTGCCTCCTCCAGCCCTGAAAGTGTGATAGGCCATCTACCGATCTGAAGCAAGTGACTGTGCCTGTGTTCATCACATGCCTGACCTTCAGAAGATAAATGCTCCCTCTTCTAATCTGTGAAGTCACACAGACTGGACAGTGGTGGATCACCGGCAGCTGCAGGATGAGCAAAGGCACTGAGGTCTTAGGCAGAGGCGTAGCTAGGGTTTTGGTTCAGGGGGTGCAAAACTTCTGAGTGCATCCCTAACCAGGTAACCTTGATTACAACTGGGTGACGCACCCTAATAGGGGAGGAGAACCTCAGCAGATGACCGCACTGTTACTGAAGATAATTTCTATATAACGACCAACATGGATATTACCACCATATGGTCAGTGGTAGATAACAGTCCTACAAAGCATATAAGAGATCACAGCACAGTTACAGATAATGACTTACCACTGACATCCTTTCTGATGGAATCGTTCACTTTTTCCGTCTTTTCCATCTGGCCCAGACCGACATGACAACTTCTTCCAGCAACGACTCAGCTGCTGAGAATACAACAAAGACACATTTCACTTCTCACATTCCAGACCCATCACCATCTATTCCCAACTGGCACAAGCTCCTCATTCTGCTGATACCCCAATACTGAGCAGCGGCTGCCGTATGTGTCCCTATTACTGCACCCGCTGTGCGGTTCTCTGTGCCTTCTAAAATCGAAAGCACCCCTCTATAATATAGTAATTAGTGATGAGCGAGCACCAAAATGCTCGGGTGCTCATTGCTCGGGTCGAGCAGATTTGAAAACTCGGGTACTCGGCCAAAACAACGAGACCAATGTAAATCTATGGGAGACCCAAATATTTTTACCGCAATCCCCCCGGGGGTCCTTTAATGGTCTAAAAACGTCTGAAAATGATGGAAACACTGCTCAAATGACACAGGTACATCATGGAGATCGCCCCTGAAAGCATTCCTCACTCCTAGTTCACAGATTTAATCAACTTTTTCCAAGATTCATGCCATTTTTCCCGGTGCCACAAAAAACACATTAAAACAAAACCAAAACGGATTTTGCTGAGAAATATGTCAAGGTTCATCCTTTGAAGTTTAATTAATTGCCTGTAAGGCCAAATATTTAACCCCAGACCGAAAATTTCTTCCCCCACTTAGGCTTAGTTCAGACGTAGCGTTTTTGAAGCGTTTTTCAACTTTAACATTGCTTTCAACCACTACAAATGCATTCACTGGGAAATGTCATTGTAACATTTAACAACCATTTAACAACAACAGATATATGAGGGCTGTCACAGAAATACCACACTGGTAAATATGTGGCCTGTTTTTTTTTTTTTTTAAATGTCAAATAGTGCTTTATATAATTAGAGTAACAGACAGCAAAAACAGTGGCAAAACAGCCTAAAATGCTAAAACTTGGAGCACGCAGATATGAGGCCTTTTTTGATGAATTTAAAAAACAAAAACAAAAAAAAAGTGGCACAAGGCTAGCACACACAACTATGCTACGTATGCCTGACAAATGATTTTTAAACAGGCCTCAGTCTGACAGAACACCCTGTATATTTTTTTGTTGGGGGGATGAATTTTTTGAGAAAACAAATGCAACTAGGTATATAGTACAGAAGCTGCAGCAGCAGACAGTTATGGAGCTTTGGGAGGGATGCAGTGGGAGCTATGTATGCACATACAGTGCCTGCGGGCCTTGCACTGATGTGGATATGCTGTGCCCTTAGGGTTGAGCGAAACGGGTCGATCATTTTCAAAAGTCGCCGACTTTTGGCTAAGTCGGCGTCTCATGAAACCCGATCCGACCCCTGTGCTTGTCGGCCATGCGGTACGCGACTTTCGCGCCAAAGTCGCGTTTCAATGACGCGAAAAGCGCCATTTCTCAGCCAATGAAGGTGAACGCAGAGTGTGGGCAGCGTGATGACATAGATCCTGGTCCCCACCATCTTAGAGAAGGGCATTGCAGTGATTGGCTTGCTGTCTGCGGCGTCACAGGGGCTATAAAGGGGCGTTCCCGCCGACCGCCATCTTACTGCTGCTGATCTGAGCTTAGGGAGAGGTTGCTGCCGCTTCGTCAGAAGCAGGGATAGCGTTAGGCAGGGTCCACTAACCACCAAACCGCTTGTGCTGTAGCGATTTCCACTGTCCAACACCACCTTCGGTGTGCAGGAACAGTGGAAGCTATTTTTTTTTTTTTTCCTCAGCGCTGTAGCTCATTGGGCTGCCCTAGAAGGCTCCGTGATAGCTGTATTGCTGTGTGTACGCCACTGTGGAAACCAACTGCTTTTTTCAAAGCACATATCCTCTTGTTCCTTTCTGCACAGCTATCTTTTTTGTTTGTCCACACTTTTTATTTAATTTGTGCATCAGTCCACTCCTATTGCTGCCTGCCATACCTGGCTTAGATTACTGCAGGGAGATAGTAATTGTAGGACAGTCCCTGTTTTTTTTTTTTTTTTTTTTTTTTTGTGGGAGATTAAGATTGGCATTTCTGCTACAGTGCCATCCCTGTGTGTGCCATCTCTCACTGAGTGGGCCATAGAAAGCCTATTTATTTTTTCCGTGATTTGTGTTCTAAATTCTACCTCAACACAAAAACACTACATCAATCAGTGGTAGAAAAATATTGGCCTCAGTCAGGGCTTGTGTGCCACTGCTGTGTGTGCTATCTCTCATTCAGTGGGCTATAGAAAGCCTATTTATTTATTTATTTTTTTTCTTATTATCTGGTTTCTAAAGTCTCCCTGAAAAAAAAATAAACAAATAAAAAAACAGTGGGAGAGTAATATTGCCCTTTCAGCTTGTGTGCCAGTCTTGACTCCTGGGTGTGCCACCTCTCTCTCTAATTGTGGGCCATAGAAAGCCTTTTTTTTTTTTTTTTTTTAAATATTATTGGGTTTCTAAAGTCTCCCTTAAAAAACAAAAAATAAATAAAAAAACAGTGGGAGAGTAATATTGCCCTTTCAGCTTGTGTGCCAGTCTTGACTCCTGGGTGTGCCACCTCTCTCTCTAATTGTGGGCCATAGAAAGCCTTTTTTTTTTTTTTTTTTTAAATATTATTGGGTTTCTAAAGTCTCCCTTAAAAAACAAAAAATACATAAAAAAACAGTGGGAGAGTAATATTGCCCTTTCAGCTTGTGTGCCAGTCTTGACTCCTGGGTGTGCCACCTCTCTCTCTAATTGTGGGCCATAGAAAGCCTTTTTTTTTTTTTTTTTTAAATATTATTTGGTTTCTAAAGTCTCCCTTAAAAAACAAAAAATACATAAAAAAACAGTGGGAGAGTAATATTGCCCTTTCAGCTTGTGTGCCAGTCTTGACTCCTGGGTGTGCCACCTCTCTCTCTAATTGTGGGCCATAGAAAGCCTTTTTTTTTTTTTTTTTTTAAATATTATTTGGTTTCTAAAGTCTCCCTTAAAAAACAAAAAATACATAAAAAAACAGTGGGAGAGTAATATTGCCCTTTCAGCTTGTGTGCCAGTCTTGACTCCTGGGTGTGCCACCTCTCTCTCTAATTGTGGGCCATAGAAAGCCTTTTTTTTTTTTTTTTTTTAAATATTATTTGGTTTCTAAAGTCTCCCTTAAAAAACAAAAAATACATAAAAAAACAGTGGGAGAGTAATATTGCCCTTTCAGCTTGTGTGCCAGTCTTGACTCCTGGGTGTGCCACCTCTCTCTCTCTAATTGTGGGCCATAGAAAGCCTATTTATTTTTTTCCTAGATTTGTGTTCTAAAATCTACCTCAACACAAAAACACTACATCAATCAGTGGGAGAAAAATATTGGCCTCAGTCAGGGCTTGTGTGCCACTCCTGTGTGTGCCATCTCTCATTCAGTGGCCCATACAAAGCCTATTTATTTTTTTGTTTTTTTTAATATTATTGGGTTTCTAAAGTCTCCCTGAAAAAAAAAAATACATAAAAAAACAGTGGGAGAGTAATATTGCCCTTTCAGCTTGTGTGCCAGTCTTGACTCCTGGGTGTGCCACCTCTCTCTCTCATTCAGTGGGCCATAGAAAGGCTATTTATTTTTTTGTTTTTTTTAATATTATTTGGTTTCTAAAGTCTCCCTGAAAATAAAAAAAAAAAAACTTAAAAAAACAGTGGGAGAGTAATATTGCCCTTTCAGCTTGTGCGCCAGTCTTGACTCCTGGGTGTGCCACCTCTCTCTCTCTAATTGTGGGCCATAGAAAGCCTTTTTTTTTTTGTTTTTTTTTAAATATTATTTGGTTTCTAAAGTCTCCCTTAAAAAACAAAAAATAAATAAAAAAACAGTGGGAGAGTAATATTGCCCTTTCAGCTTGTGTGCCAGTCTTGACTCCTGGGTGTGCCACCTCTCTCTCTAATTGTGGGCCATAGAAAGCCTTTTTTTTTTTTTTTTTAAATATTATTGGGTTTCTAAAGTCTCCCTTAAAAAACAAAAAATACATAAAAAAACAGTGGGAGAGTAATATTGCCCTTTCAGCTTGTGTGCCAGTCTTGACTCCTGGGTGTGCCACCTCTCTCTCTAATTGTGGGCCATAGAAAGCCTTTTTTTTTTTTTTTTTTTTAAATATTATTTGGTTTCTAAAGTCTCCCTTAAAAAACAAAAAATACATAAAAAAACAGTGGGAGAGTAATATTGCCCTTTCAGCTTGTGTGCCAGTCTTGACTCCTGGGTGTGCCACCTCTCTCTCTCATTCAGTGGGCCATAGAAAGGCTATTTATTTTTTTGGTTTTTTTAATATTATTTGGTTTCTAAAGTCTCCCTGAAAATAAAAAAAAAAAAACTTAAAAAAACAGTGGGAGAGTAATATTGCCCTTTCAGCTTGTGTGCCAGTCTTGACTCCTGGGTGTGCCACCTCTCTCTCTCATTCAGTGGGCCATAGAAAGGCTATTTATTTTTTTGGTTTTTTTAATATTATTTGGTTTCTAAAGTCTCCCTGAAAATAAAAAAATAAAAACTTAAAAAAACAGTGGGAGAGTAATATTGCCCTTTCAGCTTGTGCGCCAGTCTTGACTCCTGGGTGTGCCACCTCTCTCTCTCTAATTGTGGGCCATAGAAAGCCTTTTTTTTTTGTTTTTTTTTAATATTATTTGGTTTCTAAAGTCTCCCTTAAAAAACAAAAAATACATAAAAAAACAGTGGGAGAGTAATATTGCCCTTTCAGCTTGTGTGCCAGTCTTGACTCCTGGGTGTGCCACCTCTCTCTCTAATTGTGGGCCATAGAAAGCCTTTTTTTTTTTTTTTTTTTAAATATTATTTGGTTTCTAAAGTCTCCCTTAAAAAACAAAAAATACATAAAAAAACAGTGGGAGAGTAATATTGCCCTTTCAGCTTGTGTGCCAGTCTTGACTCCTGGGTGTGCCACCTCTCTCTCTAATTGTGGGCCATAGAAAGCCTTTTTTTTTTTTTTTTTTTAATATTATTTGGTTTCTAAAGTCTCCCTTAAAAAACAAAAAATACATAAAAAAACAGTGGGAGAGTAATATTGCCCTTTCAGCTTGTGTGCCAGTCTTGACTCCTGGGTGTGCCACCTCTCTCTCTCATTCAGTGGGCCATAGAAAGGCTATTTATTTTTTTGGTTTTTTTAATATTATTTGGTTTCTAAAGTCTCCCTGAAAAAAAAAAAAAACATAAAAAAACAGTGGGAGAGTAATATTGCCCTTTCAGCTTGTGTGCCAGTCTTGACTCCTGGGTGTGCCACCTCTCTCTCTCATTCAGTGGGCCATAGAAAGGCTATTTATTTTTTTGGTTTTTTTAATATTATTTGGTTTCTAAAGTCTCCCTGAAAAAAAAAAAAAAACATAAAAAAACAGTGGGAGAGTAATATTGCCCTTTCAGCTTGTGTGCCAATCTTGACTCCTGGGTGTGCCACCTCTCTCTCTCATTCAGTGGGCCATAGAAAGGCTTTTTATTTTTTTGGTTTTTTTAATATTATTTGGTTTCTAAAGTCTCCCTGAGAAAAAAAAAAAAATAAATTAGGTGGGAGATTAATATTGACATTAGTGCTTGAGTGACAGTCCTGCGTGTGTGTCATCTCTGTGATTTTGTGCCACAGAAAACAGAGTGTGTAACATTGTGCCTGATTTTCCTTGTGGTCTCACCAACCTGTTAAGGGATATTGAAATCATACTGAAGTTATAGCTCACCGTGTAAGTTGTTTGACAGCAACAAATAAAGTTACTTTGGTTAAGATTTTAAAACAATGAGGAAGTCTGGTGCAAGAGGTCGTCGTGGGCGTTCATTGTCAGCTGGTAATGATGGTAGTGGTAGTGGAGCATCAGGTGGTCGTGGGGATAAAAATATTCCACCTAAGTCTGGAGCTGTGGAGCCAGTTTCGTCGTCAGGCTACACAAGGCCTCGAACGCTCTCTTTTCTGGGAGTAGGAAAACCGCTTTTAAAGGCGGAGCAGCAACAGCAAGTTTTGGCTTACATTGCAGACTCAGCCTCTAGCTCTTTTGCCTCCTCTTCCGAAACTGGTAAATGTAAAAGCAGCGCGTCGCTTGTGGATGTTCACGGTCAGGGACAAGTCGCTTCCTTGTCCTCCTCAGCAAAAACTACAACAAGAGAGAAGGATGCAGCAGGCGACACAACGGGTCACTCCATGGAGCTCTTTACACATACCGTCCCTGGCTTAGAAAGTGAAACATTTAACAGGCCATGCCCATTACAAGTAGATTCTGACATGGAGTGCACTGATGCACAGCCACAGCCAGAGTACTATGCTGCTCCTTTGACTCAGACCACCACATTGCCCTCTCAGGGTACAGATCCACAATCAGACCCTGATGAGACTATGTTGCCCCGCCACGAACGCTATACCACCGACCGACACAGTGACACAGACGAAGTTGCACACGAGCTCGAAGAGGAGGTAATAGATGACCCAGTTATTGACCCCGATTGGCAGCCATTGGGGGAACAGGGTGCAGGCGGCAGTAGTTCAGAAGCGGAGGTGGAGGAGGGGCCGCAGCAGGCATCAACATCGCAACATGTTCCATCTGCCGGGCCCGTATCTGGCCCAAAACGCGTGTCAAAGCCAAAACCTGTTGGAGGACAGCGTGGCCATCCGGTTAAAGCTCAGTCTGCAATCCCTGAAAAGGGATCCGAGTCTAGGAAGAGTGCAGTCTGGCATTTTTTTAAACAACATCCAACTGATCAGCGCAAAGTCATCTGTCAAAAATGTTCAACTAGCTTAAGCAGAGGTCAGAATCTGAAAAGTCTAAATACTAGTTGCATGCATAGACACTTAACCACCATACATTTTCAAGCCTGGACTAACTACCAAACGTCCCTTAAGGTTGTAGCACCCTCGGCCAATGAAGCTAGTCAGCAACGCAACATCCCTTCCGTCACTGTAAGGCCACCATTTTCCGCACCACCGGCAGTATCTGTGCAGGTTTCTTTGCCAGCCAAAAGCAGTCAGGGTCAGGGAACCACCAGTTTTGTAGGAGGAAATATTGCATCTAGGGCACCGGCGGAAACAATACCGTCTCCAACCGTCTCTCAGTCTGCCATGTACACCGGCACACCCGAAAGTTCCACGATCTCCAGCTCTCCAGTCCAGCTCACCCTACATGAGACTCTGGTTAGAAAAAGGAAGTACTTATCCTCGCATCCGCGTACACAGGGTTTTAACGCCCACATAGCTAGACTAATCTCGTTAGAGATGATGCCCTACCGGTTAGTTGAAAGCGAAGCTTTCAAAGCCCTGATGGAGTACGCTGAACCACGATACGAGCTACCCAGTCGACACTTTTTTTCCAGAAAAGCCATCCCAGCCCTGCACCAGCATGTTAAACAGCGCATCGTCCATGCACTCAGGCAATCTGTGAGTACAAAGGTGCACCTGACTACAGATGCATGGACCAGTAGGCATGGCCAGGGACGTTATGTGTCCATCACGGCACACTGGGTGAATGTGGTGGATGCAGGGTCCACAGGCGACATCAATTTAGGGACAGTTGTGCCTAGCCCACGGTCTAGGAAACAGTTGGCTGTAGGCGTTCGCACCCCCTCCTCCTCCTCCTCCTCGTCCTCCTGCAGAAGCTACAGCTCTTCCACAGAACGCAGTCTGCCAACCACTCCATCGGCAGATGACACTGTTGCACACCAGTTGTCCCATTATGGGCCAGCTACTGCCAAGCGTCAGCAGGCTGTATTGGCTATGAAGTGTTTGGGCGACAACAGACACACCGCGGAAGTTCTGTCCGAGTTCTTGCAACAAGAAACGCAGTCGTGGCTGGGCACAGTAGATCTTGAGGCAGGCAAGGTAGTGAGTGATAACGGAAGGAATTTCATGGCTGCCATCTCCCTTTCCCAACTGAAACACATTCCTTGCCTGGCTCACACCTTAAACCTGGTGGTGCAGTGCTTATTGAAAACTTATCCTGGGTTCTCCGACCTGCTCCTCAAAGTGCGTGCACTTTGCTCACATATCCGACGTTCGCCTGTACACGCCAGCCGTATGCAGACCTATCAGCGGTCTTTGAACCTTCCCCAGCATCGCCTAATCATAGACGTTGCAACAAGGTGGAACTCAACACTGCACATGCTTCAGAGACTGTGCGAACAGAGGCGTGCTGTTATTTATTTGTGGGAGGATACACGGGCAGGCAGTAGGATGGCAGACATGGAGTTGTCAGGTGTGCAGTGGTCTAAGATACAAGACATGTGAGAGGAGGTGGAGGACGAGGAGGATGATGGGGATGAGTATATTTTTAATGCCGAACCTTTCCCGGGGGCACAGGAAATTGGTTGCGTGTCACGGCCGGGTTCTGGTTTTTTGAGGGACACAAGTGACGTAGATTTGCCTGCAACTGCCCCTCAACCAATCACAACCGGAGATTTGACAACTGGAACTTTGGCCCACATGGCGGATTATGCCTTACGTATCCTAAAAAGGGACACACGCATTACGAAAATGATGAACGATGACGATTACTGGTTGGCCTGCCTCCTTGATCCACGCTATAAAGGCAAATTGCAAAATATTATGCCACATGAGAACTTGGAACTAATATTAGCAACCAAACAATCAACTCTTGTTGACCGTTTGCTTCAGGCATTCCCAGCACACAGCGCACGTGATCGTTCTCACACGAGCTCCAGGGGGCAGCAGACTAGGAGTGTTAGGGGTGCACACATCAGAAGTGGCGTTGGACAGAGGGGTTTTCTGACCAGGTTGTGGAGTGATTTTGCTATGACCGCAGACAGGACAGGTACTGCTGCATCAATTGAAAGTGACAGGAGACAACATTTGTCCAGTATGGTTACTAACTATTTTTCATCCCTTATCGATGTTCTCCCTCAACCGTCATTCCCATTTGATTACTGGGCCTCCAAATTAGACACCTGGCCAGAATTGGCAGAATATGCATTGCAGGAGCTTGCTTGCCCGGCAGCAAGTGTCCTATCAGAAAGAGTATTCAGTGCTGCAGGTTCAATATTAACCGAAAAAAGGACTCGTCTGGCTACCCAAAATGTTGACGATCTAACATTCATTAAAATGAACCACAACTGGATTTCGAAATCTTTTGCCCCACCTTGCCCGGCCGACACCTAGCTTTCCTATGAAAAGCTCTTGCCTGTGAATTACTTTTCTAATGTCTAATTTGCTGCAGCTGATTGTACAGCATACGACATGTTTACACCTCCCTAAATGGCCAAACTCCCCACACGGGGCCGTGGTATCGCGACTTGGCGCAAGCACCCGTGAGACTGCTGTTTGTCTGAAGAGGTGGGTGTGCTCGCTTTTGGTTGACGGCATTGCTACTGGGTCCCTCATAGTACAATGTAGTGTCTCTGGCGGTGGTGGTGCGCACCCAACGTCAGACACACCGTTGTAACATGAGGGGCCCTGGGGCGGTCCCGCCGGCCTCAAGAGAGTTCCCCCCTACCCCAGCTCAAAATGTGCTCTATCACGTGCAAAATTATGTCGCACAGCTCCACCAATCTTTAGTCTATTCGCTGACATCATTCAATGTCTGGCACTGACAATACAAATTTGTAGACATCTATGATGCAACTTAAAGTAGTCTGTGTCTGTGTCCTATATTGGCACCATTAAATAGTTACTGCCAAATTACTATGTCAGAAACTCAGTAGATGAGCCCACCCCTGTACCTAAGTATGCCACCTTTTTTTTTGTTTTGGTTGTTTTGCGAGACATTAACATCTATTTATATTTTGGGAGTACTGGGACAGACACTCCTTGCACTAATCCTCCACTCACCACCAAGCTGCCTGTGTATCCATGTAACCGCTGTAAAGCTGCCATGAGCCTATTGTTTGTTATTTTAGGCCTTTGATAGCCTGTCTGCGGTCCCTACTTTAAATACTCCTCCACTCATCACCAGCTGCCTGCCCGTGTATCCATGTCACCGCTGTAAAACTGCCATAAGCCTATTGTTTGTTATTTTAGGCCTTTGATAGCCTGTCTGCGGTCCCTACTTTAAATACTCCTCCACTCACCACCAAGCTGCCTGCCCGTGTATCCATGTAACCGCTGTAAAGCTGCCATGAGCCTATTGTTTGTTATTTTAGGCCTTTGATAGCCTGTCTGCGGTCCCTACTTTAAATACTCCTCCACTCATCACCAGCTGCCTGCCCGTGTATCCATGTAACCGCTGTAAAACTGCCATGAGCCTATTGTTTGTTATTTTAGGCCTTTGATAGCCTGTCTGCGGTCCCTACTTTAAATACTCCTCCACTCACCACCAAGCTGCCTGCCCGTGTATCCATGTAACCGCTGTAAAACTGCCATGAGCCTATTGTTTGTTATTTTAGGCCTTTGATAGCCTGTCTGCGGTCCCTACTTTAAATACTCCTCCACTCATCACCAGCTGCCTGCCCGTGTATCCATGTAACCGCTGTAAAACTGCCATGAGCCTATTGTTTGTTATTTTAGGCCTTTGATAGCCTGTCTGCGGTCCCTACTTTAAATACTCCTCCACTCACCACCAAGCTGCCTGTGTATCCATGTAACCGCTGTAAAACTGCCATGAGCCTATTGTTTGTTATTTTAGGCTTTTGATAGCCTGTCTGCGGTCCCTACTTTAAATACTCCTCCACTCATCACCAGCTGCCTGCCCGTGTATCCATGTAACCGCTGTAAAACTGCCATGAGCCTATTGTTTGTTATTTTAGGCCTTTGATAGCCTGTCTGCGGTCCCTACTTTAAATACTCCTCCACTCATCACCAGCTGCCTGCCCGTGTATCCATGTAACCGCTGTAAAACTGCCATGAGCCTATTGTTTGTTATTTTAGGCTTTTGATAGCCTGTCTGCGGTCCCTACTTTAAATACTCCTCCACTCATCACCAGCTGCCTGCCCGTGTATCCATGTAACCGCTGTAAAACTGCCATGAGCCTATTGTTTGTTATTTTAGGCCTTTGATAGCCTGTCTGCGGTCCCTACTTTAAATACTCCTCCACTCACCACCAAGCTGCCTGCCCGTGTATCCATGTAACCGCTGTAAAGCTGCCATGAGCCTATTGTTTGTTATTTTAGGCCTTTGATAGCCTGTCTGCGGTCCCTACTTTAAATACTCCTCCACTCATCACCAGCTGCCTGCCCGTGTATCCATGTAACCGCTGTAAAACTGCCATGAGCCTATTGTTTGTTATTTTAGGCCTTTGATAGCCTGTCTGCGGTCCCTACTTTAAATACTCCTCCACTCACCACCAAGCTGCCTGCCCGTGTATCCATGTAACCGCTGTAAAACTGCCATGAGCCTATTGTTTGTTATTTTAGGCCTTTGATAGCCTGTCTGCGGTCCCTACTTTAAATACTCCTCCACTCATCACCAGCTGCCTGCCCGTGTATCCATGTAACCGCTGTAAAACTGCCATGAGCCTATTGTTTGTTATTTTAGGCCTTTGATAGCCTGTCTGCGGTCCCTACTTTAAATACTCCTCCACTCACCACCAAGCTGCCTGTGTATCCATGTAACCGCTGTAAAACTGCCATGAGCCTATTGTTTGTTATTTTAGGCTTTTGATAGCCTGTCTGCGGTCCCTACTTTAAATACTCCTCCACTCATCACCAGCTGCCTGCCCGTGTATCCATGTAACCGCTGTAAAACTGCCATGAGCCTATTGTTTGTTATTTTAGGCCTTTGATAGCCTGTCTGCGGTCCCTACTTTAAATACTCCTCCACTCATCACCAGCTGCCTGCCCGTGTATCCATGTAACCGCTGTAAAACTGCCATGAGCCTATTGTTTGTTATTTTAGGCCTTTGATAGCCTGTCTGCGGTCCCTACTTTAAATACTCCTCCACTCACCACCAAGCTGCCTGCCCGTGTATCCATGTAACCGCTGTAAAACTGCCATGAGCCTATTGTTTGTTATTTTAGGCCTTTGATAGCCTGTCTGCGGTCCCTACTTTAAATACTCCTCCACTCACCACCAAGCTGCCTGTGTATCCATGTAACCGCTGTAAAACTGCCATGAGCCTATTGTTTGTTATTTTAGGCCTTTGATAGCCTGTCTGCGGTCCCTACTTTAAATACTCCTCCACTCACCACCAAGCTGCCTGTGTATCCATGTAACCGCTGTAAAACTGCCATGAGCCTATTGTTTGTTATTTTAGGCCTTTGATAGCCTGTCTGCGGTCCCTACTTTAAATACTCCTCCACTCATCACCAGCTGCCTGCCCGTGTATCCATGTAACTGCTGTAAAACTGCCATGAGCCTATTGTTTGTTATTTTAGGCCTTTGATAGCCTGTCTGCGGTCCCTACTTTAAATACTCCTCCACTCACCACCAAGCTGCCTGCCCGTGTATCCATGTAACCGCTGTAAAGCTGCCATGAGCCTATTGTTTGTTATTTTAGGCCTTTGATAGCCTGTCTGCGGTCCCTACTTTAAATACTCCTCCACTCATCACCAGCTGCCTGCCCGTGTATCCATGTAACCGCTGTAAAACTGCCATGAGCCTATTGTTTGTTATTTTAGGCCTTTGATAGCCTGTCTGCGGTCCCTACTTTAAATACTCCTCCACTCACCACCAAGCTGCCTGCCCGTGTATCCATGTAACCGCTGTAAAACTGCCATGAGCCTATTGTTTGTTATTTTAGGCCTTTGATAGCCTGTCTGCGGTCCCTACTTTAAATACTCCTCCACTCATCACCAGCTGCCTGCCCGTGTATCCATGTAACCGCTGTAAAACTGCCATGAGCCTATTGTTTGTTATTTTAGGCCTTTGATAGCCTGTCTGCGGTCCCTACTTTAAATACTCCTCCACTCACCACCAAGCTGCCTGTGTATCCATGTAACCGCTGTAAAACTGCCATGAGCCTATTGTTTGTTATTTTAGGCCTTTGATAGCCTGTCTGCGGTCCCTACTTTAAATACTCCTCCACTCATCACCAGCTGCCTGCCCGTGTATCCATGTAACCGCTGTAAAACTGCCATGAGCCTATTGTTTGTTATTTTAGGCCTTTGATAGCCTGTCTGCGGTCCCTACTTTAAATACTCCTCCACTCATCACCAGCTGCCTGCCCGTGTATCCATGTAACCGCTGTAAAACTGCCATGAGCCTATTGTTTGTTATTTTAGGCCTTTGATAGCCTGTCTGCGGTCCCTACTTTAAATACTCCTCCACTCATCACCAGCTGCCTGCCCGTGTATCCATGTAACCGCTGTAAAACTGCCATGAGCCTATTGTTTGTTATTTTAGGCCTTTGATAGCCTGTCTGCGGTCCCTACTTTAAATACTCCTCCACTCATCACCAGCTGCCTGCCCGTGTATCCATGTAACCGCTGTAAAACTGCCATGAGCCTATTGTTTGTTATTTTAGGCCTTTGATAGCCTGTCTGCGGTCCCTACTTTAAATACTCCTCCACTCACCACCAAGCTGCCTGCCCGTGTATCCATGTAACCGCTGTAAAACTGCCATGAGCCTATTGTTTGTTATTTTAGGCCTTTGATAGCCTGTCTGCGGTCCCTACTTTAAATACTCCTCCACTCACCACCAAGCTGCCTGTGTATCCATGTAACCGCTGTAAAACTGCCATGAGCCTATTGTTTGTTATTTTAGGCCTTTGATAGCCTGTCTGCGGTCCCTATTTTAAATACTCCTCCACTCATCACCAGCTGCCTGCCCGTGTATCCATGTAACCGCTGTAAAACTGCCATGAGCCTATTGTTTGTTATTTTAGGCCTTTGATAGCCTGTCTGCGGTCCCTACTTTAAATACTCCTCCACTCATCACCAGCTGCCTGCCCGTGTATCCATGTAACCGCTGTAAAACTGCCATGAGCCTATTGTTTGTTATTTTAGGCCTTCGAAGCCTGTCTGCGGTCCCTCCTTCCACTAGGCCTCCACTGACCAGACCACTGCTGCCCGTGTACCCCTGGAACCAATTTTAAAGTGCCTACAGCCAGCCCATTTTATTGTGTTAGGCCTTCGAAGCCTGTCTGTGGTCCCTCCTTCCAATAGGCCTACAATGACAAAGGTACACCTGACAACAGACACATGGACCTGTAGGCATGGCCACGGAAGGTTACGTGTCCTTTGTGGCTCAATGGGTTAATGTATTGGATGCATGGTCCACACAGGGGACAGCCTGCTAAGTCTGTATGCAGTCCCTAATTCAAGTTGTCCTCAACTGAATAAAGCTGAGCTTCTACCTTCTGGCTATCATTAAGTGTTTTTTAAAAAACAAAATGGTGGTTCCGGCCTACTAACGGTGTCTGCCCCTGCCTGGTGTTGCCCTCAACTGAATAAAGCTGAGCTTCAACCTTCTGGCTCTCATTAAGTGTTTTTTAAAAAACAAAATGGTGGTTAGGGCCTACTAACGGCTTCTGCCCCTCCCTGGTGTTGCCCTCAACTGAATAAAGCTGAGCTTCTACCTTCCGGCTCTGATTAACTGCTGTTTTTAAACACATTGCTGGTTCCGGCCTACTAACGGTGTCTGCCCCTGCCTGGTGTTGCCCTCAACTGAATAAAGCTGAGCTTCAACCTTCTGGCTCTCATTAAGTGTTTTTTAAAAAACAAAATGGTGGTTCCGGCCTACTAACGGTGTCTGCCCCTGCCTGGTGTTGCCCTCAACTGAATAAAGCTGAGCTTCAACCTTCTGGCTCTCATTAAGTGTTTTTTAAAAAACAAAATGGTGGTTAGGGCCTACTAACGGCTTCTGCCCCTCCCTGGTGTTGCCCTCAACTGAATAAAGCTGAGCTTCTACCTTCCGGCTCTGATTAACTGCTGTTTTTAAACACATTGCTGGTTCCGGCCTACTAACGGTGTCTGCCCCTGCCTGGTGTTGCCCTCAACTGAATAAAGCTGAGCTTCAACCTTCTGGCTCTCATTAAGTGTTTTTTAAAAAACAAAATGGTGGTTCCGGCCTACTAACGGTGTCTGCCCCTGCCTGGTGTTGCCCTCAACTGAATAAAGCTGAGCTTCAACCTTCTGGCTCTCATTAAGTGTTTTTTAAAAAACAAAATGGTGGTTAGGGCCTACTAACGGCTTCTGCCCCTCCCTGGTGTTGCCCTCAACTGAATAAAGCTGAGCTTCTACCTTCCGGCTCTGATTAACTGCTGTTTTTAAACACATTGCTGGTTCCGGCCTACTAACGGTGTCTGCCCCTGCCTGGTGTTGCCCTCAACTGAATAAAGCTGAGCTTCAACCTTCTGGCTCTCATTAAGTGTTTTTTAAAGAACAAAATGGTGGTAGGGGCTACTAACGGCTTCTGCCCCTCCCTGGTGTTGCCCTCAACTGAATAAAGCTGAGCTTCTACCTTCCGGCTCTGATTAACTGCTGTTTTTAAACACATTGCTGGTTCCGGCCTACTAACGGTGTCTGCCCCTGCCTGGTGTTGCCCTCAACTGAATAAAGCTGAGCTTCAACCTTCTGGCTCTCATTAAGTGTTTTTTAAAAAACAAAATGGTGGTTAGGGCCTACTAACGGCTTCTGCCCCTCCCTGGTGTTGCCCTCAACTGAATAAAGCTGAGCTTCTACCTTCCGGCTCTGATTAACTGCTGTTTTTAAACACATTGCTGGTTCCGGCCTACTAACGGTGTCTGCCCCTGCCTGGTGTTGCCCTCAACTGAATAAAGCTGAGCTTCAACCTTCTGGCTATCATTAAGTGTTTTTTAAAAAACAAAATGGTGGTTCCGGCCTACTAACGGTGTCTGCCCCTGCCTGGTGTTGCCCTCAACTGAATAAAGCTGAGCTTCAACCTTCTGGCTCTCATTAAGTGTTTTTTAAAAAACAAAATGGTGGTTAGGGCCTACTAACGGCTTCTGCCCCTCCCTGGTGTTGCCCTCAACTGAATAAAGCTGAGCTTCTACCTTCCGGCTCTGATTAACTGCTGTTTTTAAACACATTGCTGGTTCCGGCCTACTAACGGTGTCTGCCCCTGCCTGGTGTTGCCCTCAACTGAATAAAGCTGAGCTTCAACCTTCTGGCTCTCATTAAGTGTTTTTTAAAAAACAAAATGGTGGTTCCGGCCTACTAACGGTGTCTGCCCCTGCCTGGTGTTGCCCTCAACTGAATAAAGCTGAGCTTCAACCTTCTGGCTCTCATTAAGTGTTTTTTAAAAAACAAAATGGTGGTTAGGGCCTACTAACGGCTTCTGCCCCTCCCTGGTGTTGCCCTCAACTGAATAAAGCTGAGCTTCTACCTTCCGGCTCTGATTAACTGCTGTTTTTAAACACATTGCTGGTTCCGGCCTACTAACGGTGTCCGCCCCTGCCTGGTGTTGCCCTCAACTGAATAAAGCTGAGCTTCAACCTTCTGGCTCTCATTAAGTGTTTTTTAAAAAACAAAATGGTGGTTCCGGCCTACTAACGGTGTCTGCCCCTGCCTGGTGTTGCCCTCAACTGAATAAAGCTGAGCTTCAACCTTCTGGCTCTCATTAAGTGTTTTTTAAAAAACAAAATGGTGGTTAGGGCCTACTAACGGCTTCTGCCCCTCCCTGGTGTTGCCCTCAACTGAATAAAGCTGAGCTTCTACCTTCCGGCTCTGATTAACTGCTGTTTTTAAACACATTGCTGGTTCCGGCCTACTAACGGTGTCTGCCCCTGCCTGGTGTTGCCCTCAACTGAATAAAGCTGAGCTTCAACCTTCTGGCTCTCATTAAGTGTTTTTTAAAGAACAAAATGGTGGTTAGGGCCTACTAACGGCTTCTGCCCCTCCCTGGTGTTGCCCTCAACTGAATAAAGCTGAGCTTCTACCTTCCGGCTCTGATTAACTGCTGTTTTTAAACACATTGCTGGTTCCGGCCTACTAACGGTGTCTGCCCCTGCCTGGTGTTGCCCTCAACTGAATAAAGCTGAGCTTCAACCTTCTGGCTCTCATTAAGTGTTTTTTAAAAAACAAAATGGTGGTTAGGGCCTACTAACGGCTTCTGCCCCTCCCTGGTGTTGCCCTCAACTGAATAAAGCTGAGCTTCTACCTTCCGGCTCTGATTAACTGCTGTTTTTAAACACATTGCTGGTTCCGGCCTACTAACGGTGTCTGCCCCTGCCTGGTGTTGCCCTCAACTGAATAAAGCTGAGCTTCAACCTTCTGGCTATCATTAAGTGTTTTTTAAAAAACAAAATGGTGGTTCCGGCCTACTAACGGTGTCTGCCCCTGCCTGGTGTTGCCCTCAACTGAATAAAGCTGAGCTTCAACCTTCTGGCTCTCATTAAGTGTTTTTTAAAAAACAAAATGGTGGTTAGGGCCTACTAACGGCTTCTGCCCCTCCCTGGTGTTGCCCTCAACTGAATAAAGCTGAGCTTCTACCTTCCGGCTCTGATTAACTGCTGTTTTTAAACACATTGCTGGTTCCGGCCTACTAACGGTGTCTGCCCCTGCCTGGTGTTGCCCTCAACTGAATAAAGCTGAGCTTCAACCTTCTGGCTCTCATTAAGTGTTTTTTAAAAAACAAAATGGTGGTTCCGGCCTACTAACGGTGTCTGCCCCTGCCTGGTGTTGCCCTCAACTGAATAAAGCTGAGCTTCAACCTTCTGGCTCTCATTAAGTGTTTTTTAATTAACAAAATGGTGGTTAGGGCCTACTAACGGCTTCTGCCCCTCCCTGGTGTTGCCCTCAACTGAATAAAGCTGAGCTTCTACCTTCCGGCTCTGATTAACTGCTGTTTTTAAACACATTGCTGGTTCCGGCCTACTAACGGTGTCTGCCCCTGCCTGGTGTTGCCCTCAACTGAATAAAGCTGAGCTTCAACCTTCTGGCTCTCATTAAGTGTTTTTTAAAAAACAAAATGGTGGTTAGGGCCTACTAACGGCTTCTGCCCCTCCCTGGTGTTGCCCTCAACTGAATAAAGCTGAGCTTCTACCTTCCGGCTCTGATTAACTGCTGTTTTTAAACACATTGCTGGTTCCGGCCTACTAACGGTGTCTGCCCCTGCCTGGTGTTGCCCTCAACTGAATAAAGCTGAGCTTCAACCTTCTGGCTCTCATTTAGTGTTTTTTAAAAAACAAAATGGTGGTTAGGGCCTACTAACGGCTTCTGCCCCTCCCTGGTGTTGCCCTCAACTGAATAAAGCTGAGCTTCTACCTTCCGGCTCTGATTAACTGCTGTTTTTAAACACATTGCTGGTTCCGGCCTACTAACGGTGTCTGCCCCTGCCTGGTGTTGCCCTCAACTGAATAAAGCTGAGCTTCAACCTTCTGGCTCTCATTAAGTGTTTTTTAAAAAACAAAATGGTGGTTCCGGCCTACTAACGGTGTCTGCCCCTGCCTGGTGTTGCCCTCAACTGAATAAAGCTGAGCTTCAACCTTCTGGCTCTCATTAAGTGTTTTTTAAAAAACAAAATGGTGGTTAGGGCCTACTAACGGCTTCTGCCCCTCCCTGGTGTTGCCCTCAACTGAATAAAGCTGAGCTTCTACCTTCCGGCTCTGATTAACTGCTGTTTTTAAACACATTGCTGGTTCCGGCCTACTAACGGTGTCTGCCCCTGCCTGGTGTTGCCCTCAACTGAATAAAGCTGAGCTTCAACCTTCTGGCTCTCATTAAGTGTTTTTTAAAAAACAAAATGGTGGTTAGGGCCTACTAACGGCTTCTGCCCCTCCCTGGTGTTGCCCTCAACTGAATAAAGCTGAGCTTCTACCTTCCGGCTCTGATTAACTGCTGTTTTTAAACACATTGCTGGTTCCGGCCTACTAACGGTGTCTGCCCCTGCCTGGTGTTGCCCTCAACTGAATAAAGCTGAGCTTCAACCTTCTGGCTCTCATTTAGTGTTTTTTAAAAAACAAAATGGTGGTTAGGGCCTACTAACGGCTTCTGCCCCTCCCTGGTGTTGCCCTCAACTGAATAAAGCTGAGCTTCTACCTTCCGGCTCTGATTAACTGCTGTTTTTAAACACATTGCTGGTTCCGGCCTACTAACGGTGTCTGCCCCTGCCTGGTGTTGCCCTCAACTGAATAAAGCTGAGCTTCAACCTTCTGGCTCTCATTAAGTGTTTTTTAAAAAACAAAATGGTGGTTCCGGCCTACTAACGGTGTCTGCCCCTGCCTGGTGTTGCCCTCAACTGAATAAAGCTGAGCTTCAACCTTCTGGCTCTCATTAAGTGTTTTTTAAAAAACAAAATGGTGGTTAGGGCCTACTAACGGCTTCTGCCCCTCCCTGGTGTTGCCCTCAACTGAATAAAGCTGAGCTTCTACCTTCCGGCTCTGATTAACTGCTGTTTTTAAACACATTGCTGGTTCTGGCCTACTAACGGTGTCTGCCCCTGCCTGGTGTTGCCCTCAACTGAATAAAGCTGAGCTTCAACCTTCTGGCTCTCATTAAGTGTTTTTTAAAAAACAAAATGGTGGTTCCGGCCTACTAACGGTGTCTGCCCCTGCCTGGTGTTGCCCTCAACTGAATAAAGCTGAGCTTCAACCTTCTGGCTCTCATTAAGTGTTTTTTAAAAAACAAAATGGTGGTTAGGGCCTACTAACGGCTTCTGCCCCTCCCTGGTGTTGCCCTCAACTGAATAAAGCTGAGCTTCTACCTTCCGGCTCTGATTAACTGCTGTTTTTAAACACATTGCTGGTTCCGGCCTACTAACGGTGTCTGCCCCTGCCTGGTGTTGCCCTCAACTGAATAAAGCTGAGCTTCAACCTTCTGGCTCTCATTAAGTGTTTTTTAAAAAACAAAATGGTGGTTCCGGCCTACTAACGGTGTCTGCCCCTGCCTGGTGTTGCCCTCAACTGAATAAAGCTGAGCTTCAACCTTCTGGCTCTGATTAACTGCTGTTTTTAAACACATTGCTGGTTCCGGCCTACTAACGGTGTCTGCCCCTCCCTGGTGTTGCCCTCAACTGAATAAAGCTGAGCTTCTACCTTCCGGCTCTGATTAACTGCTGTTTTTAAACACATTGCTGGTTCCGGCCTACTAACGGTGTCTGCCCCTGCCTGGTGTTGCCCTCAACTGAATAAAGCTGAGCTTCAACCTTCTGGCTCTCATTAAGTGTTTTTTAAAAAACAAAATGGTGGTTCCGGCCTACTAACGGTGTCTGCCCCTGCCTGGTGTTGCCCTCAACTGAATAAAGCTGAGCTTCAACCTTCTGGCTCTCATTAAGTGTTTTTTAAAAAACAAAATGGTGGTTAGGGCCTACTAACGGCTTCTGCCCCTCCCTGGTGTTGCCCTCAACTGAATAAAGCTGAGCTTCTACCTTCCGGCTCTGATTAACTGCTGTTTTTAAACACATTGCTGGTTCCGGCCTACTAACGGTGTCTGCCCCTGCCTGGTGTTGCCCTCAACTGAATAAAGCTGAGCTTCAACCTTCTGGCTCTCATTAAGTGTTTTTTAAAAAACAAAATGGTGGTTCCGGCCTACTAACGGTGTCTGCCCCTGCCTGGTGTTGCCCTCAACTGAATAAAGCTGAGCTTCAACCTTCTGGCTCTCATTAAGTGTTTTTTAAAAAACAAAATGGTGGTTAGGGCCTACTAACGGCTTCTGCCCCTCCCTGGTGTTGCCCTCAACTGAATAAAGCTGAGCTTCTACCTTCCGGCTCTGATTAACTGCTGTTTTTAAACACATTGCTGGTTCCGGCCTACTAACGGTGTCTGCCCCTGCCTGGTGTTGCCCTCAACTGAATAAAGCTGAGCTTCAACCTTCTGGCTCTCATTAAGTGTTTTTTAAAAAACAAAATGGTGGTTCCGGCCTACTAACGGTGTCTGCCCCTGCCTGGTGTTGCCCTCAACTGAATAAAGCTGAGCTTCAACCTTCTGGCTCTGATTAACTGCTGTTTTTAAACACATTGCTGGTTCCGGCCTACTAACGGTGTCTGCCCCTCCCTGGTGTTGCCCTCAACTGAATAAAGCTGAGCTTCTACCTTCCGGCTCTGATTAACTGCTGTTTTTAAACACATTGCTGGTTCCGGCCTACTAACGGTGTCTGCCCCTGCCTGGTGTTGCCCTCAACTGAATAAAGCTGAGCTTCAACCTTCTGGCTCTCATTAAGTGTTTTTTAAAAAACAAAATGGTGGTTCCGGCCTACTAACGGTGTCTGCCCCTGCCTGGTGTTGCCCTCAACTGAATAAAGCTGAGCTTCAACCTTCTGGCTCTCATTAAGTGTTTTTTAAAAAACAAAATGGTGGTTAGGGCCTACTAACGGCTTCTGCCCCTCCCTGGTGTTGCCCTCAACTGAATAAAGCTGAGCTTCTACCTTCCGGCTCTGATTAACTGCTGTTTTTAAACACATTGCTGGTTCCGGCCTACTAACGGTGTCTGCCCCTGCCTGGTGTTGCCCTCAACTGAATAAAGCTGAGCTTCAACCTTCTGGCTCTCATTAAGTGTTTTTTAAAAAACAAAATGGTGGTTCCGGCCTACTAACGGTGTCTGCCCCTGCCTGGTGTTGCCCTCAACTGAATAAAGCTGAGCTTCAACCTTCTGGCTCTCATTAAGTGTTTTTTAAAAAACAAAATGGTGTTTAGGGCCTACTAACGGTGTCTGCTCCTCCCTGGTGTTGCCCTCAACTGAATAAAGCTGAGCTTCAACCTTCTGGCTCTCATTAAGTGTTTTTTAAAAAACAAAATGGTGGTTAGGGCCTACTAACGGTGTCTGCCCCTCCCTGGTGTTGTCCTCAACTGAACAAAGCTGAGCTTCCACATTCTGGCTTTCGGCCTATACTATCAGATATTAAACTGCATTTGGCCTACTAGTGTGGTTAGGCCCTTGAAACAGTGTCTGCTGCTCTTGGGTTTGCTACTCCACTGAACAAAGCAATGCCGCCTGTTTAGTCCTGTTACCAATTTTGATCTGCATTTAGCCTACTTTATTCTTTGGCCCTATATCTGTTTCCTCATCATCCTGCCCATTGCCCAGCCACTGCTAGATGAGTCTGCTGGTACATTGACCTAGACCACTACATTCCCCTTGTACTCTACACAGCCAGAATCTGACCCTGCTGAAAGTAAGGTTCCCCTTCCCGCATATTATACCACCTTACACAGGGACAAAGAGGAAGGTGCAGATGAAAGTGCAGGTTCCTTCATCAGGTGGGGGGGCATACTCGTTGGCGACGTCACTGGCACAGGGCCACTCAGAGTACGCAAAAGTGTCGCTGCTGGTGGGAGGCGCCCCCGCCATGCAAACACACCGCCGTACTTTGAGGGGCCCTGTGCCAGTGCCAATGCGAACGAGTGGGCCCCCCCTGCTTGCTCAGGATCACAGCACTTGCAACGTTGAAATACTTACCTCTCCCTGCTCCACCGCCATGACGTAGTCCATGTTTCCTGGGCCCACTAAAACCTTGAACCAGCCCTACCCCCACAACTTTTGCCAAATGACCCCCAATTTCCAGTGCCCAACTATTATTATAAAGTTAATTAAGATTGACAAGCTTCAGAAAACAAGAATGGATGTTTTTGGCAGTAAAATGTGCACTGTAGGTGTTTTCCTGGCCTCCACTCACTGCCGGCTATGCTTCCCCATTGACTTGCATTGGGTTTCGTGTTTCGGTCGATCCCCGGCTTTTAGCGATAATCGGCCGACTTCACTCGACTCGACTCTGGACTAAATCGGGTTTCACAAAACCAGACTCGATCTTAAAAAAATGAAAGTCGCTCAACCCTATGTGCCCTGTCTACCTAGTGCTGCAATATCGAGACCCACGAATTAGCCCTAAAAAGGACTTTTGGTTTCTCAGGAGTTGTGGATTTAAGAGTTGCAGACCTACGCTAACTATAAAAACCAGGATTGTGACCCTATCTTGGCAGCAGCTCTCCCCACTGTCACTGAATCCGGAACAGAATGCGGCGAGCAGGGTGGCGCCAGGTCTGTTATGCTCGGGATGATGCTCTGCAGCCAAGCCAATCACTGCATGACCACAACAAAGATGGCTGCAGCGTTTCATGGCCTGGCAGACAATCCCTGCAGCGTGATTGGGTCTCTAAAGTCCTCCAAAAATGCTCCGTGGAGACACCCGTTACCGCCGAATAATCCCGGAAATGCTCGATGCTCGCCGAGTACACCGAGCATAGTGATACTCGGGCGAGTAACAAGCTGTTTCGAGCACATTTGCTCATCACAAGTGGTAATATGTGATCTGGTCATGGTGTTGCAGTATTTGTTCCTTGCATGTGCTATTATTCAGTCCCTGTGGTGGTAATATGGGGTCTGGTCATGGTATGATGGTATTTGTTCCTTGTATGTGGTAATATGGGTGTTATGACAAAGGACGGGGTTTTTCCCCTGTCCTGATCAGGTAGGGGTTTACCTTGTTTAGCCTCTCTTTGGTTCATGGAGAGCTATTTAGGTCTGCTGCTGGTCTGGTTGTGTGTCAGTGATACTTTTGCTTACCTGGCTTGAGTTGTTGATCGTTCTGATATCGTTGTGCCTCTGTGTGCTTGTGTATCCAGTGTATGACCCGGCTTAGACTCTGTTTCTGTCTCTTGATTTGGTACCGCTCTGTACTCTCTAGTTCTGACCCCTGGCTCTGTCTTTGACCACTCTCTGTCTTGTTCTTTTGTCCTGCACTCCGTTTGGCTACCGACCTCGGCTTGTCCCCCATCATCTTTCTGTCTCATCCCTAGATACTGCTCGTCTTCCCGGCTTCTGACCTTGGCTTGCCTGACTACATACCCAGCGTTCACCTCGCTGTCGGTTCTTATCCGTTCTCGGAACTTGACTCTGCCCCCCCGGTGCCTTTTCAGCCGTCACATGGTCTGCCAGTTTAATGCTCAGCTTTTCCTCGAGCACTGCGGTGTCTTTGCATTCCCTGGCTGTCCTATGTTTCATGTGCGGCAATCCATTGAAAGACACACAGTGTGTATGTGTGTTTTTAAAATGGGTCACCATATGGTGGTAATATGCAATTCGGTCATGGTCGGTGGTACTTGTCCCTTGTTTGCAATATTATTGGTCATTTTAACAATTGAAAAATAAAATTTTATTGGATATTTTAACAAATGTTTAATAAGTTACAGCAGAGTAGATTCCTGCCAAAAGAGTCTACCTTGTTGTAGTGGCGGATTAAAAAATCTTTTGGCCAAAAGAAAAGCTGCTGGCTATGTACAGTATGTGATCTGGTGATGGGAACTGTTAATGTGTGATTGGTGAGGACATGGAGCAGAAGTAGAGTTTTCCAAGAGTGGTACTGTGGAAGGTACTGTGGACTGCACAATTAACACAAAGGATTAATATGCTGAAATGTGAACTGGTGGCTGGACTGCACAATTAGCACAAAAAAGATTAGATGCTGAAATGTGGACTGGTGGCTGGACCACACCACTTAGCACAAAGGGTTTAGATTCTGAATTGTGGATTGATGACTGGACCACAGAATTAGTGCAAAGGATTTATATGCTGAAATGTAGATTGGTGTTCCAATCACACAATTAGCACAAAATGATTTGTATTTTGCAATGTGTATTAGTGTTGGGACCACATAGTTTACACAAAGGATTCATATGCTGAAATGTAGACTGGTGGCAAGACCACCCAATTAGCTCAAAGGATTGATATGCTGAAATGTGAACTGGAGGCGGGACTACACTTAGCAAAAAAGATTGTTAAGCTGAAATGTGGACTGGTGGCTGGACCACACAATTTGCACAAAAACTAGATGCTGAAATATGGAATGGTGGCTGGACTACAGAATTAGCACAAAGGATAGAGGTGACCGCAGTGAGTATGGTTGTGCTTTAGGGCAGACTTATGGAGAAAATCCTCAAGAAAAGTAGGGTAGCAGATCTTGTCAGCAGACTCCCCAGATCCCTCTTCAGGACCAAAACCATTCTGGATAATTGATATCAGCGCATCCATATTAGGTGAGCATACTACTTAGTAGTTTTGCTTAACCCCTTCACGACCTTTGACGCCACGTAGGCGTCATGAAAGTCGGTGCCAATCCGACCCATGACGCCTATGTGGCGTAATGGAAAGATCGCATCCCTGCAGATCGGGTGAAAGGGTTAACTCCATTTTCACCCGATCTGCAGAGACAGGGGGAGTGGTACTTCAGCCCAGGGGGGGTGGCTTCACCCCCCCCCCCCGTGGCTATGATCGCTCTGATTGACTGTTGAAAGTGAAACAGCCAATCAGAGCGATTTGTAATATTTCACCTATGAAAATGGTGAAATATTACAATCCAGCCATGGCCAATGCTGCAGTAGCATCTGCCATGGCTGGAGACCCCGATCTGCCCACCCCCACCCCACCGATCGCCCCCCCCAGTCGTCCTTTCTGCCCCGATCTCCTGTCCGCTCCCCTCCTCCCTCCTGTCCGCTCCCCCGGTCCTCTTGTCTGCTCCCCCGGTCCTCCGATCCCCCCCCCATGTTCCGATCCCACCCCCCCATACTTACCTAGCTTCGATGTCCCTCCCGGTGTCCGTCCGTCTTCTCCATGGGCGCCGCCATCTTGGAAAATGGCGGCGCATGGGCAGTGCGCCCGCCGAATCTGCCGGCCGGCAGATTCATTACAAGTACATTTTGATCGCTGTGGTAGGTTCTATCGCAGCGATCAAAATAAAAAAATAATTTAATAAACCCCCCCCCTTTATCACCCCCATAGGTAGGGACAATAATAAAATAAAGAAAATATTTTTTTTTCTTTTTCCACTAGGGTTAGGGTTAGAACTAGGGTTAGAACTAGGGGTAGGGTTAGGGTTAGGGGTAGGGTTAGGGTTATGGGTAGGGTTAGGGTTAGGGGTAGGGTTATGGCATGTGCACACAGAGCGGATCGGCCGCGGATCCGCAGCGGATCGGCAGCGGATCGGCAGCGGATCGGCAGCGGATCCGCAGCGGATCGGCCGCGGATCGGCAGCGGATCGGCAGCAGATCCGCAGCGGATCCGCAGCGGATCGGCAGCGGATCGGCAGCGGATCCGCAGCGGATCCGCAGCGGATCGGCAGCGGATCGGCCGCGGATCCGCAGCGGATTGGCAGCGGATCCGCAGCGGATTGGCCGCGGATCCGCAGCGGATTGGCCGCGGATCCGCAGCGGATTGGTCGCGGATCCGCAGCGGATTGGCCGCGGATCCGCCGCGGATTGGCCGCGGATCCGCAGCGGATTGGCCGCTGCGAATTCGAAGCAGTTTTCCATCAGGTTTACAGTACCATGTACACCTAAGGAAAACCAAATCCGCTGTGCCCATGGTGCGGAAAATTCCGTGCAGAAACGCTGCGTTGTATTTTCCGCAGCATGTCAATTCTTTGTGCGGATTCCGCAGCGTTTTACACCTGTTCCTCAATAGGAATCCGCAGGTGAAATCCGCACAAAAAAACACTGGAAATCTGCTGTAAATCCACAGGTAAAACGCAGTGCCTTTTACCTTCAGATTTTTCAAAAATCGTGCGGAAAAATCTCACACGAATCCGCAACGTGGGCACATAGCCTTAGGGTTAGGATTGGAATTAGAGTTAGGGTTGGAATTAGGGCTAGGGTTTGAAATAGGGTTAAGATTAGGCTTGTGGTTAGGGTTACGGATAGGGTTAGGGGTGTGTTGGGGTTACAGTTGTGGTTAGGGTTGGGATTAGGGTTACGGTTGGGATTAGGGTTAAGATTAGGGTTAGGGTTGGAATTAGGGTTACGGGTGTGTTGCGGTTAGGGTTGTGGTTAGGGGTGTGTTGGGGTTAGGGTTGTGATTAGGGTTATGGCTACAGTTGGGATTAGGATTAGGGGTGTGTTGGGGTTAGTGTTGAAGTTAGAATTCAGGGGATTCCACTGTTTGGGCACATCAGGGGTCTCCAAACGCAACATGGCGCCACCATTGATTCCAGCCAATCTTGCGTTCAAAAAGTCAAATGGTGCTCCCGCCCTTCCAAGCCCCGACGTGTGCCCAAACAGTGGTTTACCCCCTCATTTGGGGTACCAGCATACTCAGGACAAACTGGGCAACAACTGTTGGGGTCCAATTTCTCCTGTTACCATTGCAAAAATAAAAAATTACTTGCTAAAACATAATTTTTGAGGAAAGAATAATTATTTTTTATTTTCACAGCTCTGCGTTATAAACTTCTGTGAAGCACTTGGGGGTTGAAAGTGCTCACCACACATCTAGATAAGTTCCTTCGGGGGTCTAGTTTCCAAAATGGGGTCACTTGTGGGGTGTTTCTACTGTTTAGGCACATCAGGGGCTCTGCAAATGCAATGTGACGCCCGAAGACCATTCCATCAAAGTCTGCATTTCAAATGTCACTACTTCCCTTCCGAGCCCTGACGTGTGCCCAAACAGTGGTTTACCCCCACATATGGGGTATCAGCGTACTCACATCAAACTGGGCAACAAATATTGGGGTCCAAATTCTCCTGTTACCCTTGTGAAAATAAAAAATTGCTTGCTAAAACATCTTTTTTGAGGAAAGAAAAATGATTTTTTATTTTCACGGCTCTGCGTTGTAAACTTCTGTGAAGCACTTGGGGTTTGAACGTGCTCACCACACATCTAGATAAGTTCCTTGGGGGGTCTAGTTTCCAAAATGGGGTCACTTGTGGGGGGTTTCCACTGTTTAGGCATATCAGGGGCTCTGCAAACGTAACATGATGCCCGCAGAGCATTCCATCAAAGTCTGCATTCCAAAACGTCACTACTTCCCTTCCGAGCCCCGGCATGTGCCCAAACAGTGGTTTACCCCCACATATGGGGTATCAGCGTACTCAGGAGAAACTGGACAACAACTTTTGGGGTCCAATTTCTCCTGTTACTCTTGCAAAAATAAAAAATTCTGGGCTAAAAAAATATTTTTGAGGAAAGGAAACACATTTATTATTTTCACGGCTCTGCGTTATAAACTTCTGTGAAGCACTTGGGGGTTCAAAGTGCTCACCACACATCTAGATAAGTTCCCTTGGGGGTCTAGTTTCCAAAATGGAGTCACTTGTGGGGAGTTCCTACTGTTTAGGCACATCAGGGGCTCTGCAAACGCAACCTGATGCCCGCAGAGCATTCCATCAAAGTCTGCATTTCAAAACGTCACTACTTCCCTTCCGAACTCCGACGTGTGCCAAAACAGTGGTTTACCCCCACATATGGGGTATCAGTGTACTCAGGAGAAACTGGACAACAACTTTTGGGGTCCAATTTCTCCTGTTACCCTTGGGAAAATAAAAAATTGTGGGCTAAAAAATCATTTTTGAGAAAAGAAAAATTATTTTTTATTTTCATGGCTCTGCGTTATAAACTTCTGTGAAGCACTTGGGGGTTCAAAGTGCTCACCACACATCTAGATTAGTTCCTTGGGAGGTCTAGTTTCCAAAATGGGGTCACTTGTGCGGGAGCTCCAATGTTTAGGCACACAGGGGCTCTCCAAACACGACATGGTGTCCGCTAATGATTGGAGCTAATTTTCCATTCAAAAAGCCAAATGGCGTGCCTTCCCTTCCGAGCCCTGCCGTGCGCCCAAACAGTGGTTTACCCCCACATATGGGGTATCATCGTACTCAGGACAATCTGGACAACAACATTTGGGGTCCAATTTCTCCTATTACCCTTGGGAAAATAAAAAATTCTGGGCTAAAAATCATTTTTGAGGAAAGAAAAATTATTTTTTTATTTTCACGGCTCTGCGTTATAAACTTCTGTGAAGCACCTGGGGGTTATAAGTGCTCACTATGCATCTAGATAAGTTCCTTGGGGGGTCTAGTTTCCAAAATGGGGTCACTTGTAGGGGAGCTCCAATGTTTAGGCACACAGGGGCTCTCCAAACGCGACATGGTGTCCGCTAACGATTGGAGCTAATTTTCCATTCAAAAAGTCAAATGGCACACCTCCCCTTCCGAGCCTTGCCGTGCACCCAAACAGTGGTTTACCCCCACATATGAGGTATCGGCATACTCAGGAGAAATTGCCCAACAAATTTTAGGATCCATTTTATCCTGTTGCCCATGTGAAAATGAAAGAATTGAGGCTAAAAGAAATTTTGTGTGAAAAAAAAGTACTTTTTTATTTTTGCGGATCAATTTGTGAAGCACCTGGGGGTTTAAAGTGCTCACTATGCCTCTAGATGAGTTCCTTGGGGGGTCTAGTTTCCAAAATGGGGTCACTTGTAAAGGAGCTCCAATGTTTAGGCACACAGGGGCTTTCCAAACGCTACATGGTGTCCGCTAACAATGGAGATAATTTTTCATTCAAAAAGTCAAATGGCGCTCCTTCCCTTCCGAGCCTTACCATGTTCCCAAACAGTGGTTTACCCCCACATGTGAGGTATTGGTGTACTCAGGAGAAATTGCCCAACAAAATTTAGGATCCATTTTATCCTGTTGCCCATGTGAAAATGAAAAAATTGAGGCTAAAATAATTTTTTTGTGAAAAAAAAGTACTTTTTCATTTTTACGGATCAATTTGTGAAGCACCTGGGGGTTTAAAGTGCTCACTATGCTTCTAGATAAGTTCCTTGGGGGGTCTAGTTTCCAAAATGTGGTCACTTGTGGGGGAGCTCCAATGTTTAGGCACACGGGGGCTCTCCAAACGCGACATGGTGTCCGCTAAAGATTGGAGCCAATTTTTCATTCAAAAAGTCAAATGGCGCTCCTTCCCTTCCGAGCCCTGCCGTGCGCCCAAACAGTGGTTTATCCCCACATATGAGGTATCAGCGTACTCAGGACAAATTGGACAACAACGTCCCTGGTCCAGTTTCTCCTTTCACCCTTGGGAAAATAAAAAAATTGTTGCTAAAAGATCATTTTTGTGACTAAAAAGTTAAATGTTCATTTTTTACTTCCATGTTGCTTCTGCTGCTGTGAAACACCTGAAGGGTTAATAAACTTCTTGAATGTGGTTTTGAGCACCTTGAGGGGTGCAGTTTTTAGAATGGTGTCACTTTTTGGTATTTTCAGCCATATAGAACCCTCAAAATGACTTCAAATGTGAGGTGGTCCCTAAAAAAAATGGTTTTGTAAATTTTGTTGTAAAAATGAGAAATCACTGGTCAAATTTTAACCCTTATAACTTCCTAGCAAAAAAAAAAATTGTTTCCAAAATTGTGCTGATGTAAAGTAGGCATGTGGGAAACGTTATTTATTAACTATTTTGTGTCACATAACTCTCTGGTTTAACAGAATAAAAATTCAAAATGTGAAAATTGCGAAATTTTCAAAATTTTCGCCAAATTTCCGTTTTTTTTCACAAATAAACTCAGAAATTATCGACCTAAGTTTACCACTTCCATGAAGCCCAATATGTCACGAAAAAACAATCTCAGAATCGCTAGGATCCGTTGAAGCGTTCCTGAGTTATTACCTCATAAAGGGACACTGGTCAGAATTGCAAAAAACGGCAAGGTCATTAAGGCCAAAATAGGCTGGGTCATGAAGGGGTTAAGAAGTATGTCTGCACTATGGAGCACCTTTTATTTTTTTTAGTAGGTACCTGCTTGGCCAGTACTGTAGTAGCCATTGTGCTGTGGATATTTTGTATGACGGTATTTAAACAGAAACTCTTATATTTCTTATTAGGTTAATTCCATTTAATAGCCCCTTGTGGCTATGAAATTATTCATCTTAATATGCTACTTTCTCTTGCAGAAACCCTTGATTCTTGTTGGGTTAATTCCATTTAATAGCACCTTGTGGCTATAACATTTTTATATGTACATGCTATTTTCTGTGTTATATGATATTGATATAAGCAGGTCAGCTATACTTGCTGGGCCACTATGGCAGAAGCCATTGTGCCGTGAATACTTTGTTCAACTATATTCAAACAGAATCTCTTATGTTTCTTATTAGGTTAATTACATTTAATAGTCCCTTGTGGCTGTAAAATTATTCATATTGTGTGAGTGAGCCTTTGCTCATTTCCCCTCTGCTTTTTTCTTGATGAGTTGTTATTCTCTTGTAACTCCTAAAAAGTTGCAATATTAGAGAACTGTCTTATGTTATCTGGTGACTAGTTTTCTAGCTGAGCATTTTTCATGGCCCCTGATTGGTTAAAAAAGCTGCTCAGCATTAGAGATGAGCGAAGACATTTGCCAATCTCAAACATTGCACATTTGGAATCGTGCTCTGACACCCGTGCATTTATACTAAAAATCAGCAAAATTCGATCAAAGTTCATTACATGATCGTGCTTCCACTGATGCATTTGTTAGGACTTTGGCGAGGATAATGCTGCTGTAGGATGAGCGAAGGGGATGTGTTTGATGGGGGGAGAGGTTGGAGGAGCATTGGTCTGATTTTTTTTTCTTAACTTTGTGTGAAGATTCTGGTATCCAATCAGGGTGCAGAAACCATTCACAATGTCCAGGCATGAGGGCATATGTCATTGGCTGCCAAAGTGACATGTCTCTCTCCATATAAAGAGCAGACATGTTTGGCACCATATTGTCAGTGTAACTGCACAGAAAGGCTGTTGATGCTGGATAGTCAGATAGGTGGGCAGTTACTTGTCAGTCAGCTAGTTCAGATCCATATAATCCTTTGTGGATGTGAAATCAACCTTCCAGTGGATCTACCGTTTTTGCTGATTGTGTGGTCCAGAGACACCAGGGCATCTTTCAGAACTTTCAGCATATAACTATTTTGTGCTGCTAATACTGGGCTTTTGAGCCAGGAGTCCACATTTGAGAATCTAAATTGTTTGTTCTAAAAGTGTGCTCCAGAAAACAAGACATTTCATTATCTAATAATTCTGTGCTCATTACTTTGTTCCATCCAAGAGTCCATATTTTGGAATCTAAATTGCTTGTTCTAATAGTGTGTTCACTGTTCAAGAAAGCAAGCCAAATTTCTGCAGAAAAATATTTTGTGCTGGCAATATTTTTATCCTGGCCAGAATCCACATTTGTGAATACAAGTTATGTTTGCTAATCCCATGGTCCTGAATCAAGGCCACATTTCTGCATGAAAATATTTTGTGCTGGTACTGTTTTTGGATAGGCAGGAGTATACATTTGAAAATGCAAATTGTTTGTGATAAGTTTGGTCCTGAAACACGGCCACATTTCAGTATATACTGTAAATATTAAGTGCTCCTAGTTTGGCTCCAGCCAGGAGTCCACATTTCTGAATCTAAATGGTTTATTCTAATAATGTGCTCCAGAAAGCAGGTGTAACAATTATGTAGGTACTAAGGAGTCTGTTAGCGTGGGATAAAAACAGTCTGAGAGCAAAGCTGCAGTAAATGATGTATTTAAACAAAACATAAATGCAAACAGAACTAACACAGATATTCCTGCAGTTGTAACGAGATGCTCAGCACAATATAGTAAAACACAGCACACTGAATAGCGAGATGCGACCGCTAATATGAACTAGTCCAGCAAGGATATGACAAGGGAGCAAACAAGACACTTAACAAGGAAGTCCAGTAGGTTATTAGTGTGAATGCAGACAGTACTTAATCGTGGGAATCCAGCAGAAGTGTAGTGGGAATGCACACAGTACTTAAACAAAGAAGTCCAGCAAAACTTGATCACATGTGTGCAGAGTACTTGGTTGTGGAAGTTCAAGAATACGCAGGTGGTGCGTTGAGAATGAAGTCCTGAGAAAGAGAGGATGAGGGGAAAAAGAGGGAGAGCGCTATCTAAGCGTAGTAGATGAGTAAAACTCTCTTGGTGAGAAAATCACAACTTGAATCTTGCTCACCTGGTGTGGTTGTGCAAAGAGGCACAACACTGGGAAAAGTTTAGCAAACAAGGGTAATCCTTCCACTGGTGTGCTGCCTGTCACAGCAGTTCCAGAGGCGAGAGGCAGCTGAAGGAGGCGAGGCAGACCACCGAGTAGTGAGCAGCAGAAGCAGGGAATTCACCAGACCACAGGCAGAAGCTCAGGAGCCGGCAACACAAAATACTCAGGCACTGGAGAACATATGACCCAGACTTAAATAATCAGGACAGACAGGAAGTTCCATGACTGGGCAAGATCAAAGATTCCATCCTAGATCAGGGCAAACAGGCACCAGGAAAGTCCAGAATCCTTACAGCAGGCTCCATTTTAGGATATAAATCCTTTGTGCCAATTGGGTTGTCCAGCCAGGAGGCCACATTTCAGCATTGGGCACAGGGCCTGGGACAGCCAGATGCATTTATCCATCAGGACACCACCAGTAGCACGGGAGACATGTTCTGAGAGAATGCTGGCTGCTGGGTATGTCAAAATGGCCAAGACGTGACAGGCAAGCTCAGGCCACACTTCCATTTTTGAAGACCAAAATGCAAAAGGGTCCAACCCCCCGTGATGACATTGATATTGAACTCCAGATACTCCTGTACTATTTTCTCCACTCGTTCACTGCATGTCAGATTTGCACTCTGTTTTCCTGGGACAGGCTGGTCTAAAAATGTGTGAAACTGCTCACAGAAATTGCTTATTTAAAACAAAATTAACTCACTTGCATAGAACCATTAATTACACAGCGCTTCATATACATTTTCATTACTGTCCCCATTGGGGTTCACAATCTAAATTTCCTATCAGTATGTCTTTGGAGTGTGGGAGGAAATCAGAGGAAACCCATGCAACCTTCAAACCTGTGATCCAAGCCCTTTCCACCTCCTGCCTATTCCAACTCTAAAATATCTCCCGAATCCGCACATTCCTCAACCATGAATCTGCAAAAACACTAGTGTATGCCCTCATCATCTCCCGCAACTTCCTTCTCTGTGACCTCCCTTCTAACACTCTCACACCCCTCCAATCTATCCTAAACTCTGCTGGCTGACTGATCCACCTATCCACCCACTGTTTCCCAGCTTCTCCCCTCTGTCAATCCCTGCACTGGCTCCAAATTGCCAGAGACTCCAGTTGAAAACCCTAACTTTGGCATATAAAGCCATCCAAAACCTGTCTCCTCCATACATCTGTGACCTAGTCTCCTGGTAGTTACCTGCATACAGCCTCCGATCTTCACAAGAGCTCCTTCTCTACCCACCTCTTATGTCCTCTTCCCACAATCGCATACAAGATTTGTCCTATGCATCTCCCCTATTCTGGAACTCCCTACCCCAACATATCAGACTCTTGCCTACCGTGGAAACCTTCAAAAGGAACCTGAATACCTACCTGCTCCGACAACAGTACAAACTGCAGTAACCCTTGCTTCACCATCCTGCTGCATGACTAGCTCTATCCTCACCTACTGTATTCTCACTCATCTCCTTTAAATTGTGAGCCCTCGCGGGCAGGGTCCTCTCTCCTTTTGTACCGGTCGGTAACTTGCTTTTGTTCAAGATTATTGTACTTGTTGTTTGCTATGTATACCCTTTCTGCATGTGAAGCGCCATGTAATAAATGGCGCTATAATGATAAATAACAATAATTTTACTATTTGTACTCTGGGTTAATTGATGCCACTTTTCCTGGTGTCTTCGCCTAATTTGAGCTGTTTTGGCAGCTTTTGAGCCCTCCTGAAGGTGTTGTCTATGCGTTTGGTTTTGCCTTCTATTGAATTCAATGGGGTTCGGATATGTTCATTGAACATGTTCGGCGAACAGCTGAATGTTTGACGAGCTACCAGACCGTGAAAGGTTCATTCATCTTTGCTCAGCATTAAAATGAGTCTTAGATTTATTAACCAGTTCTTGACCAGACTCTTTACTCTTGTTCCTGACAAAGCACATTTTCAGTTTTTTCCTACACATGGTTTAATGAGCTGTAAAAGCTTTTGCTGTTCAGATCTCTAAATAATTTTAAAATATTTTTTTTATGACACAAAGTGTTTTTTCATTGTCATGCACATTTTATTTGTTTTCTGATATAGAGCGATAATGGACCAAGTACCTCCTGCTCCCTACCTACACCCAGAGATCATATGATGGCTTGGTCAGGATGAGAAAATGCCATTAGTGCTTCCTATTACTATGAACATAGCGCTTGTTAAGTGCAGCGCCCCAGAGTCCTGGTCGTTGCAGTACTGTCGCTCGGCCGCTAAGGGGAGTGATGGTACGTCTGATGGCACCTAAGGAGTTCACCTGACCAGGTATCACAGACACCAATACACGTCACACTCTGGCCACCAGGGGGAGCAAAGGGTTCTATGATTAGGCCACTCCTCACAATCGGGTAAAACTGGGGGTCCGACAGAAAGTTAGTTAGAAGCTGACTGGGTTGGAACCAGGCAACATTCTGTGGCAGAGGGTGTTGCGGGGGGAAGATCCAGGGGGGTCCCTGTCAGGGGTGGGATCCTGACAGAGGCCTAGCGAACAGAACAGAACGTTACGGAACCGCGCCTGCACTTCATTGCGGCGGTATCTTAAGAAAGGACAAGAAGCGAGGTTTATTGTGGAGAAGTAAGAAACGAGATCGCAGCACAAAGGAGATAAAGCCAGTAGGAGTCGTGCCGTAAGATCGAGGCAACATCCTACTGAGGCGCGTAGCCGGTGGCCGGAACGCCAAGGAAGTATTGGGCTCCAAGCATTACTTCAAACCAATGGCAGGACAGTGCTGTCTCACCTAAATCACCTAAGCAGACATAGGGGGCAACAGTGGGAGAGGGTTGACTCTAGGGTCCCGGAAGAACTCCAGGCCTACCCGTCATACGGGTGCGTCCTAGCCATATCATCTGGGGGACGGAGAAGAACATCAGAACAGATACGAGTTGTGAGGAATAACATCAGAACAGACACAACAGTTGTGAGGACTATCCCGTGGTGCTCAGCAGGGAGGTATTACAACGCACAGGAGCTAGAAGGTAGGCACTGATTCCCACCTGCAAAGGGAACTCTGGATGTGCCTTCGGACCGGCCGGTCTCAGCCAGCCCTGATAGCAGTACTCTGGATTGCGGATCCTGAAGCCTTCAGTAAAGAGGTAAAGAGACTGCAACCCTGTGTCCTCGTTATTCACCGAGACCTGCACCACGCACCACCAGCACACCTTTCATTGGACACCCCTTAGCAGGGTCACGGACCGAGTCTAGCCACCGTGACAACCCCAAGACAGAGACTGAGTGGCACGGTACCGAGTACCCCGCGGCCCTGCGTCTGGGGGCGCTCCAAAATTTGGCATCACGAACAGGATCTACTTAAGCCTGAAGAATCAGGTCATGTGTGCCTTGGAACTGTGTCTGAATTGTGCTTGAACTGTGACTTATTGCAAAGACTATGGCCACTTGCCGCCAAAAATTCCCACCAAAACCGCCGCCATTACAGCGCTAAGAGGAGCACAGGAGAAGAAGAAGGGCGTGGAAGTGGGCGTGACCAAGCTGAAGAGCGTGAACGACAATGGCCACCCAGTCTAAATATTTCTGTACCTTGAGGACGTGTCCGTCAGCAGCCGAGATCCGCCTCATAATCCTCAATGGAGGGCGGAGACAAAGAAAGCAAAACCGCCCACGAAGGAGAGAGCGGGAAAAGGACGAAGGAGAAGTCAGCCATGCTGAGGATGCCATGGCCAGCCACCCGGGGCCGGAGCGTGGGGTCGGAGCAGTGGACTCCCCGAGCCACCCGGAAGGACACCGTAACCAGGCCTCCACCGCTGATGCTGATTTCCTGCAGGCCGGCGTGGAGGAGCTCAGCGACCAACTCCTGCAGACGCAGCTGAGCACTGAGGCCGGGTGGAAGAAGACCTTCATCGGGAGCCTCACCAGACACCTGTCGGCATCCTCGCCTGGTCCGGAGCAAGAAAGAAGTTCCAGCGCTCCGAAGCCGGAAAGCAAGGCCCTGCTGGAAAGCGAGATGCTGCAAGCAGAGATGACAACGTTACAGCACAAAGCCCCGCAACCAGCGTTCCAGACCCCAGCAGAGGCAGAGCAGACCGGCACCGGAGGGACCGCATCTGAAGCAGGTATGAAGGACAACCCTGCCCTGATGACCGACACCACTCCAGTGACTGCTAGTGCCACAGCTGCTAACTCCGTTCCAGTGACTGATCTTGCAGCAGCCGCTACCTCTGCTGCAGCAAATGCCCATACTCCAGCTGCACAGACCTTCATCGCTGCGCATGATTTAACCGTACGTGAAAGACGGATTAATGGTGTTTGTCCAGCACTGGGTGTAACCCTGGACCTCACTTTTCCCAGGCCAAGAAGGGTTAAGTGCCAGGTACAGCCCTGGAAGCAGTCCACCTAAACCTCGGAACCACGAGTATGTAATTAGTTAACTGTTTGTTTCCCTGCTTTTTGCTGCTAATACCCGACCAGGGTTATTCTTAAAGGGATCCCTTTGTTTACCCGGGATCCCTATTGCTTTCTATTTTTGTTTTATTTTATATTTGCTTTTTGTTCATAATTGGTTACAAAGACTGCCGAATCATGGACGGTGAATGGTTCAAAAACTGTTTTGTAAATAGTTCGCACCTTCTTAAAGGTGCCCCTTACTGGTTTTACAAGAAGGAGAGCTTTGCGAAGAGACTGTTCCTGAGTACAGCATGGAAGCTCTTGCCTTAATTGGACTTGCAGATAGAGAAAGTCTGCATTACCTCAAAGAGACTTGGTTCCCTCTTAAAGGGAAGGTTCACTAGTTGCACTTAAAGTATAATGTTGCCTTAAAAGAAAGTAGTTGGTAGTAATGTTTTACATAGGAGTAATATGTAGTTAGTTAGTTATAAAGAATGTTTGATAATGTTGCTAGAGATTGAGGACAGGAAGTAAACCCGTAGGGGTTAGTGAGTGAGTCCTCCTGGGGGCCATAGAGAGATGGCTCAGTGATCCTGTACTAAGAAAAGAGGCAGTAGGCCTGGGCAGATAGACAGGCGGTCCTGCATATGAGAAATCAGAGAGTAAAAAGAAAATGTTGCACTTGGAAGAGAAAAATGAAGAAACAGTTAATTTATATTTTAGAGTTTTATAGTAAGCCTTTAGTGGGTTCAGCTTATACGTCCTTAAAGGCAAAGTTAAATTATTGTTCAGAATTTGCACTTAGTAGAATACCCGGCTGGGTAACAGAAGTTATTTATAGTGAATTATTTAAGATATTTAACCATGTTGTGTTTGTAACGTTCAAGAGTCCTCACCTCCCATAAAGGGAAGCACTGTTATCATTACTTATTACTTGTTTATTGCATTCCAAAAATTTGTATGTCTTTTGCTGACATGTATTGTTGTTTTCTTCCCAGTCCGGGAGTACTGGATTTAACCGGGGGGGAGTGCAGCGCCCCCAGAGTCCTGGTCGTTGCAGTACTGACGCTCCGTCGCTAAGGGGAGTGATGGTATGTCTGATGGCACCTAAGGAGTTCACCTGACCAGGTATCACAGACACCAATACATGTCACACTCCGGCCACCAGGGGGAGCAAAGGGTTCTATGATTAGGCCACTCCTCACAATCTGGTAAAACTTGGGGTCGGACAGAAAGTTAGTTAGAAGCTGACTGGGTTGGAACCAGGCAACATCCTGTGGCAGAGGGTGTTGCGGGGGGAAGATTCAAGGGGTCCCTGTCAGGGGTGGGATCATGACAGAGGCCTAGCGAACAGAACAAAACGTTACGGAACCGCGCCTGCACTTCATTGCGGCGGTATCTTAAGAAAGGACAAGAAGCGAGGTTTATTGTGGAGAAGTGAGAAACGAGATCGCAGCACAAAGGAGATAAAGCCAGTAGGAGTCGTGCCGTAAGATCGAGGCAACATCCTACTGAGGCGCGTAGCCGGTGGCCGGAACACCGAGGAAGTATTGGGTTCCAAGCATTACTTCAAACCAACGGCAGGACAGTTAACTATAGGTTGGCTGTCTCACCTAAATCACCTAAACAGACATAGGGGCAACAGTGGGAGAGGGGCGACTCTAGGGTCCCGGAAGAACTCCAGGCCTACCCGTCATACGGGTGCGTCCTAGCCATATCATCTGGGGGATGGAGAAGAACATCAGAACAGATACGAGTTGTGAGGAATAACATCAGAACAGACACAACAGTTGTGAGGACTATCCCGTGGTGCTCAGCAGGGAGGTACTACAACGCACAGGAGCTAGAAGGTAGGCACTGATTCCCACCTGCAAAGGGAACTCTGGATGTGCCTTCAGACTGGCCGGTCTCAGCCCTGTTAGCAGTACTCTGGATTGCGGATCCTGAAGCCTTCAGTAAAGAGGTAAAGAGACTGCAACCCTGTGTCCTCATTTTTCACCGCGACCTGCACCACGCACCACCAGCACACCTTTCATTGGACGCCCCTTAGCAGGGTCACGGACCGAGTCTAGCCACCGTGACTACCTCAAGACAGAGACTGAGAGGCCCGGTACTGAGTACCCCGCGGCCCTACGTCTGGGGGCGCTCCATTAACCAATGTTTATACTGCGATCAAGAAGGGAGAGGCTTTAAATATACTCTACCTTTTTTATCAGAAGCTTGACTGTGTCTGACAGCTGCATAATCGTGTGCAGCTGCTTTACTATGCAGTTACATTATAAAATATCACTGCCAAATAGAACGTGGACCGTCTGGATGTTTAAAATCTATGGGCTGTCTGGAAGTGGTTAATAAATCTATTTATAACTCTTCTTGAGTAGATATCAAATTCCTAATTGACTGTGCTTTCTAACATCATAACAGCTTTGACTAAAAAAACAATCCACTTGATGCTGTTCCAGGAGGATGGAAAGCTTATTTTCCAGGAGAGCGATGCACTGCTGATTAGTGATACACAACCACACTAAAGGTACCGTCACATTAAGCGTCGCTGCAGCGATATCGACTACTATGCCGATCGCTGCAGCGTCGCTGTGTGGTCGCTGGAGAGCTGTCACACAGACAGCTCTCCAGCGACCAACGATGCCGAAGTCCCCGGGTAACCAGGGTAAAAATCGGGTTACTAAGCGCAGGGCCGCGCTTAGTAACCCGATGTTTACCCTGGTTACCAGTGTAAATGTAAAAAACAAACACTACATACTTGCATTCCGGTGTCTGCCGCGTCCCCCGGCCTCAGCTTCCCTGCACTGTGTAAGCGCTGGCCCTAACAGCAGAGCGGTGACGTCACCGCTGTGCTTTGCTTTACGTCCGGCACTGACACATTCAGTGCAGGAAGCTCTGAGCAGCAGCGCGGATGCCGGGGGACGTGACAGACATCAGAGGGTGAGTATGTAGTGGTTTTTTTTTACTTTTACAATGGTAACCAGGGTAAATATCGGGTTACTAAGCGTGGCCCTGCGCTTAGTAACCCGATATTTACCCTGGTTACCATTGTAAAACATTGCTGGTATCGTTGCTTTTGCTGTCAAACACAACGATACACGCCGATCTGACGACCAAATAAAGTTCTGAACTTTCAGCAACGACCAGCGATATCACAGCAGGATCCTGATTGCTGCTGCGTGTCAAACACAACGATATCGCTATCCAGGACGCTGCAACGTCACGGATCGCTATCGTTATCATTGCAAAGTCGTTTAGTGTGAAGGTACCTTAAGGTGTAAAGGTACCTTCACACTAAGCGACGCTGCAGCGATATCGACAACGATGCCGATCGCTGCAGCGTCGCTGTGTGGTCGCTGGAGAGCTGTCACACAGACAGCTCTCCAGCGACCAACGATGCCGAAGTCCCCGGGTAACCAGGGTAAACATCAGGTTGCTAAGCGCAGGGCCGCGCTTAGTAACCCGATGTTTACCCTGGTTACCAGTGTAAATGTAAAAAAACAAACACTACATACTTACATTCGCGTCCCCCGGCGTCCGCTTCCCTGCACTGTGTAAGCGCCGGCAGTAGCAGGGCACAGCGGTGACGTCACCGCTGTGCTTTGCTTTCCGGCCGGCACTGACACATTCAGTGCAGGAAGCTCTGAGCAGCAGCGCGGATGCCGGGGGACGTGACAGACATCAGAGGGTGTACTGTTTTTTTTTTTACTTTTACAATGGTAACCAGGGTAAATATCGGGTTACTAAGCGCGGCTCTGCGCTTAGTAACCCGATATTTACCCTGGTTACCATTGTAAAACATCGCTGGCATCGTTGCTTTTGCTGTCAAACACAACGATACACGCCGATCTGATGACCAAATAAAGTTCTGAACTTTCAGCAACGACCAGCGATATCACAGCAGGATCCTGATCGCTGCTGCGTGTCAAACACAACGATATCGCTATCCAGGACGCTGCAACATCACGGATCGCTGTCGTTATCGCTGCAAAGTCGTTTAGTGTGAAGGTACCTTAAGTAGGTGGCTTATCTGTTTGATCCAATCAGAGCATTTACAGACAGTCCAGATGATGAATGAAAACACAACAAGAAGCCAAGAGACATCAACATGAATGATAAAGTTTCAAATCTTATACAAGCTTGGTACAGTTAATAGACTTGGAGACAAACCAGAAGATTAATAAAAACACCACCATAGAGAGAGAAAGGCAATTGATGTGGATTATGCTGTTCTTTTTTCTGCATAATCCAGTCAAAGGACTTGGAGACATTATAAAATATCTTGAAAAGTTATTATAGTTTTTTTTCAAGCTGATACACCAACCATTCAACTTTTATCAAACACACCATTGTAACATTCAAACATAGTTATAATTTAAAATACATAACAATTAGTTTTCATGTGTCCCCGATTTGTGACATTAAATACACACTTGATCAAGGGGGGATTTTTTTCAGACTTAACAGCTTGCTCTTAGCGATAGGGTTATCTTCTGGGGGAGGAACGTCGATGGTGTACTGAGGATCTGACAAAGGCCATTGAATGAATTCAAACTTTTTCTCCAAGAACCTAATATGAACAAGTTAAACATAGAATTAATGTATAAAAGCAGCAAAAGTAACATCGATTTTCTTGATGTGTTCAGACTTATCTTTTTTGCAACAGAATCTCCACCAGTATCCTTCTTCATGCAACGTCTCAGCATCCCAGACATCTAATCAACAACATTCAGGATGGTCAATTTCTACATGCTAGGAGAATTGCTCAAACGATTTGTCCTTTGAGAAACAAAATTTATACGATTTGCGTACATGGTTTAACGCCTTAACTTACTTTCAATTTTAGCTCCCATTCTTCCCAGAGCCAGAATTTTTTTATTTTTCTGTCAATATGGCCATGTGATGGCTTGCTATTTGTGGGACGAGTTGTACTTTTGAACGAGACCATTGGTTTTACCATGTCTTGTACTAGAAAATGGGGAAAAAAATTTAAAGTGTGGGGAAATTTTAAAAAAAGTGCAATCCCACCCTTATTTTTTTTTTTTACTAGGTTCAATAAACGCTAAAAGTGACCTGCCATTATGATTCTCCACATCATTACGGGTTCATAGACACCAAATATGTCTAGGTTCTTTTTTATCTAAATGGTGAAAAAAAATTCAAAACTTTGTTAAAAACAAATTGCTCAATTTTCCGATACCCGTAGTCTCCATTTTCATGATCTCGGATTGGATGAGGGCTTATTTTTTGCATGCCAAGCTGGCGTTTTTAATACCATTTTGGTGCAGATACAATCTTTTGATCACCCGCTATTGCATTTTAATGCAATGTCATGGCGACCAAAAAAACTTAATTCTGGGGTTTTGACTTTTTTCTTGCTACACCGTTTAGCGATCAGATTAATCCTTTTATTTTATTGATAAATCTGGTAATTTTGAATGCGGCAATATCAAAAATGTTATGTTTGATTTTTCTTTTTATTGTTTTATTTTGAATGGGGTGAATATATATATATTTTTAACCCCTTTCTGACATTGGACGTACTATCCCGTTGAGGTGGGGTGGGCCCGTATGACCACCGACGGGATAGTACGTCCAGTGCGATCGGCCGTGTTCACGGGGGGAGCGCGGCCGAACGCGGCTGGGTGTCAGCTGCTTATCGCAGCTGACAACCGGCACTATGTGCCCGGAGCGGTCACGGACCGCCCCCGGCACATTAACCCCCGGCAAACCGCGATCAAACATGATCGCGGTGTGTCGGCGGTACAGGGAAGCATCGCGCAGGGAGAGGGCTCCCTGCGGGCTTCCCTGAGACCCCCGGAGCAACGCGATGTGATCGCGTTGCTGCGAGGGTTTCTTACCTCCTATCCCTGCAGGCCCCGGATCCAAAATGGCTGCAGGGCTGTATCCGTGTCCTGCAGGGATTACTTCCGGGTGCCGTGCAGGCGCTGGTAAGCCTGCACGGCTGTATGTCAGATCGATGATCTGACAGAGTGCTGTGCAAACTGTCAGATCATCGATCTGTGATGTCCCCCCCTGGGACAAAGTAAAAAAAGTTAAAAAAAAATTCCTACATGTGTAAAAAAAAAAAAAAAAAATTCCTAAATAAAGAAAAAAATATATATATATTATTCCCATAAATACATTTCTATATCTAAATAAAAAAAATCAAACAATAAAAGTACACATATTTAGTATCGCCGCGTCCGTAACGACCCCACCTATAAAACTATATCACTAGTTAACCCCTTCAGTGAACACCGTAAAAAAACAAAAAGTGGAATAACACGCGATCAAAAAGACGGATATACATAACCATGGTACCGCTGCAAACACCATCTTGTCCTGCAAAAAACGAGCTGCCATACAGCATCATCAGCGAAAAAATAAAAAAGTTATAGTCCTCAGAATAAAGCGATGCCAAAATTATTATTTTTTCTATAAAATAGTTTTTATCGTATAAAAGCACCAAAACATAAAAAATTATATAAATGAGGTATCGCTGTAATCATACTGACCCGAAGAATAAAACTGCTTTATTAATTTTACCAAACGCCGAACGGTATAAACGCCTCCCCAAAAAGAAATTCATGAATAGCTGGTTTTTGGTCATTCTGCCTCACAAAAATCGGAATAAAAAGCGATCAAAATATCTCCCATGCCCGAGCATGTTACCAATAAAAACGTCAACTCGTCCCGCAAAAAACAAGACCTCACATGACTCTGTGGACTCAAATATGGAAACATTATAGCTCTCAAAATGTGGTAACGCAAAAAATATTTTTTGCAATAAAAAGCGTCTTTCAGTGTGTGACGGCTGCCAATCATAAAAATCCGCTAAAAAACCCGCTATAAAAGTAAATCAAACCCTCCTTCATCACCCGCTTAATTAGGGAAAAATTCAAAAATTTAAAAATTGTATTTATTTCCATTTTCCCATTAGGGTAAGGGCTAGGGTTAGGGCTAGGATTAGGGTTAGGGTTAGGGCTAGGGTTAGGGCTAGGGTTAGGGTTAGGGCTAGGGTTAGGGCTAGGGTTAGGGCTAGGGTTAGGGTTAGGGCTAGGGTTAGGGTTAGGGTTGGGGCTAGGGTTGGGGCTAGGGTTAAGGCTACAGTTAGATTTGGGGCTAAAGTTAGGGTTAGGGTTTGGATTACATTTACGGTTGGGAATAGGGTTGGGATTAGGGTTAGGGGTGTGTCTGGGTTAGGGTTTCAGTTATAATTGGGGGGTTTCCACTGTTTAGGCACATCAGGGGGTCTCCAAACGTGACATGGCGTCCGATCTCAATTTCAGCCAATTCTGTGTTGAAAAAGTAAAAACAGTGCTCCTTCCCTTCCGAGCTCTCCCGTGCGCCCAAACAGGGGTTTACCCCAACATATGGGGTATCAGCGTACTCACATTGGAGAACAACTTTTGGCGTCCAATTTCTCCTGTTACCCTTGGGAAAATACAAAACTGGGGGCTAAAAAATAATTTTTGTGGAAAAAAATATTTTTTATTTGCACGGCTCTGCGTTATAAACTGTAGTGAAACAATTGAGGGTTCAAAACTCTCACAACACATCTAGTTGAGTTCCGTAGGGGGTCTACTTTCCAAAATGGTGTCACTTGTGTTTTTTTTTTACTGTTTAGGTACATTAGGGGCTCTGCAAACGCAATCTGACGCCTGCAGACCATGCCATCTAAGTCTGCATTCCAAATGGCGCTCCAACCCTTCCGAGCCCTCCCATGCGCCCAAACAGTGGTTCCCCCCAACATATGGGGTATCAGAGTACTTAGGACAAATTGGACAACAACTTTTGGGGTCAAATGTTTCCTGTTACCCTCGGGAAAATAAAAAATTGGGGGTGAAAAGATAATTTTTGTGAAAAAATATGATTTTTTATTTTTTGGTTCTGCATTATAAACTTCTGTGAAGCACTTGGTGGGTCAAAGTTCTCACCAAACCTCTAGATAAGTTCCTTAGGGGGTCTACTTTCCAAAATGGTGTCAATTGTGGGGGGTTTCAATGTTTAGGCACATTAGTGGCTCTCCAAATGCAACATGGCATCCCATCTCAATTCCTGTCAATTTTGCATTGAAAAGTCAAACGGCACTCCTTCCCTTCCGAGCTCTCCCATGCACCCAAACAGTGGTTTACCCCAACATATGGGGTGTCGGCGTACTCAGGACAAACTGTACAACATCTTCTGGGGTTCATTTTCTCCTGTTACCCTTGGTAACATAAAACAAATTGGAGCTGAAGTAAATTTTGTGTGAAAAAAAGTTAAATGTTCATTTTTATTTAAACATTCCAAAAATTCCTGTGAAACACCTGAAGGGTTAATAAACTTCATGAATGTGGTTTTGAGCATCTTGAGGGGTGCAGTTTTAGAATGGTGTCACACTTGGGTATTTTCTATCATATAGACCCCTCAAAATGACTTCAAATGAGATGTGGTCCCTAAAAAAAAAATGGTGTTGTAAAAATGAGAAATTGCTGGTCAACTTTTAACCCTTATAACTCCCTAACAAAAAAATTTTGGTTCCAAAATTGTGCTGATGTAAAGTAGACATGTAGGAAATGTTACTTATTAAGTATTTTGTGTGACATATCACTGTGATTTAATTGCATAAAAATTCAAATTTGGAAAATTGTAAAATTTTCAAAATTTTTGCCAAATTTCTGTTTTTTTCACAAGTAAACGCAGGTAATATCAAAGAAATTTTACAACTATCATGAAGTACAATATGTCATGAGAAAACAATGTCAGAATCACCGGGATTCGTTGAAGCGTTCCAGAGTTATAACCTCATAAAAGGACAGTTGTCAGAATTGTAAAAATTGGCCTGGTCAATAACGTGCAAACCACCCTTGGGGGTTAAGGGGTTAAATATTTTTAAAAACATTTTTTTTACTTTTTTTATGTGGGAGACTAGGAGATGCCACAACCCGATCAGCTTTGCTACATAGAGGCAATGATCAGAAAGCCTCTATGTAGTAAAACGATGAGCGCCGACTATTGGGTGGTGCTCACAGTAATCCACCAGGAGACCTCTGATAGTCATGCCAATGAACTTGTGACCCGTGATCACGTGACGGTGTTCACCGTTGAGCGTGTTTCTGGCCTGATGGCCAAAACTGTGAGTTAAATGCTGCTGTCAGCGTTTGACAGAGTCATTGGAATGCGATTCCACCCGCTGCTATTCTGGGCACATGTCAGCTATTCAAAACAGCTAATATGTAACGGGAAAGATGTAGGCTTAACGCCAGAGCCCACATCAAAGGGAGGGAATCCGACAGTGGCGTACTATTACGCACGATGTCGGAAAGGGGTTAAAACACGGGCAACAGCAGGAAGACCATATAGTGAGCATGTTCAAAAACACATTGTAAGCAACCAAACTTACTGAAGAACAAATGGCCAAAGAAGGAAATCTCTTTCTAAGGTATAATCAAGGAGAACACCGAGTCAAAATATACCAATAAAATATCACCACAATGTATTAATTCAATATAACTGACAACATACAAAAATTTATACTAAATAAAAAGTACAAAAATGGAATACATGGGTTTTAATCACCAAGTTAATGAATCCACAGGTGTAAATAATAAGCTGAATAAAAGGACAGGATCAACATATACATGAGGTGCAAACAGAAGGAATAGAGGACATATAATCCATTCTAATGGACAATAACAAAAGGATACCACATGTGTGTTGCCATATTAACCTTAAGAATCCAGTATAACGACCTCTAAATCTCACTGCTGCACCCAATATCAATGCAAAGTGATGTTAGTAAAAAAGCGGGTAATTAACCATTATGGTGATGCGTCCTGCCTTTACCTTGACCACGTACCTCGACGCGCATTCGCGTTCAAATAATCGCATCCTCATGGGGCGTGGTCTAGGTAACGTATCAGTCCGGTATAAATATTGACCCGTTCCGGTCATATGGGCGGGCGATTGCCTATGAGAGGCCGTATATCAGCGCATGCGCATACACCCACGTCTTGCCATCACCGCCCGCAGTGAACGCTCACAATCCAATCACATGAGGGGGCCGGCGCCAAGCCCCACATCACTCAAATATGGACTTTGGGGGAGGAGAGGAAGAGAAGGCCGAGACACAGGCGCACGCGCATTACACATGTAAGGCTGGCGTCACACACAACATATAGAAAAAATCGGTCCTTTTACACGGACGAGAATCGCACAAATGTTTCATGAACAGTGATCCATGTGCAGTGCGAGGATGCCATTTTTTCTCCAAAAAATATCCGTGTGTCATCTGCATGGCATCCAAATGACATCCGCATGGCGAGATTTTCTCGCCAGCTTGCAAAATGGACATATAATGGATCCATGGGCTCAAATATTCTTGAAAAGACATATATAGTATATATATATATATATATATATATATATATATATATAATGTATACTATGTCAGTGAGGCACACACATATATATATTTCATACAGCGCTAGATAGCAGAAAAGCCGGTAATTCAATTGTCGGCTTTTACTAAATCCTTACCGAACCCGACAGGATATGAGACATGCGTGACCAGCCATGGTTCAAATTGCATGCCAATTCGTGGGTGGACTGCGACTGTCACGGATTGTTTGTGGCCGGGCGTGACCAATCAGTGAAGCCAGGGCCGGCTCCAGGTTTTTGAGGGCCCCATGTGAAAGAGTCTCAGTGGGCCCCCTGTTTAACACATACCACGATTCATGATGCACAGATACAGAAGAGAAATATAGCACAGCCAAGTAGCATATAACACAGACCACGTAGCATATAACACAGCCCATGTAGTATATAGCACAGCAATGTAGTATATTACCCAGCCATGTAGTATATTGCCCAGCCCATGTAGTATATTGCCCAGCCACATAGTATATAGCATAGGCCACATAGTATATAGCACAGGCCACATAGTATATATCACAGGCCACGTAGTATATAGCACAGGCCACGTAGTATATAGTACAGCCATGTAGTATATAGAACAGCCCATGTAGTATATAGCACAGCCCATGTAGTATATAGCACAGCCACGTAGTATATAGCACAACCCACGTAGTACATAGCACAGGCCACATAGTAAATAGCACAGCCCATGTAGTATATTGCCTAGCCACGTAGTATATAGCACAGCCAAGTAGTATATAGCACAGCCACGTAGTATATAACACAGCCCATGTAGTTTATAGCACAGCCACGTAGTATATAGCACAGCCCACGTAGTATATAGCACAGCCCACGTAGTATACAGCACAGACCACGTAGTAAATAGCACAGACACGTAGTATATTGCCCAGCCACGTAGAATATTGCCCAGCCATGTAGTATATTGCCCAGCCACGTAGTATATTGCCCAGCCACGTAGTATATTGCCCAGCCACGTAGTATATTGCCCAGCGACGTAGTATATTGCTCAGCCACATAGTGTATTGCCCAGCCACGTAGTATATAGCACAGAGATGTAGTATATAACACAGCCCACGCAGTATCTAACACAGCCCACGTAGTATATAGCAATGTGGGCACCAGATCTCTGTTAAAAAAAGAATTAAAATAAAAAATAGTTATATACTCACCTTCCGTCGGCCCCCGGATCCAGCCGAAGCGTTTACCAATGCTCCTCGCGACACTCCGGTCCCAAGAGTGCACTGCGGTCTCGCGAGATGATGACATTGCGGTCTCACGAGACCGCTACGTCATCATCTCGCGAGACTGCAATGCATGGACCGGTCACCATAGCGGGAAAGGCCTGTGCTGGATCCGGAAGGTAAGTATATAATGATTTTTTACTGTTTTTATTATTTTTAACATTAGATCCTGCGCCAATGTTGCTTATTGGTCGTGCTGGCTGGGCGCGACCAATCAGTGAAGTGGGATTTAAATCCCGCGCCAATGTCGCTGATTGGTCACGCTGGCTGGGCGCGACCAATCAGCGAAGCGGTGGGACTGGAGCATCACGAGCTGCAGGAAAAGCTGCTGCGGAGGCGATGGAAGGTGATAATTTCACGATTTTTTATTTTTTTATTATTTTTAACATATCTTTTTACTATTGATGCTGCATAGGCAGCATCAATAGTAAAACGTTTGTCACGTAGGGTTAATAGCAGCATTAACAGACTGCCTTATGCCGCGGTGTAACGCAGTCAGTTTAGCGGACTGCTACAACGCTATGTGGGTGGCGGGCGCTGAGTAGGGGGGTAGTATAGAGAGGGCACTGACTACAGGGGAGTAGGTAGCGGCCAGACTGTGCCCGTCACTCCCAAGAGTGCATTGAGGTCTCGTGAGATGTTGACGTGCAGTTTCGCGAGACCGCTATGTCATCATCTCGCGAGACCGCAATACATGGACCGGTCACCGGAGTTTCGCGAGGAGCGGGAAAGGCCTGGGCTGGATCCAGAAGGTGAGTATATAATGATTTTTTTAAAATTATTTTTAACATTAGATCTTTTTACTATTGATGCTGCATAGGCAGCATCAATAGTAAAAAGTTGGTCACACAGGGTTAATAGCAGCGTTAACGGAGTGCGCTACACTGCGGCATAACGCGGTCCGTTAACGCTGCCATTAACCCTGTGTGAGCGCTGACTGGAGGGGAGTATGGAGCGGGCACTGACTGCGGGTAGTAAGGAGCGGCCATTTTGCTGCCGGACTGTGCCCATCGCTGATTGGTCGTGGCTAGTGTTGAGCGATACTTTCCGATATCGGAAAGTATCGGTATCGGAAAGTATCGGCCGATACCGTCACAGTATCGGAATCCAATCCGATACCGATACCCGATCCCAATGCAAGTCAATGGGACGAAAATATCGGAATTAAAATAAACCCTTTATACACTTGTAGGTTCATTCTACATGAAGGAAAACAACTAAGAATATTGTAGGATGTATTGGGGGACGTGGCGGAGATATTAAAGGGACAGAGGTTTAGCCCAATGTAATAGAATAGCAGGATTTTTTATTTTTTTTTATGAAGTTCGGCGTTAGAAAGAATTTGACTATGTTTTTTTTTTTTTTTTTATGTCAGATATTGATGTTTCACTACTTCCACGCCCTTCACCTTCTTTTTTACTTCTCCCACGCTTTCTTCTTAATTATCCTCATCATCAGCTTCTTTGACATCAACTTCTTCACCTTATTCATCTTCTTCTTCATCTTCTACCTATTATTTTTTGGGTTACATTGTTCATATTCTTTTTATTTTACTATTATCTTCATCATATTCAACTTCTTCATCATATTCTTATTTGTGACAGGCATTCCCGTAGTTGTTATCTATAAAAGTTTGAAGATTACACCTTCCGTTCTGCCTGTCACAAAACAGTTACATTTGTCCGCGTTCAGTTTGGCCTGCAGCATCAGGCTTTATCCAGGGGCACCACGAGGAGGAACGGACTCACCCCCATACACTGCTTAGTCTTCTTCTGCTTATAATTTAGATAATATTTTTTGCTCTGATATTTAGTGTTATGCTTAATGTTCTTCTGCTCTTTGTTCTGCAGCCTCTTGTTCTTCTGCTTCTCGGTCTTCCAGGTCGTCGTCGTCTCCAGGGTCGTCGTCTCCGGGGTCGTCGTCATCGGGGTGGTCTTCAGGGTCGTCGTCTCCGGGGTCGTCGTCATCGGGGTGGTCTTCGGGGTCATCGTCTCCAGGGTCGTCGTCATCACGGTGGTTGTCGTCTCTGGTGTCGTCGTCATCTTAGGGGTGGTCTTCCGGGTCATCGTGTTTAGTCTCTTGAACTTGGAAATGTAGCAGAAGGTACAAGAAGGCTGAGAAAATGCCGAGAACCAGCTGATGGAACTGGAACTCGGATGGCTACCCGAAGGTCCAAGAGCCAATGGAACTACCGAGGACCAGCTGACGTTACTGGAACCCGGTTACTAAGCAGGAGGTACCCATGCCTGAAAGCACTACCAAGGACCACCTGACGTTGGTGGAACTCGGATACCCAGAGGGAGGCACCTAAGCCAAAGGCTCTGCCCGGAACCAGCTGACGGTACTGGAACCAGGATGGGGAGCAGAAGGTACAAGAGCAAAAGACACTGCCGAGAACCAGCTGACGGTGCTGGAACCCGGATGGGTAGCCGAAGGTCCAAGAGCCAATGGAACTACCGAGGACCAGCTGACGTTACTGGAACCCGGTTACTAAGCAGGAGGTACCCGTGCCTGAAAGCACTACCAAGGACCACCTGACGTTGGTGGAACTCGGATACCAAAGGGAGGCACCTAAGCCAAAGGCTCTGCCCGGAACCAGCTGACGGTACTGGAACCAGGATGGGGAGCAGAAGGTACAAGAGCAAGTGTCTGCGTGGCTTTTGCAGGACACGATGCCGGCTGCACAGCAGGGGAACAGCTGGCGGTGCTGGACCCCACTGACACATTGGCGAGGTGTTTTTCTCTGTGCAGCTAGCACATCTGGGCCCCAACTGGCGGTTTGTTAGAGCCCAGGGTCAGCAGGAGGAGGAGCAGGAGGAGGAGGAGCAGGGGGAGGGGAGTGTAGGCCGAAGCCTGCACTGGCGGCAGCTTTGGGTCTGTTGTGTCTGCGTGGCTTTTGCAGGACACGTTGCCGGCTACACAGCAGGGGAACAGCTGGCGGTGCTGGACCCCACTGACACATTGGCGAGGTGTTTGGCTCTGTGCAGCCAGCACTTCCGGACAGCAACTAGCGTTGTTGGAGCCCGGGCTCTGCAGGTGGAGCAGAGTGTAGGCCGAAGCCTAATTGAACCGATTTCAAAAGTCACCTTTAACCCCCCCTCAGGGGTTACAAAGTAGAAGAGCCACAGCTTATGCAGCAGCAGTGCTGCGCAAGTCAAAGGTTGCTCTTGTAATTTTTCTCCTTGCACACGCTGAATGGAACACGTATAACATTCAGCCCTTTATACAGTCAAACTGTGTAATGGAGGCGCGAGTTCCCTTTGTAATGAGACGCAGCACAGGTGTCAAGAATCCCACCTTGGTGCTGGGTGCAGCCTCCCGAGCGTTGTTATTTGCTGTACAGGAGTCTGCGCTGTCGTGTTATCCCCTGGCCTAGCGCCGTTAGCGCTGCCCATCTTCTGGCATCATGTAATGTCGGCCGGTGCGGTTCGCGATGACCATGAATCCCAGCCCCGCAGTGTCTTAACATTGTTAAAACACTGCGGGGCTGGGATTCAGGGCCTGGCGCAGCACATATGTTGGCCTCTCACACTCGGGTCCTTACACCCGCTTCAGACTGTGCGGCGTCATCTGATCCCTTATCGCATGCCACGGCCATGAAGCCGCACAGTCCGAAGAAGGCGGAAGGAGAGGAGGGACAGGCGAACTGATGCACTGATCCTGCCCATGAATCACACCCTCGCAGTCCCAATAAATAAGACACCGAGGGGCGTTGTGTGGGTCAGGGCGGCCGCAGAGGCGCAGCCAGCCAAACAATGATGCCAGAAGACGGGCAGCGCTACCAAGGGGGTTGCAGCGTGTCATTACAAAGGAAAGTCACACCACCGGGACGGTTAAATGGTCACACAGAGGACACATTTCAGACGTGTTTTCAGTTCCACATGTGCGAGGAGAATACGTTTCTGAGCCACCTTGCACACATGCAGCATTACCGCTGTACAAGGTGGCTGGATAACGTAAAAACGCCTGGGGGAGGGGGGACAGGTTCCCTTCAATTTCAGTTCTTGTGTCTGCGTGGCTTTTGCAGGACACGTTGCCGGCTGCACAGCAGGGGAACAGCTGGCGGTGCTGGACCCCACTGACACATTGGCTGGTGTTTTTCTCTGTGCAGCTAGCACATCTGGGCCCCAACTGGCGGTGTGTTAGAGCCCAGGGTCAGCAGGAGGAGGAGCAGGAGGAGGAGGAGCAGGGGGAGGGGAGTGTAGGCCGAAGCCTGCACTGGCGGCAGCTTTGGGTCTGTTGTGTCTGCGTGGCTTTTGCAGGACACGTTGCCGGCTACACAGCAGGGGAACAGCTGGCGGTGCTGGACCCCACTGACACATTGGCGAGGTGTTTGGCTCTGTGCAGCCAGCACTTCCGGACAGCAACTAGCGTTGTTGGAGCCCGGGCTCTGCAGGTGGAGCAGAGTGTAGGCCGAAGCCTAATTGAACCGATTTCAAAAGTCACCTTTAACCCCCCCTCAGGGGTTACAAAGTAGAAGAGCCACAGCTTATGCAGCAGCAGTGCTGCGCAAGTCAAAGGTTGCTCTTGTAATTTTTCTCCTTGCACACGCTGAATGGAACACGTATAACATTCAGCCCTTTATACAGTCAAACTGTGTAATGGAGGCGCGAGTTCCCTTTGTAATGAGACGCAGCACAGGTGTCAAGAATCCCACCTTGGTGCTGGGTGCAGCCTCCCGAGCGTTGTTATTTGCTGTACAGGAGTCTGCGCTGTCGTGTTATCCCCTGGCCTAGCGCCGTTAGCGCTGCCCATCTTCTGGCATCATGTAATGTCGGCCGGTGCGGTTCGCGATGACCATGAATCCCAGCCCCGCAGTGTCTTAACATTGTTAAAACACTGCGGGGCTGGGATTCAGGGCCTGGCGCAGCACATATGTTGGCCTCTCACACTCGGGTCCTTACACCCGCTTCAGACTGTGCGGCGTCATCTGATCCCTTATCGCATGCCACGGCCATGAAGCCGCACAGTCCGAAGAAGGCGGAAGGAGAGGAGGGACAGGCGAACTGATGCACTGATCCTGCCCATGAATCACACCCTCGCAGTCCCAATAAATAAGACACCGAGGGGCGTTGTGTGGGTCAGGGCGGCCGCAGAGGCGCAGCCAGCCAAACAATGATGCCAGAAGACGGGCAGCGCTACCAAGGGGGTTGCAGCGTGTCATTACAAAGGAAAGTCACACCACCGGGACGGTTAAATGGTCACACAGAGGACACATTTCAGACGTGTTTTCAGTTCCACATGTGCGAGGAGAATACGTTTCTGAGCCACCTTGCACACATGCAGCATTACCGCTGTACAAGGTGGCTGGATAACGTAAAAACGCCTGGGGGAGGGGGGACAGGTTCCCTTCAATTTCAGTTCTTGTGTCTGCGTGGCTTTTGCAGGACACGTTGCCGGCTGCACAGCAGGGGAACAGCTGGCGGTGCTGGACCCCACTGACACATTGGCTGGTGTTTTTCTCTGTGCAGCTAGCACATCTGGGCCCCAACTGGCGGTGTGTTAGAGCCCAGGGTCAGCAGGAGGAGGAGCAGGAGGAGGAGGAGCAGGGGGAGGGGAGTGTAGGCCGAAGCCTGCACTGGCGGCAGCTTTGGGTCTGTTGTGTCTGCGTGGCTTTTGCAGGACACGTTGCCGGCTACACAGCAGGGGAACAGCTGGCGGTGCTGGACCCCACTGACACATTGGCGAGGTGTTTGGCTCTGTGCAGCCAGCACTTCCGGACAGCAACTAGCGTTGTTGGAGCCCGGGCTCTGCAGGTGGAGCAGAGTGTAGGCCGAAGCCTAATTGAACCGATTTCAAAAGTCACCTTTAACCCCCCCTCAGGGGTTACAAAGTAGAAGAGCCACAGCTTATGCAGCAGCAGTGCTGCGCAAGTCAAAGGTTGCTCTTGTAATTTTTCTCCTTGCACACGCTGAATGGAACACGTATAACATTCAGCCCTTTATACAGTCAAACTGTGTAATGGAGGCGCGAGTTCCCTTTGTAATGAGACGCAGCACAGGTGTCAAGAATCCCACCTTGGTGCTGGGTGCAGCCTCCCGAGCGTTGTTATTTGCTGTACAGGAGTCTGCGCTGTCGTGTTATCCCCTGGCCTAGCGCCGTTAGCGCTGCCCATCTTCTGGCATCATGTAATGTCGGCCGGTGCGGTTCGCGATGACCATGAATCCCAGCCCCGCAGTGTCTTAACATTGTTAAAACACTGCGGGGCTGGGATTCAGGGCCTGGCGCAGCACATATGTTGGCCTCTCACACTCGGGTCCTTACACCCGCTTCAGACTGTGCGGCGTCATCTGATCCCTTATCGCATGCCACGGCCATGAAGCCGCACAGTCCGAAGAAGGCGGAAGGAGAGGAGGGACAGGCGAACTGATGCACTGATCCTGCCCATGAATCACACCCTCGCAGTCCCAATAAATAAGACACCGAGGGGCGTTGTGTGGGTCAGGGCGGCCGCAGAGGCGCAGCCAGCCAAACAATGATGCCAGAAGACGGGCAGCGCTACCAAGGGGGTTGCAGCGTGTCATTACAAAGGAAAGTCACACCACCGGGACGGTTAAATGGTCACACAGAGGACACATTTCAGACGTGTTTTCAGTTCCACATGTGCGAGGAGAATACGTTTCTGAGCCACCTTGCACACATGCAGCATTACCGCTGTACAAGGTGGCTGGATAACGTAAAAACGCCTGGGGGAGGGGGGACAGGTTCCCTTCAATTTCAGTTCTTGTGTCTGCGTGGCTTTTGCAGGACACGTTGCCGGCTGCACAGCAGGGGAACAGCTGGCGGTGCTGGACCCCACTGACACATTGGCTGGTGTTTTTCTCTGTGCAGCTAGCACATCTGGGCCCCAACTGGCGGTGTGTTAGAGCCCAGGGTCAGCAGGAGGAGGAGCAGGAGGAGGAGGAGCAGGGGGAGGGGAGTGTAGGCCGAAGCCTGCACTGGCGGCAGCTTTGGGTCTGTTGTGTCTGCGTGGCTTTTGCAGGACACGTTGCCGGCTACACAGCAGGGGAACAGCTGGCGGTGCTGGACCCCACTGACACATTGGCGAGGTGTTTGGCTCTGTGCAGCCAGCACTTCCGGACAGCAACTAGCGTTGTTGGAGCCCGGGCTCTGCAGGTGGAGCAGAGTGTAGGCCGAAGCCTAATTGAACTGATTTCAAAAGTCACCTTTAACCCCCCCTCAGGGGTTACAAAGTAGAAGAGCCACAGCTTATGCAGCAGCAGTGCTGCGCAAGTCAAAGGTTGCTCTTGTAATTTTTCTCCTTGCACATGCTGAATGGAACACGTATAACATTCAGCCCTTTATACAGTCAAACTGTGTAATGGAGGCGCGAGTTCCCTTTGTAATGAGACGCAGCACAGGTGTCAAGAATCCCACCTTGGTGCTGGGTGCAGCCTCCCGAGCGTTGTTATTTGCTGTACAGGAGTCTGCGCTGTCGTGTTATCCCCTGGCCTAGCGCCGTTAGCGCTGCCCATCTTCTGGCATCATGTAATGTCGGCCGGTGCGGTTCGCGATGACCATGAATCCCAGCCCCGCAGTGTCTTAACATTGTTAAAACACTGCGGGGCTGGGATTCAGGGCCTGGCGCAGCACATATGTTGGCCTCTCACACTCGGGTCCTTACACCCGCTTCAGACTGTGCGGCGTCATCTGATCCCTTATCGCATGCCACGGCCATGAAGCCGCACAGTCCGAAGAAGGCGGAAGGAGAGGAGGGACAGGCGAACTGATGCACTGATCCTGCCCATGAATCACACCCTCGCAGTCCCAATAAATAAGACACCGAGGGGCGTTGTGTGGGTCAGGGCGGCCGCAGAGGCGCAGCCAGCCAAACAATGATGCCAGAAGACGGGCAGCGCTACCAAGGGGGTTGCAGCGTGTCATTACAAAGGAAAGTCACACCACCGGGACGGTTAAATGGTCACACAGAGGACACATTTCAGACGTGTTTTCAGTTCCACATGTGCGAGGAGAATACGTTTCTGAGCCACCTTGCACACATGCAGCATTACCGCTGTACAAGGTGGCTGGATAACGTAAAAACGCCTGGGGGAGGGGGGACAGGTTCCCTTCAATTTCAGTTCTTGTGTCTGCGTGGCTTTTGCAGGACACGTTGCCGGCTGCACAGCAGGGGAACAGCTGGCGGTGCTGGACCCCACTGACACATTGGCTGGTGTTTTTCTCTGTGCAGCTAGCACATCTGGGCCCCAACTGGCGGTGTGTTAGAGCCCAGGGTCAGCAGGAGGAGGAGCAGGAGGAGGAGGAGCAGGGGGAGGGGAGTGTAGGCCGAAGCCTGCACTGGCGGCAGCTTTGGGTCTGTTGTGTCTGCGTGGCTTTTGCAGGACACGTTGCCGGCTACACAGCAGGGGAACAGCTGGCGGTGCTGGACCCCACTGACACATTGGCGAGGTGTTTGGCTCTGTGCAGCCAGCACTTCCGGACAGCAACTAGCGTTGTTGGAGCCCGGCCTCTGCAGGTGGAGCAGAGTGTAGGCCGAAGCCTAATTGAACCGATTTCAAAAGTCACCTTTAACCCCCCCTCAGGGGTTACAAAGTAGAAGAGCCACAGCTTATGCAGCAGCAGTGCTGCGCAAGTCAAAGGTTGCTCTTGTAATTTTTCTCCTTGCACACGCTGAATGGAACACGTATAACATTCAGCCCTTTATACAGTCAAACTGTGTAATGGAGGCGCGAGTTCCCTTTGTAATGAGACGCAGCACAGGTGTCAAGAATCCCACCTTGGTGCTGGGTGCAGCCTCCCGAGCGTTGTTATTTGCTGTACAGGAGTCTGCGCTGTCGTGTTATCCCCTGGCCTAGCGCCGTTAGCGCTGCCCATCTTCTGGCATCATGTAATGTCGGCCGGTGCGGTTCGCGATGACCATGAATCCCAGCCCCGCAGTGTCTTAACATTGTTAAAACACTGCGGGGCTGGGATTCAGGGCCTGGCGCAGCACATATGTTGGCCTCTCACACTCGGGTCCTTACACCCGCTTCAGACTGTGCGGCGTCATCTGATCCCTTATCGCATGCCACGGCCATGAAGCCGCACAGTCCGAAGAAGGCGGAAGGAGAGGAGGGACAGGCGAACTGATGCACTGATCCTGCCCATGAATCACACCCTCGCAGTCCCAATAAATAAGACACCGAGGGGCGTTGTGTGGGTCAGGGCGGCCGCAGAGGCGCAGCCAGCCAAACAATGATGCCAGAAGACGGGCAGCGCTACCAAGGGGGTTGCAGCGTGTCATTACAAAGGAAAGTCACACCACCGGGACGGTTAAATGGTCACACAGAGGACACATTTCAGACGTGTTTTCAGTTCCACATGTGCGAGGAGAATACGTTTCTGAGCCACCTTGCACACATGCAGCATTACCGCTGTACAAGGTGGCTGGATAACGTAAAAACGCCTGGGGGAGGGGGGACAGGTTCCCTTCAATTTCAGTTCTTGTGTCTGCGTGGCTTTTGCAGGACACGTTGCCGGCTGCACAGCAGGGGAACAGCTGGCGGTGCTGGACCCCACTGACACATTGGCTGGTGTTTTTCTCTGTGCAGCTAGCACATCTGGGCCCCAACTGGCGGTGTGTTAGAGCCCAGGGTCAGCAGGAGGAGGAGCAGGAGGAGGAGGAGCAGGGGGAGGGGAGTGTAGGCCGAAGCCTGCACTGGCGGCAGCTTTGGGTCTGTTGTGTCTGCGTGGCTTTTGCAGGACACGTTGCCGGCTACACAGCAGGGGAACAGCTGGCGGTGCTGGACCCCACTGACACATTGGCGAGGTGTTTGGCTCTGTGCAGCCAGCACTTCCGGACAGCAACTAGCGTTGTTGGAGCCCGGCCTCTGCAGGTGGAGCAGAGTGTAGGCCGAAGCCTAATTGAACCGATTTCAAAAGTCACCTTTAACCCCCCCTCAGGGGTTACAAAGTAGAAGAGCCACAGCTTATGCAGCAGCAGTGCTGCGCAAGTCAAAGGTTGCTCTTGTAATTTTTCTCCTTGCACACGCTGAATGGAACACGTATAACATTCAGCCCTTTATACAGTCAAACTGTGTAATGGAGGCGCGAGTTCCCTTTGTAATGAGACGCAGCACAGGTGTCAAGAATCCCACCTTGGTGCTGGGTGCAGCCTCCCGAGCGTTGTTATTTGCTGTACAGGAGTCTGCGCTGTCGTGTTATCCCCTGGCCTAGCGCCGTTAGCGCTGCCCATCTTCTGGCATCATGTAATGTCGGCCGGTGCGGTTCGCGATGACCATGAATCCCAGCCCCGCAGTGTCTTAACATTGTTAAAACACTGCGGGGCTGGGATTCAGGGCCTGGCGCAGCACATATGTTGGCCTCTCACACTCGGGTCCTTACACCCGCTTCAGACTGTGCGGCGTCATCTGATCCCTTATCGCATGCCACGGCCATGAAGCCGCACAGTCCGAAGAAGGCGGAAGGAGAGGAGGGACAGGCGAACTGATGCACTGATCCTGCCCATGAATCACACCCTCGCAGTCCCAATAAATAAGACACCGAGGGGCGTTGTGTGGGTCAGGGCGGCCGCAGAGGCGCAGCCAGCCAAACAATGATGCCAGAAGACGGGCAGCGCTACCAAGGGGGTTGCAGCGTGTCATTACAAAGGAAAGTCACACCACCGGGACGGTTAAATGGTCACACAGAGGACACATTTCAGACGTGTTTTCAGTTCCACATGTGCGAGGAGAATACGTTTCTGAGCCACCTTGCACACATGCAGCATTACCGCTGTACAAGGTGGCTGGATAACGTAAAAACGCCTGGGGGAGGGGGGACAGGTTCCCTTCAATTTCAGTTCTTGTGTCTGCGTGGCTTTTGCAGGACACGTTGCCGGCTGCACAGCAGGGGAACAGCTGGCGGTGCTGGACCCCACTGACACATTGGCTGGTGTTTTTCTCTGTGCAGCTAGCACATCTGGGCCCCAACTGGCGGTGTGTTAGAGCCCAGGGTCAGCAGGAGGAGGAGCAGGAGGAGGAGGAGCAGGGGGAGGGGAGTGTAGGCCGAAGCCTGCACTGGCGGCAGCTTTGGGTCTGTTGTGTCTGCGTGGCTTTTGCAGGACACGTTGCCGGCTACACAGCAGGGGAACAGCTGGCGGTGCTGGACCCCACTGACACATTGGCGAGGTGTTTGGCTCTGTGCAGCCAGCACATCTGGGCCCCAACTGGCGGTGTTAGAGCCCAGGGTCAGCAGGAGGAGCAGGGGGAGCGGAGTGTAGGCCGAAGCCTGCACTGGAGCAAGTTGAAAGGAAACCTTTAACCCCCCCCCCCAGGCGTTTGTAGCTGGAAGAGCCATCGTGTACAGCACTAATGCTGGAAAAGGTAAACTTAGCTCTTTTAATTATGGTCCTTGCAGATGCTGAACCTAACACTTATGAAATGTGTCCCCTCACAGCGTTCAACCGTCCGGTCGGTGGAACTTTCCTTTGTCATGTGACGCAGCACAGCCGTCATTTTTACCCCCTTGTCGCCGTGCGCCGCCTCCTCAGCGTTGTTTGAATCTGTCCCGGAGCCTGCGCTGTTAGGTTACCCCTTGGCCATGCACACATTTTGCGCTGCCCGTCTTCTGACATCATTTGCTGTCAGGCTGGCTGCGCCTGTGCGGGTGCGCTGTCCGAGATTCAGCCTCGCGGTGTCGTCTAATGTAATCCCACCGCGGGCCTGGGATCCGTGTCCATGCGCAGTGCATATCCTCGCCTCTCACTCCCCTCCCTACGGCTTCTAAAGACTGTGCGGTGTCACGGCCGTGGCATGCTATTAGGGACCAGCTGACACCGAACAGTCTTTAGAAGCCGTAGGGAGGGGAGTGAGAGGCGAGGATATGCACTGCGCATGGACACGGATCCCAGGCCCGCGGTGGGATTACATTAGACGACACCGCGAGGCTGAATCTCGGACAGCGCACCCGCACAGGCGCAGCCAGCCTGACAGCAAATGATGTCAGAAGACGGGCAGCGCAAAATGTGTGCATGGCCAAGGGGTAACCTAACAGCGCAGGCTCCGGGACAGATTCAAACAACGCTGAGGAGGCGTCGCACGGCGACAAGGGGGTAAAAATGACGGCTGTGCTGCGTCACATGACAAAGGAAAGTTCCACCGACCGGACGGTTGAACGCTGTGAGGGGACACATTTCATAAGTGTTAGGTTCAGCATATGCAAGGAGCACCACGAAAAGAGGCACTTTTTCCCTTTGCATCATTACTGCTGCACAAGGTGGCTCCTTCAGTAACAAACGCATGGGGGGGGGGGGACAGGTTCCCTTAAATTTAACTTGTTGTGCCTGCGTGGTGGTCGCAGTACACGTTGCCGTATACACAGCAGGGGAACAGCTGGCGGTGCTGAACCCCACTAACACATAGGCGAGGTGTTTGGCTCTGTGCGTACAGCACTTCTGGACGGCAACTGGCGGTGTTGGAGCCCAGGGACAGGTGGAGGAGGAGGAGGTTGGAGGAGGTAGGAGGGATTGCCACACACACAGCAGGGGAACAGCTGACGTTACTGAACCCCAATAACAGAGGAGGGACTGTTGACTGTGCGTACAGCACTTCTGGACGGCAACTGGCAGTGTTGGAGCCCAGGGACAGGTGGAGGAGGAGGAGGTTGGAGGAGGTAGGAGGGATTGCCACACACACAGCAGGGGAACAGCTGACGTTACTGAACCCCAATAACAGAGGAGGGACTGTTGACTGTGCGTACAGCACTTCTGGACGGCAACTGGCGGTGTTGGAGCCCAGGGACAGGTGGAGGAGGAGGAGGTTGGAGGAGGTTGGAGGAGGTAGGAGGGATTGCCACACACACAGCAGGGGAACAGCTGACGTTACTGAACCCCAATAACAGAGGAGGGACTGTTGACTGTGCGTACAGCACTTCTGGACGGCAACTGGCAGTGTTGGAGCCCAGGGACAGGTGGAGGAGGAGGAGGTTGGAGGAGGTAGGAGGGATTGCCACACACACAGCAGGGGAACAGCTGACGTTACTGAACCCCAATAACAGAGGAGGGACTGTTGACTGTGCGTACAGCACTTCTGGACGGCAACTGGCGGTGTTGGAGCCCAGGGACAGGTGGAGGAGGAGGAGGTTGGAGGAGGTTGGAGGAGGTAGGAGGGATTGCCACACACACAGCAGGGGAACAGCTGACGTTACTGAACCCCAATAACAGAGGAGGGACTGTTGACTGTGCGTACAGCACTTCTGGACGGCAACTGGCAGTGTTGGAGCCCAGGGACAGGTGGAGGAGGAGGAGGTTGGAGGAGGTAGGAGGGATTGCCACACACACAGCAGGGGAACAGCTGACGTTACTGAACCCCAATAACAGAGGAGGGACTGTTGACTGTGCGTACAGCACTTCTGGACGGCAACTGGCGGTGTTGGAGCCCAGGGACAGGTGGAGGAGGAGGAGGTTGGAGGAGGTTGGAGGAGGTAGGAGGGATTGCCACACACACAGCAGGGGAACAGCTGACGTTACTGAACCCCAATAACAGAGGAGGGACTGTTGACTGTGCGTACAGCACTTCTGGACGGCAACTGGCGGTGTTGGAGCCCAGGGACAGGTGGAGGAGGAGGAGGTTGGAGGAGGTTGGAGGAGGTAGGAGGGATTGCCACACACACAGCAGGGGAACAGCTGACGTTACTGAACCCCAATAACAGAGGAGGGACTGTTGACTGTGCGTACAGCACTTCTGGACGGCAACTGGCAGTGTTGGAGCCCAGGGACAGGTGGAGGAGGAGGAGGTTGGAGGAGGTAGGAGGGATTGCCACACACACAGCAGGGGAACAGCTGACATTACTGAACCCCAATAACAGAGGAGGGACTGTTGACTGTGCGTACAGCACTTCTGGACGGCAACTGGCGGTGTTGGAGCCCAGGGACAGGTGGAGGAGGAGGAGGTTGGAGGAGGTTGGAGGAGGTAGGAGGGATTGCCACACACACAGCAGGGGAACAGCTGACGTTACTGAACCCCAATAACAGAGGAGGGACTGTTGACTGTGCGTACAGCACTTCTGGACGGCAACTGGCAGTGTTGGAGCCCAGGGACAGGTGGAGGAGGAGGAGGTTGGAGGAGGTAGGAGGGATTGCCACACACACAGCAGGGGAACAGCTGACGTTACTGAACCCCAATAACAGAGGAGGGACTGTTGACTGTGCGTACAGCACTTCTGGACGGCAACTGGCGGTGTTGGAGCCCAGGGACAGGTGGAGGAGGAGGAGGTTGGAGGAGGTAGGAGGGATTGCCACACACACAGCAGGGGAACAGCTGACGTTACTGAACCCCAATAACAGAGGAGGGACTGTTGACTGTGCGTACAGCACTTCTGGACGGCAACTGGCAGTGTTGGAGCCCAGGGACAGGTGGAGGAGGAGGAGGTTGGAGGAGGTAGGAGGGATTGCCACACACACAGCAGGGGAACAGCTGACGTTACTGAACCCCAATAACAGAGGAGGGACTGTTGACTGTGCGTACAGCACTTCTGGACGGCAACTGGCAGTGTTGGAGCCCAGGGACAGGTGGAGGAGCAGGAGGTTGGAGGAGGTAGGAGGGATTGCCACACACACAGCAGGGGAACAGCTGACGTTACTGAACCCCAATAACAGAGGAGGGACTGTTGACTGTGCGTACAGCACTTCTGGATGGCAACTGGCGGTGTTGGAGCCCAGGGACAGGTGGAGGAGGAGGAGGTTGGAGGAGGTTGGAGGAGGTAGGAGGGATTGCCACACACACAGCAGGGGAACAGCTGACGTTACTGAACCCCAATAACAGAGGAGGGACTGTTGACTGTGCGTACAGCACTTCTGGACGGCAACTGGCAGTGTTGGAGCCCAGGGACAGGTGGAGGAGGAGGAGGTTGGAGGAGGTAGGAGGGATTGCCACACACACAGCAGGGGAACAGCTGACGTTACTGAACCCCAATAACAGAGGAGGGACTGTTGACTGTGCGTACAGCACTTCTGGACGGCAACTGGCGGTGTTGGAGCCCAGGGACAGGTGGAGGAGGAGGAGGTTGGAGGAGGTTGGAGGAGGTAGGAGGGATTGCCACACACACAGCAGGGGAACAGCTGACGTTACTGAACCCCAATAACAGAGGAGGGACTGTTGACTGTGCGTACAGCACTTCTGGACGGCAACTGGCGGTGTTGGAGCCCAGGGACAGGTGGAGGAGGAGGAGGTTGGAGGAGGTTGGAGGAGGTAGGAGGGATTGCCACACACACAGCAGGGGAACAGCTGACGTTACTGAACCCCAATAACAGAGGAGCGACTGTTGACTGTGCGTACAGCACTTCTGGACGGCAACTAGCGGTGTTGGAGCCCAGGGGCAGGTGGAAAAGCAGAGGAACACAATGTAGGCCGAAGCCTGAGAAAGTCGAAAGGGAACCTTTAACCCCCCCCCCAAGGCGTTTGTAGCTGAAAGAGCCAGCTTGTGCAGCACAAAAGATGCAAAAGGAAAAGGTGGCTCTTTTCATCATGCTCCTTGCAAACACAGAACTAAACACTTATAAAATGTGTCCCCTGAAGCCGTGAAACCGTCCCGGAGGTGGGACTTTCCTTCGTAATATGACGCAGCACAGCCATCATTACTACCCCCCCGCCGCCGTGCCCCGGCTCCTCAGCGTTGTTTGATTCCGTCCCGGAGCCTGCGCTGTTATGTTATCCCGTGGCCAGGCACACTTAGCGCTGCCCATCTTCTGACATCATTTGGTGTCAGGCTGGCTGCGCCTGTGCGGCCGCGCTGGCCGAGAGCCCGCCTCGCAGTGTCTTCTGATGTAATCCCACTGGGGGCCTGGGATCCATGGCCATGCGCAGTGCATATCCTCGCCTCTCACTCCCCTCCCTACGGCTTCTTTTTCAGACTGTGCGGTGTCACGGCCGTGGCATGCTATTAGGGACCAGCTGACACCGAACAGTCTGAAGAAGCCATAGGGAGATGAGTGAGAGGTGGAGGTTCAGATATGCACTGCGCATGTCCATAGATCCCAGGCCCCCAGTGGGATTAAATCAGAAGACACTGCGAGGCGGGCTCTCGGCCAGCGTGGCCGCACAGGCGCAGCCAGCCTGACACCAAATGATGCCAGAAGACGGGCAGCGCTAAGTGTGCCTGGCCACGGGATAACATAACAGCGCAGGCTCCGGGACGGAATCAAACAACGCTGAGGAGCCGGGGCGCGGCGCCAGGGGGGTAGGAATGACGGCTGTGCTGCGTCATATTACGAAGGAAAGTCCCACCTCCGGGACGGTTTTACGGTATCAGTGGACACATTTTATAAGTGTTAAGTTTTGCGTGTGCAAGGAGCAAAACCAAAATAGCTACCTTTTTCCTTGTGCAGCATTACTGCTGCACAAGGTGGCTCTTTCAGTAACAAACGCCTTGGGGGGGGGGGACAGATTCCCTTACATTTCAGTTGTTGTGTCAGCGTGGCGGTCGCATGACACATTGCCGGCTACACAGCTGGGGATCAGCTGACGTTACTGAAACCCAATAACACTGGGTCGTATGTTTTGACTGTGCAGACGGCACGTCTGAGCCTCAACTGGCGGTGTTGGAGCCCAGGAATTTAAGTTCAGGTGGTAGAAAGATGAACACAACAGGAGACCTGGATAACGTATACAGTGACCTAATTATTTAATCAGGAGGAGGAGTGGCAAATTCCTGCGAGATCCAGGCCTTGTTCATTTTCAGAAAAGTAAGCCGGTCAACGTTATCGGGGGATAGTCGCATGCGACGGTCAGTTAGTACACCACCTGCAGCACTAAAGACACGTTCCGATAATACACTGGCCGCAGGGCAAGACAGCACCTCAAATGCATACTGGCTTAGCTCTGGCCATGTATCCAGCTTTGAGACCAAAAACTTGAAAGGGGAAGAGCCGTCTGGGAGTACAGCAAGAGGGCAAGACATGTAGTCTGTCACCATCTGACGGAACCGTTGCCTCCTGCTGACTGGAGCCGTCTGTGATGGTGTAGACTTTTGTGGGGGGCACACAAAACTGTGCCACAGTTGGGCCATACTGGTCTTGCCTTGGGCAGAGGCACTGCTTCTGCTCCCTCTTTGTGCAGAGCCTCCACCACTGCCTGGACGCACTGAGCTGCTTTGGAATGCAGTAGCAGCACTTCTCTCAGTTGGAATGGAGAAGATGATGGAACTGACCAGTGTGTCTTGGTACTCCCGCATTTTTCGCTCCCGGTTCAACGGTGTGATGAGGCTTTCTACGTTGTCCCGGTAGCGAGGATCGAGGAGGGTGAACACCCAATAATCAGACATGTTGAGAATGTGGTCGATGCGGCGGTCGTTTCTCAGGCACTGCAGCATGTAATCCACCATGTGCTGCAGACTGCCAACTGCCCAAGAAACGCTGTCCCCAGCTGGAGGCGTGATCTCTGCCCGCTCGTCATCACCCCACCCTCGCTGTACACACTGAGTACTGGACAATTGTGTAACTCCCTCCTCTGGACGGATGTCTTCCTCCTCCATTGACTCCTCCTCATCCTCCTCACAAACTGTCCCCTGCCTACGCGTTTGTGAGGAACCACGTGGCGCTGACTGTCCAGAAGATGATGGAAGTGGTGAATCCTCATCCTCCACCTCTTCCACAACATCATCCCTTAGCGCTTGCAGTGATTTTTCAAGCAGGCAGATAAGGGGGACAGTCATGCTGACTAGTGCATCATCTGCACTCGCCATCCGCGTGGAATAATCAAAGGGACGCAAAACCTGGCAGACATCCTTCATAGTGGCCCACTCTGTGGTTGTGAAGTCTGTACGGCGCTGACTGCGACTTTTTTGCGCCTGATACAGCTGGTACTCCATTACAGCTTGCTGCTGCTCACACAACCGCTCCAACATATGTAACGTGGAATTCCACCTGGTAGGTAGGTCACATATGATGCGATGTTCCGGCAGGCGGTGTCGGCGCTGCAGAGCCGCAATGCGCGCTTTTGCCGTGCTGGAACGCCGCAAGTGAGCACACTCTAGGCGGACCTTGTGCAGCAGTGCATCAAGATCCGGATAGTCCCTCAAAAAACTCTGCACGACCAAATTGAGCACATGTGCCAGACATGGGATGTGAGTGAGGTTGCCGAGGCCCAGGGCTGCCACCAGATTTCGGCCATTATCACACACTACCATGCCTGGCTGGAGATTCGCTGGCTCAAACCACACATCGCTCTCCTGCTTGATGGCATTCCAGAGCTCCTGCGCTGTGTGGCTACGATTCCCCAAAAAAATTAATTTCAAGACGGCCTGTTGACGTTTGGCCACGGCTGTGCTCATGTCGGTCGTAACAGGTACACGTTCATCACGGGTCCATGTGGAGGTGGACTGTGACGGCTCCTGCAGCGATGATTCTGAGGAACTGGTGTAAGAGGAGGAGTCAATGCGTACAGAATGGATTCCTGCAATCCTTGGAGTGGGCAGGACACGTCCTGCGCCACTCGCACGGTCTGTACCCGGCTCAACTACATTAACCCAATGGGCAGTGAGGGAAAGGTATCGCCCCTGTCCATGTTGACTGGTCCACGCATCGGTGGTGAGGTGGACCTTGCTACTGACGGCGTTCAGTAGCGCGTGTTTTATGTGTCCCTCCACATGCTTGTGCAGGGCAGGGACGGCTTGCCTGCTGAAGTAAAAGCGGCTGGGCACATTGTACTGTGGGACTGCCAATGACATCAAGTCACGGAAGCTGTCAGTCTCCACCAGCCTGAATGACAGCATTTCCAGTGACAGAAGTTTGGCAATGCCTGCAGTCAGAGCCTGTGCTCGTGGGTGGTTTGACGAGAAAGGCCGCCTTTTCTCCCATGCCTGTACTACCGATGGCTGTAGACTGGGCTGGGAGTGTGTGGATGACTGGGAAAGTGGTGCTGCGGGTGGAATGACAGCGGGTCTCTGGACAACAGGGCCAGAGGTTCTTCCACGGCGATCCTGGGAGGAAGCCGAACCAGCTGCGTGTGAGCTAGAGGAAGAGGCAACACGAGCTGAAGAGGTGGTAGCTGCCGCTGTTGGTTGGCCTAGCTCTTCAGTGTGTTTGTCTAACTCCGCCGGGTGCCTGTTGCGCACATGTTTCCACATGTTGGAGGTATTGAGGTTGGCGACTTTTTGACCTCTTTTGATTTTTTGATGACACACCTTGCATCTGACATAGCAAATGTCATCTGCAACTGGGTCAAAAAAGGACCAGGCACTGCAACTCTTGGGAGCCCCCCTTTTGACTTTTGGAAGAGACATGCTCCTTACGGGTGCCAAAGCGGAGGCTGCAGGATCCGCAGTCTTCCCCCTCCCTCTCCCTCTTTGGGCCGTACGGGGAATCTCTTCCTCAGAGCTGCTCCCACCACCTTCCTGTCCCTGACGCCAAGATGGGTCAAGGACCTCATCATCTACACTACCCTCTGCCCCCAACTGCTCCTCCTGGGTAGTCTCAGCAGCAGAGCACGCACCAGTAAGTGGCACCTGAGTGTCATCATCAGCTGATGCGGCCTGCGAGGTGGTGACCGGAGCCACTGGCCCACCCGCCTCTTCAGAGGAAGACAGAAAAAGCGGTTGGGCATCACTGCACCCTGCCTCTTCTTCCATTTCTCCAATGCTGCTTGGCTGGCCCCCTGTTTCCAAGCCAAGAGATGATTCAGAGAACAGAAGTAGAGACTGCTCCTGTCCTGGGATCTCTGTCTGCCTGGGCAATTTTGCAGGTGGTGAAGAGACAGATGGCTGCTCTCCAGTGCTCTGTGTCTGAGAGGATGTGGCACTAATGGAAGTTGATGCATTAGCTGCCATCCATCCCACAACGGCTTCAATTTGGTCTTCACGCAGCAGCGGTGTACGGCGCTCGGCGACAAAGCTGCGCATGAACGACTGTTCCCTTGTGAAAGTGGGTGCTGATGACTCACCGGTGCCCGCAGCAGGCACAGAATCCCCACGTCCCCTCCCTGCTCCGCGCCCACGCCCACGCCCACGTGCCTTACTCACTGCCTTCTTCATCTTGGTTGACTGATAAAGATAAGCAGAAAAGTACTAACGGCTTTGTGTGCTTATTCCTGAGCAACTCCTCCTAACAGGTATAAGACACACTAATTTTCTAAAGTGTGGACTAGACTTGAATATGAGCTAATGTGGCCTACACAAATGTAAAGTGGTGTGTAACTGGTGTGTTTGGTGAACTTTATTATTTATTTATTTTTTGGGGGCTGAACTGACAACGGATAGAGCTGCAATCACACGGAGACCGTGCAGACAGCCGTAAACGGCGCTGCAAGGCCCAAAAACCCTCCTCTACTTTATCCTATGTAGTGTTTTTCCACAAATTAGCTGGAGACGGGTGGAAAGACACTAATAGGATTTTTTAAAATAAATTAGCAGCAGACTACACTACTTTGAAAAAAAAGAAAATTGATTTGGCGGTATGACGCAGTGAAAAACCCTGAGCTGCAGACAACCAGGCTACGGCTGCTCACAGACTACAGGGCGAGCTGCAGTCACACGGAGACCGTGCAGACAGCCGTAAACGGCGCTGCAAGGCCCAAAAACCCTCCTCTACTTTATCCTATCTAGTGTTTTTCCACAAATTAGCTGGAGACGGGTGGAAAGACACTAATAGGATTTTTTAAAATAAATTAGCAGCAGACTACACTACTTTGAAAAAAAAGAAAATTGATTTGGCGGTATAACGCAGTGAAAAACCCTGAGCTGCAGACAACCAGGCTACGGCTGCTCACAGACTACAGGGCGAGCTGCAGTCACACGGAGACCGTGCAGACAGCCGTAAACGGCGCTGCAAGGCCCAAAAACCCTCCTCTACTTTATCCTATGTAGTGTTTTTCCACAAATTAGCTGGAGACGGGTGGAAAGACACTAATAGGATTTTTTAAAATAAATTAGCAGCAGACTACACTACTTTGAAAAAAAAGAAAATTGATTTGGCGGTATGACGCAGTGAAAAACCCTGAGCTGGAGACAACCAGGCTATAGCTGCTCACAGATTACAGGGCGAGCTGCAGTCACACGGAGACCGTGCAGACAGCCGTAAACGGCGCTGCAAGGCCCAAAAACCCTCCTCTACTTTATCCTATGTAGTGTTTTTCCACAAATTAGCTGGAGACGGGTGGAAAGACACTAATAGGAATTTTTGGAAAAAATGTGCAGCAGCCTGCACTACTTCAAAAAAAAAAAAAAAAAGGACAGTATGAGGCAATGAACCACCCTCCCTGAACTGAATACAACCAGCTATGGATGGCCTATGTGGCTGCACTCAGACTAGAGAGTGGGCTGCACTCACACACACACACACAGAGAGACCTTGCAGATCGCTGTGAAAACAGCGCTACAAGGCAAAAGGAAGGTGAATAGTAGGTGAACACAGCGGTTGCTAAATTAGCCTTTGGAAAGCACAAAGAAGCAAATCGCTATCTCTAAACTGTCCCTCAGTCAGCAAACAGCGTCCTGTCACTAACTGAATTCACAGCAGAGTGATCGCAAAATGGCGCCAGCGACTTTTAAACTGCATCATGACATCATTTCAGCAGCCAATCACAGCCTTGCCAGTAGTTTCATGCCCTCCATGCTAAACAGGATGTGCCCACACTTGGAATCATTCTCATTGGCTGAATTTCTGCATTTTGAATCTGGGAACTTCCGATTCCGGTATCCGATACGCGGCAAGTATCGGAATCCCGGTATCGGAATTCCGATACCGCTAGTATCGGCCGATACCCGATACTTGCGGTATCGGAATGCTCAACACTAGTCGTGGCTGTTTTGCTGTGACCAATCAGCGACTTGGGATTTCCGTTACAAACAGACAGAAAGACAGACAGACAGAAAGACGGAAGTGACCCTTAGACAATTGTATAGTAGATACTGTGTGTATATATATATATATATATATATATATATATATATATGTATATATATATATATATATATATATATATATATATATATATACACTTAATCTATGTGTAGACATTTAATTTTTGTCTATTCTATTTTTAACCTGTCAGTGTGATTTTACTGTACACCGCACTGAATTACCAGCTTTTCCATAGGACACCAGTGCATATTTCTCGTAAACCACACTGATGGTCTGTGTGGTGTGCGAGTTTTTCTCACACCCATAGACTTTGATTGGCGTTTCTTGGCTGATATACGGTGAAAATCGCAGCATGCTGCGATTTCCCTTGCACTTATAATACAGCCGAGAAAACAATGGATGATAGGAGCTACCCCTTAGATTAACATTGGTCCGAGTGCTATGCAATTTTTTATCGCATAGCACTCATCCGTATTATGGTCTAGTGTGACTACGGCCTAAGACAGTCAATGACTGTGATACTAGTGTGGTTAATGAAACAAGTGCACAATTTCCTGCAAAAAGATACAACGTACGTAACAATGCACATATAAGACAATGAATAACTGTGATGTTAGTGCATCTGTAAAATAAAAGTGCACAGATTCCTACAAGTGCACATACAAGTGCAAATAAACTACAGATATATATATATATATATATATATATATATATATATATATATATATATATATATATTTATATATACAAACAGTATGTGCAATATATTTGATATTTCATATATTTAATAAAGTGCCCAGTGCTTAAAAATAGAAGAATTAATGCATAATAGTATTGGCTATGCAATTACATAATGTATAATAAAATTGTAATAGCGCTAAGAAAAAAAAAAGTATGGCTAGTAAAAAGAAGGCAAAGCACAAAAACAGATCATGGACATGAATATAAATATACAAAAATTAATATACCAATTAAGAATATGACCATATATCATAAACATAACAACTAATTGGAATAACATTATAATTACATAAGAACAAAAACATAGAACATCGTAAAGGAGCCAAAATACATATCCTGAATGACTAAATCCTGTTGATACTGTCACATAACCATATCACTAGGTAAGGCCGGCCTCACACTCAGCGTATGAAAATACGGTCCGTTTTTTACAGCCGTAATACGCAGAAAAGTCCCCAAAATAGTGGTCCGTATGTCATCCGTAGGCAGGGTGTGTCAGCGTATTTTGCGCATGACATCCTCCGTATGTAATAAGTATGGCATCGGTACTGCGATATTTCCTCGCAGGCTTGCAAAACCGACATCTAATGGATTTATGTGCTCAAATGTTCGTTAAAACATATATACAGTATATATATATATATATATATATATATATATATATATATATATGTCATTGAGACACATACATATATATTCTGTATTTATATATAATTCAGCGCGATATATGTGAAAAGCCGGTAATTCAATTGCCGGCTTCTCATTTCTCCTTCCCAAACCCGACAGGATATGAGACATGGTTTACATACAGTAAACCATCTCATATCCCCTTTTTTTTTGCATATTCCACACTACTAATGTTAGAAGTGTGTATGTGCAAAATTTGGGTGCTGTAGCTGCTAAAATAAAGGGTTAAATGGCGGAAAAAATTGGCGTGGGCTCCCACGCAATTTTCTCCGCCAGAGTGGTAAAGCCAGTGACTGAGGGCAGATATTAATAGCCAGGAGAGGGTCCATGGTTATTGCCCCCCCCCCCTGGCTACAAACATCTGCCCCCAGCCACCCCAGAAAAGGCACATCTGGAAGATGCACCTATTCTGGCACTTGGCCACTCTCTTCCCACTCCCGTGTAGCGGTGGGATATGGGGTAATGAAGGGTTAATGTCACCTTGCTATTGGAAGGTGACATTAAGCCAGATTAATAATGGAGATGCGTCAATTATGACACCTATCCATTATTAATCCAATTGTATGAAAGGGTTAAAAAAACACACACACATTATTAAAAAGTATTTTAATGAAATAAACACACAGGTTGTTTTAATATTTTATTGCTCTCTCAATCCACCTGAAGACCCTCGCTCTGCAAAATAATAAACCAACAATATACATACCTTCTGTTGATCTGTCACGTCCCACGAAGTAAATCCATCTGAAGGGGTTAAATCATTTTACAGGCAGGAGCTGTGCTAAAGCACTCGCTCGTGCCTGTAAACCCTGGGTGCTGAAAGGAAAGCTGGGTGATCTGTACTTACATTGAGTCACGGTGAGGCGCCCTCTGCTGGATGTCCTCATGAACTGGAGCCTTGGAAAAGTTCCCACGCTCGAGTTCATATGAGTTCATCCAGCAGAGGGCTATATACCTATAGCGCAAAAACGTGATGTGATAGGGAAATTATAAGATCAGATTTGAATTCAGCACCCTCAAATTAGTCTAAACCTGTTCTTAAAGTCCTTTTGTAGACCAGTGTAATGTGCCTGAACAACTCGGTTATGCCTAAAGATTTTTAAGTGGAAATCTGGCCTTCTGATTTGCCTCTGATACAAAGTTTTAGCACAAACAAATTGGAGTAGGTAATTGGGCCTCTTGGCTGCACCACTATATTAGGCCTAATGATTTTTCAGTAGAAATCTGGACTTCTGATTTCTCAATGAAACACAGTTTTAGCATAAACAATTTGAAGTAGGTAATTGGGCATCGCAGTGGCAACACTATATTAGGCCTACCGATTTTTTATTGTAAATCTGGCCTTCAAATTTGTGTCTGAAACACTGTTTTAGCACAAACTATTTGGAGTAGCTAATTGGCCTTCCAGGCTGCAACCCAATTTTAGTCCTAATGATTTTTAAGTGGAAATCTGGCCTTCTGATTTGCCACTGAAACACAATTTTAACACAAACAATTTGGGTTAGATAATCAGGCCTTGTGGCTGCATCGCTATATTAGACCTAACAATTTTTAAGTGGATATCTGTCCTTCTGATTTGCCACTGAAAGACAGTTTTAGGCAGGTTTCACAAGTCCGTGTCTCAGGTACGTGTGGTCACAGTTTTCACACATACCAGAGAAACTTACACACGTAGACCCATTCAAGTGAATGGGCCTGTGCACATGTCAGTGTGTTTCCACGGACCACTTTTCAATGCTCCAAACACGCTGACACATCCATTTTTTACCCACAGTACGGGCCGCAAAATATGACGTGCACATGATGACACACTGAGATGTCATCAGTGTGACACACCCGAAGCCTGAGAACCAGTGGTACATTAAGCACTGTTCCTCGTCACCGGGTGCTGAAGACCGCGCTTATCATTCTCCCTTGCTCACACTGATCACCAGCAGAGCAGGGGAGAATGATGACAGTTATATTCAAGTGATAACAATGAAACCAGGCAGCATCTAATGGGACTATTATTCCCATCAGCCTACACCTGCTGGCGCAAATAACAGTGTGTGCAGGTGGTGCCTAATGGGAGTATTCATCACCCGCCGCTTGTGCTATAAATAACTAAATTAATAAAAATCTGGTATGGGTTCCCCTTGATTTTCTATAACCAGCCAGGCAAAACTGACTGCTGGGGGCTGCAACCCTCAGCTGTCAGCGTTAGCAGGGTTGGTTATGAAGAATAGATTGGTCCCAAGGTTTTGTTTTAATTATTGAAATAAATAATTATAAAACCAGCATGGGGTCCCCCCCCATTTTTGACAACCAGCCTTGCTAAAGCAGATAGCTGGGGGATGTATTCTCAGGCTGGTATGGGGCCATTCATATAGCCCCCTCAGCCTAAAAATGACAGCCATCCAGAAAAAGCACATCTATTAGATGCGCCAATTCTGGTGCTTCATATAGTTATATGGTTATTATTTAATAGTTATTTATTTATTTAAAAGAAACAAACACAGTTTTATTTACCATATGCCTAATTCCACTGAATCCCTGATGTTCTGTAATAAAACAAAAATAAAACAACAATATACCTCACCTGCCCATTATTCTGTTCAATGTTGTAATCCATGTATGAGGGGATAAATAGTTTTCAAACTGGAAGGTGCCATGATGTGACTGTCCTGGCTGAGAACCACTGGTAAATGAGCTGCGAGTGCAGTATCACTGACCAGCTGTGACAAAATCGAGGTTAACGCCAGTCAATGAGGCTGAACTGTGGTGACCTCAGCATCGTGTGAAAAAGTCAGTGATGAGATCACCGCAGTTCAAGCTCAGTGACTTCACCGTGATGAGAAATTCTCGTGGTGATCTGCTGTGAACACAGTGAGTTGAACTGCAGTGACCTCATCACTGACTTTTTCCCACGGCACTGAGGTCACTGCAGTTCAGCTCAGCTACCGGAATCAACATTCATAAAGTTAAGGGGCAAAAGAAAAAAAAGGGTGTACTGTTCCTGTAAACTTTTCACACGCTCCTCTAACCTCTCCATTGCATGTTTTACTTTCTACATACCCTATGGAGACACCCATAGCAGGTAATTTAACCTTTTTCACCTGCTTCCTTTTTGCCTTTTCTTCCTTGTCTTTATCCATTTTTTATTCTTATTTCTCATTTTTAATTTTAATTTTATTTTTTTTATTTTAAAGCATTTTTTTCCTATTTTTATTTTTATTTCATTTTTATTTTCATTTTGGCATTTACCGTTTCCATTTTTATTTTTCTTTCTACATCTTTATTTTTTGATTTTGGATTTCCTCATTGTTTGATTTCCTCTCTTTTTGGTCAGATATTTTAATTTTAATTTTAATTTTTAGTTCTCATTTTTTCTTTCTCATTTTCCTTGTTAACTTTTTATTAATTTTATTATTTACCATCTATATTAGATCTGCATGTATTTCCCCTTCATTTTAAAGGGATCTTACCTTAATACCATTATGAGTTAGTCAACTGTCATTGAAAGAGGGAATTATTTGTAGAGGGTTGATGATTGCAATTTTGTCTGTAATTCATTGTCAAAGGGAATGTGTCATCAAAAGATTACCTATTATTTATATCAAGATTTTGTCTATAAATACATTTTTAAGCTTCTGTTCTTGAAATGCTACAACATTCCTCTGTTCTTGTGTATCTCTGCTGAGGATCTTAATGGATTTCTGAGAAAATACCCATGCACTTCAAGGAAAACTTGTGTAAACTTGGCTCGACCTTTCACCTAGTCAGAGAAGCAAAGTCTAAGGGTATGTGCACACGATGCAGATTTAGTGCAGAATTGGTGCAGAACTGCAGCAGATTTTTCTGCTGCAGAAACGCTGCAGAACTGCACTGTGATTTACAGTACAATGTAAATCAATGGGGAAAAAAAAAAGCTGTGCACATGGTGCAGAAAAATCTGCGCAGAAACGCTGCAGATTTCAAAGAAGTGCACGTCGCTTCTTTTGTGCAGTTCTGCAGCGTTTCTGCTGCAGATTTTTCTGCACCATGTGCACAGCTTTTTTTTTTCCCATTGATTTATATTGTACTGCACAGAAACTGCATAGAAACTGCATAGAAACTGCACAGAAACTGCACAGAAACTGCACAGAAACTGCATAGAATCTGCGCAGAAACTGCATAGAATCTGCATAGAATCTGCATAGAAACTGCACAGAAACTGCATAGAATCTGCGCAGAAACTGCATAGAAACTGCATAGAAACTGCACAGAAACTGCATCAAATCTGCAGATGCAGATTTAGTGCAGAAAATTCTGCACCACATTTCCTACGTGTGCACATAGCCCGAGGGTATGTTCACACGATCCTGATTTCAATCCTTTTTTTTTCAGGACTAAAACCGCAGCTCTTGGCAGAAAACGCAGGTGCGTTTTTGGTGCGTTTTTGGTGCGTTTTTGGTGCGTTTTTGGTGCGTTTTTGATGCGGTTTTTAGTGCGTTTTTTGATGCAGTTTTCTCTGCAGATTGTCTGTGTTTGACACAAATAAAGCTTACTGCATTTGGGGGGGGGAAAAAAAAAAAATGATGTCATTTCCTTGTCCAACCCTTTTCTTCTTCCATCCTCCATTTTGGAACTTACACATCAAAATGAGTGGACGTGCTGAGCGTAGGCCAGATGACAGCCCGCGGATCCAGCTCCGCACGCCACACCGGATTGCGATCCTTGGTTTGATGCTTCTAATTCTGAATCAACATGCACGTCAGGTAAGCAGATGTCTGTTTGTTTTATATATTGGGTTATGGGTACATGTCCACGTTCTGGAAACACTGTATGTTTGGCGCTGCGTGTGGCCGCAGCGCCAAACATGCAGCGTCCACATGTAACAGCATAGTGTAGGTGATTTCATGAAAACACGTGTCCACTGTGTGTCATCCGTCAGCCCTGCGACTCCGGACATGCTGCGTGTCATTTCTGATCACAGCATGTCCGTGTTCATTGTTGAGAAGCTGCGTCTCCGCAATGAATAAAACAGGGCCCTATGCGTGGGGTGCGATGATGCCGGATTTGTACAATGAACACATCTGGCATCATTGCGTCCCAGAAGGGGGTGGGCCTTCCTGAATGTGGACACGTACCCTTACATAATCCACATTGTTTTCCAGGCATGTTGGATATATTTTTCTAATTGTTGTGTTTACAAAATATTATTTTATTTTTTTATTTTAGAGGCTGCGGCGGCAGAGAAGACGTGCGCATAAACGAATGTGGGTGCACCCGCTTGTAGCAGACCGAACTGAGAAGGGGCACTTTTATGTGCTGTACAATGATTTGAGGAGGTAAGTAGAAATATATTGAATGACTAATTTACATTTTTTTGCTAGCAATACTTGTGAAGTAACCCTTTTTTGTGTTTCTTTTTAATTTTTCAGATATCCTGAAAAATTTATATCGTTTTGTCGGTTACCAATTATGGCATTTGACAGACTGCTTACCATTCTGGCACCCCATTTAACACGGCAAGACACGGTGATGAGGAAGTCCATCTCTGCTGAGGAAAGGCTGCTCATCACCTTGCGGTAAGTAACAATTTTTCGGGGGGAATGTCGTTAGGTCTCTATTTTACACGTCTCTGTGTCCAGTATGTGTGATTAAACCCACCCAGTCCTCCTGTTGGACAGGGGGCACACATACACACACACACGTGAGATACGGCCGAGTGTTGCATGGTAATCCCCGGCCCTGCCGCCTGCACTCTGGAGCGGAGTGTGCACCCACATACCAATACATGGAGCCGCACGCTCCACAACGGAGTGCATGCAGCAGGTCCGGGGATTACCATGCAACACTCGGTCATATCTCGCATGCGTGTGTGCACATGTCCCATCAGGCTTTTTATTTAATGTTTTTTACACCCTTTGTGTTGTGCTGGGTGTTAATGCCATCATTATTGAATGGTGCTGGATGCATATTATAGCGGCTTTAACTTGTGACATGTTGTAATTACCTTTTTGTGTGACATTTCTAATTTTCTTTTTTGTTTCTTTGCAGATTTTTGGCCACAGGAGAGAGCTATACATCCCTGCACCTCCAATTTAGAGTTGGTAAATCTACCATCTCTAACATTGTGAGGTGCACATGTACCGTCATCTGGCAGAAGTTGCAGCCCATGGTGATGCCTTCCCCCACCGAGGAGACTTGGCTGCAGGTTGCAGCAGGCTTTCAGTCTGTGGCCAATTTCCCAAACTGCATAGGTGCAGTCGATGGTAAACATGTTAGGGTCCAGCAGCCCCCACGATCAGGATCACGCTTCTTTAATTATAAGAAGTATTTTTCTGTGGTCCTGATGGCGGTGGCTGATGCCCATTATAAATTTGTTGCCATTGACGTTGGTGCCTATGGTAGTACTGGGGATTCTCGGGTGTTGCGAACGTCACAGATTGGGATGCAAATTCTTCGAGATGGCGGCACGCTCCCAGCCCCAAGACCTTTGCCGGGTTCCACACATCCAGTGCCCTTTGTGATGGTATCGGATGAGGCGTTTCCCTTAACGACAACCCTGCTGCGCCCATACCCACGAAGGGGACTGGATGCCCGACGGAGGATTTTTAATTATCGGCTGAGTCGTGCACGCAGATATGTGGAATGCACCTTTGGGATCATGACTAGTCAGTGGAGGATCTTTCACACTGCCATTCAGTTGGACACAGACACCGTTGATGCTGTGATAAAGGCTTGCTGTGTACTCCACAACTATGCTCGTGAGTACAACAGTGATGTAGATGTGGAGTACCAGCAGGCAGTATTTAATCCAGTGGTCAACGGTGGTCTGGGCAGGCCGTCCAACTCTGGTGTGCGTGTGAGAGAATCCTTCACTGACTACTTCATGAGTCCACAAGGTGCCGTGCACTGGCAATACTCCTGTGCTGGTGTTGAGCAGCCTGACCAGCAGAGAAGGATGCATCTACACTGACCCTCCACAAAAAAGTTGCCGACATCGCTGCTAACAGTTTTGAAAACATCCCGCAAAATGATAAACGACATCAATCAACACAACATGTATTAAAAAAAAATATTTTTTTCATGTTACCCGAAAATGTTTAAAAAAATTGGTTGTAATATAAATAAAAAATCTATTTTGGTTTAATTTGTTTTGGTTTTTTTTATGTCAAAAATATGGTTGGTGTTTTCAGAAATTAACAGCAGAATGAGGTATACAATTGTTAACACATCAACCCATAAACCACTAATCGATAGCCCATAAACACAGGACAGTGGCCTTGTTCCCATTGTCTAAAAAGAAGAGAAATTTTTGTGTGAAATAAAATTTATTTTAGAAAACACAAATTATTGTTAATTTGTACAAAACATTTTTCAATTTGAAAAAAAAATAATTTAACAGCCCCTTTCAAAAACAACAGTCAATTTGAGCTACAAACAAAAGCACAACTTTGTGCAACTGAAAACTTTTGCCCACGTTCAATTAAGAAATGTATATTCTTGAGAATAGAGGTAATTTGTTCCCTCATTTTGATACGGTGCTCCCCCCAGATGCTGCGAACTGCCTCTATCTCCTTGGCTGTGGGCCAAATACTGGGGTCTTGTAGCTGTTTCAGGTGTTCGGTGTCGGGGCCTGAAAAGTCCCAACACCCCCATCAGAACTTCATTATAGGGAGAAATCGGAGCAGGGTCCTCCAGAGCAGTGAGGGACATCTGCACCATAGACATGAAAAGAGATTGTCTATCCGGTGGCAGGGAGCGTGTTTTTCTGGCTACTGTTTGGGCAAAGGAGTCACAATGGTCATCGGAACTTGTTTTTTTTAATAAATCTAATGTGTCAGACGCAATTTGGACCGTTTGGTCATCTTGGTTCTTCTTGGTTTTTTTTTTTTTCTTCTCTGCTGCCACCGGATAGACTGCTCTCTTCTCCACTCTCACAGCTTCTGCGGAATCAGATGCTTCAGCAGCTGCTGAAGTAGATGTTGACGCAGCAGCTGCTGAAGTGGATGCTGATTCAGCAGAAGCTGTGGGAGTGGAGGGAGAGATGGTCCCTCCCACTCCAGAGGAACTGCCTGCTCCATCTGTGTCGCTGTCCTCCAAATCAGCTACCAACATGTTTCCTTCCGTCCTGTTGGTTTAAAAAAAAAAACATTAATTTTTCGCACAACATATTATATATAAATAATCTTGTAGATTGGATTTTAACTTACTTTCTCAATGTCCTGCTGGTCACAAGAAAATGCAGCTCTTCACTAAAGGGGAATTTATTTTTTCTTGGCGAAGAGCCACTCTTTGAGCAATCATTCAGGAATTTATTAAAACGGTCTCTGATGGAGCGCCAACGTTGCCTCACATCTTTATCTACCAAAAAAAGGTTCAAAAATACAACAATTTTTTAGAGATCTTAAAACATTATATTTTTAATATACTCAAGGTGTACTAAATAAATGTAATTGAAATTACCGATTTTCTGCTGTGTAGTCCCAGGATACTTGTCTAAATCCGGGATCATGTCGCGCACTATTTTTTTCCAGGCTAGCTCCCTGAAGTACTTATCCTTGTAGGAATCATCGGATGGGTCCCACAAGGCCGGATAATCCCGAACCTACAATAAATACAATAGTGTCATCTCATAATCTTTAGCACGACCAAGTAATGTTACACAAATGCTTGTAATATGTCAAAGTAACCACTAATAAATGAACATTTCAGTGCCACGTATCACGTATAAGTGCCACGTATTTCAGTGCCACGTGCCACGTATTTCAGTGCCACGTGCCACGTATTTAAGTGCCACGTGCCACGTATTTTAGTGCCACGTATTTTAGTGCCACGTATATACATGCCACGTATTTCAGTGCCACGTATTTCAGTGCCACGTGCCACGTATTTCAGTGCCACGTACCACGTATTTAAGTGCCACGTACCACGTATTTAAGTGCCACGTGCCACGTATTTCAGTGCCACGTGCCACGTATTTCAGTGCCACGTATTTAAGTGCCACGTGCCACGTATTTCAGTGCCACGTGCCACGTATTTAAGTGCCACGTGCCACGTATTTCAGTGCCACGTGCCACGTATTTAAGTGCCACGTGCCACGTATTTCAGTGCCACGTGCCACGTATTTAAGTGCCACGTGCCACGTATTTAAGTGCCACGTATATTAGTGCCACGTATATACATGCCACGTATTTCAGTGCCACGTATTTCAGTGCCACGTGCCACGTATTTAAGTGCCACGTGCCACGTATTTCAGTGCCACGTGCCACGTATTTAAGTGCCACGTGCCACGTATTTCAGTGCCACGTGCCACGTATTTCAGTGCCACGTGCCACGTATTTCAGTGCCACGTATTTAAGTGCCACATGCCACGTATTTCAGTGCCACGTGCCACGTATTTAAGTGCCACGTATTTAAGTGCCACGTATTTCAGTGCCACGTGCCACGTATTTCAGTGCCACGTATTTAAGTGCCACGTGCCACGTATTTCAGTGCCACGTGCCACGTATTTCAGTGCCACGTGCCACGTATTTAAGTGCCACGTATTTAAGTGCCACGTATTTTAGTGCCACGTGTATATACATGCCACATATTTCAGTGCCACGTGCCACGTATTTCAGTGCCACGTATAAGGGCAACGTATCACGTATATACGTGCCACGTATTTAAGTGCCACATATCACGTGTTTCAGTGCCACGTATTTCAGTGCCACGTATTTAAGTGCCACGTATCACGTGTTTCAGTGCCACATGTATATGTGCCACGTATTTAAGTGCCACGTATCACGTGTTTCAGTGCCACGTATATACGTGCCACGTATTTAAGTTGCACGTATTTTTGCTATTGTAAGGTGGCATTAATCACAGTTAATAATGGAGAGGCGTCAATAAGACGCCTATCCATTATTAATGCTATTAAAGGGTTAAATGGCGGAAAAAAATGGCGTGGGCTCCCGCGCAATTTTCTCCGCCAGAATGGTAAAGCCAGTGACTGAGGGCAGATATAAATAGCCAGGAGAGGGTCCATGGTTATTGGCCCCCCGTGGCTACAAACATCTGCCCCCAGCCACCCCAGAAAAGGCACATCTGGAAGATGCGCCTATTCTGGCACTTGGCCACTCTCTTCCCACTCCCTGTAGCGGTGGGATATGGGGTAATGAAGGGTTAATGCCACCTTGCTATTGTAAGGTGACATTAAGCCAGATTAATAATGGAGAGGCGTCAATAAGACGCCTATCCATTATTAAGCCAATGAAAGGGTTAAAAAAAATACACAAAGACTAGAAAAAAAATAGTTTAATGAAATAAAGACACCCACTTTTTGACCATATTTTATTGTACGCTCAATCCGTCCTGAAGACCCTCGACCTAAAAAAGAGGCAAAATGAAAAAAACAAATTCATACTCCCTGGCCCTGTCCGCAGAAATCCATCGAGGGTCCCACGAAGATCTTCCATGGAGAACAGACACATCCAGAGATATGTCTGCTCTCCACGGCTGCAGCAACACACTGACAGGAGCCATAGTTCCTGTCGGTGTGTCACTGCGCATGCGCGAGCGAGTTTACCGGCGGTCATTGACCCCGGCACTCTCGCTTAACGGCAGTGCTGCGTGGGAAAGTTCAACGCAGCTGTACTGCCGTTAACCGAGACGCCGGAGCCATTGAACTCCGGAACAGTACGCGATACACTGCTAGGAGCTTCACTCCTGGCAGTGTATCGCCGGAGAGCAGGGGATCGGCGTGGGACACTCGTTTTATGGATTCTGCGGACAGGGAGTATGAATTTGGTTTATTATTTTTGGATTTTTTCATGGAGGATCGAGGGCTTCGCCTACAAGTGTGCTGTTGGTGAGTATATACTCTGTGTTATGTGTTGTATGTACTGTGTGTCATGTATGTGTATTGTGTGTAGGTGTTTGGTGTAAACTTTACTATTGTGCTAAGTCGCCGGACACAGGGACAACTCTCCCATCCTAATACCGGATGGGAGTAGTAGTCCCATACGGCGACTTAGCACAATGGAGGCACTAGCGTCGCATGGGGACACACACACACATACACACACACACACACACACACACACACACACACACACACACACACACACACACACACACACACACATATATATACACACACACACACACACACACACACACACACACACACACACACACACACACACACACACACACACATACATACCAAATCAATCAGACGCCCGACATCGATCCCCATGCGACGGTATGCCTCCATGATGACAGTCTTCAGGAACGACACTCCGCCCACGCACTTCCGACGAACAACTTCCGGCCGCTTCCCCGCACTTCCGGCTGCTGCGGTTCTGCACAACAAACCGCAGTAAAACCCGCAGATATATTTTTGATCTGCGGGTTTTACTGCGGTTTTGACCTCACAATGGAGGTCTATGGGTGCAGAACCGCTGCGGTTTAGGAAAAAGAAGTGACATGCTCCTTCTTTTTTCCCGCACCGATTCATCGCGGCTTTTTAAGGGAAATTCAGGACCGTGTGCACAGCGGTTCCTGTTTTCCATAGGGGTACATTGTAATGTACCCTGCATGTAAAACAGCTGCGGAACCGCAGCGGCAAAACCGCTGCGGTTCTGCAGTAAAAAACGCACTGTGTGAACATGGCCTAAAAGTCCAACGCACCAGAGATAGGTTAAAACTTTATCTTTATACTCACTTCGTCGATTAAATGACAAAAATAGCAGGAAAGCCATTATAGTGATATTTTGGCCATGCAGTTTTTGTAGAGCAAGACAATAATAAAAAGCTATAGTTCCAGACAATCAGTCCAGCACACACGGCAGCTATTTTAACACTATGGTCTACAAGTTCCACCTCTAGCTCCATCTTGCTTGTTCCTCAGTTGTCAAGGCAAATGTCATGAATCCTGGGGGTTGACATCAGGGGTCTTTTAATCTGATGGAATGAATAAATAAAGTTTTAACCAATCTCTTGAACCTAGGACACTTAGACATTCTTATTGGATCGCACTCAAACAAATCTTATTCTCTCTGATGAGAGAAAATACACTGTTCTGGTGTCATTTGGATTTTGTACTAAAATATTCAGTGTGGTCCACTGAGTAGAGGTCAAGCTGGAGGTTTGGGTCTGAGGATGAGAAAAATGTCAAAGATTGTAGCTTTGTGACTCCAATCCATATTTTCGAGCATCATCTTTGCTCAGTTTGTATGGTACACCTTGATTTGTTAACCTTCAAGAAAAAAGTACTGTAGCAGAACAACTACATTTTCTTAGGACAAACCTTACTCTTGGATACACCAAGCGTTATGACAATAGAAAAACAAAAAAATATATAATAATTAAACATTCCTGGGTGTTCGAAAGGGTTACATCAATAATTGACTATGGTAATATTTCTTTTTGGGGTTCTAGGGTAAAAATGAGGATTCATATTTTAATTTCTCTAATAGTATTATACATCATATATTTCATTTGCATTTAGAAGAATCCATACTTAATACTGTATTTAGTACTGTTTTTTCCAATGCTAACATCACATTTTCCTATAATGAAGGCACTGTGTGACAATAGTCTGCAAACAGGTTAATGGACACATAGTTGCAACATGATAAGACAACATCTTAAGGCCCCGTCACACATAGCGAGATCGCTAGCGAGATCGCTGCTGAGTCACAAGTTTTGTGACGCAACAGCGACCTCAGTAGCGATCTCGCTATGTGTGACACGTACCAGTGACCAGGCCCCTGCTGTGAGATCGCTGGTCGTGTCGGAATGGCCTGGACCTTTTTTTGGTCGTTGAGGTCCCGCTGACATCGCTGAATCAGTGTGTGTGACACCGATCCAGCGATGTCTTCACTGGTAACCAGGGTAAACATCGGGTTACTAAGCGCAGGGCCGCGCTTAGTAACCCGATGTTTACCCTGGTTACCAGCGTAAATGTAAAAAAAAACAAACACTACATACTCACCATCTGATGTCCGTCAGGTCCCTTGCCGTCCGCTTCCTGCTCTGACTGAGTGCCGCCGTACAGTGAGAGCACAGCACAGCAGTGATGTCACCGCTGCGCTCTGCTCTCACTGTACGGCGGCACTCAGTCAGAGCGGGAAGCAGACGGCAAGGGACCTGACGGACATCAGATGGTGAGTATGTACTGTTTGTTTTTTTTGGTAACCAGGGTAAACATCGGGTTACTAAGCGCGGCCCTGCGCTTAGTAACCCGATGTTTACCCTGGTTACCCGGGTGCTGCAGGGGGACTTCGGCATCGTTGAAGACAGTTTCAACGATGCCGAAGTCGTTCCCCTGATCGTTGGTCACTGGAGAGAGCTGTCTGTGTGACAGCTCCCCAGCGACCACACAACGACTTACCAACGATCACGGCCAGGTCGTATCGCTGGTCGTGATCGTTGGTAAATCGCTATGTGAGACGGGGCCTTTACTTCAGTGTCCTGTGTTATGAAAAGTTCTGATCAACAAGACAATGAGTCTAGAGATAAACAGATCTTTTGAAATTCAAATTTGTCGTCTTGCCAAATACCATGTTATTTGATTTGCGGCAAATATATTTGCATGAATCTCAGTACTGGAAAGAGTATGTAACAGAATACACTTAATATTGAAAACTAAAATAAAAAATCAAATCAGAAGAAAATACAAAATAATGAAACCCATGCTTTACAATAATTATCTTTCAATTATCTACAGATGTTGAGACTGCTATTGCCTTTTAAAGATTTTCTTCCTAATTCAGCACAAAGAAAAATTGCAATACAATTTTGCAATAAAGGATAAACAAACTAAGAGATATTTGTTAAGGTGGAATTCATGGATTAATAAGTTTACTGCAATAATAAGTATAAATGAGTCCATTGATTAAAACTGATTAAACTGGTTTAATGTTAATTATATACGGTAATCAGATTGTTTGAAAAATGTTTCTTATGCTGATTGATCCAATTTATGTATACTACTTTCTGTACTATTTCCCCATATATCCCCCTCTCTAATTTGCCAATTTTTTCTCATATGTTTCCTCATTTTCACCTTACCTTTCCTATTATAATATAAATCAATGCAAATATTTGAAAATAAAGGGAAATTGCCTTGATTTTGACATAAAAGATAATTGTTAAACATTACCGTTACTATAACTAAACAATGCTACTTCATGCAAGATAATTACAAAGAGCCAACCTTTGTCATTCATTTTCTAACCACCCTTTCAACAATTTTGGCAGTGTATGTTTTCAGTAGTAATTGTGCAATGAATATGTTGCATATGTTTTTAGTAAAGAGGTTTATAATGCTTAATATTTTTTATTTGTTCTACATTTATTATATCACATTATAGTCTTTGTATAGCTAGCATTTCAATGTTCAATTCACTATTTTGCTATTTACTAGACAACATTCTTTTTTTTACTTGTTCATTTATGTTCAGTCATTCATTTTCTTTTGTACCTAGCCTTATTTTTAAATTTTGTTCGCTGTTTTTTTCTATCATACAGCACCACTGAGAGCACAGAACAGAATGAAAGAAGCAGGAGTTGCTAGAAAATGACAGGGTAACAATCTATACAAAAGCCTTAGAAGAGAATTAGCCAAGTGGAAATGAAAGAGAGGACAGCTGAACAGCGCACTGCTGAAGCTTAGACATGTCAGGAATTTCGCTGCAGTTGGGAAACCACAACTCACATCCTGCAGTTCCACAAAGGAAGAGGTTATGCAATAGATTTTTATGTCAATAGAAAACAAATAGAGGAACAACCCATTTATTTATTTTCATTGCTGTCTTTATAAGGGAGGACACAATAAATTGCACAGTATACTGTACTCTAAAGAACTGAACTATACTAGAATACTACTCCTTTCGAGTCCACTTGTGTCCAAGAATGCATTTGAGCCCCATTTATGGAGACTTTGTGTCAGGCATGTCAATAAGATTGGAAGCGAAAGAGAAAGCCCAGCATGCTGCTCCATTTTGGCAAATAAAATGACAGACAACCTGACAAAAACCCAATTAACCTAGTCAATGTGGTACATCTGGCATTCTTTGTTTCCATCAAGTCCTGCATGAAAGCCATTTCTCTCTTTCTGTAGCAAAAACTTTTAGAGGCAACTCCGCATGCGCCACCGATGGTGAAATTTTCTTGGAGACCTTCTGTTTTATTGGAGACCACTATGCAATATTTGAAATAAGAGGCAGGTTACTGGTGGATCAGTGCACTGTCACTCAAACACAAGAGGCAGAAAGAGGGATCAGATCAGGAAGAAAAGACCCTATCATTGCAAGAAAACTTCAAACACTGATTAAAGAACACCTACAAAATGGATTTCTTCATAATAGGTATCAATTTAATCAGTACTTAATGTAATCAGAATTACAGCGCCATTATGGCCATAACTTTACTTAGCAAAGCCCTGCTGACAGGTTATTTTTAGTGTTTTCTCACCACATGGGCTATACTGTTAATATACCTTTTACTTGAACATACTTTTTCTATTCAACAATTATAACTTTGGAAAGTTGTTATCAGCTTCACTGAAACCACAAATGAATGTTGACATAATATGAACACCTTATTAACCCCTTTCTGTCATCAGGCGTAATAGTACACCGATGTCAAACTCCCTCCCTTTGATGTGGGCTCCGGCACTGTTTTGAACAGCTGACATGCGCCCGACACAGCAGCAAGTGGAATCGCGATCCACTCATGGTGATTAACCTGTTAAATGCCACTGTTAAACGCTGACAGCGGCATTTAACAAGAGTTTCCGGCAATCACGCCGGATATCCGCCCACCGGTGACCCCGTCACGTGATCGCAGGTCACTGGTGGTTTGGCATGAAACCAGAGGTCTCCTGGAGACCTCTATCATTGTCACTGCTGGCTTGCTCATAGCAAGTGAGTAATTCAGCTACATATAGGAGATCTGATCATAAAAAAAGAAACATACACATATTTGTTATCGGCACATTTAGAATCATCTGAGCTATCAAAAAAAAGGATTAACCTGATCAATTAACGGTGTAGTGAGAAAAAAAGTCAAAATTCCAGAATTACGTTTTTTTGGTCGCTGCAACATTGCATTAAAATGCAGTAACCGGTGATCAAAAGATCATATCTGCACCAAAATGGTATCATTAAAAATGTCAGCTCGGCACGCAAAAAATAAACCGTCACTCAACCTGATGATATGAAAAATGGAGACGTTATGGGTATCGGAAAATGGCACTTTTTTTTTTTAAAACAAAGTTTGGTATTTTTTTTTACTACTTAGATAAAAAAGAACCTAGACATGTTTGGTGTCTATGAACTTGTAATGACATGGAGTATCATAATGGAAGGTCAGTTTTAGCATTTAGTGAACCTAGTAAAAAAGCCAAGCAAAAAACAAGTGTGAGATTGCACTTTTTTTTGCAATTTGACAGCACGTGGAAATGTTTTTTCCTGTTTCTTAGTACAAGACATGGTAAAACCAATGGTATAGTTCAAAAGTACAACTTGTCCTGCAAAAAACAAGCACTCATATGGACATATTGATGGAAAAATAAAAAAGTTATGGCTCTGGGAAGAAGGGGAGCGTAAAAAGAAAACGCAAAACAAAAATACCTCCGGGTGTTAAGGGGTTACCTAATAGGAGGAGAGTAACTACACTCAGCTATTATCTTCAGAGCCCCATTTTCAGCCAACCTCTATTATACTAAACCTACTGTATTGCAGGACCTTCCTCTGAAACATGTTCTGCCTATTTCACTTCAATGACAATCAGCACAGAGCCCTGAAAGAGGTTCATTTGCACAAATAGACTATCTAAAGGCCCCGTCTCACACAGCGACGCTGCAGCGATACAGACAACGATGCTGATCGCTGCAGCGTCGCTGTGTGGTCGCTGGGGAGCTGTCACACAGACAGCTCTCTCCAGCGACCAACGATCAGGGGAACGACTTCGGCATCGTTGAAACTGTCTTCAACGATGCCGAAGTCCCCCTGCAGCACCCGGGTAACCAGGGTAAACATCGGGTTACTAAGCGCAGGGCCGCGCTTAGTAACCCGATGTTTACCCTGGTTACCAAAAAAAAAAAAAACACTACATACTCACCATCTGTTGCCCGTCAGGTCCCTTGCCGTCTGCTGCCTGCTCTGACTGAGCCGCCGTACAGTGAGAGCAGAGCGCAGCGGTGATGTCACTGCTGTGCTCTCACTTTACGGCGGCTCAGTCAGAGCAGGAAGCAGACGCCAAGGGACCTGACGGGCAACAGATGGTGAGTATGTAGTGTTTGTTTTTTTTTACATTTACGCTGGTAACCAGGGTAAACATCGGGTTACTAAGCGCGGCCCTGCACTTAGTAACCCGATGTTTACCCTGGTTACCAGTGAAGACATCGCTGGATCGGTGTCACACACACCGATTCAGCGATGTCAGCGGGACCTCAACGACCAAAAAAAGGTCCAGGCCATTCCGACACGTACAGCGATCTCGCAGCAGGGGCCTGATCGCTGGTACGTGTCACACATAGCAAGATCGCTACTGAGGTCGCTGTTGCGTCACAAAACTAGTGACTCAGCAGCGATCTCGCTAGCGATCTCGCTATGTGAGATGGGGCCTTAAGACTACTACTATAAAGCAGAAATAATTACCTTGTTCAGTTCAGCCTCAGCTCCACTTTGAGGTTTTCTAGGGTTTGCATGGAGATACGACAATGGCATTTTTCAACTAAGCTTAGCCACTGTACACTGTCTCTACAGTCTCCTTGTCCCTCACTTTGTCATCCAGCCCTTGCCTTTCTGTCATGATAAACAGCCTATTCTTGTCTCCAGCCCATCAATGCTTCTACTGATAATAAACTGCTCCTTCATCGAGTTCACTAGCATGGCAAAAGCCAAGACCTACTAATTATCTAGGTAGATCGCAAGTCTTCCAGATAACACATGAGCATCAACAGCATGGAGCACCAAACCACACACCTTTATCCTGACTTATATATCCCACCAATCAGCATTGAGGCACAGTTTTTCAAAGTCACATTGCACACACCCATGTCAGTTTCAGGCTTCTACTAGGTATTTACTGATGTTGACACCTACCCCTGTTATGTGACAGCTATGGTGGCACGGAATATCATGATGGCATATTGAGTCATGAACAGGGTAAACCCCTCTACTATACATATAGAAATTTTGAAGGTCTGACTGGCCATCTGCCAATTCTGGCAATTGTCAGTTGGGCCAAGGCTTGCTATACAGGTCAGCAGTACACTTTATTTTTACTGTGCTACTTACCTGTAATTTCCCTATCTAGAAAAGTATAATTACAAAATTTAGCATGTGTGCTTGTAAATGCCAAGGCTGAATATTGGTCTGGTCCTGGAAGTACCCGTCAAATGAAACAACATTTTCAAGAAAAACTTTCCTCTCCAACCCCTCCCACAATTAAAAAAAACACAGAAGTTGCTCCCACTATATAGTTCATGCAGAGTTGAAGACAATAGAATGCAGAGAGCCAGATGAAGAGTAATCCATTCTGATAAATGTTTAAATAATAAGAGATGACTTCCTAACCTGCAGCATAATCAGCACTTTTTATAGTGTGTATAGACGTGACAAGTATAAATTAATATGCACACCTCTCATTAATGCTTTACACTTTACTTTGGATACCCTTACTGATTTTTGATTATAAGGTCCAAATCTGTTCCAAGTATTGATTAGAGTAGCAATTTTACAGGGTCATGCAGAGAAGCAGCTCTTAAAGTTACAAAATAGATAAATGTGAGCAATTTTAGATAGCATTATTAATCAGACCTCACAGCTGAGCCCTGCAGTTTGGTATCATTTTTCTGTCCATAACACAGTACTCTAAAATCCATAATCAGACAACTAGATGATTTCCACTTTGTGCATTATGTTCATTGCTCATCCTTTGTAAAATAATTGTAATAAATTTGACCAGTGAAATTGTAATGCTTGAATACGGTTATATATTCATATTAACATTTTAATTGAAAAGTAACCATAAGTTACACTATTTTAATTAGTCAGTAGTGCACATGAAAATAAGAAATTTTGTTAAATATACTATTAGAGAAATCTGCTTTTTTCTCCTCCTGGACTGATCATGCATTCGTAAAATTCTCAATTCATGGGTAAAATCTGTCTTCAGTGAATACAGATGTTTCAATTATTGAGATAGGATTTGACAATTAGTGCTCATAAAGTTTTATGGAACTTGCAGTAGAATGTCTGTGTCCATCGCCAGCTCATGTGTCCTCCTCCTCTTTCTCCCTTCTCTATAGAATTGTAAAAGCACCAAATGTTACCTCCTATCTCAGTAATGTGAAAATCTGTATTACATATTTTATCCATGAGCTGAGATAGAAAGTTGATTCCAGGAATTAAAAGACACCAATTTTTCTTATAAGATATTACAAAAGTTCCTTATTTTCACTAGTACTATTGATTTATGAAATAAAAATGAAAATGATGGTTACTCTAACATTTTGGCTGGAGAAAAGCATTATCTGCTAAAAAACCCTCACACCATAAAAAAGGAAATATATGTAAAATCATCTGTAGTTTTGCATAGAACTGCAAGTAATTCTATTGGAATATTACTTATAATTCTGCAGAATAGTAAAAATTCTTCTATTTGTGTATAATGACAACTGTGGATTTAATCCCTACATAATAGAATTACTCGCAGTTCTATGGAAAACTCCTGATTCTATGGAAAACGTCCTATCCAGGACGCTGCAACATCACGGATCGTTGTCATTCTCGTTGGAAAGTTGTTTAGTGTGAAGGTACCTTAACTGTGTCCAGTGTCTCTTGATGCAGCCACCCAGGGGGGCTTTGTACCCTGGTCTGAGTCCTTCTTTCTGTGCCTTGTACCGTTCCTGACCCTGTCTGAATTTAGTCCTATACCTGTGTCTGTTTGTATCCCTGTCTGTAGCCTTTCCTATTCTGCTTTGTGTTGACTTGTGTTCACTTCTTCTGCTCTTTGCTCTGCCTCCAGTGGCTCTGCTCTTTGCTCCACCTACTGCAGCTCTGGTTTTTGATCCACCTCCTGCAGCTCTGCTCTTTGCTCTGCCTCCTGCGATTCTGCTCTTTGCTCTGCCTCCTGCGGTTCTGCTATTTGATCCACCTCCTGCGGTTCTGCTCTTTGCTCTGCCTTGTGCAGTTCTGCTCTTTGGCTCCACCTCATGCAGTTCTGCTCTTTACTCTGCCTCATGCGGCTCTGCTTTTTGCTCCGCCTCCTGTGGTTCTGCTCTTTGCTCCGCCTCCTGCGGTTCTGCTCTTTGCTCCATCTCCGGTGGTTCTGCTCTTTGCCCTGCCTCCTGCAGTTCTGCTCTTTGCTCTGCCTTCTGCGGTTCTGCTCTACTCCTGTTTCGCCTCCTGCAGTTCTGTCCTGCTGTCCGCATCATGCAGCTTTGCTCTGCTCCCGCTCCACGCCCTGTGTGTCCTTGTCCCTCCAGTCCGCACTGGTTCCTACCTGTTCCCTTATACTACTCATTTCCACCTGTGTTCCCATGTCTCCTGAAGCAGTTCCTGTCCCTACAGTCTGAACTGGTTCCTAACAGTTCCTGTCCCTCCAGTCTGAACTGGTTCCTATCTGTTCCCTTCTTGTAGCTGCCTATATTACTGTCCTACCCGAACCAGTTCCAGTCTCGCTAGCCGTGCCCACCCACTTGCCTGTCAAGAGTACCAGCCATGTCCACCTGCCTGCTAAGAGTGCCAGCCATGCCTGCCTGCTAAGAGTGCCAGCCGTGCCCACCTGCCCGCCAAGAGTGCCAGCCGTGCCTGCCAGAGTGCCAGTCATTCCCATCTGTACTAGCTCGCACCTGTCACTAGTATTTCATCCCTCAGTGGGATCAGCTGCCACAGCCAGACACCGCCCTGGAGTGGTACCTGGCAGCTACCTGCTGCACAAGCCTGACCTCACCATCAGAGGCTCCAGTGAACGCCACATAGGCTAGGTCCACATTACGTTAGGGCAATCCTTTTTATGGATCCGTTAAATGGATGCGCTAAAAATGAGCCCAAATTGTCTTGCATTTTTGCCATCGCTTTAACGCATGCGATAACGCATGTGGCTGTGCGTCTGCCTGTGTTTGCAATAGAGTTCTATGCAGAATGAACACATCCGTTCACTGTGCGTTCGCCGAACTGGACCCAAAAATGCGGTAGTCTGAGTTGGAAGGTGCATCACGAACCAATGGACCATTGCAAACTCATGTCTATTTTGACATGCGCTAGGATCCTTTACACTAATGGAAGTCTATGGGTGCATTAACGTGTCCGTTACATTGCATTAGTGCTGCTTACAAACGGATCCATTAAACGGATTGTCCTAATGCAATTTGGACCTAGCCTTATCCCCCCCTTCCAGGGTAATCTGGTTTGTGGCACAGTGGAGCCACAATCCCCTCGCTCACGTCACCCAGTCAGGGAATGAGCGTAAAGGTACCTTCACACTAAACGACGCTGCAGCTATATCGACAACGATGCTGATCGCTGCAGCATTGCTGTTTGGTCGCTGGAGAGCTGTCACACAGACAGCTCTCCAGCGACCAACGATGCCGAGGTCCCCGGGTAACCAGGGTAAACATCGGGTTACTAAGCGCAGGGCCGCGCTTAGTAACCCGATGTTTACCCTGGTTACCATTGTAAATGTAAAAAAACAAACAGTACATACTCACCTTCTGCTGTCTGTCACACGTCCCTTGCCATCTGCTTCCCGCACTGACTGTGAGCGCCGGCCATTACAGGCACAGCACAGCGGTGACGTCACCGCTGTGCTCTGCTTTTACTTTACGGCTGGCGCTCACAGTCAATGCGGGAAGCGGACGGCGGGGGACGTGACAGACAGCAGAAGGTGAGTATGTACTGTTTGTTTTTTTACATTTACATTGGTAACCAGGGTAAACATCGGGTTACTAAGCGCGGCCCTGCGGTTAGTAACCCGATATTTACCCTGGTTACCTCTGTAAAACATCGCTGGCATCATTGCTTTGGCTGTCAAACACGACGATACACGCCGATCTGATGACCAAATAAAGTTCTGAACTTTCAGCAACGACCAGCGTTATCACAGCAGGATCCAGATCGCTGCTGCGTGTCAAGCACAACGATATCGCTATCCAGGATGCTGCAACGTCACGGATCGCTAGCGATATCGTTGCAAAGTCGTTTAGTATGAAGGTACCTTAACAGTTTTTTCATGCCTCATGACTGTTGTCAATACTGATTAGACAATAGTTAAAGATAAGAAAGAAAGCAAGAAGGATTTCAAGAAGTGGAGGTGTTTCCTTACAAGTAGGGTTGAGCGATACCGTCCGATACTTGAAAGTATCGGTATCGGAAAGTATCGGCCGATACCGGCAAAGTATCGGATCTAATCAGATACCGATACCCGATACCAATACAAGTGAATGGGACTCAAGTATCGGACGGTAAATCAGCCCTTTCTGTCCTTCTATATGGGGTTCTGGAGGGGGGGGAGAGTGTGGGCGGTGCGTGGGCGGAGACTGCGTGTCTCTGTGCGGGCGGGGTCTGTGCGGGCCTGCCAGGGATCTCATTCTATGCGGCCGGCGCTGTATGCCCAGGCTTGATGCGGCGTGCCGCGGCTTGATGCGGCGTGGGAGGGCTCTGCGGCGTGCTGGGGGGGTCTATGTGGCATGAGGGGGTCTAAGCGGCGTGCTGGGGGGTCTATGCGGTGTGAGGGGCTCTCTGCGGCGTTCTGGGGCGTCTATGCGGCGTGCTGGGGGATCTATGCGGCGTGAGGGGCTCTCTGCGGCGTTCTGGGGCGTCTATGCGGCGTGCTGGGGGGTCTATGTGGCGTGCTGGGGGGTCTATGCGGCGTGCTGGGGGGTCTATGCGGCGTGCGGGGGTCTCAGCGGCGTGCGGGGGTCTCTGCGGCGTGCTGGGGGGTCTCTGCGGCGTGGGGGGGGGTCTCTGCGGCGTGGGGGGGTCTCTGCGGCGTGCGGGGGTCTCAGTGCGGGCATCGTCCGATGGGACTACAAGTCCCATCGGGCTATGCCTGCTACACTGACAGTGATTGACACATTAGCCAATGATGGGACAGTAGTAGTCCCATCATCCGGCTAATGTGTTGAATGAAAAAAAAAAAAATACTCCATACATACATTCTACATACATAAATACATATAGACATACAGTACATTCATACATTACATACATGACATACATTACATTAAACATAGATTACATACTCACCATTACTTGTCATTTTGATCCCCGAAGCCAGTGTCATCTATAAAAAATGTGAAAAAAACAAACAACCAATATACTCCCTGTCCGCAGAAATCCACGAGTGTCCCACGACGATCTCCCGTGGAGAGCAGCAGCATCAAATAATGCGACCGCTCTCTAGGGGCTCAGAAACACAATGACGGGAGGAAGGTATCCTTCCGCCACTGTATTCCTCCGCCGCTGTAAAAAAAAAAGTCCCTAGTCTCACTTTATGGCATTGCTGTATGAGACATTTTCCCATGCAGCAATTATATAAAGTGACACTTTGAACTCAGGTAACCTCAGTGATGCACTGCAGGAGCCATTGTCTCCTGTCAGTGTGTCACTGAGGGTCCTATAGAGCAGTGACATCACCCTATGTCACTGTTCTATAGGGGAGATCGTCGTGGGACACTCGTTATTAATTGGACTACGGCGGACAGGTAGTATGCGGTTTATTATTTTACGTTTTTTGCAGGCGCTGAAGTATGGTAAGTATGGTGAAATGAAGAATATTAAAATACTTTTTCCTAATGTGTGCGTGTTTTATTAACCCTTTTCTTACTATTGGATTAATAACGGATAGGCGTCTTATTGACGCCTCTCCGTTATTAACCCGGCTTAATGTCACCTTACGATAGCAAGGTGACATTAACCCCTTATTACCCCATATCCCACCGCTACATGGGAGTGGGAAGAGAGGGGCTAAGTGCCGGAATTGGCGCATCTTACGGATGCGCCATTTTCGGGGCGGCTGCGGACTGGTATTTGTAGCCGGGGGGGGGGCCAATATCCATGGCCCCTCTCTAGGCTATGAATATCAGCCCGCAGCTGTCTGCGTAGCCTTTCTGGCTATAAAATATAGGGGGACCCCACGTCATTTTTTTTGGGGGTCCCCCTATTTTAATAGCCAGTAAAGGCTACGCAGACAGCTGCGAGCTGATATTCATAGCAGGCTACAAATATTGGCCCCCGGCCGTCGGCTTTCCCCCTCTGGCGCAGAAAATTGCGCGGGAGCCCACTCCGTTTTTTTCCATTTTTTTTTTTTTTTAAATTCAACGCTCATAAAGGCCTCTTTCACCCTTGCGTCAGTACGGGTCCGTCGCTATGCGTCGAGCCGACGTACCGACGCACGTTGTGAAATTTGTACACGACGTGGGCAGCGGATGCAGTTTTTCAACGCATCCACTGCCCATTCTGAAGTGCGGGGAGGAGGGGGCAGAGTTTCTGCTGCGCATGCGCAGTAGAAAATGGCAGACGCGACGGACAAAAAAACGTTCACTTGAACGTTTTTTCGTGCCGACGGTCCGCCAAAACTCGACGGATCCGTTGCAGAACGGACGCGACATGTGGCCATTCGTCGTGATCCGTCGCTAATACAAGTCTATGGGGAAAAAAAATGCATCCTGCGAGCACATTTGCAGGATCCGTTTTTTTCCGCCAGATCCGTTTTTTCAGTCGGATCCGTTGTTTTCCGCCAGATCGGTTTTTTTCCACCGGATCCGTTTTTTTCCGCCAGATCCGTTTTTTTTACATTGGATCCGTTTTTTTCCACCAGATCCGTTTTTTTCCGCCAGATCCGTTTTTTCCTGCCGGATCCATTTTTTTCTGCCAGATCCGTTTTTTCTCATAGAGTTGTAATAGCGCCGGATTGCGCCTGATGGCCACACATTTCATCCGTTTTTTGCAGGATTCGTAAAAAAAAACTGTTTCCGCCGGACGGAAAACTCATAGGAACGTTTTTTGTCCGTTATTTTTCATGCATGTTTCCATTCAAATCATGCACATTTTCCGTTTATTTATTTTCCAAAAACCTCATCAAAACCTGCATCAAAACTGCATGAAAAACCGCACCAAAAACCTGCATCAAAAACAGCATCAAAAACCGCACCAAAAACCTGCATCAAAAACCGCACCAAAAACTGCATCAAAAACCGCACCAAAAACTGCATCAAAAACCGCATCAAAAAGCTACATCAAAAACAGCACCAAAAACTGCACCAAAAACTGCATCAAAAACAGCACCAAAAAACTGCAGCAAAAAAAGCACCAAAAACTGCATCAAAAACCGCATCAAAAAGCTACATCAAAAAAGCACCAAAAACTGCATCAAAAACCGCATCAAAAACTGCACCAAAAACTGCATCAAAAACCGCATCAAAAAGCTGGAGCAAAAAAAGCACCAAAAACTGCATCAAATACTGCACCAGTTTTTTATGCAGGTTTTGATGCAGTTTTTGATGCGGTTTTTGATGCAGGTTTTGGTGCTGTTTTTGATGTAGCTTTTTGATGCGGTTTTTGATGCAGGTTTTGGTGCTGTTTTTGATGTAGCTTTTTGATGCGGTTTTTGATGCAGTTTTTGGTGCTTTTTTTGCTGCAGGTTTTTGGTGCTGTTTTTGATGCAGTTTTTGATGCAGTTTTTGGTGCTTTTTTGCTGCAGGTTTTTGGTGCGGTTTTTGATGCAGTTTTTGGTGCAATTTTTGATGCGGTTTTTGATGCAGTTTTTGGTGCTTTTTGCTGCAGGTTTTTGGTGCGGTTTTTGATACAGTTTTTGGTGCAGTTTTTGATGCGTTTTTGATGCAGTTTTTGGTGCTTTTTTGCTGCATGTTTTTGGTGCGGTTTTTGATGTAGTTTTTGGTTCAGTTTTTGATGCAGTTTTTGGTGCTTTTTTTGCTGCAGGTTTTTGGTGCGGTTTTTGATGCAGTTTTTGGTGCTGTTTTTTATGTAGTTTTTTGTTGAGGTTTTTGATGCAGTTTTTGGTGCTTTTTTTGCTGCAGGTTTTTGATGCCGTTTTTGATGCAGTTTTTGGTGCTTTTTTGCTGCAGGTTTTTGGTGCAGTTTTTAATGCGGTTTTTGATGCAGTTTTTGGTGCTGTTTTTGATGTAGCTTTTTGATGCGGTTTTTGATGCAGTTTTTGGTGCTTTTTTTGCTGCAGGTTTTTGGTGCTTTTTTTGCTGCAGGTTTTTGATGCCGTTTTTGATGCAGTTTTTGGTGCTTTTTTGCTGCAGGTTTTTGATGCAGTTTTTGGTGCAGTATTTGATGCAGTTTTTGGTGGTTTTTGCTGCAGGTTTTTGGTGCGGTTTTTGGTGCAGCAAAAAAGCACCAAAAACTGCATCAAAAACCGCATCAAAAACTGCACCAAAAACTGCATCAAAAACCGCACCAAAAACCTGCAGCAAAAAGCACCAAAAACTGCATCAAAAAACGCATCAAAAACTGCACCAAAAACTGCATCAAAAACCGCACCAAAAACCTGCAGCAAAAAAAGCACCAAAAACTGCATCAAAAACTGAACCAAAAACTACATCAAAAACCGCACCAAAAACCTGCAGCAAAAAGCACCAAAAACTGCATCAAAAACCGCATCAAAAACTGCACCAAAAACTGCATCAAAAACCGCACCAAAAACCTGCATCAAAAAAAGCACCAAAAACTGTATCAAAAACTGAACCAAAAACTACATCAAAAACCGCACCAAAAACATGCAGCGAAAAAGCACCAAAAACTGCATCAAAAACCGCATGTTTTTGGTGCGGTTTTTGATGTAGTTTTTGGTTCAGTTTTTGATGCAGTTTTTGGTGCTTTTTTTGATGCAGGTTTTTGGTGCGGTTTTTGATGCAGTTTTCGGTGCAGTTTTTGATGCGGTTTTTGATGCAGTTTTTGGTGCTTTTTGCTGCAGGTTTTTGGTGCGGTTTTTGGTGCAGTTTTTGATGCGGTTTTTGATGCAGTTTTTGGTGCTTTTTTGCTGCATGTTTTTGGTGCGGTTTTTCATGCAGTTTAGTTTTGATGCAGGTTTTGATGAGGTTTTTGGAAAATAAATAAACGGAAAATGTGCATGATTTGAATGGAAACATGCATGAAAAATAACGGACAAAAAACGTTCCTATGAGTTTTCCATCCGGCGGAAAGTTTTTTTTTACGAATCCTGCAAAAAACGGATGAAATGTGTGGCCATCAGGCGCAATCCGGCGCTATTACAACTCTATGAGAAAAAACGGATCTGGCGGAAAAAAATGGATCCGGCAGGAAAAAACGGATCCGGCGGAAAAAAAACGGATCTAGCGGAAAAAAACGGATCCGGTGGAAAAAAACCGATCTGGCGGAAAACAACGGATCCGACTGAAAAAACGGATCTGGCGGAAAAAAACGGATCCTGCAAATGTGCTCGCAGGATGCATTTTTTTTCCCCATAGACTTGTATTAGCGACGGATCGCGACGAATGGCCACACGTCGCGTCCGTTCTGCAACGGATCCGTCGAGTTTTGGCGGACCGTCGGCACGAAAAAACGTTCAAGTGAACGTTTTTTTGTCCGTCGCGTCTGCCATTTTCTACTGCGCATGCGCAGCAGAAACTCTGCCCCCTCCTCCCCGCACTTCAGAATGGGCAGTGGATGCGTTGAAAAACTGCATCCGCTGCCCACGTCGTGTACAAATTTCACAACGTGCGTCGGTACGTCGGCTCGACGCATAGCGACGGACCCGTACTGACGCAAGGGTGAAAGAGGCCTTTATGAGCGTTGAATTTAAAAAAAAAAAATGGAAAAAAACGGCGTGGGCTCCCGCGCAATTTTCTGCGCCAGAGGGGGAAAGCCGACGGCCGGGGGCCAATATTTGTAGCCTGCTATGAATATCAGCTCGCAGCTGTCTGCGTAGCCTTTACTGGCTATTAAAATAGGGGGACCCCCAAAAAAAATGACGTGGGGTCCCCCTATATTTTATAGCCAGAAAGGCTACGCAGACAGCTGCGGGCTGATATTCATAGCCTAGAGAGGGGCCATGGATATTGGCCCCCCCCCCGGCTACAAATACCAGTCCGCAGCCGCCCCGAAAATGGCGCATCCGTAAGATGCGCCAATTCCGGCACTTAGCCCCTCTCTTCCCACTCCCGTGTAGCGGTGGGATATGGGGTAATAAGGGGTTAATGTCACCTTGCTATCGTAAGGTGACATTAAGCCGGGTTAATAACGGAGAGGCGTCAATAAGACGCCTATCCGTTATTAATCCAATAGTAAGAAAAGGGTTAATAAAACACGCACACATTAGGAAAAAGTATTTTAATATTCTTCATTTCACCATACTTACCATACTTCAGCGCCTGCAAAAAACGTAAAATAATAAACCGCATACTACCTGTCCGCCGTAGTCCAATTAATAACGAGTGTCCCACGACGATCTCCCCTATAGAACAGTGACATCGGGTGACGTCACTGCTCTATAGGACCCTCAGTGACACACTGACAGGAGACAATGGCTCCTGCAGTGCATCACTGAGGTTACCTGAGTTCAAAGTGTCACTTTATATAATTGCTGCATGGGAAAATGTCTCATACAGCAATGCCATAAAGTGAGACTAGGGACTTTTTTTTTTACAGCGGCGGAGGAATACAGTGGCGGAAGGATACCTTCCTCCCGTCATTGTGTTTCTGAGCCCCTAGAGAGCGGTCGCATTATTTGATGCTGCTGCTCTCCACGGGAGATCGTCGTGGGACACTCGTGGATTTCTGCGGACAGGGAGTATATTGGTTGTTTGTTTTTTTCACATTTTTTATAGATGACACAGGCTTCGGGGATCAAAATGACAAGTAATGGTGAGTATGTAATCTATGTTTAATGTAATGTATGTCATGTATGTAATGTATGAATGTACTGTATGTCTATATGTATTTATGTATGTAGAATGTATGTATGGAGTATTTTTATTTTTTTTCATTCACACATTAGCCGGATGATGGGACTACTACTGTCCCATCATTGGCTAATGTGTCAATCACTGTCAGTGTAGCAGGCATAGCCCGATGGGACTTGTAGTCCCATCGGATGATGCCCGCACTGAGACCCCCGCACGCCGCAGAGACCCCCCCCCACGCCGCAGAGACCCCCCCCACGCCGCAGAGACCCCCCCCACGCCGCAGAGACCCCCCAGCACGCCGCAGAGACCCCCGCACGCCGCTGAGACCCCCGAACGCCGCATAGACCCCCCAGCACGCCGCATAGACCCCCCAGCACGCCGCATAGACGCCCCAGAACGCCGCAGAGAGCCCCTCACGCCGCATAGATCCCCCAGCACGCCGCATAGACGCCCCAGAACGCCGCAGAGAGCCCCTCACGCCGCATAGACCCCCCCTCACGCCGCATAGACCCCCCCAGCACGCCGCAGAGCCCTCCCACGCCGCATCAAGCCCCGGCACGCCGCATCAAGCCTGGGCATACAGCGCCGGCCGCATAGAATGAGATCCCTGGCAGGCCCGCACAGACCCCGCCCGCACAGAGACACGCAGTCTCCGCCCACGCACCGCCCACTTTACATTATAGTGATTTTAGCACTGTGGGGACTTCCGATTCCGATACCCGATACCACAAAAATATCGGATCTCGGTATCGGAATTCCGATACCGCAAGGATCGGCCGATACCCGATACTTGCGGTATCGGAATGCTCAACACTACTTACAAGCCTTATACTCCTCCTGGCTCCTACATAGATGTAGTATTACACGACCTTCTGCTGAACAGCAACAGCATTGAACACAGAAGGAAAGCTGCCGGCATTTGTCTATAGTTGTTTCTTTTTTCTCTTTTTTTTTAAACAGTAATTCACTTTACATGAATCATAAGAAAATACATGTTTTGGGATAAAATTATTCTTCCAAGAGCTGTAACAAAAAACAGTCAAAAATCATCTAGAACATATTGATCTTCATGCAAAGTAATGTTTGTGCTCTATATCCTTCATTAATAAAGCAAAAAAGGGGCAGCAGTGTTTACCTGCCCAGGTCTCAGAACTAATGCACCATCAGGATGCAGCAAACCCATGTAGTAAAGATGGCGGCAACACAGGTGCAATACACTGATGAGAAAAACACTCACAGCCTACCAATTGATTGCTTAGTATTATATTGCAAAAAATCGGCTTGTATAGGGTGCTGGTCACACACAGGTAATGCACATTATCTGGTTTACAGCCTGTTAGTGATGCCCATTCAATTAGATTAGGCGGGATGCCTAGCACCCTGCATCCTGAAAAATGAAGAGCAAAAAAAAATAAATGTATATTGGTCGATATTTTGGCAAAGATATGCAAGCTCGCAACCTTTGTCAATGGTCCTCACACTCCCAACACTGAACTTTAAAATGTATGTGTATATATATTTTTTGAACCACTTCATGTTTCAGGGTGCAGCCAAGCCCAACAATTTTGGCCTTGTAAACTAGGTTATCTCTTCTCATGGGATGTACTTAGATCGTGCTGGGCATCACTCCTAAATTAATAGTATGGGCGTCACTAACAGGCTGTAAGTCAGACACTGTGCATTACCTGTGCATGACCAGCGCCCTGTGCAAGCTGCTTTTGTAGAATCTAATACAAGCAATCCCTCCTCCATATATTAGTAGGTAGTGAGTTGTTGTCTCATCAGTATTTTGCACCTGTGCTTCCGAGATCTTTACTACACGGGTTTGCTGAATACTAAGAGTGCATTAGTTTGAGACCTTGGCAGGTAACCACTGTTGCCCCATTCTTGCAGTATTGATTATTGAATTTTTCAAGAATTTTTAGTCCTCTTTGTGTGGCTTTTGTATATAGTTCTCTATTCCTCACACCCAGAAGAGAAGCTACTAGAAAATCTCCAATGATGTCACCTTTACACATACTGTATCCAGGGCTGCCAGCAGGAAGTTCAGGGGCCCATACTGCCAAAATTTTCAGGCCCCCTTGAGACTCTTCCTATGCACCACCCCAGATTGGCCTCCACCCCTCGAACCTTACACAGTCCTACTGCCCGCTCTTGGAAAAACTCCACTTCTGCACCACATACTCACACATTAACAGTTCCCATCACTATATCTCATGCTGAGCCATCAGCTTTTGTTTTGGCCAAAAGTTTTTTTAAGCCACCACCATGACAAGGTAGACTCTTCTGGCTGGGCCCTACTCTACTTTATTAAACATCTGTTTAAATATTCAATACTTTTTTAGGTATATTTTTAATTATCTTTCAATTTTTAAAATGACCAGTGTTAGGTGTCGAGTTCCTGTCACTGCACATGGGTAATCCCGAACCATGTCCGCTGCAGTCTCCCATTCTTCTCCAGCTGCAGTGGAACCTACTCAGCGGAGATGTCGGTCCCAGCGCCTGGCTCGGACAGATACTGCACATTTGGTTACTGCTGCCTTTCCAGGTTGAGCAGTTATAATCAGTACTGTTCGGCGGCAAGCAGGCGCTCCTGGGACTAAGTCCTGCTTTTCTCCTTCTGAGCATGCCCAAAGGAAGACATCTCATTGGAGGTGGGGGGTCACACGCTCAGGTCCTGCAGCAGCTCCTATTAGTCCACTAGGAAGGTCCTGGAGAGCTACAACTATGCGCTAGTATCATTTGTGTTTGGCCGTTGCCAGTGGATACTCTACCACTCAGTTCATATGTGGTGTGAGTCTGTTTAGCTTTGGAGCTGTACACTCAGGCAGGCAGCTAGCATCAGTGGGGGCAATTAGCCTTGGCTTAGCATCTGGTTCCTTCATGTGTGCGGTTAGCACGGAAGAGTTCCAGAGCAAGCACAACCCTAGGTAGGGTATTATTCCAAGTGTACAGCATGACTTTGTGAGGCAACAGAGCTCGCTTTCATTTCACACGGGGTGAAGTTTAACCCACGTGTGAGCTCAGTGTCCATCCGCCATTACTTTACAGCAGGTATCTCTGCACGGCGGACACCTGGCTGCGAACGCACCTCGTATCAACCTCTCTATTACTTGGTGCGTTCTGCTAGCCCTAACAACCAGTAATACCACATATAAGGGACAAATACCGCCACACCATGACCAGACCATATTACCACGACAGTGACCAAATAATGGTGCATAGAAGAAATAAATACCACAACTCCATGATCAAATCACATATTACCTCTACATAGTGACTGTATAATACCACATACAAGGAACAAATACTGCCACAGAATATCTAGATCACATATTACCACCACATAGTGACTGAATACTACAATTCTGATTATTAATAAAAAAAGCACAATACTAATACCATAAGTGCCATTATACACAGGAGCTTTGTACATAGTATGCAGTGTACAGGTAATACAGGAATCACCAGTGACATTATACATAGGAGCTCGGTATATAGTGTCAGTGTACAGGTAATACAGTGATCACCAGTAACATTATACACAGAAGCTCTGTATATTCTATAAATCTTAGAGTTAATACACTGACTCCCCAGTGACATCTGAAATTGAAGTCCTTCATCTTTGCTTTTCTTCCTCATCCAGTTCAGACCACCATCACTTCTTCCAAACTGGACTCGTCTCTGCAGAAAATAACACAGATATCTAGAGGAGTGCTTTCAGAGCACATTACATAATTTTTCCAAAATTCTGCACTATACCAGATGAAGAAAAAAGAAAAAAATGTGACATATTGCCACCTTGCACAGTACCAGCGCACACTATACACAGGTGACAAACAGTTGTTCTCACTCTTTTCTTCATCACAGAGGACAAGAAATGGGGACGGGGTCATGCAGTTAGTGATCAGCAGCGCATGGAGCCCTCTTGTCAGTCCAGGTTGCCATGAGGCAATAAATCCCTTAACTAAAGACCTAAAATTTAACTTTTATTATTATTAATGACAAAAGGAAAGAAAATATTAAAACTCACACAAAATCAGTTTCAATTGGTGGAAACTAGTGTGCTAGTATTGATCCATGATATTTTGAGTGCTAATAGTCCTGCTTATATATTTATATTATTCATTCAGGTTTGTGAATCAAAGTGCGGCCGCTACCTCTATGCCACATCTATTGCCCCAAGAAATCACTGACATGTGCTATTAAAACCTGCCCTAAGCCTCCCCAACATGTTTAAACAGTACCACTGGCATCAACAGGGGATTGAGGCTCAAAATATGCTGAAAGTTTATTCCAATACTAGCTTGCTGGTGTCCGCCAATTGAAACTGATTTTGTGCGATTTTTAATATTTTGTTTCCTTTAGTCGTTAATAATAATAAAAGCAAAATGTTAGGTCTTTAGTTAAGGGATTTGTTGCCTCATGGCAAACTATTAATTTTTAGTGATGCTCGGGTGCTCATTGCTCGGGTCGAGCAAATTAGACTTCTCGGGTACTCGACTCGAGCAACGAGCCCGATGTAAGTCTATGGGAAACCAGAGTATTTTTACCATGATCCCCTGGGAGATTACCTACACTGCATGGGCATCCCCAATTATGCAAGTATCAGCACACTGTACATGTACAGGTACCCCAGTTTTGGCATCTGTCTTAGTCATGTTTCTCTGGTCTTATATAGTGATTTACACTATATACTGTTATGGACTGGTAATTTAGGAGCGAATTGCGACTAGCTCTGAGCAGGTGGTAACTATACAGACCGCAGTTCCTGATCTTAACACAACACTAGAAGTAGCCGTGGGATGTTCCTGTCACTCCCTGGACACCTCGTCACAGCCGGAGAACTAGCTACCCCTAAAGGTAGAAACAGGAAAGCTATCTTGCCTCAGAGAAAATCCCCAAAGGATAGGATAGCCCCCCACAAATATTGACTGTGAGAGGAGAAGGAAATGACATACGTAGTATGAAACAAGATTTAGCAAAGGAGGCCACTTCTAGCTATATACATAGTAAGGAAAGAACACTGTGCGGTCAGTAATAAAAACTAGAAAAAGTCCACCGCACAGATATGCAAAAATCTCCACACCTGACTAAAGGTGTGGAGGGCAAAATCTGCAGCCCAGAGCTTCCAGCTTAGCTAAATAGATCCATACTGATAAGCTGGACAAGTGAGCAAAACATAGAATGTGCTGAACAATAAAGTCCACAACAAATGGACTGCAAAAGGACAAGCAAGGACTTATCTTTGCTGAACTGGACAGAGTGTCAGGGAAATCCAAAAGAGCAGTGGCTCCAAGCAGGAACAATTGACAACTGGCATTGATTGAGGGCTAAGGCCAGACTAAAATAGCCGAGCCAGAAAGACGATCAGTGGAAGCAGCTGCTAATGCTAAATCCAAGAAGCAGCTATACCACTCAAAACCACAGGAGGGAGCCCAAGAGCAGAACTCACAAAAGTGCTACTCACAACCACCGGAGGGAGCCCAAGAGCGGAATTCACAACAGTACCCCCCCCTTGAGGAGGGGTCACCGAACCCTCACCAGAGCCCCCAGGCCGATCAGGACGAGCCAAGTGGAAAGCACTAACCAAATCGGCAGCATGGACATCGGAGGCAACCACCCAAGAATTATCCTCCTGGCCATAACCCTTCCACTTAACAAGATACTGAAGCCTCCGCCTTGAAAACCGAGAATCCAAAATTTTCTCAACCACATATTCCAACTCCCCCTCAACCAACACCGGGGCAGGATGATCAACAGAGGGAACAACGGGCACCACATATCTCCGCAACAAAGATCTATGGAAAACATTGTGAATGGCAAAAGAGGCTGGAAGGGCCAAACGAAAAGACACTGGATTGATAATCTCAGAGATCTTATAAGGACCAATAAACCGAGGCTTGAACTTAGGGGAAGAAACCTTCATAGGAACATGACGAGAAGATAACCAGACTAAATCCCCCACACGAAGCCGAGGACCAACACACCGACGGCGGTTAGCAAAACGCTGAGCATTTTCCTGAGACAACGTCAAATTGTCTACCACATGAGTCCAAATCTGCTGTAACCTGTCCATCACAGAATCTACACCAGGACAATCAGAAGGCTCAACCTGCCCTGAAGAAAAACGAGGATGGAAACCAAAATTACAAAAAAAAGGCGAAACCAAAGTAGCCGAACTGGCCCGATTATTAAGGGCAAAATTAGCCAACGGCAAGAAAGCCACCCAATCATCCTGATCAGCAGACACAAAGCATCTCAAATAGGTTTCCAAGGTTTGATTAGTTCGCTCAGTTTGGCCATTTGTCTGAGGATGGAACGCCGAAGAAAAAGACTAATTAATGCCCATCCTAGCACAAAAGGCCCGCCAAAACCTGGAAACAAACTGGGAACCTCAGTCAGACACAATATTTTCCGGAATGCCATGCAAACGAACCACATGCTGAAAAAACAATGGAACCAAATCAGAGGAAGAAGGCAATTTAGGCAAAGGTACCAAATGGACCATTTTAGTGAACCGGTCACAAACCACCCAGATAACAGACATCCTCTGGGACACAGGAAGATCCGAAATAAAATCCATGGTAATATGCGTCCAGGGCCTCTCAGGGACAGGCAAAGGCAAAAGCAACCCACTAGCGCGGGAACAGCAAGGCTTAGCCCGGGCACAAGTCCCACAGGACTGCACAAAAGAACGCACATCCCGCGACAAGGAAGGCCACCAAAAGGACCTAGCCACCAAATCTCTGGTACCAAAAATCCCAGGATGACCGGCCAACACCGAACAATGGACCTCAGAAATTACCTTACTTGTCCATCTATCAGGAACAAACAGCTTCCCCACAGGACAGCGGTCAGGTTTATCAGCCTGAAATTCCTGAAGCACTCACCGTAAATCAGGGGAGATGGCAGAAAGAATCACCCCTTCCCTAAGAATGCCAACCGGCTCAAGAACTCCAGGAGAATCAGGCAAAAAACTCCTAGAGAGGGCATCCGCTTTAACATTCTTAGATCCCGAAAGATATGAAACCACAAAATCGAAACGGGAGAAAAACAGGGACCATCGAGCCTGTCTAGGGTTCAGCCGCTTGGCCGACTCGAGGTAAATCAGATTCTTATGATCGGTCAAGACCACAATACGGTGCTTGGCCCCCTCAAGCCAATGTCGCCACTCCTCAAATGCCCACTTCATAGCCAACAACTCCCGATTGCCGACATCATAATTGTGTTCTGCAGGCGAAAACTTTCGGGAAAAGAAGGCACATGGTTTCATCAAGGAACCATCAGAATTCCTCTGTGACAAAACGGCCCCTGCCCCAATCTCAGAAGCGTCAACCTCAACCTGAAAAGGAAGAGACACATCCGGCTGATGCAAGACAGGGGCAGAAGTAAATCGGCGCTTAAGCTCCTGAAAGGCCTCAACAGCCTCAGAGGACCAATTTGTCACATCAGCGCCTTTCTTCGTCAAATCGGTCAGGGGCTTAACCACACTAGAGAAGTTGGCAATGAAACGGCGATAAAAATTAGCAAAGCCCCAAAATTTCTGAAGGCTCTTTACAGATGTGGGTTGAATCCAGTCATGAATGGCTTGGACCTTAACAGGATCCATTTCTATAGACAAAGGAGAAAAAATAAACCCCAAAAAAGAGACCTTCTGAACTTCAAATAGGCACTTAGACCCCTTCACAAATAGAGCATTATCACGAAGGATCTGGAATACCATCCTGACCTGCTTCACATGAGACTCCCAATCATTGGAAAAAATCAAAATATCATCCAAATACACAATCAAGAATTTATCAAGATAATTGCGGAAAATGTCATGCATGAAGGACTGAAATACAGAAGGAGCATTAGAAAGCCCGAAAGGCATCACCAGGTATTCAAAATGGCCTTCGGGCGTATTAAATGCAGTTTTCCATTCGTCACCCTGTTTAATACGAACAAGATTATATGCCCCTCGAAGGTCAATCTTGGTAAACCAACTAGCCCCCTTAATCCGAGCAAACAAATCAGAGAGCAAAGGTAAAGGGTATGGGAATTTCACCGTGATCTTATTAAGAAGGCGATAATCAATACAGGGTCTCAAGGAGCCATTCTTCTTGGCAACAAAAAAGAATCCCGCTCCCAATGAAGATGAAGATGGCCGAATATGCCCCTTCTCCAAGGACTCCTTAACATAGCTCCGCATAGCGGTATGTTATGGCACAGACACGTTGAAAAGTCGGCCCTTAGGGAACTTAGAGCCTGGAATCAAGTCAATAGCACAATCACAGTCCCTATGTGGAGGAAGGGAACTGGACTTGGGCTCATCGAATACATCCTGGAAATCTGACAAAAATTCAGGAACATCAGAAGAGGGGGAAGAGGAAATTGACATTAAAGGAACGTCACTATGTACCCCTTGACAACCCCAACTAGTCACATACATCGATTTCCAATCCAACACTGGATTGTGTACTTGTAACCATGGAAAACCCCGTACAACAACATCATGTAAATTATGCAACACCAGAAAACGACAATCTTCCTGATGTGCTGGAGCCATGCACATAGTCAACTGAGTCCAATACTGAGGTTTATTCTTGGCCAACGGTGTAGCATCAATACCCCTCAAAGGAATAGGGCTCTGCAAAGGTTGCAAAGAAAAACCACAGCGCCTGGCAAATTCTAAGTCCATTAAGTTCAGGGCAGCGCCTGAATCCACAAATGCCATGACAGAGAAAGATGACAATGAGCAAATCAGGGTCACAGACAGGAGAAACTTAGGCTGTACAGTACTAATGGTAACAGATCTAGCGACCCTCTTAATACGCTTAGGGCAATCAGAGATAGTATGAGCTGAATCACCACAGTAAAAACACAGCCCATTCTGACGTCTGTATCCCCTCTGTTCCGCTCTAGTCAGAATCCTATCACATTGCATAGGCTCAGGACTCCGCTCAGAGGATGCTGCCATATGGTGCACCACTTTGCGCTCACGCAGGCGCCGATCGATCTGAATGGCTAGAGACATAGATTCGCTCAGTCCAACAGGCGTGGGGAACCCCACCATAACATCTTTAAGGGCTTCAGAAAGACCCTTTCTGAAAATTGCTGCCAGAGCGTCCTCATTCCATTTAGTGAGCACAGACCATTTTCTAAATTTCTGGCAGTATAATTCGGCCGCTTCCTGACCCTGGCACAGAGCCAACAAGGTTTTTTCCGCATGATCCACAGAGTTAGGTTCGTCATACAATAATCCGAGCGATTGAAAAAATGCATCTACATTAAGCAATGCCGGATCCCCTGACTCAAGGGAGAATGCCCAGTCCTGAGGGTCACCACGCAGCAGAGAAATAACTATTTTAACTTGCTGAGTGGGGTCACCAGAGGAACGGGGTTTCAGAGCAAAAAACAATTTGCAGTTAGTTTTAAAGTTCAAAAACTTAGATCTATCCCCGTAAAACAAATCTGGAGTAGGAATTCTAGGCTCTAAGGCTGGAGTCTGAACAACATAATCTTGGATACTCTGAACTCTTGCAGCAAGCTGATCCACACGAGAAAACAGACCCTGAACATCCATGTCCGCGCCCAAATCCACCCAGAGATTAAGAGGAAGGAAAAAGACAAAACAGACTAAAGAAAAAAAAAGTGGCTCAGAACTCTTTTTCTTTTCCTTCTTTTGAGATGCATTCAACTCATTTTTGGCCAGTTGTACTGTTATGGACTGGTAATTTAGGAGCGACATGCGACTAGCTCTGAGCAGGTGGTAACTATACAGACTGCAGTTCCTGATCTTAACACAACACTAGAAGTAGCCGTGGGATGTTCCTGTCACTCCCTGGACACCTCGTCACAGCCGGAGAACTAGCTACCTCTAAAGGTAGAAACAGGAAAGCTATCTTGCCTCAGAGAAAATCCCCAAAGGATAGGATAGCCCCCCACAAATATTGGCTGTGAGAGGAGAAGGAAATGACATACGTAGTATGAAACATGATTTAGCAAAGGAGGCCACTTCTAGCTATATACATAGTAAGGAAAGAACACTGTGCGGTCAGTAATAAAAACTAGAAAAAGTCCACCGCACAGATATGCAAAAATCTCCACACCTGACTAAAGGTGTGGAGGGCAAAATCTGCAGCCCAGAGCTTCCAGCTTAGCTAAATAGATCCATACTGATAAGCTGGACAAATGAGCAAAACATAGAATGTGCTGAACAATAAAGTCCACAAGAAATGGACTGCAAAAGGACAAGCAAGTACTTATCTTTGCTGAACTGGACAGAGTGTCAGGGAAATCCAAAAGAGCAGTGGCTCCAAGCAGGAACAATTGACAACTGGCATTGATTGAGGGCTAAGGCCAGACTAAAATAGCCAAGCCAGAAAGACGATCAGTGGAAGCAGCTGCTAATGCTAAATCCAAGAAGCAGCTATACCACTCAAAACCACAGGAGGGAGCCCAAGAGCAGAACTCACAAAAGTGCTACTCACAACCACCGGAGGGAGCCCAAGAGCGGAATTCACAACAATATACTAACTCTAGTTTCACCCAGACCTTCGGGTGGCGAGCTTTCAAGGTTGCATGAAACTGAGATATCATGGAGTCTTCAGGTGAGGGTCCATAAACTCCTAGAACATAAAAGCCACAAGGATTTAGATCAAACCACCACAGGCAGAGTTTCAGTAAACCTTAATGTCTTACAATGACAAACATCAAACATATAGAGGCTTAGAATTGTTTTTGATGTGAATAAACAAACATTTCTCAAGATTGTGTCACTATGTGCATTGTTTATCACCTCTGTAAATGTTTTACAAGAAATGCAGCTATGTGATTGTCTGAATGCATTCGGTATACAGTATTTTAATCTGGATTCCAAATCACCATTTGTATATTCACCATTTGTACATTTTAGGCAGCCAAAGTTATCGCTCTCAAGGAGAGAAGCTAATATAGTCGACAAAGAAATGTTTGTAATGAACTACTGAGACAAACTAACAGCATTGCTATATCAAATTTATAAACACAACAACGCAACACAAAAATGAGCTTTTCAAGTGAGCTCTTTAAGGTACACAAATGTTATGAAGTGTTTGCCAACAAGGATGTGGTTTCACCAAATGGGGGTACCTTTTTTAAAAATATACTATTGCCATCACAGCCCCCCTTGCTCAAAATTCTGTGGCCTATAAAAGTGCAGAACACATTCACCCAGGTCATGTCATCGGAGATAAGGAAGAGACATTGCAGGAAACAGAGTTAAGAAGTAGGCCTAATGTAGGGGTGTGGGTCTCTGAGACTTGTAATGGAGGGCATGAGCTGACAAACAATTCACCCAGGTGATCTAGTGGCAGTTAAAGGACACATTGCAGGAGACAGAGTTAAGAAGTAGGCCCAATGTAATGTAATGCCCAATTTCCCAATGTGGGGTCCTGTTTTTACTAAATAAAATAGTGCCATCACAGCCTCCTTGTCCAAAAATCACCGTACAGAGCACATTCACCCTGGTGATCTTGTGACAGGTAAAGAAGAGACATTGCAGGAGACAGAGTTAAGATGTAGGCCTAATGTAATGTAATGCCCAATTCCCCAATGTAGGGTCTTTTTTTACTAAATAAAATAATGCCATCACAGCCCACTTCCCCAAAATGCACCGGCCTATAACAGTACAGAGCACTTTCACCCTGGTCATCTAGTGGTTCTGGATGATGAGGATGAGGAGAAGGAGGAGGTTAACAACAAACAGACTAAATCTGGAAGTGTATACCCATGTGTGGGTGTGAATAGGTGCAGAGGTGCATTAGAATACACCTCCCAAAAGAGAGAATGGATTTGAAGTTATGGTTCGCTGTTTTCACTTGGTGGTGTACAGAATTCTTTCCTAATCCTTCCCTTGTTCATTTTTATAAGAGTCAGCCTGTCAGCATTTTCAGTTGTTAGGCGGATGTGTTATCTGTTATAATTCTACCAGCAGCACTAAAAACCCGCTCTGACAGAATGCTAGGAGCAGGGCAAGCCAGGACCTTCAAGGTGTAGGTCAGCTTGGATACCCAATAATTAAAAGGCACAGAGGAATCACTGAGGACTAGGGTTGAGCGACTTTTATTTTTATAGGATTGGGTCGGGTTTCACGAAACCCGACTTTCTCAAAAGTCGGGTCCAGTGAAATCGGCCGATCCTATAAAAAAGTCGGGGTCGGGGACGAAACCCAATGCAGTGCAATGGGATACTATGGTTCCCAGGGTCTGAAGGAGAGGAAACTCTCCTTCAGGCCCTGGGATCCATATTTAAGTGTAAAATATAGAATCAAAATAAAAAATATTGATATACTCACCCTCGGACGCGCCCTGGTACTAACTGGCAGCCTTCCTTCCTAAGAATGAGCGCGTGAATGACCTGCGGTGACGTCACGGCTTGTGATTGGTCGCGTGAGCGGTCACATGGGCGGCCGTGACCAATCACAAGCCGTGACATCATCTAAGGCCCTTCACGCGCTCATTCTTAAGAAGGAAGGCTGCCGGAAAGAAGCAGGGCGCGTCCGATGGTAAGTATATACCTAATAGGAATATACTCACCCTCGGCTTCTTTCCGGCAGCCTTCCTTCCTAAGAATGAGCGCGTGAAGGGCCTTAGATGACGTCACGGCTTGTGATTGATCACGGCCGCCCATGTGACCGCTCAGGCGACCAATCACAAGCCGCAACGTCACCGCAGGTCATTCACGCGCTCATTCTTAGGAAGGAAGGCTGCTAGTTAGTACCAGGGCGCGTCCGAGGGTGAGTATATCAATATTTTTTATTTTGATTCTATATTTTACACTTAAATATGGATTCCGATACCGATTTCCGATATCTCAAACATATCGGAACTCGGTATCGGAATTCCGATACCAGATTCAGAAGATCGCCGACCTCATGGCCCACCCCACACAGGGGTCGGGTCGGGTTTCATGAAACCCGACTTTGCCAAAAGTCGGCGACTTCTGAAAATGGCCGACCCGTTTCGCTCAACCCTACTGAGGACGTCTGTACGATCTGCAAGGTACTCCCCACCATCTTCCCAAACATTGCACTTCTTGTGACAGCACCCCTTGCCTCTGTGCCATCACGATGTGGGGGTCTGAGAAAACTGTCCCAAACTGTGCCATTGTTCCCCTGCCTGAGCTGGATTGTACTTCTGTCTCTCTCGCTTGGACTCCTTGGTTGTACAACAAACTCTGACGTCTGCTGATAGCGTTCTCACTTGGGAATTTTCTAAGTAATTCAGCTACTAGGGCCCTCTGGTATTTTAATACACCTCTCTGCCTCTGGTAGAAGAAATTGAAAGTTCTCCTTGTAGTGTGTGTCTAGAAGTGTCACCAACCAGTAATGAGTGTCACCCAAAATTTTTATAATGCGAGGTTCACGTGAAACGCAGCACAACATAAAGTCAGCCATGCGCGCCAGACTGCTAACAGGCAAGACTTCCGTGTCCTCACCAAAAGGACGACTGAACATGCTGTCCTCCCCCTCCTCCTCCTCCTTGTACTCATGCCACCCCCGCTGAACAGACAGTATGACAGCTGTGTTTGTAGTACCGTCTTAGCACTTGAAAGTAGCTCCTGTTCTTCCTCCTCCTCCTCCTCATTGCCTACCAATTCCCGTTGAGAAGACATAAGGCTGGGCTGAGTGCAATCCCCCTGTATGGTTCCTTGCTCCATGTCCTCATGCTCTGCCTGCAATGCATCCTCTTTAATTGTAAGCAGAGAGGTTTTCAGAATGCTAAGAAATGGGATGGTGACACTAATTATGGCGTCATCGCCGCTCACCATCTTGGTGTAGTCCTCAAAGTTTTGGAGTATGATTAGTGTTGAGCATTCCGATACCGCAAGTATCGGGTATCGGCCGATACTTGCGGTATCGGAATTCCGATACCGGTATTCCGATACTTGCCGCGTATCGGATACCGGAATCGGAAGTTCCCAGATTCAAAATGCACAAATTCAGCCAATGAGAATGATTCCAAGTGTGGGCACATCCTGTTCAGCATGGAGGGCATGAAACTACTGGCATGGCTGTGATTGGCTGCTGAAATGATGTCATGATGCAGTTTAAAAGTCGCTGGCGCCATTTTGCGATCACTCTGCTGTGAATTCAGTTAGTGACAGGACGCTGTTTGCTGACTGAGGGCCAGTTTAGAGATAGCGATTTGCTTCTTTGTGCTTTCCAAAGGCTAATTTAGCAACCGCTGTGTTCACCTACTATTCACCTTGCTTTTGCCTTGTAGCGCTGTTTTCACAGCGATCTGCAAGGTCTGTGTGTGTGTGTGTGTGTGAGTGCAGCCCACTCTCTAGTCTGAGTGCAGCCACATAGGCCATCCATAGCTGGTTGTATTCAGTTCAGGGAGGGTGGTTCATTGCCTCATACTGTTCTTTTTTTTTTTTTTTTCCAAGTAGTGTAGTCTTTTTTTTTTTTTTTTCAAAAAATTCCTATTAGTGTCTTTCCACCCGTCTCCAGCTAATTTGTGGAAAAACACTACATAGGATAACGTAGAGGAGGGTTTTTGGGCCTTGCAGCGCCATTTACGGCTGTCTGCACGGTCTCCGTGTGACTGCAGCTCGCCCTGTAGTCTGTGAGCAGCCATAGCCTGGTTGTCTCCAGCTCAGTGTTCTTCACTGCGTCATACCGCAAAATCAATTTTCATTTTGTTTTAAGTAGTGTATTTTTTTTTTATTTTGGTCAAAAAATTCCTATTAGTGTCTTTCCACCCGTCTCCAGCTAATTAGTGGAAAAACACTACATAGGATAAAGTAGAGGAGGGTTTTTGGGCCTTGCAGCGCCGTTTACGGCTGTCTGCACGGTCTCCGTGTGACTGCAGCTCGCCCTGTAGTCTGTGAGCAGCCATAGCCTGGTTGTCTCCAGCTCAGGGTTCTTCACTGCGTCATACCGCAAAATCAATTTTCATTTTGTTTTAAGTAGTGTATTTTTTTTTTTGGGGGGGTCAAAAAATTCCTATTAGTGTCTTTCCACCCGTCTCCAGCTAATTAGTGGAAAAACACTACATAGGATAAAGTAGAGGAGGGTTTTTGGGCCTTGCAGCGCCGTTTACGGCTGTCTGCACGGTCTCCGTGTGACTGCAGCTCGCCCTGTAGTCTGTGAGCAGCCATAGCCTGGTTGTCTCCAGCTCAGGGTTCTTCACTGCGTCATACCGCAAAATCAATTTTCATTTTGTTTTAAGTAGTGTATTTTTTTTTTTTTGGGGTCAAAAAATTCCTATTAGTGTCTTTCCACCCGTCTCCAGCTAATTTGTGGAAAAACACTACATAGGATAACGTAGAGGAGGGTTTTGGGGCCTTGCAGCGCCGTTTACGGCTGTCTGCACGGTCTCCGTGTGACTGCAGCTCTATCTGTTGTCAGTTCAGCCCCCAAAAAATAAATAAATAATAAAGTTCACCAAACACACCAGTGACACCACTTTACATTTCTGTAGGCCACATTAGCTCATATTAAAGTCTAGTCCACACTTTAGAAAATTAGTGTTTCTTATACCTGTTAGCAGGAGTTGTTCAGGAATAAGCACACAAAGCCGTTAGTACTTTTCTGCTTATCTTTATCAGTCACCCAAGATGAAGAAGGCAGTGAGTAAGGCACATGGGCGTGGGCGCGGAGCAGGGAGGGGACGTGGGGATTCTGTGCCCGCTGCGGGCACCGGTGACTCATCAGCACCCACTTTCACAAGGGAACACTCATTCATGCACAGCTTTGTCGCAGAGCGCCGTACACCGCTGCTGCGTGAAGACCAAATTGAAGCCGTTGTCGGATGGATGGCAGCTAATGCATCAACTTCAATTAGTGCCACATCCTCTCAGACACAGAGCACTGGAGAGCAGCCATCTGTCTCTTCACCACCTGCCAAATTGCCCAGGCAGACAGAGAGCCCAGGACAGGAGCCGTCTCCACTTCTGTTCTCTGAATCTCTTGGCTTGGAAACAGGGGGCCAGCCAAGCAGCATTGGAGAAATGGAAGAAGAGGCAGGGTGCAGTGATGCCCAACAGCTTTTTCTCTCTTCCTCTGAAGAGGCGGGTGGGCCAGTGGCTCCTTTCACCATATCGCAGGCCGCATCAGCTGATGATGACACTCAGGTGCCACTTACTGGTGCGTGCTCTGCTGCTGAGACTACCCAGGAGGAGCAGTTGGGGGCAGAGGGTAGTGTAGATGATGAGGTCCTTGACCCATCTTGGCGTGAGGGACAGGAAGGTGGTGGGAGCAGCTCTGAGGAAGAGATTCCCCGTACGGCCCAAAGAGGGAGAGGGAGGGGGAAGACTGCGGCTCCTGCAGCCTCCGCTTTGGCACCCGTTAGGAGCATGTCTCTTCCAAAAGCCAAAAAGGGCGCTCCCAAGACTTGCAGTGCCTGGGCCTTTTTTGACACAGTTGCAGATGACATTTGCTATGTCAAATGCAAGGTGTGTCATCACAAAGTAAAAAGAGGTCGAAATGTCAGCAGCCTCAATACCTCCAACATGTGGAAACATGTGCGCACCAGGCACCCGGCGTTGTTAGAAAAACACACTGAAGAGCTAGGCCAGCCAACAGCGGCAGCTACCACCTCTTCAGCTCGTGTTGCCTCTTCCTCCAGCTCACACGCAGCTGGTTCGGCTTCCTCCCAGGATCGCCGTGGAAGAACCTCTGGCCCTGTTGTCCAGAGACCCGCTGTAATTCCACCCGCAGCACCACTTTCCCAGTCATCCACACACTCCCAGCCCAGTCTACAGCCATCGGTAGTACAGGCATGGGAGAAAAGGCGGCCTTTCTCGTCAAACCACCCACGAGCACAGGCTCTGACTGCACGCATTGCCAAACTTCTGTCACTGGAAATGCTGTCATTCAGGCTGGTGGAGACTGACAGCTTCCGTGACTTGATGTCATTGGCAGTCCCACAGTACAATGTGCCCAGCCGCTTTTACTTCAGCAGGCAAGCCGTCCCTGCCCTGCACAAGCATGTGGAGGGACACATAAAACACGCGCTACTGAACGCCGTCAGTAGCAAGGTCCACCTCACCACCGATGAGTGGACCAGTCAACATGGACAGGGGCGATACCTTTCCCTCACTGCCCATTGGGTTAATGTCGTTGAGCCGGGTACAGACCGTGCGAGTGGCGCAGGACGTGTCCTGCCCAATACAAGGATTGCAGGAATCCATTCTGTACGCATTGACTCCTCCTCCTACACCAGTTCCTCAGAATCATCGCTGCAGGAGCCGTCACAGTCCACCTCCACATGGACCCGTGATGAACGTGTACCTGTTACGACCGACATGAGCACAGCCGTGGCCAAACGTCAACAGGCCGTCTTGAAATTAATTTATTTGGGGAATCGAAGCCACACAGCGCAGGAGCTCTGGAATGCCATCAAGCAGGAGAGCGATGTGTGGTTTGTGCCAGCGAATCTCCAGCCAGGCATGGTAGTGTGTGATAATGGCCGAAATCTGGTGGCAGCTCTGGGCCTCGGCAACCTCACTCACATCCCATGTCTGGCACATGTGCTCAATTTGGTCGTGCAGAGTTTTCTGAGGGACTATCCGGATCTTGATGCACTGCAGCACAAGGTCCGCCTAGAGTGTGCTCACTTGCGGCGTTCCAGCACGGCAAAAGCGCGCATTGCGGCTCTGCAGCGCCGACACCGCCTGCCGGAACATCGCATCATATGTGACCTACCTACCAGGTGGAATTCCACGTTACATATGTTGGAGCGGTTGTGTGAGCAGCAGCAAGCTGTAATGGAGTACCAGCTGCTTCAGGCGCAAAGAAGTCGCCGTCAGCGCCATACAGACTTCACAACCACAGAGTGGGCCACTATGAAGGACGTCTGCCAGGTTTTGCGTCCCTTTGATTATTCCACGCGGATGGCGAGTGCAGATGATGCACTAGTCAGCATGACTGTCCCCCTTATCTGCCTGCTTGAAAAATCACTGCAAGCGCTAAGGGATGATGTTGTGGAAGAGGTGGAGGATGAGGATTCACCATTTCCATCATCTTCTGGACAGTCAGCGCCACGTGGTTCCTCACAAATGCGTAGGCAGGGGACAGTTTGTGAGGAGGATGAGGAGGAGTCAATGGAGGAGGAAGACATCCGTCCAGAGGAGGGAGTTACAGAATTGTCCAGTACTCAGTGTATACAGCGAGGGTGGGGTGATGACGAGCGGGCAGAGATCACGCCTCCAGCAGGGGACAGTGTTTCTTGGGCAGTTGGCAGTCTGCAGCACATGGTGGATTACATGCTGCAGTGCCTGAGAAATGACCGCCGCATCGCCCACATTCTCAACATGTCTGATTATTGGGTGTTCACCCTCCTCGATCCTCGCTACCGGGACAACGTAGAAAGCCTCATCACACCGTTGAACCGGGAGCGAAAAATGCGGGAGTACCAAGACACACTGGTGAATTCCATCATCTTCTCCATTCCAACTGAGAGAAGTGCTGCTAGTGCATTCCAAAGCAGCTCAGTGCGTCCAGGCAGTGGTGGAGGCTCTGCACAAAGAGGGAGCAGAAGCAGTGCCTCTGCCCAAGGCAAGACCAGTATGGCCCAACTGTGGCACAGTTTTCTGTGCCCGCCACAAAAGTCTACACCATCACAGACGGCTCCAGTCAGCAGGAGGCAACGGTTCCGTCAGATGGTGACAGACTACATGTCTTGCCCTCTTGCTGTACTCCCAGACAGCTCTTCCCCTTTCAAGTTTTGGGTCTCAAAGCTGGATACATGGCCAGAGCTAAGCCAGTATGCATTGGAGGTGCTGTCTTGCCCTGCGGCCAGTGTATTATCGGAACGTGTCTTTAGTGCTGCAGGTGGTGTACTAACTGACCGTCGCATGCGACTATCCTCCGATAACGTTGACCGGCTTACTTTCCTGACAATGAACAAGGCCTGGATCTCGCAGGAATTTGCCACTCCTCTTCCTGATTAAATAATTAGGTCACTGTCTACAGTATCCAGGTCTCCTGTTGTGTTCATCTTTCTACCACCTGAACTTAAATTCCTGGGCTCCAACACCGCCAGTTGAGGCTCAGAAGTGCCGTCTGCACAGTCAAAACATACGACCCAGTGTTATTGGGTTTCAGTAACGTCAGCTGATCCCCAGCTGTGTAGCCGGCAATGTGTCCACGCTGACACAACAACTGAAATGTAAGGGAACCTGTCCCCCCCCCCAAGGCGTTTGTTACTGAAAGAGCCACCTTGTGCAGCAGTAATGCTGCAGAAGGAAAAGGTAGCTATTTTTGTTTAGCTCCTTGCACACGCAGAACTTAACACTTATAAAATGTGTCCACTGATACCGTAAAACCGTCCCGGAGGTGGGACTTTCCTTCGTAATATGACGCAGCACAGCCGTCATTCCTACCCCCTTGGCGCCGTGCCCCGGCTCCTCAGCGTTATTTGATTCCGTCCCGGAGCCTGCGCTGTTATGTTATCCCTTGGCCAGGCACACTTAGCGCTGCCCGTCTTCTGACATCATTTGGTGTCAGGATGGCTGCGCCTGTGCGGCCGCGCTGGCCGAGAGCCCGCCTCGCAGTGTCTTCTGATTTCATCCCACTGGGGGCCTGAGATCCATGGACATGCGCAGTGCATATCTGAACCTCCACCTCTCACTCATCTCCCTACGGCTTCTTCAGACTGTGCGGTGTCAGCTGGTCCCTAATAGCATGCCACGGCCGTGACACCGCACAGTCTTAAGAAGCCGTAGGGAGGGGAGTGAGAGGCGAGGATATGCACTGCGCATGGCCACGGATCCCAGGCCCGCGGTGGGATTACATTAGACGACACTGCGAGGCGGGCTCTCGGCCAGCGCGGCCGCACAGGCGCAGCCAGCCTGACACCAAATTATGTCAGAAGATGGGCAGCGCTAAGTGTGCCTGGCCAAGGGATAACATAACAGCGCAGGCTCCGGGACGGAATCAAACAACGCTGAGGAGCCGGGGAATGGCGCCAAGGAGGTAGGAATGACAGCTGTGCTGCGTCATATTATGAAGGAAAGTCCCACCTCCAGGACGGTCTCACGGTTTCAGGGGACACATTTTATAAGTGTTTAGTTCTGTTTTTGCACGGAGCATCATGAAAATAGCCACCTTTTCCTTTTGCATCTTTTTTGCTGCACAAGCTGGCTCTTTCAGCTACAAACGCCTTGGGGGGGGGTTAAAGGTTCCCTTTCGACTTTCTCCAATCAGGCTTCGGCCTACATTGTGTTCCTCTGCTTCTCCTCCTGTCCCTGGGCTCCAACACCGCTAGTTGTTGCCTGGTAGTGCTGTACGCACAGTCAACAGTCGCTCCTCTGTTATTGGGGTTCAGTAACATCAGCTGTTCCCCTGCTGTGTGTGTGGCAATCCCTCCTATCTCCTCCACCTCCTCCTCCCCCTCCTGTCCCTGGGCTCCAACACCGCCAGTTGCCGTCCAGAAGTGCTGTACGCACAGTCCCGACAGTCCCTCCTCTGTTATTGGGGTTCAGTAACGTCAGCTGTTCCCCTGCTGTGTGTGTGGCAATCCCTCCTATCTCCTCCACCTCCTCCTCCCCCTCCTGTCCCTGGGCTCCAACACCGCCAGTTGCCGTCCAGAAGTGCTGTACGCACAGTCCCGACAGTCCCTCCTCTGTTATTGGGGTTCAGTAACGTCAGCTGTTCCCCTGCTGTGTGTGTGGCAATCCCTCCTATCTCCCCCACCTCCTCCTCCTCCTACTGTCCCTGGGCTCCAACACCGCCAGTTGCCGTCCAGAAGTGCTGTACGCACAGTCCCGACAGTCCCTCCTCTGTTATTGGGGTTCAGTAATGTCAGCTGTTCCCCTGCTGTGTGTGTGGCAATCCCTCCTATCTCCTCCACCTCCTCCTCCCCCTCCTGTCCCTGGGCTCCAACACCGCCAGTTGCCGTCCAGAAGTGCTGTACGCACAGTCCCGACAGTCCCTCCTCTGTTATTGGGGTTCAGTAACGTCAGCTGTTCCCCTGCTGTGTGTGTGGCAATCCCTCCTATCTCCTCCACCTCCCCCTCCTGTCCCTGGGCTCCAACACCGCTAGTTGTTGCCTGGTAGTGCTGTACGCACAGTCCCGACAGTCCCTCCTCTGTTATTGGGGTTCAGTAACGTCAGCTGTTCCCCTGCTGTGTGTGTGGCAATCCCTCCTATCTCCCCCACCTCCTCCTCCTCCTACTGTCCCTTGGCTCCAACACCGCCAGTTGCCGTCCAGAAGTGCTGTACGCACAGTCCCGACAGTCCCTCCTCTGTTATTGGGGTTCAGTAACGTCAGCTGTTCCCCTGCTGTGTGTGTGGCAATCCCTCCTATCTCCTCCACCTCCTCCTCCCCCTCCTGTCCCTGGGCTCCAACACCGCCAGTTGCCGTCCAGAAGTGCTGTACGCACAGTCCCGACAGTCCCTCCTCTGTTATTGGGGTTCAGTAACGTCAGCTGTTCCCCTGCTGTGTGTGTGGCAATCCCTCCTATCTCCTCCACCTCCCCCTCCTGTCCCTGGGCTCCAACACCGCTAGTTGCCGTCCAGAAGTGCTGTACGCACAGTCCCGTCAGTCCCTCCTCTGTTATTGGGGTTCAGTAACGTCAGCTGTTCCCCTGCTGTGTGTGTGGCAATCCCTCCTATCTCCTCCACCTCCCCCTCCTGTCCCTGGGCTCCAACACCGCTAGTTGCCGTCCAGAAGTGCTGTCCGCACAGTCCCAACAGTCCCTCCTCTGTTATTGGGGTTCAGTAACGTCAGCTGTTCCCCTGCTGTGTGTGTGGCAATCCCTCCTATCTCCTCCACCTCCCCCTCCTGTCCCTGGGCTCCAACACCGCTAGTTGTTGCCTGGTAGTGCTGTACGCACAGTCCCGACAGTCCCTCCTCTGTTATTGGGGTTCAGTAACGTCAGCTGTTCCCCTGCTGTGTGTGTGGAAATCCCTCCTATCTCCCCCACCTCCTCCTCCTCCTACTGTCCCTGGGCTCCAACACCGCTAGTTGCTGTCCAGAAGTGCTGTACGCACAGAGCCAAACACCTCGCCAATGTGTTAGTGAGGTTCAGCACCGCCAGCTGTTCCCCTGCTGTGTATACGGCAACGTGTACTGCGACCGCCACGCAGGCACAACAAGTTAAATTTAAGGGAACCTGTCCCCCCCCCCCAGGCGTTTGTTACTGAAGGAGCCACCTTGTGCAGCAGTAATGATGCAAAGGGAAAAAGTGCCTCTTTTCATGGTGCTCCTTGCACATGCTGAACCTAACACTTATGAAATGTGTCCCCTCCTACCGTGATATCGTCCGGTTGGTGGAACTTTCCTTTGTGATGTGACGCAGCACAGCCGTCATTCTTACCCCCTTGGCGCCGTGCGCCGCCTCCTCAGCGTTGTTTGAATCAGTCCCGGAGCCTGCACTGTTAGGTTAGCCCTTGGCCATGCACACATTTTGCGCTGCCCGTCTTCTGACATCATTTGGTGTCAGGCTGGCTGAGCCTGTGCGGCCGCGCTGGACGAGATCCCGCCTCGCAGTGTCTTCTGATTTAATCCCACTGGGGGCCTGAGATCCATGGACATGCGCAGTGCATATCTGAACCTCCACCTCTCACTCATCTCCCTACGGCTTCTTCAGACTGTGCCGTGTCAGCTGATCCCTAATAGCATGCCACGGCCGTGACACCGCACAGTCTGAAGAAGCCGTTGGGAGGGGAGTGAGAGGTGGAGGTTCAGATATGCACTACGCATGTCCATGGATCTCAGGCCCCCAGTGGGATTAAATCAGAAGACACTGCGAGGCGGGATCTCGTCCAGCGCGGCCGCACAGGCTCAGCCAGCCTGACACCAAATGATGTCAGAAGACGGGCAGCGCAAAATGTGTGCATGGCCAAGGGCTAACCTAACAGCGCAGGATCCGGGACTGATTCAAACAACGCTGAGGAGGCGGCGTACGGCGCCAAGGGGGTAAGAATGACGGCTGTGCTGCGTCACATCACAAAGGAAAGTTCCACCAACCGGACGGTATCACGGTAGGAGGGGACACTTTTCATAAGTGTTAGGTTCAGCATGTGCAAGGACCATAATTAAGAGAGCTAAGTTTACCTTTTCCAGCATTAGTGCTGTACACAATGGCTCTTTCAGCTACAAATGCCTGGGGGGGGGGGGTTAAAGGTTCCCTTTCAACTTGCTCCAGTGCAGGCTTCGGCCTACACTCTGCTCCCTCTCCTCCTCCTGCTGACCCTGGGCTCTAACACCGCCAGTTGGGGCCCAGATGTGCTAGCTGCACAGAGCCAAACACCAGCCAATGTGTCAGTGGGGTTCAGCACCGCCAGCTGTTCCCCTGCTGTGCAGCCAGCAACGTGTCCTGCAACAGCCACGCAGACACAAGAACTGAAATTGAAGGAAACCTGTCCCCCCTCCCCCAGGTGTTTCTACGTTTTACAGCCACCTTGTACGACAGTAATGCTGCATGTGTGCAAGGTGGCTCAGAAACTTATTCTCCTCGCACATGTGGAACTGAAAACACGTCTAAAATGTGTCCTCTGTGTGACCATTTAACCGTCCCGGTGGTGTGACTTTCCTTTGTAATGACACGCTGCAACCCCCTTGGTAGCGCTGCCCGTCTTCTGGCATCATTGTATGGCTGCCTGCGCCTCTGCGGCCGCCCTGACCCACACAACGCCCCTCGGTGTCTTATTTATTTGGACTGCGAGGGTGTGATTGATGGGCATGAGCGGTGCATCAGTTCGCCTGTCCCTCATCTCCTTCCGCCTTCTTCAGACTGTGCGGCTTCATGGCCGTGGCATGCGATAAGGGATCAGCTGACGCCGCACAGTCTGAAGCGGGTGTAAGGACCCGAGTGTGAGAGGCGAACATATGTGCTGCGCCAGGCCATGAATCCCAGACCCGCAGTGTTTTAACAATGTTAAGACATTGCGGGGCTGGGATTCATGGTCATCGCGAACCGCACCGGCCGACATTAAATGATGTCAGAAGATGGGCAGCGCTAACAGCGCTAGGCCAGGGGATAACACGACAGCGCAGACTCCTGTACAGCAAATAACAACGCTCAGGAGGCTGCACCTAGCACCAAGGTGGGATTCTTGACATCTGTGCTGCGTCTCATTACGAAGGGAACTCGCGCCTCCAACACAGTTTGACTGTATAAAGGGCTAAATGTTATACGTGTTTCATTCAGCGTGTGCAAGGAGAAAAATGAAAAGAGCAACCTTTGACTTGTGCAGCACTACTGCTGCATAAGCTGTGGCTCTTCTACTTTGTAACACCTGAGGGGGGGTTAAAGGTTACCTTTGAAATTGGTTCAATTAGGCTTCGGCCTACACTCTGCTCCCCCTGCAGAGCCCGGGCTCCAACACCGCCAGTTGGGGCCCGGTACTGCTAGCTGCACAGAGAAAAACACCAGCCAATGTGTCAGTGGGGTTCAGCACCGCCAGCTGTTCCCCTGCTGTGCAGCCGGCAACGTGTCCTGCAACAGCCACGCAGGCACAACAGACCCAAAGCTGCCGCCAGTGCAGGCTTCGGCCTACACTCCCCTCCCCCTGCTCCTCCTCCTGCTCCTCCTCCTCCTGCTGACCCTGGGCTCTAACACCGCCAGTTGGGGCCCAGATGTGCTAGCTGCACAGAGAAAAACACCAGCCAATGTGTCAGTGGGGTCCAGCACCGCCAGCTGTTCCCCTGCTGTGTAGCCGGCATCGTGTCCTGCAAAAGCCACGCAGACACAAGAACTGAAATTGAAGGGAACCTGTCCCCCCTCCCCCAGGCGTTTGTACGTTTTACAGCCACCTCGTACAGCGGTAATGCTGCATGTGTGCAAGGTGGCTCATAAACGTATTCTCCTCGCACATGTGGAACTGAAAACACGTCTAAAATGTGTCCTCTGTGTGACCATTTAACCGTCCCGGTGGTGTGACTTTCCTTTGTAATGACACGCTGCAACCCCCTTGGTAGCGCTGCCCGTCTTCTGGCATCATTGTTTGGCTGCCTGCGCCTCTGCGGCCACCCTGACCCACACAACGCCCCTCGGTGTCTTATTTATTGGGACTGCGAGGGTGTGATTGATGGGCATGAGCGGTGCATCAGTTCGCCTGTCCCTCATCTCCTTCCGCCTTCTTCAGACTGTGCGGCTTCATGGCCGTGGCATGCGATAAGGGATCAGCTGACGCCGCACAGTCTGAAGCGGGTGTAAGGACCCGAGTGTGAGAGGCGAACATATGTGCTGCGCCAGGCCATGAATCCCAGACCCGCAGTGTTTTAACAATGTTAAGACACTGCGGGGCTGGGATTCATGGTCATCGCGAACCGCACCGGCCGACATTAAATGATGTCAGAAGATGGGCAGCGCTAACAGCGCTAGGCCAGGGGATAACATGACAGCGCAGACTCCTGTACAGCAAATAACAACGCTCAGGAGGCTGCACCCAGCACCAAGGTGGGATTCTTGACATCTGTGCTGCGTCTCATTACGAAGGGAACTCGCGCCTCCAACACAGTTTGACTGTATAAAGGGCTAAATGTTATACGTGTTTCATTCAGCGTGTGCAAGGAGAAAAATGAAAAGAGCAACCTTTGACTTGTGCAGCACTACTGCTGCATAAGCTGTGGCTCTTCTACTTTGTAACACCTGAGGGGGGGTTAAAGGTTACCTTTGAAATTGGTTCAATTAGGCTTCGGCCTACACTCTGCTCCCCCTGCAGAGCCCGGGCTCCAACACCGCCAGTTGGGGCCCGGTACTGCTAGCTGCACAGAGAAAAACACCAGCCAATGTGTCAGTGGGGTTCAGCACCGCCAGCTGTTCCCCTGCTGTGCAGCCAGCAACGTGTCCTGCAACAGCCACGCAGGCACAACAGACCCAAAGCTGCCGCCAGTGCAGGCTTCGGCCTACACTCCCCTCCCCCTGCTCCTCCTCCTGCTCCTCCTCCTCCTGCTGACCCTGGGCTCTAACACCGCCAGTTGGGGCCCGGTACTGCTAGCTGCACAGAGAAAAACACCAGCCAATGTGTCAGTGGGGTCCAGCACCGCCAGCTGTTCCCCTGCTGTGTAGCCGGCAACGTGTCCTGCGACAGCCACGCAGACACAAGAACTGAAATTGAAGGGAACCTGTCCCCCCTCCCCCTGGTGTTTCTATGTTTTACAGCCACCTTGTACGACAGTAATGCTGCATGTGTGCAAGGTGGCTCAGAAACTTATTCTCCTTGCCCATGTTGAAGTGAACACGTCTAAAAATGAGTCCTCTGCGACCATTAAAACGTCCCTCAGGTGTGATTTTCCTTTGTATTGACACGCAACAAGCTCCTTGGTAGCGCTGCCCCTCTTCTGGCATCATTGTTTGGCTGCCTGCGCCTCTGCGGCCGCCTTGCCCCACACAACGCCCCTTGGTGTCTTATTTATTTGGACTGCTAGGGTGTGATTGATGGGCCTAAATGGTGCATTTCTTCGCCTGTCCCTCATCTCCTTCCGCCTTCTTCGGACTGTGCGGCTTCATGGCCGTGGCATGCGATAAGGGATCAGCTGACGCCGCATAGTCTGAAGCAGGTGTAAGAACCCAAGCGAGAGGCGAACATATGTACTGCGCCAGGCCATGAATCCCAGCCCCGCAGTGTTTTAACAATGTTAAGACACTGCGGGGCTGGGATTCATGGTCATCGCGAACCGCACCGGCCGACATCAAATGTTGTCAGAGGACGGGCAGCGCTAACAGCGCAAGGCCAAGGGATAACACGACAGCGCAGACTCCTGTGCAACAAATAACGAAGCTCAGGAGGCCACGCAAAGCACCAAGGTGGCATTTTTGTCAGCTGTGCTGCATCTCATTTTGAAGGGAACTCACGCCTCCAACACGGTTTGACTGTATAAAGGGCTAAATGTTATACGTGTTTCATTCAGCGTGTGCAAAGAGAAAAATGAAAAGAGCAACCTTTGACTTGTGCAGCACTACTGCTGCATAAGCTGTGGCTCTTCTAGTTTGTAACCCCTGAGGGGGGGTTAAAGGTTACCTTTGAAATCGGTTCAATTAGGCTTCGGCCTACACTCTGCTCCACCGGCAGAGCCCGGCCTCCAACAACGCTAGTTGCTGTCCGGAAGTGCTGGCTGCACAGAGCCAAACACCTCGCCAATGTGTCAGTGGGATTCAGCACCGCCAGCTGTTCCCCTGCTGTGTAGCCGGCAACGTGTCCTGCGACCGCCACGCAGGCACAACAGACCCAAAGCTGCCACCAGTGCAGGCTTCGGCCTACACTCCCCTCCCCCTGCTCCTCCTTCTGCTGACCCTGGGCTCTAACACCGCCAGTTGGGGCTCTAGGAAGACAAGCTTGAATAGGTCCCCATCCTGGTTCCAGTACCGTCAGCTGGTTCCGGGCAGAGCCTTTGGCTTAGGTGCCTCCCTCTGGGTATCCGAGTTCCACCAACGTCAGGTGGTCCTTGGTAGTGCTTTCAGGCACGGGTACCTCCTGCTTAGTAACCGGGTTCCAGTAACGTCAGCTGGTCCTCGGTAGTTCCATTGGCTCTTGGACCTTCGGCTACCCATCCGGGTTCCAGTACCGTCAGCTGGTTCTCGGCAGTGTCTTTTGCTCTTGTACCTTCTGCTCCCCATCCTGGTTCCAGTACCGTCAGCTGGTTCCGGGCAGAGCCTTTGGCTTAGGTGCCTCCCTCTGGGTATCCGAGTTCCACCAACGTCAGGTGGTCCTTGGTAGTGCTTTCAGGCACGGGTACCTCCTGCTTAGTAACCGGGTTCCAGTAACGTCAGCTGGTCCTCGGTAGTTCCATTGGCTCTTGGACCTTCGGCTACCCATCCGGGTTCCAGTACCGTCAGCTGGTTCTCGGCAGTGTCTTTTGCTCTTGTACCTTCTGCTCCCAATCCTGGTTCCAGTACCGTCAGCTGGTTCCGGGCAGAGCCTTTGGCTTAGGTGCCTCCCTCTGGGTATCCGAGTTCCACCAACGTCAGGTGGTCCTTGGTAGTGCTTTCAGGCACGGGTACCTCCTTCTTAGTAACCGGGTTCCAGTAACGTCAGCTGGTCCACGGTAGTTCCATTGGCTCTTGGACCTTCGGGTAGCCATCCGAGTTCCAGTTCCATCAACTGTTTCTCGGCATTTTCTCAGCCTTCTTGTACCTTCTGCTACATTTCCAAGTTCAAGACCCTAAAGACGATGACCCGGAAGACCACCCCTAAGATGATGACGACACCAGAGACGACAACCACCGAGATGACGACGACCCTGGAGACGATGACCCTGAAGACGACCCCGATGACGACGACCCCGATGACGACGACCCTGGAGACGACGACCCTGGAGACGACGACGACATGGGAGACCGAGAAGCAGAAGAACAAGAGGCTGCAGAACAAAGAGCAGAAGAACATTAAGCATAAGACTAAATATCAGAGCAAAAGATATTATCTAAATTATAAGCAGAAGAAGACTAAGCAGTGTATGGGGGTGAGTCCGTTCCTCCTCGTGGTGCCCCTGGATAAAGCCTGATGCTGCAGGCCAAACTGAACGCGGACAAATGTACCTCTTTTGTTGAATATGAAAAAGATAATAGTTAAATAAAAAGAATATGAACAATGTAAAAAAAAAAAATTAGAGGTAGAAGAAGATGAATAAGGTGAAGATAGTTGATGTCAAAGAAGCTGATGATGAGGATAATGAAGAAGAAAGTGTGGGAGAAGTAAAAAAGAAGGTGAAGGACGTGGAAGTAGTGAAACATCAATATCTGACAAAATAAAAAAAAAAATAGTCAAAATCTTTCTAACGCCGACCGTCATATAAAAAAACAAAAAAACCTGCTATTCTATTTGTTTGGGGTAAACCTCTGTGCCTTTAATGTCTCCGCCACCTCCCCCAATACATCCTACATTATTCTTAGTTGTTTTCCTTCATGTAGAATGAACCTACAAGTTTATAAAGGGTTTCTTTTAATTCCGATATTTTCGTCCCATTGACTTGCATTGGGATCGGGTATCGGTATCGGATTAGATCCGATACTTTGACGGTATCAGCCGATACTTTCCGATACCGATACTTTCCGATATCGGAAGGTATCGCTCAACACTAAGTATGATACATCCATGTCCACTCCTGAGGTCTTATTTGTGGAGTCTGAACTGAATATCGACTGCCCTCTTCTGCTCACAAATCCTTTCCAACGTATGCAGCGTGGAGTTCCAGGGCATAGGGAAATCACACAACAGTCGGTGAGTTGGAAGCTGCAAACGCTGCTGAAGCATGGCAAGGGCAGATGACGCTGTAGCTGACTTTCTAAAATGGCAGACAGATGGCGTACTTTCACTAGCAGATTCAGAAGCTCCGGGTAGCTTTTCAGAAAACGTTGAACCACGAGTTAAAGCACATGGGCCAATCAAGATACGTGTGTGAGCTCACCTTGCCTCAGAGCCGCCACGAGGTTACGATCATTGTCACACATGACCATGCCTGGCTGTAGGTTCAGCGGTGTCTTCCAAACATCTGACTGCTCTTTCAGTGCTGTCGACAACTCTTCTGCATTGTGCCGTTTGTCAACTATGCAGATTAGCTTCAGCACAGCCTGTTGCCGCTTGGCTGAGGCAGTGCTGCAGTGCTTCCAGCTTCTGGCTGATGTGTTGATTTCAGACATGGAGGATGAAAAGGAGGAGGATGAGGAAGTGCAGGAGCTGTAGACTGTGGGGGCAACCCTGATTGACGTAGGGCCAGCAATCATCGGCGTGGGGAGAATGTGTTCCATCTCAAGGTCCGACTGGGTCCCAGCTTCCACTACGTTAACCCAGTGTGCCATCAGTGAGATGTACCATCCCTGCCCACAAGCACTTGTCCATGTATCCGTTGTTAAGTGGACTTTCCCTGTAACAACATTGTTGAGGGCATGGGTAATGTGGGACACATGCTGGGGTAGTGCCAGTATGGCACACCGGGAGAAATAGTGGCGACTGGGGACTGAGTACATTGGGACGGCCGCCGCCATCAGGTTGCGGAAAGCTTCCATCTCAATGAGCCTAAAAGGCAGCATTTCTGGCACAAGCAGAAGAGATATATTAGAATTTAGGACTGTGGCCTGTGGGGCGTTGGCTGGGTATTTCCACTTGCGTTCCAAACACTGGGTTATAGACATCTGAAGGCTGTGCTGGGACAAGGACATGGAAGGGCTTGATGATGGTGCTGCTTTACTGTGGGCCACAACAGGTGCAGTGTTAGATGCATTTCACATATATGGTGTACTGGGGATTGGCTTTTATGCAAAACTGTGGAAGAAGCAGTGGTGTGACCTGCAGACAGTGGTCCTGGAGCCTGGGGTTCGGCCCACAAAGTCAGGTGCTTTGCTGCCATGTGCCTGATGATGCTGGTGGTGGTCAGGCTGGTTGTTTTTCTACCCCTGCTGATGCGGGCATGGCAGGTGCAGCAAATGGCCTGTTTGGGGCTATCGGCAGAGTCTTGGCAGACTCGGAAAATCTAACAGTTGGAATGGCAACTTTCCTCATGTTAGTGTTATGGGGAACGGATGCACGCCTTCTCTCTGTGGCAGCCACACTGCTTCTTCCTGCCTTTTGGGGTGATATGCCTCTTTCCCCATGTTTGCTACTGCCCTCACTCTGCATGTCCTCCTACCAGGTTGGGTCAGTCACATAATCATCCACCACCTCTTCTTCCACATCCGCACCCTGCTCCTCCTCCTGACTTTCTGGCAGTTGTGTCTCATCATCGTCCACCTCCTCTGACACTTTCCCACCATCGCCTTCATGTGACCGGGCTGGTCAAAGCTTTGGGCATCTCTACATGTGATCTCATCTGTCCCCACATCAAGTTGACCAAGAGTTCTGAATCTTGAAATGGAAAACTGAACAGCTGTTCAGAGTGTCCAAGTGTGGGATTAGTTGTCTCAGGGCACTCGGCATGGTGGGTGGAAGGAGAATCAGGGTGAGGAATATCCAGGCCACACTCATGGCTACTCAGACTTGACCGTGTGGAAGACATGGTGGTGGTGGTAGTGGTAGTGGCTAAGTGACTGGAAGCATTATCTGCTATCCAACCAACAGTTTCACACTGTTCTGGCTTCAATAGTGGTGTGCTGCGGTCCCCTAGAAACTGGGACAAGAAAGTCGAGCGAGAAGATGTGGGTCTTTGTTGTTCCCCTCTTTCACCTTGGCCACGGCCTCCTCCTCTGCATGCACCATCATCATCACGTCCACTTCCCCGTCCCTTGCCCCGTCCCTTGCACATTTTAAATGGACTACTGTACTATTTCAAATGCTCAAAACAAATATGTTTATTAGTAGTAAAATAATATCTGATCAGTATGCCTGCAAATCTACGAATTTTCAAACCCAAACACCAGGCAGGCCTGATTCTGACATAACAGACAGTATTCAAATTTTGGGGGCTTTTTTGTGAAGTTAATTTACGCAAAATAGTGCTGTATATAAGTAGAGTAACAGACAGCAAAAAAAGTGGTACACCGGCCTACAATGCCCAAACTTGGAGCACGCAGATATATGAGCGCTGTCACAGAAATTCCACACTGGCAAATATGTGGCCTTTTTATATTTTTTATGCTAAATAGTGCTGTATATAATTAGAGTATCAGACAGCAAGAAAAGTGGTCCACCGACCTACAATGCCCAAACTTGGAAAACACAGATATATGAGGGCTGTCACGGAAATAGCACACTGGCAATTCTATGGCCTTTTTATATTTTTTTATGCTAAATAGTGCTGTATATAATTAGAGTAACAGACAGCAAAAAAGTACCACACCGACCTACAATGTCCGAACTTGAAAAACACAGATATATGAGGTCTGTCACAGAAATACCACACTGGCAAGTTTGTGGCCTTTTTATATTTTTATGCTAAATAGTGCTGTATATAATTACAGCAACAGAAAGCAAAAAAAGTGGTCCTCCGGCCTACAGTGCCCAAACTTGGAGCACACAGATATATGAGGGCTGACACGGAAATATCACACTGGCAAATGTGTGGCCTTTTTATATGTTTTATGCTAAATAGAGCTGTATATAATTAGAGTATCAGACAGCAAAAATAATGGTCCACCGGCCTACAATGACCAAACGTGGAGCACGCAGATATATGAAGGCTGTCACGGAAATACCACACTGGAAAGTATGTTGCCTTTTTATGTTTTTTATGCTAAATAGTGCTGTATATAATTACAGTAACAGACAGCAAAAAAAGTGGTTATCCGGCTTACAATGCCTATACTTGGAGCACGCAGATATATGAGAGCTGTCACGGAAATACCACACTGGCAAATATGTAGCCTTTTTTAAAATTTTTGTGCTAAATAGTGCTGTATATAATTAGAGTATCAGACAGCAAAAAAAGTGGTCCACCAGCCAACAATGCCCAAACTCAGAACACGCAGATTTATGAGGGCTGTCACGGAAATACCACACTGACAAATATGTGGCCTTTTTATATTTTTTTATGCTAAATAGTGCTCTATATAATTACAGTAGCAGACAGCAAAAAGAGTGGTCCACCGGTCTACAATGCTCAAACTTGGAACAAGCAGATATATGAGGGCTGTCACGGAAATACCACACTGGCAAATATGTGGCCTTTTTATGTTTTTTTATGCTAAATAGTGCTCTATATAATTACAGTAGCAGACAGCAAAAAGAGTGGTCCACCGGTCTACAATGCTCAAACTTGGAACAAGCAGATATATGAGGGCTGTCACGGAAATACCACACTGGCAAATATGTGGCCCTTTTTATATTTTTTTAAGATAAATAGTGTTGTATATAATTAGAGTAACAGCAAAAAAAGTGGGAAACTGGCCTACAGTGCTCAAACTTGGAGCACGCAGATATATGAGGGCTGTCACGCAAATACCACACTGGCAAATGTGTGGCCTGTTTTGTTTTAAAATGACAAATAGTACTGTATATAATTAGAGTAACAGACAGCAAAATCAGTGGCAAAACGGCCTAAAATGACAAAACTTGGAGAGGGGAGTGGCTAACCAAGCACAGCTGAATGCAGGGATTACCACATGGTGATTAACCCCAGTCCTGCTGAAAGAAAACAAACACATTCAATATACTGGAGAAGTGCTTCTTCTCAGCGTTGGAACAGGAGCCATAAGACGCTGTGGTCTTCTGGTACTACTCTGTCGCAGTAACTCCTTGACAATATGTACATCTCATTTTTATGACATTTTCCCCATTGGGGAGTAGCATTTGTTTTGGTTTCAAATTAGTAACGGGCATCATAAAAACACCTTTGCCAAAATTTGGACTGGCTGCAGTGGCAGAGAATGAGGATACATTGATATAGGTCTCATTAAAAACTAGACCCAATGTAAAGGACTGGGTCTCCTAGACTTGTAATGCCCATACACGAAGTGCATGGGCTGACAAACATTTCCCCATGGGGGTACATTTTAAAAAAATATTTTATGGGCATCATAGGCACCCTTGCCAAAAATTGGACTTGGCTGTAGCAGCACAGAGCACGTTAACCCTGGTGATCTAGTGGCAGAGAATGAGGAGACATAATGATCAATCACACTGAAATCAAACATGAAGAGAGGATGTGAATCCACCTATCAAAGAAAATAACAAAAGGGAGGGGCGAACACAGGTTCATAGATATGAAACCAGAATGTGTCCAACTAGATATGTTGGTCCCTAGCAACAGCTCAGAGACAGCGATATAAATAAAAATATAATATAATAGTATTTCAATATTTTTATAATGGAGAGGTATACATTAGGTCATAAGAGGATGGTCCAGAGATAGGGAAAATAGAAAATAAGAATAAATGGGAAGAATATACGTAGGTCTCATTTTTATGACAATTCCCCCTGGGGGAGTAACATTTGTTTTGGTTTCAAATTAGTAACATGCATCATAAAAACACCCTTGCACAAAAATTGAGTGACTTTTGCATCACGGAATACGTTCACCCTGGTGTTCATATGGTTGTGGATGATGAGGATGAGGATAAGGAGGAGGAGAACATCAAACAGACCTAATCAGAAAACATATACCCATGTGTGGTTGTGAAGAGATGCTTGAAAATACAACTCCACAAATAAGACAATCTATTTGAGGTTGTTTCGCTGTTTTCATTCGGTGGTGTACAGAAGTCTTGTCCAATCCTGCCCCTGTTCATTTTTATAAGAGTCAGTCTGTCAGCATTTTCAGTTAACAGGCAGATGCGCTTATCTGTTATAATTCCACCAGCGGCACTAAAAACCCGCTCTGACAAAACGCTAGCAGCAGGGCAGGCCAGGACCTCCAAGGCATAGAGCGCCAGTTCATGCCACATGTCCTGCTTGGATACCCAATAATTAAAAGGCACAGAGGAATCATGGAGGATGCCTGTACAATCTGAAAGGTACTCCCTCAGCATCTTCCCAAATATTGCACTTCTTGTGACAGCACCCCTTGCCTCTGTGTCGGCACGATGGGAAGGTCTAAGAAAACTGTCTGAGAACTTTGCCAGTGTTCCCCTGCCTGAGCTGGATTGTACTTCTGCCTCTCTTGCTTGGACTCCTTGGTTGTACAACAAACTCTGACATCTGCTGCCAGCTTTCTCAGATGGAAATTTTGTAAGTAATTCTGCTACAAGGGCCCTCTGGAACAGCAACATTTTTATACACCTGTCTGCCTCTGGAAGAATAGATTGAAAGTTCTCCTTGTAGCGTGGGTCTAGAAGTGTCACCAACCAGTAATGAGTGTCCCCAAAAATTGTAGTAATGCAAGGGTCACGGGAAATGTAGCGCAACATAAAGTCTGCAATCTTGCCAGACTGTTAACAGGCAAGACTTCCATGTCCTCACCAACAGGATGACTGACCATGCTTTCCTCCTTCTTCTCATCCTCCTCCTGGGACCCTGTAGAACATAAGGGCCTTGGTTTTTGGTTCCCTGTCACATGATCGCCGTTATTCACCAAATAACGGCGATGACAAAAAAGTCCGATTTACAATTAATTTCACTCTCCTCTGATATGATCTAGCATATCAGAGGACAGAGAAATGTGGTTCCCCAAATGCCCCAGTACCTCCGTCATCCCTAGGCCCTCCTACACTGTCCCCCGGCCCTCCGTGTCTTCTTCCTGGAAGAATATTGCGGGCGCATTCACAGTGCGCCCGCTGAGATCTGCCAGCCGGTATTGACTCAGTCACTAAGGGGTTAAGTGCTTTCATAAAGCTCCAAGGGATTCATAACCAAAATCAGTCTCTTCTGAGCACAAAGGTATCACAGCAAATAAACAGTTCATGCAGCAGGCATATACAGGTCCTTCTCAAAAAATTAGCATATAGTGTTAAATTTCATTATTTACCATAATGTAATGATTACAATTAAACTTTCATATATTATAGATTCATTATCCACCAACTGAAATTTGTCAGGTCTTTTATTGTTTTAATACTGATGATTTTGGCCTACAACTCCTGATAACCCAAAAAACCTGTCTCAATAAATTAGCATATTTCACCCGTCCAATCAAATAAAAGTGTTTTTTAATAACAAACAAAAAAACCATCAAATAATAATGTTCAGTTATGCACTCAATACTTGGTCGGGAATCCTTTAGCAGAAATGACTGCTTCAATGCGGCGTGGCATGGAGGCAATCAGCCTGTGACACTGCTGAGATGTTATGGAGGCCCAGGATGCTTCAATAGCGGCCTTAAGCTCATCCAGAGTGTTGGGTCTTGCGTCTCTCAACTTTCTCTTCACAATATCCCACAGATTCTCTATGGGGTTCAGGTCAGGAGAGTTGGCAGGCCAATTGAGCACAGTAAAACCATGGTCAGTAAACCATTTACCAGTGGTTTTGGCACTGTGAGCAGGTGCCAGGTCGTGCTGAAAAATGAAATCTTCATCTCCATAAAGCATTTCAGCCGATGGAAGCATGAAGTGCTCCAAAATCTCCTGATAGCTAGCTGCATTGACCCTGCCCTTGATGAAACACAGTGGACCAACACCAGCAGCTGACATGGCACCCCACACCATCACTGACTGTGGGTACTTGACACTGGACTTCAGGCATTTTGGCATTTCCTTCTCCCCAGTCTTCCTCCAGACTCTGGCACCTTGATTTCCGAATGACATGCAAAATTTGCTTTCATCAGAAAAAAGTACCAGGTCAGGCGCTTCTGCCGCTGTTTATGGTTCAAAAGTGGCTTTACCTGGGGAATGCGGCACCTGTAGCCCATTTCCTGCACACGCCTGTGCACGGTGGCTCTGGATGTTTCCACACCAGACTCAGTCCACTGCTTCCTCAGGTTCCCCAAGGTCTGGAATCGGTCCTTCTCCACAATCTTCCTCAGGGTCCGGTCACCTCTTCTCGTTGTACAGCGTTTTCTGCCACATTGCTTCCTTCCAACAGACTTACCATTGAGATGCCTTGATACAGCACTCTGGGAACAGCCTATTTGTTGAGAAATTTCTTTCTGGGTCTTACCCTCTTGCTTGAGGGTGTCAATGATGGCCTTCTTGACATCTGTCAGGTCGCTAGTCTTACCCATGATGGGGGTTTTGAGTAATGAAGCAGGCAGGGAGTTTTTAAAAGCCTCAGGTATCTTTTGCATGTGTTTAGAGTTAATTAGTTGATTCAGAAGATTAGGGTAATAGGTCGTTTAGAGAACCTTTTCTTGATATGCTAATTTATTGAGACAGGTTTTTTGGGTTATCAGGAGTTGTAGGCCAAAATCATCAGTATTAAAACAATAAAAGACCTGACAAATTTCAGTTGGTGGATAATGAATCTATAATATATGAAAGTTTAATTGTAATCATTACATTATGGTAAATAATGAAATTTAACACTATATGCTAATTTTTTGAGAAGGACCTGTATGTCAGCGCATGAGCTCATCTAAATAGATTACAGTCCTTTCTCAAGAAGAAAACTTTATACACTGAAGAGGTAAGTTACACCCAGTCTCGGAATCCCCTTCAGCCTGAGCTCCAGCAGCTTCAAGCCCCAAACAGAAGTGTTCAACTCCATGCACAGTTCACAGTAAACAGTCTGCAGCTTCCACATGGTTCTCTGCAGCTCCTGTCTCTCTCTCAGCTACAGCTCACTTTTTCTCTGGCCACTCAACAACTTCAACACACTTCACCCTGCTCAACCCCCAGAAGACTGACAGCTTCCAAGCCAACATTTGCCCTAGTTTCTAGTTAAAGATAATAAGGTGCACCTAATCAAGACCTGCAGTGCTAGGATTTAACCTTATCCTACCTGAGTTTCCTACAAAATGTGCATTGGACTTCCAGGCGTTATAGTTTTAAATATTTAGAAACTAATTTGAAAATATCATGTTTATGTGATGAAATATTTGCATGCCATAAAATATCATTCAGTTAGGAAAAAAAAAAGAAAACACTTTGGCATAGTAGTTAGCAGACAAAGACTATACTACATTATTATGCGGTTTGTCCAGGCTGAATTTAAAGAGAATCTGTCACCAGATCAGCATAATGCATGAATAGAGATCCTGATTCCAGTGATGTATCACTTGCTTGTCATTTTGATACTATTAGAATGCTAAACTCTGTATGACCCAGTCCACACCACTGATTGGCAACTTTCTGTGTATACTGTACATTAACAGAAAGTGTCTAATCAGTGGTTGGGCTGGGGTTACAAAGCAGTTGAATAGCAAGCATGAGACACATAGTCCTGTAGTGATAATCTAGTGATTTTATTTAAACAGCAACGCACACTCCCGTAAGCAAAAAGTTCCTGAAATCAGACTCTTAGGGTACTGTCACACAGTACCATTTTGATCGCTACGACGGTACGATTCGTGACGTTCTAGCGATATCGTTACAATATCGCAGTGTCTGACACGCAGCAGCGATCAGGGATCCTGCTGAGAATCGTATGTCGTAGCAGATCGTATGGAACTTTCTTTCGTCGCTTGATCACCCGCTGACATCGCTGGATCGTTGTGTGTGACAGCGATCCAGCGATGTGTTCGCTTGTAACCAGGGTAAACATCGGGTAACTAAGCGCAGGGCCGCGCTTAGTAACCCGATGTTTACCCTGGTTACCAGCGTAAATGTAAAAAAAACAAACAGTACATACTTACATTCCGGTGTCTGTCCCCGGCGTCTCAACTTCTCTCCACTGTGTGAGCGTCTGCCAGCCGGAAAGCGAGCACAGCGGTGACGTCTGACGTCACCGCTGTGCTTTCCGGCTATGGCGCTTACACAGTGGAGAGAAGCAGAACGCCGGGGGACAGACACTGGAATGTAAGTATGCACTGTTTGTTTTTTTTACGTTTACGCTGGTAACCAGGGTAAACATCGGGTTACTAAGCGCGGCCCTGCGCTTAGTTACCCGATGTTTACCCTGGTTACCGGGGACTTCGGCATCGCTCCAGCGCCGTGATTGCAACGTGTGACAGCAGTCTACGACGCTGGAGCGATAATCATACGATCGCTGCGACGTCACGGATCGTGCCGTCGTAGCGATAAAAATGGCATTGTGTGACGGTACCCTTAGCCTCTACATCATGCTGCTATTAGATTACATCTAAAAACTTGCTGACTATTTGTCACCTGTAATGTAAAAAGATGTTATTAACCTGTCCATATGGAGTTAATCTGCAGGTTAATAGCACTCTTAGGGTATGTTTCCACGTTCAGGAAACGCTGCTTGTTTGACGCTGCGCAGAGCTGCAGCGTCAAACAAGCAGCGTCCAGATGTTCCTGCATAGTGGAGGGGATTTGATGAAATCCTGTCTCCACTATGCGTGGAAACCCGCACGCGGCGGCCCTGCGACTCCGGACATGCTGCGCGTCTTTTCAGATCGCAGCATGCCCGTACACCTTGCGGGGACGCAGCGTCCCCGCAAGGCATATCACAGGGCGCTATGGGAGAGAGCGATCATCCCGGATGTGAAGAGTTAACACATCCGGCATGATCGCGTCCCAGAAAGGGGGCGGGGCTTAGCGCCGTGCGGCTTCGCCGCTGCGGCGATACCGCCGCCCATCCGTACCGTGGAGACATACCCTAAGGCTGGCGTCACACTAGCGAGTTTTACGGACGTATGAGCGCAGAAAATATGTCTGTAAATTACGCATAACACACGGCCCAATTATTCTCTATTGCCCAGCTCCTATCAGCCGTATTTTACGGATCCGTATTATACGGTCTTCTACGGCCATAGAAAATCAGCATGCTGCGTTTGTCACCGTATTGCGCAAAAAAATCGCCAATGAAAGTCTATGGGGGCGAGAAAAATATGGATTACACACGGACTAGCAGTGTGACTTGCGAGAAATACGCAGCAGTGTTCTATAGAAAAGCCGGTAATTCAATTGCCGGCTTTTTCTTTCTCCTTCACAAACCCGACATGATATAAGACATGGTTTACATACAGTAAGGCTATGTGCACACTTTGCGGGGTCCTCTGCGGGTTCTCCAGCAGCGGATTTGATAAATCTGCAGGGCAAAACCGCTGCGGTTATCCCTGCAGATTTATCACGGTTTGTTTTGCGGTTTCCGCTGCGGGTTTAATTGATGCTGCATATGCAGCAATATGCAGCTTCAATAGTAATGTTAAAAATAATAAAAAAAATGGTTTATACTCACCCTCTGATGTCCCGATCTCCTCGACGCTGCACGCGGCGGTCTGGTTCCAAAGATGCTGTGCGAGAAGGACCTTCGTGACGTCACGGTCATGTGACCGCGATGTCACCGCAGGTCCTGCTCGCACAGCAACCCTGCGACCGGACGGCCGCATGCAGCGCTGAGAGGTGAGTATATCATTATTTTTTATTTTGATTACTTTTTTTTTTACACAAATATGGTTCCCAGGGCCTGGAGGAGAGTCTCCTCTCCTCCACCCCGGGTACCATCTGCACATGATCCCCTTACTTACCGCATCGTGGGCACAGCCCCATGCGGGAAGTTAGCGGATCAATCCATTCCTATGTGTGCAGAATCGCAGCGATTCTGCACAAAGAAGTGACGCTGCGGAATGTAAACCGCTGCGTTTCTGCGCGGTTTTTCCCGCAGCATGTGCACAGCGGATTGCGGTTTCCATAGGGTTTACATGTAAATGTAAACGCAATGGTAACTGCTGCGGACCCGCAGCTGCAGAAATGCTGCGGATCCACGGTAAAACCCACAAAGTGTGAACATGGCCTAAACCATCTCATATCCCTTTTTTTTGCATATTCCACACTACTAACATAGTAGTGTGTATGTGCAAAATTTGGGCGCTGTAGCTGGTAAAATAAAGGGTTAAATGGCGGAAAAAATTGGCGTGGGCTCCCGCGCAATTTTCTCTGCCAGAGTGGTAAAGCCAGTGACTGAGGGCAGATATTAATAGCCTAGAGAGGGTCCATGGTTATTGGCCCCCCTGGCTACAAACATCTGCCCCAGCCACCCCAGAAAAGGCCCATCTGGAAGATGCGCCTATTCTGGCACTTGGACACTCTCTTCCCACTCCTGTGTAGTGGTGGGATATGGGGTAATGAAGGGTTAATGTCACCTTGTTATTGTAAGGTGACATTAAGCCAGGTTAATAATGGAGAGGCGTCAATTATGACACCTATCCATTATTAATCCAATAGTACGAAATGGTTAAGAAAACACACACACATTTTTACAAAGTATTTTAATGAAATTGCGGCCATTTAACCCGTTATTTTACCAGCTACAGTGCCCAAATTTTGCACATACACACTACTAACATTAGTAGTGTGGAATATGCAAAAAAAGGGATATGAGATGGTTTACTGTATGTAAACCATGTCTCATATCCTGTCGGGTTTGTGAAGGAGAAATAAAAAGCCGGCAATTGAATTACTGGCTTTTCACATATCTCGCGCTGAATTAAATATAAATACAGTATATATATATATATATATATATATATATATATATATATATATATATATATATGTGTGTGTGTCTCAATGTACTCTGTATATATATTTTAACGAACATTTGAGAACATAAATCCATTAGATGTCGGTTTTGCAAGCCTGCGAGAAAATATCGCAGTACGGATGCCATACGGATTACATATGGAGGATTCCATGCGCAAAATACGCTGACACACCCTGAGTACGGATGACATACGGATCACTATTTTTGGGACATTTCTGCGTATTACGGCCGTAAATTACGGACCGTATTTTCATACGCTGAGTGTGACACCGGCCTAAAGCTGAGAGTCACCACTGCCAGGAGGAAAGAAACTTTATTCCGGGTGGGGGGGTAGATGGTGGGGGTTGGGCCCAACTTGAGCTACGCTACTTTTAACTGTATTGGCGTGTGCAGCTCGCATTACATTTAAGCCCTCCGGCAGATTAGGGAGACAAAATCTCCCTGCAAATGCTGCTATGGGGCTGCAAGCTCCCCACTCATCATTGCAACCTAGATGCCGCTACAGTTAAAAGCAATAATGAAGGAGAGAACATCAGCTGACACTTACATCCCCATCATTCTTCCTTGACGTCTGATGTCTCAGTAAGGTAGATACAATGACACCACTACATGGCGCCCGCTATGCTGAAACTCAGAATGATTGCTACAGAGACTGGTGCAGTGTGGGAATGAGGAGCAGAGGTGAGTATTTCATTTTTCTTTTAGAACACTGTGATGGCTAGAATACTGTATAGGGGACTATGGGGTGCATAATACTGGATGGACTCTGGGATGCATTATACTGTATGGACTCTGGGATGTATTATAGTGCATGGACTATGGGAGCATTGTACTGTATGGATTCTAGGGAAGATTATACTTTATGGACTGTGGAGGGCAATACACTGTATGGACCATGGGGTGAATTATACTGTATGGACTATGGGGTGCGTTATGCTGCATGACTATGGGATGCATTATACTACAATAACTATGACGTGAATTATACTCTATGGACTATGGGATGCATTATACTGTATAGACTATGGGTGCACTATACTATACAGAGGACTATGGGGTGCATTATACTATATGGACTATGGGGTGCATTATATTGTATGGACTATGGGGTGCATTATGCTATACAGAGGACTATGGGTTGTGTTAGGCCGGCGTCACACTGGTGAGTTTTACGGACGTAAGAGCGCAGAAAATATGTCCGTAAAACTCGCCAAATAAACGGCACAATTATTCTCAATGGGGCTGCTCCTATCAGCCGTATATTACGGTTCAGTATTATATGGCTTTCTACGGCCGTACAAAATCGCAGCATGCTGCGTTTGTCAGCGTATTGCGCAAAAAAATCACCAATGAAAGTCTATGTGGGCGAGAAAAATACGGATTCCACACGGACCAGCAGTGTGACCTGCGAGAAATACGCAGCGGTGTTAGTGAAAAGTCAGTAATTCAATTGCCGGCTTTTCATTTCTCCTGCCTAAACCCGACATGATACGAGACATGGTTTACATACAGTAAACCATCTCATATCCCCTTTTTTTTTGCATATTCCACACTACTAATGTTAGTAGTGTGTATGTGTAAAATTTCAGCGCTGTAGCTGCTAAAATAAAGGGTTAAATGGCGGAAAAAATTGGCGTGGGCTCCCGCGCTATTTTCTCCGACAGAGCGGTAAAGCCAGTGACTGAGGGCAGATATTAATAGCCAGGAGAGGGTCCATGGTTATTGGCCCCCCCTGGCTACAAACATCTGCCCCCAGCCACCCCAGAAAAGGCACATCTGGAAGATGCGCCTATTCTGGCACTTGGCCACTCTCTTCCCACTCCCTGTAGCAGTGGGATATGGGGTAATGAAGGGTTAATGCCACCTTGCTATTGTAAGGTGACATTAAGCCAGATTAATAATGGAGAGGCGTCAATTATGTCACCTATCCATTATTAATCCATTTGTCTGAAAGGGTTAAAAACACACACACACATTATTAAAAATTATTTTAATGAAATAAACACAGGTTATGTTAGTATTTTATTGTTCTCTCAATCCATCAGAACACCCTCGCTTGGCAAAATAATAAACGCACAAGATACATACCTTCCGATGACCTGTCACGTCCAACGAGGTAATCCATCTGAAGGGGTTAATTATTTTACAGCCATGAGCTGTGCTAAAGCACTCGCTTGTGTCTGTAATCCCCGGGGAATGAAGGAAATCTGAGTGATCTGTACTTACACTGAGTTGCGGTGAGGCACCCTCTGGTGGATGTTCTCATGAACTGCAGCCTTGGAAAAGTTCCCACGCTCGAGTTCATATGAGTTCATCCACCAGAGGGCGCATCACCGCAACTCAATGTAAGTACAGATCACTCAGATTTCCTTCATTACCCGGGGGATTACAGACACGAGCAGTGCTTTAGCGCAGCTCATGGCTGTAAAATAATTAACCCCTTCAGATGGATTACCTCGTTGGACGTGACAGGTCATCGGAAGGTATGTATCTTGTGCTTTTATTATTTTGCCAAGCGAGGGTGTTCTGATGGATTGAGAGAACAATAAAGTACTAAAATAACCTGTGTGTTTATTTCATTAAAATAATTTTTAATAATGTGTGTGTGTGTGTTTTTTAACCCTTTCAGACAAATGGATTAATAATGGATAGGTGACATAATTGACGCCTCTCCATTATTAATCTGGCTTAATGTCACCTTACAATAGTAAGGTGGCATTAACCCTTCATTACCCCATATCCCACCGCTACAGGGAGTGGGAAGAGAGTGGCCAAGTGCCAGAATAGGCGCATCTTCCAGATGTGCCTTTTCTAGGGTGGCTGGGGGCAGATGTTTGTAGCCAGGGGGAGGCAATAACCATGGACCCTCTCTAGGCTATTAATATCTGCCCTCAGTCACTGGCTTTACCATTCTGGCGGAGAAAATTGCGCGGGAGCCCACGCCAATTTTTTCCGCACTTTAACCCCTTATTTGAGCAGCTACAGCGCCCAAATTTTGCACATACACACTACTAACATTAGTAGTGTGGAATATGCACAAAAAAAGGGGATATGAGATGGTTTACTGTATGAAAACCATGTCTCATATCCTGTCGGGTTTAGGCAGGAGAAATGAAAAGCCGGCAATTGAATTACCGGCCTTTCACAGATATCGCGCAGAATTAAATATAAATTCAGAATATATATATGTGTCTCAATGACATATATATATATATATATATATATATATATATATATATATATATATATATATACTGTGTATATGTTTTACCGAACATTTGAGCACATAAATCCATTAGATGTCGGTTTTGCAAGCCTGCGAGAAAATCTCGCAGTACGGATCCATACGGATTACATAAGGAGGATGCCATGCGCAAAATACGCTGACACACCCTGACTACGGATCACTATTTTGGGAACATTTCTCCGTATTACGGCCGTAAAAAATGGACCGTATTGTCTTACGCTGAGTGTGACGCCGGCCTTATACTGTACAGAGGACAATGTGGTGCAATATACTGAATGGACTATTAGATGCATTATATTGTATGGACTGTGGGTTGCATTATACTGTATGAACTATGGGATGCATTAAACTGTATGGACTTTGGGGTGCATTATACTATACAGAGTAGTATTGAATGCATTATACTGCATGGAATATGGGGTGCATTATAATGTATGGACTATAGGATGCATTATACTGTATGGACTATGCAGTGCATTATACTGTATGGACTATAGGATACATTATACAGTATGGAGAGCTATGGGCTGCATTATACTTTATGCAAGCAATTATACAGTGTAAAGGTTTGTTTTGGCTCCATTATACAGTGTGGAGTGCTGTGTGGAGGCCATTATACACACGTGGTCAAAATTGTTGGTACCCCTTGTAAAATGACAGAAAAACCCACATTGGTCACAGAAATAACTTGAATCTGACAAAAGTAATAATAAATAAAAGATCTATGAAAATGAACAAATGAAAGTCAGACATTGCTTTTCAACCATTCTTTGACAGAATAAAAAAAAAAATAAACTCATGAAATAGGCCTGGACAGAAATGATGATACCCTTAACTTAATATTTTGTTGCACAACCTTCTGAGGCAATCACTGCAATCAAACAATTCCTGTATCTGTCATTGAGACTTCTGCACCTCTCATCAGGTATTTTAGCCCACTCCTCAAGAGCAAACTGCTCCGGTTTTCTCGTGTTTGAAGGTTGCTTTTTCCAGACGGCATGTTTCAGCTCTTCTGTGACTATTAATTGTGGGTTTTTCTGTAATTAAACGAGGTGTACCAACAATTTTGACCATGTGTGTTGTTATGATCTGGTGACCTTGGAGCCGCATGAAACTTTCTCTGGAGTCGGTGGAACCTGTACTGACCGCAAATCCTGAACTAACACCGCAACTAGAAGTAGCCGTGGGGTGTGCCTAACAAACCCTAGACACCTCGACACAGCCGGAGGACTAAATGCTAGGGTTGAGCGACTTTTATTTTTATAGGATCGGGTCGGGTTTCACGAAACCCGACTTTCTCAAAAGTCGGGTCGAGCGAAATCGGCCGATCCTATAAAAAAGTCGGGGTCGGGGTCGGCCGAAACATGAAACCCAATGCAGTGCAATGGGATATTATGGTTCCCAGTAGGGTTGAGCGAAACGGGTCGTTCATTTTCATAAGTTGCTGACTTTTGGCAAAGTCGGCTTCTCATGAAACCCGACCTGATCCCTGTGTGGGGTCGGCCATGCGGTACGCGATCTAGGCGCGAAAGTCGCGTTTCGTATGACGCGTTTAGCGCCATTTTTGCAGCCAATGAAGGAGCGGTAGAGTGCTGACGTAGGTGTTAGGGGGCGTACACAACAACAGGCATTTTTTTTCGCGTGCATTACAGCGATGTGCAAAGTGTAAAATGAGCGTTCTGGGAGCGATGTGGAAAATCAGCGTTTAGGGGGAGAGAGAGAGAGAGAGAGAGAGATTTAAAAAAGAATATTAAAAAAATTTCTTCATTGGGTTTCGTGTTTCGGCCGAAACCCGACTTTTCACGGTGGTCGGCCGATTACACTCGACTCGACTTTTAAGACAGTCGGGTTTCACAAAACCCGACTCGACCCTAAAAAACTAAAGGTCGCTCAACCCTAGTTCCCAGGGTCTGAAGGAGAGGAAACTCTCCCTCAGGCCCTGGGATCCATATTAATGTGTAAAATAAAGAATTAAAATAAAAAATATTGATATACTCACCCGTCCGGAGGCCCCTGGACATCACCGCTGGTAACCGGCAGCCTTCTTTGCTTAAAATGAGCGCGTTCAGGGCCTTCCATGATGTCACGGCTTCTGATTGGTCACCGTAAACGCGCTCATTTTAAGCAAAGAAGGCTGCCGGTTACCAGCGGCGATGTCCAGGGGCCTCCGGAGAGGTGAGTATATCAATATTTTTTATTTTAATTCTTTATTTTACACTTAAATGTGGATTCCGATACCAATTTCCGATATTGCAAACATATCGGAACTCGGTATCGGAATTCCGATACCAGATTCAGAAGATCGCCGACCTCATGGCCGACCCCACACAGGGGTCGGGTAGGGTTTCATGAAACCCGACTTTGCCAAAAGTCGGCGACTTCTGAAAATGGCCGACCCGTTTCGCTCAACCCTACTAAATACCCCTATAGATGGAAATAGGAATGCTACCTTGCCTCAGAGCAGACCCCCAAAGGATAGGCAGCCCTCCACGAATAATGACTGTGAGTAGAAGAATAGACACACGCAGGTAGAAAACAGGATTTAGCAAAAGAGGCCACTCTAGCTAAATAGGAAAGGATAGGACAGATTACTAGGCAGTCAGTATTAAAACCCTTCCAAAAATATCCACAGCAGATAATACAAAAAGTTCCACAATCTAACTAAAGACATGGAATGTATATCTGCCACTCCAGAGAATCCAACAAGACTGAGAAAATACTGACACAATCTAAGCTGGACAAGAAAACACAAAGAATAGCACTGAATTGTGAAGCACATAGCATGTGTGCCACAGGAAAAAAAAAACAGACACTTATCTTTGCTGATTTGGCAGAAAGGCAGGAGGAACCAAGCAGAGGTCCAACACCTCCCAACAACAATTGACAACTGGCAAGGACTAATGAATCCTGCACGCCTAAATACCCCAGTCAGAACTGCAATCAGCAGATACACCTGATCAGGACTGCAACTCAGGGGCAACTGCATTACCACCTACAACCACCGGAGGGAGCCCAAAAGCAGAATTCACAACAGTACCCCCCCCTTGAGGAGGGGTCACCGAACCCTCACCAGAGCCCCCAGGCCGATCAGGACGAGCCAGATGAAAAGCATGAACCAAATCAGCAGCATGGACATCAGAAGCAAAAACCCAAGAATTATCCTCCTGGCCATAACCCTTCCATTTGACAAGGTACTGAAGCCTCCGCCTCGAAAAACGAGAATGCAAAATCTTCTCAACCACATACTCCAACTCCCCATCAACCAAAACAGGGGCCGGAGGATCAACAGAGGGAACAACGGGCACCACATATTTCCGCAATAAAGATCTATGGAAGACATTATGGATAGCAAAAGAGGCCGGAAGCGCCAATCGAAAAGACACCGGATTAATAATCTCAGAAATCCTATAAGGACCAATAAACCGAGGCTTAAACTTAGGGGAAGAGACCTTCATAGGAACATGACGGGAAGACAACCAAACCAAATCCCCAACCCGAAGCCGGGAACCAACACACCGACGACGGTTAGCAAAACGTTGAGCCTCCTCCTGAGACAACACCAAATTGTCCACCACATGAGCCCAAATCTGCTGCAACCTGTCAACCACAGAATCCACACCAGGATAGTCAGAAGGCTCAACCTGCCCAGAAGAAAAACGAGGATGAAAAGCAAAATTACAAAAAAAAGGTGAAACCAAAGTAGCCGAACTAGCCCGATTATTAAGGGCAAACTCGGCCAATGGCAAAAAGGCCACCCAATCATCCTGATCGGCAGACACAAAGCATCTCAAATAAGTCTCCAAAGTCTGATTAGTTCGCTCGGTCTGGCCATTTGTCTGGGGATGAAATGCAGAAGAAAAAGACAAATCAATGCCCAGCCTAGCACAAAAGGCCCGCCAAAACCTAGAAACAAACTGGGAACCTCTATTGGACACAATTGTCATGATCTCAATGGCAAGAGAACATAGCATAAGCATATATAGGAACTAGCTCTTGGAAGATGGGAACTGAGCTGACCATGAACTAAACCTAACGCACAACTAGCAGTGGCCGGGTAGCATGCCTACGTTGATTCTAGATGCCCAGCCCAGCCGGAGGACTAAATAAAGCTAGCAGAGGAAAATATTAGTCCTAGCTCACCTCTAGAGAAATACCCCGAAAGGAGACAGAGGCCCCCCCACATGTATTGGCGGTGAGTTGAGATGAAATAACAAACGTAGTATGAAAATAGGTTTAGCAAATTTGAGGTCCACTTACTACATAGGAGAAGACAGAAAGGACACTTTCATGGTCAGCTGAAAACCCTATCAAAAACACCATCCAGAAATTACTTTAAAACTCTGGCATTAACTCATAACACCAGAGTGGCAATTCCCGTTCACAAGAGCTTTCCAGACACAGTAACGAAACTACAGCTGTGAACTGGAACAAAATGCAAAAACAAACATGGACAAGAGTCCAACTTATCTAGTAGTTGCCTAGGAGCAGGAACAAGCACAGAGAGGCTTCTGATAACATTGTTGACCGGCAAGCAACTAACAGAGCAGCAAGGTTATATAGCGACTCCCACATCTTGATGGGAACAGGTGAACAGAGAAGATGAAGACACCAGTTCAATTCCACCAGTAGCCACCGGGGGAGCCCAGAATCCAAATTCACAACAGTACCCCCCCCTCAAGGAGGGGGCACCGAACCCTCACCAGAACCACCAGGGCGATCAGGATGGGCCCTATGAAAGGCACGAACCAGATCGGAGGCATGAACATCAGATGCATTCACCCAAGAATTATCCTCCTGGCCGTATCCCTTCCACTTGACCAGATACTGGAGTCTCCGTCTGGAAACACGAGAGTCCAAGATTTTCTCCACAACGTACTCCAACTCACCCTCAACCAACACCGGAGCAGGAGGCTCAACGGAAGGCACAACCGGTACCTCATACCTGCGCAATAATGACCGATGAAAAACGTTATGAATAGAAAAGGATGCAGGGAGGTCCAAACGGAAGGAAACAGGGTTAAGAATCTCCAATATCTTATACGGGCCGATAAACCGAGGCTTAAACTTAGGAGAAGAGACCCTCATAGGGACAAAACGAGAAGACAACCACACCAAATCCCCAACAGAAAGCCGAGGACCAACACGACGGTGGCGGTTGGCAAAAAGCTGAGTCTTCTCCTGGGACAACCTCAAATTGTCCACCACCTGCCCCCAGATCTGATGCAATCTCTCCACCACAGCATCCACTCCAGGACAATCCGAAGATTCCACCTGACCAGAGGAAAATCGAGGATGAAACCCCGAATTAGAGAAAAACGGGGACACCAAAGTGGCAGAGCTGGCCCGATTATTGAGAGCGAACTCCGCCAATGGCAAAAAAGCAACCCAATCATCCTGGTCAGCAGACACAAAACACCTCAGATATGTCTCCAGGGTCTGATTAATCCGCTCGGTCTGGCCATTCGTCTGAGGATGGAAAGCGGACGAAAAAGATAAATCTATGCCCATCCTAGCACAGAATGCCCGCCAAAATCTAGACACGAATTGGGTCCCTCTGTCAGAAACGATATTCTCAGGAATACCATGCAAACGAACAACATTTTGAAAAAACAGAGGAACCAACTCGGAAGAAGAAGGTAACTTGGGCAGAGGAACCAAATGGACCATCTTAGAAAAACGGTCACACACCACCCAGATGACAGACATCTTCTGAGAAACAGGCAGATCTGAAATAAAATCCATCGAGATGTGCGTCCAAGGCCTCTTAGGAATAGGCAAGGGCAACAATAATCCACTAGCCCGAGAACAACAAGGCTTGGCCCGAGCACAAACGTCACAAGACTGCACAAAGCCTCGCACATCTCGTGACAGGGAAGGCCACCAGAAGGACCTTGCCACCAAATCCCTGGTACCAAAAATGCCAGGATGACCTGCCAACGCAGAAGAATGAACCTCAGAGATGACTCTACTGGTCCAATCATCAGGAACAAACAGTTTATCAGGTGGGCAACGATCAGGTCTCTCCGCCTGAAACTCCTGCAAGGCCCGCCGCAGGTCTGGAGAAACGGCTGACAATACCACTCCATCCTTAAGGATACCTGTGGGCTCAGAGTTACCAGGCGAGTCAGGCTCAAAACTCCTAGAAAGGGCATCCGCCTTAACATTCTTAGAACCCGGTAGGTATGACACCACAAAATTAAACCGAGAGAAAAATAATGACCAGCGCGCCTGTCTAGGATTCAGGCGCCTGGCGGTCTCAAGATAAATCAAATTTTTGTGGTCAGTCAATACCACCACCTGATGTCTGGCCCCCTCAAGCCAATGGCGCCACTCCTCAAAAGCCCACTTCATGGCCAAAAGCTCCCGATTCCCAACATCATAATTCCGCTCAGCGGGCGAAAATTTACGGGAAAAGAAGGCACAAGGCCTCATCACGGAGCAGTCAGAACTTTTCTGCGACAACACTGCCCCAGCTCCGATCTCAGAAGCGTCGACCTCAACCTGAAAAGGTAGAGCAACATCAGGCTGACGCAACACAGGGGCAGAGGAAAAACGGCGCTTAAGCTCCCGAAAGGCCTCCACAGCATCAGGGGACCAATCAGCAACATCAGCACCCTTCTTAGTCAAATCGGTCAATGGCTTAGCAATATCCGAAAAACCAGCAATAAATCGACGATAAAAGTTAGCAAAGCCCAAAAATTTCTGAAGACTCTTAAGAGAAGAGGGCTGCGTCCAATCACAAATAGCTTGAACCTTGACAGGATCCATTTCAATGGAAGAGGGGGAAAAAATATATCCCAAAAAGGAAATCCTCTGTACCCCAAAAACACACTTAGAACCCTTCACACACAAAGAATTAGACCGCAAAACCTGAAAAACCCTCCTGACTTGCTGGACATGAGAGTCCCAGTCATCCGAAAAAATCAGAATATCATCCAGATACACAATCATAAATTTATCCAAATAATCGCGAAAAATATCATGCATAAAGGACTGGAAAACTGACGGAGCATTAGAAAGACCAAAAGGCATCACTAAATACTCAAAGTGGCCCTCGGGCGTATTAAATGCGGTTTTCCACTCATCCCCCTGCCTGATTCGCACCAAATTATACGCCCCACGAAGGTCAATCTTAGAGAACCACTTGGCCCCCTTTATGCGAGCAAACAAATCAGTCAGCAACGGCAATGGGTATTGATATTTAACAGTGATTTTATTCAAAAGCCGATAATCAATACATGGTCTCAAAGAGCCGTCTTTTTTTGACACAAAGAAAAAACCGGCTCCTAAGGGAGATGACGATGGACGAATATGTCCCTTTTCCAAGGACTCCTTTATATATTCTCGCATAGCAGCATGTTCAGGCACAGACAGATTAAATAAACGACCCTTTGGGTATTTACTACCCGGGATTAAATCTATGGCACAATCGCACTCTCGGTGCGGAGGTAACGAACCAAGCTTGGATTCTTCAAAGACGTCACGATAGTCAGACAGGAACTCAGGAATTTCAGAGGGAATGGATGATGAAATGGAAACCACAGGTACATCCCCATGAGCCCCCTTACATCCCCAGCTCAACACAGACATAGCTCTCCAGTCGAGGACTGGGTTGTGAGATTGCAGCCAAGGCAATCCTAGCACCAAATCATCATGTAGATTATACAGCACCAGAAAGCGAATAATCTCCTGGTGATCCGGATTAATACGCATAGTTACTTGTGTCCAGTATTGTGGTTTATTATTAGCCAATGGGGTGGAGTCAATCCCCTTCAGAGGAATAGGAGTCTCCAAAGGCTCTAAATCATACCCACAGCGTTTGGCAAAGGACCAATCCATAAGACTCAAAGCGGCGCCAGAGTCGACATAGGTGTCCGTGGTAATAGATGACAAAGAGCAAATCAGAGTCACAGATAGAATAAATTTAGACGGTAAGGTGCAAATGGAAACAGATTTACCAAGCTTTTTAGTGCGCTTAGAGCATGCTGATATAACATGAGTAGAATCACCACAATAGAAACACAACCCATTTTTCCGTCTAAAATTCTGCCGCTCGCTTCGGGACAGAATTCTATCACACTGCATACTCTCTGGCGACTTCTCAGTGGACACCGCCAGATGGTGCACTGGTTTGCGCTCCCGCAAACGCCTATCGATCTGAATAGCCATTGTCATGGACTCATTCAGACCCGCAGGCACAGGGAACCCCACCATAACATCCTTAATGGCATCAGAGAGACCCTCTCTGAAAGTCGCCGCCAGGGCGCACTCATTCCACTGAGTAAGCACAGACCATTTACGGAATCTTTGGCAGTAAATTTCCGCTTCATCTTGCCCCTGAGATAGGGACATCAAAGTTTTTTCTGCCTGAAGCTCCAAATGAGGTTCGTCATAAAGCAACCCCAAGGCCAGAAAAAACGCATCCACATTGAGCAACGCAGGATCCCCTGGTGTCAATGAAAAAGCCCAGTCTTGAGGGTCGCCCCGGAGCAAGGAAATCACAATCCTGACCTGCTGTGCAGGGTCTCCGGCAGAGCGAGATTTCAGAGACAAAAATAATTTGCAATTATTTCGAAAATTCTGAAACCCGGATCTATTCCCCGAGAAAAATTCCGGCAAAGGAATTCTCGGCTCAGATACAGGTGCATGACAAACAAAATCTTGCAAATTTTGTACCTTCGTGGCGAGATTATTCAAACCTGCAGTTACACTCTGAAGATCCATTACAAACAGGTGGACACAGAGCCATTCAAGGGTTAAGAGGAGGTAAGAAGCAGCTAGACAGCAATTAAGGGCTAGGCAGCAAAACTCTGAGGGGAAAAAAAAAAAATTTCCCTTCAACACTTCTTTTTCTCCTGCTTCAGCCCAAACAATTAACACTTTGCGGGCCGGTCAAACTGTCATGATCTCAATGGCAAGAGAACATAGCATAAGCATATATAGGAACTAGCTCTTGGAAGATGGGAACTGAGCTGACCATGAACTAAACCTAACGCACAACTAGCAGTGGCCGGGTAGCATGCCTACGTTGATTCTAGATGCCCAGCCCAGCCGGAGGACTAAATAAAGCTAGCAGAGGAAAATATTAGTCCTAGCTCACCTCTAGAGAAATACCCCGAAAGGAGACAGAGGCCCCCCACATGTATTGGCGGTGAGTTGAGATGAAATAACAAACGTAGTATGAAAATAGGTTTAGCAAATTTGAGGTCCACTTACTACATAGCAGAAGACAGAAAGGACACTTTCATGGTCAGCTGAAAACCCTATCAAAAACACCATCCAGAAATTACTTTAAAACTCTGGCATTAACTCATAACACCAGAGTGGCAATTCCCGTTCACAAGAGCTTTCCAGACACAGTAACGAAACTACAGCTGTGAACTGGAACAAAATGCAAAAACAAACATGGACAAGAGTCCAACTTATCTAGTAGTTGTCTAGGAGCAGGAACAAGCACAGAGAGGCTTCTGATAACATTGTTGACCGGCAAGCAACTAACAGAGCAGCAAGGTTATATAGCGACTCCCACATCTTGATGGGAACAGGTGAACAGAGAAGATGAAGACACCAGTTCAATTCCACCAGTAGCCACCGGGGGAGCCCAGAATCCAAATTCACAACACACAATGTTCTCCGGAATGCCATGCAAACGAACCACATGCTGAAAAAAACAACAGAACCAAATCAGAAGAGGAAGGCAACTTAGGCAAAGGCACCAAATGAACCATCTTAGAAAACCAGTCACAAACCACCCAGATGACTGACATCCTCTGGGAAACCGGAAGATCAGAAATAAAATCCATAGAAATATGCGTCCAGGGCCTCTCAGGGACCGGCAATGGCAAAAGTAACCCACTAGCACGGGAACAACAAGGCTTGGCCCGCGCACAAGTCCCACAGGACTGCACAAAAGAATGCACATCACGTGACAACGAAGGCCACCAAAAGGACCTACCAACCAAATCTCTGGTACCAAAAATACCAGAATGACCAGCCAACACAAAACAGTGAACCTCAGAAATCACTCTACTAGTCCATCTGTCAGGAACAAACAATTTCCCCACAGGACAGCGGTCAGGTCTGTCAGCCTGAAATTCCTGAAGAACCCGCCGTAAATCAGGGGAAATGGCAGAAAGGACCACCCCTTCTTTCAGAATGCCGACCGGTTCAAGGACCTCAGGAGAATCAGGCAAAAAACTCCTAGAAAGGGCATCAGCCTTAATATTCTTAGAACCCGGAAGATACGAAACCACGAAATAAAATTGGGAAAAAAACAAGGACCATCAAGCCTGTCTAGGACTCAGCCGTTTGGCAGACTCGAGGTAAATCAAATTCTTATGATCGGTCAGGACCACAATACGGTGCTTAGCTCCCTCAAGCCAATGTCGCCACTCCTCAAAGCCCACTTCATAGCCAACAACTCCCGATTGCCAACATCATAATTGCGTTCAGCAGGCGAAAACTTGCGGGAGAAGAAGGCACACGGTTTCATCAAAGAACCAACAGAATCCCTCTGAGACAAAACGGCCCCTGCCCCAATCTCAGAAGCATCAATCTCAACCTGAAACGGAAGAGAAACATCTGGTTGGCGCAACACCGGAGCAGAAGTAAATCGGCGTTTAAGCTCCTGAAAGGCAGAGACAGCCGCAGAGGACCAATTCGCCACATCAGCGCCTTTTTTTGTCAAATCAGTCAAGGGTTTAACCACGCTGGAGAAATTAGCAATGAAACGGCGATAAAAATTTGCAAAACCCCAAAATTTCTGAAGGCTCTTCACGGATGTGGGTTGAATCCAATCATGAATGGCCTGAACCTTAACTGGATCCATATCCATAGATAAGGGAGAAAAAATAAAGCTCAAAAGAGAAACCTTCTGCACCCCAAAGAGACACTTAGACCCCTTCACAAACAAGGCATTGTCACGAAGGATCTGAAATACCATCCTGACCTGTTCCACATGAGACTTCCAATCATCGGAAAAAATCAAAATATTGTCCAAATATACAATCAAGAATTTATCAATATAAGTCCGGAAGATATCATGCATGAAGGATTGAAAAACAGATGGAGCGTTAGTGAGTCCGAATGGCATCACAAGGTATTCAAAATGGCCTTCGGGCGTATTAAACACAGTTTTCCATTCATCACCCTGCTTAATACGAACAAGATTATATGCCCCCCCGAAGGTCAATCTTCGTAAACCAACTAGCCCCCTTAATCCTAGCAAAAAAATCGGAAAGCAAAGGTAAAGGGTATTGAAACTGGACTGTGATATTATTCAAGAGGAGATAATCCATACAAGGTCTCAAGAAGTCATCCTTCTTAGCAACAAAAAAAAAACCTGCTCCCAACGGTGAAGAAGATGGCCGAATATGCCCTTTCTCCAAAGACTCCTTAACATAACTCCGCATGGCGGTATGTTCAGGCACAGACAGGTTGAAAAGTCGACCCTTAGGAAACTTACTGCCTGGAATCAAGTCAATCGCACAATCACAGTCCCTATGCGGTGGAAGGGAACTGGACTTGGGCTCATCGAATACATCCTGAAAATCAGACAAAAACTCTGGAATTTCAGAAGAGGAAGAAGAGGAGATTGACATCAAAGGAACATCATTATGAACCCCCTGACAACCCCAACTAGTCACAGACATAGATTTCCAATCCAACACAGGATTATGTACCTGCAACCACGGGAAACTGTTATGATCTGGTGGCCTAAGAGCAGCATGGGATGTACTCTGGAGAAGGTGGTACCTGTACTGACCGCAGACCCTGAACCTAACACCGCAACTAGAAGTAGCCGTGGAATGTACCTAGCGCTCCCTAGACATCTCGACACAGCCGGAGGACTAATTACCCCTAGAGATAGAAAAGGGAAAACTATCTTGCCTCAGAGAAAATCCCCAAAGAACAGGCAGCCCCCCACAAATATTGACTGTGAGAGGAGAGGGAAAATACATACACAGACTGAAATGAGAATTTAGCAAAGGAGGCCACTTCTAGCTAAATAGAAAGGACAGGACAGAGTACTATGCGGTCAGTATTAAAAAAACTAGAAAATATCCACCACAGAAAATACAAAACTCCACAGCTAACTAAAGATATGGAGGGTATATCTGCATCTCCAGAGATACCAGCTTGGCTAAAAAAAATCCTAATACAGACCAAGCTGGACAAGACAAAACATAGAAAGGAACTGAGCAATAAGACCACAACATGTGGACAGCAAATCAAGGCCAGAACTTATCTTTGATGAAAAGAACTGCAAAGCAGAAGGAACCAGGCAGAGATGTGAATCCTCCAGGAACAATGGACAACTGGCACTGACTAAAGGGTGAAGCAAGACTAAATAGCCCTGTCCAAATTGCAAAAGGTGAAAACACCTGATAAATGCTGTGATTCAGAGACAGCAGCGCTACCACTTACAACCACCGGAGGGAGCCCAAGAGCAGAATTCAAAACAGTACCCCCCCCCTTGAGGAGGGGTCACCGAACTCTCACCAGAGCCCCCAGGCCGATCCGGATGAGCCAAATGAAAGGCACGAACCAAATCATCAGCATGAACATCGGAGGCAACAACCCAAGAATTATCCTCCTTGCCATAACCCTTCCATTTGACAAGATACTGAAGCCTCCACCTCGAAAAACGAGAATCCAAAATCTTCTCAACCACATACTCCAACTCCCCATCAATCAACACTGGGGCAAGAGGATCAACAGAGGGAACAATGGGCACCACATATTTCCGCAACAAAGATCTATGAAAAACATTATGGATGGAAAAAGAGGCTGGAAGGGCCAAACGAAAAGACACTGGATTGATAATCTCAGAAATCCTATAAGGGCCAATAAACCGAGGCTTAAACTTAGGGGAAGAAACCTTCATAGGGACATGACGGGAAGACAAACAGACCAAATCCGCAACCCGAAGCCGGGAACCAACACAGCGACGACGGTTAGCAAAACACTGAGCCCCCTCCTGAGACAACACCAAATTGTCAACAACATGAGCCCAAATTTGCTGCAACCTGTCAACCACAGAGTCCACCCCAGGACAATCAGAAGGCTCAACCTGCCCTGAAGAAAAACGAGGATGAAAACCAGAGTTACAAAAGAAGGGTGAAACCAAGGTAGCAGAACTAGCCCGATTATTAAGGGCAAACTCGGCCAATGGCAAGAAAGCCACCCAATCATCCTGATCAGCAGACACAAAGCATCTCAAATAAGTTTCCAAAGTCTGATTAGTTCGCTCGGTTTGGCCATTTGTCTGTTGATGAAATGCGGAAGAAAAAGACAAATCAATGCCCAGCCTAGCACAAAAGGCCCGCCAAAACCTAGAAACAAACTGGGAACCTCTATTGGACACAATGTTCTCCGGAATGCCATGCAAACGAACCACATGCTGAAAAAAACAACAGAACCAAATCAGAAGAGGAAGGCAACTTAGGCAAAGGCACCAAATGAACCATCTTAGAAAACCAGTCACAAACCACCCAGATAACTGACATCCTCTGGGAAACCGGAAGATCCGAAATAAAATCCATAGAAATATGCGTCCAAGGCCTCTCAGGGACCGGCAAAGGCAAAAGCAACCCACTAGCGCCGGAACAGCAAGGTTTGGCCCGCGCACAAGTCCCACAGGACTGCACAAAAGAACGCACATCCGTTGACAAAGAAGGCCACCAAAAGGACCTACCAACCAAATCTCTGGTACCAAAAATCCCAGTATGACCGGCCAACACAGAACAATGAACCTCCGAAATCACTTTACTAGTCCATCTGTCAGGAACAAACAATTTCCCCACTGGACAGCGGTCAGGTTTATCAGCCTGAAATTTCTGAAGAACCCGTCGTAAATCAGGGGAGATGGCAGAAAGAATCACCCCTTCCTTCAGAATACCGACCGGCCCTAGGACCCCAGGAGAATCAGGCAAAAAGCTCCTAGAAAGGGCATCAGCCTTAACATTCTTAGAACCCGGAAGATACGAGACCACAAAATCAAAACGGGAGAAAAACAGGGACCATCGGGCCTGTCTAGGATTCAGCCGTTTGGCAGACTCGAGATAAATCAGATTCTTATGATCGGTCAAGACCACAATATGGTGCTTGGCCCCCTCAAGCCAATGTCCCCACTCCTCAAATGCCCACTTCATAGCCAACAACTCACGATTGCCGACATCATAATTGCGTTCCGCAGGCGAAAACTTTCGAGAAAAGAAGGCACATGGTTTCATCAAGGAACCATCAGAATTCCTCTGAGACAAAACGGCCCCTGCCCCAATCTCAGAAGCGTCAACCTCAACCTGAAAAGGAAGAGAAACATCCGGCTGACGCAACACAGGGGCAGAATTCAATCGGCGTTTAAGCTCCTGAAAGGCAGAAACAGCCGCAGAGGACCAATTAGTAACATCAGTGCCTTTCTTTGTCAAATCGGTCAGGGGTTTAACCACACTGGAGAAGTTGGCAATGAAACGGCGATAAAAATTAGCAAAGCCCAAAAATTTCTGAAGGCTCTTCACAGATGTGGGCTGGATCCAATCATGAATGGCCTGAACCTTAACCGGATCCATTTCTATAGATGAGGGAGAAAAAATGAAGCCCAAGAAAGAAATCTTCTGTACTCCAAAGAGGCACTTAGACCCCTTCACAAACAAGGCATTATCACGAAGAATCTGAAATACCATCCTGACTTGTTTCACATGAGACTCCCAATCATCTGAAAAAATCAAAATATCATCCAAATATACAATCATGAATTTATCAAGATAAGTCCGAAATATATCATGCATGAAGGACTGAAACACAGATGGAGCATTAGAGAGTCCGAATGGCATCACAAGGTATTCAAAATGGCCTTCGGGCGTATTAAATGCAGTTTTCCATTCGTCCCCCTGCTTAATACGAACCAGATTATATGCCCCTCGAAGGTCAATCTTAGTAAACCAACTAGCCCCCTGAATCCTAGCAAACAGATCAGAAAGCAAAGGCAAAGGGTATTGAAATTTGACCGTGATCTTATTCAAGAGGCGATAATCAATACAGGGTCTCAAGGAGCCATCTTTTTTGGCAACCAAGAAAAAACCTGCTCCCAATGGTGAAGAAGATGGCCGAATATGCCCCTTCTCCAAGGACTCCTTCACATAGCTCCACATGGCGGTATGTTCTGGCACAGACAGGTTGAAAAGTCGGCCTTTAGGGAACTTACAGCCTGGAATAAAGTCAATAGCACAATCACAGTCCCTATGCGGTGGAAGAGAACTGGACTTGGGCTAATCGAATACATCCTGGAAATCTGACAAAAACTCAGGAATTTCAGAAGAGGAGGAGGAGGCAATTGACATCACAGGAACGTCACCATGAACCTCCTGACAACCCTAACTAGTCACAGACATAGATTTCCAATCTAATACCGGATTATGCACCTGTAACCAATGGAAACCCAGCACAATAGCATCATGCAAATTATGCAACACCAAAAAACGACAATCTTCCTGATGGGCTGGCGCCATGCACATGGTCAGCTGTGTCCAAAACTGAGGTTTATTTTTAGCCAACGGTGTAGCATCAATGCCTCTCAAAGGAATAGGACTCTGCAAAGGCTGCAAGGGGAAACCACAACGTCTGGCAAATTCTAAGTCCATTAAATTTAGAGCGGCGCCTGAATCCACAAATGCCATGACAGAAAATGACGATAATGAGCAGATCAGGGTCACAGATAACAGAAATTTAGGTTGTACAGTACTGATGGTAACAGAACTAGCGATTCTCTTGGTACGCTTAGGGCAATCAGAAATAACATGAGCAGAATCGCCGCAATAAAAACACAACCTATTCTGATGTCTGAATCCTTGTCGTTCAGCTCTAGACACAATCCTATCACACTGCATAGGCTCAGGACTCCGCTCGGAAGACAATGCCATAGTGTGCACAACTCTGCGCTCGCGCAAGCGCCGATCAATCTGAATGGCCAGAGACATAGAATCATTCAGACCAGCAGGCGTGGGGAACCCCACCATAACATTTTAACGGATTCAGAAAGACCCTTTCTGAAGATTGCCGCCAAGGCATCCTCATTCCATTTATTCAGAACAGACCATTTTCTAAACTTCTGGCAATATGATTCTGCCGCTTCTTGACCCTGAGACAGGGCCAACAAGGTCTTCTCAGTATGATCCACAGAATTAGGTTCGTCATACAATAACCCAAGCGCCTGAAAAAAGGTGTCTACATTAAGCAACGCCGGATTCCCAGGTTCCAGGGCAAATACCCAATCCTGGGGGTCACCACGCAGCAGAGATATAATAATTTTAACCTGCTGGATGGGATCACCAGAGGAACGGGGTTTCAGAGCAAAAAACAGCTTACAGTTATTTTTATAGCTCAGAAATTTGGACCTATCCCCAAAAAACAAATCAGGAGTTGAAATTCTAGGCTCTAAAACTGGAGTCTGAACGATATAATCGGAAATACCCTGTACTCTAGCAGCAAGTTGATCCACACGAGAAGCCAATCCCTGAACATCCATACCAGCGCCGAACTCCTGAGCCACCCAAAGGCAAAGAGGGAAGAGAAAAAAAAAAACACAACAGGCTAAAGAAAAAAAAAGCTCAGCACTTTCCTTCCCTTCTTCTGAGATGCGGTTAACTCATTGTTGGCCAGTTGTACTGTTATGATCTGGTGGCCTAAGAGCAGCATGGGACGTACTCTGGAGAAGGTGGTACCTGTACTGACTGCAGACCCTGAACCTAACACCGCAACTAGAAGTAGCCGTGGAATGTACCTAGCGCTCCCTAGACATCTCGACACAGCCGGAGGACTAATTACCCCTAGAGATAGAAAAGGGAAAACTATCTTGCCTCAGAGAAAATCCCCAAAGAACAGGCAGCCCCCCACAAATATTGACTGTGAGAGGAGAGGGAAAATACATAAACAGACTGAAATGAGAATTTAGCAAAGGAGGCCACTTCTAGCTAAATAGAAAGGACAGGACAGAGTACTATGCGGTCAGTATTAAAAAAAAAACTAGAAAATATCCACCACAGAAAATACAAAAACTCCACAGCTAACTAAAGATATGGAGTGTATATCTGCATCTCCAGAGATACCAGCTTGGCTAAAAAAATCCTAATACAGACCAAGCTGGACAAGACAAAACATAGAAAAGAACTGAGCAATAAGACCACAACATGTGGACAGCAAATCAAGGCCAGAACTTATCTTTGATGAAAAGAACTGCAAAGCAGAAGGAACCAGGCAGAGATGTGAATCCTCCAGGAACAATGGACAACTGGCACTGACTAAAGGGTGAAGCAAGACTAAATAGCCCTGTCCAAATTGCAAAAGGTGAAAACACCTGATAAATGCTGTGATTCAGAGACAGCAGTGCTACCACTTACAACCACTGGAGGGAGCCCAAGAGCAGAATTCACAACAGGAAACCCAGCACGATAACATCATGCAAATTATGCAACACCAGAAATCGACAATCTTCCTGATGGGCTGGCACCATGTGCATGGTCCCCTGTGTCCAAAACTGGGGCTTATTTTTAGCCAAAGGTGTAGCATCAATCCCCCTTAAAGGAATAGGGTTCTGCAAAGGCTGCAAGGGAAAACCACAACGCCTGGCAAACTCAAAATCCATTAAGTTCAAGGCGGCGCCTGAATCCACAAACGCCATGACAGAAAATGATGACAATGAGCAGATCAAGGACACCGATAACAGAAATTTAGGTTGTACAGTACTGATAGTAAATGAACTAACGATCCTTTTTGTCCGCTTAGGGCAGACTGAAATGACATGAGAAGCGTCGCCACAATGATTTTGCTCTAAGGACGACGCCACAGCGCACACAGTTTGACGCTCTCGCAAGCGCCGATCAATCTGAATGGCCAGAGACATAGAATCACTCAGACCGGAAGGCGTGGGAAACCCCACCATAACATCTTTAACGGATTCAGAAAGACCCTTTCTGAAAATTGCCGCCAAAGCATCATCATTCCATTTAGTCAACACAGACCATTTTCTAAATTTCTGACAATACAATTCTGCCGCCTCTTGACCCTGAGACAGGGCCAACAAGGTTTTCTCCGCTTGATCCACAGAATTCGGTTCATCATATAATAATCCTAAAGCCTGAAAAAAGGAATCTACATTAAACAAGGACAGATTCCAGGGAAAATGCCCAATCCTGTGGATCGCCACGCAGCAGGGAGATGACAATTTTAACCTGCTGAATGGAATCACCGGAGGATCGCGGTCTCAGAGCAAAAAATAGTTTACAATTGTTTTTAAAACCCCAAAATTTGGACCTATCACCAAAAAACAAATCAGGAGTAGGAATCTTCGGCTCTAAAGCAGGAGTCTGAACAATATAATCAGAAATACCCTGTACCCTAGCAGCAAGCTGGTCTACACGAGAAGCTAATTCCTGAACATCCATGCTGGCACAAGACTCCTCAGCCACCCATAAATAAAGAGGGAAGAAAATACAATGCAGACTACAGAAAAAAAAATGGCTCAACACCTTTCTTCCCTTCTTCTGAGATGCATTTAACTCATTATGGGCCAGTTGTACTGTTATGATCTGGTGACCTTGGAGCCGCATGAAACTTTCTCTGGAGTCGGTGGAACCTGTACTGACCGCAAATCCTGAACTAACACCGCAACTAGAAGTAGCCGTGGGGTGAGCCTAACAAACCCTAGACACCTCGACACAGTCGGAGGACTAAATACCCCTATAGATGGAAATAGGAATGCTACCTTGCCTCAGAGCAGACCCCCAAAGGATAGGCAGCCCCCCACGAATAATGACTGTGAGTAGGAGAAGAATAGACACACGCAGGTAGAAAACAGGATTTAGCAAAAGAGGCCACGCTAGCTAAATAGGAAAGGATAGGACAGATTACTAGGTGGTCAGTATTAAAACCCTTCCAAAAATATCCACAGCAGATAATACAAAAAGTTCCACAATCTAACTAAAGACATGGAATGTATATCTGCCACTCCAGAGAATTCAACAAGACTGAGAAAATACTGACACAATCTAAGCTGGACAAGAAAACACAAAGAATAGCACTGAATTGTGAAGCACATAGCATGTGTGCCACAGGAAAAAAAAACAGACACTTATCTTTGCTGATTTGGCAGAAAGGCAGGAGGAACCAAGCAGAGGTCCAAAACCTCCCAACAACAATTGACAACTGGCAAGGACTAATGAATCCTGCACGCCTAAATACCCCAGTCAGAACTGCAATCAGCAGATACACCTGACCAGGACTGCAACTCAGGGGCAACTGCATTACCACCTACAACCACCGGAGGGAGCCCAAAAGCAGAATTCACAACAGTGTGTACAGTGTGTAGAGGTGTGTGGCCAATATTCTGTATATATGGCCATTAGACTGTATAGAGAGCTTTGTGGATGTCTGAGATGGGGGATCATACTGAGTTGTGGTCACCATACTTTTTTTGGGGGATTACAGGGGTGGGGCATAATAGGGTCATCATACTATGCATAGGGAGGGTACAGTGCCTGAATTCACTGTAGGGTATCTTACAGTGTTTGTGATGCACTTTTGTTGACATTATACTTTATGAGTGCAATAAAAGAGGGATCTAGGGCTGCAGTAGGAGGAAAATTAGGGGGCACACAGTATCACACAGTAGGTGCAGTAATAGGGATAAATATGGCAGCAGCGTCTCAGCACTGGAGCATAAGCAAGATAATAATTTTGTGCAGATTATAGTTAGATGGGGATGGTGCTTGATATGTGAGAAGTAATATGTGTTTTATTGTCATCTCTGCAACTGAGTCCTGGTTGCAGAAGTTGTTATGTCAAACTGGGTCAGATGGAAAAGATGGGAAAAGTGAATAACTCAACCAGAAAGAATATCAGCTGTAAGACACCATCAATAACTGTACTCTAATGTTTTATGCATTCCGCACGACTGGTATCTACCACTATATGGTCACAAGATGGTGGTAATATTAACCCCTTCATACCCCATGGGGTTAATTCATGACCAGGCCAAAGTTTACAATTCTGACAACTGTCACTTTGTGTGATAATGAGGGTTTTTATGTGAAGTTCACAAAATAAGATCTATAAAGACATGGTTGGGTGAATTTGGGATGAAAGATCTTGACTGTAAAACACAGAGCCCTGACATTAATCTCATTGAACACTTTGGGAAGAACTAAAAAAGAGATCAAGAGCCAGTCAACTTATTCTTCTCTGACCTGTCAAATTATTTTTTGGACAAATGGGAAAAAAAACTTCCATAGACACACTCCTAAATCTTTTAGAAAAAATAGAATAATGGAAGCTGTCAAAGCTGAACAGCTGGAGTGGGAAGAGGGAAAAACAACTCCATATTAATGGCTATGAATTTAGAAAGGGATGCCATAAAAGTTTATGTGGGTGTAATGTTTAGGTGTGTCCCAATGTATTATTTATTGGCACTGTTGCTCATTCAAAGAGAAAAAGATGAACGGCATTGATCTGCTATTGGCCATAATTAGTGATGGGTGAATTTATTCAGAAATTGATCCCCAAGCATAAATTCGGCACGAATATGCCACATTTGGATTCATGATTGGAAACACAAGCAAAGCATAGGGTAAAAAGTGCGGGAAAATATTTGCATTGCCACAAAAGTATTTTCAGCACATTAGAAAAGATAATGGTGGTGTATCATTAACTTTTGGCATGTGTTTGATGAGGGGAGGGGGTTTGCAGAGCTCAGAGGTGCGGCATTCTTTGTAAACTAGTTTTTTTCCCTAACATTATGTGCGCACATTGCAGCTAGCCAATCAGGGCGCAGGAAGCATCCACAATGTCCTGACACAACAGGTTATGTTATTGGCTGCTGAAATCACATGTTCCTCTCCATATAAAGAGCAGACATCTTGTTTTAGCACCATTTTGACACTGTAACAGCACAGAGAGGCTGATCCTAATCCTGGCACTGTTAGCAGCAAGATATTAGATAGTTAGCTAGGTGATTGTTTATCAGTCAGATAGTTTAGCTAGCTACTGTCCAGTGTGGCTGTGAAATTGACCTTCCAGCATTTTTTATGCTTTTTTTTGCCATTACTGATGTCCACAGACAAAGTCAACAGGGCACATGTCATAGAAGTGTGTTGTGCACTGCTTCTATTGTGTTCCATGCATGAGTATACCGTTCTAAATCTTATTTTTTCACTAGCTAAATGTGAAACAATATGACATATTCCACTTAGTCATTTAGTGCTGTGGTGACATTGTTCTGTGATTTGAGCTGTTGTGCATGAAGAAATAATTTTTTGGGGGGGCAGTTGCTAGCGTGATTCACAATACCAGATCTAACTTTGTTATTTAGTGTTTGTAAAATTCAACAGTGTGGATAGGTCTTGCACATTAAAAAAAGTATACATTTTTTCTGCAGCTAAATGTCATACAGACCACCGTATTCCACTTTGTAATTTTGTGGTGGTGATAAGAAGCTGTCTGCAGACCTAATGCACCTTAAAAAAACAACATTTTATTTTTTCTGTTTTAAAATGGGATACAGCTCACCGTATCCCACATTGTCATTTTGTGGCGGTGATATGAAGCCTCCTGTAGAACTAATGCACATTAAAAAAAATTATAATTTTTTCTGTTGCTAAATGTGATACAGTTAGAGATGAGCGGTGTTCAAGTCGGACTGTTCTCCAATTTCAAATTTGAGCTGTTTTGGGTGGTGTTCGAGTTGTTCGACGAACCCGAACAATTTGCTTAAAATTCGGCTGTTCAAGTTTCTGTTCGATAACCGTTCGTTCACCAAAAGCCTAGCTTGATTTGCTAATTAAAACTGTTTATCATTGTTAATGGACTGTTTCAGTGTATAGTGGGCGGAGGGGGCGAAAGATAGATCTGTGCTGAAATAATGCCAATCTCCATTTTTTTTTTCTTTCCCGCATTTACAGAGGGGCGGTGCAGTCTCTCAGCCTATCAGCAGTGCACACACACACAGCAATGTGCATGTGATGCACACAAGCAAGGGCATGTGTCATTGGCTGTGTATGTCACATGTCCTTGCCCTATAAGAACCAGCCATTTGCCCCGTCGCCACCATTTCCTCACTGCTGCAGCTTAGTGTTAGACGGCACCGCTGCTGCTGTGGGCGCTATACAGACTAAGAGTGTTTTTTTGGAACGAATTGTCAGAGAGATAGGTTTAGTGAGTCGGGAGGAGTTGGGACTAGTTGTAATATCAGCCCTTTTCAGGGTAGGTTACAGCAGTTCATAGCACTGTTTGCCAGGCAGGTCTGAGCCAGTGCTGTGCAAGTGTTAGTCACAGCATTTAGTGTAATCTAGCTCAGCCAATCCATTTGGGCTAGTAGCATTGTCTGATAGTCATCTGAGTAGCCCACCTGTGAAGCTAGCTACACCGCCTGTGTATCTCAATTGTTACTGCATCTAACCCAGTAAATCATTTTGGGGTTTTGGGCTTAGTAGCAGTTTCTGCACGTCAGCAGAGTAGCCCGCCTGTGAAACTAACTACACTGCCTGTGTATCTCAATTTTCACTGCATCTAATCCAGTTAATAGTTTTGGGCCTAGGAGCAGTGTCTGCACGTCAGCAGAGTAGCCCGCCTATGAAACTACACTGCCTATGTATCTCTATTTTCACTGCATCTAATTTAGTTAATAGTTTTGGGCCTAGGAGCAGTGTCTGCACATCAGCAGAGTAGCCCGCATGTGAAACTAACTACACTGCCTGTGTATCTCTATTTTCACTGCATCTAATCCAGTTAATAGTTTTGGGCCTAGGAGCAGTGTTTGCACGTCAGCAGAGTAGCCCACCTGTGAAACTAACTACACTGCCTGTGTATCTCTATTTTCACTGCATCTAATCCAGTTAATAGTTTTGGGCCTAGGAGCAGTGTCTGCATGTCAGCAGCATAGCCCGCCTGTGAAACGAACTACACCGCCTGTGTATCTCTATTTAAACTGCATCTAATCCAGTTAATAGTTTTGGGCCTAGGAGCAGTGTCTGCATGTCAGCAGAGTAGCCCGCCTGTGAAACTAACTACACCGCCTGTGTATCTCTATTTTCACCGCATCTAATCCAGTTAATAGTTTTGGGCCTAGGAGCAGTGTCTGCCCATCAGCAGAGTAGCCCGCCTATGAAATTAACGACACCACCTGTGTATCTCTATTTTTACTGCATCTAATCCAGTTAATAGTTTTGGGCCTAGGGGCAGTGTCAGCACGTCAGCAGAGTAGCACGCCTGTGAAACTAACTACACCGCCTATGTATCTCTATTTTCACTGCATCTAATCCAGTTAATAGTTTTGGGCCTAGGAGCAGTGTCTGCATGTCAGCAGAGTAGCCCGCCTGTGAAACAAACTATACCGCCTGTGTATCTCAATTTTCACTGCATCTAATCCAGTTAATAGTTTTTTGGGCCTTGTACCACAGTTTGGCCACTCAGTCCTGCTCGGTTTTCATCCATCGGTTGTTGTGCCAACAACTACAGATGCAGAGTTGCCAATTAGCTTAGCACTAAAATGAGTGGCAAAAGGCCTGCTGCTGGTGGAAAGGGGAATAGGCGTGTTGGAAAGGGAAAAAAAGGTTGTGTCCATGGGGTAGGTGGTAAAGCAACAGTAACATCTGCAGAAGAAAGACCATCTTCCAGCCAAAGTAAGATGTCTACTTCTTTTCGTGGACAATCTGATATGATCCCATTCTTACGACCATCGCTACAAGCATCGACAAAAATTCCAGATGAGGCACAAAAACAGCAGGTGCTTGAACGGATATCAAGTGCTCGTTCAAGTGGGCTCTCCTCCATGTCAACTTCAACATCACAACTACTCCAGTCCTCAGAGTTTTCACCCTAATCGCACTTGCTTCCTCACAGCTCCCAAGTCTCCAGCTGCCCGTCTGAGCATGGGGTAACACACATGGTTGAGTCTGTAGAGCTGTTTACGCACACTATAGCCTCAGAATCAGAGGTCTGCTCCAGAGCTTCTGTGAATCCAGACGAGGAAATGATCTGCACTGATGTCCAGAATCTTTGTGAGTCGGATCCAGGCCCAGATGTAGAAGGTTCTGAGCATAATGTAGACCCTTGTTCCCAAACTGTAACTCCTGTTGGTGGAGACAATGAGAAAGATGATGATGAGACTGAGATACCTGATTGGAACGAAAACTTGACTTTTCGGTCGGGGCAGGAAGAGGTTGGCTCTGAGGACGAAGGATGTGAGAACACACAGAATGATGATGACGAGGTTGTAGACCCCACTTACTGTCAACCCCCAGTCCACCAGTCCATGAGTTCAGCAGAGGAGGTGGAGAAGGATGCTAGTGACGTGTCTGACAACGAGGTAACGGTGTGCCTTCCTGGACAGAGATGGAGTACTGGAAGCACATCAACAACTGCATCCTCAACTCCAACTGTGCCTCTGAGCTCTTCAGGTCACATGGACTCTAAGCCTTGCATAGCCTGGGAAATTTTTTGACATCGCAAAGGATGACCCAACTCATGTTGTCTGTAAGATTTGTCAACAAAATCCCAGTAGAGGCCAAAAAATCACTAGCTTGAGTACTTCATGCATGAACCGTCACATGGATATGAGGCATAAGTTGCAGTGGGAAGCTCACTGTGCCACAATGCAGCCTAGTGGGCCAGGTCAACCACCGTCTGCCACATCAAGTGCATCCGCGTCCTCGACTTCATCCTCTGTGACTGTGGGGCTAGCAGTTTTGGAAGCAGAACTTCCACCTCTTTACCCGCAACAGCCAGTGTGATTGGCAGGTCGTCAGGACATTTGCAAGTGGAAACACCAACATCGACACCACATTTTGATCAAGGAAACATAACATCTCCGCCTGCACCTTTCTCACATACCAGCAGTTTGCAGGGGACACCCTACTCAACTCTGTCTAAGCACGGCAGCCAGCCCTCAGTCCCTCAGATGTGGACAAGTAAAAGACCATTTCCTCCTAGCCACTACAAAGCTAAGAGGTTGAATTTCTCCATCTGCAAGCTGTTGGCTACAGAAATGCTGCCTTTCTGCCTGGCTGACATAGAGGATTTTTGAGACCTTATGTCCGTCACAGTGCCCCAGTACCAGATGCCCAGTCGCCACTACTTCTCAAAGAAAGCTGTGCCTGTGCTACACCAGCATGTAGCACACAACATCACCGCTTCCTTGAGAAACTCTGTGTGTGACAGGGTGCATTTCACCACAGACACTTGGATGAGTAGACATAGACAGGGGCATTACATGTCGATGACTGGGCACTGGGTAACTACGGCGACATCAGGAGAAGGGGCTGCTGTCCAAGTCTTGACGTCCCCACGAGTTGCTCGTCGATCCTCTGCATCTAGAAGTTCCTCCACTGCTTCTGCCTCCTCAACCTCCTCTCGGTCCTCCACCTGCACCCGAAGCCTGTCTGGTAATGCCACCCACGTTGTAACTGCGCAGAAGGAATCCAGCACACCTCCTCACTATGCTGTCACCAGGGCTCAACGGCATCAGGCAGTGTTTACACTGAAATGTCTGGGAAATGTGAGTTACACAGCTGAGGAGTTGTGGTCAGCTCTGGAGACCGAGTTCCATCAATGGTTGTCTCCACTCAACCTGCAGCCAGGGAAGGCTGTGTGTGACAATGCTGCAAACCTGGGTGTGGCAATGTCACACACGTGCCTTGTATGGCTCACGTTTTGAACCTGGTTGTCCAGCAATTTTTATCCCACTATCCAGGACTAGATGGGCTTCTGCAGAGGGCACGGTCACTGTGTGCTCACTTCTGCCGTTCGCATCCCGCAGCTCGATGACTTGCATCTCTACAGAAGTCGTTGGGCCTGCCAGTTCACCGGCTGAAATGCAATGTGCCCACATGGTGGAAATAAACTCTGCACATGTTGCAGCGACTGTGGCAGCACTGATGAGCCCTGGTGCAATATGTTACGTATAGCCTGGGCCAACGAGATCAAGAGGTGGGGCAAATCACACTGCAGGAGTGGTCTCAGATCAGGGACCTATGCACCCTTCTGCACAGTTTTGAAATAGCAACGAAGATGTTTACTGCTGACGATGCCATTATCAGCATGACCATTCCAGTGATTGACATGCTGGAGCACACCTTACACAGTGTCCGGAGTCAGGTGGTGGAACAAGAGGAGGAGGAGGAGGAACAGGAGGAGTCGTATGCGGAAAGGATCATATCTCCAAGGTCAAGAAGGTTAGCAGCACCAAGGCGGCTGGCATTGGAGGCTGGGGGAGAAGGATTACCGAGGGCGCATGGTAGCAGCCAAACTGTTGAGGAAGGTGGCGGAGGCGAAGAAGAAGTGGAGGACGAACTGGCGCTGGGCATGGAAGACTCATCAGATGAGGGAGACCTTGATCAAATTTCTGTTGTGCGAGGTTGGGGGGAGAAGGCAGAGAAAGGAAGCATGATTCTCACCTCGCCACCACCAAGACAACAAGGACTTGGTCCTACTGGATGCGCAAGACACATGAGTGCCTTCTTGCTACACTACCTGCAACATGACCCTCGGATTGTCAGAATCCAAAGTAATGCCGACTACTGGGTTGCCACACTCTTAGATCCCCGGTACAAAAGCAAATTTGGTGAAATAATTCCTGCCATAGAAAGGGATTCACACATGCAGGAGTATCAGCAGAGACTATTACAGAATCTAATATCTGCTTTTCCACAAAACACCAGTGGTGCACGTAGACAATCTCTGAGTTCTAACTTGCCAACCATGGGACTATCGAGTCATCACTCTAACCGTAACAGTAACATCATATCTGGTGGTAACAGCAATTTTTTCCAATCGTTTCAAGATTTTTTTAGACCATCCTTTGCAAGGCCACAGGAGACAAGAAGTCTGACGCACAGCCAACGCCTAGAGAGGATGGTACAAGAGTATCTTCAAGTTAACATCGATGCCATGACTGTGGAACTGGACCCTTGCTCATTTTGGGCTTCCAATCTTGAAAAATGGCCTGAGCTCACCACTCACGCCTTGGAGATCTTGTCGTGCCCCGCAGCCAGCATTCTCTCTGAAGGTGTGTTCAGCTCTGCTGGTGGTGTGCTGACAGATAAGCGCAAGCGGCTGTCCAGTGACAATGTAGACAGACTAACGTTCATCAAGATCAACAAATCCTGGATCTGCAAGGACTTTTCTACCCCTGTGTCATCTTGGCGAGACTAAAAGCTTGATGATTTTTGAAAATCACCTCACCAACCGTTTTAAAAAACTCTGGTGGAATTGATGCCACTTAAGTGGTGTCTGTGGCCGAATTTTTTGAAAAAATGGAGACTCTTTTATTTAGTCCCCTTGCTGAGTTTTTCATGATGTTGCCATCGTCAATTCCAGGTGGGTGGGGTCGTCTGCAGAGTTGTTTACTCATACTATTTCCTGGGATTCAGAGGTCTGCTCCAAAGCTTCAGTGTCTGCTAGTCAGCAGAGTAGCCCAGCCACCCACCGCCTGTTTACCTAAGTGCTATTTTTAACAGCATCTGGCCCAGGAAATCCTTTGGGGCCTAGTAGAATTTGGTGCTACTCAGCAGCGTACCCCACTTATGAAGCAAGCTACACCGCCTGTTTACCTAACTACTATTTTGTAACGGCATCTAGCCCGGGAAATCCTTTTGGGCCTAGTAGCAATTTCTGCTACTCAGCAGAGTACCCCACCCATGAAGCAAGCTACACCGCCTTCTTTCTTTCTCAATCTAACCCCTCGGCTCTGGGGTGTCCACTCTCCCTCCAGCTCTCTCCTTCTCACAGGTGGACTACCGCGTGTTTTCACACTGTGGCGAATCTTTTGGGCCCAGGCATAAGAAGTCATCGAGGTAATCGATAATATGTGCCGCCTTACAAACGTCCATGACGACACATTCGAGGAAACAACTAAACGCCTCAAATAGTGAGCAGGATATGGAGCACCCCATGGGCAAACAGCAATCTATATAGTATGCTCCTTCACAGAAGCAACCCAATGAGAGGACACTATTCGGAGGCATAAGTAGTAACCGTAACACCCCCTCAATGTCTGTTTTGGTCATTAGGGTGCCCCTTCCCAACTTCTTGACCCGCCTGATTGCCTCATCAAAGGATGCACAGTACATAGTACTGTACTTAGTTCCGCGTCGATGTTGTCGTTTACGGACCTGCCCCTTGGATATGACAAATGGTGGATTAGTCTGAATGTATTGGGTTCATTTTTTGGCACAACTCCCAACGGGGGTACCACTACATCTTCTAAAGAAAGTGTTCTGAATGGACCCGCCGCCATTCTACCTAAAGATATTTTTTTTATTTTTTTTTGTCAAGTCGTCTGGGTGTTGGTAGAGTGAATTTAGATTTTTACTCCAGCCTTTCTTGATCTTAGAAGGGCATGACATGCCTATATCTGTGTCTCCTCCTCCTTTTACTCCTCCACCTCTTTTCTTTTCACATGACTATATGTAGTTGTGACTTTTCCATGTGTTTGTTGTGTCTTCTGAGCAGTTTGTCAGCTTTTGGACACCTTTTAAGGTGTTTTCTATGTGTTTTCCATGTGTTTGTATGTGTTTGTTTTTGCTTGCCATTGGTTTCAATGGGGTTCGACGGTGTTCGTTGAATGTTCGAACCCGAAGACTAGGGAGGTGGCTCATCTCTAGATACAGCCCGCTGTATCCCATATTGTCATTGGGTGATGATATTAATCTATCGGCAGACCTAACACACCTTAAAAAAACAAAATTATTATTTTTTCTGTTGCAAAACATGATATAGCCTGCCGTATCCCACGTTGTAATTTTATGGCGGTGATATGAAGCTGTCTGCAGACCTAATGCACATTAAAAAAATATATAATTTTTTCTGTTGCCAAATTTGATACAGCCCGCCATAGCCCACGTTGTAATTTTGTGTCAGTGATATGAAGTTGTCTGCAGACCTAACGCACCTTAAATAAACAAAATATATTTTTTTCTGTTGCAAAATGAGAAATAGCCTGCCGTATACCACGTTGTCTTTTTTATGGTGGTAATATGAAGCTGTCTGCAGACCTAACACACCTTAAAAAAATAGAATTTTTTCTGTTGCTACATGTGATACAGCCCACCATATCCCAAATTGTCATTTTGTGGTGGTGATATGAAGCTGTCTGCAGACCTAACACACATTAAAAATATATATATTTTTTTCTGTTGCTAAATGTGATACAGCCAACCGTAGCACACATTGTAAATTTGTGGCGGTGTTATGAAGCTGTCTGCAGACCTAAAACATCTTAACAAAACAAAATTATATTTTTTTTCTGTTGCAAAACGTGATACAGCCCGGCACATCCCACGTTGTAATTTTATGACAGTGATGTGAAGCTGTCTGCAGACTTCACGCACATAAAATATTAACTTTTTTTGGTTGATAAACATGATCCAGCCTGCTATATCCAACCTTTTTCAATTAGTGGTGTTCAAATTGTTCTATGTGCAGAGCTGTTGCACATTAAAATGTTTTTATTTTATTTTTTTTTTAAATGTGATACAGCAGCCAAGATCTAAGTTTGAAATTGTTTTGAGCCTATCTTCTAGATTTTGTGCATCTTTGGGATCCAATTTGTTACTGGTATCTTTTATGTCTAGCTTGAGACATGAATCTGTTACACCTATTTTCTGATGAGTATCAAATGCCCTCTCGCAATTGGTGTTGGGTAAACGAGTAATCATTGTAGGCTGAATCCTGGATCTTGTACCTCACATAGCCACCGTTTCTGATTCTGTTGTACAACCCCATTCCTGCCGCTGACATGCCGCTTTTCTCCTGATTAGCTCATGGAACGACATGTCGGCCATATTTCTCTGGCAAACCAGCACCTAACCAGCAGCAAGTGTAGGAAAGAGGGCGTTCCAATGCCACGGATAATCTTCTAGATTATACAGGACTTATCCACACTAAAAATATTTTAACGTGATACCAAAGGGGAGATCTCAGTTTGAAATTATTTTGAGCCTATCTTCTAGATTTAAAAAAAGGGAAGTAAATCCCCAGCGTGAACCTATGCGTTTCGACCTGATAAAGTCTTAATCACAATGATTAAGACCTTAACAGGTCAAAACGCGTTGGTCATATCATGTACTCCATCTTTTGCTGTACCACTATGAAACAAGGATTTCAATGGATTTGTCTAAATAAATTGAACTTTTATCCATGTTTCACGCTGGAGATTTACTTCCCTTTTTTTTCTGTTGTGTACAGCGCCTCTGATCCAGGCACCTCCGTGCGTGAATTTCATTCTGAGTCAATCAAGACTTTTGTTCCTGAGCAAGCTTGCACACAAGGACTTCTGCTTCAAACTGGTAAGCTGAATTTTTCCCTTTCCTTTTTTCCTTTGCATACATATCTTCTAGATTATGTGCATCTTTGGCATCCAATTTTTCACGGGCATCTTTTATGCCTAGCCTGAGACGTGCATCTATTACACCTATCTTCTGACGAGTAGCAAATGCTCTCTGATAATTGATGTTGGGTAAATGAGTAATCGTTGTAGGCTAGATTCTGGACCTCATACCTCCCATAGCCGCCCTGCTATTGATCCTGTTGTACGATCCCATTCCCCCATAGTTCCTGATCAGTTCATGTAACGACATGTTGGCTATATTTCTCCAGCAAACCTGCACCTTACCAGCAGCAAGTGAAGGAAAGAGGGCATTCCAATGCCACAGAAAATCTTCTAGATTATACAGGCCTCATCCACACTAAAATATTTTTTATGTTACTAAAATGATACAGAAGGGGAGATCTCAGTTTGAAATTGTTTTGAGCATCTAGTCTATGTTATAAAGGCCAAAAAAAATTCTTCTGTTACTAACGTAATTCAGTAGGGGACACATCACGTAGAAATTGTTTGGAACATGTAGTCAATGGTATACAGGCCTCATCCACACACACAAAAAAAAATCTGTTACTATTGTCATACAGTAGGGGACGTGTCACTTTGAAATTTTTTTGTAGCAGATCTTCTTTGTCATATAGGCCTCATCCACACAATTCTTTCTTCTGTGAGTAACGTGATTCAACATGCCATATTTCACCTTCTAATTTTGTGCCACTGAAATTTAGCTGTGTGCAGAGCTTGTGCAGAGTAAAAAAAAATCTAATTTTTAGTTGCTAATAGCGTGCTCCTAGGACTCTATCTGAGCAACATGACTGGGAATAAGCGAGGTTGTGCTGGAAGGGGGATTAGGCTTGGTGTTCGAGGTGTATGTGGGGTAGGTGTTAATGTTTCTGAAAGCACTAGTGAACCAACAACATGATGTTCTATCCAAAGACAACTGACAACTTTTATTACTGGATGTTGCAGTTTTTAGTGTGCTGTATTGTTCTTGCGTAGTCCTACTCTCAGATATCTTAATGAGTCTTATGTGCCTGCTGTTGCTCCTGCTGCTGGAGATGTTAACATTAATTTGTTGAAATGTGAAAAGTCCTGCTTGGGTGTCCATCAGCTGAGTTGGGTGTAGTAGAGGACCTGTAGGTACTTTCTAGACTATTTCTACTGTGATGAAATTGATGTCACTTTGTTGGTGTGTGCAAATACGTTGTTGTAAATGTGTAGATTCCGCTTTGGGTCACCCTTTATGTATGTTGCCTGTAGCAGTTGGCCTCCGATACCGACAGTTTTTGAGCCAACTACCCATGTTACTATCTTTACATTTATCTGGCAACAATAATCTGCAAACCTCATATGTGTGCCACCTGAGTGTGGTTGAGCAACACTTTAATTTTTTTTTGTTTTATCACTTATATAACGCCAATAATTCTACATTCGCTTTACAGATACTTACAGACATTACTGGCACTGTCACCACTGGGACACACAATCTAAATTTACTATCTGTATGTTTTTGTAGCATAGGTAGAAAAATAATTACTGGGAGTAAACCCTTGCAAACATGGGTAGAACACAAACTCTTTGCAGATGCTGTCCTTGGTGGGGTTGGAACACAGGACTACCGGCTGCTATTGTTTTTGCTTTGAAAACTGAATGTTTCTGTGGTTGGAAGGCTATCCCTGTGATCAAACAATGTGCCTCACTGCTGTCTTGGGGAAACCCCTGTCAAGATTGCCTTCCAGCATGTTTTGATACTTCAAAATGGTTGCGTCCTTTTTCCAGGGGAGGAAGCAACTGGCAAAATCTATATTGTATTGTGGATAGAACACACTGGCAACCCAGTAGTCAGCACTATTTGGAATCATAACTATACGGGTAACAAGCATGTTACAGATTGTGCTGCAAGAAGGAGCTCATGGGTTGGCCTCTTTCATGAGGTCCGACTCCTTAGTATGTTGGTGGCGGGATAACACTCAAGCTTTCTTCCTCCATCCCTTCCTGACAACCACTGACAACAGAGAGGGAATCATCTACTAACTGTTGCTCATCCATCACCTCTTCCTTCTCATCCTTTTCATGGTCCTTCTCTATTTGTTCCTCCCTTGGCAACCACCTGTGAGATGACAGATCCTCCTGTGCTTCCTCCTCTTACCCCAAGACCACTACCACCACCTCCTCACCCAGACTATTTAAAGTATGCTCCAGCATGTAGATGACAGTAATAGGGATGCTGATGATGGCATCATCACCACTAACCATCTTAGTAGCCATTAAGAAAATGTGCAGAAGGGTGCAGAGGTCCTTCATTTGTATCCACTACGCAAGTGTCAATTGCACCACATCCATACTGCGTTGTTGCAGGCTATGAAAAATGTCTTACTGAACCAGATGTCGGAGCTGCTGCCAGAGTCACTGCAACATGTGCACAGATTAATTCCATGGTGTAGTCATATAGCATGTCAATCGTTTAACCGGTAGTCCAAAAGATCTCTATAACAACAGTGGTTTCTGCAGCAGCAGATCCTGGCTGGGACAGTGGCAGAGGAATTGCTGTACCATCAGGTTGAGGATGCAAGCCATGCAAGGCATGTGTGTATGGTTGGCCCGACGTAAGGCCACCACCAGGTTTGCACTGTTATCGCACACGGCCTTCCCTGGCTCCAGGTTGAGTGTAGACATCTATTGCTCAAACTCGGCATAGATAGCTGTCCACAACTTTTGATCTGTATGACTGTAATCTCCAAGGCATATTAATTTAAAGGGAACCTGCCACCAAGTTTGGCCGATATAAGATACAGCCTTAACCTTTCAGGGTTTATCTACAGCATTCTATGATTCTGTAGTTAAGCCCCTGAAAGAGAAGAAAAATAACTTATTATACTTATCTTGAGGAGGTCCAACCCAAAGGGTGTCACAGGTCCTCCCATCTTCTTGTGATGCCGCCCTCCTGCTTGCTTCATGGCTCCCGTGAGGTTGAGGGTGCAGGTGAAGACCCTAGAGGAGGTGGGGGAGACAGAACACTAGAGGAATTTTTACATACAGAGGTTTGTTCTGCAAGCCCTGGGGATTCCAAGACTTGGTGTCTAGTGACACCTTGATGTCTACTGCTTTAGTTCTCCATCTCCTGGTGTGTAGTAGTTTAGTTCTCCAACCCAAGCTGTTTAGTAGTTTAGTTCTCCAACCCCTGTTGTCTATTAGTTTAGTTTTCCATGGTTTGGTGGTTTATTTATCCATCCCCAAGTGCCCTACAAGCCTTGGGGATTGCAAGACTAGTGGAGCAGCCTCTTCTCTGACAGCCTCCACAGCCACCAGAGTCACCCAGTGCCCAGTCATCAAGATGTAACTCCCCTGTCCATGCTTGCTCATCCAGGTGTCATTGTTGAAATGCACCCTGGCAGACATAGAATTATTCAGGGAACGGGTGATGTTGTCTATTACTTGTTCCTGTAGCGCAGGCACATCTTTCGTAGAGAAGTAGTGGTGAGTGGGCAACTGGTACTGGGGAATGCGACTACCATCAGCTAATGGAAACCATCTGTATCGACAAGGCGGAAAGACTGCATTTCCCTGGCCAACAGATGGGAGTGGCCATGCAATAATCTCAGAACATGATTCATGTAGAAACAAAAGCTGTGATCTTTGTCGCAAATAACTCTCAGCTGGCTCATATTGCCCAGACAATGACACGATTGGGCAAAGAATTATCCATGAAGGCTGCAGACTGTTCACAATATTTAGTTCTCAGAAAAGTAATAGTGAGCGTCCAGATAAGAACACATAGAATATGTGCATATACCACCATATGATCAATGCTAACTCCACGATAACTCTACACACCTCGCTGCCTACAACAATCCTGTTTTTATCCAAATAAACAAATACAGGCTGATTTGAAGCCATTCTTCTTTTGAGGTTCACACTCCATCTGAGTAGCAGTTATATACCGCCACTCAGGCTCACCCACCCACTTCCTTGACCACTTTTATGAATTACTGCCACACTTTATGTCCTCAGAAAAGACAACCCTTATTCTGGGAGACTTCAACAGCCCCACCTACCCAACTGCATCCCAGCTTCTATCTCTAGCCAATTCTCGTGGCCTCTCACAACTTTCAAACTTTGAGACACACAAAGACGGTAACACCCCTGATCTGGACTTTGTCAGTTCAATCTCCTATCTAATCACTCATCTGTTACCCTTTGTTCCCCATGAAATTAGGAGTATAACCATAACTTAGACATTTTTAGGCGCTCCATAAAAACACATTTGTTTAGGGCAGCCTATCACATTCTGTGTGAGAACACTTGCCACAGTGAGGGAGGAGGAAGAATCAGAAGATGCGGTTGATGGGGTGGACGGTGGTTGGTGAAGCCTGCTAGTCTGCATTTTAGCACAGAGATATTCCCAGATTAGCGCATGTTGATCACTCATGTGCCAGTTCATGCATGTAGTACTGGAATTATATATTTATTTTTCTTCAACTCTACTAGGTCGTTTTTAAAAAGTTGACACACAAAGTAATTTTTTAGATTTTTGCAGTTCGGAAAAAAAAACAAGATAGGCAACTGCAGAACTGTGAAACCTACTGTCCACTGCCAGAGTTTTGGTTGAGGATGCATTGGTTGTCATGGTTACACAACTCTGTCAAGGTAACCTCCTCATCTTCCTCCTCATCCTTCTCTACTGAGCTACTCAGCTACATGCCTCTGCGTTTACACCAAGTGTGATCTAATACCTCATCATCATCCTCTCTGTTGTTTCACTCCTTGCCCTGAGAGTCACCCTCCTCCTATTCCTGCCTTGACAGCACAGTACAGTCTTGGGCCCCTCAAGTATCTGAGTCTCATCATGAATGGCTCACCTTCACCCAATGAGGTTAATGTCTGTTGACGAGGGTTTGTATTATGCTCGCACCCAACTTCGTCCACCCATGTATCAAATTGAGAAAAAATTTGGGCATCACTGCAGATGATGTCCTTCTCTTGACTGTGAATCTTTAGAGTACACTTCTTATGCCAATGGCATGCAATGTGTGAAGAGATCTGCAGACTCAGCCATCTGTGGTTCCTAACAGTCAGTTGGTGCCACCACTGAGGACTGTTCTGTGTGTGATGTTAAAGTGGAAGAAGAGGAGCAGAGGCCACTTGATGCAGCGCTTGCCACCTACTGGAGCACATGTTCTTTCTGGCCCTCATTTAATACAAAGTGTACCGCTGTACGTATGCCAAAGAAAGGGAGTGGAGTAATCCATCCAGTAACATAAGATGTAAAAATGCTGCGCCATTGCTCACTGTATCAAAACAAACCAGCTTCTCATCTCTCATATCATACCTGTTTCACAACCTTAAACAGCTATTCAGTAGTTTCAATTCTCTCCAGCATCCAACAGCTCCCCCTTCTTCTCCTCTCATCTCAGCTGAAGACTTTACCTCACCACCTGTGAACTTGACACAATAAAGTCCCTCCTCATTTAAAACTTTACTACAGTCTTCATCACAAGCATAACCAACCTCTTCAACCTGTCACTAACGACTGGTGTCTTTCCTCCTGATTGAAACATACTTTGATCACACCCATCCTCAAAAAGCCCACCCTTGACCAATCCTCTATGTCTATCTATCTCCCCATATCATTTCTCCCCTATGCCTCCAAACTACTGGAGCAACATATCTATTTTGAACTGCCCTCCCACTTCTCCTTTTGCTCCCTCATTGACTGCTTACAAACTGGCTTCAAACCACACTATTCCACTGAAACTGGCCTGACTAAAGTCACCAACGACCAACTAACCGCCAAATGAAATTGACACAAGCTTGTCCTCCTCCATCTCCTGGACCTAGCATCTGCCTTTGACACAGTGGACCATTGCTTTTACTACAGACTTTCTGATCTGTTGACATTGCAGACTTGGCACTTTGTTGGATCTCCTCATACCTAACAGACAGGACATTCAGTGTCTCCCACTCACACACCACCTCCTCATCTCGCCACCTATGTGTCGGTCTCCACAAAGGTTCGGTGGTAAGACCAGGCACTATGCTTAGGGCGTGTGATCTTTCCCTCTTAAAAGGGACCGCCTGCATCAATCTAAGGTATTTCCAGCCTATAACTTGGTGACACCTTCTATTTAAGGCTTCTCCTCCAATATGGGGTGCCTGAGCTATGTTGTTAGCTTGCCTTGCATGCTTGCTAGTTGTCAGGTTCCCCAGGACCGCCCGTCTGCTTGACAACCCTGTATCTTTTCTCTTATGTGTTTTGTAAACTGGAATAAAAGTATGGGATTCAAAATAAAAAATTCAAAATAAAAAAGCGTCATAAGATAATTTTTCGAATAGCTATAAAGCTATAAAGGCAATACTAATTTAAATGTATAATGCTCTACTGTGCACAAATAGTTACTTTTACTTGTATAATATCTAATATTATACACTTTTTACATTAGTTAGCTGGCATCTAGCTGAAAAAACTTCTGTGAGGAGTTTTATCTGTGAGCTACTCCAGGCATAATAACTGTACTTTTCACATTGACACTGATAGGCTAAGAGCATATGGCCAAAAGGATTCTTCTCAAAATGAAGTTAGAAGAGATATTTTCAGGTAGATGCATGTTTTAACATACAGCCTAAACTAGTTAAATTGATTTAATTTTGATCATGCTAAACAGATATATTGTTCACAAAGATCCACTCTGCTATTTTATATATCTTTATACTTTCACGTTTCTTTCCTTGACTAGTAAACAAGGGCAAACAATTTGACCTTCATATATTGAAGACATCAAAAGTAAATTTTCTTCCTCTTATGCCCTAATGAATCATCTCATACTGTCATTTTCAGATTGAGTACAAAGAGATCTTATTTCAATACCTTGGAAACGTTTCAGGGTCAAGATGCCCAGCCTTCTCTACTTAAGCAGTCTCCTCACACAGCAAATTCTAGTAAATGAGAGCAATGAAAATGACAATGTACTGTACTGTCGATTCAATATCATTGTTTAAAGTAAAGAATGTTTTTACTTCATGTCAGAAAAAGTTATCTCAATTAGCTATGAAAGCTTTTGTGAAATATTCTTCCATTTCTTCTTGCAGAATAAAGATGTATATGAAATGTATACAAATCTAAAATTACAATGGAAAAAGCAATTCTCTGGTTACATGCATTAACCCTAACGAAAATGTAAGCTGTTGTTTAACTATGCAATATCAAATCCAAGACATTATCTTCCTGCCCTAGGTCAGAGAAACCAAAGAAAGAACTGTCCACAGGCCGTCCTAAGCACAAGCATGGTCCTCATCATAGAGACAGACTGTTTGTGCTTCGGGGCGGCCTGTGGTTTCTCTTGTCTAGTGCAGGAAGATAAGATCCTGCCTGCAGTCCTGCCGCGAAGCACGACAATCTCTTTAACGGAAAAATTCTAACACTGATTACACAAGAACCACAAGACAAATTTCTTCACACCAGGTATTGTTTTAATCAGTATAACAGCGCCATCCTGATAGTGTCTGTAGTTTTCTTAGCAAAATCCTTGTGACAGGTTTGCTCTAAATGTTTTGTTTTTTTTAACATTATGAGAAATTAGAAAATAATAATATTACAAAATTCTAAGCACATAAACAAGGTGTAAACTATAAATTATTTTTTAATTAAGTTATTCATTAATAATTCATTCTTCACATTTCATGTCCAACCAGCATATTCCTATGTGTATATGTATATATATATATATATATATATATATATATATATATATATATATATATATATATATATATATACAGTACAGACCAAAAGTTTGGACACACCTTCTCATTTAAATATTTTTCTGTATTTTCATGACTATGAAAATTGTACATTCACACTGGAGGCATCAAAACTATGAATTAACACATGTGGAATTATATACTTAACAAAAAAGTGTGAAACAACTGAAATTATGTCTTATATTCTAGGTTCTTCAAAGTAGCCATCTTTTGCTTTGATGACTGCTTTGCACACTCTTGGCATTCTCTTGATGAGCTTCAAGAGGTAGTCACCGGGAATGGTTTTCACTTCACAGGTGTGCCCTGTCAGGTCTAATAAGTAGGATTTCTTGCCTTATAAATGGTGTTGGGACCATCAGTTGTGTTGTGCAGAAGTCTGGTGGATACACAGCTGATAGTCCTACTGAATAGACTATTAGAATTTGTATTATGGCAAGAAAAAGCAGCTAAGTAAAGAAAAACAAGTGGCCATCATTACTTTAAGAAATGAAGGTCAGTCAGTCCCAAAAATATGGAAAACTTTGAAAGTGTCCCCAAGTTCAGTGGCAAAAACCATCAAGCGCTACAAAGAAACTGGCTCACATGAGGACCGCCCCAGGAAAGGAAGACCAAGAGTCACCAATGCTTCTGAGGATAAGTTTATCTGAGTCACCAGCCTCAGAAATCGCAGGTTAGCAGCTCAGATTAGAGACCAGGTTAATGCCACACAGAGTTCTAGCAGCAGACACATCTCTACAACAATTGTTAAGCGGAGACTTTGTGCAGCAGGCATTCATGCTAAAATAGCTGCTAGGAAACCACTGGTAAGGACAGGCAACAAGCAGAAGAGACTTGTTTGGGCTGAAGAACACAAGAAATGGACATTAAACCAGTGGAAATCTGTGCTTTGGTCTGATGAGTCCAAATTTGAGATCTTTGGTTCCAACCACCGTGCCTTTGTGTGACGCAGAAAAGGTGAACGGATGGACTCTACATGCCTGGTGTCATGTCGGACGCTGTTCAGACCAGGTCGTTTGACAGACAGCGGTAATTCCGCTTTTGACCACTATGTGCTCATTGGCGTCAGCTAGATTTTATCTAGCTGGTCCGGGGTTAATTTACCTGATGCTCGGATTGGAAGCTGGGCCATGCCCATTGCCTTTAAATAGTTCTCCTAAACATTGGGCGGCGCCGATTATAGCTTCTGTCTTGTGCGTTGTTATCTCAGTCTGGAGTGGTGAGCTAGTAGTTGGAGTATCGTTGCTGGTGGTGTATTTCCCTTTGTCTTATTTACTCCTTCCTATATTTGTATTTATTTTGCCCTGCGCATTTATAGTGTATTCCTGAGTGACTGCGGCGTATTGTATATTTTCAGTTATCCTTCTCTGTTCTAACTGTGGGTATTGGTGTATGACCTTTCACTGGGTGGTGGGTGGTGGTTTCAGCCTAGGGTTGAAACAGGAGACAGGGCGAGGGTCGAGGCCTAGACATGCACACCATCAGTGTAAACTCTAGGTAGAGGGTCAGTCAGGATTTCCCTAGTCTGAGGGAAATTGCAGGGGCCCGGGTTATTAGCTCTAGCACACCTAGTCTCCCCGTGACGTTATAATCGGCCTTTAACCCCTTCATGACCCAGCCTATTTTGGCCTTAATGACCTTGCCGTTTTTTGCAATTCTGACCAGTGTCCCTTTATGAGGTAATAACTCGGGAACGCTTCAACGGATCGTAGCGATTCTGAGAATGTTTTTTCGTGACATATTGTGCTTCATGTTAGTGGTAAATTTAGGTCGATAATTTCTGCGTTTATTTGTGAAAAAAATGGAAATTTGGCGAAAATTTTGAAAATTTTGCAATTCTCACATTTTGAATTTTTATTCTGTTAAACCAGAGAGTTATGTGACACAAAATAGTTAATAAATAACATTTCCCAGATGTCTACTTTACATCAGCACAATTTTGGAAACAAATTTTTTTTTTGCTAGGAAGTTATAAGGGTTAAAATTTGACCAGTGATTTCTCATTTTTACAACAAAATTTACAAAACCATTTTTTTTAGGGACCACCTCACATTTGAAGTCAATTTGAGGGTTCTATATGGCTGAAAATACCCAAAAGTTACACCATTCTAAAAACTGCACCCCTCAAGGTGCTCAAAACCACATTCAAGAAGTTTATTAACCCTTCAGGTGTTTCACAGCAGCAGAAGCAACATGGAAGGAAAAAATAAACATTTAACTTTTTAGTCACAAAAATGATCTTTTAGCAACAATTTTTTTATTTTCTCAAGGGTAAAAGGAGAAACTGGACCACGAAAGTTGTTGTCCAATTTGTTCTGAGTACGCTGATACCTCATATGTGGGGGTAAACCACTGTTTGGGTGCACGGCAGAATTCGGAAGGGAAGGAGCGCCATTTGACTTTTTGAATGAAAATTTGGCTCCAATCTTTAGCGGACACCATGTCGCGTTTGGAGAGCCCCCGTGTGCCTAAACATTGGAGCTCCCCCACAAGTGACCCCATTTTGGAAACTAGATGCCCCAAGGAACTTATCTAGATGCATAGTGAGCACTTTAAACCCCCAGGTGCTTCACAAATTGATCCGTGAAAATGAAAAAGTACTTTTTTTTCACCACAAAATTATTTTAGCCTCAATTTTTTAATTTTCACATGGGCAACAGGATAAAATGGATCCTAAAATTTGTTGGGCAATTTCTCCTGAGTACACTGATACCTCACATGTGGGGGTAAACCACTGTTTGGGCACATGGTAAGTCTCGGAAGGGAAGGCGCGCCATTTGACTTTTTGAATGGAAAAGTAGCTCCAATCGTTAGCGGACACCATGTCGCGTTTGGAGAGCCCCTGTGTGCCTAAACATTGGAGCTCCCCCACAAGTGACCCCATTTTGGAAACTAGACCCCCCAAGGAACTTATCTAGATGCACAGTGAGCACTTTAAACCAACAAGTGCTTCACAGAAGTTTATAACGCAGAGCCGTGAAAATAAAAAATAATTTTTCTTTCCTCAAAAATGATTTTTAGCCCAGAATTTTTTATTTTCCCAAGGGTAACAGGAGAAATTGGACCCCAAATATTGTTGTCCAGTTTGTCCTGAGTACGATGATACCCCATATGTGGGGGTAAACCACTGTTTGGGTGCACGGCAGGGCTTGGAAGGGAAGGCACGCCATTTGGCTTTTTGAATGGAAAATTAGCTCCAATCATTAGCGGACACCATGTCGCGTTTGGAGAGCCCCTGTGTGCCTACACATTGGAGCTTCCCCATAAGTGACCCCATTTTGGAAACTAGACCTCCCAAGGAACTAATCTAGATGTGTGGTGAGCACTTTGAACCCCCAAGTGCTTCACAGAAGTTTATAACGCAGAGCCATGAAAATTAAAAAAAAATTTTCTTTTATCAAAAAATTTTTTTTAGCCCTGAATTTTTTATTTTCCCAAGGGTAACAGGAAAAATTTGACCCCAATAGTTGTTGTCCAGTTTCTCCTGAGTACACTGATACCCCATATGTGGGGGTAAACCACTGTTTGGGCACACGTCGGGGTTCGGAAGGGAAGTAGTGACGTTTTGAAATGCAGACTTTGATGGAATGCTCTGCGGGCGTCACGTTGCGTTTGCAGAGCCCCTGATGTGCCTAAACAGTAGAAACCCCCCACAAGTGACCCCATTTTGGAAACTAGACCCCCAAATGAACTTATCTAGATGTGTGGTGAGCACTTTGAACCCCTAAGTGCTTCACAGAAGTTTATAACGCAGAGCCGTGAAAATAATAAATACGTTTTCTTTCCTCAAAAAAAAAATTTTTAGCCCTGATTTTTTTATTTTCCCAAGGGTAACAGGAGAAATTTGACACCAAGAGTTGTTGTCCAGTTTCTCCTGAGTATGCTGATACCCCATATGTGGGGGTAAACCACTGTTTGGGCACATGCCGGGGCTTGGAAGTGAAGTAGTGATGTTTTGAAATGCAGACTTTGATGGAATGCTCTGCGGGCGTCACGTTGCGTTTGCAGAGCCCCTGATGTGCCTAAACAGTAGAAACCCCCCACAAGTGACCCCATTTTGGAAAATAAACCCCCAAGGGAACTTATCTAGATGTGTGGTGAGCACTTTGAACCCCTAAGTGCTTCACAGAAGTTTATAACGCAGAGCCGTGAAAATAATAAATACGTTTTCTTTCCTCAAAAAAAATTTTTTAGCCCTGATTTTTTTTATTTTCCCAAGGGTAACAGGACAAATTTGACCCCAAGAGTTGTTGTCCAGTTTCTCCTGAGTACGGTGATACCCCATATGTGGGGGTAAACCACTGTTTGGGCACACGTCGGGGCTCGGAAGGGAGAGAGCACCATTTTACTTTTTCAACGCAAGATTGGCTGGAATCAATGGTGGCGCCGTGTCGCGTTTGGAGACCCCCTGATGTGCCTAAAAAGTGGAAACCCCTCAATTCTAACTCCAACACTAACCCAAACACACCCCTAACTCTAATCCCAACCCTAACCACAACCCTAACCCCAACACACCCCTAACCCTAGTCTTACCCCTAATTCCAACTCTAAGGCTATGTGCTCACGTTGCGGATTTGTGTGGATTTTTCCACAGTTTTTGAAAAATCTGCAGGTAAAACGCACTGCGCTTTACCTGCGGATTTACCGCGGATTTCCAGTGTTTTTTGTGTGGATTTCACTTGCGGATTCCTATTATGGAGCAGGTGTAAAACGCTGCGGAATTGCACAAAGAATTGACATGCTGCGGAAAATACAACGCAGCGTTTCCGCGCTGTATTTTCCGCACCATGGGCACAGCGGATTTGGTTTTCCATAGGTTTACGTGGTACTGTAAACGTGATGGAAAACTGCGACCAATCCGCTGCGGATCCGCAGCCAAATCCGCACCGTGTGCACATAGTCTAATTCTAACCCTAATTCCAACCCTAACCCTAATTCTAACCCTAATTCTAACCCTAATTCTAACCCTAGCCCTAAGTGCAACCCTACCCCTAAGTGCAACCCTAGCCCTAAGTGCAACCCTAGCCCTAAGTGCAACCCTAAGTGCAACCCTAAGTGCAACCCTAGCCCTAAGTGCCACCCTAAGTGCCACCCTAAGTGCAACCCTAAGTGCAACCCTAGCCCTAAGTGCAACCCTAAGTGCAACCCTAAGTGCAACCCTAAGTGCAACCCTAGCCCTAAGTGCAACCCTAAGTGCAACCCTAGCCCTAAGTGCAACCCTAAGTGCAACCCTAAGTGCAACCCTAGCCCTAAGTGCAACCCTAAGTGCAACCCTAGCCCTAAGTGCAACCCTAAGTGCAACCCTAAGTGCAACCCTAAGTGCAACCCTAGCCCTAAGTGCAACCCTAAGTGCAACCCTAAGTGCAACCCTAGCCCTAAGTGCAACCCTAAGTGCAACCCTAAGTGCAACCCTAGCCCTAAGTGCAACCCTAAGTGCAACCCAAAGTGCAACCCTAGCCCTAAGTGCAACCCTAAGTGCAACCCTAAGTGCAACCCTAGCCCTAAGTGCAACCCTAAGTGCAACCCTAAGTGCAACCCTAGCCCTAAGTGCAACCCTAAGTGCAACCCTAAGTGCAACCCTACCCCTAACCCTACCCCTAACCCTACCCCTAACCCTAACCCTAACCCTAATGGAAAAACAAAAATAATTATATTTTCTGTATTTTATTCTTGTCCCTACCTATGGGGGTGATAAAGGGGGTGATTTATTTACTATTTTTTTTATTTTGATCGCTGTGATAGAACTTATCACAGCGACCAAAATGTGCAGGAACGAATCTGCCGGCTGGCAGATTCGGCGGGCGCACTGCGCATGCGCCCGCCATTTTCCAAGATGGCGGCGCCCATGAAGCAGACGGCCGGACACCGGGAGGGACATCGGAGCTAGGTAAGTATGGGGGGTGGGACCGGAACACGGGGGGGGGGGATCGGAGGACCTGGGGAGCGGACAGGAGGACCGGGGGAGCCGACAGGAGGGAGGAGGGGAGCGGAACGGAGATCGGGGCAAAAAGGACGACTGGGGAGGCGATCGGTGGGGTGGGGTGGGGGCAGATCGGGGTCTCCAGCCATGGCAGATGCTATTGCAGCATCGGCCATGGCTGGATTGTAATATTTCACCATTTTCATAGGTGAAATATTACAAATCGCTCTGATTGGCAGTTTCACTTTCAACAGCCAATCAGAGCGATCGTAGCCACGGGGGCGTGAAGCCACCCCCCCCCTGGGCTGAAGTACCACTCCCCCTGTCTCTGCGGATCGGGTAAAATGGGAGTTAACCCCTTCACCCGATCTGCAGGGAAGCGATCATTCTGTGACACAGCATATGCGTCACAGGTCGGATTGGCACCGACTTTCATGACGCATACGCTGTGTCACAGGTCGGGAAGGGGTTAAAACAAAAAAAAAAAGAAAGGGGTTTCCTTTTTTTTGTTTTGTCATGGATCCCATGACTTCCATAACCCGCCAGTTGGAGGCGCTGTCCCTACAGGTCACTGAGTTGAGGGGGCCAGTGCAGCAACAGGGATTAGCAGTATCTAATGTGCAAGCTGGAGCGACAGGTAGAGTTGCTGAGCCTAAGTTTCCTTTGCCTGAAAAATTTGCTGGGGAATGCAGTAAATTTGTTTCTTTTCGTGAAGCTTGCAAACTATATTTCCATATGCACCCGATCTCCTCAGGTAATGAGGCTCAGCGTGTGGACCTGGTGTTGTCATTGTTAAGCAGGGATCCCCAAGCATGGGCGTTTTCTTTGCCATCTGATTCTGCTGCATTTGACTCTGTGGAGAGTTTTTTTCCTTTCTTGGACATGTTTACGATGAGCCAGACAGAATGGCTCTAGCAGAATCTAAGATACGCACTATTCACCAGGGGGAGCGAGTTGCAGAGGATTACTGTTCTGAATTTTGTTGCTGGGCGATCGATACGCAGTGGAATGATCCTGTGTTGCGGAGTCAGCTTATTCATGGGGTTTCTGGAAGGGTTAAAAAAGCCCTTCTGATGTACGAGACTCCTACTTCTCTAGATTCCGCTATGAGTCTGGTTGCCCGCATTGATCGCCGTTTGCGTCAGGGGGAGCATGAGACACCGCCTATTGGAGAGGGTTTAGGTTCACGTGTGGTTGCTGCAGGTGAGTCCACAGAGCATATGCAAATCGCAGGGGTGTCACATGTGAAGCGTCGAGCCCCTGAGCTCAGGAAGCAGGGAGCCTGTTTTTACTGCGGTAAGACTGGTCACTTTATTAACATCTGTCCTCTGCTGTCTAAGAAAAACGCAACGGCGGAAAACTTCTAAGCTCAGAGGGTGTGGAGGAGATCAATCTGAGCTTATGTATATCCTCCATGGTGGTTTCTCAATGCATGCTCCCTGCTAAGGTTATTATCGCTGGCAGTGAGCTGCCAATCACTGTTTTTGTGGATAGTGGTTCTGCCACAAATCTCATTGATGAGGAGTTTGCGCGCACAGCAGGTTTTAGGATTGAAAAACTGCCTCATCCTATCCGCGTGGTCACCATCAATGCTGCTCCTCTCTCACAGGGGGAGATTACTGAATTTGTGGCTGAGGTGAAACTCCACATTGGGGTTCTACATTCCGAGCAGGTTACATGTAAGGTGCTCAGGAATCTTCCTGCTCAGGTGGTTTTGGGTTTTCCATGGTTGTCTATGCACAACCCGGTAATTGACTGGAAAACTCAGGACATAATTCAGTGGAGTGAATTCTGCCAGGAGAATTGCCTGGCCACATGTGTGTCTGCTGTGACTTCAAGTGCTCCGGAGTCACTTCTGGATTTTGTGGATGTGTTCTCTGAGAAGGGTTGTTCAGAGTTGCCGCCACATCGCCCCTATGACGGTACTATCAGGTTTAAACCAGGGGCCAAATTGCCTAAAGCAAGGATGTTTAACATCTTCGGTCTGGAGAGACAAGCATTACAGGATTACATTGCTGAAAGTTTGAGCAAAGGGCACATCAGGCCTTCATTCTCGCCTGTGGCAGCAGGGTTCTTCTTCGTGAAGAAGAAAGATGACGGATTACGCCCGTGTTTGGATTTCAGGGAATTGAACCAGATTACGGTTCGTGATCCATACCCTATGCCACTAATTCCAGATTTGTTCAACCAGGTGGCAGGTGCTAAGTGGTTTACCAAGCTTGACCTCAGGGGGGCGTACAACCTCATAAGAGTCCGTCAAGGTGATGAGTGGAAGACGGCTTTTAATACCCCTGAGGGTCATTTTGAAAATTTGGTGATGCCATTTGGGTTGACAAACGCACCTGCAGTGTTCCAACATTTCACAAATGATGTGTTCTCGCATGTTTTGGGGAAATTCGTTATTGTGTACCTAGATGACATTCTCATATATTCTTGCGACCGTGATACTCATTTAGATCATGTCAGGCAGGTGTTACAGCTTCTCAGAGAGAATAAGCTCTATGCAAAACTTGAGAAATGTGTTTTTTCGGTTCAGGAGTTGCCTTTCTTGGGTTATATTGTGTCTGCTTCTGGTTTTAAAATGGACGCCGCTAAGGTGCAAGCGGTGTTGCATTGGGAATGACCTGATAACCTGAAAGCACTTCAGCGGTTCCTTGGGTTTTCTAACTACTATAGGAAATTTAACAAGGATTTTTCCATCATTGCTAAACCGCTAACTGACATGACTAAAAAGGGTACCAATTTCTCCATTTGGCCTGAGGCTGCTGTGCGCGCATTTGAATTTCTTAGAACAGTTTTGTTTCAGCCCCCATTCTTGTGCAGCCAGACGTATCAAAACCTTTTGTTGTGGAAGACGATGCATCTGAGGTTGGTGTGGGGGCGGTACTATCACAAGGCTCATCTTTGAGTGATTTGCGTCCATGCGCCTATTTCTCCAAGAAACTGTCGTCCGCCGAACGTAACTACGATATCGGCAACAGGGAGTTGTTGGCAATCAAGTTGGCCTTTGAGGAATGGCGACACTTCTTGGAGGGGTCGGTACATCAGGTTACTGTTATTACCGATCATAAGAATCTGCTGTATTTGGAGTCAGCCAAGCGTCTGTCCCCCAGGCAGGCTCGCTGGGCATTGTTTTTCACGCGGTTCAATTTTGTTGTCACTTACAGACCGGGGTCTAAAAACACTAAGGCGGATGCTCTGTCCAGGTGTTTTCCGGGGGGAGAACCTCAGGAGGATCCAGTAACCATCCTCCAAAAGGGTGTTGTGGTTTCGGCTCTCACTACCGAGGTTGAGGCTGAGATTGCCGAGGCTCATGAGGAGGTACCATTTGAGCTTCCCATCAACAAATCTTTTGTACCGCTTCATCTCCACTTAAAGGTTTTGGCGGAGCATCATGATGCTGTCCTGGCTGGCCACCCAGGGGTTAGAGGTACCTTGGAGTTGGTGTCACGTCGGTTTTGGTGGCCCAAGATCTGACAGGACGTGGTCTCATACGTGTCAGCTTGTACCACGTGCGCTAGGGCTAAGACGCCCCGATCCCATCCTGTTGGCACACTACTTCCTCTGGAGGTACCTAGTAAGCCATGGACGGAAATCTCCATGGATTTCATCACTGATTTGCCCTCCTCAGCTGGGAACACGGTCATCTTGGTGATTGTTGATCGGTTTTCAAAAATGTCGCACTTTGTGTCTTTGCCTTCATTGCCTAACGCTAAGACTCTGGCTCAGGTATTTGTGCAGGAGGTGGTCAGACTTCATGGGGTTCCGTCTGACATCGTGTCTGATAGGGGTACTCAGTTTGTGGCAAAATTTTGGAAAGCATTTTGCTCACGGCTGGGGATCCAGTTGTCTCATTCTTCGGCGTTTCATCCTCAGTCAAATGGTCAGACTGAGCGTATGAACCAAAATTTGGAACAGTACTTACGCTGCTTTGTCTCTGATAACCAGGAGGAGTGGTCTACCTTTCTTCCTTTGGCTGAGTTTGCCATCAATAATCACCGCCAGGAGTCGTCTGGGGAGTCTCCGTTTTTTTGTGTTTACGGGCTACATCCTCAATTTTGTACTTTGAGTCAGAGGGGCTCTTCTGGCGTTCCGGAGGAGGACCAGTTAGGAGCACAATTGTCATCAGTCTGGAGGAGAGTTAAACAGCGCCTGTTGAGTGTGGGTGCTAGGTACAAATGTGTGGCTGACAGTAGGCGTGTGCCAGGTTCGGACCTGAGTGTGGGTGACTGGGTGTGGTTATCCACAAAAAACATAAGACTCAAAATACCATCCCTTAAATTGGGTCCACGGTTTATTGGTCCATTTAGGGTCACTGCCGTCATTAACCCAGTAGCGTACCGATTGGAGCTTCCTACGGTGTATAAGATACACAACGTGTTCCACAGGTCTCTTTTAAAGAAGGTGATGGGTTCTGTGGACACGACACATATGCCTTCTCCAGTCTTGGTGGATGGTAGTTTGGAATTTGAAGTCTCCAAGGTGATTGACTCTCATGTAGTGTGCCACACTTTACAGTACTTGGTACACTGGCATGGTTATTGGCCTGAGGAGAGGTCCTGGGTACCAGCCTCGGACATTCATGCGGATCGGCTGGTCAGGTTTTTTCACCGTCGCCAACCGGACAAGCCTGGTCCTATAAGCCGTGAGGGCCCTGGGGTCCCACGTAGAAGGCGGGGTACTGTCATGTCGGACACTGTTCAGACCAGGTCGTTTGACAGACAGCGGTAATTCCGCTTTTGACCACTATGTGCTCATTGGCGTCGGCTAGATTTTATCTAGCTGGTCCGGGGTTAATTTACCTGATGCTCGGATTGGAAGCTGGGCCATGCCCATTGCCTTTAAATAGTTCTCCTGAACATTGGGCGTCGCCGATTATAGCTTCTGTCTTGTGCGTTGTTATCTCGGTCTGGAGTGGTGAGCTAGTAGTTGGAGTATCTTTGCTGGTGGTGTATTTCCCTTTGTCTTATTTACTCCTTCCTATATTTGTATTTATTTTGCCCTGCGCATTTATAGTGTATTCCTGAGTGACTGCGGCGTATTGTATATTTTCCGTTATCCTTGTCTGTTCTAACTGTGGGTATTGGTGTATGACCTTTCACTGGGTGATGGGCGGTGGTTTCAGCCTAGGGTTGAAACAGGAGACAGGGCGAGGGTCGAGGCCTAGACATGCACACCATCAGTGTAAACTCTAGGTAGAGGGTCAGTCAGGATTTCCCTAGTCTGAGGGAAATTGCAGGGGCCCGGGTTATTAGCTCTAGCCCACCTAGTCTCCCCGTGACACCTGGTTCCCACCGTGAAGCATGGAGGAGGAGGTGTGATAGTGTGGGGGTGCTTTGCTGGTGACACTGTTGGAGATTTATTCAAAATTGAAGGCATACTGAACAAGCATGGCTACCACAGCATCTTGCAGCGGCATGCTATTCCATCCGGTTTGCCTTTAGTTGGACCATCATTTATTTTTCAACAGGACATTGACCCCAAACACACCTTCAGGCTGTGTAAGGGCTATTTGATCAAGAAGGAGAGTGATGGGGTGTTACGCCAGATGACCTGGCATCCACAGTCACCAGACCTGAACCCAATCGAGATGGTTTGGGGTGAGCTGGACTACAGAGTGAAGGCAAAAGGGCCAACAAGTGCTAATCATCTCTGGGAACTCCTTAAAGATTGTTGGAAGACCATTCCCGGTGACTACCTCTTGAAGCTCATCAAGAGAATGCCAAGAGTGTGTAAAGCAGTCATCAAAGCAAAAGGTGGCTACTTTGAAGAACCTAGAATATGATAGAATTTCAGTTGTTTCACACTTTTTTGTTAAGCATATAATTCCACATGTGTTAATTCATAGCTTTGATGCCTTCAGTGTGAATGTACAATATTCATAGTCATGAAAATACAGAGAAATCTTTAAATGAGAAGGTGTGTCCAAATTTTTGGTCTGTATCATATATATATATATATAGAGAGAGAGAGAGAGAGAGAGAGAGAGAGAGAGAGAGAGAGAGAGAGAGAGAGATGAATAATGAGAGAGTTTTAAGGCATTTTTATTACTTACTGCAAAGTCAAAAGTTTACGTATTTTTCATTAGTATTTGGTACCACTGCCCTCAAACTGAATGCATCGGATCAAATGTTTGAGATACCCTTCCACGAGCTTTTCACGATAGTTGGTCAGAATTTGGATCCATTCCTCCTGACAAAGCTGCCTATGGGTTTGTAGGTCGCCTTGCTCGCACTTTCCTTTTCAACTTTGCCTATCAATTTTTAATAGGATTGAAATCAGGGCTTTGTGATGGCCTCTCCAAAACATTAACTTTGTTATCTCTAAGCCACTTTGTTACCATTTTGGCGGTATGCTTCTGGTCATCGTCCATTTGGAAGACCCATTTCAGCCCAAGCTTTAACTTCCTGGCTAATGTCTTGAAATGTTGTTTCAGTATTGCCACATAGTCTTCTTTTTTAATGATGCCATCTATTTTGTGAAGTGCACAAGTCCCTCCTGCAGCAAAACAACCCCACAAAATGATGCTGCGATGTTTCATAGTTGGGATGGTGTTCTTAGGCTTCCAAACTTCTCCTTTTTTCCTCCAAGCGTAATGATGATCATTATCCCAAAAAGTTTGATTTTAGTTTAATCAGATCACAAGACATCTCCAAATATTAAGCTCTTTGTTTCTGTGTGCATTTGCAAACCCTAATCTTGACTTGTTCCTGGCAAAGTGACCTTTCAGCATATGTTGATACAGTACTTGGTTCACTGTGGATATTGACACAATCTTACCAGCTTCCACCATCATCTTCATGTGGTCTTTTGCTTTTGTCCTTGGGTTGATATGCACATGTCGGGCCAAAGCACATTCATCTCTGGGATACAGAACCTGTCTCCTTCCTGACCTGTATGATGGCTGGACATTCCCAAGTTGTTTGCACTTGCGTATAATTGTTTGTACAGATGAATGAGGCACCTTCAGGTATCTTGAAATTGTACCAATGTATGAGCCAGACTTGTGCAAGTCCATAATTCTCTTCCTGATATCATGGCAGATTTCTTCAGACTTTCCCATGATTCTACACAAAGAAGCAGTGTGTTTCATGTGTGCATTAAAATACATTCACAGGTGTTTCTCTAATTAACTCAAATGTTGGCAGAAAACTTCCAAACACATGACATCATCATATGGACAGTCCAGAATTGTTTAAAGGCATAGTAATCTTAGTGTATGTAAACTTTTGACTTTGCAGTAATTAATAAAAATACCTTAAAACATTCTCTATCACTCATTATTCTGGCATTTGGCAAATAATAATTATGGTAATCCTAATTAACCTCAAATGGGAAAGGTTTAATCTGATGTCATGTCATTGAGAAAAACAAGCATATGTCTCTACTTATATAGTGTATGCAAACTTCTAGTTTCAACTGTATATATACATATATATATTTATATATGCACACACGGTATAAATGCATATTTTCAGTGACCACATGTTATCCTGATAGCCATAATTTTCAGCCTGGAATCAAGGGATCAAGCTATGTTATAATATGTGGTTACCAAGTCCATTAATAGAAACAGTGGTTGTTAATTCTAACTTTGAGAACATTTCTGTGAATACTTATTTTTATATGGCTTAAAAATGGCCTATTACGGTGTGTTCGGTTTTTGCAATTTTCATTACTGAGCTTTTATTTCTATAATTTAAGTTTGGCTTACTTAACGCCTTGTTTAAGTCATATGCCATGCTTTTATGACATTTTATTATATAGTAGCATAAAAGCATCGTGTTTCAACTGTAGATCAGATGCACAGTGGTCATTATCAGAAAAGAAACATTTACAAATAACAGAAAAGCTAATTTAACATTTTAGAATTTTCTTCTATGTAATAAAAAAGGCAAAACAGAACTTTATATTGCAAATCTAGTAGATATAAACAAATCCATCTTTCTCTACTTATCATTCACTTAACATCCCCGTTCCCATCATGTCTCTTACTGTTATCTTTCACTCTTGAAAAATGCTACATACTAGAGATGAACAAATATTTTGGATTTCAAATTTGTCAGTTTTGCCTTAATAATTTCCAAGTTACTTCAATATACTGTACAGTACTATGCAAAAATTTTGAGCAGGTGTGAAAAAAAGTAAGAATGCGGTGAATTTTTTTAAGCAATTAACAAGATGCAAAATGAATGAACATAAGAGAAATCTAAATCAAATCATTATTTTGTGTGACCACCCTTTGACTTCAAAACTAACTATTAGTTGTACACTTTCACACGGGTTTTAAAGGAAATCGGCATGGAAGTTCATATCATCATCTTGAAGACCCAATCACAGATCTTTTATAGATAAAGGCTTCCACAAATCCTCTCTCTTCATGTAATCCAAGGCAGACTCAATGATGTTGAGATCAGGGTTCTGTTAGAACTAGAGTTGAGTAAATATGTTCTGATTCGGTTCCGAATATGATCGGCAGCGAATATTGTTTTTGTAATATTTGTTGAACACAGCCAAACATCATTAAAATCAATGGGAGTAGAAATTAACAAATATGCTCGGAACCGATCACCAAATACACATTCGGCACAAATAGGGTACAAATATGGCACGTTTATGGCAAATTCATAACAAATTCGCTCAACTCTACTTAGAGCATTACAAGTCATACACTTAACAATGCTGAGCACATCAATAAATTATAGAGAAGCTATACTGCATTACTACTGAACTATTAAGTCAAAATTAGAACTATTTGGCTGTAACAGAAGGCAGTTTGCTTGCCAAAGGCTAGAGAGAGAAATGATAATGAGTGTCTTCAGGCAATGGGTATGCACGGTGGAGGTTCCCTGCAAGTTTGGTGCTGCATTTCAGCAATTGGATTGAGAATTTTGTTTAGATTAATGCTATCCTCTCGGTTGGGAAATTCAGGCAGATAATTCTCAGTCATGCAATAACATCAGAAAGGCATTTGATTGGCTCCAAATTTTATTCTGCAGCAGGACAGTGACCCCAAAGATAACATCATTAAGAACTATCTTCAGCTTAAAGAATAAAAAACTCAAAAGGTGACGATGTGGCACCGACAGAGCCCTGGTCTCAAATTCATTAAAGAAAACCTGTCAGCAAGATTTTGCTAAGTAAACCCCAGAGCACGAGAATCTAATTAACTGCAAACTTCTAACACTGATTACACAAGAATCACAAGATTGATTTCTTCACAGCAGATCTCATTTTAATCAGTTTAACAATGCCAACCTGACAGTGTCTGTAATTTACTTAGCAAAATGGTGCTGACAGGTTCGCTTTAAAGAATTTGAGATCAGGGTTCTGTGGATGCCATTTCATCACCTTTAGGGTTCTTTGTTCTTTAAGCTGAAGATAGTTCTTAATGAAGTTGCCTGTATCTTTGGAGTCCTTTTCTTCTTTCTTAATCCCATGCTACATCTGTATGTGTGTTTTTACCAAGATAAATATGTAGTGTACAACATTGTTGATGCTACCATTGTACCTCCTGACAAATGTATTTGGCTTTTCAAGAGCTTCATTAGGCAACATGTGTCCATCACCATCTAAAGTAACTATTGAGGAGGATGAAGAAGGTGAAGGATGAGGCAAACAACTGTGCCTAATTTTAGAAGTGTTACCACCTTTCCATATTATAGTGTTGCATCACTGGTGCTTAAACATTCACCCAATGGGCCATGAAAGTCAGATACTGTCTCTGTCCACAGTTGCTGCTCCTCTTCTCTATGGTGTAGCGCCTGTTCAAGCTCAATGCTAAGTCAAGAGAGTAGCTCATGTTCTGCTACATGTAAGAGCACAGATCGTTCACCCCATACTGTAAAAAATAATGGCATTGAGAAGAAATTATATAACCAATTCTTTTTGAATATACTTTGAATTGAATTTCATAAAATTTGCAGGACAATTTGCTATTCGATTTGTGCAAATTACTATAATCTGCCACATGCTTTTTACACATTTTCGAAGATTTAATCAGCCTTCTGTGATACGCACTTCACTGTCTATAGCTATGTACATAGCAAGCCTGGTGTTGGTGGGTAGCTTTTTTAGCTCTGCTGTATTGATACATTTAAACACTCTAATTTTGTCAGAGTGGCTGCACTCAGTAAACTAAGTGATACATCACTGGATTCAGGGTCTCTTTGCCTACATCATGCTGCTCTCAAATGTGGTAGCAAATCCTGTTGATAGATTCCCTTTAAGTCATAGGGAAAGATAGTGATAGGAGAGGTGCTGGAGCTGCAGAGTCTGTGTGACTGTAAATTGATTGATACGCGATATGCTCTGGCTCAAACCTTTTTCCCGCTGCTGTTTATTTAACCCCTTTCTGACCTCAGACGGGATAGTACGTCCGAGGTCAGAACCCCGCGTTGATGCAGGGCTCCGGCGGTGAGCCCGCATCAAAGCTGGGACATGTCAGCTGTTTTGAACAGCTGACATGTGCCCGCAATAGCGGCGGGTGAAATCACGATTCACCTGCCGCTATTAACTAGTTAAATGCCGTTGTCAAACGCAGACAGTGGCATTTAACCGGCGCTTCCGGCCGGGCGGCCGGAAATGAGCGCATCGCCGACCCCCTTCACATGATCGGGGGTCAGCGATGCTTCTGCAGTGTAACCATAGAGGTCCTTGAGACCTCTATGGTTACTGATCGCCGGTAGCTGTGAGCGCCACCCTGTGGTCGGCGCTCATAGCACACCTGCATTTCTGCTGCATAGCAGCGATCTGATAATCGCTGCTATGTATCAGAGCCGATTGCGTTGTGCCAGCTTCTAGCCTCCCATGGAGGCTATTGAATCATGGCAAAAGTAAAAAAAAGTAAAAAAAAAATGTGAAAAAAAAAAATATATAAAAGTTTAAATCACCACCCTTTTGCCCCATTCAAAATAAATCAATAAAAAAATCAAATCTACACATATTTGGTAACGCCGAGTTCAGAATCGCCCACTCTATCAATAAAAAAAAGGAATAACCTGATTTCTAAACGGCGTAGCGATAAAAAAATTTGAAACACCAGAATTACGTTTTTTTGGTCGCTGCGACATTGCATTAAAATGCAATAACGGGCGATCAAAAGAATGTATCTGCGCCAAAATGGTATTACTAAAAACGCCAGCTCGGCACGCAAAAAATAAGTCCTCACCTGACCCCAGATCATGAAAAATGGAGACGCTACGGGTATCGGAATATGACGCAATTTTTTTATTTTTTTTTAGCAAAGTTTGGAATTTTTTTTCACCACTTAGATAAAAAATAATCTAGACATGTTTGGTGTCTATGAACTCATAATGACCTGGAGAATCATAACGGCTGGTCAGTTTTAGCATTTAGTGAACGTAGCAAAAAAGCCAAGCAAAAAACAAGTGTGGGATTGCACTTTTTTTGCCGATTTCTAGCAGATTGAAGATAAGGTCTGGAAGACCAAGGAAAATTTCAGTGCAAGCTGATTGTAGAATTGCTAGAGAGGCAAATGAGAACCCCCCGCTTGACTTCAAAAGACCTTCAGAAAGATTTAGCAGACTCTGCAGTTGTGGTGCATTGTTTTATTGTTCAAATACACCTATACAAATATGGTCTTCATAAAAGAGACATCAGAAGAAAACCTTCTCTGCATCCTCACCATAAAATTCAGTGTCAGAAGTATTGGAAAAGAACATCTAAACAAGCCTGATGCATTTTGAAAACAAATCCCTAGCACCGATTAGGTTAACATAGAACTCTTTGGTCACAATGATAAAAGGTATATGTACAGAAAAAGGGGACATAATCTTAGGAAAAGAACATCTTACCAACCATTAAGAATGGAGGTGGATCAATCATGCTTTGGGGTTGTGTTGCAGCCAATAGCACAAGGAACATTTCACAGGTATAAGAAAGAATGAATTCAATGAAATTTCAACAAATTCTTAATACAAACATCATTGAAAATCTTTGGCTAAACCTCAAAGTAGCAGTGCATGCAAGACGATCGAGGAATCTCACAGAACTGGAAGAATTTTCCAAGGAATAGTGAAAATCCCTCAAATAAGAAATTAAAGACTATAGGTTGGCTGCTAAAAGCTTTTACAAGCTGTGATACTTTAAAAAAGGGATGCTACTAGGTTATAACCATGCAGCATGCCCAAACTTTTGCATTTGCCCTTTTTTTTTGTAATTTTTAAAATGTAAAAGGTGAAAATATATATTTTCATCTTACTTAACTGTTCACAATAACAGTAATTTTGACCAGTGGTGCCCATACTTTTACATGCCACTGTATCTCTTTTACAACACTGTGAAATGTTACTATCCATATTCACTACAAGATATCTCCTGCATTATTTTCCTCTTTCTACAGGCCATGATAGTACCTCCTGATTAGCTGTGCTACACAATGTGATGTGTTAGATGCAAAGTGTTATAGAGAAAAGAGTGGACTCCACCAGAGAACATGTAAGTCATCTTTGGCTCATATCATTTTGTGTTTTGTGTAAAATGGTGGCAGAAGATTGCATAACTGTTTCAAAATTCCAATTTGTCAACCTTACACCCCACAACTATACTGTGGGCTGTTGCAGCATTTTTAACCATGCTCGTGCCTCCTGGCATTTGGTGCTATTAGGATCTTTGTGAACAGGGTGAATTAATCTGCTTGAAAAAAAAATCTGCAAACAAATTGCTACAATAAATTGGGAACCATTAAAATGCAAGTCAATGTGGCAGGCATCAAGTTATAGAGCAGGGAAGCTGAGTAGAATGATATATAGTTTTGTGAGAAAATAATCAGTATAAACTAGGTTTTAATCATTTAAATCTCTGTTTTTTCTGAGATTTTTATTTAAATTAGAGGTCCAATCAGTGACTGACAGCTTTGCTTCAATAAGCGTGCATACAGAGATAACTGTGAATCAATGATAGGACCACCCACTGAACCAAAAATCCCAGAAGAGCACAGGATTTAAGGATTAAAACCTCGGTTATGCTGAATATTTTCTCACAAAATGATATATAAATCTGTTCAGCTCCCCCTGCTCTATGACATGATTCCTGCATATTGGACTGCATATTGATAGTGGTAGGTTCCCTTCAAGTGTGCAGATGTAAACAGGTACTCATAAGCAACAGCAAAGAAAATGTAGACTCAGTGACAACTTGAAACAACAGGAATGTATTTAATTCCAGAAACGGATGTTGCGACTAGTGCACAATGCAAAAAAAGGAAGGCAAACAATGGGAAGTAAGTTATTTTACAATGAAAATATGACAATTTGGCTATATAGGATAAAACAACTATTATAGATAATGATGTTTTGATCCTACTGTCCTACGCAAAAGTATGTCTCAGCTAAACTCATGCTCGTCAATTTCCTCACCCTGCCATTCTCTCACTCTTTCCACAATACTATACATCGTACAGGCCCTAACAGGAGTTCAGAGTACTACCCTGTTAGGCTGCAAGTCCTTAACAGGTGAGTTGCTCCGATCACCTGTTGTGTTGACCGCTTCTGTTCCCTGGAGCGTGGCTCTGGTCCCCACTATACCCTAAGTCCACATCTTGCGTCGCGTCTGACATGAATGTCCCTGTCCTGTTATCCGTTCATAGAGTTCCAGCTCTGCACATTCGTCTCTGGTCCTATCCGCTCATCTCTGGCTCAGTTTCCTCCATCCTGAACACTCAGTTTTGGTTACTTTATTTTAGTCACTTGGCTTTGAATACTCGGTGCTGGTTACTCAGTTCTGGTACTGATAAAGACAAAACACACGGCACTCAAGGATCCTGTGTGGTGCCCAAGTCAGGTTTCCAGCCCGTCAATCCAATAGTAATAAATCACTTGGCACTCAAATGGTTTCTTTCAGATGAAAAAAGTGAACATCCCATTTATTTGTGCATCCAGTTCAAAGATTATTTAAACGTTTTCGGTCAAATCACAAGACCTTCATCAGAAATATCCTTAACAAAACTGGAAGCATAGGACAATGAGGTATATGAGCCTAGGCAACCCGGGATGGAAAGCGCACCTGGAGCGTCTCAGATCCTTGAAGAGAGAAGGAGGGCGTGTATCCGCCGCTGCATATGGCACTTATAGACGTCCGGTCCGTCACGCTGTGTGGAGTGATCCCGGGGGCTGCCTCATATACCTCATTGTCCTTTGCTTCCAGTTTTGTTAAGGATATTTCTGATGAATGTCTTGTGATTTGACCGAAAACGTTTAAATAATCTTTGAACTGGATGCACAAATAAATGGGATGTTCACTTTTTTCATCTGAAAGAAACCATTTGAGTGCCAAGTGATTTATTACTATCAGTTCTGGTACTGGTCGCTCTGCTCTGGTTCGCTTGTCGCTGTCATGGCACTAACAATGGTGGCATAATCAAGCTCAGCTGCTTCCACACATCTGTCCTATTACAGGTTCATATCTCGACTTCTCCTCTCTTTTGCCATCCTAAGCCTTTTATAATTGCCAACTGTGTTACACATATATACTGGTTTCTCTTCTAATCCCTTCCTACCAGGACAACACGCTGGGCTCTACCATTCCTGTTACATATTAACATAGTTAGCAAGGCCGAAAAAAAAAGACATTTGTCCATCCAGTTCAGCCTATATTCCGTCAGAATAAATCCTTCTAAAGAACCTAATAACAGTAAGAAACGATATTGTTACGCTCCAGGAAGACATCCAGGCCTCTCTTGAACTCCTCGACTGAGTTCGCCATTACCTCCTCCTCAGGAAAGGAATTCCAGATTCTCACTGCCCTAATAGTAAAGAATCCTCTTCTTTGTTGGTGGTAAAACCTTCTCTCCTCCTGATGCAGAGAATGTCCCTTGTGACGTCACCTATCTTGGTATAAATAGATCCTCGGAGAGATATTTGTATTGTCCCCTTATATACTTATACATGGTTATTAGATCGCTGTTGACACAATTCTCTCTATTTTCTTTCTCTTAAAGTCTTTAGACAGAAAATGTCAGTGTTTTCTTACAGATGTCCATTCATGCATTATCTTCACCTCCTTACACAGACATGTTTGGGCAAATTTGTTTAACTTGTCAAATTATAGACTGTGTTGTGCTGGGGAGGCGGCGCTCTGTGCTGGAGCGGCGGCGCTCTGTGCTGGGGGGGCTCTGCTGGCATTTTGTCCAAGCTCAGAGGCCCCCTCAGCTCCATTGCTGCAATGCGGTGGCCTCCGGAAAAATGACTGCTGGCGTGGCGCATGCTCAGATTCAGATCTTGGCACCGAGATCTCGTTGCTGAGATCTGAATCTAAGCATGAGCCGACCCCCAGAGGCCATTTTCCCAGAAGCCACCAAATCACAGCAATGGAGCTATGGGGGCCTCCGAGCTTTGACAAAATGCAGGCATAGCACCGCCGCTGCAGCAAAGAGCACCGCCGCTGCAGCACAGAGCGCTGCCGCCCCAGCATAGAGCACCGCTGCAGCCCCAACACAGAGCACTACAGCACAGAACACCACCGTCACAGTACAGAGCGCTGCTGCCCCATCACAGAGCACCACTGTTGCACCAACCTAGGATGGGATTTCCCGGAGGACACCATACCAGCCTGGACCACCGAACAACCCCTGTGACCACTCCTGCACCTGTGTCTGTCCCTCGGTAAGCTGAATTCGGACTGTAAGATGGACCCCCATTTGACACAATATTTTTTTTCCTATTTTCCTTTTGAAAATTTGGGGTGCGTCTTATGGTTCGGTGCGATTTATAGTCCTGAAAAATATGGTAAGTATATGACAGTGAAAATGCCGTTGCTGTATGACATGCTAATTCACTTTGGCATCGGTCCTTTTCAGACTTGGCATCAATCAGGGCAGATCTACTTCTTTGATGTGCAACAGCAACATTTAGATCTGGGATATCAAACTCAAATAAACAGAGGGAAAACAATTTGGGCAAAGTCGTGGGCCAGGCTTGATATTTATAAAAAAAAGTCTACAATTGAGGAAGTTTTTCATTATCATCAAATACAATAATGAACCTTTTCATATGGAAACAAACTTAGAGGGGTTGTCCCACAAATCATGAATGTATCATACCGGAATACTTTAATATGTGATGTAAAGCAGTAAAAAGCATGATGTCCCATAGACTAATTTAAATATTGTAAGGCAGTGACCGGTGTTATATGTGAGGGTCGCTATGTGTCCCCCAGGATGTGCTCAGAAGCGTATTGGGGCCACGGGAGTGCATAGTGGTTACAGGCATAGCTGTGTTTGCAATGCAAAATAAAAGTAAGAGTTATTAACCCCTTCCCGACCTCCGCCGTACTATTACTGCCGAAGTCTGGTCCCCTGCTTTGATGTGGGTTCCGGCGGTGAGCCCACCTCAAAGCCAGGACATGTCAGCTGTTTTGAGCAGCTGACATGTGCCCGCAATAGTGGCGGGTGAAATCGCGATTCACCCGCCGCTATTAACCAGTTAAATGCCACTGTCAAATGCTGACAGCGGCATTTAATCGGCCGGAAATGATCGCATCGCCGACCCCGTCACATGATCTGGGGTCGGCGATACGTCAAGATGGTAACCATAGAGGTCCTTGAGACCTATATGGTTACTGATGCTGGCCTTCTGTGTGAGCAAGCCTGCATTTCAGCTACATAGCAGCGATCTGATGATCGCTGCTATGTAGCAAAGCCAATCCAGTTGTGCCAGCTTCTAGCCTCCCATGGAGGCTATTGAAGCATGGCAAAAGTTTTAAAAAAATGTTTTAAAAAATATAAAAAAAAAATAAAAAATATGAAAGTTTAAATCACCCCCCTTTCGCCCCATTCAAAATAAAACAATAATAATAAAAAAAAAATCAAACCTACACATATTTGGCATCGCCGTGTTCAGAATCTCCCGATCTATCAATAAAAAAAGGATTAACCTGATCGCTAAATGGCGTAGCGATAAAAAAATTTGAAACGCCAGAATTACGTTTTTTTGGTCGCCGCAACATTGAATTAAAATGTAATAACGGGCGATCAAAAGAATGTATACCAGCTCAGCACACAAAAAATAAGCCCTCACCTGACCCCAGATCACGAAAAATGGAGACACTACGGGTATCGGAAAATGGCACTTTTTTTTTTTTTTAGCAAAGTTTGGAATTTTTTTTACCACTTAGATAAAACATAACCTAGACATGTTTGGTGCCTATGAACTCTTAATGACCTGGAGAATCCAAATGGCAGGTCAGTTTTAGCATTTATTAAATCTACAAAGAAAACCTCAGCGCTACCAGAGGACATCCCCTGTGAGCCAAAACATATAAACCAAGAAAAACCTAACGGTAATGGATCAGTCTACTAACCAAAAGTTTGTAATAGCTACAAAGTTATAATAAATCAGTGTGAATGTACACAGACTACATACCAAATGGGGGTAAGCAAAAATATACAATTTATTAGAAAATATTTGATACATAAGTCATACAAAAGAGACAAAAGTGAAAACTGGACGATAACAGCCAAATAGATTGGCGCATCAGATGGTAAAAAAAGTGCGCTAAAAGGTAGCACAAATATCACTGCTGCAAAGCCCACAACATCTATTGCACCGATGTCATACAAATAACAATCGTAGTGTCAGTGAGGCCTCTAATGGAATCAAAAGATAAGCATACTAATAGTCATTACACTGAATATCCACAGTCCTGGATTACTACGATGTAAAATATAAGGCAAACCCAATAGAAGTTATGCCATAATTGGTTAAATACTAGTACCTTGAGACATTGTGGCAACAGAGTGCGGGCGTGCAAGCAGGATACTGGGAGCCTCGACACGCGTTTAACCGCCTTGGCTTCGTCAGGAGGTGTGGTCACTAAAAATGGGCCGGAATATTTATGCAGAAGTACAGGGGGACTCTGGCGAATCGGCGCGCTAGCCCATCATGATGTCTACACGCCGACAGCGAGGCGGGCCGCCGCGCACTAAGGATCACGGGTGGGAGGACGTGCATCATCCCTCCCCATCTCCACAGCAATGCTCCCAGCCAGCGACACCGCCGAGGCAACACAGCGCATGTGTGGGGCGCATCTGCACCGAAGGTAAGAAGATAAATGGAGCGTCATAGAAAGAGGTCAGAAAACCGCTGCAGCAGCTCCACCCCATAATAACCGGGCTGTGTGCTTAAGTCCTGATCTTGTCAGCACTAATGCATAAAAGGGGGAGTACATCATGAGGGCCTGGTAAGGAGTTTAAGGTAAATATGCCACTGTATACGTGGTGATTGGCAGAAGGTCTTTTCAGATAAAAGTAGAAGGTAGAGAACCGCTTATATGCACAAATATATCTAATCAGCCGAAACTATTATTAGAGGTTAACAAAGCATATACATAGTAAAAGTCAAGTGTAGTATAATAGAAAATAAACATATAATATTTTATACAACTATGAAGTCCTCTAATATAGAAATCAGTACAGGACCTATGTATATGGTGGCCATATAACGCACTAAATGTATTAGTGTACAAATCTTTGGTTAAACATTGAGGCCAGCCAAGACAGATAACACAAAGGTCATGAAAAAACTGGGCATGCTGGTACATAACTGACTGATACGAGTGTAAATTTCTTCCAGGACAGTCCATATGTCTTCAAGAATGATGGTATGCAGAAATGTGATGTCCTGTGCAGGGTCCCTTAGGCATCAGAAAGGAGGATTAAAGTGATCTAACGTAGACTCTAATTAATAAAAATAACAGTGAGAGGATATACATGCAAAGCAGAAATATATAAATACAAGAACAAGAGACATGACACAAAAACTACCGGACCATAATTAAAAACAAAAAATACATATATTAAAATAAAATATATCTATAGAAAAGGCTTGAAACTAAGGGCCTCGTTCAGACCTTTTGGTGAAAGCATATCTAGGATAACTATCTATCATGCTTCTTTTTGAAGCAATTTCTGTTTCACGTTCCCACCCCGGATCCCCATATATACGCGGTCAATGCCGCATATCGTGAGCCCCTTAGGATTGCTGTTGTGCCTCTCAAAAAAATGTTTTGGAATTGGTTTCAACAAATGTGGCTCAGAACAGTTAGCTGAGTTTTTTATGTCCCTTAAATGTTCCTGTAGCCAAACTTTCAGAGGTCTAGTTATTATTATTATTATTATTATTATTTATTATTATAGGACCATTTATTCCATGGCGCTTTACATATGAGGAGGGGTATACATAATAAAAACAAGTACAATAATCTTGAACAATACAAGTCACAACTGGTACAGGAGGAGAGAGGACCCTGCCCACGAGGGCTCACAATCTACAAGGGATGGGTGAGGATACAGTAGGTAAGGGTAGAGCTGGTCGTGCAGCGGTTTGGTCAATCGGTGGTTACTGCAGGTTGTAGGCTTGTTGGAAGAGGTGGGTCTTCAGGTTCTTTTTGAAGGCTTCGATGGTAGGCGAGAGTCTGATGTGTTGTGGTAGAGAGTTCCAGAGTAGGGGGGATGCACGAGAGAAATCTTGTATGCGATTGTGGGAAGAGGTGATAAGAGGGGAGTAGAGAAGGAGATCTTGTGAGGATCGGAGGTTGCGTACAGGAAAGTACCAGGAGACGAGGTCACAGATGTATGGAGGAGACAGTTTGTGGATGGCTTTGTATGTCATGGTTAGGCTTTTGTACTCTGGGTAATGGGGAGCCAGTGCAGGGATTGACAGAGGGGAGAGGCCGGGGAATAGCGGGGGGACAGGTGGATTAGTCGGGCAGCAGAGTTTAGAATAGATTGGAGGGGTGCGAGACTGTTAGAGGGGAGGCCACAGAGCAGGAGGTTACAGTAGTCGAGGCGGGAGATGATGAGGGCATGGACTAGGGTTTTTGCAGATTCTTGGTTTAGGAATGTATGCATCCGTGAAATATTTTTGAGTTGGAGGCGGCAGGAAGTGGAAAGGGTTTGGATATGTGGTTTGAAGGAGAGATCAGTGTCAAGGATTACCCCAAAACAGCGGGCTTGTGGGACTGGGGAGAGTGGGCAGCCGTTTACTGTAATGGATAGGTTCGTTCGGGAGGTCATGTGAGATGGGGGAAAGATGATGAATTCTGTTTTGTCCACGTTAAGTTTTAGAAATCTAGCGGAGAAGAAGGATGAAATAGCAGATTGACATTGAGGGATTCTGGTTAGTAGGGTGGTGATATCTGGTCCAGAGATGTAGATCTGTGTGTCATCAGCATAGAGATGATACTGAAAGCCGTGAGATTCTTTGAGCTGTCCCAGGCCAAAGGTGTAAATGGAGAAGAGCAGGGGCCCTAGGACTGAACCTTGTGGGACTCCGACAGATAGGGGGCGAGGTGAGGAGGTGGTGTGTGAGTTAGGTATGACGAGATCCATGATAGGGCCAAGTCTGTGATGCCAAGGGATGAGAGGGTCCACAGCAACAGGGAATGGTCCACTGTGTCAAAGGCAGGGGACAGGTCCAGGAGGAGGAGGATAGAGTAGTGTCGCTTGCTTTTGGCGGTTAATAGGTCATTGGTGACCTTGGTTAGGGCAGTTTCAGTGGAGTGGTGTGACCGGAAGCCTGATTGAAAGCGGTCGAAGAGGGAGCAGAAAGAGAGATGGGAGGACAGTTCAAGATGGACATGTTGTTCCAGTAGTTTTGAGGCATAGGGGAGAAGTGATAAAGGCGATAACTAGATACAGAGGATGGGTCAAGAGAGGGCTTTTTGAGGATAGGTGTGATTGAGGCATGTTTAAAGATTGATGGGAAAACACCAGTTGTTAGTGATAGGTTGAAGAGATGGGTTAGGGTTGGGATGAAGACTGTGGCGAGGTTTGGGATGAAGTGGGATGGGATCGGGTCAAGTGCACAGGTGGTGAGATGCGATCTTGAGAATAGAGTGGAGAGTCTTTCTTCTGTAATGGTGGAGAAGTTGGTTTTGGAGGTGGAGGGCTGGGAAGTCGGGAGTTGTCATTCCAATATAAATGCGATCACAGGGGCAGCGGCCATAATAGACCACTGCTTCAGTATTGCATGTGATATGGTGCATGATCTTGTAGTTCTTATTCCCTGCTGAATTAGTAAAATTTTTTGTCCTAGCTATAGAGCGACAAGCCGAGCAGTTACCACATGGGAAACAAGCCCATGGGGGACCGCTGTTGCTGGCGCCAAAAAGTTTACTCTTCGGGGGAACATAATGGCTCTTACATAAAATGTCGCCCAGAGTGCGAGATTTGTGCCATGTGATGAGAGGGTATGGAGTCAGTTGATTAGCCAGGTCTCTATCAGTTAATAAAATGGACCAATGTTTTTTAAAAATTCCATTAATTGCGGACCAGTTGGAATTAAATTTAGTGATAAACCTAGGTGTCATGTCTGAGTTGTTAGTCGCTTTTCCGGGTGGTTTTGCCAGCAGAGTGGATCTATCTGAATTCACGGCTCGAGAAAAGCCCCTGTAGATATCTTTTCTTTTATACCCCCTGTTCCTAAAGCATGTTGATAAGTCCGTAGCCTGGCTGAGAAAACTGTTGTCATCTGAACAAATATGGCATGCTCTTAAAAACTGTCCTATGGGTATTGAACTTTTAAGTTTAGGGGGATGGGAAGACGTAAAGTGCAGCAGTGCATTGGTAGCCGTATTCTTACGAAAAATGTTTGTCTTAATAATACCCTCTGTAGGGTTTGTAATTTCCAAGCCCAAGAAGTCAACAGAACTTTGGCTATACTTCCACATTAGCCTAATGTTAAATGCATTCATGTTCAATTGGTTCAGGAAGGAATCAAGCTGCGATGTGGAGCCCTGCCAGATAAAGAAAATATTGTCAATATAGCGCAGCCATGAGATAACGGAGCCATGACCTGGTGTGTCAAGGACCGTATCCCTCTCCCATAGCCCCAGGAACAGGTTAGCATACGAGGGCGCACAAGATGCCCCTATAGCTGTGCCCTGGTGCTGTAGGAAGGGGCGGTCCTTGGACAAAAAAAAGTTATGGGTAACTATGAATTGTAATAATTCCAAAATGAATTGAACTAATAAGGTTCAAAATTGGTCATATAAAAAAAAAATTTGGCGGCCCGCATCCCGTGGCTATGCCCTATCGACGTATACAGGGACTCCACATCGCAGGTGACAAACCACATATCGTCCTCAAGTGTGAGACCATCCAGTCTCCTCATGACATCAGTGGTGTCCTTAACGAAGGACGGGAGGGTCTCAACACATTTTTTGAGATAAAAATCAACAAACTGACAGGCAGGCTCACAAAAACCCCCATGCCCGAGACAATAGGTCTGCCTGGTGGGCATAGGGGATCTCTGTGAACTTTAGGAAGTAAGTAAAAAGTAGGGATGATCGGGAATTCGGCAAAAGTGCCTGCCTCATTTTTTTAGTGATGACTAAAGATTCTTCTCCCTCGTCCAGGAGGTGACTTAGTTCCCGTTGAAAAATTGATAATGGTAACGAGTCAAGTTTTTTATAGTGGTCGGGCCTGTGTAGTTGCCTAAAGGCTTCTGCCTCATACTTGCGCACCGGCCAGACAACCACATTGCCCCCCTTGTCTGCTCTCTTTATTACTACATCCTTCATAGCTGCAAGCTCCCTCAAAGCACTCCTCTGTGGGGGGTGTGAGGTTATCATGAAGGATGCGAGGATCTAGTTTGTTAAGGTCCTCTTTAATTAGTTTCACGAAGATTTCCACTTGGGGACAGGCAGTCAGGGGGGGAAAGTCTTAGAACGTTGGTATAGATGTGTCGGGACAGAGGGAGAATCAGGCTGAGAATTTTCAGCCGCCAGGGATTCCAGATCACTCAAAACCTGCAGCTCAGTTGAAGTCATCGAAGGGTCTGATTTAGGAGCAAAATATTTTTTGAAACTTAGTTTTCTGGCAAAAAGTTCTAGATCTTTAATTAAAGTGAAATAGTCGGACCCCTTTACCGGTGAGAAAGAAAGCCCTCTAGAGAGCACCTCAATCTGTGGTGAGCTTAGAGTGTATTGAGATAGATTTATTACCTTTAGAACCTCATTGTTTTCCTGTCTCGGGTGTTGTAATGATGTTTTCTCTTTGCAGCTGCCAGTGTATAAGTGCACGGGACATACATTACCATTAGGTTTTTCTCAGTTTTAGCATTTAGTGAACCTAGCAACAAAGTCAAACAAAAAACAAGTGTGAGATTGCACTTTTTTTGCAATTTCACCGCACTTGGAATTTTTTTCCCATTTTTTAGTACACGACATGCAAAAACCAATAATGTCATTGAAAAGTGAAACTTGTTCCACAAAAAACAAGCCCTCACATGACCATATTGACGGAAAAATAAAAAAGTTATGGCTCTGGGAAGGAGGGGAGCGAAAAACGAGAACACAAAAACAGAAAAGGGCAAGGTCGTGAAGGGGTTAAGGTTGAAGAAAGACTTTAACCCCTTCCTGACATCAGACGTACTATCCCGTCGAGGTGGGGTGGGCCCGTATGACCACCGACGGGATAGTACGTCATACGCGATCGGCCGCGCTCACGGGGGGAGCGCGGCCGATCGCGGCCGGGTGTCAGCTGCCTATCGCAGCTGATATCCGGCACTATGTGCCAGGAGCGGTCATGGACCGCCCCCGGCACATTAACCCCCGGCACACCGCGATCAAACATGATCGCAGTGTACCGGCGGTATAGGGAAGCATCGCGCAGGGAGGGGGCTCCCTGCGGGCTTCCCTGAGACCCCCGGAGCAACGCGATGTGATCACGTTGCTGCGAGGGTCTCCTACCTCCTTCCTGGCTGCAGGTCCCGGATCCAAGATGGCCGCGGCATCCGGGTCCTGCAGGGAAGGAGGTGGCTTACCGAGTGTCTGCTCAGAGCAGACGCTTGGTAAGCCTGCAGCCCTGCACAGCAGATCGTCGATCTGGCAGAGTGCTGTGCACACTGCCAGATCAATGATCTGTATTGTCCCCCCCTGGGACAAAGTAAAAAAGTTTAAAAAAAAATTTTCCACATGTGTAAAAAAAAATAAAAAAAATTCCTAAATAAATAATAAAAAAAATATATATATTATTCCCATAAATACATTTCTTTATCTAAATAAAAAAACCAAAACAATAAAAGTACACATATTTAGTATCGCCGCGTCCGTAACGACCCAACCTATAAAACTGCCCCACTAGTTAACCCCTTCAGTAAACACCGTAAGAAAAAAAAAAAAAAAGAGGCAAAAAACAACGCTTTATTACCATACCGCCGAACAAAAAGTGGAATAACACGCGATCAAAAAGACTGATATAAATATCCATGGTACCGCTGAAAACGTCATCTTGTCCCGCAAAAAAAAAGCCACCATACAGCATCATCAGCAAAAAAATAAAAAAGTTATAGTCCTGAGAATAAAGCGATACCAAAATAATTATTTTTTCTATAAAATAGTTTTTATCGTATAAAAGCGCCAAAACATAAAAAAATGATATAAATGAGATATCGCTGTAATCGTACTGACCCGAAGAATAAAACTGCTTTATCAATTTTACCAAACGCGGAATGGTATAAACGCCTCTCCCAAAAGAAATTCATGAATAGCAGGTTTTTGGTCATTCTGCCTCACAAAAATTGGAATAAAAAGCGATCAAAAACGGTCACGTGTCCGAAAATGTTACCAATAAAAACGTCAACTCGTCCCGCAAAAAACAAGACCTCACATGACTCTGTGGAGCAAAATGTGGAAAAATTATAGGTTTCAAAATGTGGAGACGCAAAAACTTTTTTGCTATAAAAAGCGTCGCTGGTTTCACACTTGTGTTTTTGTCTGCAGCGTTTTTTACACAAAAAAACGCATGCGTTTTTTCCCTATATTTAACATTGAAAACGCATGCGGTTTTTTTTGTACGCGTTTGGTCGCGTTTTCAAACGCATGCGGTTTTTTTCTGCATGCGTTCATTTTCAGAAATACAACCTGCAGTATTTTCTTGCATTTTTAAGCACATGCATTTTTATCGAAAAAAAACAGAAAACACACTGAAAAGCCACCCACCACCATCAAGGTGATAAAGGGATCCAAACCCTAACCCTAACTCTACCCCTAACCTCACCCCTAACCGTTTAATGAACATTTTCTGACAGTCATAGTGCCACGTATTTCAGTGCCACGTATTTCAGTGCTACGTATTTCAGTGCCATGTATTTCAGTGCCACGTATCACGTATTTCAGTGCCACGTGTTTCAGTGCCACGTATTTCAGTGCCACGTATCACGTATTTCAGTGCCACGTATCACGTATTTCAGTGCCACATATTTTAGTACCACGTATTTCAGTGCCACGTATTTCAGTGCCACGTATTTCAGTGCCATGTATTTCAGTGCCACGTATCACGTATTTCAGTGCCACATGTTTCAGTGCCACATATTTAAGTGCCACGTATCACATATTTCAGTGCCACGTATTTAAGTGCCACGTATTTAAGTGCCACGTATTTAAGTGCCACGTATTTCAGTGCCACGTATTTCAGTGCCACGTATTTAAGTGCCACGTATTTAAGTGCCACGTATTTAAGTGCCACGTATCACATATTTAAGTGCCACGTATTTCAGTGCCACGTATTTCAGTGCCACGTATTTCAGTGCCACGTATTTCAGTGCCACGAATTTCAGTGCCACGTATCACGTATTTCAGTGCCACGTGTTTCAGTGCCACGTATTTAAGTGCCACGTATCACATATTTCAGTGCCACGTATTTCAGTGCCACGTATTTCAGTGCCACGTATTTCAGTGCCACGTATTTCAGTCACGTTTAGGGTTAGGGTTAGGGGTAGGGTTAGGGTTAGGGTTAGGGCTAGGGTTGGAGGTAAAGTTAGGGTTGGGGCTAAAGTTAGGGTTGGGGCTAAAGTTAGGGTTAGGGTTTGGATTACATTTACGTTTGGATTAGGGTTGGGATTAGAATTATGGGTGTGTCAGGGCTAGGGGTGTGGTTAGGGTTACCGTTGGGATTAGGGTTAGGGGTGTGTTTGGGTTAGGGTTTCAGGTAGAATTGGGGGCTTTCCACTGTCCAGGCACATCAGGGGCTCTCCAAGCGCGACATGGCGTCCAATCTCAATTCCAGCCAATTCTGCGTTGAAAAAGTAAAACAGTGCTCCTTCCCTTCCGAGCTCTCCCGTGCGCCCAAAAAGGGGTTTACCCCAACATATGTGTTATCAGCATACTCGGGACAAATTGAACAACAACTTCTGGGGTCCAAGTTCTCTTGTTATCCTTAGGAAAATAAAAATTTGGGGGGCTAAAAATCATTATTGTGGGAAAAAAAAGATGTTTTATTTTCACGGCTCTGCGTTATAAACTGTAGTGAAACACTTGGGGGTTCAAAGTTCTCACAACACATCTAGATAAGTTCCTTGGGAGGTCTAGTTTCCAATATGGGGTCACTTGTGGGGGGTTTGTACTGTTTGGGTACATCAGGGGCTCTGCAAATGCAACGTGACGCCTGCAGACCAATCCATTTAAGGCTGCATTCCAAATGGCGCTCCTTCCCTTCCGAGCTCTGTCATGCACCCAAACAGTGGTTCCCCCCCACATATGGGGTATCAGCGTACTCAGGACAAATTGGACAACAACTTTTGGGGTCTAATTTATCCTGTTACCCTTGTGAAAATACAAAACTGGGGGCTAAAAAATCATTTTTGTGAAAAAAAAAAAGAATTTTTATTTTCACGGCTTTGCGCTATAAGCTTTAGTGAAACACTTGGGGGTTCAAAGTTCTCAAAACACATCTAGATAAGTTCCTTGGGAGGTCTAGTTTCCAATATGGGGTCACTTGTGGGGGGTTTGTACTGTTTGGGTACATCAGGGGCTCTGCAAATGCAACGTGACGGCTGCTGACCAATCCATTTAAGTCTGCATTCCAAATGGCGCTCCTTCCCTTCCGAGCTCTGTCATGTGCCCAAACAGTGGTTCCTTCCCACATATGGGGTATCAGCGTACTCAGGACAAATTGGAAAACAAATTTTGGGGTCCAATTTATTCTGTTACCCTTGTAAAAATACAAAGCTGGGGGCTAAAAACTCATTTTTGAGAAAAAAAAAAAAATTATTTTCACGGCTCTGCGTTATAATCTGTAGTGAAACACTTGGGGGTTCAAAGCTCTCAAAACACATCTAGATAAGTTCCTTAGGGGGTCTACTTTCCAAAATGGTGTCACTTGTAGGGAGTTTCAATGTTTAGGCACATCAGGGGCTCTCCAAACGCAACATGGCGTCCCATCTCAATTCCAGTCAATTTTGCATTGAAAAGTCAAATGGCGCTCCTTCCCTTCCAAGCTCTGCCATGCACCCAAACAATAGTTTACACCCACATATGGGGTATCATCGTACTCAGGACAAATTGCACAACATTTTTTGGGGTCCAATTTCTTCTCTTACCCTTGGGAAAATAAAAAATTGGGGGCAAAAAGATCATTTTTGTGAAAAAATATGATTTTTTATTTTTACGGCTCTGCATTATAAACTTCTGTGAAGCACTTGGTGGGTCAAAGTGCTCACCACACATCTAGATAAGTTCCTTAGGGGGTCTACTTTCCAAAATGGTGTCACTTGTAGGGAGTTTCAATGTTTAGGCACATCAGGGGCTCTCCAAACGCAACATGGCATCCCATCTCAATTCCAGTCAATTTTGCATTGAAAAGTCAAATGGCGCTCCTTCCCTTCCAAGCTCTGCCATGCGCCCAAACAATGGTTTACACCCACATATGGGGTATCAGCGTACTCAGGACAAATTGCACAACATTTTTTGGGGTCCAATTTCTTCTCTTACCCTTGGGAAAATAAAAAATTGGGGGCGAAAAGATCATTTTTGTGAAAAAATATGATTTTTTATTTTTACGGCTCTGCATTATAAACTTCTGTGAAGCACTTGGTGGGTCAAAGTGCTCACCACACATCAAGATAAGTTCCTTAGGGGTCTACTTTCCAAAATGGTGTCACTTGTAGGGGGTTTCAGTGTTTAGGCACATCAGGGGCTCTCCAAACGCAACATGGCGTCCCATCTCAATTCCAGTCAATTTTGCATTGAAAAGTCAAATGGCGCTCCTTTCCTTCCGAGCTCTGCCATACGCCCAAACAGTGGTTTACCCCCACATATGGGGTATCAGCGTACTCAGGACAAATTGTACAACAACTTCGGGGGTCCATTTTCTCCTGTTACCCTTGGTAAAATAAAACAAATTGGAGCTGAAATAAATTTTGTGTGAAAAAAAGTTAAATGTTCATTTTTATTTAAACATTCCAATAATTCCTGTGAAACACCTGAAGGGTTAATAAACTTCTTGAATGTGGTTTTGAGCACCTTGAGGGGTGCAGTTTTTAGAATGGTGTCACACTTGAGTATTTTCTATCATATAGACCCCTCAAAATGACTTCAAATGAGATGTGGTCCCTAAAAAAAAATGGTGTTGTAAAAATGAGAAATTGCTGGTCAACTTTTAACCCTTATAACTCCGTCACAAAAAAAAATTTTGGTTCCAAAATTGTACTGATGTAAAGTAGACATGTGGGAAATGTTACTTATTAAGTATTTTGCGTGACATATGTCTGTGATTTAAGGGCATAAAAATTCAAAGTTGGAAAATTGCAAAATTTTCAAAATTTTCGCCAAATTTCCATTTTTTTCACAAATAAACGCAAGTTATATTGAATAAATTTTACCACTAACATGAAGTACAATATGTCACGAGAAAACATTGTCAGAATCGCCAAGATCCATCAAAGCGTTCCAGAGTTATAGCCTCATAAAGGGACAGTGGTCAGAATTGTAAAAATTGGCCCGGTCATTAACGTGCAAACCACCCTTGGGGGTGAAGGGGTTAAGTCCATCAAGTTCAACCCATAGCCTAACCTAACATGCCCTAACATGTTGATCCAAAGGAAGGCAAAAAAACCCATGTGGCAAAACGTAAGCTCCACATTGGGGAAAAAAATTCCTTTCCGACTCCACATACGGCAATCAGACTAGTTCCCTGGATCAACACCCTCTCAAGGAATCTAATATATATACCCTGTAACATTATACTTTTCAAGAAAGGCATCCAGTCCCCTCTTAAATTTAAGTAATGAATCACTCATTAGAACATACAGCAGAGAGTTCCATAGTTTCACTGCTCTTAAAGTAAAGAATCCGCGTCTGTTATTATGCTTAAGCCTTCTTTCCTCCAAACGTAGAGGATGCCCCCTTGTCCCTGTCTCAGGTCTATGATTAAAAAGATGATCAGAAAGGTCTTTGTACTGTCCCCTCATATATTTATACATTAAAATAAGACCACCCCATAGCCTTCATTTTTCCAAACTAAATAGCCCCAAGTGTAATAACCTATCTTGGTATTGCAGACCCCCCAGTCCTCTAATAACCTTAGTCGCTCTTCTCTGCACCCGCTCTAGTTCAGCTATATCTTTCTTATACACTGGGGACCAGAACTGTACACGGTATTCTAAGTGTGGTCAAACTAGTGGCTTGTATAGAGGTAAAATTATGTTCTCGTCATGAGCATCTATGACCCTTTTAATGCATCCCATTATTTTATTTGCCTTTGTAGCAGCTGCCTGACACTGGCCACTAAATGTGAGTTTGTCATCCACCCAAACTCCCAGGTCTTTTTCATTGATGGTTTTGCCCAGAGTTTTAGAATTAAGCACAGAGTTATACATCTTATTACTTCTACCCAAGTGCATGACCTTACATTTATCCCCATTAAAGCTCATTAGCAATTTATCAGCCCAAGCTTCTAGTTTACATAAATCATCCTGTAATATAAAATTATCCTCCTCTGTATTGATTACCCTGCAGAGTTTAGTGTCATCTGCAAATATTGTAATTCTACTCTGTATGCCCCCTACAAGGTCATTAATAAATATGTTAAAATGAAGAGGGCCCAATACTGACCCCTGTGGTTCCCCACTGCTAACCGCGACCCAGTCCGAGTGTGCTCCATTAATAACCACCCTATTTCCTATCCCTGAGCCAGCTCTTTACCCACTTACACATATTTTCCCCATCCCCATTATTCTCATTTTATGTATCAAACCTTTTGTGTGGCACCGTATCAAAAGCTTTTGAAAAGTCCATATACACTACGTTCACTGGGTTACCTTGGTCCAGTCCGGAACTTACCTCTTCATAGGGCATAGGTCTAGGGCAAGCTATTTGCTCAAGGCAGGTTTAAGAAAACCTTCCATGAGCTTTTATTTTTGGAGCTGACTACAGGATGGTAGTGGGGCAGTCCATTTCTTCCCGGCCAGGTCTTCCAAGTGGCCTATAGCCACAGGTTCCTTGTAAAAACCCTGCAGCACAGGGTTGGATATGTTAGGTTTAGTTTGCAACCTGGCAGAGCAAGAGGAGTTGCAAATATTTAGCCTGTGTGAAGCAACATGGAGCCATTGGAGCCAAAAGGCCCTCACACCTTAACGTACACGGTGGTGCAGTCACCCATGGCAACTGGTCTCAGATACCAAATGTCTTGTTTCCCAACTGCGATCTGGAGGATAACCTTTTGTTTTCTATTATGTCAGTACGCTGAACATTAAAGAGACTTTGTTTTTGAACTTTCCTATGGTCACTGCCTGTCTGTCACACTGCACCAATCCCGCTGCACTACATATGGTGGAGAATGTGGGCAGTGTGAACTGAGGCATACCCCAAAATGTGCTGCATGCCAGTGATTGGGCCCGCGGTAATGCAGCCCAAGCCGGCCAATAAGATGAAGGAGCTTTTGAAGCAGTTGGTCCTCATTCAGCAACGGAAGCAAGAGCAGCAGCAACAGCAACAGGAGCAGTTTCAGCGGCAGCAGCAGGAGCAACTGCAGTTACAGCATCAGCAGCTGGAGCAGTACAATCATCATCAATAGCTGTGTGAAGAGCGGAACAAAAATGGTTACCTCAATGAACCAAAAAGGAATTTGTGATCAATATTGACCTGTCCATTCAAGGACATTTTAGCTATAGTGTGAAATCCTATTTTTTGTTTGTGAAACTGCCACTTAGGCGAAACTGTATTGTTTTGTTTGTTGTGAAACTATCACATAGCCGAAACTGTTTTTTTTTTGTCTTCTCTTTTCTCTCTTTGTTTAAACAAGCAAAACTTGTATAACCACTGAAACTACCTGTACAACTATATAAAGAGGGGATAGCACCTTGAAGGCAGGCGTGCTTCAAAGGCTTCCCAGTGATATACTATACGAGACGTGTCTTGTGTATTATTTCTGGTGATTCCCCACTTCCAAAGGCTGCTCCGACTGAGTGTGGTCCCGACATTTCCTGGTGCCTGAACAGGGACCCGAGGTCTGTGTACTCCTTCAAGAACACCGGCAGAATACGAACGAAAAGAGAATCTGGGATAATGGACGGCAGATGAATAAAAACCTGGCCAGGTAAGAGACACTGTTAGATCTCTTATATCTGCCCTGCACTGTCCGTAAGATTTTCTGTGTCGTGTCCTTTAGCGGGTAGTTCTAGTAGAGGAGGATACCTATAGCTCGGGTTCTTGAACTACTTTGGAATTGACCACCTCACGGAGTACGGCATTGAATGAGAGTGAATGTGAATAGAAGGTGTGTGGAAGTTGGGAATAGCCCTATAAGCCGCCCAGGGTGTTGAAACAGAAGAAGTGACTGTCCCACTGGGCAACGTGGTTGCGTCCTTTCGGGGAGACCTCCGCGCCTATGTTCAATCTCTGATCCTGTCTTTGACGAAAACCTGGTGACGGATAAGTGTATGATAGTATGAGCCCAGGACAGATAAATTAGCCTGGGACAAGATACGTTGTATTTTGATCCTCTGTCTGGTTGCATTTGTGTTGTTTGCTATAGGTGTAGGAATCAGGATTTTCTTACATCAACACGGTACGCAGAAGCCGTTAAACATCCTAGCTCCTTAGGAAGAAGGTAACGAGGTATTCTCATACCCAAATGCCACCTAGGGCAAGAAAAGAAAAAAGCTCAGGATAAGAAAATGGGGAATAAGCAAACAAAGTCGGAACCAGAAGAATTAGATATCTATACTATCATAAAGGAGAGAAGTGGTGAAGATGCCACTAAGGGGCTGAGAAAGATTTTTAGTAAGTTTGGAGTTACTAAGGCAGAAGCCTTTAGTAGAAAAAAATGGGAAGGAATTCAGGAAAAAAAAAAAAGGCATAATCAGAGACAAGAAATGGATAGATCAGATCCAAGCGTTGATTGATGTCTCTAGGGTAGCAGAAAAAGAGGGATGGACATATAATCAACAGAATAAAAAGTGGTGTATTAGACCCGCAGGCTATGGAGAAAAACAAAATGTGGAATATAAGAACACCCCACCCCCATACCTTAACCCACATGCCCCATCTTTTCTCCAAACACCACCTCAAAGTTTAGCCGGACCAGGAGGATGGGTATGTCCGCACTGTGGACAACAAAATCCAGACTGGAGAAATGATTGCCTAGCCTGTGGTACACCTAGACATGGCGCTGTACTTGCCCCTGTTAGGGTAGTACCAAGACCCTTTAGGGAACCTGGTGCTGACGGAGTAATGGGAACTAGATATCACCAAACTCGACAATATTTCCCTTGGTCCCCCGCTGAAGGCATGTCTCTCTTGCATAACGCACCAGATCCCACCCAGTGTCCAGTTAGATTTGCACAATATATACAGCAAATTATGCAGACTCACGCTGGAGTTTGGGCAGATGGAGAAGAATTATGTAGAATGAAAATGACTCCTGGACTCTTCCAGGAGCTATTAGCAAATCTACAGGTACATAGGCCCCAGGCAGGAGATGGTGCCTTACAAACGATAGAATCAGGTACGCAATTTGTAGATCACTTAATGGTTTTCATGAGGGAAAAACAGAGGCAGAGAGGAACAACGGGAGTGGTGGCTCAGAAATCTGGACAATCAGTAGACGAATATTATCTAAGTGTAGAAAATAATTTCAGAGATGAAGGCATGGATCTAACCGCTTCAGGAATGATGAGGTTAGTTACAAAAACCTTTATAGATGGATTGTCTCCAAAAGTGAAGGAAAAGCTTAAGGCCGCAACCCCTGATTGGAGAACCTTGGAAGACCCACACCTGGCTAGACAGAAAGCTGTAGGGATAGAAATGGACTTAAGAGAAAATTCTAAGCCAGTAAGAATTGCACAGGCTAATACTGGCTCTGCTAATCAAAAGTTTACTTGTCATTACTGTAAGAAGCCAGGACATTTCCAAAGGGAATGTAGGAAGAGAAAAGCAGATATAGATTCAGGAACCTTTGTACCCAAAAATAGGATAAATAACCCAGCGCCTGATCAAACAGACAGCTCAGAATGACTGAAGGTTATGCAGGTCTCTCTTCCTTCTAGAAGACCAATAATACAAGTTGAGGTTGAGGGTAAAAATGTACCTTTTCTGATAGATACGGGAGCAACATCCTCCATTTTAAATCAAGACTTTTTACCATATCCTGACAATATATCCTCAAAGGTAACATATGCAGAAGGGTATGATGGTAAAATTCAGGCGTTGCCCTTTACAAAACCTTTAAATGTGAGCTTTGGCCCTAAAACCTTTGTATCCAAATTTTTATTTGCTAAAGGTGCACCTACCTGCTTGCTGGGTACTGATGTCTTAAGTAAAATGCACGCAAACATCCATTTTAGAGAAAATGGCACAGTTATGCTGACCATCCCTGAAGATGCAGAAACTCTGGAACAATATGTTAGAATACAGGCAATGGAGGATTTTCCCGAAATTTACACTCAACAAGCAAAAATTGACTTGTCTCGGGTTCCTGACAGCCTATGGGCAAAAGGAGACACTGATGTAGGATTCTTATCAGTAGCTCCTATACAGTTAGAAACTGCCCCGGGAACCATTTTACCTCAGCTTAGGCAATACCCCATCAGCGCCCAGCAAGAACTGGCGATTTCTCAACAAATTCAGGATTATGTGTTACAAGGTGTTTTGGTAGAAATCAGGTCACCCGCCAATACACCCTTATATCCTGTTAAAAAGAAAGTTTCCTCCAAAGAAACTATGGTGAAATATCGCATGGTGCACGACCTACGGGAAATCAATAAGGTTTTGGCACCGGTCACCCCTGTGGTACCGAATCCTCATACCTTACTGTCTCAAATTCCCAGCACTGCTGCATATTTTACGGTAATTGACTTATCAAACGCATTTTTTTCTGTGCCACTACATAAGAACTGTTGGCATTTGTTTGCCTTTACATTCAAGGGTAAACAATTAGCATGGACAAGATTGCCACAAGGTATGGTACACTCACCAACTTTGTACTCTGAAGCAATGCAGACCGTGCTGAAAAATTTCACCCCAGAACCAGGAGTAGTCATTCTACAGTATGTAGATGACTTACTTATTTGTTGCCCTGATGAGCAGACGGCAGTTACCTCAACTGTTAATTTCTTAATTTTCCTAGCGCAAGAAGGCTGTAAAGTAAATAGACAGAAACTCCAGGCTTGTCAACAAACAGTCGTGTTCTTAGGTCACTGCATATCACAGGGCATCAGACACCTCACACCTCAACGTACGGAAGCCATACGTAACATGCTTGAACCCAGGAATCACAAACAGCTGCGTGCTTTCCTGGGTATTGTTTCACACTGTAGACAGTGGATCATACATGCAAGTCAACTCATGCAGTCTTTATATGACTGTATTGCCAACACGCCATATTCACTCAGTGAAGAGGCTAAACAGTCATTTTCCTCTTTGAAAACAGCACTGGTATCAGCTCCGGCTTTGGGACTCCCAGACTACACTAAACCTTTTCAATTGATGGCAGCTGAGATATCCTCACATGCTACAGGGGTGCTCACACAAAAACATGGAAACAAACAGAGACCTGTGGCATACATATCAGCTCATCTGGACCCTGTAGCTAGAGCCGCACCTTCTTGTGTAAGAGTAGTAGCCGCAATTTCACTGTTATTAGATAAAGCTTCTGAGATTGTTCTTGATCACCCACTTCTAGTTCAGACCACTCATGATGTACATGGCATTCTTAACCAGGTCCAACCTAAACATATTTCAATGGCCAGACACCTCCGTCTCCAATGTTCCCTACTACTGCCGCCCAACATTTCCTTTGCCAGGCTTCAGACTCTTAATCTCGCGTCTTTGCTCCCTTTAGAGTCTGAGGGGGGTACCATACCTGAGGAAACTGCACTCTCCAACTCCTTTGACCCATCAGAGTCAATGCATGATTGTGTACAATTAATGGAACAAGAGACTCAGGGCTTACGTAATGTACGTGACAAGCCACTCTGTAATGCTACATTTGAACTTTTCATAGATGGCAGTAGATATGCAGATATGAATGGACAATTTCATACAGGTTATGCGGTAGTAACTCAGCATGAAGTGCTGAAAGCAGAACCTCTCCCTGCTAATCAGTCTGCACAAGAAGCAGAACTTACGGCATTAGTTGAAGCTCTAAAAATAGCCAAAGATCAGACAGCAAACATATACACTGATTCTAGATATGCACATGGCATTATTTTCGATTTTGGCGTAATATGGAGAGCCAGAGGTTATATGACTGCTTCAGGCCAACCTGTTAAACATGCCTCCCTCATTAGACAGATTCTGGAGGCAGCACAAGAAACTAAAGAAATAGCGGTGATAAAGGTAGCTGCACATGTGAGACTCGACACCGAGGAAGCCAGGGGTAACGATAAAGCCGACAAAGCAGCAAAACAGGCAGCACGATGATGAGGAGAGATTGAAGGAAGCTCAGAAACAGGTAGACGACGAAGAACGAGGGCAGTGGCAGAAAAAAGGGGCAGAAGATCAGCAAGGATTATGGAAAAAAGGAACTTTGTTGTGTTTACCCAGAGCCTGGTACCCCGCAGTGGCGAGTGACCTCCACCTACCTACGCATGTATCGGCAAACGGTATGACGCTCAAGGTAAAAGAAAGGTGGTTGGCTCCAGGCTTTGGTAATTTCGCTCGGAACATGTGTGCTGCATGCGCTATATGCCTGGCACACAATCCAGGTCAGACCATTAAAACCCCAACCAAGCATCATGTAAGACCACTGTATCCCTTTCAAAGACTCCAGATCGACTACATCCAGCTTCCTAGGTACAATGGATACGAATATGTGCTTGTGTGTGTGGACATGTTCTCAGGGTGGCCAGAGGCTTATCCAGTTCGTAAAGCCTCAGCAAAAACTACTGCCATTAAAATAGCACATGAACTGATACCCCGTTACGGCATGCCTGAGGTGATCGAGTCAGATAGGGGTACCCATTTTACTGGAGAAATATTCCAGAATGTTATGAAAATGTTGGGAGTAGAAAACCAGTTTCACACTCCGTATCACCCACAGAGTTCAGGTAAAGTGGAAAGATTAAATGGAACAATAAAATTAAAAATCCAGAAGGCCATGGCAGAAACAGGAAAGCCTTGGACCGAGTGTCTACCACTTGCCCTGTATTCCATCCGAAACGCCCCAAGGGGGAAGGCTAAGCTGTCACCACATGAGATTCTTTTTGGTAGAGCAGCAAATTTGGGTTGTTATTTTCCACAACAACTGATGTTGAATACTGAGACTTTAACTGCTTATGTACAAGAATTACAAAAACGTTTAACTAAAGTGCATTCGCAAGTTTTTGCTTCCCTTCCAGATCCAGAAAATCTCGAAGGAGGCCACAAGTTGGAACCTGGTGATCAAATCTACGTGAAAAGACACACCAGAAAGACTCTGGAACCGAGATTTGACGGACCTTTCCAAGTCCTGTTAACAACTCCAACAGCAGTCAAGCTTGAAGGAAAGGCATCATGGATACATGCAAGCCATTGCAAAAAAGCAGTATAAGACTCATGATATTGATGTTAATAATGTTAACACAGATGTGGGATAAATTAGTTAGAGCCACGGATTATCTAGATGACCAGATTTGGGATATATTGGACATATTAAATACTAGTATAGCTGTACAGAATCAGCTTATAATAGTCACTAACCAACATACCCTGGTATTGGATTACCTAACTGCCTCACAAGGGGGTATGTGTCAAATCATCGGACCCACCTGCTGTCATTATATAGACCCGAATAGTACTATGAGTATGAGATTTAAATTAGAAGACGTACAACGACTCAGGGATCAGTATGACAAAGACAATGACCAAAATAAGGATAGCTGGTGGTCAGATACCTTTTCTTTTCTTAACCCGGCCAATTGGTTCAGGGGGATCGGTGGGTGGGTTACCGGGATTATGCAAAGCCTAATACATACAGTTATAGTTATTGCAATTATATATGTATTATTCAAGGTTGTACTCAAGGGTATCTCGGTATGCACAGATAAATTTTGTGTATTGGATGCGAGAATATAAAGTTTTTTTTTTGTAATATCACAAAAAGAATGACTAAAATAATCGTCTATATGACAAGGTTTTGAATGGAATATGTCAAAGGGGGGATTGTGAAGAGTGGAACAAAAATGGTTACCTCAATGAACCAAAAAGGAATTTGTGATCAATATTGACCTGTCCATTCAAGGACATTTTAGCTATAGTGTGAAATCCTATTTTTTGTTTGTGAAACTGCCACTTAGGCGAAACTGTATTGTTTTGTTTGTTGTGAAACTATCACATAGCCGAAACTGTTTTTTTTTTTGTCTTCTCTTTTCTCTCTTTGTTTAAACAAGCAAAACTTGTATAACCACTGAAACTACCTGTACAACTATATAAAGAGGGGATAGCACCTTGAAGGCAGGTGTGCTTCAAAGGCTTCCCAGTGATATACTATACGAGATGTGTCTTGTGTATTATTTCTGGTGATTCCCCACTTCCAAAGGCTGCTCCGACTGAGTGTGGTCCCGACAGCTGTTATACCAGCAGCAGCCAATAAACTAATGAGATGATTCTGCAGCAGGTTGCGGCTATACGAAAGACCTACCCACACCACCACTTTCCTTTCGGAGATCTGTTACAAAGTCCGGTTAGCACTGAGGATGATGAGTCCTGAGAACAATTTGGAGGCTTTCCTCACAATTTTTGAATGCACAGCAGAGTGGGAGAGCTTGCCGATGACCCAGTGGGCTGAAGTAGTGGTCCCTTTCCTGATGGGAGATGCCCGGAAGGCCTACCTCGACTTCAGTCAGGACGATGCACTGAACTATGAGAAGCTGAGAGGTGAGATCCTTGACTGATTGGGGGTTAATACCTATGTGCGGGCTCAGCGGATGTACCAGTGGTCCTTTGCAGAGTCTCATCCCGCCAGGTCTCAGGCATATGACTTGCTGCTGGTAGTAAAAGAAATGGCTTCAACCTGAGATCTTAACCCCTTTTCTGATGGTAGAATGGTTTGTGGTCGAGGGCTCTCCCAGAAGCCATACATATATATATATATATATATATATATATATATATATATATATATATATATATATATATATATACACTCACCGGCCACTTTATTAGGTACACCATGCTAGTAACGGATTGGACCCCCTTTTGCCTTCAGAACTGCCTCAATTCTTCGTGGCATAGATTCAACAAGGTGCTGGAAGCATTCCTCAGAGATTTTGGTCCATATTGACATGATGGCATCACACAGTTGCCGCAGATTTGTCGGCTGCACATCCCAAAGATGCTCCATACAAGGCAGGATGGATCCATGCTTTCATGTTGTTTACGCCAAATTCTGACCCTACCATCCGAATGTCGCAGCAGAAATCGAGACTCATCAGACCAAGCAACGTTTTTCCAATCTTCTACTGTCCAATTTCGATGAGCTTGTACAAATTGTAGCCTCAGTTTCCTGTTCTTAGCTGAAAGGAGTGGTACCCGGTGTGGTCTTCTGCTGCTGTAGCTCATCTGCCTCAAAGTTCGACGCACTGTGCGTTCAGAGATGCTCTTAGGCCTACCTTGGTTGTAACGGGTGGCGATTTGAGTCACTGTTGCCTTTCTATCAGCTCGAACCAGTCTGCTGTTGTGATCCGCTTTTTGGCTCCTCTGGTGGTGGCTGGTGGTACTGGAGACTTGTGTGTGCTTTTCTGCCTCAGCTCACCTGCTTCCATCAGTTTTGGGAGTTCCCTATTTAGCCTTGCTCTCCAGTCACTTCCTTGCCGGTCATCATTGTAACCTGAGTCATTCAGTTGCATGTTCCTGCTACTAGTCCGCTGATCAGCTAAGTGGACACTTGTCCTTATTGTTTTGTTTTTCTTGTCCAGTTTACAGTTTTGTCATTTCCTGTTTCTGGAAGCTCTTGTGGACTGAAATTGCCACTCCTGTGTCATGAGTTGACACAGGAGTCTTAAAGTAATTTCAGGATGGGTTTTTTGAAAGGGTTTTTCAGCTGACCGTGAAGTCCTCTTTTGTATCCTTCCTCTATCTAGTAAGTGGACCTCGCTTTGCTAAATCTACCTTCATACTGTGTATGTCTTTTCCTCTGAACTCACCGTTAATATACGTGGGGGCTACTATCATCTTTGGGGAATTTCTCTAGAGGTAAGCCAGGTCTGTTCCTTCCTCTTCCAGGCGTAGTTAGTTCTCCGGCTGGCGCATGGCATCTAGGCAGCCGTAGGAATGCTTCCTGGCTACTGTTAGTTGTGTGGTAGATTTAGGTCACGGTCAGCTTGAGTTTCCATCACCCGAGAGCTAGTCTGTTATTTTTGTGTTTCTGATGTTCCCATGCCATTGGGGAATCATGACAGTCTGCCCATTCTCCTCTGACCTCTGGCATCAACAAGGCATTTCCGCCCACAGAACTGCCGCTCACTGGATTTTTTTTCTTTTTCGGACCATTCTCTGTAAACCCTAGAGATGGTTGTGCGTGAAAATCCCAGTAGATCAGCAGTTTCTGAAATACTCAGACCAGCCCTTCTGGCACCAACAACCATGCCACGTTCAAAGGCACTCAAATCACCTTTCTTCCCCATACTGATGCTCGGTTTGAAGTGCAGGAGATTGTCTTGACCATGTCTACATGCCTAAATGCACTGAGTTGCCGCCATGTGATTGGCTGATTAGAAATTAAGTGTTAACAAGAAGTTGGACAGGTGTACCTAATAAAGTGGCCGGTGAGTGTATATATATATATATATATATATATATATATATATTTATATACACACACACACACACACACACACACATATATAGTACTAGTTAGTTTTAGGAACAGACTGTGGGATTAGGGTGAAATAGGGAGGGTTTCATCAGTACCAAAATTAAAAAATCAGCCATTTGTAGAGGGACATAATATTAGGTAGTATCAGTATATACAAAACCATTTTTTTGGGAGCTACATAATATTCCTGTGTAGCATCATACAATTTTTTTTAAATGCAAAATAATGTATCTCAGTGGCAGCATATACACAGTAATACCAATTTTAAAATCTAATTGCTAAGTAATATTCCTCGTCTATTGCTTAAAATACCACATCTTTATCTAGAAGTTGTGCAACTGGCACAATCCGGGTACAGATAATCTTACATGACAATTTAGCAGGGGCAATAATCTTCATTACTCCGCATTTGGAGTGTGTCAGCAAGATAATTGAAAAAAAAAATCATAATTTCCTTTTGGTTTAAAAAATACAGTATATTTATCTAGCAGTTGTGTGACTGGTACAATCCAGGTACAGATAATCTAATGTGACAATTTAGCAGTTCAATAGTGCAATAATAATAAGCCCCTGCTGATGTGATGGTCTCATGAATATGGCCCTGTTGGTGGATATTCCCCCTCCAGAATTGCACCTGGTGTGTGTGACCCTCCCCTATAGTCCTTTTGAGTGAAAGGAGCCGATACCTCTGCCAGCAGCATTTTCTGAGGGTAATCTTTTTACCAAGAATTTCACAATGGCCCTCTGGCATGCATGCAATGAAAGTGGCACATCTGCCTCTGACATGAGAGAAGAAAATTTCTCCTTGTGCCATGGGTCAAGAAAGGCACACAGCCAGTATTTAATGTTGGACAAAATGTATTTCACACAAGGGTCTTGGGAAAGACATCTGGACAAGTGTTGAGCCACCCCCCTAGTGTTCAAGTTCGGTTCGGTTCGTCCAATTGGGGCGTGTTCGACGAATGTTCGTTGAACGTTCGGCGAACACTGTCGAACCCATTGAAACCAATGGCATGCAAACAGAAACACATACAAACACATAGAAAACACCTTAAAAGGTGTCCAAAAGCTGACAAACTGCTCAGAAGACACAACAAACACATGGAAAAGTCACAACTACACATAGTCATGCGAAAAGAAAAGAGGTGGAGGAGTAAAAGGAGGAGGAGACACAGATATAGGCATGTCATGCTCTTCTAAAATCAAGAAAGGCTGGAGTAAAAATCTAAAATCACCCTACCAACACCCAGACGTCGTGACAAAAAAATGTAAAAAATAGATATCTTTAGGTAGAATGGCGGCAGGTCCATTCAGAACACTTTCCTTAGAAGACGTAGTAGTATTCCCATTGGGAGTCGTGCCAAAAAAGGAACCCAATACATTTAGACTAATCCACCATTTGTCATATCCAAGGGGCAGGTCAGTAAAAGACAACATCGATGCGGAACCAAGAACAGTACTATGTATTTGACGAGGCAATCATGCAGGTTAAGAAGTTGGGAAGGGGCACCCTAATGGCCAAAACAGACATTGAGGGGTGTTCCGGTTACTACCTGTGCCTCCTCCGAGTAGTGTCCTCCCATTGGGCTGCTTCTGTGAAGGAGCATACTACATAGATCGCTGTTTGCCTATGGGGTGCTCCATATCCTGCTCACTATTTGAGGCGTTTAGTTGCTTCCTCGAATGGGTCGTCATGGACGTTTCTAAGGGGGCACATATTATCCATTACCTCGATGACTTCTTATGCCTGGGCCCAAAAGATTTGCCATAGTGTGAATACACGCGGTAGTCCACCTGTGAGAAGGAGAGAGCTGGAGGGACAGTGGACACCCCAGAGCCGAGGGGTTAGATTGAGAAAGGAAGAAGGTGGTGTAGCTTTCTTCTTGGGTGGGGTACTCTCCTGAGTAGCAGAAATTGCTACTAGGCCCAAAGTATTGCCTGGGCTAGATGCAGTTAAAAATTAGTCATTAGATAAACAGGCGGTATAGCTTGCTTCATGGGTGGGGTACTCTGCTGAGTAGCACAAAATGCTACTAGGCCCAAAAGGATTTCCTGGGACACATGCAGTTAAAAATTAGTCATTAGATAAACAGGCGGTGTAGCTTGCTTCATGGGTGGGGTACTCTGCTGGGAAGTACAAAATTCTACTAGGGCCAAAAAGGATTTCCTGGGCTGGATGCAGTTAAAAATTAGTAATTAGGTAAACAGGCGATGTAGCTTGCTTCATGGGTGGGCTACTCTGCTGATGAGCAGACATTGAAGCTTTGTAGCAGACCTCTGAATCCCAGGCCATAGTATGAGTAAACAACTCTGCAGATGACCCCACCCACCTGGAATTGATGATGGCAACGTCATGTAAAACAAAGCAAAGGGACTCCAAAAAGAGTCTCCATTTTTTCCAAAAATTCGGCCACAGACACCACTTAAGCGGCATCAATTACGCCAGAGTTTTTTTAAATGGTTGGTGAGGTGATTTTCAAAAATCATCAAGCTTTTTAGTCTCCCCAGGATGACACAGGGGTAGATAAGTCCTTGCGGGTCCAGGATCTTGATGAACGTTAGTCCGTCTACATTGTCACTGGACAGCCGCGTGCGCTTATCTGTCAACACACCACCAGTAGCGCTGAACATACGTTCATAGAGAACGCTGGCTGCAGGGCACAACAAGATCTCCAAGGTGTGAGTGGCAAGCTCAGGCCATTTTTCTGGATTGGAAGCCCAAAATGAGCAAGGGTCCAGTTTCACAGTCATGGCATCGATGTTATCTTGGAGATACTCCTGTACCATCCTCTCTAGGCATTGGCTATGCATCAGACTTCTTGTCTCCTGTGTAGTGTTGAGCATTCCGATACCGCAAGTATCGGGTATCGGCCGATACTTGCGGTATCGGAATTCCGATACCGAGTTCCGATACTTTTGTGATATCGGGAATCAGTATCGGAACCATATTCATGTGTAAAATAAAGAATTAAAATAAAAAATATGGATATACTCACCTCTCCGGCGGCCCCTGGATCTTACCGCTGTAACTGGCAGCCTCCGTTCCTAAGAATGAGCGCGTGAAGGGCCTTCGATGACGTCGCGGCTTCTGATTGGTCGCGTGAGCGCTCATGTGACCGCTCACGCGACCAATCACAAGCCGCGACATCATCGCAGGTCCTTCACATGCTCATTCTTAGGAACGGAGGCTCCCGGTTACGGCGGTAAGGTCCAGGGGCCGCCGGAGAGGTGAGTATATGGATACATATATATATATATATATATATATACAGTGCCTACAAGTAGTGTTCAACCCCCTGCAGATTTAGCAGGTTTACACATTTGGAATTAACTTGGAATTGTGACGTTTGGACTGTAGATCAGCCTGGAAGTGTGAAATGCACTGCAGCAAAAAAGAATGTTATTTCTTTGTTTATTTTTTTTAAAAATTGTGACAACTTTTTTTCAGTCATTTATTATTCGACCCCTCAACCCACCAGAATTCTGTTTGGTTCCCCTAAAATATTAAGAAGTAGTTCAGGCACAAAGAACAATGAGCTTCACATGTTTGGATTAATTATCTCTTTTTCCAGCCTTTTCTGACGATTTAAGACCCTCCCCAAACTTGTGAACAGCACTCATACATGGTCAACATGGGAAAGACAAAGGAGCATTCCAAGGCCATCAGAGACAAGATCGTGGAGGGTCACAAGGCTGGCAAGGGGTACAAAACCCTTTCCAAGGAGTTGGGCCTACCTGTATCCACTGTTGGGAGCATCATCTGGAAGTGGAAGGCTTATGGAACTACTGTTAGCCTTCCACGGCCTGGACAGCCTTTGAAAGTTTCCTCCCGTGCCGAGGCCAGGCTTGTCTGAAGAGTCAAGGCTAACCCAAGGACAACAAGGAAGGAGCTCCGGGAAGATCTCATGGCAGTGGGGACATTGGTTTCAGTCAAAACCATAAGTAACGTACTCCACCGCAATGGTCTCCGTTCCAGACGAGCCCGTAAGGTACCTTTACTTTCAAAGCGTCATGTCAAGGCTCGTCTACAGTTTGCTCATGATCACTTGGAGGACTCTGAGACTGACTGGTTCAAGGTTCTCTGGTCTGATGAGACCAAGATCGAGATCTTTGGTGCCAACCACACACGTGACGTTTGGAGACTGGATGGCACTGCATACGACCCCAAGAATACCATCCCTACAGTCAAGCATGGTGGTGGCAGCATCATGCTGTGGGGCTGTTTCTCAGCCAAGGGGCCTGGCCATCTGGTCCGCATCCATGGGAAGATGGATAGCACGGCCTACCTGGAGATTTTGGCCAAGAACCTCCGCTCCTCCATCAAGGATCTTAAGATGGGTCATCATTTCATCTTCCAACAAGACAACGACCCAAAGCACACAGCCAAGAAAACCAAGGCCTGGTTCAAGAGGCAAAAAATCAAGGTGTTGCAGTGGCCTAGTCAGTCTCCTGACCTTAACCCAATTGAAAACTTGTGGAAGGAGCTCAAGATTAAAGTCCACATGAGACACCCAAAGAACCTAGATAACTTGGAGAAGATCTGCATGGAGGAGTGGGCCAAGATAACTCCAGAGACCTGTGCCGGCCTGATCAGGTCTTATAAAAGACGATTATTAGCTGTAATTGCAAACAAAGGTTATTCCACAAAATATTAAACCTAGGGGTTGAATAATAATTGACCCACACTATTATGTTTAAAATTTAAAAAAATTTAACTGAGCAACAAAAATTTTTGGTTTGTAAGATTTATGCATCTGTTAATAAATCCTGCTCTTGTTTGAAGTTTGAAGGCTCTAACTTATTTGCATCTTATTAAACCTGCTAAATCTGCAGGGGGTTGAATACTACTTTTAGGCACTGTATATATGGATATACTCACCTCTCCGGCTGCCCCTGGACCTTACCGCCGTAACCGGGAGCCTCCGTTCCTAAGAATGAGCGCGTGAAGGACCTGCGATGACGTCGCAGCTTGTGATTGGTTGCGTGAGCGGTCACATGAGCGCTCACGCGACCAATCAGAAGCCGCAACGTCATCGAAGGCCCTTCACGCGCTCATTCTTAGGAACGGAGGCTCCCGGTTACATCGGTAAAGTCCAGGGGCCGCCGGAGAGGTGAGTATATCCATATTTTTTATTTTAATTCTTTATTTTACACATGAATATGGATCCCAGTTTCCTCTCCTTCAGACCCTGGGAACCATTCCGATACTTTGCGTCCCATTGAAATGCATTGGTATCGGGTATCGGTATCGGCGAGATCCGATATTTTGCCGGTATTGGCCGATACTGTCCGATACCGATACCAATGCATATCGGAAGGTATCGCTCAACACTACTCCTGTGGCCTTGCAAAGGATGGTCTAAAAAATTCTTGAAACGATTGGAAAAAATTGGTGTTACCACCAGATACGATGTTACTGTTACGGTTTGAGTGATGACTTGATAGTCCCACGGTTGGCAAGTTAGAACTCAGAGATTCACTACGTGCACCACTGGTGTTTTGTGGAAAAGCAGATCTAAGGTTCTGTAACAGTCTCTGCATGCGTGAATCCCTTTCTATGGCAGGAATTATTTTGGCAAATTTACTTTTGTACCATGGATCTAAGAGTGTGGCAACCCAGTAGTCGGCATTAATTCGGACTCTGACAATCCGAGGGTCATGTTGCAGGTAGTGCAGCAAGAAGGCACTGTCATGCCGCCGCTGCCGTCTGTCATGCCGCCGCTGCCGTCCGCTTCATCCTGTCATACTTACCTGTCTTCAGCATCCCGGCGTTCCTCTCCTTCCTCTGCGTCTTCTTCCCAGTGCTCGCTCCCGGTCACTGCTGCTCGCGCACGCGCGCACGCTAGGTTCAAAGCTGCGTGTGCGCACTTCTAACCTTCGGCCGGAGCTCCTTATCGTCCTCTCTATGCTCCTGGAGGACTCGTACCCGGAAGTACTGTACTGCATCAGGTATTTAATCCGCTTCCTGCAGTCCCTCAGTGCCTTATGATCACTTGTGCTTTCTAGTGCTCTAGGCCGCCTGAGCTTTCTGTGCTAAGTATCTTTTGACTTTGGCTTGTCTTTGTTTTTTCTGCAGTGCCTCGCCAATTCCCGTGTTCCTTCTGTACCCCGCTGCCCCTGAGTTCCCGCAGTATTCCCGTCCGCTCTCGTACCGCTGCAGCATCTAGTTAGTTCCTATTCTTTGGCAATACCTTCTCAGTCCTGCTTGCCCCTGCCTCTTCCCGTCAGTCACAGTGTTCCTGTAGTGTTTCTGTCTGCCTCTTCAGTGTTCCCGTTTAGTCCTTTTTTCCCCGTCATATCTGCCTGTTCCGTTTTTCTTCATTGTCCTCTTATTCCGTGCAACATCCCTCCTGCCTGTCCCTGGTCTTTTTCTCATCCTGGTCCTCCAGCTTCCGTGGCGATAGTCCCTCATGGGTCTGCCCCTAACACTCCCTGTATAGGGGGTGGTCCATCTGGTCAGCTCGCCCGTGGGGGGTTCGTCGTCTCGGTCCAGAGGGTCCACTTCTTGTTTTACAACCGTCACAGGCACTCATGTGTCTTGCGCATCAAGGAGGACCAAGTCCTTGTTGTCTTGGTGGTGGCGAGGTGAGAATCACTTCCTCTGCCCTCTCCCCTCAACCTCGCACAACAGAAATTTGATCATGGTCTCCCTCATCTGAAGAGTCTTCCATGCTCAGCGCCAGTTCATCCTCCACTTCTTCCTGCACCTTCCTCAACAGTTTGGCTGCTACCATGCATCCTCGGTAATCCCTCTCCCCCAGCCTCCAATGCCAGCCGCCTTGGTGCTGCTGACCGTCTGGACCTTGAAGATCCCTTCCGCATACGACTTCTCCTGTTCCTACTCCTCTTGTTCCACCACCTTACTCCGATTACTGTTTAAGGTGTGCTCCAGCATGTAAATCACCAGAATAGTCATGCTGATAATGGCATCATCAGCACTAAACATCTTCATCGCTATTTCAAAACTGTGCAGTAGGGTGCATAGGTCCCTGATCTGAGACCACTCCTGCAGTGTGATTTGCCCCACCTCTGGATCTCATTGGCCCAGGCTATACGTCATAACGTATTGCACCAGGGCTCGTCGGTGCTGCCACAGTCGCTGCAACATGTGCAGAGTTGAATTCCACCATGTGGTCACATTGCATTTCAGCCGGTGAACTGGCAGGCCCTCTGCAGAAGCCCATCTAGTCCGGGATAGTTGGATAAAAATTGCTAGACAACCAGGTTCAAAACGTGAGCCATACAATGGCACGTGTGTGACATTGCCCCGGCGAAGGGCCGCACCCAGGTTTGCAGCATTGTTGCACACGGCCTTCCCTGGCTGCAGTTTGAGTGGAGACAACCATTGATGGAACACGGTCTCCAGAGCTGACCACAACTCCTCAGCTGTGTGACTCACATTTCCCAGACATTTCAATGTAAACACCGCCTGATGCTGTTGAGCCATAGTGACAGCATAGTAAGGAGGTGTGCAGAATTCTATCTGCGCAATTAGAACGCGGGTGGCATTACCAGACAGGCTTTGGATGCAGGCGGAGGACGGAGAGGAGGTTGAGGAGGCAGAAGCAGTGGAGGAACTTCTAGATACAGAGAATCGACAAGCCACTCGTGGGGACGGCAAGACTTGGACAGCAGCCCCTTCTCCTGATGTCACCATCATTACCCAGTGCCCAGTCACCGAAATGTAACACCCCTGTCCATGTCTACTTGTCCAAGTGTCTGTGGTGAAATGCACCCTGTCACACACAGAGTTTCTCAAGGAAGCGGTGATGTTGTGTGCGACATGCTGGTGTAGCGTAGGCACAGCTTTCTTTGAGAAGTAGTGGCGACTGGGCATCTGGTACTGGGACACTGCGATGGACATAAGGTCTCAAAAATCCTCTGTGTCCACCAGGCAGAAAGGCAGCATTTCTGTAGCCAACAGCTTGCAGATGGTAAAATTCAACCTCTTAGCTTTGTCATGGCTAGGAGGAAATGATCTTTTACTTGTCCACATTTGAGGGACTGAGGGCTGGCTGCCGTGCTTAGACAGGGTTGAGTAGGGTGTCCCCGGCAAACTGCTGGTCTGTGAGGAAGGTGCAGGTGGAGATGTTATGTTGCCTTGATCAAAATGTGGTCTCGATGTCAGAGAGCGCTCAACAGCAGCAGGTGTTTTCACTTGCAAATGCCCTGACGACCTGCCAATCACACTGTGTGTAAAGAGGTGGAAGGTCTGCATCCAAAACCATGTGCGACTGCTGTCCTCACGGTCACAGAGGATGAAGAGGACTTGATGGGGCAGACAGTGGTTGACCCTGCCCACTAGGCCGCATTGTAGCACAGTGAGCTTTCCACTGCAACTTATGCTTCATATCAATGTGACGGTTCATGCATGAAGTACTCAAGCTAGTCATTTTTTGGCCTCTACTGAGATTTTGGTGACAAATCTTACAGACAACATGAGTTGGGTCATCCTTTGCAATCTCAAAAAAGGCCCAGGCTATGCAAGGCTTAGAGCCCGTGCGACCTGAAGAGCCACCACGACGTCTGCTCAGAGGCACATTCGGAGTTGAGGATGCAGTTGTTGACGTGCTTCCAGTACTCTGTCTCTGTCCAGGAAGGCGCAACTTAACCTCATCGTCAGACTCATCACTAGCATCCTCCTCCACCTCCGCTGCTGACCTCATGGACTGGCGGACTGTGGGTTGACAGTAAGTGGGGTCTCCAACCTCGTCATCATCATCCTGTGTGTTCTCACACCCGTCACCTCAGAGCCAACCTCTTCCTGCCCTGACTGAAAAGTCAAGTTTTCGTTCCAATCAGGTATCTCAGTCTCATCATCATCTTCCTCATTGTCTCCACCAACAGGAGTTACAGTTTGGGAACGAGGGTCTACATTATGCTCAGAACCTTCTTTATCTGGGCCTGGATCCGACTCACAAAGATTCTGGGCATCAGTGCAGATCATTTCCTCGTCTGGATTCACAGAAGCTCTGAAGCAGACCTCTGATTCCAAGGCTATAGTATGAGTAAACAGCTCTGCAGACTCAACCATCTGTGTAACCCCATACTCAGACAGGCGGCTGGAGACTTGGGAGCTGTGAGAAAGCAAGTGCGATTGGGGTGACACCTCTAAGGACTGGAGTAGTTGTGATGTTGAAGTTGACATGGAGGAGAGCCCACTTGAACGAGCACTTGATATCGATTCCAGCACCTGCTGTTTTTGTGCCTCATCTGGAATTTGTAGCGATGCTCGTAGCGATGGTCGTAAGAAAGGGATCATATCAGATTGTCCATGAAAAGAAGTAGACATCTTACTTTGGCTGCAGATGTGACTGTTGCTTTACCACTTACTCCATGGACACAACCTTTTTTTCCCTTTCCAACACGCCTATTCCCCTTTCCACCAGCAGCAGGCTTTTTGCCACTCATTTTGGTGCTTAACTAATTTGCAACTCTGTATCTGTAGTTGTTGGCACAAAAAACGATGGCTGAAAACCGAGCAGAGCTGAGTGGCCAAACTGTGGTACTAGGCCAAAAATGATTTACTGGGTAAGATGCAGGAAAAATTTTGATACACAGGCGGTGTAGTTAGCTTCACAGGCTTGCTACTCCGCTGACATGCAGACACTGCTCCTAGGCCCAAAACTATTTACTGGGTTTGATGCTGTAAAAATTTAAATACACAGGCGGTGTAGTTAGCTTCACAGGCGGGCTACTTCACTGACATGCAAACACTGCTACTAAGCTCAAAACGATAACCAGGGTTAGATGCAGTAAAAAATTAGATACACAGGCGGGGTAGCTAGCTTCACTGGCGTGCTACTCAGATGACTACCAGACAATGCTACTAGCCCAAAAGGATTGGTTGAGCTAGAGTACACCAAATGCTATGAAAAACACTTGCACAGCACTGGCACAGACCTGCCTGGCAAAAAGTGCTATGAACTGCTGTAACCTACCCTGAAAAGGGCTGATATTACAACTAGTCCCGACTCCCTAAACCTATCTCTCAGAAAATTTGCTCGCAAAAAAAGACTCTTTGACTGTATAGCGCCCACCGCAGCAGAAGTTCCGTCTAGCACTAAGCTGCAGCAGTGAGGAAATGGTGGCGATGGGGAAAATGGCTGGTTCTTATAGGGCAAGGACATGTGACATACACAGCCAATGACACATGCCCTTGCTTGTGTTGTGTGCATCACATGCACATTGCTGTGTGTGTGTGTGCACTGCTGATAGGCTGAGAGACTGCACCGCCCTACTGTAAATGCGGGAAAGAAAAAAAAATGGAGATCGGCATTATTTCAGCACAGATCTATCCCCCACCCCCCACTCTACACTGAAACAGTCTATTAACAATGATAAACAGTTTTAATGTGCAAATCAAGTTAGGATTTTGGTGAAGGAACAGTTATTGAACAGAAACTCGAACAGCCGAATTTTAAGCAAATTGTTTGAGTTTGACGAACGACTCGAACACCGCCCAAAACAGCTTGAATTTAAAATTGGCGAACAGTTCGAGTCGAACACCGCTCATCTCTAATCTGGACATAAACTGTGCCCTGTGTACAGACTACAAAGAGTCAAACGTTTAGTGTCTTCACTAGGAAGAACACTAACTATCCTCTCCTCTTGACACATAGCCTCCTCCTTCTCCTTTTCAGGCCATCCACGCTGGACAGGCATGAAGCTGGGATTGGGAGTCCCCTCTGCAGCACAGACCAAAAACTTCTGTTCTGTCTCATCCTCCTCCTCCTGTTCCTCGTCATCACCCAATGTGGCTTGAGAAATAGTGTAAAGCGCGGCTTTGTGGTATCAGCCATTGTAAAATCTTGCTCCATAATTAGTTAATAGACAGAGCAGTGTAATGGTCACGCTGACAATAGCATCATCAGCGCTCACCATCTTGGTGCAGTACTCAAAGTTTTGAAGAACCTCACAAGTGTCATCAATCCACACTCACTCGGTAGTTGTTATGTGTGGGTGTTGAGTGTTACTCTGACAGTCACTGAGAAGCTGGAATGCAGACACTGCTCTTTGCTGCTCAATAAGCCTTGCCAACATATGAACCACCTACCACCTCAACACATTTATCCAACTATCCCATGTTACCCATTCAGGCACGTTGAGAGGCCTGACAAATTGCAAAGGAACGTAAACCATTCCTCAGAGTGGCCAGCGTTGGGGTCATATGTCTCCTGGGACTCTTGATGGTGGGAGAAAGGAAGACCAGTTTAAGGATTCAGAGACCCAGCCTCTTTGCTACTGAGACTAGATCGCGTGGAAATCTGCTGCTTGTCAACACGCTGGATTCTTTGTCTGCCACAACCCACAACATCCTCGCAATTGTCTGGGTTCATCAGTGGTGTAGCTCGGTAACCACATTGTGACAGGAAGCTACTGATCTGTAACACGGCCTTGGCAGGTACCACAACATCCAAGTCCCTTAACTTCACACTTTCTCATATTGTATGCTTATGAAAAAAATCCTGGCATTATTTTTGACAAGTACCCTTACAGAGGTGTTATGAACAAATTCAATATGTATAGCAATGTGTGGAATTTTTTTTTAAACATATCACCTTTATTACTTACGGCAACAGCAGACTCAGGAAAATTGGAGAAAAATAGTCACATTTGCATATATCAGCAGGCTTTGCGCCAGTCGCACAACTGCTAGATAAAGATACACTATTTATTAAACCAATAGAAAATTATGTTTTTTTCCATACCTCTTGTGATAACTGCAAAGTGTATTTTGATGTCCCCATCACGGCGTCTTTCAGCGTGTATGATACAGACGCCTTTTCTTAACTTTTGGAAACATTTGTACTTTGTGCAATGGTCAAATTTCTACTCTCAATCTCTATATATTCTATTATTATAATTTGTTTATTGCATTGCACTTTTCCTGGTTTCTTTAAGCGTGTATCTGGTAGCCTGATATTGATTTTTTTTTGTGCACTTAGACATTTTGGTACATGAATGCATTAATATGCTCCACAGAATTCTTCAGGTTTCAACCTTACACAGAATAATAATATGAGTAATGAAATATGCTCTATAAATATGCTGCTAGTTCTAAAGTCTTACCCACACATTACTTAATAAGGGGAAATTTGAAGTAATACCTCTATTAGCATAAGCCTTATACTGCTCATATATGCAACAACCCAGTAGATGGGTGGAACGCCTGGGTACAAAATCTGTGTCTGACAGTGAAAACACTCACCCTTCCTCTATGTTATATCATTCCACTCTGCTGTTCAGGAAGGAGGTGCTCAGGCCCATGGGCGTACATACCACCAGTTCATCCGGTGTGCCTGCACCAGGGCCCGGAGGCTCTGAGGGGCCCCGGCAGGGCGGCTAATATAGAGGGCAATCTGGCCAGTCTATCCAGCCCCGAGGCTCCGGGGGCCCCCTGGCCAGATTGCCCTCATGTGCGGCAGGCAGGGAGCAATCCCTGCAGCTCCGCTGCCTGCAAGAGAAAATGGCAATGGATCTGCAGGGAATGAATCCATCCTGCTTCCTTTCTCACACAGACAGCAGCGGCTGAATGACATCATCATTCCGTGTTGCGGCTGTGCGAGACAGGAAGCTGTCGGTGTGCAGCTTCAGGATAGGATCCGTATGCAGACGTGAGACATCTCCTGTCTTCTTCACAGCTGCTCCTCCTCCCGGCTCCTCCGGTCTGGTGCTTGTTGTTAGATCACCCCCCTTCTCCCTGCACACACTTCCAGCCTGTGCAGAACGGTGTCTGCACACTCATGCCTGGAAGGAAGCTGCAGCTGTGTGCAGGACCTCAATCACCCCCTGAACAGGAGGTAAAGAACGGTCTAAATGTGACGGATTGTTTGCAGAGTAAAGAGGGGAGGCAGGGGCTGCAGTCAGAGACTAGAAGCAGTGATTTACTGACTGTGACCCCCGGAGCTTTGTGTTCTCTGGTCAGTGCAGGATTTTCATCCACACACAGCAGGGACCAGAGAGCTCAGAACTCGGGAACACAGTCACTAAATCACTGGGTCTATTCTCTGACGGGACTCCAGTCATCACTGCTGAAACAAATCCAGACTGGGACTGACCCCTGAGCCCATCCCCCAGTGAAGAATTTTTCACATATACTGTATCTGCTGCATTAAACACACAGGTACAATATCTGCTGCATTAAACACACAGGTACAATACATAGACACATATAAGGGTATGTTTCCACTGTCAGTAAACTCTGCGGATTGGACGCTGTGTACATCCGCAGCATCCAATACGCAGCAGCCAGATGTTACAGCATAGTGCATGAGATTTCAAGGAATTCAATGTCCACTATGTATGCAGCGGCACTCGCAGCTTCCCTGCGGAGACGTACATGCGGCGCATCTTTCTAAATCGTAGCATGTCTATTTATCTTGCGGAGATGCTCAGTTTCCGCAAGATAAATATCACAGTCCAATGTATAGGATGCGGTGATTCCGCATGGTTCAATGAACACATGCGGAATCATCACTCGTACAAAAGCCTGCAGCGCTTTGGACCGAGCGGACATGTGCTGCATCCAAAGCGCTGCCGATTCCTGACCGTGGAACCATACCCTTATACATTAATGTATAGTATGTCACATATGCAGTATACACAGGTGTTTATTATACATGGGCATATTCTACAGTATATGTATGCATTTTATATAGGTATGTACTATGAGTGCACTTCATATATATAGTTATACACTGATGCATTGATATACTGTAGGCAGCTACATCATTTTTGCCTCCTACTAGTTTTGAAAAATCTCCCCAGACTGTATAAGCCCTTAACGAAATATGACATACTGCGTACATCATATGTTGTCTTCCTGCCTTCATGCAGGCTCGCAAGCTGATCCCGCATATTTCCTGACAAATGATGGCAGTGATATTCAGTCATCATCTGTCACTAACAGCCACTGTTCACCTGTTAAACACCGCTGTGGATCTGTGACAGCAGCACTTACAGCATGTCGGCAGGGGAGAGTGTTGATCAATGCATCCATTGGCACTCTTGTGACATGATGGTGGGGAGCTGATGGGTTGCCATGATGGCCAGAGGCCTGTTGACAGCCTGTGCCTGTCATGACAAATTTCTGTGAAAACCAGCCTGCAGCTGACTTTCATAGGAGATTGTGATTTTTACAATATTCAGCAATACTGTGGCACTGCTAAATGTAGCACAAGTAATCGGATTATTGAAGGTTCAAGCCCCCTAACGGGACTAACAATACAGAGAAAAGTAAAAGAAAAATGCTTTGAAAAATATGAAAAAAAGTTCAACTTACCCTCCTTCAAGTTAGTAAGTACAAAAAAAATACACATCTTTGGTATCACTACATCAGTAATGGCGTGTCATGGTCATAGTGTGGTGGTAATTCTACCTTGTATGTGGTATTATTCGGTCACTATATGATGATAAAATGGTCTGGTCACAGTGTAGCAGTATTTGTCCCTGGTATGTGATATTATTCGGTCACTCTGTGGTGGTTAAATGTGATCTGGTCACGGTGTGGCAGTGTTTGTCTCCTGTATGTGATATTCAGTCATTATATGGTGGTAACATGTGGTTTAGTCATGGTGTGGCGGTATGTGTCCCCTGTATGTGATATTATTCGGTCACTATGTGGTGGTAATTTGTGGTCTGGTCACGGTGTGGCGGTATTTGTTGCTTTTATTTGGTATTATTTGTCTTGGTATAGGGGACTGTGTTGTGTATTGAGGTCACTTGTTCTCACTGATATCAATAAGGGGAAGATTATTGATTTCCAATACAGTCGAAATACTTGGAGGTTTTACCCCTCCCTGTCCTGTGACTATTACACAGTAGAAAAGATGCATTTACATTTGTTCTCCTGTGAAAACAAGTAATCACCTATCCTAAGGCCACGTTCATGCGTTCAGTATGTGGTCAGTATTATACATTAGTATTTCTAAGCCAAAACCAGGAGCGCCGATAAATGCGGAAGTGGTGACGTGTTTCTATTATACTTCTCCTCTGATTGTTCCACTCCTGACTTTGCCAAAACAAAAGCTGCAGGCTATGTATGTAAGCTGGTGTTTGATGGGAACTGTTAATGTGTGATTGGTGAGGACGTGGTGCAGAAGTGGAGTTTTTCCAAGAGTGGGCAATGAGACTGTGGAAGGTTCGAGGTGTTGCGGCAGAGCTGGGGTGAAGCCTTAGCGGAGTCTCAAGGGGCCCGAAAATTTTGACAGCATGGGGCCCTGAAATTCCTAGTGGCAGCCCTGGATGGAGGAGAGGGCAATGATGGGGGTGATGAGGCAGAAGGCAATGATTGGGTTGACGGAGTGGGTAATTATGGGGGTGATGGGGCAGAAGGCAATGATTGGGTTGACGGAGAGGGCAATGATAGGGGTGGTGGGGGAGAAAGCAATTATAGGGGTGGTAGAAAGGGCAATAATGGGATGGTGGGGAGAAGGAAATGATGGAGGTCCTGGAATGTTTAATGATGGGGTGGTGGGGAGGAGGAAATTATGGAGGTCGTGGAATGGGTAATGATAGGGTGGTGGGGAGAAGGCAATGATGGTGGCAGTGGAAAATACAATGATGGGGTGGTGGGGAGGAGGCAATGATGGAGGTGGTGGAATGGGCAATAATGGGGTGGTGGGGAGAAAGCAATGATGGAGGTGGTGAAGAGGGCAATTAAGGAGGTGGGGAAGAGGGCAATAATGGCATGCGGGGGGGAGGATGACAATGAGGGATGTGGGGGATTGGGGTGAGAGGAAGGGGGATTGGGATGGGAGGAAGGGGGATTTATAATGGATTTAGGAACATGGGGAGGTGGAGGAAGACGTTATTATCGATAATTATTATGTCTAACACAGTCCCTTAGTATAAAGTGTACTCACTTATTATGTATAGCACAGTCCCTTAGTATATAGTGTACTCACTTATCTTTAGCACAGTCCCTTAGTGTATAGTGTACTCATTATGTATAAAACCATCCTTAGTTACATAGTTTCCTCTTTTGTTATGTATAACACCGTCCCTTATTACGTACCATCCTCTCTAGCTATGTATGATGCCCTCCTTTATTATATAGCTTCCTCTGCTGTTATGTACAGTGCAGTCTCTTACATAGTGTATTCTTGATATTTTTGTTATTCACAATGCCTTCTTTTATTACATAGTCCCCTCTCTTGTTAGATATAAAATGACTACTGATGGAGGAGCCGGTGACCAGACTACCAGTCCATCAGCTCCTCCTTTAGAAAAGAAGCTTTCTAATGCTCCATCAGCAATTATTGCATTTTACAGCTAACAAGACAGGACGGTATGTAATAAAAACACAGGGCTCTATAAAATCCAATATGTAAGGGACAGTGCAGTACATAATAGGAGAGGGCACTGTATAATAAGGGACGGCAATATACATAATAACAGAGACTATTTAATATATATACGTGTATGTGTGTGGAGATATATAATGTAGCTTTGTCGCCTTTATAGGAGGGGGGCCCAGACACATTTCCTGCACAGGGGCCCCAAGCTGTCTGTGTCCGCCCCTGCTCAGGCCTCCTGTCCACAACCTGCAGTTGTACATTCACAAAAGTCAGCAACCACGTCGAGTTTGATGTCCCAGCGCAGCGTTCAGTTGTCCCTTGTCAGAATATATGTCCACTAATTGTTAATTAGATAGCGCATACATATTCGTTAACACTACTTGTACGGTGATGAACAAAGACCATTGCTGACTTTTCCAAGCTCCTAAATGAGACTTCTGTCTCTTTATTAAACTTCCCATGTATTTCCCATACATTTTCAACATTTAGGTCCTTACAAAAAATGGTGGTGGGGTATTGGCCAGTTTCTGTACATTTAAGCACATCTAAGAGACTGGGTTAATACGCTTCACAGACCTATTAAGACCGCAGCCTTCCACATATTGGAACATGGTAATTGCCATGCTAAGGTCTTTACCTGAGCTCTGTAGCACTGCCTGTCACCTGAGTAATACACTCCACAGACCTCGACACTCTCTGGGACATATTCTGTTATTACTCCATTGTTGCTCAAAACCATGCAAAAGACACATACTCTGTGATTGGGTAGTTTCCAGAAGCAGTGCCTGGTCTTGTGCTGATTGGTCAATGGCACTCCTGTCTCTTTCTCTTGAGGAGTCTGTTTCCAAGCAAAATGAGGCTTGTGCATGTTCTTGACATTGATATCAGGCCTGACAGACTGACCACAATAGAGGCCCTCGCTTGCATACACTGTATTTATAATGTAATTCTAATGCTTCTGGTGTGTGGCAGAATCCAAATTCCTGACATTGTTCATACATCTCCCTCAACTCCTGTATTACAGTATATTCACCATACAGCGACTTCACACAAAATGACAGGGGTTACATTGGAATCCAGTGGCAAAAATGAACTGTGGACCTTAAATGCAGATTTCACAGTGTCTGCTGGCCCTCTGAAAATTTAACACCTTCATGACCTTGGGATTTTCCATTTTTCCGTGTTTGTTTTTCGCTCCCCTCCTTCCCAGAGCCATAACTTTTTTATTTTTCCATCAATATGGCCATGTGAGGGCTTATTTTTTGTGAAACAAGTGGTACTTTTGAACGACATCATTGGTTTTAGCATGTCATGTAAATGAAATTGAAAAAAAAGTGCAGTCCCACACTTGTTTTTTGTTTGACTTTTTTGCTAGGTTCACTAAATGCTAAAACTGACCTGCCATTATGATTCTCCAGGTCATTACGAGTTCATAGACACCTAACATGTCTAGGTTCTTTTTTATCTAAGTGGTTAAAAAAAAATCCAAACTTTGCTAGAAAAAAAAAATTGCGCCATTTTCCGATACCCGTAGCATCTCCATTTTTCATGATCTAGGGTCGGTTGAGGGCTTATTTTTTGCATACCAAGCTGGCGTTTTTAAAGATACCATGTTGGTGCAGATACGTTCTTTTGATTTGATCGCCCATTATTGCATTTTAATGCAATGTTGTGGCGACCAAAAAAAGTAATTCTGGCGTTTCGATTTTTTTTCTCACTACGCTGTTTAGCGATCAGGTTAATGCTTTTTTTATTGATAGATCGGGCGATTCTGAACGCGGCGATACCAAATATGTGTAGGTTTGATTTCTTTTTTATTGATTTATTTTGAATGGGGGGTGATTTAAACTGTTATATTTTATTTTTTTCACATTTTTTTAACTTTTTTTTTACTTTTGCCATGCTTCAATAGCCTCCATGGGAGGCTAGAAGCTGGCACAACACGATCGGCTCTGCTACATAGCAGTGATCATCAGATCGCTGCTATGCACCAGAAATGCAGGTATGCTATGAGCGCCGACCAGAGGGTGGCGCTCACAGCTACCGGCGATCAGTAACCACAGAGGTCTCAAAGACCTCTATAGTTACTATTCAGAAGCATCGCTGACCTCCGATCATGTGACGGGGGTCAGCGATGCGCTCATTTCTGGCCAGAAGCGCCGGTTAAATGCCACTGTCTGCGTTTGACAGCGGCATTTAACTAGTTAATAGCGGCGGGTGAATCGCGATTTCACCCGCCGCTATTGCGGGCACATGTCAGCTGTTCAAAACAGCTGACATGTCCCGGCTTTGATGCGGGCTCACCGCCGGAGCCCGCATCAAAGCGGGGGTTTTGACCTCGGACATACTATCCCGTCCGAGGTCAGAAAGGGGTTAAAGTGAGGGCCACAAGACATTGCGGTGGACATGGTGGTAGATGTGGGAAAAGCCCAAAATTCAAATGAGCATGTTTGCAATGGCATTTTAAAGGGATGAAGAATATGTATTCCACTATCTTGCTAACTATTTGGCATGAGGGAGGGACCTCCCAATTGTATGAAACAGGCAGGGCCATATGAGGGCCCTTACCAAACTCAGGTTTCACGACACCTGCTGGCACTCTACAAATTGTAAGTGAGGGCAACATAATGACATGGCAGTGAACATGGCGGTGGTGGCGGGCAAAGCCTAAAATTCAAATGGACATGTTTGAAATGGCATTGTAAAGGGATAGGGTATATCTATTCCACTATCTTTGGAATGAGGGAGGGTCCTCCCAAATGTAGGAGTGAAAGCCCTAACAAATGTAAAAGGAAAAAATAAAGCCAAAACACTCCATGTGAACATATGCTAAAGAGGAGGTATATTTTTTTTTTACTGTTTTATTTTTTATTTTGCATTATATATATGTATTTATGAAGGAAAAATTGTTTTTTTTCACATTTTTCCCTTTTAAAAAAAATTGGTTTGATTTGATAGGTCTTTTTAAAAATCTTTACAATCGGTGCAATAGTCTGACAACATTATTTCCAGATACCATATGTGAGTCAGAAAGGCATGCAAGCATTTTCTCCATGCTGTTCTTATTTAGTTTTAGCTCTTTCCCATCAATTTCAGCTTTTGTCCTATGCCCCCACACCTGTTTGTTGGGTCCTATTGAAAAATATTTGGCTTTCCTATTGACTTACATTGGATTCGTTATTCTGTATGAATACACGGATATGAGAAATTATTTGTGCCGATTTTCCTGAATCCGAATATTTCACTGTTCGATCATCACTATATACAACCTAATCATCATCCTCTCTATTTTCCCATTCCTCACCCTGAGAATCACCTTCCTCCTTTCCTGCCCTGAGTGCACAGTACTATCCATGTGTGCCTCAGGTATCTGAGTCTTATGAGGATCACCTCCACCCTCGGGTGTTAACATCTGGTGACGAGCGTCTGCATACTGCTCGGACCCTAATTCGTCATCCCTAAATCGAACTGCAAAAAATTTTGCCCATCAGTTCAGATGCTTTCCTCCACTAGTGTCTGTGGATCTTCCCCATTATACAATTTATACTGTTGGTCAATTGATTTCACTTTTCTTGGGGTCTGCTCATAATTTTAGGACTTCAAGTTGGGTCTCCTTCATGTCTGTTGCCAGAAGCAGTAGGGCTCCGAGACAGGCAGACCTGCACTTACTATCAGTCAACTACCTGTGTTACTATCCTTACATTTTTATAACATTTGTGATCTACTAAGATGATATTTGTGCCACCTGAGTGTGACTGTGCAAAAAAGCAGTTTGAACTGTTGAATGATATATCAGGGTTCCCAGCACAGCAGGCTTACACTGGTCCCTCGCCCACCTCGTCGTAATTTAAACCAAAATTCAAAGCTGTAAATGCTGGCCCATATCCTTATACCTCATGCATAGCCCATAGTTGACTGCTGTGCCATTAATCAAATTTGTACTGTTGGTCACTTTTTCAGGTGTCTGCCCCTAATATGAGCTTTTTGGGCAGCTCTTTGCCTCGCCCTTAAGGTGTTGTCTATGCATTTGGTTTTACATCCTATTGAATTCAATGATGTTCAGATACGTTTGATGAACCGTTCGGCAAACTGTTTGGCAAACATTGATGTGTTTGCTGAATCCGAACCGAACTGAACCTTGCAAGGGTCACTCATATCTAGTGTTGAGTGATACCTTCCGATATTGAAAAAAAACTGATATTGCCGATATCGATACCCGATACCAATGCAAGTAAATGGGACCAAAATATCGGAATTAAAATAAACCCTTTCTTTCCTTGTAGGTTCATTCTACATGAAGGAAAACAACTAAGAATAATGTAGGATGTATTGGGGGAGGTGGAGGAGACAGTAAAGGCATAGAGGTTTAGCCCAATCAAATGGAATGGCAGGAATTTTTTTTTTAAGACGTTCGGAGTTACAAAGATATTGACTATGTTAAGATTTTTTATATTTTGTCAGATATTGATGTTTCACTAATTCCATGCTCTCCACTTTCTTTTTTATATCTCCGACACTTTCTTCTTCATCATCCTCAGCAGCAGCATCTTTTACATCAACTTCTTCACCTTATTCATCTTCTTCTTCATCTTCTACCTATTATTCTTTTTTGTTACATTCTTCATATTCTTTTTATTCAACTATTATTCTTCATATTCTACTTTTTCATCATATTCTTATTTGTGACAGGCATTCCTGTCGTTGTTATCTATAAAAGTTTGAAGATTACACCTTCCGTTCTGCCTGTCACAAAAGAGTTACAACAGGATTTGTCCGCGTTCAGTTTGGCCTGCAGCAGCAGGCTTTTTCCAGGGGCACCATGAGGAGGAACGGACTCACCCCCATACACTGCTTAGTCTTCTTCTGCTTATAATTTAGATAATATCTTTTGCTCTGATTTTTAGTCTTATGCTTAATGTTCTTCTGCTCTTTGTTCTGCAGCTTCTTGTTCTTCTGCTTCTCGGTCTTCAGGGTTGTTGTCTCCAGGGTCATCATCTCTAGGGTCGTCATCTCCGGGTCGTCATCGTCTTCGGGGTGGTCTTCAGGGTCATCGTCTCCAGGGTCGTCGTCTCTGGGGTCATCAACATCTTAGGGGTGGTCTTCAGGGTCATCGTCTTTATGGTCTTGAACTTGGAAATGTAGTAGAAGGTACAAGAAGGCTGAGGAGATGCCGAGAACTAGCTGACGGAACTGAAACCCGGATGGCTACCCGAAGGTCCAAGAGCCAATGGAACTACCGAGGACCAGCTGACGGTACTGGAACCTGGTTACTAAGCAGGAGGTACCCATGCCAGAAAGCACTACCAAGGACCACCTGACATTGGTGGAACTCGGATACTCAGAAGGAGGCACCTAAGCCAAAGGCTCTGCCCAGAACCAGCTGATGGTACTGGAACCAGGGGGACCTATTCAAGATTGTCTTCCTAAGAACCAGCTAATGGTGCTGGAACTCAGATAGGCAGAAGGTCCACAGGAAAAACAAAGGTTGCTAGGGCGCGAGCTGGCCGTGGTTACCGAAAATCCACAGTACTACAGGGGAAGCTTGACCTATTGGCACTACGGAACCAGCCTTGATTGCCAGTTCCCGCAGCCCACATAGGGAGCACCTAAACTGCAGGCACCATGGAGTCGGCTAACCCGACCTCAACCCGACAGGACAACGTATTGGAGGCCAAGTGACCTTGACACTACCCGGAAACAGCTGGCGTGCTGTAACCGGGCTGGGCAGGAGGGAGTACCTGTGGCAAAGACACTTTTGAGCAGCAACTAGCAGTGTTGGAGCACAGGGACAGCAGGAGGAGCAGGGTAGAGCTATTGCCACAACACAGCAGGGGCGCAGCTGGCGTTACTGAACCCCACTAACAGAGGAGCGAGTGTTTTTTTCTGTGCAGACAGCACTTTCGAGTAGCAACTAGCGGTGATGGATCCCAGGGACAGCAGGAGGAGCAGAGTGTAGGCTGAAGCCTGCACTCAAGGCAGATTAATATCTGTTGTTGTGTCAGCGTGGCAGTCGCAGGACACATTGCCGGATGCACAGCTGGAGATCAGCTGACGTTACTGAAACCCAATAACACGGCAGCAAGTGTTGACTGTGCAAACAGTACGTCCGAGCAGCAACTAGCGGTGTTGGAGCCCAGGGTCAGCAGGAGGAGAAGAGTGTAGGCCCAAGCCTGCACTCAACGTAGTTTAATATCTATTGTTGTGTCAGCGTGGCGGTCACAGGACACATTGCCGGATACACAGCTGGGGATCAGCTGACGTTACTGAAACCGAATAACAGAGGAGCAACTGTTGACTGTGCAAACAGCACTTCCGAGCAGCAACTAGCGGTGTTGGAGCCCAGGGTCAGGAGGAGGAGCAGAGTGTAGGCCGACCCCTGATGAAGCCACCAGAGCGTGGCAACATGCGTTGGGTGTCCGCAGCCCGCACTGCAAACGTCACAGGATACACATGCTCCCTTGGCCCTGCTCATGACTGGTGATTATGGGATGGTTTACTTAGGGCAGACCTTGCCACCCTGCACTTTATTCTTTGCAGGTGCCTGGTTCTAGGTTGGGTGTATATTTGTCAGCATTTCATCTCCTGCATGGTGGTTTTAACCCTGTGTCGCGGGAAATCTAGGTGGGCAAGAGCTAATAACCCGGGCCCCTGCAATTTCCCTCAGACTTGGGAAATCCTGACTGACCCTCTCCTAGAGTTTACACTGATGGTGTGCATGTCTAGGCCTCCACACTCACCCTATCTCCTGTTTAAACCCTAGGCTGAAGCCACCACCCACCACCCAGTGAAAAGATCATACACCAATCCCCACAGTTAGCACAGACAAGGATAACTGAAAATATGAACCAAGCCGCAGTCACTCAGGAATACGCAATAAGTGCACAGGGCAAAACAAATACAAATATAGGAAGGAGTAAGTAAGACAAAGGGAAATACACCACCAGATACGAAACTCCAACTCCTAGCTCACGACTCCACACCGAGATAACCAAGCACTAGACAGAAACTATAATCGGCGACGCCCAATGTTCAGAAGAACTATTTAAAGGCAGTGGGCTTGGCCCAGCTTCCAATCCGAGCACCAGCTAAATTAACCCCGGACCAGCTAGGACAAAATCTAGCCGACGCCACTGAGTGCATAGTGGACAAAAGCGGAATTACCACTGTCTGTCGAACGCCCTAGAATGAACAGCGTCCGACATGACATTACCCCGCCTTCTACAAGGGACCCCAGGGCCCTCATGACTTATAGAACCCGGCTTGTCCGGATGGCAGCGGTGAAACATACTGACCAGCCGATCCGCATGAACGTCCGAGGCTGGTATCCAGGACCTCTCCTCAGGCTCATAACCGCGCCAGTGTACCAAGTACTGTAAAGTGCGACGCACTACGAAGAGTCAACCACCTTGGAGACTTCAAATTCCAAATTACCATCCACCAAGACTGGAGAAGGCATTGGTGTCGCGTCCACAAGACCCACCGTCTTTTTTAGCAACGATCTGTGGAACACGTTGTGTATCTTATACACCGTACGAAGCTCCAATCGGTACGCTACAGGGTTAATGACAGCGGCGACCCTAAATGGACCAATAAACCTTGGACCCAATTTAAGGGATGGTATCTTGAGTCTTATGTTTTTTGTGGATAACCACACCCAGTCATCCACACTCAGGTCCGGACCTGGCACACACCTACTGTCAGCCACACGTTTGTACCTAGCACCCACACTCAACAGGCGCTGTTTAACTCTCCTCCAGACTGATGACAATTGTGCTCCTAACTGGTCTTCCTCCGGAACGCCGGAAGAGCCCCTCTGACTCAAAGTACAAAATTGAGGATGTAGCCCGTAAACACAGAAAAACGGAGACTCCCCAGACGACTCCTGGCGGTGATTATTGATGGCAAACTCAGCCAAAGGAAGGAACGTCGACTAGGGTTGAGCGACTTTTATTTTTATAGGATCGGGTCGGGTTTCATGAAAACCGACTTTCTCAAAAGTCGGGTCGAGTGAAATCGGCCGATCCTATAAAAAAGTCGGGGTCGGGGTCAGCCGAAACACGAAACCCAATGCAGTGCAGTGGATACTATGGTTCCCAGGGTCTGAAGGAGAGGAAACTCTCCTTCAGGCCCTGGGATCCATATTAATGTGTAAAATAAAGAATCAAAATAAAAAATATTGATATACTCACCCTCGGACGCGCCCTGGTACTAACCGGCAGCCTTCCTTCCTAAGAATGAGCGCATGAATGACCTGCGGTGACGTCGCGGCTTGTGATTGGTCGCGAGCGGTCACATGGGCAGTCACGCGACCAATCACAAGCCGCGATGTCATCTAAGGTCCTTCACGCGCTCATTCTTAGGAAGGAAGGCTGCCGGAAAGAAGCAGGGCGCGTCCGAGGGTGAGTAATCTGGTTCAACTCCCTGAAATCCAGACATGGGCGTAGTCCACCATCTTTCTTCTTAACGAAGAAGAACCCTGCTGCCACAGGCGAGGATGAAGGCCTGATGTGCCCTTTGCTCAAACTTTCAGCAATGTAATCCTTTAACGCTTGTCTCTCCGGACCGGAGATGTTAAACATCCTTGCTTTAGGCAATTTGGCCCCTGGTTTAAACCTGATAGTACAGTCATAGGGGCAATGTGGTGGCAACTCTGAACAACCCTTCTCAGAGAACACATGCACAAAATCCAGAAGTGACTCAGGAATGCTTGAAGTCACAGCAGACACACATGTGGCCAGGCAATTCTCCTGGCAGAACTCGCTCCACTGAATTATGTCCTGAGTTTTCCAGTCAATAACCGGGTTGTGCATAGACAACCATGGAAAACCCCAAACCACCTGTGCAGGAAGATTCCTGAGTACCTTACATGTAACCTGCTCGAAATTTAGAACCCCAATGTGGAGTTTCACCTCAGCCACAAACGGAGTAATCTCCCCCTGTGAGAGAGGAGCAGCATTGATGGTGACCACACGGATAGGATGAGGCAGTTTTTCGATCTTAAAACCAGAACTGCGCGCAAACTGCTCATCAATGAGATTTGTGGCAGAACCACTATCCACAAAAACAGTAATTGGCAGTTCACTGCCAGCGATAATAACCTTAGCAGGGAGCATGCATTGAGAAACCACCATGGAGGATATACATAAGCTCAGATTGGCCTCCTCCACACCCTCTGAGCTTAGAAGTTTTCCGCCATTGCGTTTTTCTTAGACAGCAGAGGACAAATGTTAACAAAATGACCAGTTTTACCGAAGTAAAAACATTCTCCCTGCTTCCTGAGCACAGGGGCTCGACGCTTAATATGTGACACCCCTGCGATTTGCATAGGCTCCGTGGGCTCACCTGCAGCAACCTCACGTGAACCTAAACCCTCTCCCATAGGCGGCGTCTCATGCTCCCCCTGACGCAAACGGCGATCAATGCGGACAACCAGACTCATAGCGGAAACTAGAGAAGCAGGAGTCTCGTACATCAGAAGGGCTTTTTTAACCCTTCCAGAAAGCCCATGAATAAACTGACTCCGCAACGCTGGATCATTCCACTGTGTGTCGACCGCCCAGCGGCGAAATTCAGAACAGTAATCCTCTGCAACTCGCTCCCCCTGGTGAATAGTGCGTATCTTAGATTCTGCTAGAGCCATTCTGTCAGGCTCATCATAATGTTTCCAAGAGAGGAAAAAAAACTCTCCACAGAGTCAAATGCAGCAGAATCAGATGGCAAAGAAAACGCCCATACTTGGGGATCCCCGTTTAATAATGACAACACCAGGCCCACAAGCTGAGCCTCATTACCCGAGGAGATCGGGCGCATACGGAAATATAGTTTGCAAGCTTCACGAAAAGAAACAAATTTACCACGCTCCCCAGCGCAAACTTTTCAGGCAAAGGAAACTTAGGCTCAGCAACCCTACCTGTCGCTCCAGCTTGCACATTAGATACTGCTAGTCCCTGTTGCTGCACTGCCCCCCTCAACTCAATGACCTGTAGGGACAGCGCCTCCAACTGGCGGGTTATGAAAGTCATGGGATCCATGACAAAAAAAAAAAGAAACCCTTTTTTTTTTCTTTCAAGGCCGATTATAATGTCGCGGGAAATCTAAGTGGGCAAGAGCTAATAACCCGGGCCCCTGCAATTTCCCTCAGACTAGGAAAATCCTGACTGACCCTCTCCTAGAGTTTACACTGATGGTGTGCATGTCTAGGCCTCCACCCTCACCCTATCTCCTGTTTCAACCCTAGGCTGAAACCACCACCCACCACCCAGTGAAGAGATCATACACCAATACCCACAATTAGCACAGACAAGGATAACTGAAAATATGAACCAAGCCGCAGTCACTCAGGAATACACAATAAGTGCACAGGGCAAAACAAATACAAATATAGGAAGGAGTAAGTAAGACAAAGGGAAATACACCACCAGATACGAAACTCCAACTCCTAGCTCACCACTCCAGACCGAGATAACCAAGCACTAGACAGAAGCTATAATCGGCGACGCCCAATGTTCAGAAGAACTATTTAAAGGCAGTGGGCTTGGCCCAGCTTCCAATCCGAGCACCAGCTAAATTAACCCCGGACCAGCTAGGACAAAATCTAGCCGACGCCACTGAGCGCATAGTGGACAAAAGCGGAATTACCGCTGTCTGTCGAACGCCCTAGAATGAACAGCGTCCGACATAACACCCTGCCTTTACAATGGTTAGCCCTATGCCTTTTGATATAGTCTGTTTATTGGTTCATCTACGGCATTAACTTTGTGCTGCACACTAGGTCATTTGTGCTACCAAGCTAGTGGGCTCCTATACAGTGTCTCGGCAGGCGAACAGGCGGTTGGGCTGGTCACAGACATGTTATTATACTGCATTTATCATGACCTTGTTGTCACTATAGGCCACCATTTTTAGTGGGCGTGTTTATTATTATATTTTCCTGAAGTTTCGTGTGGGCTTTTTGCCTTATTTTGGGCTTCGGTTTTCATGTGATCACTTTGTATCCCACCTTTTTTAAATGTTTTTAAATTGTGTGCTTTGCTTTTTGTATATATATGTGTTTAATAAAGCTGTGTTTTATTGATTAGTCTGTGGTGATTCCCATTTATAAGGCCTACCTTTTTCTTCTATTTTTACACATACAGTTCTCCCATAGGCCTTGGTTTGAATCCCACTGACCGTGGTGCCCCCATTGTCTCTATTTTTATGCTTCAGACTGTGTGGCGTCAGCTGATCCCTAATCACATGCCACGGCCATGAAGCCGCACAGTCTGAAGAAGGTGGAAGGAGATGAGTGAGAGGCAAAGATATGCACAGCGCATGCCCATGAATCCCAGCCCCGCAGTGTCTTCTGATTTATTCACACTGCAGGGCTGGGATTCATGGCCTTGCGCAGTAAATATATACACCTCTTACTCATGTCCTTATGCCTGCTTCAGACTGTGCGACGTCAGCTGATCCCTAATCACATGCCATGGCCGTGAAGCCGCACAGTCTGAAGAAGGCGGAAGGAGATGAGTGAGAGGCGAAGATATGCACAATGCATGCCCATGAATCCCAGCCCCGCAGTGAGAATAAATAAGACACTGTGGGGCGTGATCCCGGGCAGGGTGGCCGCACAGGCGCAGCCAGCCTGACAACAAATGATGTCAGAAGACAGGCAGCGCTAACTGCGCATGGGCAAGGGATAACATAACAGCGCAGGCTCAGGGACAGATTCAAACAATTCTGAGGAGGCGGCGCACGGCGACAAGGGGGTTGCTGCGTGTCATTACGAAGGAAAGTCACACCTCCGGGACAGTTTAACGGTCTCAGGGGACACCTTTTATAAGTGTTTAGTTCTGCGTGTGCAAGGTGACTAACTAAAAGAGACCAAATGCAGCATTAGTGCTGCACAAGATGGCTCTTCTAGTTACAAACGCCTTTAATTTTTGTTGTTGTGTCAGTGTGGCGGTCGCAGGACACATTGCCAGATACACAGCTGGGGATCAGCTGACGTTACTGAAACCCAATAACACGGCAGCAAGTGTTGACTGTGCAAACAGCACTTCCGAGCAGCAACTTGCGGTGTTGGAGCCCAGGGACAGCAGGAGGAGCAGAGTGTAGGCCGAAGCCTGCACTCAAGGCAGTTTAATATATGTTGTTGCGTCAGCGTGGCGGTCGCAGGACACAATGCCGGATACACAGCTGGGGATCAGCTGACGTTACTGAAACCCAATAACACTGCAGCAAGTGATTACTGTGCAAACAGCACTTCCGAGCAGCAACTAGCGGTGTTGGAGCCCAGGGACAGCAGGAGGAGCAGAGTGTAGAATGAAGCCTGCACTCGAGGCAGTTTAATATCTGTTGTTGTGTCAGCATGGCGGTCGCAGGACACATTGCCGGATACACAGCTGGGGATCAGCTGACATTACTGAAACCCAATAACACGGCAGCAAGTGTTGACTGTGCAAACAGCACTTCCGAGCAGCAACTAGCGGTGTTGGAACCCAGGGACAGCAGGAGGAGCAGAGTGTAGGCCGAAGCCTGCACTCAAGGCAGTTTAATATCTGTTGTTGCGTCAGCGTGGCGGTCGCAGGACACATTGCCGGATACACAGCTGGGGATCAGCTGACGTTACTGAAACCCAATAACCGAGGAACAACTGTTGACTGTGCAAACAGCACTACCGGGCTGCAACTAGCGGTGTTGGAGCCCAGGGTCAGCAGGAGAAGCAGAGTGTAGGCCGAAGCCTGCACTCAAGGTAGTTTAATATCTGTTGTTGTGTCAGCGTTGTGGTCGCAGGACACATTGCCGGATACACAGCTGGGTTCAGCTGACGTTACTGAAACCCAATAACAGAGGAGCAACTGTTGACTGTGCAAACAGCACTTCCGAGCAGCAGCTAGCGGAGTTGGAGCCCAGAGACAGCAGGAGGAGCAGAGTGTAGGCCGAAGCCTGCACTCGAGGCAGTTTAATATCTGTTGTTGTGTCAGCGTGGCGGTCGCAGGACACATTGCCGGATACACAGCTGGGGATCAGCTGACGTTACTGAACCCCCCTAACACTGGAGCAAGTGTTTTTCTCTGTGCAGACAGCACTTCCGGGAAGCAACTGGCGGTGTTGGAACCCAGGGACAGCAGGAGGAGCAGACTTGAGTGATTGCCGCACACACAGCAGGGGAGCAGCTGGCGTTACTGAACCCCACTAACACTGGAGCAAGTGTTTTTCTCTGTGCAGACAGCACTTCCAAGAAACAACTGGCAGTGTTGGAACCCAGGGACAGAAGGAGGAGCAGACTTGAGTGATTGCCGCACACACAGCAGGGGAGCAGCTGGCATTACTGAACCCCACTAACACTGGAGCAAGTGTTTTTCTCTGTGCAGACAGCACTTCCAGGAAGCAACTGGAGGTGTCGGAACCCAGGGAATGCAGGAGGAGCAGAGTGTAGGTCGAGGCCTAATTGGAGCAAGTTGAAAGGGAACCTTTAACCCCCCGCAGGCGTTAGTAACTGAAAGAGCCACCTTGTGCAGCACTAAGGCTGCACAAGGAAAAGGTGGCTCTTTTAATTACGCTCCTTGCAAACGCTGAACTAAACACTTATAAAATGTGTCCCCTGATAAGGTGAAACCGTCCCAGAGGTGGGACTTTCCTTCGTAATGAGACGCAACACAGCCGTCATTCCTACCCCCTTGTCGCTGTGTGCCGCCTCCTCAGCGTTGTTTGAATCTGTCACGGAGCCTGCGCTGTTATGTTCAACCTTGGCCATGCGCAGTTAGCGCTGTCTGTCTTCTGACATCATTTGGTGTCTGGCTAACTGTGACTGTGCGGCCGTGCTGCCCGAGAACCCGCCTCGCAATGTCTTCTGATGTAACCCCACTGTGGGCCTGGGATTCATGGCCATGCGCAGTGCATATCTTCGCCTTTCACTCATCTCCTTCTGCCTTCTTGAGACTGTGCAGCGTCACGACCGTGGCATGTGATTAGGGATCAGCTTATGCCGCACAGTCTGAAGTAGGTGGAAGGAGATGAGTGAGAGGCGAGACCATGTGCTGCAGACTGCCAACTGGCCAAGAAATACTGTCCCCTGCTCTGACTGCTCTGCATCACCCCACCCTCGCTCTGCACACTGACTACTGGAGAATCGTGTAACTCCCTCCTCTGGACCGATGTCTTCCTCCTCCATTGAGTCCTCCTCATCCTCCTCACAAAGTGTCCCCTGCCTAGGCCTTTGTGAGGAACCATGTAGCGCTGACTGTCCAGAAGCTGATGGAATTGGTGACTCCTCATCCTCCACCTCTTCCACAACATCATCCCTTAGCACTTGCAGTGTTTGTTGAAGAAGGCAGATAAGGGGGACAGTCATGCTGACTAGTGCATCATATGCACTCGCCATCTGCGTGGAATCATTGAAGGAATGCAAAACCTGGCAGACGTCCACTCAGTGGATTGTGAAGTCTGAACGGTGCACAGTGGGACTTCTTTGTGCCTGATGCAGCTGGTACTCCATTACTGCTTGCTGCTGCTCACACAACCGCTCCAACATATGTAATGTGGAATTCCACCTGGTGGGTAAGTCACATATGATGCAATGTTCCAGAAGGCGGAATCGGCACTGCAGAGCTGCAATGTGCGATCTTGCCATGCTGGAGCGCCGCAAGTGAGCACACTCTAGCGTGCCTTGTGCAGCAGTGCATCAAGATCAGGATAGTCCCTAAAAAAACTCTGCACAACCAAGTTGAGCACATGTGCCAGACATGGGATGTGAGTGAGGTTGCCTAGGCCCAGAGCTGCAACCAGATTGTCACACACTATCATGCCTGGCTCTGGAAATTCACTGGCACAAACCACACGTCGCTCTCCTGCTTGATGGCATTCCAGAGCTCCTGCGCTGTGTGGCTTCGATTCCCCAAAGAAATTAATTTCAATACGGCCTGTTGACGTTTGGCCACAGCTGTGCTCATATCGGTCATAACAGGTAAACGTTCACGGGTCCATGTGGAGGTGGACTGTGACGGCTCCTGCAGCGATGATTCTGAGGAACTTGAGTATGAGGAGGAGTCAATGCGTACAGACTGGATTCCTGCAATCCTTGGAGTTGGCAGAACACATCCTGCACCACTCGCACGATCTGTACCCGGCTCAACAACATTAACCCAATGGGCAGTGAGGGAAAGATATTGCTCCTGTCCATGGTGACTGGTCCACGCATCGGTGGTGAGGTGGACCTTGCTACTGATGGCGTTCAGTAGCACGTGTTTTATGTGTCCCTTCACATGCTTGTGCAGGGCAGGGACGGCTTGCCTGCTGAAATAAAAGCAGCTAGGCACATTGTATTGTGGGACTGCCAATGCCATCAAGTTACGGAAGGTGTCAGTCTCCACCAGCCTAAATGACAGCATTTCAAGGGACGGTAGTTTTGCAATGGCAGCATTCAGAGCCTGTGCTCAGGGGTGGTTTGCCGAGAATGGCCGCCTTTTCTCCCATGCCTGTGCTACCGATGGCTGTAGACTGGGCTGGGAGTGTGAGGATGACTGGGAATGTGGTGCTGTGGGTGGAATTACACTGGGTCTCTGGAAAACAGTGCCAGGGGTTCTTCCATGGTGATCCTGTGAAGAAGCCGAACCAGCTCTGTGTGAGCTGGAGGAAGAGGCAACAACATGAACTGAAGAGGTGGTAGCTGCCACTGTAGGTAGGCCTAGGTCTTCAGTGTGTTTTTGTAACTCCACCGCGTGCTTGGTCCGCACATGTTTCCACATTTTTGGTATTGAGGTTGCTGACATTTTTCCCTCTTTTGACTTTCTGATGACACACCTTGCATTTGACAAAGCAAATGTCATCTGCAACTGTGTCAAAAAAGGACCAGGCACTGCAAGTCTTGGGAGCACCCGTTTTGACTTTTGGAAGAGGCATGCTCCTAATGGGTGCCGAAGTGGAGGCTACAGGCACCGCAGTCTTCCCCCTGCCTCTCCCTGTTTGTGTCGTTCGGGGAATCTCTTCCTCAGAGCTGCTCCCACCACCTTCCTGTACCTCACGCCATGATGGGTCAAGGACCTCATCATCTACACTCCCCTCTTCCACCAACTGCTGCTCCGGGGTAGTCTAGGCAGCACAGTATGCACCTGAAAGTGGCACCTGAGTCTCATCATCATATGCGTACTGAGGTGTGCTGACCGGAGGCACTGGCCCACCCGTCTCTTCAGAGTCAGAGAGACAAAGCTGTTGGGCATCACTGCATACTGCCTCTTCTTCCTTTTCTCCAATGCTGCTTGGCTGGCCCCCTCTTTCCAAGCTAAGAGATTCAGAGAACAGAAGTAGAGATGGCTCCTGTCCTGGGCTCTCTGACTGCCTGGGCAATTTGGCAGGTGGTGAAGAGACAGATGGGTGCTCTTCAGTGCTCTGTGCCTGAGAGGATGTGGCACTAATTGAAGTCGATGTGTTAGCTGCCATCCATCTGACAACGGCTTCAATTTGGTCGTCCTGCAGTAGTGGGGCATGGCGAGCTCCTACAAAGCTGCGCATAAAGGACTGTTCCCTGCTAAACCTGGGGGATGATGATTCACCGGTGCCCGCAGCAGGCACAGAATACCCATGTCCTCTCCCTGCTCCACGCCCACGCCCACGTGCCTTACTCCCTGCCTTCTTCATCTTGGTAGACTGATAAAGATAGGCAGAAAAGTACTAAGGGCTTAGTGTGCTTATTCCTGAACAGCTGCTAACCGGTATAAGGAACACTAATTTTATCAATTGTGGACTAGACTTTAATATGAGCTAATGTGACTTACAAAACTCTAAAGTGGAGTGTTTGGTGAACTTTACAAACTTTTTGTTTTTTCCACAGAACAGACTACAGAGCGAGCTGCACTCACACACAGACCATGCAGACAGCCGTAAAGGCCAAAAAAAGCTCCTCTATGTAATTCTATATAGTGTTTTTCCACAATCTAGCAGGATACGGATGGAAAGCCACTAATAGGATAAATTTGAAAAAATGTGCAGCAGGCTGCACTATTTGAACAACGGACACTGGAACGGTATGAGGCAGTGATGCACCCTGAGCTGACTACAACCGGCTGTGGCGGCAGAACAGAATACAGAGTGAGCTGCACTCACACGGAGACTGTGCAGACAGCCATAAATGGCAGTGCAAGGCCAAAAAAGCTCCTCTATGTAATCCTTTATAGTGTTTTTCCACAATCTAGCAGGATACGGATGGAAAGCCACTAATAGGATAAATTTGAAAAAATGTGCAGCAGGCTGCACTAATTGCAAAAAAGGACAATGGATTGAACAGTATGAGGCAGTGACCCACCCTGAGCTGACTACAACCAGCTGTGGCTGCGGACAGACTACAGAGTGAGCTGCACTCACACACACAGACCTTGCACACAGCTGTAAACAGCGCTGCAATTCAAAAGCAAGGTTCTCACACAGCCGTTGCTAAATTAGCCTGGGTAAAGCACAATGAAGCAAATCGCTATCTCTAAACTGGCCCTCAGCCTGTCCCTAACTGAATTCACAGCAGAGTGAGACCAAAATGGCGGCGGCGACTTTTATAGTGCATCATGACATCATTTCAGCAGCCAATCACAGCCATGCCAGTAGTTACATGCCTACCATGCAGAACAGGATGTGCCCACACTTCTATTTAGTCCTCATTGGCTGAATTCTGGCTCTGTGAATTATGGGAACTTCTGATTCTGGTATCCGATATACTGAAAGTATTGGAACTCGGTATCGGAATTCCGATACCGCAAATATCGGCCGATAACCGATACTTGCGGTATCAGAATGCTCAACACTACTCATATCTAGTGTTTACTAAGTATCCAATATTATTTCTATACACCATACAGCAAGGTATGTTTGTCACATGTAGACACATGTTTTGAGGTGTTTGTCCCTCATTACTGCAAAGCAGGACAGCTATCTTGACTCACAGATTTCTGACATGAGTAAAATTTCTCCTTATGGAGAGTGACAGGTTGGCATAAGGAAGGTTATTAGTCATGCAATGCCCCTTTGGGAATTTAAAAATGGAAATAGCATCTTCAGAGACGAAGAAGATAGGACCTCCCTATAGTGCTATATGTTAGATGTAGCAATCCTAAAAGTCAGTATTGACCCGTTAAAAGACCTTGCTACATTACTTAGGATAAGAAGCCAAACCAGAAGCTCCATTTGCAGACACATGTCCATGTGCTTGCCACAAATTTGATGAGCTGATTTGCCTAGGTTAGAGACTTCTGCCAGAGGGTCTAAGGGGTGTTTCTGCTATTGGAGAGTTTCAATAAAACATAAAATGGAGTTCAATTCATTTCTATGAGATCCCAGAGTTTTACAAATGTGTTTTCCAAAAAAAGTGATGCTTTGCACTAGGAAAATTTGTGGCATATCAATTAGGCTACTTTGACACTTCCGTCGGTACGGGGCGGTCGCCATGAACAACGGGGCAGCAGATGCAGTTTTTCAATGCATTGTAATGTCCCAGGAGGAGGGGGCTGAGTTCCGGCCGCGCATGCGCGGTCGGAAATGGCGGACACGTCGCACAAAAAATCGTTGCATGGAACTTTTTTTGTGCCGACGGTCCGCCAAAACACGACGTATCCATCGCACGACGGATGCGACGTGTGGCCATACGTCGCAATACGTCGCGAATGCAAGTCTATGGAGAAAAAATGCATTCTGCGGGCAACTTTGCAAGATGCGTTTTTTCTCCAAAACAACACATTGCGACGTAGGCACTTTGACGGAAGTGTGAAAGTAGCCTTAGGTGCAAATCATATTTTAGGGAAAAATTGTTGAACCTAGTGAATTTAAATGATAAAAGATTTGATCATCTCTACTGTGCATATCTGTTTTTATAGAGTTTGTTTAATAAGTAAGTTCGACAACCTTACATGCCACACGTATCATCACATTTTGCTTCCAACATGTGTATCTACTTACCCAGTAATATGTTCTTTTTCATATAATTGGGGTATAAAATTAAAATTATGAAGAGTTAATTATAGTGTTACACAATATGTATAGTATAAGAAAAAGTGTCAATGACAATTGACATGATAGTGCAAAGAAAAAATAAATCGATACAACAGCTTAGAAAGTGGTAACTGCTAGCAACAGAAACAATACCATTACCACTGGCAATAGCCATCTGGGAAGTAATGCTAGCAAACACAGACCTCAATTATGGTAATTTCCTTTTGTTTCCAATAAGCGTATTAGTGGGAAGGAAGCAGAGGGCATTATGAAACATATGACACATTATTCATATCAGTCAAAGAGCAGGATTATGTTACCTCTAAGGCCTCTTTCATACCTCCGTTGTTGGTGGTGCATCACAGTGCAGTCAAATGACGCGTCGACAGTAGTGTTGAGCATTCCGATACTGCAAATATCGGGTATCGGCCGAGTTCCGATATTTTTGTGATATCGGAAATCGGAATCGGAAGTTCCCAGTGTGTGGTTCCCAGGGTCTGGAGGAGAGAAGACTCTCCTTCAGGCCCTGGGATCCATATTCATGTAAAAAATAAAGAATAAAAATAAAAAATATGGATATACTCACCCCTCCGGCGGACCCTGGACCTTAGCGGTGTAACCGGCAGCCTCCGTTCCTAAGAATGCAGTGAGTGTAGGACCTGCGATGACGTAGCGGCTTGTGATTGGTCGCGTGAGCGGTCACATGAGCGGTCACACGACCAATCACAAGCCGCGACGTCATCGAAGGTCCTTCACTCTGCATTCTTAGGAACGGAGGCAGACGCTTGCAGCGATGACAGCCAGGGGCCGTCCGAGGGTGAGTATATCCATATTTTTTATTTTTATTTTTTATTTTTTACATGAATATGGATCCCAGGACCTGAAGGAGAGTTTCCTCTCCTTCAGACCCTGGGAACCTTCCAGGATACCTTCCGATATTTGTGTCCCATTGACTTGTATTGGTATCGGGTATCGGTATCGGCGAGATCCAATCCGATACCGATACTTTCGATTATCGGAAGGTATCGCTCAACACTAGTCGACAGACGTTGTGAAAATAGAGGAAAACGTGTGTGACACATCCAGTATTATAACGGATGTGTTGACTGAGTTCCTGGCCAAATTTTATAATATAAGATTCTGGAGGAAAAAGAGAGAGAGAGAGAAAGAATAGAGAGAGAGAGAGACTTTTCCCCAGGTTGGAATATGCTTCCAGGCATGCTCAGATGTAAAAACTGCATTCATCACTGGATTCCTGCATTTCACAGTGTGCGCAGGATCCAGTGTCCATAGGCTCCCATTCTGTGCATCGACGTATGCCGCAGGAGGCGTCGGGGAACGTTTTTCCACTGCAGACAAAAAGCGTTCCCTTGAACATTTTTTACAAACGACGGGCCGTCAAAGTCCGCAGGATCCAGTGCACGACGGACAAAATGTGTGTCCATCCGTCACGATCCGTCGCTAATACAAGTCTATGAGAAAATGCAGGATCCTGCAAATTTTTTTGCAGGATCCTGTTTTCTCAAAAAATGACGTATCTCGATGGGACTACAAAGACGGAGGTGTGAAAGAGGCCAAACAGTGACACCATCAGTTTGAGTCTCCAGAGAATGATTTGCCTGCTCACAAATGACTTTAGAGAAATCATTTTTAGTTATATTTTTAATTTTATAAACATGTAAAGCATGTCAGTGTACTGTGTACTTAAATGGGCTGTTAGTCACTACCGAGTTACCATCCACTTCTATGGAGAGGTAATTTTAAAAATTTTAAGGCTCTTTTTGCATATAGGAGATCAAATGGGGTTAAATATAATCCTAATAGAACTCAGAGTGCTATGCACATCCTTTTAGATCAATTTTACCTGTGGTTTGCAGCAAATTCATTCACCATGAATTGAATATTATGGAAAGTTTGCTAAACCAGTACAATTTGAATTTCCAAAGATTTGACCATTTCTGGTGCTCCTTACTCCAAGGTTCACTGGCTGTACAGCAAAATGTCCGTAGATATTATATGATAAAATGACATCTATGCAATTTTGTGATCAGTACTTGTAATTATTTTGTGGTCATTAAACTTAGGTTGATGATTTCTACTTTGAAGGACTGACATAATTTCAGAGTTGTATACAGACAAGACATTTTAAATAATTGCCTGCCTGCAAGCCATTCCTAACCCAAAATGACATTATTAATTAGTGAATTAGCTGAATGCATAAATTAGACTTAGCACATTTCGGTGACTGACAAATTTTAATGCAGTAACACTTGGACTATAAATTACACTGCCTTAGCACTAACATTAAAATGATTTACTGAAATTATCAAATAGCAATGAAGGTAATTTAGAAAATGTGCTGCAAACATAAACAATGATGGTGGCTATTACTGGATATAAGCAGATCTGATAAGATTTGAATCTGCAAAATTGCGCAAAAATTTGATTTGCACTAATTTATTTTCAGCAATTTAAATGTCCCTTATTATGCTCTGTGATTTGGAAAGACCCCACATCATAGTAAACATGAGCTATAGAGTGGGAAGAAAAAAAAAACATCAAATAATACTATACTCAACACTTATCTCTGCTATGTGCACTTAACCTCTTCACTACGCCAGCGATTTTCCATTTTTTTCATTTCTGGTTTTTCCTACCCTTCTTTCAAGAGCCATAACTTTTTTATTTTTCTTGCCCTATGCCATGCAATGACTAAAGACCTAGGGGGTCTGAAACGCATCTGCCAGTGTGATCTCTACCTAATGAGGTTGTGACCATTATGCTGTTTTCCATGATTGTAAAGATTTTTCGATAAAATGACCTATTTTTTATGGGATTACTAGCGCTGGATTACTTCATACATGCATCCATCCATCTGCTGCACTGCTGACCTTTCCATGCTCCAGATCCTCCTTCATCCAAGAGTGAGCTAGTTTTTCTTTTGTTGTTATTGCTATATGAGTAGAGTTGAGCGACTTTTACTTTTTTCGGATCGAGTCGGGTTTCGTGAAACCCGACTATGTCAAAAGTCAGGTCGGGTGAAATCGGCCGATTATTGCGAAAAGTCGGGGGCCGACTGAAACACGAAACCCAATGCAAGTCAATGGGGAATCAAAGTCGGCAGTGAGTGGAGGATAGGAAAACACCTACAGTGCCCATTTTAATGCAAAAAACATCAATTCTTATTACTGAAGCTTGTCAATCTTAATTTACTTTATAATAATAGTTAGGCATTGAAAACTGGGGGTCATTTGGCTAAAGTTGTGGGGGGGTAGGGCTGGCTCAAGTTTTTCGTGGGCCCAGGAAATGCGGAATATGTCACGGTGGTGGAGCAGGGAGAGGTAAGTATTTCAACTTTGCAAGTGCTGTGATCCTGGGCAAGCAGGCGGGGCCCACTCATTGGCACTGGCACAGGGCCCCTCATAGTACGGCGGTGTGTTTGACGGCAGGTGGCACCTCCCACCGGCAGAGACACTTCTGCATACTATGAGGGGCCCTGTGCCAGTGACATCACCAATGAGTATGCCCTCCCCACCTGATGAAGGAACCTGCACTTTCATCTACACCTTCCTCTTTGTCCCCGTGTGAGGTGGTATAGTATGCGGGAAGGGGAACCTGACTTTCAGCAGGGTCAGATTTTGGCTGTGTAGAGTGCAAGGGGAATGTAATGGTCTGGGTCAATGTACCAGCAGACTCATCTAGCAGTGGCTGGGCAATGGGCAGGATGAGGAGGAAACACAGATGTAGGCCCAAATAATAAAGTGGGCTAAATGCAGTTCAAATGTGGTAACAGGACTAAACAGGCGTCATTGCTTTGTTCAGTGGAGGAAAACTGTAATGAGTGGCAGACACAGTTAGTAGGCCCAAATAATAAAGTAGGCTAAATGCAGTTCAAAATTGGTAACAGGACTAAACAGGCGGCATTGCTTTGTTCAGTGGAGGACAACTGTAATGAGTGGCAGACACTAGAGTTGAGCGACTTTTACTTTTTTAGGATCGAGTCGGGTTTCGCGAAACCCGACTTTGTCAAAAGTCGGGTGGGGTGAAATCGGCCTATTATTGCAAAAAGTCAGGGGCCGACTGAAACACGAAACCCAATGCAAGTCAATGGGGAATCAAAGTCGGCAGAGAGTGGAGGACAGGAAAACACCTACAGTGCCTATTTTAATGCCAAAAACATAAATTCTTATTACTGAAGCTTGTCAATCTTAATTTACTTTATAATAACAGTTAGGCATTGAAAATTGGGGGTCATTTGGCTAAAGTTGTGGGGGGATAGGGCTGGTTCAAGTTATTCGTAGGCCCAGGAAACGTGGACTACGTCACGGCGGTGGAGCAGGGAGAGGTAAGTATTTCAACTTTGCAAGTGCTGTGTGTCAGGACTCTGAACATTTTTTACCTTTTGTGCATTATTGCCCTTTTCCAACATGGCGTCTTTTGTCTCATGTGCACTTGTCTTCCTGCTATAAAACTCCACCCCAGCCTTCAGTCTGTGCTAGATTATTCTGCTTTGCATCCAGCTCCTGATTACTCCCTTGCCTTGCACCTGCACCTGCTCCTGTGAGCCTGTGTTGGAGATCCTGCCACTCTGCTCTGAGTTCCTGCTGCATACACCAGTGTTCAGTAATCCTCCTTCATCTGCTGCTCGTGTTACTTCCATCTGCATTTGCTGGACATGTAAGCTGTTTCTGCTCTGCAAAACCTGAGACTATTAACCAGGCCTCCCTGGTTGAGCTAAGATATGATTTGAACTGCCTAATAGCATATCTATCTGTGTCTGGACTAAGTCGAGGATCTATTCGTGTCAAGTTTCCTCAAGAATAACCGTGCTTCATAGACTTTCTGTTTGTTGGCATCTACCTCTGAAGTTTCCTATTGACTGCTAAGCTGCATTTATTATTTGCACCAAGTTTTGTGGACTTGAGTTTCTCTCTGCACCTGCTTGAATCACCGTGTGATAATATAAACTTTACCTTGTGGGAATAAAAGGACTAGAAATAGGAAAAACCCAATGTGGCTAAACAAAGAAGTAAGACAGGCAATTAACAGTAAAAAGAAAGCATTTGCACTACTAAAGCAGGATGGCACCATTGAAGCTCTAAAAAACTATAGGGAGAAAAATACTTTATCTAAAAAACTAATTAAAGCTGCCAAAAAGGAAACAGAGAAGCACATTGCTAAGGAGAGTAAAACTGATCCCAAACTGTTCTTCAACTATATCAATAGTAAAAGAATAAAAACTGAAAATGTAGGCCCCTTAAAAAATAGTGAGGAAAGAATGGTTGTAGATGACGAGGAAAAGGCTAACATATTAACCCCTTCCCGACATGTGACGGTATAGTACGTCACATGTCGGGACCCCCGCTTTGATGTGCGCTCCGGCGGTGAGCGCACATCAAAGTCGCGACATGTCAGCTGTTTTTTACAGCTGACATGTGCGCGCAATAGCGGCGGGTGAAATCGCGATCACCCGCCGCTATTAACTAGTTAAATGCCGCTGTCAAACGCAGACAGCGGCATTTAACTACCGCATCCGGCCGTGCGGCCGGATATGAGCGCATCGCCGACCCCCGTCACATGATCGGGGGTCGGCGATGCTCCTCCATTGTAACCATAGAGGTCCTTGAGACCTCTATGGTTACTGATTGCCGGTGGCTGTGAGCGCCCCCCTGTGGTCGGCGCTCACAGCACACCTGCAAATCTGCTGTGTAGCAGCGATCTTATGATCACTGCTGCATAGCAGAGCCGATCGGGCTGTGCCTGCTTCTAGCCTCCCATGGAGGCTATAGAAGCATGGCAAAAGTAAAAAAAAAAAGTTTTTAAAAATGTGAAAAAAATAAAAAAAATATAAAAGTTTAAATCACCCCCCTTTCGCCCCAATCAAAATAAATCAATAAAAAAACCCCCCAACCTACACATATTTGGTATCGCCGCGTTCAGAATCGCCCGATCTATCAATAAAAAAAAAGCATTAACCTGATCGCTAAATGGCGTAATGAGAAAAAAAATTCGAAACGCCAGATTTACGTTTTTTTGGTCGCCACGACATTGCATTAAAATGCAATAACGGGCGATCAAAAGAACGTATCTACACCAAAATGCTATCATTAAAAACGCCAGCTCGGCACGCAAAAAATAAGCCCTCACCTGACCCCAGATCACGAAAAATGGAGACGCTACGAGTATCGGAAAATGGCGCAATTTTGTTTTGTTTTGTTTTTTGCAAAGTTTGGATTTTTTTTTCACCACTTAGGTGAAAAATAACCTAGTCATGTTAGGTGTCTATGAACTCGTAGTGACCTGGAGAATCATAATGGCAGGTCAGTTTTAGCATTTAGTGAACCTAGCAAAATAGGCAAGCAAAAAACAAGTGTGGGATTGCACTTTTTTTGCAATTTCACTGCACTTGGAATTTTTTTCCCGTTTTCTAGTACACGACATGCTAAAACCAATGATGTCGTTCAAAAGTACAACTCGTCCCGCAAAAAATAAGCCCTCACATGGCCAAATTGACAGAAAAATAAAAAAGTTATGGCTCTGGGAAGGAGGGTAGCGAAAAACGAAAACGGAAAAACGGAAAAAGCTCCGGGGGTGAAGGGGTTAAACACCTTCTTCTCCACGGTATTCACGGTGGAAAATGAAATGCTAGGTGAAATCCCAAGAAACAATGAAAACCCTATATTAAAGGGCCACTGTCACCCCCCTCCAGCCGTTATAAACTAAAAGAGCCACCTTGTGCAGCAGTAATGCTGCATTCTAACAAGGTGGCTCTTTTAGTTTTAGGTTCAAGTATACCCCCAAAAAAGCGATTTGATACTTAGCCACCATTGCTAGCCAGGGAGGCGGCTCCTCACTCCCCAGCTCGAAACGCTCCTCTGCCGTCACTCACATCTTTTTGGTCTTTCTGCACCACCCCCTCAGCGCTGTTTACGTTTTCAAACCGGCGTCTGCGCTGTGTCGTACTGTTCTGCGCAGGCGCAGTAAGCTCTGGCCGTCTGCCGTCCAAGCCAGGCTTGCACACTGCGCCTGCGCGGCAGTGTGGTCACCCACCTTTGGAATCCCAGCCCTGCACTGTGTTATGCATTATGCACAGTGCGGGGCTGGGATTCCTGGGCATGCGCACGGCGTGTTTCACCCTGTCAGCCCGGTCCCCTGCCTTACTGCGTCTGGATACAGTATACAGCTGATCGTGCCTCCACCTCCTAGCAATCGCCGGGCAAGAAGCAACTGTGGAAACTTGCCTGCTAGGTGGTGTGTGTTGTGTCTGGATCTGTTAATAAATTGTGGGTGATCTTTACCCACCTAGCAGGCAAGTTTCCACAGTTGCTTCTTGCCCGGCGATTGCTAGTAGGAGGAGGCAGTTCAAAATTGGTAACAGGAGTAAACTGGCGGCATCGCTTTGTTCAGCGGAGGACAACTGTAAGGAGTGGCAGACACAGTTAGTAGGGCCAAGTAATAAAGTGGTTGTAAATGTAGTTTAATATGTGATATAGGCTGAAAATTGAAGCTCAGCTTTGTTCAGTGAAGGAGAACAACAAGCAGTGGCAGACACCGTTAGTAGGCCCAACCAAACAAGTAGGCCAAATGCAGTTTAATATTTGATATAGGCTGAAAATTGAAGCTCAGCTTTGTTCAGTGGAGGAGAACAACAAGTAGCGTGTCACGATCCATGTTTGGATCTGTGGCAGATCTGGTTTCCCTCTTATTTAAACCTTTTTTCCTTTCTGGTCATTGGGGGTTAATGCAGTTTTCTCCCCCCGGTGGCCGCTGGTGTTATTGCATTGCATTGCTGCTGGGTCAGCTGATGTTTGTGACCACTCCCACCATCCTTTATAAGGTCACCTGGTGCATCAGCTGACTGTTGGTTATACAGGTCCTTCTGAAGATCAACCTCGCAGTAGCAGCTCCCTGATGTCAGACAAGTCTGGTGTTTGGAGCTCTGTTGCTGTACAATCTGTGTTGTGGAGTCAGCTGCGGCGTGCACAAGCTAAGTTCTGAGTTTTGTTGCTTTGTAGTTTGTGCATTCACCTTTTGGTATTGTGTTCCCCTCACTCTCATATTGTTTATTCCTGTTTATTGCTTTGTGGCGCTGTTTACACTGTTCACCTACTGGGGTGGGGGTTTAGTTCAGGGTTTAGCAGGAGACAGGGACAGGTCTGTGACTTGGGCCTCCCTACCTTCAAGGGTACCCCCAAGTTAAGGAAAGACAGGGCTTCCCTTAGCCTGAGGGGCAGTTCAGGGGCCCAGATTCCTCATCTTCTGTTTTCCTGTTTCTGCCCCGTGACACAGCGGCAGACACATTTAGTAGGCCCAACCAAACAAGTAGGCCAAATGCAGATTTATCTGTGATATAGGCTGAAAATTGAAGCTCAGCTTTGTTCAGTGGAGGAGAACAACAAGCAGCGGCAGACACCCCTAGTAGGCCCAACCAAATAAGTAGGCCAAATGCAGCTTAATATTTGATATAGGCTGAAAATTAAAGCTCAGCTTTGTTCAGTGGAGGAGAACAACAAGCAGCGGCAGACACCGTTAGTAGGCCCAACCAAACAAGTAGGCCAAATGCAGTTTAATATTTGATATAGGCTGAAAATTGAAGCTCAGCTTTGTTCAGTGGAGGAGAAAAGCAAGGAGCGGCAGACACCATTAGTAGGCCCAACCAAACTAGTAGGCCAAATGCAGTTTAATATTTGATAAAGGCTGAAAATTGAAGCTCAGCTTTGTTCAGTGGAGGAGAACAACAAGCAGCGGCAGACACCGTTAGTAGGCCCAACCAAACAAGTAGGCCAAATGCAGTTTAATAGATTGAGAGAGGGTTGGTGATGGTATTCTTGATGTTGGCCTACATACAGTGTTTCCTACCAAGAACCTGGTGATTCCCTGACTGCCTTGGCCTTGCGACAATACCTCCACATTTGCTGCAGGTGGTGTCCTAAACGGTGCACTTACAGTGAGGGAAGCAATGTAGCTTTGCTGACTACCTTCATTCTGAGCGGGTGCACCAACGTTACGGGACGGTTGGTAGTTAGTCCAGGCAGTGCATGCTGGTTAAATGTCTATGCATGCACGTTTTATTTAAATTTAGGGGATTCTTCCCTCTGCTAAAGGTCTTTGAGCATTTCTTACAGATAACTTTGAACTGATCATTCGGATCTTGGTTTAAAAATTGCCACACTGCACTCTTCCAACTATCGAATACCTTTTCAGGCATTGCACACTGTGCTACTTTCACCGGATGGCCACGCTGTCCTAAAACTGTTTTTGTTTTAGACACACGTTTTTGGCCTGATACGGGCCTGCCAGATGAAAGCTGTTGCGATGTTGTGATACAAATGAGACAAGAATGTCTGAATGTATGTGTAGATAGTGATTTCATGTATCTATTGCCATTAACTGAGTACAAAGACAAAATGGAAGCGGTGCCCTTCAAGTGATCTATTTATATTGCATGAGGAGATGTGGCACAAAATAACAAGGCCGAATAACAAGATAAGTGTTATTTATATTGCATGAGGAGATAAATGTGGAATTTGCACAATAAACAGCTCGTGATCTTTATAGTAACAATAAGAAAAATGCCAGTACGCATGACAGCTTTAAAGTGTATAAAACAGGACGGTACCTAGATGGGGGAGGGACATTTCCAGACTCTTCAAGTGGACGCACTGTGGTCTGTGATGTAAGCCGGGATTGTTTCCTTCCCCCTGTCGAGGTCCCCCGTCAGGAGAAAGAGATGCTACAATATCCGGTAATGTATTGATGCTTACTATCTCTATATATATATGATTGTATAACAAAGATGTTGATCATTGCATGTCAGAACTTTTGAACTAATCTTGTGCCAAAGGTCATTATAAATCTTTTTAATCACAATTAATAAATTTCATAATCTTGTTTTACCGAAAAAGACTTTTGTCTGTGCCTAATTAGTATATTAGTGAGTGCTCCGTAAGTAAGGCATAACGCCTCCTCATTAATGACTCGGTAAGACATAAATTGGCGTAGTCGGCAGGATCTTATGAAAGCAAGTTTTTTTTTTGTTTTGTTGTTTTTGCTAAAAAGAATTTTGTGATAAGATAATAGATGGATTTTTGAAAGTTTGATTGTCTAGACAAAGGAAATTGTTAAGTTGCTAGAAGATTGTTTCTTTTTGGCACAAAGCCAATTTTTAGAAATCCTTATAACTTTTTGTCTGAATATAATTTTGAAATTTTGTTTTTATCAAAGTGATATATTTTGATTGATAATTCTTTGTGCAAAAAATTAGAATTTGGCATTTTGCCAAAAAATGTTTAAAAAGCGCAAGGAAAGAGTTGGAAAAGTTGTCGAGGTTCCCGGCTGGACCGTGGCCCCGTACAACATTTTGGCACAGGAATTGGTAAATTCGGGTCTGGCAGAGCAATGGTCAAGTAAGCTCAAGGGAAGTGAACCCACTGATGTTGTTAATGTACTCAGGGGGGTCCCCGCAAAGGCGGGTGATGCAGTTAACCCCTCGATGTTGTTAAGTTACTCGAGGGTGTCCCTGCCAAGGCAGGTGATGCAGTGTCTCTATTGGGTGTTGGCCACCGCCTATAGAGCAGTTCACAAGAAGAACTCTTTGTTGTTGAAAAAAAAAGCTGAACAGAGGTTGATTGAATCTGAAGGAAGACGGGTAGTGCTGGAATGCAGGGGAAAAAAAAAATTACTAAATGATAAGTTGGAACACTATCAGGGTGTAGCAGAAAAAGCTGCTATCAAAGTTGCTTAAAATAAATACCGTAAACGAAAAGGAAAAAAAAAATAATAAGGACGGAAAATGAAATAATCCGGGAGCAAGCCCGTGATGCAGCTGGTCACCTTCAATTTGGAGATGACGGACAGCCCATTATGGTGGAACGAGGTGTTCCCCATACTTGAACCAGGATCTCAACTGAGGATTATACTCAAAATGAAGTAGATAGCATCTTAACCCAGTTTAAACAAAAACCTGGAGAAACAGAAATTGCATGGTTAGTTAGGATGCATGATTATGAAGGTCCAGGATGAATGTTTTATAGAGAAATAAGATCTCATCTGTAATATCTGTCAATATATTAATTGGTTGTGTATTTGTATAAGTGTGTAATACAGAGCTGGGATAGGCTCTGTGCAGTGTTGTTATTTTGGTCATTTTGAATTGGCAGTACATTATATGAAGCTGTATTTTGTATAAGGCCGTGGTTTTTGTTGTTTGGCCTTGAAGTGCTTTCAAAGTGTCAGTGGACACTGCTGCAGTTTTATTTATATAGAGTTAATGTGTTAATTCCAAAGTGCAAAATAGGCAGGCTGTGTGAGCCTTGTATGTATGTATGTATGTATGTCAATGAGACATTATTCAACTCAGTTTGAGCTGAACTAGGTGGAGTGATTGAGATAAGGGATTTTCTTCTTGTAAAAATCAACTGAAAAGTGAAAGGAAAAAAAAAAAAGAGAGAAAAAAAAAACAATCCCTGAATGAGCATGTATGAATAAGTGATCACATAAGTATCATTACTTATCTAACTGTTGTTGAAGGTCCAAGGACCGGCCCAAGTGGTGAAATTTTTAGGAATTCAATGGAACAAAGGACATAGGGAAATTTTGCCTAAAGCTAGACAGAAAATAATAAATTTCCCAGTTCCTAAATCTAAACAGGAAACTCAATCATATATTGGGTTATTTGGATTCTGGAGGCAGCACATTCCCCATTTGGGACAAATGTTGTCCCCATTGTACAAGGTAACTCGGAAAAAATATGAGTTCCATTGGGGAGAGGAGCAACAAGTTGCTTTTGAGATGGTAAAAGAAGCTATTCAACAAGCCGTAGACTTATGGCCAATGACACCCGGAGGGGTGGAACTACATGTGTCAGTACAAAATATGTATGCAAATTGGTCTCTGTGGCAGAAGCAACAAGGGAAAAGAGTCCCTTTGGGATTCTGGAATCGCAAGCTACCTGATGCAGGGGAGAAATATACTCCCTTTGAACAACAATTGCTAGCCTGCTACTGGGCACTAGTGGAAACAGAACAGCTAACACTAGGCCATGAAGTGTTACTAAGACCGGCAATACCTATAATGCAATGGGTTTTGTCTAACCCAAAAACCAACAGAGTAGGACATGCTCAAGAACAAAGTATCATTAAGTGGAAATGGTATATTTCAGAGAGAGCTAAGAAAGGAGAAAGCGGGATCGCTGTTCTCCATGAGAAAATAGCTGATGTGGGGGAAAATGAATTGTCTCCCATAAAACCCACTGTTCTGGAGGAATCCCCAGTAAAATGGGGAAAATCATATGAAGATCTTACTGCTGAACAACAACAGCATGCCTGGTTTACTGATGGGTCTGCCAGATATGTCAATGGCAAAAGACAATGGAAGAGTGTGGCATATAATCCCAAATTGGAAAAACATATAAAAATGGAAGGTCATGGTAAGAGCAGTCAATATGCGGAATTATATGCAATTTTCCTAGCCCTGAGTTTTGAACAAGGACGTGAATGTCACTTATATACAGATTCTTGGTCAGTGGCAAATGGACTAGCCACTTGGATGATGGGGTGGAAAAAATATGGGTGGCTTATTCATGGAAAAGAAGTTTGGGGGAAAGAGGTGTGGGAGAGTATTGAAGAAATAATACAAACCACACCTACCACTGTATTTCATGTTGATGCACATGTACCTGCTGATTCACTTGAACGTTTGTTTAATTCCGAAGCAGATAGAGCAGCTGCCATCCGACAAACAACAGCGGAAACGGACAAAGCAAAAGAAACATGGCTTCACGGTACGGCCGTTTGGGCACATCAGAAAAGTGGACACCTGGGAGAAAAAGCCACTTACAGGTGGGCCCAGGAAAGAGGAGTTCCCCTCACAATGGACATAATAAAACAAATTATTGCACAGTGTCCAGTTTGTCAACATTCCCAAAGGAGGGAGGTGCCACACACAGTAATGGGGCACATAGGAAGGGGACAATTACCTGCACAAATTTGGCAAATGGACTTTATAGGGCCACTATCAGAGAGCAGAGGGTGTAAGTATGTCTGTACAGCAGTAGACACATACTCAGGCCTGATGGTAGGTTTCCCATGCAAGGCAGCTACACAATGGAGTACATTGAGAACTTTAGAAATAATAACACAGTATTATGGGGTCCCACTTCAAGTACAGACAGATAATGGGTCACATTTTACCGGACAACAAGTCAAAGACTATGCTATGGAACACAACATTCAATGGGTATATCACATGCCTTATTACCCTCAAGCAGCAGGGTTAGTAGAAAGAATGAATGGGTTACTAAAGGTTACCCTGAAAAAGTTGAACCAATCTGATACTTCATTTGGGCAATGGAGGGATAATCTAAGTGATGCCCTCCAGATAATAAACAATAGGCCCATAACTGATTCCATGACTCCTCTGATGAGGATGCTGACACCCAATCTCACAATACATGAAGCACACGTAGTAGAGACTATTATCTACTGGAAAATACATAAAGAAGCCAGGATCCCTGAAAGGGCAACACCCCTGTCAGCTGGACTGGATTTGAGTGCACTAAATGTAACAGTCATTCCTTCAGGTAAGGTGGTTCCAATTTCCACTGGATTGGGTTGTCAGATCCCTAAAGGTCACTATGGTCAGATTGCTACTCGTTCCAGTTTTGCATTAAAAGGGGCCATAGTGGTGGGAGGAATTATTGATGCAGATTATCAAGGAGAGATTAAAGTATTGATGTTAAATTTGGGAACAGAGCCATTGATCATTGAGAAGAAACAGAAAATGGCTCAGATGTTATTAATACCCGTAAACTTATCTCTGGGGGAAGAAGGTCATGCCCCCACTGAATTAACAGTAAGAGGAGATAAAGGTTTTGGCTCCTCTGAAATAACTAATGTTGGAGCTAAAATCTGGGTGCAAAATGCCCAAGGACCGCCTTCAGAGGCTGAGGTGATTGCAGTTGGCAGGGACCGCACCTTGCTGATCATGAGGCCAGGTGTGGAAAAATGGGAGTATATCCCACAGGAGAAATGTTATTTACGGGAATAATGCAAATTTGTTGTTACAGATCCTGTATATTCTAATGTTTGGAATCCTTGGAGGAGGATATTCGGACGTTGAAGGATGGACACCTGGAGTGCGGTTGACGGCGGTTCAGATCTGGCCTCACCCAAGACCTGGAGACTGGAATGCTTACAATCGTATTTATCCGTCTCACATTGAGGGATGTGGCTCATATGGGGTCTATCACAATGAATCACAAGTAATATTCCGAGTGAACTTAACCCTATCGGACACGGATCAGCAATGGATGTATGGGCCTCCCTTGGAAGATCCAACTGAGAAATTATCCAAATGGTATCATTGGCCTGATACTATAATAACAAATGGAACTGGGCAAGTGACAATCATGGCTGAAGAAAACATAACATGCTGGAGAGAGGATATTAGCCAATATATAGGTTTTGGTAACATAGATAAGACTGTATGGATGAACTATACAAAGAAAGGGAAGAGTCACAATGTGTTTAATTTTGCTTTGAATCAAACCGGACTAATAGTCTGTAGTTCTGAGAAACAGGTGGAATTTCTACGAGGGAAGACACTATCTTCCTGTGATAACAGTACTGGGACGGTTAATGGTACTGGACAATGCTGTGGGACGTTAGATAGAAGCTGGGGAAAATGGGGCAGGTGGCTTAGAGTATATCAAGATACTGCCCTAAAAGTTGATCCCGGGCATTTGAAGAAAATACCTACAGCATGTGTAAAAACTGGCACTCAATCGCAAAAGACTGTAGCTTCAGTAATAGTGACTTTTCCGCCTGATAAGCCTTGCTCCGTTCGAAACCGAAGGGCATGGTACGATACCATATTGGGGGGTGTAGGTGCCATTGCCGGGACATTAAACTCTTTTGATATCGAAACACTGGCTAATAGAATGAGCAATACCGGGAGGGGTATTCAGGATGCCCTGACATTACAAGGACAGTGGTTGCCTACGGTCTGGCATCCTTGGAAACAGGCCCTGCAAATTGACTCATTCTTATTGCAGATGAAAAATGCTTCGGACTCCTTCATGTTTAAAGAGGGGTCTAATATTACTCAAGCTTTTAATTGGACAGTATGTACATTGCAAACCATTTATCAAATGCAACAGAAGGCTACAATGCAAACGCAACTCATGACAGGAAATGAGGGAGTGTGGAGGACCGTGTTCGACAAGACGATCCCAGGAACCTCTTGGTTAAAAATAGAGGCTCCTAAAATGCTTTGCAATGATACTGCTTGTCAAGGCATAATAAACCTATATAATGTAACTAATCAGCAAATAATGTGTAGATATGTAGTGTTGCCATTACTTTTGGGGATGCCAGGGAACCAATGGTTTTGGATGCCCAAAATGAATGGATTGTATATCGACAATAATAATCGTACACATGATTTAAGTTTGTGCGAGGATACCTTAGAGGGAAACATATGCAGACTACATTCTGCTATGTATGAACCATGTTTGCTGCAAGGAACAGTAAATGTGTGTGAAATCACCATTCTACCCACTACCTTCAAGATGTTGGTGGAAATAGGCCCCCAGGAGATCTGTGTGGTAACAGACACTCCTGTGGTCCCTGGAATGCGGATACCTTTTGTTGGATGTTTGCAGAATGTCTCTACGTTGATTTGGGAAAATCAGACATTTCTGTTAACACACGACAAAGTAGTTCAGGAAACAGTTCGGTGGCGTCCAGTGACGTTGCCTGTTAATAACTGGGACCTGAATCTGACTAAATTGAAAGAGATCATCGAAAAATCTGAAGGAGGAAGGAGGATGATTGAAGGTTTAAATAAAACCATACAACAGCATGTAATTAGCACTACTATAGTAGCAGGGAAAATTGTAAAAATGGGTTCTGTCATAGCCGATGCCACTTCTCATCATTGGTATGATATTTTTCTTGGGTACTCGCCATCCGCTAAGAAAATGTTGGACTGGGTAATCCACCCACTCCTAGTGGTCATGGTAATAGTTATCATATTATCAATATGGAACTGTTATATGGCTTACAAAGTGTTCTGTAGGAGACCTAAGGTCCTAATGGTCACCTATGGTAATGGCAAATAGTTACATGATATCAAGGACCGTTTGTGATACAAATGAGACAAGAATGTCTGAATGTATGTGTAGATAGTGATTTCATGTATCTATTGCCATTAACTGAGTACAAAGACAAAATGGAAGCGGTGCCCTTCAAGTGATCTATTTATATTGCATGAGGAGATGTGGCACAAAATAACAAGGCCGAATAACAAGATAAGTGTTATTTATATTGCATGAGGAGATAAATGTGGAATTTGCACAATAAACAGCTCGTGATCTTTATAGTAACAATAAGAAAAATGCCAGTACGCATGACAGCTTTAAAGTGTATAAAACAGGACGGTACCTAGATGGGGGAGGGACATTTCCAGGCTCTTCAAGTGGATGCACTGTGGTCTGTGATGTAAGCCGGGATTGTTTCCTTCCCCCTGTCGAGGTCCCCCGTCAGGAGAAAGAGATGCTACAATATCCGGTAATGTATTGATGCTTACTATCTCTATATATATATGATTGTATAACAAAGATGTTGATCATTGCATGTCAGAACTTTTGAACTAATCTTGTGCCAAAGGTCATTATAAATCTTTTTAATCACAATTAATAAATTTCATAATCTTGTTTTACCGAAAAAGACTTTTGTCTGTGCCTAATTAGTATATTAGTGAGTGCTCCGTAAGTAAGGCATAACGCCTCCTCATTAATGACTCGGTAAGACATAAATTGGCGACTCGGTAAGACAGATGTTGATGCCTGCTGAGGATCATCCTCCTCCGCTTCAGAGCTACTGCCAGCGGCACCCTGTTCCCCCAATGGCTGCCAATCTGGGTCAACAACTGGGTCATCTATCACCTCCTCTTCAATGTCCTTGAAATATCAAGTTTTTGTTATTTTTTGTGAAAAATAAAGTTTGCATGTGACCCTTGCCTCCCACCCCCAGTGCACCGCCCGGCCCCTTGCAGAAGAAATACTCACCCAGCTCCCGCGATGTCTCCACTCTCCTCTCAGCGCTGGCCCCTTGTCCTGTGTGAGCGGTCACGTGGGACCGCTCATTACAGTGAGGAATATGTGCATATTCCTCACTGTAATGAGCGGTCCCACGTGACCGCTCACACAGGACAGGCTGCTGGCACTGAGAGGAGAGTGGAGACATCGCGGGAGCTGGGTGAGTATTTCTTCTGCAAGGGGCCAGGCGGCGCACTGGGGGTGGGAGGCGGGGGTCACATGCAAACTTTATTTTTCACAAAAAATAACAAAAACTTGATCTTTCATCTCTTCTCTCCTGCGGGGGAGAAGAGATGAATGCCGCCTTCAGCACCACAGCGGAGGGGACAGTGCTTACTGTAGCGCTGTATCTCCTGCGTGCGGTACGTGCACACGGAGGAGAGTGCACACTGTTCTCCGTGTGCACATGTGCAGGACGTATTGCTGTACGTGCTGCCAGAAAAAAACGGACATGTCTACGTGTTTTGCACACGGACATACGGTCCGTGTGAAAACACGCACATGTGCAGAAACACATAGATTCTAATGTGTCTACGTGTGTCAGTGTCTCCGGTATGTGAGAAAACTGTCACTACACGTACCGGAGACACTGACGTGTGAAAGAGGCCTTATTCTGCCTTACTTCTCCCACCAGCCCAGAACAACAGCACATGCAGAACCAACAGCAGTGTGATCCAGAGGAGCCATCACTGCTATCAGTACCCACAAAAGAATCACTCTATTATCTGTGGAGTTACATGGGACTGCAGGTCAGATCTAATACAGTATCATCTCAGTGGGTGCCCACCAAAAGCAGGATGCTGCTGGCTGAGATAGATGGTCCTGGAAGCCCAGAAGGCACAGCAGAAAGGTGAGATTCTGTCAGAATCTGTCAAAAGAGCAGAAGTGCCATAGCAGCTCCGCTCTCCCATTGACTTCAGTGGCAGTGAATCTGGGGCCTGCACTTCCTTCCCTGTCCACTTATGGCTACCAAGAGTAAGGGTGAACAGACCCTACCTAGTTATGTATCATACACATCTACTGCAGGTGCAGGCAGGCATAGGATGGAAGGAAATGCAGAGTGGATTTGAATAAGGGTATGTGCACACTTTGAATGATCATCTGGATTTTTCTGCAGTGGATTTGATAAATCCGCAGGGCAATAACTGCGCATTTTTCCTGCAGATTTATTGTGGATTCACTACGGAATTACCGCGGTTTTTGTGCGGATTTCACTGCGGTTTTCTATTATGGAGCAGGTGTAAAACCGCTGCGGATTCCGCACAAAGAATTGACATGGTGCGGAATGTAAACCGCTGCGTTTCCGCGTGTTTTTTTCCACAGCATGTGCATTGTACAGTACATTGTACTGTAAACTCATGGGGACCCGCAGCTGCGGAAACGCTGCGGATCCGCAGCAAAATCCGCAGCGTGTGCACATAGCCTAAGGGTCTCTAGGCCCGGACACACCACAATGAGAGTAGAATTATTGTTAGCACAGTGGAATGACAACTCTTAAGAACAGAATCCATACTCCGGGACTAGGGATGAGTGAACCGAACCTGTAGAACCTGGAGAAGTAAACTGGGCCCAGAGACCTTTGTTGAAATCCATTCTGCATTTTCTTTGCTGCCTGTGTTGTGCTGTATTGCATTTCAATGGAGCCCATGGAAGTCAAGGACAATCACCCGGCAGCTAATTATTTGCAGGTGTGCAATGATTGTTTAGTAAACTTAAGTTATTGTTGTTATTAGACCTCCTTAATAAACTGTTCTTAATAAACTTGTTGGTAGTTTTTTATGTGGCCAATTTTTGCCAACATTCTTCTGTGCTGCAGAGCATCTCACCTATAATTCTATACTATTCTCTGTTCTGCAGAGCATCTCATGTATACCTGCATACTATCCCCCTGTCCTGCAGAGCATTTAACCTATGATCTTTGCTATTCTCCATCCTGCAGAGCAACTCGCCTATAATTCTTTATTATTCTTCTGCCCTGCAGAGCATCTCACGTATACCTGCATAATATCCCCTTGACCTGCAGAGCATTTAACCTATATCTCTTTGCTATTCTCTGTCCTGCAGAGCATCTCACCTATAATTCTATATTATTCTCCTGCCCTGCAGACCATCTCACGTGTACCTGTATAATATCCCCCTGTCCTGCAGAGCATTTAACCTATATCTCTTTGCTATTCTCTGTCCTGCAAAGCATCTCACCAATAATTCTATATTATTCTCCTGCCCTGCAGAGCATCTCACGTATACCTGCATAATATCCCCCTGTCCTGCAGAGCATTTAACCTATATATCTTTGCTATTCTCTGTCCTGCAGAGCATCTCACCTACAATTCTATATTATTCTTCTGCCCTGCAGAGCATCTCACATATACCTGAATACTATCCCCCTGTCCTGCACAGCATTTAACCTATATCTCTTTGCTATTCTCTGTCCTGCAGAGCATCTCACCTATAATTCTATATTATTCTCCTGCCCTGCAGAGCATCTCACGTATACCTGCATAATATCCCCCTGTCCTGCAGAGCATTTAACCTATATATCTTTGCTATTCTCTGTCCTGCAGAGCATCTCACCTACAATTCTATATTATTCTTCTGCCCTGCAGAGCATCGCACGTATACCTGCATACTATCCCCCTGTCCTGCAGAGCATTTAACCTATATCTCTTTGCTATTCTCTGTCCTGCAGAGCATCTCACCTATAATTCTATATTATTCTCCTGCCCTGCAGAGCATCTCACGTATACCTGCATAATATCCCCCTGTCCTGCAGAGCATTTAACCTATATATCTTTGCTATTCTCTGTCCTGCAGAGCATCTCACCTACAATTCTATATTATTCTTCTGCCCTGCAGAGCATCTCACCTATACCTGCATACTATCCCCCTGTCCTGCAGAGCATTTAACCTATATCTGTATATTATTCTTCTGCCCTGCAGAGCATTTCATGTATACATGCATAATATCCCCCTGTCCTGCAGAGCATTTAACCTATATATCTTTGCTATTCTCTGTCCTAATAATAAGCACAACGCACCAGCCCATTTCCTTTAAGCTAAAGATGGGCAACACTCCAAAATTATTATAAACATACTGACTGCAAAGTTATTAAACTGTACTCGGTCATGAAGCGTTTTGTAAATTTAAGAAAAACCTTTATTGACACAAACAATACACACAATTAAAAACAGTGCCTCAAAATCAGAGCAAAATCACATTATAGAGGCCAGCAGAGAAAAGAGCAGATATACAGGCAAAACCAGTTACTTTTTCAACTGTACATACCGTATATACTCGAGTATAAGCCGAGATTTTCAGCCCAAATTTTTGGGCTGAAAGTGCCCCTCTCGGCTTATACTCGAGTCATGATCGGTGGTGGGGTCGGCGGGTGAGGACTGTCATATACTCACCTAGTCCCGGCGTTCCTGTCGCTCCCCCTGCCTGTCACACTGTCTTCGGTGCCGCAGCCTCTTCCCCTGAGCGGTCACGTGGGACCGCTCATTAGAGAAATGAATAGGCTGCTCCACCCCCCATAGGGGCGGAGCCGCCTATTAATTTCTCTAATGAAGCGGTGCCGGTGACCGCTGACAGAGGAAGAGGCTGCGGCACCGAAGACCAGCTGTCCGGGGGAAGGAGCGGGACGCCGGGAGCAGGTAAGTATCGCATATTCACCTGTCCTCGTTCCACACGCCGGGCGTCGCGCCATCTTCCCGGCGTCTCTCCGCTCTGACTGTTCAGGCAGAGGGCGCGATGACGTATATAGTGCGCGCCGCCCTCTGCCTGATCAGTCAGTGCAGAGAGAGCCGGGAAGATGGCGCCGAGGAGCTGCAAGCAAGACAGGTGAGTATGTTTTTTTTTTTTTTTAATTGCAGCAGCAGCACAGCTATGGGGCAATAATGGACGGTGCAGAGCACTATATGGCACAGCTATGGGGCAATAATGGTGCAGAGCACTATATGGCACAGCTATGGGGCAATAATGGACGGTGCAGAGCACTATATGGCACAGCTATGGGGCAACGGTGCAGAGCACTATATGGCACAGCTATGGGGCAATGGTGCAGAGCACTATATGGCACAGCTATGGGGCAACGGTGCAGAGCACTATATGGCACAGCTATGGGGCAACGGTGCAGAGCATTATATATATGGCACAGCTATGGGGCAACGGTGCAGAGCATTGTATATATGGCACAGCTTTATGTGGAGTATCTATGGGGCAATGGTGCAGAGCATTGTATATATGGCACAGCTTTATGTGGAGCATCTATGGGGCCATAATGAACGGTGCAGAGCATTATATGTGGCACAGCTTTATGTGGAGCATCTATGGGGCCATAATGAACGGTGCAGAGCATTATATGTGGCACAGCTTTATGTGGAGCATCTATGGGGCCATAATGAACGGTGCAGAGCATTATATGTGGCACAGCTTTATGTGGAGCATCTATGGGGCCATAATGAATGGTATGGAGTATCTATTTTTAATTTTGAAATTCACTGGTACCTGCTGCATTTTCCACCCTAGGCTTATACTCGAGTCAATAAGTTTTCCCAGTTTTTTGTGGCAAAATTAGGGGGGTCGGCTTATACTCGGGTCGGCTTATACTCGAGTATATACGGTATATTAATCAATGCTCAACAGTACTTAGGTCTCAGCACTCACACAGCCCAGCAGACTTTATGTGTCGGATATGACCTAACTATAGGCCAAATCTATTCTGAGAGGCTAGGTGAGATCCTTTTGTTACTGGGGGACTTTACCTGGAGGAACAAATATCACTTTCCCCTGTTGCCAGCACTTGCTGTTGTTCATATGGGACGCACTGATGTGTACTTACCTGTCAATGAGTGTGTCTATGTTTGTCATCAGGATCTGTGTATACTAGGATTGTTTGTACTAGTCTTTGACTGCTATGAGAGATCTACCTATGCTAATACACATTCTGCTGTAAAGTGGCTGTTTAGTGTTGTGCTTTTCTTTGATGGTATTTTACCTAACATCTATGTGGACCCATTATCCCAAGTTTTGTTATGGGTTTTAAGTGTTGTTAATGTTTTGTGTATTGTTCCCAACTAAAGATGGTTTTTATATTCCTATAATTATTGTGGTGATCCCAATTTTTCTGCATACACTTTTCTCTGTTGTAGTTGCATATTAATCAATGTTACAGCAATTTCTTTAATTGTTAAAGGCAATCCTTTTGTTATTCACAATAAATGCTCCAAATTTTAAAGTTACAGTGCAAAAATAGTGGCTGAACAGGCCATACCACAGAACGGTGCAAGTGTGTACTATTCCCAAATAAATGTTACTATAAAGACCCAAGTATCCAAAACCAGAGGAAATCTATATTTCTCACCTATATAAGGCAATTGCACACTCCTGGATACTCAAAGCAGAACCACTAGGCATAAAAAGCCCATATGTCCTGCAACTTCCCTGTGATCGGTGAACCACAGGATTTTACTGGCTTGCTAGGTATTGTTGTCATGGGTGTAATCACCCCAAACCCGGAGACACACACCGCCCCAGGTTGCAACCCGTGGGACTATTGCATCACCCGTCGGCCACTTGAATGCCACATAAAACATATAACTATGCGAGACATGAATACTGTATATAAACCGCTCGGTACATATTACCTGACTTCTACTGCCGTTCCCCTGCCTCGTGGCACACTAGACCTCAGCTACCCCCATTCTCTGTCCTGCAGAGCATCTCACCTACAACTCTATATTATTCTTCTGCCCTGCAGAGCATCTCATGTTTACCTGCATACTATTCCCCTGTCCTGCAGAGCATTTAACCCCTTCATGACCCAGCCTATTTTGGCCTTAATGACCTTGCTGTTTTTTGCAATTCTGACCAGTGTCCCTTTATGAGGTAATAACTCAGGAACGCTTCAACGGATCCTAGCGATTCTGAGATTGTTTTTTCGTGACATATTGGGCTTCATGATAGTGGTAAATTTAGGTCGATAATTTCTGAGTTTATTTGTGAAAAAAACGGAAATTTGGCAAAAATTTAGAAAATTTCGCAATTTTCACATTTTGAATTTTTATTCTGTTAAACCAGAGAGTTATGTGACACAAAATAGTTAATAAATAACATTTCCCACATGTCTACTTTACATCAGCACAATTTTGGAAACAAATTTTTTTTTTGCTAGGAAGTTATAAGGGTTAAAATTTGACCAGTGATTTCTCATTTTTACAACAAAATTTACAAAACCATTTTTTTTAGGGACCACCTCACATTTGAAGTCAGTTTGAGGGTTCTATATGGCTGAAAATACCCAAAAGTGACATCATTCTAAAAACTGCACCCCTCAAGGTGCTCAAAACCACATTCAAGAAGTTTATTAACCCTTCAGGTGTTTCACAGCAGCAGAAGCAACATGGAAGTAAAAAATGAACATTTAACTTTTTAGTCACAAAAATGATTTTTAGCAACAATTTTTTTATTTTTCCAAGGGTAAAAGGAGAAAATGGACAACGGACGTTATTGTCCAATTTGTCCTGAGTATGCTGATACCTCATATGTGGGGGTAAACCACTGTTTGGGCGCACGGCAGGGATCGGAAGGGAAGGAGCGCCATTTGACTTTTTCAATGAAAAATTGGCTCCAATCTTTAGCGGACACCATGTCGCGTTTGGAGAGCCCCCGTGTGCCTAAACATTGGAGCTCCCCCGCAAGTGACCCCATTTTGGAAACTAGACCCCCCAAGGAACTTATCTAGAAGCATAGTGAGCACTTTAAACCCCCAGGTGCTTCACAAATTGATCCGTAAAAATGAAAAAGTACTTTTTTTTCACAAAAAAATTATTTTAGCCTCAATTTTTTCATTTTCACATGGGTAACAGGAAAAATGGATCCTAAAATTTGTTGGGCAATTTCTCCTGAGTACACCGATACCTCACATGTGGGGGTAAACCACTGTTTGGGCACATGGTAAGGCTCGGAAGGGAAGGAGCGCCATTTGACTTTTTGAATGAAAAATTATCTCCATTGTTAGCGGACACCATGTCGCGTTTGGAAAGCCCCTGTGTGCCTAAACATTGGAGCTCCTCCACAAGTGACCCCATTTTGGAAACTAGACCCCCCAAGGAACTCATCTAGAGGCATAGTGAGCACTTTAAACCCCCAGGTGCTTCACAAATTGATCCGCAAAAATGAAAAAGTACTTTTTTTTCACACAAAATTTCTTTTAGCCTCAATTCTTTCATTTTCACATGGGCAACAGGATAAAATGGATCCTAAAATTTGTTGGGCAATTTCTCCTGAGTATGCCGATACCTCATATGTGGGGGTAAACCACTGTTTGGGTGCACGGCAAGGCTCGGAAGGGGAGGCGTGCCATTTGACTTTTTGAATGGAAAATTAGCTCCAATCGTTAGCGGACACCATGTCGCATTTGGAGAGCCCCTGTGTGCCTAAACATTGGAGCTCCCCTACAAGTGACCCCATTTTGGAAACTAGACCCCCCAAGGAACTTATCTTGATGCATAGTGAGCACTTATAACCCCCAGGTGCTTCACAGAAGTTTATAATGCAGAGCCGTGAAAATAAACAAATAATTTTTCTTTCCTCAAAAATGATTTTTAGCCCAGAATTTTTTATTTTCCCAAGGGTAATAGGAGAAATTGGACCCCAAATGTTGTTGTCCAGTTTGTCCTGAGTATGATGGTACCCCATATGTGGGGGTAAACCACTGTTTGGGGGCACGGCAGGGCTCGGAAGGGAAGGCATGCCATTTGGCTTTTTGAATGGAAAATTAGCTCCAATCATTAGCGGACACCATGTCGCGTTTGGAGAGCCCCTGTGTGCCTAAACATTGGAGCTCCCGCACAAGTGACCCCATTTTGGAAACTAGACCTCCCAAGGAACTAATCTAGATGTGTGGTGAGCACTTTGAACCCCCAAGTGCTTCACAGAAGTTTATAACGCAGAGCCATGAAAATAAAAAATAATTTTTCTTTTCTCAAAAATGATATTTTAGCCCACAATTTTTTATTTTCCCAAGGGTAACAGGAGAAATTGGACCCCAAAAGTTGTTGTCCAGTTTCTCCGGAGTACGCTGATACCCCATATGTTGGGGTAAACCACTGTTTTGGCACACGTCGGGGTTCGGAAGGGAAGTAGTGACGTTTTGAAATGCAGACTTTGATGGAATGCTCTGCGGGCATCAGGTTGCGTCTGCAGAGCCCCTGATGTGCCTAAACAGTAGGAACTCCCCACAATTGACTCCATTTTGGAAACTAGACCTCCAAGGGAACTTATCTAGATGTATAGTGAGCCCTTTGAACCCCCAAGTGCTTCACAGAAGTTTATAACGCAGAGCCGTGAAAATAAAAAATGTGTTTCCTTTCCTCAAAAATATTTTTTTAGCCCAGAATTTTTTTATTTTTGCAAGAGTAACAGGAGAAATTGGACCCCAAAAGTTGTTGTCCAGTTTCTCCTGAGTACGCTGATACCCCATATGTGGGGTAAACCACTGTTTTGGCACACGTCGGGGTTCGGAAGGGAAGTAGTGACGTTTTGAAATGCAGACTTTGATGGAATGCTCTGCGGGCATCAGGTTGCGTTTGCAGAGCCCCTGATGTGCCTAAACAGTAGGAACTCCCCCCCACAAGTGACTCCATTTTGGAAACTAGACCCCCAAGGGAACTTATCTAGATATGTGGTGAGCACTTTGAACCCCCAAGTGCTTCACAGAAGTTTATAACGCAGAGCCGTGAAAATAATAAATGTTTCCTTTCCTCAAAAATATTTTTTTAGCCCAGAATTTTTTATTTTTGCAAGAGTAACAGGAGAAATTGGACCCCAAAAGTTGTTGTCCAGTTTCTCCTGAGTACGCTGATACCCCATATGTGGGGGTAAACCACTGTTTGGGCACATGCCGGGGCTCGGAAGGGAAGTAGTGACGTTTTGGAATGCAGACTTTGATGGAATGGTCTGCGGGCATCATGTTATGTTTGCAGAGCCCCTGATATGTCTAAACAGTAGAAACCCCCCACAAGTGACCCCATTTTGGAAACTAGACCCCCCAAGGAACTCCTCTAGATGTGTGGTGAGCACGTTCAACCCCCAAGTGCTTCACAGAAGTTTACAACGCAGAGCCGTGAAAATAAAAAATCATTTTTCTTTCCTCAAAAAAGATGTTTTAGCAAGCAATTTTTTATTTTCACAAGGGTAACAGGAGAATTTGGACCCCAATATTTGTTGCCCAGTTTGTTGTGAGTACGCTGATACCCCATATGTTGGGGTAAACCACTGTTTGGGCACACGTCAGGGCTCGGAAGGGAAGTAGTGACATTTGAAATGCAGAGTTTGATGGAATGGTCTGCGGGCGTCACATTGCATTTGCAGAGCCCCTGATGTGCCTAAACAGTAGAAACACCCCACAAGTGACCCCATTTTGGAAACTAGACCCCCGAAGGAACTTATCTAGATGTGTGGTGAGCACTTTCAACCCCCAAGTGCTTCACAGAAGTTTATAACGCAGAGCCGTGAAAATAAAAAATAATTGTTCTTTCCTCAAAAATTATGTTTTAGCAAGTAATTTTTTATTTTTGCAAGGGTAACAGGAGAAATTGGACCCCAACAGTTGTTGCCCAGTTTGTCCTGAGTACGCTGGTTCCCCAAATGTGGGGGTAAACCACTGTTTGGGTGCACGTCGGGGCTTGGAAGGGCGGGAGCACCATTTGACTTTTTGAACGCAGGATTGGCTGGAATCAATGGTGGCGCCATGTTGCGTTTGGAGACCCCTGATGTGCCTAAACAGTGGAAACCCCTCAATTCTAACTTCAACACTAACCCCAACACACCCCTAATCCTAATCCCAACTGTAGCCATAACCCTAATCACAACCCTAACCCCAACACACCCCTAACCACAACCCTAACCGCAACACACCCGTAACCCTAATTCCAACCCTAATCCTAACCCTAATCCCAACCGTAACCCTAATCCCAACCCTAACCACAACTGTAACCCCAACACACCCCTAACCCTATCCGTAACCCTAGCCACAAGCCTAATCTTAACCCTATTTCAAACCCTAGCCCTAATTCCAACCCTAACTCTAATTCCAACCCTAACCCTAAGGCTATGTGCCCACGTTGCGGATTCGTGTGAGATTTTTCCGCACGATTTTTGAAAAATCTGCAGGTAAAAGGCACTGCGTTTTACCTGCGGATTTACAGCAGATTTCCAGTGTTTTTTTATGCGGATTTCACCTGCGGATTCCTATTGAGGAACAGGTGTAAAACGCTGCGGAATCCGCACAAAGAATTGACATGCTGCGGAAAATACAATGCAGCGTTTCTGCACGGAATTTTCCGCACCATGGGCACAGCGGATTTGGTTTTCCTTAGGTGTACATGGTACTGTAAACCTGATGGAAAACTGCTTCGAATTCGCAGCGGCCAATCCGCTGCGGATCCGCGGCCAATCCGCTGCGGATCCGCTGCGGATCCGCGGCCGATCCGCTGCCGATCCGCGGCCGATCCGCTGCGGATCCGCTGCCGATCCGCGGCCGATCCGCTGCCGATCCGCTGCCGATCCGCTGCGGATCCGCGGCCGATCCGCTGCGGATCCGCTGCGGATCCGCTGCGGATCCGCTGCCGATCCGCTGCCGATCCGCTGCCGATCCGCGGCCGATCCGCGGCCGATCCGCTGCGGATCCGCGGCCGATCCGCTCTGTGTGCACATGCCATAACCCTACCCCTAACCCTACCCGTAACCCTAACCCTACCCCTAACCCTACCCCTAGTTCTAACCCTAGTTCTAACCCTAACCCTAGTGGAAAAAGAAAAAAAAATATTTTCTTTATTTTATTATTGTCCCTACCTATGGGGGTGATAAAGGGGGGGGGGGTTATTTATTATTTTTTTATTTTGATCGCTGTGATAGAACCTACCACAGCGATCAAAATGTACTTTACCGGCCGGCAGATTCGGCGGGCGCACTGCGCATGCGCCCGCCATTTTGGAAGATGGCGGCGCCCAGGGAAAAGACGGACCGACTTCGGGAGGCTCGGTAAGTATGAGGGGGTGGTGGGGGGGGTGGATCGGAGCACAGGGGGGGGATCGGAGGACCGGGGGAGCGGACAGGAGCACGGGGGAGCGGACAGGGGGATGGAGGGGGGTACCGGACAGAACGGAGAACTGGGGAGGAGATCGGGGGCGGTGGGGGGGGGGCAGAACATGATTTCCAGCCATGGCAGATGCTATTGCAGCATCGGCCATGGCTGGATTGCAATATTTCACCATTTTCATAGGTGAAATATTGCAAATTGCTCTGATTGGCTGTTGCACTTTCAACAGCCAATCAGAGCGATCGTAGCCACGTGGGGGCAAAGCCACCCCCCCTGGGCTGAAGTACAATTCCCCCTCTCCCTGCAGATCGGGTAAAATAGGAGTTAACCCTTTCACCCGATCTGCAGGGACGCGATCATTCCATGACGCCACATAGGCGTCATGGGTCGGATTGGCACCGACTTTCATGACGCCTACGTGGCGTCAAAGGTCGGGAAGGGGTTAACCTATAGGTCTTTGTTATTCTCTGTCCTGCAGAGCATCTTACCTATTATATATTATTCTTCTGCCCTGCAGAGCATCTCATGTATACATGCATATACTATCCCTCTGTCCTACAGAGCATTTAACCTATAATTCAGCCTGTGGGCAATTTTCTGTGGGCATTCTTCACCTTGCACCTCAAATATCATGGATCTGAAACTTTGTGATGCTGCAATTGGCAATTTTCTGTGTGGGCAATTTTCCGTGTGGGCAATTTTCCATGTGGGCAATTTTCCATGTGGGCAATTTTCCGTGTGGGCAATTTTCCGTGTGGGCAAATTTCCACGTGGGCAAATTTCCGTGTGGGCAATTTTCCATGTGGGCAATTTTCCGTGTGGGCAATTTTCCGTGTGGGCAATTTTCCATGTGGGCAATTTTCCTGTGGGCAATTTTCCTGTGGGCGTTTTTCCTGTGGGCATTTTTCTGGTCACAATATCCACCAACTGGTTCTCGCTCATCAGACAAAGAATTTTTTTTCTATCAGTCTTGGTGATATCTGATCTTTTTACTGAACTACTATCCAGGCTCAAGTTCAGGGTAAAGTTGTAATCCCCGCACCAAACCAAGTGGTGATAAGAAATTGAGGTGAGTTTTGATAAAATCATTTTAAATACTAATAGTTGAGTAGTGGCGGGGAGGTAGCTATTTACAATACAGAGGTTATAGCCCTGTTGTGTCCCTTGTAGGATTATAAATCTGCCCTCTGGGTCCGAATATGAATTGGTTAAGTGGAATGGGAAATTGTTTTTGACAAAAATGGTCACACCCCTAGTTTTACGATCCCAGGAAGCAAAAAAAAGCGGGAATAATTAGAATCAAAATATTTGGGGGAGGAGGTGTTGGAGAAATGGGTTTCTTGCAAGCATAGAATGTCAGGTTTGTGCTTATGGTAGTCCAAAAAGGCTTTTTTCTGCTTTAAGGGTGAGTTAAGCCCCCTTACATTATGAGATATAACTCTACACATGGTTAGCTAAATAGTTACCGCCTATGAACCAGATCATCCGAGTGCTCCTCCAACCCATCCAGAGAATCAGCCTGTGTTGAGATTGACGAGATGAACAGCATTGTGTAATTCTGTGAGGAAACAATAGGGGAGGTACAATACAGGGGAGGATAAACATATAACACGGGAAAAAAATGAAAACTTGGGCTAAAGGCCAAAATTGTATGGTGACCTGGAGTGTCATATTAAGAGAAAATCCAGGCATCACCAAAATTGGGCAACATGTGGTGAACCCGAGAATCCAACCCTTATAGTAGCAAGCCCTAGTGAGGGGGAAAAAAAGGGGACGGTGGGAGGAGGTATGAGGAAAAAAAAAAGGGGGGGGGAGGAAGTGGGGGGGGGGGGGGAAGTGGGTAGGTTCAGGCTGTCCTTATTAAACTCGGAATTAGTGGATTAAAAAGAAGTATAACAGGATGTAACAGCAAAGTTATTGGAGATTAACATAGTCAGCAACAAGCATTTTTATAACAGCATGTTAACTAGGGTGATCTAACAAAATCATTTTGGCTCCTAGTTTTAGGTGCCGTTTTCCAGTCTCTGATTGGCCATGGTTTTCTTTGTGGCTGAGGCGGAACGGTATCAGGGATTGGAATTCCAGCTTGTTCAAGAGCTTTTTTACCCTCATCCAACGAACAGCAAACATGTAGTTCATTCCCATGGGTGAATGTTAGAGAGAATGGAAAACCCCAGCGGTACTTAACTTGTGCTGTTTGCAGGGCAATAGTGACCGGCTTGAGAGCTCTCCTTCTAGAAAGCGTGGCTGGGGCAATGTCCGCATACAGATGCACCAAGTCTGGTAGGCCAGGTAATGAAGAAAGTGATCTCGCTGCATTTAGAATCGGATCTCGGGATTCTTCATAGTGCATTTTAAGAACCACATCCCTTGGAAGGTCTGGAGAGCGCGGTTTGCCTAGTGATCTGTGGATCCTCGTGATGTGTAATAGGGAAGGGTCCGTGTTTGGCAGCAGCGCTGTGAATAGTGTGGTGACTGTTTCTTTAAGCGCCATATTGGACTCAGGGAGTCCACGTATATGCACATTACCCCTGCGAGATCTATTTTCAAAGTCCTCACTTCTCAGCTCAAGTTCCATATTGCGGTCTGCATGGTGTTTGAGGGTCTCCTGATCTTCCTCCAGTGCATCTGCTGTGGTGTCCATCTTTTCCTCCAGGCTTGTCATGCGCTGGATGATGTCCTGCAGCTGGGTGGTAATGGTGTGCATGGCGGAGGTAAGTTCGGTATGGAAGGTCTCTTGGAGAGTTTTGGGTAGGGTTGTGGTGGAGATAGTGACATCACCCGCATTAGTTAGGTCTTCAGCACCTGGATCTGCGCTTAGCTGCGAGGAGGAGGAGGTGGGCAGGGAAGTAGACACGGCGGCCATTTTACCGGTATTGCCGCTTGTCAGGAGCTCGGTGATCGTGCGGCTAACCGGCTGATTAGCCCCTCCTTTCTTAGGCATTGCAAGCCACGGGCGTCCCAGGTGTAAAGAGGGTCCGTCCGCAACAAAATCACCCCAATTCCGGTGTTCTGTAGGGGTATATAGGGAAGTCGGGTTACGGAGCTCAGCAGAGCATGTCTGACTCTGTCAAGGTCCATGCATGCACCCCATAAAATAAATTTAGAGGTAGAGGTACCTCATTCCACCAATGCTGTCATTTGCCGTGCAACATACTCCTGGTTTCTCTAAACCCTTATTACATTTATTTATTTACCTCTACAGCATATTGCCATATCTATGAGATCTCAAGGACTATACAGGTACTGCATCACAGACTGGCCATTCTTTCTTTTTCTTTAAGGCTATGAGACTCACCTTCATCTCCTATGTATTTCCACAGCGCACCCTGCTTTTGACTATAACTAAGAAAATAACCCCACACAAACTACATCTAGCCCCATGACTAAAGAATTACCAAGTAGGCATCTGACTTCATTATGTTGTGATTAGCTGGTTTTATGTCCTACCTGTTTCAATCAGTTTGTTGATTACGGTACATTTAGTGTTAATGACATTATGCTGTATTCTTTTGATATACAGGGACAATGCCACAGAAAGTCATACCTATTTACACAGATTCGGGAATGTAATTTATGAAATGTTTTTATGTTATATAATTTACCATTGTCACCTGATTTTATCCCTTTGTGTGAATATGATATTGATCTATCTTTTCTTCTTGCAGCGACATATTGAATAAATCCTGGGATAGGTTGAAACATCACTTGAATATAGTCGATTTAAATAATTTTTCCTGCTCTTTATCAATTTTTTGTTCTCACCAGTTGTAATAAACTTTATTTTATTGCATCACATTAAAAAATAGAATGTGCGATTAATTTTTATTACATGGACTAAGGGTCATCTGGCCCCTTACACCAGCACAGAGTGCAGGCCAATATATATTTTTTCTACTGAATAATTTGTTTAAGACACTCCAACAAAATTTTACAGTAGCCCAGAAAAGGCAGAATTTTCAGCGCACTCAGATGTAAACCCTGTGACGGCCAAACCTTTGTTTAAAATACCTGGCCTTAAGGAAAATATTTTTTTTTCAGCATACGGGTGTCAATAATTTGTATAAGACACTCCAACAAAATGTTACAGTAGCCCAGAAATGGCAGAATTTTCTGCGCACTCAGTTGTAAACCCTGTGACGGCCAAACCCCTGTTTAAAATACCTGGTCTGTAGGTATCTATTTTTTTGAGCAAACTGGTGTCAATAACTTGAATAAGACATTCCAACAAAATTTTACAGTAGCCCAGAAATGGCAGAATTTTCTGCGCACTCAGATGTGAAACCTGTGACGGCCAAACCCCTGTTTAAAATTAATGCCCTCTAGGTAACTATTTTTTTCAGCAAACTGGTGCCAATAACTTATATAAGACACTCCAACAAAATTTTACAGTAGCTCAGAAATGGACAAATTGTCTGCGCACTCAGATATGAACCCTGTGATGGCCAAATTCCTTTTTAAAATAAATGCCCTGTAGGTAACTATTTTTTTTTTCAGCCTACATACTACATACTGATAACTATATACACCGTATTTAGTACTTAGAAGGACTGTTGATTTAGATGGATTTGTGTATTTAATATGATATATGTACACTAAATTATACACCACTAAATCCGTTCCTATCTCTGCAGCAACTATCCCTACACTGCCTAAGTCCGGAGCTGACTGTGACAAGCAGGGCGGTGCCAGGTCTGATATAGACCTAATGATGCTGTGCGGCCAGCCAATCACTGTAATGCCACAACCAACATGGCTGTGGCATTACAGTGTGTGGCAGACAATCCCTGCATATTCATTGGCTCTCTAAAGAGCGCCAAACATGCAGGGCAGTGACCAGATCTCCTGCTGAGCAACCCTGGAAATGCTCGCTGATAATCGCAAGCAGCGAGATGCTCAGGCGAGCATCGAGCACTTCCGAGCATGCTCGCTCATCACTAGTCAGCATCCTAAAAATCTCAGGGAGCAGTCATTTCACTCTCTAGATGTGAGATAGATGGTTCTAAACTACCTGAAGCAACCAGGGACTGAAGGCAGGACCCAAACTTATTTGTGCAGTATGGGGGATAAATAAGAGAAAAAGGCGGCCAAATCCTCAATAGCGAGGTGGATCAAATCCACGATTGGACTGGCCTATGGGGCAGAAGGGAATTCTCCCACTGAAATTTTAAAATCCCATTCAACTAGAGCAGTGTCTACTTTCTGGGCAGAAAAGAGGGGGGCAGTAGATCAGATTTGTAGGGCCACAACTTGGTCCAGTCTGACCACATTTTCAAGACATTATAAGCTAGTTGTAGTCTAAGTTGCCTTTGGTAAGAAGGTTCTTCAAGAAGTGGTCCCACCCTAGATCACCATACTTTGGCATTCTCCATAGTGCTGTCAGTAGGGTTGACCTGGAAAATGGTAATTAGACCTACCGGTAATTATGTTTCCAGGAATCCATCCTGACAGCATGGCAAGATCCCTCCCTTTAAAAGAAATTCTATACTTATGTGACTTAACATTTGTTTAAAGAATGGTCAATAAATTCTGTGGCATTCATCCTGGTGTGGTACTTGGAAAAGAAACTGAGGGGTGGAGATGGGAGGGTCTTTTTAACCTCTTGTTGTTTCCAGTCCCAGCAATTATAAGAAGGACGACCTCCATAGTGTAGGATTCCTGGAAACACAGTTACCAGCAGGTCTACTTACCATTTTCTGAAGTATTCCTGAAACTGAGTGTGTTTAGCATTAACAATTTGAAACTTTGCAGGTTAAAAATCTTCTAAGAAATAAAATGAACAATTTAAAATGCAATCTAAAAGTGGCTATTTACTTTATGTACAGAAAACCATTGGGAATCTTAGAACAGTATGTTGAGGAGTTAAGATAACCATAACATATAGATTATATTTCTGATTGAGAACATAATATATCAAACTAAGCAAAACTAAATTCAATAATGAGCTCAAATTTCAACTGGCAACATTTTAAAAATGTAAAAAAATTGCTTGAATTTGGCATTTTAATACATTATATGTTTGCAAGTGTTAGGGGTCGAGTTCCCGCCTCTGCACAGGGGGAATCTCAAACCATCTCTGCTGCGGTCTACCATTTTCTCCAGCTGCAGAGGAGCCTGCTCAGCGGAGACGTCGGTCCCAGCGTCTGGCTCAGCCTGATACTGTGCGGATGATTACTGCTGCCTTTCCAGGCTCAGCCATTGTAACCGGTACCGGTCAGCGGCGAGCAGACGTCTCTGGGACTAAGTCCTGCTTTTCCCCTTCTGAGCATGCTCAGGGTAAGACCTCTCATTGGAGGTCGGGGGTCACATGCTCAGGTACTGCAGCAGCTCCCATTGGTCCTCTAGGAAGGTCCTGAAGTTGCTCAGGTACTGTAGCAGTTACCATTGGTCCTCTAGGAAGGTCCTGAAGTTGCTGCAGCTATAAAAGGTTTGCATGGCCTCATGGCCATGCGCTAGTATCAACTAAGTTATGTGTTCAGTGCCAGTGTGGTCATATGTATGTGGTTTCAGGGTTCAGCTGAAATAAGCCCCTAGAATACCAGCACCTCCGGTGAGGAGTTTTGTGCGAGTGGATTCAGGGCCCGGCTGAAATAAGCCCCTAGAATACCGGCACCTCCGGTGAGCAGTTTTGCGTGTGCTATTCTGACTGCATGACCACCTTATGCTCTATTTGGTGGCTGTGTTCCTCTGTGAGGTTAACAGGGCACAGCGTTCTCTTGTCTGTAAGTGACTCTGTGAAGTAACAGAGTTCACTTATACTACCATAGTACCGTCAGTTACTGGCAGCGGGTTTTACTCCTGCACGGTGGACCCAGGTTGTGAACGCACCGATTACTCTATAAATATATATTTGGTGTGTTCCGCCAAACCCTACAGCAAGTGAACCTATTACTAGGGTTGAGCGACTTTAACTTTTTTGGGATCGAGTCGGGTTTCACGAAACCCGACTTTGTGAATAGGGTTGAGCGAAACGGATCGGTCATTTTCATAAGTCGCCGACTTTTGGCAAAGTCGGCGTCATATGAAACCCGACCTGATCCCTGTGTGGGGTCGGCCATGCGGTACGCGACTTTCGCGCCAAAGTCACATTTCAATGACGCTGAAAGCGCCATTTCTCAGCCAATGAAGGTGGATGCAGAGTGTGGGCAGCGTGATGACATAGATCTCAGTTCCCACCATCTTAGAGAAGGGCATTGCAGTGATTGGCTTGCTTTCGGCGGTGTCACAGGGGCTATAAAGGGGCGTTCCCGCCAACCGCCATCTTACTGCTGCTGATCTGAGCGTAGGGAGAGGTTGCTGCCGCTTCTTCAGAAGCAGGGATAGTGTTAGGCAGGGTACATAAAGCCCCAAACCGCTTGTGCTGTAGCGATTTCCACTGTCCAACACCACCTTTTGTTTGCAGGGACAGTGGAAGCTACATTTTTTTTCCTCAGCGCTGTAGCTCATTGGGCTGCCCTAGAAGGCTCCCTGACCCTAATAGCTGCGTTGCTGTGTGTGTACGCCGCTGTGCAAACCAACTGCTTTTTTCAAAGCACAAATCCTGTTGTTCCTTCCTTTCTGCACAGCTATCTTGTTTGTTTGTCCACACTTTTGTTTTTTTTGTGCAGCTGTCCACTCCTTGTTATTGCTGCCTGCCATACCTTGCTGAGATTACTGCAGGGAGATAGTAATTGTAGGACAGTCCTTTTTTTTTTTTTTTTTTAAATTCTCCCTGAAAAAAAAAATAGTGGGAGATTAAGATTGGCATTTCTGCTTGAGTGCCGGTCCTGTGTGTGCCATCTGTCTCAAATTATTGGGGCACAGAAAACCTAGTGTGTCATACTGTTAATTTTTTTTTTTTTCTTAATTCTCCCTGAAAAAAAAAAATAGTGGGAGATTAAGATTGGCATTTCTGCTTGAGTGCCGGTCCTGTGTGTGCCATCTGTCTCAGATTATTGGGGCACAGAAAACCTAGTGTGTCATACTGTTAATTTTTTTTTTTTTTTTTAATTCTCCCTGAAAAAAAAATAGTGGGAGATTAAGATTGGCATTTCTGCTTGAGTGCCGGTCCTGTGTGTGTCATCTGTTTCAAATTATTGAGGCACAGAAAACCTGGTGTGTAACATTGGGCCTGATTTTCCTTTCAGTGTCAGCCACCTATAAAGGTATATATAAATCCTACAGAAGTTTGAGTTCACCTTATAAGTTGTTTTACAGTAACAAATACCGTTACTTTGGTTACGTTTTGCATACAATGAGGAAGTCTGGTGGAAGAGGTCGTGGCCGTGGGCGGTCATTGTCAGCTGGTAATGATGGTAGTGGTGGTGGAGCATCAGGTGGTCGTGGTAAAAGCAGTACAGCACCTAAGTCTCGAGTTGTTGAGCCAGGTTCGTCGTCTGGCTACAAAAGGCCTCGAACGCTCCCTTTTCTGGGAGTAGGAAAACCGCTTTTAAAGCCGGAGCAGCAAGAAGTAGTTTTGGCTTTCCTTGCTGACTCAGCCTCTAGCTCTTTTGCCTCCTCTTCTGAAAGTGCTAAATGTAAAAGCAGCGCGTCGTTAGTGGATGTTCACGGTCAGGGACAAGTCGCTTCCTTGTCTTCTTCACCTAGAACAAGAGAGAAGGATGCGTCAGGAGACACAACGGGATACTCCATGGAGCTCTTTACACATACCGTTCCTGGGTTAGACAGTGAAACAGTTAACAGGCCATGCCCATTAGAAGTTGAATCGGACATGGAGTGCACTGATGCACAGCCACAGCCAGATTACTATGCTGTTCCTTTGACTCAGACCAGCACATTGCCCTCGCAGTGTACTGAGGCAGAATCAAATCCAGCTGAGACTATGGTGCCCCGTCACGAACGCTATACCACCGGCTTACACGGTGACACAGACGAAGTTGCACACGAGATAGAAGAGGAGGTCATAGATGACCCAGTTTTTGACCCCGTTTGGCAGCCATTGGGGGAACAGGGTGCAGGCGGCAGTAGTTCTGAAGTGGAGGAGGAGGAGGAGCCGCAGCAGGCATCAACATCACAACAGGTTCCATCTGCCAGGCCCGTATCTGGCCAAAAACGCGTGGCAAAACCAAAACCAGTTGGAGGACAGAGTGGCCATCCGGTTAAAGAAGCTCAGTCTGCAATGCCTGAAAAGGTATCCGATAGTAGAAAGAGTGCAGTCTGGCATTTTTTTAAACGACATCCAAATGATCAGCGCAAAGTCATCTGTCAAAAATGTTCAACTACCTTAAGCAGAGGTCAGAATCTTAAAAGTCTAAATACAAGTTGCATGCATAGACACTTAACCACCATGCATTTGCAAGCCTGGACTAACTACCAAACGTCCCTAAAGGTTGCAGCACCCTCGGCCAATGAAGCTAGTCAGCAACGTTACATCCCTTCCCTCACTGTAAGCCCACCATTTCCCGCACCACCTGCAGTATCTGTGCAGCTTTCGTCGCCAGGCCAAAGCAGTCAGGGAATCACCAGGTTAGTAGTAGGAAACACTGAATGTAGGGCACCGGCAAGAATGCCATCTCCAACCCTCTCTCAGTCTGCCATGTCCACCGGCACCACCGCTAGTTCCACGATCTCCAGCTCTCCAGTCCAGCTCACCCCACATGAGACTCTTGTTAGGAAAAGGAAGTACTCATCCTTCCCATCCGTGTACACAGGGTTTGAATGCCCACATTGCTAGACTAATCTCATTAGAGATGATGCCCTACTGGTTAGTTCAAAGCGAAGCTTTCAAATCGCTGATGGACTACGCTGTACCCCTCTACAAGCTACCCAGTCGACACTTCTTTTCTAGAAAAGCCATCCCAGCCCTCCAACAGCATGTTAAAGACCGCATCGTCCATGCAATCAGGCAGTCTGTGACTACAAAGGTGCACCTGACAACAGATGCATGGACCAGTAGGCATGGCCAGGGACATTACGTGTCCATCACGGCACACTGGGTGAATGTGGTGGATGCAGGGTCCACAGGGGACAGCAATATTGGGACAGTTCTGCCTAGCCCACGGTCAAGGAAACAGTTGGCTGTAGGCGTTCGCCCCCCCTCCTCCTCTTCCTCATCCTCCTGCAGAAGCGAGAGCTCGTCCACAGACCACAGTCGCACAACCACTCCATCCGCAGCTGCCACTGTTGCACACCAGGTGTTCCATTATGGGACAGCTAGTGGCAAGCGTCAGCAGGCTGTATTGGCAATGAAGTGTTTGGAAGACAACAGACACACCGCGGAAGTTCTGTCCTAGTTCTTGCAGAAAGAAACTCAGTCATGGCTGGGCACTGTACATCTTGAGGCAGGCAAGGTAGTGAGTGATAACGGAAGGAATTTCATGGCTGCCATAGCCCTTTCCCAACTGAAACACATTCCTTGCCTGGCTCACACCTTAAACCTGGTGGTGCAGTGCTTCCTGAAAAGTTATCCGGGGTTACCCGACCTGCTCCTCAAAGTGCGCAGACTTTGCTCGCATATCCGCCGTTCGCCCGTACACTCCATCCGTATGCAGAACTATCAGCGGTCTTTGAACCTTCCCCAGCATCGCCTAATCATCGACGTTGCAACAAGGTGGAACTCCACACTGCACATGCTTCAGAGACTGTGCGAACAGAGGCGTGCTGTTATGTATTTGTGGGAGGATACACGGGCAGGCAGTTGGATGGCAGACATGGAGTTGTCAGGTGTGCAGTGGTCGAAGCTACAAGACCTGTGTCAAGTCCTTCAGTGTTTTGAGGAATGCACACGGCTGGTTAGTGCAGACAACGCCATAATAAGCATGAGCATCCCCCTAATGCGTTTGCTGATGCAAAGTTTGACGCAGATAAAGGAGCAGGCGTCTGCAGCCGAGGAAGAGGAAAGCCTTGATGAGAGTCAGCCATTGTCTGGTCAGGGCTGTGTATAGGACGCGCTAGCGGGCGAAGAGGAGGAGGACGAGGAGGATGATGGGGATGAGTACTTTTTTAATGAGGAAGCTTCTCCTGGGCCAACAGAAATTAGTGGCGTTGCAAGGCCGGGTTCTGGTTTTTTAAGGGAGACAAGTGACGTAGATTTGCCTGTAACTGCCCCTCAAACCAGCACAACCGCAGATTTGACAACTGGAACTTTGGCCCACATGGCGGATTATGCCTTACGTATCCTCAAAAAGGACCCACGCATTATTAAAATGATGACCGATGACGATTACTGGTTGGCCTGCATCCTTGACCCTCGCTATAAAGGCAAATTGCAAAATATTATGCCACATGAGAACCTCGAACAAATATTAGCAACAAAACAAGCAACTCTTGTAGACCGTTTGATTCAGGCATTCCCAGCACACAGCGCCGGTGATGGTTCTCACACGAGCTGCAGGGGGCTACAGGGCAGAGGTGTTAGAGGTGCACAAATCAGAAGTGGCGTTGGACAGAGGGGTTTTCTGACCAGGTTGTGGAGTGATTTTGCAATGACCGCAGACAGGACAGGTACTGCAGCATCTATTCAAAGTGACAGGAGACAACATTTGTCCAGTATGGTTACTAACTATTTTTCATCCCTTATCGATGTTCTCCCTCAACCGTCATTCCCATTTGATTACTGGGCATCCAAATTAGACACCTGGCCTGAATTGGCAGAATATGCATTGCAGGAGCTTGCTTGCCCAGCAGCTAGTGTGCTATCAGAAAGAGTATTCAGTGCTGCTGGTTCAATATTAACCGAAAAAAGGACTCGTCTGGCTACCCAAAATGTGGATGATCTAACCTTCATTAAAATGAACCACTCCTGGATTTCAAATTATTTTGCCCCACCTTTCCCGGCTGACACCTAGCTTTCCTATAAAAAGGTCTTGCTTGTGGACTGGTCTTACTGAGTGTTCCAATCTCTTAATTTGCAGCAGCGGTTTGTCCAGCATATGACATGTTTACACATCCCTCAATGGGAAAACTCCCCCCACGGGGCCGTGGTCTCACCACTTGGCGCAAGCACCCGTTAGAGTGCCGTTTGTCTGAAGAGGTGGGTGTGCCCGCTTTTGGTCGACGGCACTGCCACTGGGTCCCTCATAGTACAATAAAGTGTCTCTGGCGGTGGTGGAGCGCACCCAACGTCAGACACACCGTTGTAACATGAGGGGCCCTGGGACGGTACCGCCGGCCACAAGAGAGTTCACCCCCCCAGCTCAAACTGTGCTCTACCACGTGCAAAATTATCTCTCACAGCTCCACCAATGTTTAGTCTATGCGCTCACATCATTCAATGCCTGGCACTGACAATACCAATTTGTTGACATCTATGATGCTAGTTAAAATAGTCTGGGTCAGTGTCCTATATTGACACCAGTAAATACTTAGTGCCAAATTACTATGTCTGAAACTCAGCAGAGGAGCCCACCCCTGTACCTAAGTATGCCACAGTTTTGTTTTTTTGTTTTGTTGTTTTGCGAGACATTAACATCTATTTATTTTTTGGGAGTACTAACTGTGTCAGACACTCCTTGCAATCGTCCTCCGCTGACCACACCAATGCTGCCTGTGTACCCATGTAACCTATTTAAAACTGCATAGAGCCTATTTTTATTAATTTTTGGCCCAGTAAGCCTGTCTGCGGTCCCTCCTCACAATCGTCCTCCGCTGACCACACCAATGCTGCCTGTGTACCCATGTAACCTATTTAAAACTGCATAGAGCCTATTTTTATTTATTTTAGGCCCAGTAAGCCTGTCTGCGGTCCCTCCTCGCAATCGTCCTCCGCTGACCACACCAATGCTGCCTGTGTACCCATGTAACCTATTTTAAAGTGCATATAGCCTATTTTTATTTATTTTAGGCCCAGTAAGCCTGTCTGCGGTCCCTCCTTGCAATCGTCCTCCGCTGACCACACCAATGCTGCCCGTGTACCCCTGGAACCTATTTAAAAGTTCATAGAGCCTATTTATATATTTTATTTAATATTAATAAAGCCATGATGGACTATGCTGTACCACGCTACAAGCTAACCAGTCGACACTTCTTTTGCGAGAAAAGCCATCCCAACCCTCCACCAGCATGTAAAAGACCGCATTGTCCATGCACTCTGGCAATCTGTGAGTACAAAGGTGCACCTGACAACAGACGCATGGACCTGTAGGCATCGCCACGGAAGGTTACGTGTCCATTACGGCGCAATGGGTTAATGTGGAGGATGCATGGTCCACAGGGGACAGCCTACTAAGTCTGTCTGCAGTCCCTAATTAAAATTGTCCTCAATTCAGGTTTTCGGGCTTTTTTAAAAAATAGGAAACTGCATTTGGGCTACTAGTTTGGTTGGGGCCTACTAGTGATGTCTGCCGCTCCTGGGTTTTCTCCTCCTCCTGGGTGTTCTCCTCCTCCTTGGTGTTCTCCTCCAGGTTTCCTTGTCTGAGCTTCAACATTCAGGCTCTCATTAAGTATTTTTAAATGTAACACTACAGTTGCCATACTACTTGGGTTGGGGCCTAGTAACGGTGTTCTCCTCCTCCTTGGTGTTCTCCTCCAGGTTTCCTTGTCTGAGCTTCAACCTTCAGGCTCTCATTAAGTATTTTTAAATGTAACACTACAGTTGCCATACTACTTGGGTTGGGGCCTAGTAACGGTGTTCTCCTCCTCCTTGGTGTTCTCCTCCAGGTTTCCTTGTCTGAGCTTCAACCTTCAGGCTCTCATTCAGTATTTTTAAAAGTAACACTACAGTTGCCATACTACTTGGGTTGGGGCCTAGTAACGGTCTTCTCCTCCTCCTTGGTGTTCTCCTCCTCCTTGGTGTTCTCCTCCAGGTTTCCTTGTCTGAGCTTCAACCTTCAGGCTCTCATTAAGTATTTTTAAAAGTAACACTACAGTTGCCATACTACTTGGGTTGGGGCCTAGTAACGGTGTTCTCCTCCTCCTTGGTGTTCTCCTCCTCCTTGGTGTTCTCCTCCAGGTTTCCTTGTCTGAGCTTCAACCTTCAGGCTCTCATTAAGTATTTTTAAATGTAACACTACAGTTGCCATACTACTTGGGTTGGGGCCTAGTAACGGTCTTCTCCTCCTGCTTGGTGTTCTCCTCCAGGTTTCCTTGTCTGAGCTTCAACCTTCAGGCTCTCATTAAGTATTTTTAAATGTAACACTACAGTTGCCATACTACTTGGGTTGGGGCCTAGTAACGGTGTTCTCCTCCTCCTTGGTGTTCTCCTCCTCCTTGGTGTTCTCCTCCAGGTTTCCTTGTCTGAGCTTCAACCTTTAGGCTCTCATTAAGTATTTTTAAATGTAACACTACAGTTGCCATACTACTTGGGTTGGGGCCTAGTAACGGTGTTCTCCTCCTCCTTGGTGTTCTCCTCCTCCTTGGTGTTCTCCTCCAGGTTTCCTTGTCTGAGCTTCAACCTTCAGGCTCTCATTAAGTATTTTTAAATGTAACATTACAGTTGCCATACTACTTGGGTTGGGGCCTAGTAATGGTGTTCTCCTCCTCCTTGGTGTTCTCCTCCAGGTTTCCTTGTCTGAGCTTCAACCTTCAGGCTCTCATTAAGTATTTGTTGGTAAAAATTGGTGGTTGGGGCCCTACTAACGGTGTCTGATGCTCCTGGGTGTTCTCCTCCTCCAGGGTGTTCTCCTCCTCCTGGGTGTTCTCCTCCAGGTTTCCTTGTCTGAGCTGCAACCTTCTGGCTCTCATTAAGTATTTGTTGGTAAAAATTGGTGGTTGGGGCCTACTAACAGTGTCTGCCGCTCCCTGGTGTTGTCCTCCACTGTATAAAGCTGAGCTTCAACCTTTTGGCTTTCGGCCTATAGTAGCAGATATTAAACTGCATTTGGCCTTCAACTTTGGTTGGGCCCTACTTACAGTGTGTGCCGCTCCCTGGTGTTGTCCTCCACTGTATAAAGCTGAGCTTCAACCTTCTGGCTCTCATTAAGTATTTGTTGGTAAAAATTGGTGGTTGGGGCCTACTAACGGTGTGTGCCGCTCCCTGGCGTTGTCCTCCACTGTATAATTCTGAGCTTCAACCTTCAGGCTCTCATTAAGTAATTGTTTTAAAAAATTGGTGGTTGGGGTCCTACTAACGGTGTGTGCCGCTCCCTGGTGTTGTCCTCCACTGTATAAAGCTGAGCTTCAACCTTCTGGCTCTCATTAAGTATTTGTTGGTAAAAATTGGTGGTTGGGGCCTACTATCGGTGTCTGCCGCTCCCTGGTGTTGTCCTCCACTGTATAAATCTGAGCTTCAACCTTCAGGATCTCATTAAGTATTTTTTGGTAAAAATTGGTGGTTGGGGCCTACTATCGGTGTCTACCGCTCCCTGGTGTTGTCCTCCACTGTATAAAGCTGGGCTTCAACCTTTTGGCTTTCGGCCTACAGTAGCAGATATTAAACTGCATTTGGCCTTCAACTTTGGTTGGGCCCTACTAACGGTGTGTGCCGCTCCCTGGTGTTGTCCTCCACTGTATAATTCTGACCTTCAACCTTCAGGCTCTCATTAAGTAGTTGTTTTTAAAAATTGGTGGTTGGGGCCCTACTAACGGTGTGTGCCGCTCCTGGGTGTTCTCCTCCTCCTGGGTGTTCTCCTCCTCCAGGGTGTTCTCCTCCTCCTGGGTGTTCTCCTCCAGGTTTCCTTGTCTTAGCTGCAACCTTCTGGCTCTCATTAAGTATTTGTTGGTAAAAAGTGGTGGTTGGGGCCTACTAACGGTGTGTGCCGCTCCCTGGTGTTGTCCTCCACTGTATAAAGCTGAGCTTCAACCTTCTGGCTCTCATTAAGTATTTGTTGGTAAAAATTGGTGGTTGGGCCCTACTAACGGTGTCTGCCGCTCCCTGGTGTTGTCCTCCGCTGTATAAAGCTGAGCTTCAACCTTTTGGCTTTCGGCCTATAGTAGCAGATATTAAACTGCATTTGGCATTCAACTTTGGTTGGGCCCTACAAATGGTGTGTGCCGCTCCCTGGTGTTGTCCTCCACTGTATAAAACTGAGCTTCAACCTTCAGGCTCTCATTAAGTAATTGTTTTTAAAAATTGGTGGTTGGGGTCATACTAACGGTGTGTGCCGCTCCCTGGTGTTGTCCTCCACTGTATAAAGCTGAGCTTCAACCTTCTGGCTCTTATTAAGTATTTGTTGGTAAAAATTGGTGGTTGGGGCCTACTAACGGTGTCTGCCGCTCCCTGGTGGTGTCCTCCACTGTATAAATCTGAACTTCAACCTTCAGGCTCTCATTAAGTAGTTGTTTTTAAAAATTGGTGGTTGGGGCCCTAGTAACGGTGTGTGCCGCTCCCTGGTGTTGTCCTCCACTGTATAAAGCTGAGCTTCAACCTTCTGGCTCTCATTAAGTATTTGTTGGTAAAAATTGGTGGTTGGGGCCTACTAACGGTGTCTGCCGCTCCCTGGTGTTGTCCTCCACTGTATAAATCTGAGCTTCAACCTTCAGGCTCTCATTAAGTAGTTGTTTTTAGAAATTGGTGGTTGGGGCCCTACTAACGGTGTGTGCCGCTCCCTGGTGTTGTCCTCCACTGTATAAAGCTGAGCTTCAACCTTCTGGCTCTCATTAAGTATTTGTTGGTAAAAATTGGTGGTTGGGGCCTACTAACGGTGTCTGCCGCTCCCTGGTGTTGTCCTCCACTGTATAAATCTGAGCTTCAACCTTCAGGATCTCATTAAGTAGTTGTTTTTAGAAATTGGTGGTTGGGGCCCTACTAACGGTGTGTGCCGCTCCCTGGTGTTGTCCTCCACTGTATAAAGCTGAGCTTCAACCTTCTGGCTCTCATTAAGTATTTGTTGGTAAAAATTGGTGGTTGGGGCCTACTATCGGTGTCTGCCACTCCCTGGTGTTGTCCTCCACTGTATAAAGCTGAGCTTCAACCTTTTGGCTTTCGGCCTACAGTAGCAGATATTAAACTGCATTTGGCCTTCAACTTTGGTTGGGCCCTACTAACGGTGTGTGCCGCTCCTTGTTGTTGTCCTCCTCTGTATAAAGCTGAGCTTCAACCGTCTGGCTCTCATTAAGTATTTGTTGGTAAAAATTGGTGGTTGGGGCCTACTAACGGTGTTTGCCGCTCCCTGGTGTTGTCCTCCACTATATAAAGCTGAGCTTCAACCTTTTGGCTTTCGGCCTATAGTAGCAGATATTAAACTGCATTTGGCCTTCAACTTTGGTTGGGCCCTATTAACGGTGTGTGCCGCTCCCTGGTGTTGTCCTCCACTGTATAAAGCTGAGCTTCAACCTTCTGGCTCTCATTAAGTATTTGTTGGTAAAAATTGGTGGTTGGGGCCTACTATCGGTGTCTGCCGCTCCCTGGTGTTGTCCTCCACTGTATAAATCTGAGCTTCAACCTTCAGGCTCTCATTAAGTAGTTATTTTTAAAAATTGGTGGTTGGGGCCCTACAAACGGTGTGTGCCGCTCCCTGGTGTTGTCCTCCACTGTATAAAGCTGAGCTTCAACCTTCTGGCTCTCATTAAGTATTTGTTGGTAAAAATTGGTGGTTGGGGCCTACTAACGGTGTGTGCCGCTCCCTGGTGTTGTCCTCCACTGTATAAATCTGAGCTTCAACCTTCAGGCTCTCATTAAGTAGTTGTTTTTAAAAATTGGTGGTTGGTGCCTAATAACGGTGTGTGCCGCTCCATGGTGTTGTCCTCCACTGTATAAAGCTGAGCTTCAATCTTAAAGCTCTCGTTAAGTAGTTGTTTTTAAAATGTGTGGTTGGGCCCTTAAAACAGTGTCTGATGCTACTGGGTTTTCTCCTGTTTTGTTGTCCCGGCCTTCAATGTTCAGGCTTTCGGCTTACATTTTAAATAATTTAACTGCAGTTGGCCTACTACTTTGTTTGGGCCTAGTAATGGTGTGTGCCGCACCTTGGTGTTGTCCTGTGTTATTTTCCTGACCTTTAATCTTCAGGCTTTCGGCCTTCATTTGTAATATTAAACTGCATAGGGCCTACTAGTGTGGTTCGGCCCTACTAATGGTGTCTGTCTGCCACTCCTGGGTTTTCTACTCCACTGAACTAAGCAATGCCACCTGGTTAGTCCTGTTACCAATTTTGACCTGCATTTTACCCACTTTATTATTTGGGCCTATATCAGTGTTTCCGCCTCATCCTGCCCATTGCCCAGCCGGTGCTAGATGAGTCTTGTGGTACTTTGACCCAGACCACTACATTCCCCTTGCACACTACACAGCCACAATCTGACCCTGCTGAAAGTCAGGTTCCCCTTCCCGCATACTATACCACCTTACACAGGGACAAAGAGGAAGGTGCAGATGAAAGTACAGGTTTCTTCAACAGGTAGGGGGGCATACTCGTTGGCGACGTCACAGGCACAGGGCCCCTCAGAGTACGCAAAAGTGTCGCTGCCGGTGGGAGGCGCCCCTGCCGTGCAAACACACCACCGTACTTTGAGGGGCCCTGTGCCAGTGCCAATGCGAACGAGTGGGCCTCCCTGCTTGCTCAGGATCACAGCACTTGCAAAGTTGAACTACTTACCTCTCACTGCTCCACCGCCGTGACGTAGTCCACGTTTCCTGGGCCCACTAAAACCTTGAACCAGCCCTACCCCCCACAACTTTTGCCAAATGACTTCCAATTTCCAATGCCCAACTATTATTATAAAGTTAATTAAGATTGACAAGCTTCAGAAACAAGAATGGATGTTTTTGGCATTAAAATGGGCACTGTAGTTGTTTTCCTGGCCTCCACTCACTGCCGACCATGCTTCCCCATTGACTTGCATTGGGTTTCATGTTTCGGTCGATCCCCGACTTTTCGAGATAATCGGCCGACTTCACTCGACTCGACTTTGGACAAAGTCGGGTTTCGCAAAACCCGACTCGATCTTAAAAAAATGAAAGTCGCTCAACCCTATTTGTGAAAAGTCGGGTCGGGTGAAATCGGCCGATTATTGCGAAAAGTCGGGGGGCGACCGAAACACAAAACCCAATGCAAGTCAATGTGGAATCAAAGTCGGCAGAGAGTGGAGGACAGGAAACACCTACAGTGCCCATTTTAATGCCAAAAACATCAATTCTTATTACTGAAGCTTGTAAATCTTAATTTACTTTATAATAATAGTTAGGCATTGAAAACTGAGGGTCATTTGGCTAAAGTTGTGGGGGGGTATGGCTGGCTCAAGTTTTTCGTGGGCCCAGGAAATGCAGAATACGTCATGGCGGTGGAGCAGGGAGAGGTAAGTATTTCAACTTTGCAAGTGCTGTGATCCTGAGCAAGCAGGGGGGTCCCACTCGTTCGCATTGGCACAGGCACAGGGCCCCTCAAAGTATGGCGGTGTGTTTGACGGTGGTGGCGCCTCCCACCGTCAGAGACACTTTTGCGTACTATGAGGGGCCCTGTGCCAGTGATGTCACCAACGAGTATGCCCCCCACCTGATGAAGGAACCTGCACTTTCATCTGCACCTTTCTCTTTGTCCCCGTGTAAGGTGGTATAGTATGCGGGAAGGGGAACCTGACTTTCAGCAGGGTCAGATTCTGGCTGTGTAGAGTGCAAGGGGAATGTAGTGGTCTGGGTCAATGTACCAGTGGACTCGTATAGCAGTGGCTGGGCAATGGGCAGGATGAGGAGGAAACACAGATCTAGGCCCAAATAATAAAGTGGGCTAAATGCAGTTCAAAATTGGTAACAGGACTAACCAGGCGGCACTGATTTGTTCAGTGGAGGACAACTGTAATGGGAGGCAGACACAGTTAGTAGGCCCAAATAAGTAGGCTAAATGCAGTTCAAAACTGGTAAAAAGAACTAAACAGGCGGCATAGCTTTGTTCAGTGGAGGACAACTGTAATGGGAGGTAGACACAGTTAGTAGGCCTAAATAAGTAAGTAGGCTAAATGCAGCTCAAAACTGGTAAAAGGACTAAACAGGGGGCATTGTTATGACCTGGTGGTTAGGAGCACCTGGAATGACCTGATGGTTAAACTAGAAAACAGGACAAGCTCTGGGGAGTGGGATCTCTGCTGACCGCAAACTCTAATCCTATCGCACACACTAGAAATAGCCGTGGAGCATACCTAACTCTCCCTAGACGCCTCTTCACAGCCTAAGAGCTAACTACCCCTAAAGATAGAAAATAAAGCCTTACCTTGCCTCAGAGAAATTCCCCAAAGGAAAAGGCAGCCCCCCACAAATATTGACTGTGAGTTAAGAGGAAAGTCACAAACACAGGAATGAAACAGGTTTTCAGCAAAGGAGGCCAGACTTACTAAATAGACTGAGGATAGGAAAGGAATCTATGCGGTCAGCACAAAAAACTACAAAAAGCCACGCAGAGTGTGCAAAAAGACCCCCGCACCGACTCACGGTGCGGAGGTGCCACTCTGCACCCCAGAGCTTCCAGTGTCATGGTTCCCAATGGCAGGGGAACGTCTGGACACATAAATAACGAACGAGCTCTTGGGTGATGGAATCTCGAGCTGACCGTGAGCTAAACCTACCACACAACTAATAGTGGCCGGGGGGCATGCCTACGTTTTATCCCTAGACGTCTCTCACCAGCCGGAGAACTAACTTACCCTAGTAGAGGAAAAAACAGACCTGGCTTACCTCTAGGGAAATTCCCCCAAAAAGGAGACAGAAGCCCCCACATATATTGACGGTGAGTTCAGAGGAAAAGACATACGCAGTATGAAGGTAGGTTCAGCAAAGCGAGGTCCGCTTACTAGATATTAGAAAGATACAAAAGGGAACTGCACGGTCAGCTGAAAACCCTTTTAAAATACCATCCTGAAATTACTTTAAAACTCATGTGTCAACTCATGACACCGGAGTGGTGATTTCAGCCCACAAGAGCTTCCAGCTACAGAGAATGACTTACCTGAAAACTGGAACAAAAATGCAAACAAACTTAGGACTAAGAGTCCAACTTAGCTGATCAGTAGTCTAGGAGCAGGAACATGCAACAGAAAGGCTCTGGTTACATTGATGGCCGGCAAGGCAATGACTGAAGAACAGGATTAAATAGGAACTCCCCACTACTGATGAAAACAGGTGAACTGAGAAAGAAAACACACCCGAGTCACCAGTACCACTAGCCACCACCAGAAGGAGCCCAAAAGCAGATTCACAACATTCCAGCTAGCAAGGCAATATCATGTTAGCAAGCTGGACTAGAACTTAGCAAGTACTAATAAATATATTCAGTACACAATGAACAACAAATGAACTAGCAGGGACTTAGCTTCTGCTGGAGTAGACAGGTCATCAGAAAGATCCGAGAGAGATCTGAACCAGTACCGATACATTGACAGCTGGCATGAAGTAACGATCTGAGTGGAGTTAAATAGAAAAGCCAGCCTAACCGCAAATGAGGGTAGCTGAGGAAACAACCTCAGAACCAGCAGTTCCACTCACAGCCACCAGAGGGAGTCCACGGACAGAACTCGCCGAAGTACCATTCATGACCACAGGAGGGAGTTCGAGAACGGAATTCACAACAGTACCCCCCCCTTGAGGAGGGGTCACCGAACCCTCACCAGGGCCCCCAGGCCGATCAGAACGAGCCAAATGAAAGGCACGAACTAAATCGGCAGCATGGACATCAGAGGCAACAACCCAGGAATTATCCTCCTGACCATAGCCCTTCCACTTAACCAGGTACTGAAGCTTCCGTCTCGAAATACGAGAATCCAAAATTTTTTACACCACATACTCCAACTCCCCCTCAACCAACACCTCCGCAACAATGACCTATGGAACACATTATGGATGGCAAAGGAAGCTGGAAGGACCAAACGAAATGACACAGGGTTGAGAATTTCAGAAATCTTATAAGGACCAATGAAACGAGGCTTAAACTTAGGAGAAGAAACCTTCATAGGAACATAACGAGAAGATAACCAAACCAAATCCCCAACACGAAGTCGAGGACCAACACGGCGACGGCGGTTGGCGAAACGTTGAGCCTTCTCCTGTTACAATGTCAAATTGTCCACTACATGAGTCCAAATTTGCTGCAACCTGTCCACCACAGAATCTACACCAGGACAGTCCGAAGGCTCAACCTGCCCTCAAGAAAAACGAGGATGAAAACCAGAATTACAAAAAAAAGGCGAAACCAAAGTAGCCGAACTGGCCCGATTATTAAGGGCGAACTCAGCCAATGGCAAGAAGGTCACCCAATCATCCTGATCAGCAGAAACAAAGCATCTCAGATAGGTCTCCAAAGTCTGATTAGTTCGTTCGGTTTGGCCATTTGTCTGAGGATGAAAAGCCGAAGAAAAAGACAAATCAATGCCCATCTTAGTACAAAAGGACCGCCAAAACCTTGAAACAAACTGGGAACCTCTGTCCGACACGATGTTCTCCGGAATGCCATGCAAACGAGCCACATGCTGGAAAAATAATGGAACCAAATCAGAGAAGGAGGGCAATTTAGGCAAGGGTACCAAATGGACCATCTTAGAGAAGCGATCACAAACCACCCAGATGACCGACATCCTTTGAGAGACAGGGAGATCTGAAATAAGATCCATGGAAACATGCGTCCAAGGCCTCTTCGGGACTGGCAAGGGCAAAAGTAACCCACTGGCACGAGAACAGCAGGGCTTGGCCCGAGCACAAGTCCCACAGGACTGCACAAAAGAATGCACATCCCGTGACAAGGAAGGCCACCAAAAGGACCTAGCCACCAAATCTCTGGTACCAAAAATCCCAGGATGACCAGCCAACACCGAACAATGAACCTCAGAGATAACTCTGCTAGTCCATCTATCAGGGACAAACAGTTTCTCCGCTGGACAACGGTCAGGTCTATCAGCCTGAAACTCCTGCAGTGCCCGCCGCAAATCAGGTGAGATGGCAGACAGAATTACCCCCTCTTTGAGAATACCAGCCGGCTCAGAAACTCCCGGAGAATCAGGCAAAAAACTCCTTGAAAGGGCATCGGCCTTCACATTTTTAGAACCCGGAAGGTATGAAACCACAAAATTGAAACGGGAGAAAAACAGCGACCATAGAGCCTGTCTAGGATTCAACCGTTTGGCAGACTCGAGATAAGTCACATTCTTGTGATCCGTTAAAACCACCACGCGATGCTTGACTCCCTCAAGCCAATGTCGCCACTCCTCGAACGCCCACTTCATAGCCAACAACTCCTGATTGCCAACATCATAATTACGCTCAGCAGGCGAAAACTTTCTAGAAAAGAAAGCTCATGGCTTCATCACAGAGCCATCAGAACTCCTTTGAGACAAAACAGCCCCTGCTCCAATCTCAGAAGCATCAACCTCGACCTGAAAAGGGAGCGAAACATCTGGCTGACACAACACAGGGGCCGAAGAAAAACGACGTTTCAACTCCCGAAAAGCCTCAACGGCTGCAGAGGACCAATTCACCACATCAGCACCTTTCTTAGTCAAATCAGTCAACGGTTTAACAACACTAGAAAAATTAGCGATGAAGCGACGGTAAAAATTAGCAAAGCCCAGGAATTTCTGAAGGCTCTTCACAGATGTAGGCTGAGTCCAATCAAAAATGGCCTGAACTTTAACAGGATCCATCTCGATAGTAGAAGGGGAAAAAATGAAGCCCAAAAAGGAAACCTTTTGAACTCCGAAGAGACATTTAGACCCCTTCACAAACAAAGAATTAGCACGAAGGACCTGAAACACCATTCTGACCTGCTTTACATGAGACTCCCAATCATCCGAAAAGACCAAAATATCATCCAAATATACAATCATGAATCTATCCAAATACTTTAGGAAGATGTCATGCATAAAGGACTGAAACACAGATGGAGCATTAGAAAGCCCGAATGGCATCACCAGGTACTCAAAATGGCCCTCGGGTGTATAAAAATGCTGTTTTCCATTCATCGCCCTGTTTAATACGCACAAGATTATACGCCCCTCGAAGATCTATCTTGGTGAACCAACTAGCCCCCTTAATCCGAGCAAACAAATTAGACAGTAGAGGCAAAGGGTACTGAAATTTGACCGTGATTTTATTAAGAAGGCGGTAATCTATACAAGGTCTCAGAGAACCATCCTTCTTGGCCACAAAAAAGAACCCTGCACCCAACGGTGACGACGACGGGCGAATATGACCTTTCTCCAAGGACTCCTTTATATAACTCCGCATAGCGGCGTGTTCCGGCACAGATAAATTGAAAAGTCGTCCCTTAGGAAACTTACTACCAGGGATCAAATTAATAGCACAATCACAATCCCTATGAGGAGGTAGGACACTGGATTTGGGCTCATCAAATACATCTCGGTAATCCGACAAAAACTCAGGGACTTCAGAAGGAGTAGAGGAAGAAATTGACAACAACGGAACATCACCATGTACCCCTTGACAACCCCAACTGGACACCGACATTGATTTCCAATCCAATACTGGATTATGGACCTGTAGCCATGGCAAACCCAACACGACCACATCATGCAAATTATGCAACACCAAAAAGCGAATATCTTCCTGATGTGCAGGAGCCATGCACATGGTCAACTGAGTCCAATACTGAGGTTTATTCTTGGCCAAAGGCGTAGCATCAATTCCCCTTAATGGAATAGGATACTGCAAGGGCTCCAAGAAAAAACCACAGCGCCTGGCAAACTCCAAGTCCATCAAATTCAGGGCAGCGCCTGAATCCACAAATGCCATAACAGAATAGGACGACATAGAGCAAATCAGAGTAACGGACAAAAGAAATTTAGGCTGTACAGTACCAATGATGACAGACCTAGCGAACCACTTAGTGCGCTTAGGACAATCAGAGATAGCATGAGTGGAGTCACCACAGTAAAAACACAGCCCATTCTGACGTCTGTGTTCTTGCCATTCAGCTCTGGTCAAAGTCCTATCACATTGCATAGGCTCAGGCCTCTGCTCTGAGGATACCGCCAAATGGTGCACAACTTTGCGCTCACGCAAGCGCCGATCGATCTGAATGGCCAAGGACATTGATTCATTAAGACCAGCAGGCGTGGGGAACCCCACCATAACATCCTTAAGGGCTTTAGAAAGACCCTTTCTGAAAATTGCCGCAAGGGCACACTCATTCCATTGAGTAAGCACAGACCACTTTCTAAACTTCTGGCAATATACCTCCGCTTCATCCTGACCCTGACACAAAGCCAGCAAGATTTTCTCTGCCTGATCTACAGAGTTAGGTTCATCATAAAGCAATCCAAGCACCACAAAAAAATGCATCTACATTAAGCAATGCAGGATCTCCTGGCGCAAGGGAAAATGCCCAGTCTTGAGGGTCGCCACGTAACAAAGAAATAATGATTTTCACTTGCTGAATGGGGTCACCAGAGGAGCGAGGTTTCAAAGCAAGAAACAGTCTACAATTATTTTTGAAATTCAGAAATTTAGATCTATCCCCAGAAAACAAATCAGGAATTGGAATTCTAGGCTCTAACATCGGATTCTGAACTACATAATCTTGAATGCTTTGTACCCTTGCAGTGAGTTGATCAACACAAGAGGACAGACCTTGAATGTCCATCTCTACACGTGAGTCCTGAACCACCCAGAGGTTAAGGGGAAAAGAAAGACAAAACACACTGCAGAGAAAAAAAAATGGTCTCAGAACTTCTCTTATCCCTCTATTGAGATGCATTAACACTTTGTGGGCCAGCTGTACTGTTAGGACCTGGTGGTTAGGAGCACCTGGAATGACCTGATGGTTAAACTAGAAAACAGGACAAGCTCTGGGGAGTGGGATCTCTGCTGACCGCAAACTCTAATCCTATCGCACACACTAGAAATAGCCGTGGAGCGTACCTAACTCTCCCTAGACGCCTCTTCACAGCCTAAGAGCTAACTACCCCTAAAGATAGAAAATAAAGCCTTACCTTGCCTCAGAGAAATTCCCCAAAGGAAAAGGCAGCCCCCCACAAATATTGACTGTGAGTTAAGAGGAAAGTCACAAACACAGGAATGAAACAGGTTTTCAGCAAAGGAGGCCAGACTTACTAAATAGACTGAGGATAGGAAAGGAATCTATGCGGTCAGCACAAAAAACTACAAAAAGCCACGCAGAGTGTGCAAAAAGACCCCCGCACCGACTCACGGTGCGGAGGTGCCACTCTGCACCCCAGAGCTTCCAGCTAGCAAGGCAATATCATGTTAGAAAGCTGGACTAGAACTTAGCAAGTACTAATAAATATATTCAGTACACAATGAACAACAAATGAACTAGCAGGGACTTAGCTTCTGCTGGAGTAGACAGGTCATCAGAAAGATCCGAGAGAGATCTGAACCAATACCGATACATTGACAGCTGGCATGAAATAACGATCTGAGTGGAGATAAATAGAAAAGCCAGCCTAGCCGCAAATGAGGGCAGCTGAGGAAACAACCTCAGAACCAGCAGTTCCACTCACAGCCACCAGAGGGAGTCCACGGACAGAACTCGCCGAAGTACCATTCATGACCACAGGAGGGAGTTCGAGAACGGAATTCACAACAGGGCATAGCTTTCTTCAGTGGAGGACAACTGTAATGGGAGGTAGACACAGTTAGTAGGCCTAAATAATTAAGTAGGCTAAATGCAGTTCAAAACAGGTAAAAGGACTAAACAGGCGGCATAGCTTTGTTCAGTGGAGGACAACTGTATTGGGAGGCAGACACACTTAGTAGGCCCAAATAAGTAGGCTAAATGCAGTTCAAAACTGGTAAAAGGACTAAACAGGCGGCATAGCTTTGTTCAGTGGAGGACAACTGTAATGGGAGGCAGACACAGTTAGTAGGGCCAAATAAGTAGGCTAAATGCAGTTCAAAATTGGTAAAAGGACTAAACCTTGGCATAGCTTTGTTCAGTGGAGGACAACTGTAAAGGGAGGCATTCACAGTTAGTAGGCCCAAATAACTAGGCTAAATGCAGTTCAAAACTGGTAAAAGGACTAAACAGGCGGCATAGCTTTCTTCAGTGGAGGACAACTGTAATGGGAGGTAGACACAGTTAGTAGGCCTAAATAAGTAAGTAGGCTAAATGCAGTTCAATCGGTAACAGGAGTAAACTGGTGGCGTTGCTTGGTTCAGCAGAGGACAATTGTAAGGAGTGGCTGACACACTTAGTAGGCCCAAAAAAGTAAGTAGGCTTTTGCAGTTCAAAATTGGTAACAGAAATTACCAGGCGGCATTGCTTGGTTCAGCGGAGGACAATTGTAAGGAGTGGCTGACACAGTGAGTAGGCCCTAATAGTAAAGTAGGCTAAATGTCTGCCAAAAATTTTTTCAGAAAGAGCCAGGTGGCATAGCTAGGTACAGGGGTGGGCTCCTCTGCTCAGTAGCAGACAGTGGTAGTAGGCGCAACGTTTTAACTGCTCTAAATGGAGGCCAGGGCTCCTGTATATTTTAACTGTCATCTATCATTTCAACAAATTTTTATTGGCAGTGCCATTGAAGGATTTCAGCAGGGTCAGATTCTGGCTGTGTAGAGTGCAAGGGGAATGTAGTGGTCTGGGTCAATGTACCCGCAGACTCATCTAGCAGGGGCTGGGCAATGGGCAGGAAGAGGAGGAAACACAGATATAGGCCCAAATAATACAGTAGGCTAAATGCAGTTCAAATTTGTTAACAGGACTAAACAGGCGGCATTGCTTTGTTCATTGGAGGAAAACTGTAATGAGTGGCAGACACAGTTAGTAGGCCCAAATAATAAAGTAGGCTAAATGCAGTTCAAATGTGGTAACAGGACTAAACAGGCGGCATTGCTTTGTTCAGTGGAGGACAACTGTCATGAGCGGCAGACACAGTAGGCCCAAATAATAAAGTGGGCTAAATGTCTGCCAAAAAATTGTTCATAAATAAACAGGTGGCATAGCTAGGTACAGGGGTGGGCTCCTCTGCTGAGTAGCAGACAGTGGTAGTAGGCCCAAAGTATTAACTGGTCTAAATGAAGGCCAGGGCCCCTGTATATTTTAACTATCGTCTATCATTTCAACAAATTTGTATTGGCAGTGCCATTGAACAGCACAGACTACACAGTGGTGGAGCAGGGAGAGGTAAGTATTGCAAGCGGTAGAGCACTGTTCGAGCTGGGGGGAACACTCTCTCATGGGATGCGGTACTGGCACAGGGCCCCTCATATTACGACGGTGTGTCTGACATTGGTTGTGCACCACCACCATCAGAGACACTTCATTGTACTATGAGGGACCCTGTGCCAGTGCCGTCGCCCAAGAGTGGGCACACCCACCTGTCCAGGCAAACGGCACTCGCACAGGTGCTTGCGCCAGGTGGTGACCATGGCCCTGTGGGGGGAGTCAGCCCATTTAGGGAGGTATAAAAATGACTTATGTGGACATTCAACAGCTGCAAATGGAGGAATTGTAGCAGTCAGTAAGAATAGGCCAAAAGCAAGACATTTTTCAGGCAAGCTACGTGTCAGCAGGGGAAGGTGGGGCCAAATAATTTGAAATCCATGATTGGTTAATTTTAATGAAGGTTAGGTCAACGACATTTCGGGTAGCCAGACGTGTCCTTTTTTCGGTCAGTATTGAACCAGCCGCACTGAAGACTCTTTCGGATAGCACACCAGCAGCAGGGCAAGCGAGCTCCTGTAATGCATATTCTGCCAATTCAGGCCAGGTGTCTATTTTAGATGCCCAGTAATCAAAGGGGAATGACCTGTGTGGGAGAACATCGATAAGGGCAGAAAAGTAGTTTGTAACCATACTGGACAAATGCTGTCTCCTGTCACTTTGAATCGATGCAGCAGTACCTGTCGTGTCAGCGGTCATTGCAAAATCACTCCACAACCTGGTCATAAAACCCCTCTGTCCAACGCCACTTCGGATTTGTGCACCTCTAACACCTCTGCCATGTTGCCCACTACACCTCGTGATAGAACCATCACCGCCGCTGTGTGCTGGGAATGCCTGAACCAAACGGTCTACAAGAGTGGCTTGTTTGGTAGCCAATATTTGCTCAAGGTTCTCATGTGGCATGATATTTTGCAATTTTCCTTTATATCGTGGATCCAGGAGGCAGGCCAACCAGTAATCGTCATCGGTCATCATTTTGATAATACGGGGTCCCTTTTTAGGATACGCAAGGAATACTCAGCCATGTGGGCCAATGTTCCAGGTGTCAATTCACTGCTTGTGCTGGGTTGAGGAGCACTTTCTTGCAAATCAACATCACTTGTGTCCCGCAAAAACCCTGTACCTGACCTTGCAACGCCACCAGTTTGTATTGCCCCCTGAGAAGCATCCTGCTCCCATAAATATTCATCCCCATCATCCTCCTCCTCCACTTTGTCCGCCACCTCATCCAGGAGAGTTCTCTGAGCAGACAATGGCTGACTGTCATCCTCGGTTGCAGATGCCTGCTCCTTAATGTGCGTCAAACTTTGCATCAGCAGACACATTAGTGGGATGCTCATGCTTATGATGGCGTCGTCTGCACTTACCAGCCATGTGCATTCCTCAAAACACTGAAGGACTTGACAGAGGTCTTGTAGCTTCGACCACTGCACACCACCAGACAACTCCATGTCTGCCATCCACGTGCCTGCCCGTGTATGTGTATCCTCGTACAAAATAATTACAGCATGCCTCTTTTCGCACAGCCTCTGAAGCATGTGCAGTGTGCAGTTCCACCTTGATGCAACATTTATTAGGCGGTGCTGGGGAAGATTCAGGGATCGCTGATGGTTCAGCATATGGCTGGAGCGACCGGCGGATGTGCGAGCAAAGTCTTCACACCTTCAGGAGCAGGGCTGGTAACCCCGGATAATTTTTCAGGAAGCACTGCACCACCAGGTTCAAGGTGGGAGCCAGGCAAGGTATGTGTTTCAGTTCTGAAAGGGCTATGGCAGCCATAAAATTCCTTCCGTTATCACTGACTACCTTGCCTGCCTCAAGATGTACACTGCCCAGCCATGACTGAGTTTCTTGCTGCAAGTACTCAGCCAGAACTTCTGCAGTGTGTCTGTTGTCGCCCAAACACTTCATTTGCAACACAGCCTGCTGACGCTTACCACTAGCTGTTCTATAATGGGATACCTCATGTGCAACACTGGCAGCTGCCGATGGAGTGGTTTTGCGACTGCGCTCTGTGGATGAGCTTTGGCTTCTGGAGGAGGAGGGGGAGGAGGAGGGGTGGTGAACGCCTACAGTCAACTGTTGCCTAGACCGTGGGCTAGGCAGAACTGTCCCACTATGGCTGTCCCCTGTGGACCCTGCATCCACCACATTAACCCAGTGCGCCATGATGGACACGTAATGTCCCTGGCCATGCCTACTGGTCCATGCATCTGTTGTGAGGTGCACCTTTCCACTGACTGATTGCCTCAGTACATGGATAATGTGGTCTTTGACATGCTGGTGGAGAGCTGGGATGGCTGTTCTCACAAAGAAGTGCCGACTGGGTAGGTCATAGCATGGAACTGCGTAGGCCATCAGGTCTTTGAAAGCTTCGCATTCAACCAACCGGTAGGGCATCATCTCTAACGAGATTAATCTAGCAATGAGGCCGTTCAAACCCTGTGTACGCGGATGAGAGGTTGAGTACTTTCTTGTCCTAATGAGAGTCTCTTGTAGGGTGAGCTGGACTGGAGAGCTGCAAATGGTGGTGGTGGACATAGCGGTGGTGGTGGTGGTGGACATAGCGGATTGAGAGAGGGTCGGTGATGGTATTCTTGATGTTTCCTACCAAAAACCTTGTGATTCCCTGACTGCTTTGGCCTTGCGACGATACCTCCACTTTTGCTGCTGGTGGTGTCCTTACCGGTGGGCTTATAGTGAGGGAAGCAATGTAGCGTTGCTGACTACCTTCATTCTGAGCAGGTGCACCAACGGTACGGGACGTTTGGTAGTTGGTCCAGGCTTGCAAGTGCATGCTGGTTAAATGTCTACGCATGCACGTTGTATTTAAATTTTGGGGATTCTTCCCTCTGCTAAAGGTCTTTGAGCATTTCTTACAGATAACTTTGCACTGGTCATTCGGATCTTGGTTAAAAAATTGCCACACTCCACTATTCATACTATGGAATACCTTTTCAGGCATTGCACGCTGTGCTACTTTCTCCAGATGGCCACACTGTCCTCAAACTGTTTTTTTGGTTGACAAACGTTTTTGGCCTGAGACGGGCCTGCCAGATGAAAGCTGTTGCGATGTAGATGGCTGCTGCGGATCATCCTCCTCCGCTTCTGAGCTACTGTCAGTGACACCCTCTCCCCCCAATGGCTGCCAATCTGGGTCAACAACTGGGTCATCTATCACCTCCTTTTCAATGTCATGTGCACCTTTCTCTGTGTCACCGTGTAAGGTGCTATAGCGTTCGGGATGGGGCACCATAGTCTCACCAGGGTCAGTTTCTGGCTCAGTACACTGCGAGGGCAATGTAGTGATCTGAGTCAATGGAACAGCATAATAATCTAGCTGTGGCTGTGCATCAGTGCACTCCATGTCCAATTCATCTTGTAATGGGCTGTTAACAATTTCCCTTTCTAACCCAGGCACGGTATGTGTAAAGAGCTCCATGGAGCTCCTTCACTTTTGCTTTGGGTGAAGGACACAAGGAAGCGACTTGTTCCTGACCAGGAGCATCCGTTGACGACTTGTTGCTTTTAAAATTGGGACTTTCTGAAGAGGAGGCGAAAGAGCTAGAGGCTGAGTCAGCAAGGAAAGCCAAAACTTTTTCCTGCTGCTCCGGCTTTAAAAGCGGTTTTCCTACTCCCAGATAAGGGAGGCTTCGAGGCCTTGTGTAGCCAGACGATGATGCTGGCTCAACACCTCCAGCCTTAGCTGCTATTTTGCTTTTCCCACTACCACCAGATGCTCCACCACCACCACCACCACCATCAGTACCAGTTGGCAACGACCGTCCACGGCCTCTTCCACCAGACTTCCTAATTTTTGGGAAAATCTAACCAAAATAACAACCGTTATGTGGTACTGTAAAACAAGGTAGAAGGTGTATGTAAACTTGTTGAGAATTTCATTCTCCCTTTTTTGGGGGGGATACTGCACCACAACCCAGGCCCAGTGTATAACACAACACAATGTAAGTGGCAGCAAGTAGCTGGCTGATACATGACAAACTAAGAGGACTGAGGTATATCCACTTTGTGAGAATTTCAATCTCACTTTTTTGGGGGGAGACTGAACCCAAACTCAGGCCTAGTGTATTTTACAAGGCAATGTGAGTGGCAGCAAGTGGCTGGCTGATACACCACAAACTAAGAGGACTGAGGTATATCAACTTTGTGAGAATTTCAATCTCCCTTTTTTTTGGACACAGAACCCAAATTCAGGCTCAGTGTATTTTACAACGCAATGTGAGTGGCAGCAAGTGGCTTGCTGATACACCACAAACTAAGAGGACAGAGGTATATATCCACTTTGTGAGAATTTCAATCTCTCTTTTTTTTTTGGACACAGAACAAAACTCAGGCCCAGTGTATTTTACAACGCAATGTAAGTGGCAGCAAGTGGCTGGCTGATACACCACAAACTAAGAGGAGTGAGCTATATCCACTTTGTGAGAATTTCAATCTCACTTTTTTTTTTTGGGGGGGGGGGGCTGAACCCAAACTCAGGCCTAGTGTATTTTACAATGCAATGTGAGTGGCAGCAAGTGGCTGGCTGATACACCACAAACTAAGAGGATTGAGGTATATCCACCTTGTGAGAATTTCAATCTCCCTTTTTTTTTGGACACAGAACCGAAACTCAGGCCCAGTGTATTTGACAACTCAATGTGAGTGGCAGCAAGTGGCTGGCTGATACACCACAAACTAAGAGGACTGAGGTATATCCACTTTGTGAGAATTTCAATCTCACTTTTTTTGGGGGGAGACTGAACCCAAACTCAGGCCCAGTGTATTTTACAACACAATCTGAGTGGCAGCAATTGGCTGTCTGATACACCACAAACTAAGAGGACTGAGGTATATCCACTTTGTGAGAATTTCAATCTCACTTTTTTTGGAGGGAGACTGAACCCAAACTCAGGCCCAGTGTATTTTACAATGCAATGTGAGTGGCAGCAAGTGGCTGGCTGATACACCACAAACTAAGAGGACTGAGGTATATCCACTTTGTGAGAATTTCAATCTCACTTTTTTTTGGACACAGAATTGAAACTCAGGCCCAGTGTATTTGACAACGCAATGTGAGTGGCAGCAAGTGGCTGGCTGATACACCACAAACTAAGAGGACTGAGGTATATCCACTTTGTGAGAATTTCAATCTCATTTTTTTTGGAGGGAGACTGAACCCAAACTCAGGCCCAGTGTATTTTACAATGCAATGTGAGTGGCAGCAAGTGGCTGGCTGATACACCACAAACTAAGAGGACTGAGGTATACCCACTTTGTGAAAATTTCAATCTCCCTTTTTTTTTAGGACGCAGAACCCAAACTCAGGCCCAGTGTATTTTACAATGCAATGTGAGTGGCAGCAAGTGGCTGGCTGATACGCCACAAACTAAGAGGACTGAGGTACTGTATATATCCACTTTGTGAGAATTTCTATCTCACTTTTTTTTTTTGGACACAGAACCCAAACTCAGGCCCAGTGTATTTTACTGAGGAAGCGAGGCTACTGATAGCACGCGAAACGCGCGTTGGGGAGACCGAGGTCCTCACAGGAATCAGACCAACAACACATGGGTAATTATTACCATTAAATCTTTATTTGGACATCAACCAATGTAGTCAGTGATGGTGACATGCAGTGATTAGTGGCCCACTAGTAGAATGCTGAGGACAGAGTGTAAGGCCCAAACACATAGACAACACTGAAGCATTGGAATGTTATCACCATTGTGCACAAGCAGGTTTTGTCTTGTTTTTCTGTGTGGCCCATAGGTCATTTTATACTCACCTGGGTAGTTCACTTGTTTTAGTAATATGTACTGTTAGTGGTATGTTGGCCCATTGCTCCATGAAGATCTCCTATAGAGCAGTGATGTTTTGTGCCTGTCACTGGGCAACACATATATTCAACTCCCTCCAAAGGTTTTCTATGGGGTTTAGATCGGGAGACTGGCTAGGCCACTCCAGGACCTTCATACGCTTTTTATGAAGCCCCTTCTTCATTGTCCTGGTGGTGTGCTCTCAGCCACCCCAGAAAAGGTGCATATTTAAGATGTATCAATTCTGGCACTTAGCCTCTCTCTTCCCACTTGCCTTGTAGCAGTGGCAAGTGGGTTGATAGTTGGGGGGGTTGATGTCACCTTTTGTATTATCAAGTGACAGCAAGCCTTAAGGTTAGTAATGGAGAGGTGTCAATAAGATGCCCCCATTACAAACACCAAAGTCATATTGTATAAAAACACACACCCAGAATAAAGTTCTTTAATTGAAAGAATGACACAGACTCCTTTAATAAATCATAATCAAACTATTGATGCAAATACAAATACACCAGTAAATATGCAATCAAAAATATCAAAAAACACACACTCAAAAAGATCAAGATCAAGATCAATCAAATATGAGGAGTCAAAATGCATCTCAAAATATAAATGTTTTATTAAAAGTAGACATTTAACACATGGACTAAATTCAAATATATATAAATGGATGTAATAAAATAGTGTGATCCCAAAAGAAAGTAACAGTCACAGGGTAGATAAGGATGACATATTATGCTAAAAAATTACATATACAGTGGGGCAAAAAAGTATTTAGTCATTCAGCAATAGTGCAAGTTCCACCACTTAAAAAGATGAGAGGCGTCTGTAATTTACATCATAGGTAGACCTCAACTATGGGAGACAAACTGAGAAAAAAAAATCCAGAAAATCACATTGTCTGTTTTTTTATCATTTTATTTGCATATTATGGTGGAAAATAAGTATTTGGTCAGAAACAAACAATCAAGATTTCTGGCTCTCACAGACCTGTAACTTCTTCTTTAAGAGTCTCCTCTTTCCTCCACTCATTACCTGTAGTAATGGCACCTGTTTAAACTTGTTATCAGTATAAAAAGACACCTGTGCACACCCTCAAACAGTCTGACTCCAAACTCCACTATGGTGAAGACCAAAGAGCTGTCAAAGGACACCAGAAACAAAATTGTAGCCCTGCACCAGGCTGGGAAGACTGAATCTGCAATAGCCAACCAGCTTGGAGTGAAGAAATCAACAGTGGGAGCAATAATTAGAAAATGGAAGACATACAAGACCACTGATAATCTCCCTCGATCTGGGGCTCCACGCAAAATCCCACCCCGTGGGGTCAGAATGATCACAAGAACGGTGAGCAAAAATCCCAGAACCACGCGGGGGGACCTATTGAATAAACTGCAGAGAGCTGGGACCAATGTAACAAGGCCTACCATAAGTAACACACTACGCCACCATGGACTCAGATCCTGCAGTGCCAGACGTGTCCCACTGCTTAAGCCAGTACATGTCCGGGCCCGTCTGAAGTTTGCTAGAGAGCATTTGGATGATCCAGAGGAGTTTTGGGAGAATGTCCTATGGTCTGATGAAACCAAACTGGAACTGTTTGGTAGAAACACAACTTGTCGTGTTTGGAGGAAAAAGAATACTGAGTTGCATCCATCAAACACCATACCTACTGTAAAGCATGGTGGTGGAAACATCATGCTTTGGGGCTGTTTCTCTGCAAAGGGGCCAGGACGACTGATCCGGGTACATGAAAGAATGAATGGGGCCATGTATCGTGAGATTTTGAGTGCAAACCTCCTTCCATCAGCAAGGGCATTGAAGATGAAACGTGGCTGGGTCTTTCAACATGACAATGATCCAAAGCACACTGCCAGGGCAACGAAGGAGTGGCTTCGTAAGAAGCATTTCAAGGTCCTGGAGTGGCCTAGCCAGTCTCCAGATCTCAACCCTATAGAAAACCTTTGGAGGGAGTTGAAAGTCCGTGTTGCCAAGCGAAAAGCCAAAAACATCACTGCTCTAGAGGAGATCTGCATGGAGGAATGGGCCAACATACCAACAACAGTGTGTGGCAACCTTGTGAAGACTTACAGAAAACGTTTGACCTCTGTCATTGTCAACAAAGGATGTATTACAAAGTATTGAGATGAAATTTTGTTTCTGACCAAATACTTATTTTCCACCATAATATGCAAATAAAATGATAAAAAACAGACAATGTGATTTTCTGGATTTTTTTTTCTCAGTTTGTCTCCCATAGTTGAGGTCTACCTATGATGTAAATTACAGACGCCTCTCATCTTTTTAAGTGGTGGAACTTGCACTATTGCTGACTGACTAAATACTTTTTTGCCCCACTGTACATGTGGAAAGCAATGCATACAAGCAATGTAACATAAACAGGTGGAGCAAACAGTTAGTCACTTGTCAGTACCAAGACTAATCAGTTCCACCTGTAACCGCCACCATGTTTAGTGCCAACATGCATTGCTAAAGCCATTACCATTTATCAAGCATGAATAGCATAAAGTATGCATAGATAAATCAAGGATTAATTACCCATGTTATGTCTCCTCTTGTCCATGAAGTGACCGCAATCCTGACGCATGTTTCGCGAGTATAGACTTCCTCAAGAGGGTGTGGTCTAAAACGCTAACTCACTGGTCTTAAATACCAGCTGATCCGATCACATGGTCAGATACAACCAATAACATGTCATGTGTTGTGAATTAGACTTTTTGGCTCCCTCTTGTGGTCACTAGTGATATGACTCTGGGATTGTCTTTCTTCAGTTTGGCACTCACCTGGGTCACTAGTCCAGGGGTGTCACTATATAAACTTCCTGGATCTTTAGTCCAGTGCCTGGCATCGTTGTAATCAGATCCTTCTGTTGCTCCTGTCTGCTGGTCCTGGCTCTTGCTAAATTAAGCTAAGTCCTGCTTCTTTGTTTTTTGAGTTACTTGCTTTGCTTCTATTTTTGTCCAGCTTGTACTAAATGTGATTTCTGACTTTGCTGGAAGCTCTAGGGGGCTGGTGTTCTCCCCCCGGCCGTTAGACGGTTCGGGGGTTCTTGAATATCCAGCGTGGATATTTTAATAGGGTTTTTGCTGACCATATAAGTTATCTTACTATATTCTGCTATTAGCTAGTGGGCCTCTCTTTGCTAAATACCTAGCTCATTCTTATGTTTGTCTTTTCCTCTTGCCTCACCATTATTATTTGTTGGGGGCTTGTATCCAACTTTGGGGGTCTTTTCTCTGGAGGCAAGAAAGGTCTTTCTTTTCCCTTCTAGGGTTAGTTAGTTCTCCGGCTGGCGCGAGACGTCTAGAACCAACGTAGGCACGTTCCCCGGCTACTTCTATTTGTGGTGCTAGGATTAGATATATGGTCAGCCCAGTTACCACTGCCCTATGAGCTGTTTTTTTTATGTTTGCAGACTTGGTATTTATTCCTGAGACCCTCTGCCATTGGGGTCATAACAGTATGCCAGGACAATATTGAATGTTTAATGCATTGCAGAAGTGGGATAATAAGAAAGGAAATTTTGAGTTTTTTTTTTTATTTTTTTATTTTCCTCTCTTCCTCCCCTTTACCTCTGAGTGGCTTGAGCTTGCTGCAGACATGAATGTCCAGACCTCGATTACGAGTGTGGACCAGCTTGCTGCTCGTGTGCAAAGCATACAAGATTTTGTTACCAGTAGTTCTATGTCTGAACCTAAAATACCTATTCCTGAACTGTTTTCTGGAGACCGATTTAAGTTTAGGAATTTCAGGGATAATTGTAAATTGTTTCTATCTCTGAGACCCCGTTCATCTGGAGACTCAGCTCAGCAAGTTAAAATTGTTATCTCTTTTTTACGGGGCGACCCTCAGGATTGGGCCTTCTCGCTGGCGCCAGGAGATCCGGCATTGGCGAATGTTGATGCGTTTTTTCTGGTGCTCGGATTGCTGTATGAGGAACCCAATCTTGAGGTTCAGGCAGAAAAAGCCTTGCTGGCTGTTTCTCAGGGCCAGGATGAAGCTGAAGTGTATTGCCAAAAATTTCGGAAATGGTCCGTGCTTACTCAGTGGAATGAGTGTGCTCTGGCCGCAAATTTCAGAAATGGCCTTTCTGAAGCCATTAAGAATGTGATGGTGGGTTTCTCCATTCCTACAAGTCTGAATGATTCCATGGCGCTGGCTATTCAAATTGACCGGCGTTTGCGGGAGCGCAAAACCGCTAATCCTCTGGTAGTGTTGTCTAAACAAGCACCTGATTTGATGCAATGTGATAGAATTCAGACCAGAAATGAGCGGAAAAATCATAGACGTCAGAATGGGTTGTGTTTTTACTGTGGTGATTCTACACATGTTATATCAGCATGCTCTAAACGCCTAACAAGGGTTGTTAGTCCTGTCGCCATTGGTAATTTGCAACCTAAATTTATTTTGTCTGTGACTTTAATTTGCTCATTGTCTTCCTACCCTGTTATGGCGTTTGTGGATTCAGGTGCTGCCCTGAGTCTTATGGATCTGTCATTTGCCAAGCGCTGTGGTTTTGTTCTTGAGCCGTTGGTTAATCCTATCCCTCTGAGGGGTATTGATGCTACGCCATTGGCGGAAAATAAACCGCAGTTTTGGACACAGGTAACCATGTGCATGACTCCTGAACATCGGGAGGTGATTCGTTTTCTTGTTCTGCATAAGATGCATGATTTGGTCGTTTTGGGTTTGCCATGGTTACAGACTCATAATCCAGTCTTGGATTGGAAGGCAATGTCTGTGTCAAGTTGGGGCTGTCAGGGTATTCATGGTGATTCCCCGCCGGTGTCTATTGCTTCCTCTACTCCTTCGGAAGTTCCTGAGTATTTGTCTGATTATCAGGATGTGTTCAGCGAGTCCAGGTCCAGTGCTTTGCCTCCTCATAGGGACTGTGACTGTGCCATAGATTTGATTCCAGGTAGCAAATTTCCTAAGGGAAGACTATTTAATCTGTCTGTACCTGAGCATACCGCAATGCGTTCGTATATCAAGGAATCTCTGGAGAAGGGATATATCCATCCTTCCTCTCCCCCTCTTGGTGCGGGATTCTTTTTTGTGGCCAAGAAGGACGGATCTTTGAGACCTTGTATTGACTATCGGCTTTTGAATAAAATCACTGTTAAATTTCAGTATCCTTTGCCTCTGTTGTCAGACTTGTTTGCCCGAATTAAAGGTGCCAAGTGGTTCACCAAGATAGATCTTCGTGGTGCGTACAACCTTGTGCGCATTAAGCGAGGAGATGAATGGAAAACCACATTTAATACGCCCGAAGGTCATTTTGAGTACTTGGTGATGCCTTTTGGGCTCTCTAATGCTCCTTCAGTGTTTCAGTCCTTTATGCATGATATTTTCCGGAAGTATCTGGATAGATTTATGATCGTTTATCTGGATGATATTCTGTTTTTTTCTGATGACTGGGACTCGCATGTGGAGCAGGTCAGGATGGTGTTTCAGGTTTTGCGTGAGAATGCTTTATTTGTTAAGGGCTCAAAGTGTCTCTTTGGAGTACAGAAGGTTCCCTTTTTGGGGTTTATTTTTTCCCCTTCTGCGGTGGAGATGGACCCAGTCAAGGTCCGAGCTATTCATGATTGGACTCAACCCACGTCAGTTAAGAGTCTTCAGAAGTTCTTGGGTTTTGCTAACTTCTACCGTTGTTTTATTGCTAATTTTTCTAGCATTGTTAAACCTTTGACGGATATGACCAAGAAAGGTTCTGATGTTGCTAACTGGGCTCCTGCAGCCATGGAGGCTTTCCAGGAGTTGAAGCGCCGGTTTACTTCGGCGCCTGTTTTGTGCCAGCCTGATGTCTCACTTCCCTTTCAGGTTGAAGTGGATGCTTCTGAGATTGGGGCAGGGGCAGTTTTGTCGCAGAGAGGCCCTGGTTGCTCTGTGATGAGACCTTGTGCCTTTTTCTCGAGGAAGTTTTTGCCTGCTGAGCGGAATTATGATGTTGGCAATCGGGAGTTGTTGGCCATGAAGTGGGCATTTGAGGAGTGGCGTCATTGGCTCGAGGGTGCTAAGCATCGTGTGGTGGTCTTGACTGATCACAAAAATTTGATGTATCTCGAGTCTGCTAAACGCCTGAATCCTAGACAGGCCCGCTGGTCATTGTTTTTCTCCCGTTTTGACTTTGTGGTCTTGTATTTACCAGGTTCAAAGAATGTGAAAGCTGATGCTCTTTCAAGGAGCTTTGTGCCTGACTCTCCGGGAGTCGCAGAACCGGTTGGTATTCTTAAAGAGGGAGTTATCTTGTCAGCCATTTCTCCGGATTTGCGACGTGTGTTGCAGAGATTTCAGGCTGGTAGACCTGATTCTTGTCCACCTGACAGACTGTTTGTTCCTGATAAGTGGACCAGCAGAGTCATTTCCGAGGTTCATTCCTCGGTGTTGGCAGGGCATCCGGGAATTTTTGGCACCAGAGATCTGGTGGCTAGGTCCTTTTGGTGGCCTTCCTTGTCACGGGATGTGCGGTCGTTTGTGCAGTCCTGTGGGACTTGTGCTTGAGCTAAGCCTTGCTGTTCTCGTGCCAGCGGGTTGCTCTTGCCCTTGCCTGTCCCGAAGAGGCCTTGGACACACATTTCCATGGATTTCATTTCAGATCTCCCGGTGTCTCAGGGCATGTCTGTCATCTGGGTGGTATGTCATCGCTTTTCTAAGATGGTCCATTTGGTGCCTTTGCCTAAGCTGCCTTCCTCTTTCGATCTGGTTCCTGTGTTCTTTCAGAATGTGGTTCGTTTACACGGCATTCCTGAGAATATTGTGTCTGACAGAGGATCCCAGTTTGTTTCCAGGTTCTGGCGATCCTTTTGTGCTAGGATGGGCATTGAGTTGTCGTTTTCGTCTGCCTTTCATCCTCAGACTAATGGACAAACGGAGCGAACTAATCAGACTCTGGAGGCTTATTTGAGGTGTTTTGTTTCTGCGGATCAGGATGATTGGGTGACCTTCTTGCCGTTGGCTGAGTTTGCCCTTAATAATCGGGCTAGTTCCGCTACATTGGTTTCGCCATTTTTTTGTAACTCTGGTTTCCATCCTCGTTTTTCCTCGGGACATGTGGAGCCTTCTGACTGTCCTGGGGTAGATTCTGTGGTGGATAGGTTGCAGGAGATCTGGAATCATGTGGTGGACAACTTAAAGTTGTCACAAGAGAAGGCTCAGTGTTTTGCCAACCGCCGCCGCGCTGTGGGTCCCCGACTTCGTGTTGGGGATTTGGTATGGCTGTCTTCTCGATTTGTTCCTATGAAGGTCTCCTCTCCTAAATTTAAGCCTCGCTTCATCGGTCCTTACAAGATATTGGAAATCCTTAATCCTGTGTCCTTTCGCTTGGATCTTCCGGTGTCATTTGCCATTCACAACGTGTTCCATAGGTCTTTGTTGCGGCGGTACGTTGTACCTGTGGTTCCTTCTGTTGAGCCTCCTGCTCCGGTGTTGGTTGAGGGCGAGTTGGAGTACGTGGTGGAGAAGATCTTGGATTCTCGTCTCTCCAGGCGGAGGCTTCAGTATCTGGTCAAGTGGAAGGGCTATGGTCAGGAGGATAATTCCTGGGTGGTTGCCTCTGATGTGCATGCGGCCGATTTAGTTTGTGCCTTTCACGCTGCTCATCCTGATCGTCCTGGTGGTCTTGGTGAGGGTTCGGTGACCCCTCCTTAAGGGGGGGGGTACTGTTGTGAATTAGACTTTTTGGCTCCCTCTTGTGGTCACTAGTGATATGACTCTGGGATTGTCTTTCTTCAGTTTGGCACTCACCTGGGTCATTAGTCCAGGGGTGTCGCTATATAAACTTCCTGGATCTTTAGTCCAGTGCCTGGCATCGTTGTAATCAGATCCTTCTGTTGCTCCTGTCTGCTGGTCCTGGCTCTTGCTAAATTAAGCTAAGTCCTGCTTCTTTGTTTTTTGAGTTACTTGCTTTGCTTCTATTTTTGTCCAGCTTGTACTAAATGTGATTTCTGACTTTGCTGGAAGCTCTAGGGGGCTGGTGTTCTCCCACTGGCCGTTAGACGGTTCGGGGGTTCTTGAATATCCAGCGTGGATATTTTAATAGGGTTTTTGCTGACCATATAAGTTATCTTACTATATTCTGCTATTAGCTAGTGGGCCTCTCTTTGCTAAATACCTAGCTCATTCTTATGTTTGTCTTTTCCTCTTGCCTCACCGTTATTATTTGTTGGGGGCTTGTATCCAACTTTAGGGGTCTTTTCTCTGGAGGCAAGAAAGGTCTTTCTTTTCCCTTCTAGGGTTAGTTAGTTCTCCGGCTGGTGCGAGACGTCTAGAACCAACGTAGACACGTTCCCCGGCTACTTCTATTTGTGGTGCTAGGATTAGATATATGGTCAGCCCAGTTACCACTGCCCTATGAGCTGGTTTTTTTATGTTTGCTGACTTGGTATTTATTCCTGAGACCCTCTGCCATTGGGGTCATAACAGTCATGTCTTACAATACACAGGTCCTTGTCCTGGAGACTCCTTAACCCATATACTGCAGCTGGGGGATAAGGCTGGCACCAAACCCTACGCCACCCAGCAAAACAGACAAGGGAATAGAGGGGAGAACAGAGACAAGGAGTCCCAATGCAATGTAATGGAAGATCTATGAATCGATACCAAATATATACAGAAAGTGCAAAAAAAAAAAGAACTTAAAAAAAAAAAAAAGGAATTATATACAATGAATAATATATGAATAAAAAGTACATTTGTGACATATATTTGTCTGTTATATTGTGCTATTATAGTGTGCATATTTATTTATATATATGACAATTATATAATATCTAAATATTCAAATAACATTGTGATCATTGTAAAGTGCTTACTAAATAGAACATATATTGTGCATAATTATAAATTACACAACAATATTGCAATATATAAATATTGAAAAAGTAATACAAAGATTATGAAGTCCATTTTAAATAAATGTGCCAGACTTGACAGTGTAGAGACTTGCAAACGAAAAAGGGTGCATCCACAGCTCATCCTTGTTATCCAATTCCAACATGGATCACATATAAAACTAAAAATCAGAAGACAAACGTGTTAAAAACTAACATAAGATGTTAAAGCATAAAAAGAGACCAACCAAAAGGTGGTAAGAATATATCTGGAGAAGGGTTCCCCATATACTTGAATATACCGAGGTACATAATTTAAAAAAAAAAAAAAAATTCACAGGGAAAAAAGCAGAGATGATTACCTGCTGAAGCCTCCAAACAAATGCACTAGCAGGGCGCATCGGACCCGATTAATGATGGCAAAAACACAGGTGCAAAAAATACCGATGAAACAACCACTTTCAATCCAGTATTGGTGTTTGGCATTAGTGCACAAAAAGATAAGCGATAATAGTCTGTATGTGGCATTGTTCACACAGGCAATGCAGAGCATCTGGTTTACAGCCTATTACTAACGCACATACAGGCGGGCCACCCAGTGCTACAAAATGCATGCTGTGTGAAAAGAGTTAATAATACTCTACTACTCTCATTTAACCCCTTGGGCACCATAGAATCTAGGACAAAAATTCACCTGCACTCTTTTTGCACTAAGAGGCGGTGGATATAGCCACTGCGAATGCCACATTGCACATTTTCAATACCTTTTACAAAAAATTGTTTGGGGTCACAATTGTGAAATTGATGAAAATGTCTAGGCAATGTTTTTAATTGTGAAACATCCGTTTCTGTTTTTGCCGCCATAATATGACGAACATGTTCTCGTGTTCGAGTACCAAGACGCCTTGATGTTAACCCAATATAGGTTTTGGGACATGTGCAAGTGGCATAGTAAATCACTTGAGTCGTATTGCATGTTATATGCTGTTTAATACAAAACTGTTTTTTACCATCTGTAGAAGTGTTAAATAACTTACATTATTCACACATGCACTACAGTTCTCACAAGGGAAACATCCTTTTACTGGTCCATAAGTGCCGAAAGGGTTTTTTTCTTTAGTCAGTTTAGGAACATAATGGCTACTCATCAAGATATCTCCTATGTTTCTACTACGTCTTGAGGTCATAAAGGGAACATCAGTAATACATTTGGCTAGGATGGGATCCATTTTTAGTATATCCCAATGCTTTTGTAGACATACACTCATTGTAGGCCACTCACCATGATATGTGGAGATATACCGGATTTTATTCTCTATCAAATTCTTTTTGGCCCTAGGACACAGTAGATCATCCCAAAAGCATCTTTTATCTCTGTTATACCCGGCCTTAATGCATCTATGTGAATATCCTCTTGCCTGAAATCTATCAGAGAGATCTTTAGCTTGTAAATCAAATTTTGGTTTGGTAGAACAGATCCGCTTCATCCTGAGGAACTGACCAATAGGGATGGCCTTGATTGTGCTATAAGGATGACTTGATTCTGCATAGAGCAGTGAATTAGTTGAAGTTGGCTTTCTGTGTACATCGGTTTGCAAAAAAAGGTTCTGATCCACTTGGATCTTAATGTCCAAGAAATCCATAGAAGAACCACTCGCAACATATGAGAGTTTGATATTGTAACTATTAGAATTCAGCTGCTGCATGAAGTTATGGAGTTGTGATTCAGATCCTTTACAAATGATGAACATGGTCCGCGCCCCATGCACCCTCCCCGCCAAACACTCCCCATTCCCAAAATCCCAGGGAAGAGGTTGGCAAAAGTAGGCGCACAGGCCGCGCCCATGGCAGTGCCACGTTTTTGTAAATAAAAAATGTTTTTAAAAACAAAAAATGTTTTTGTAAAAATAAAAGTTAGAAGTTTCATAATAGGATCACAGACAAGGCCATCCAAGTTGCTGGTCCCCAGGAAGAAGCAGACTGCCTCCAAACCATCCTCATGTTTTATGCATGTATATAGTGCTTCAATATCGGCAGTTACTAAAATCATATCTGGTTCTAATTGACTGCCATTAATTCTGGAAAGGACATCTAAAGTGTCTCTGGCGTAGGAGGGGAGCGACTCTAACAAAGGTTTAAGATAATAATCAATTAACTTGCAAATTGGATTACATAACTGTCATGATTCCCCAATGGCATGGGAACATAAGAAACACAAAAATAACAGACTAGCTCTCGGGTGATGGAAACTCAAGCTGACCGTGACCTAAATCTACCACACAACTAACAGTAGCCAGGAAGCATTCCTACGGCTGCCTAGATGCCATGCGCCAGCCGGAGAACTAACTACGCCTGGGAGAGGAAGGAACAGGCCTGGCTTACCTCTAGAGAAATCCCCAAAGATGATAGTAGCCCCCACGTATATTGACGGTGAGTTCAGAGGAAAAGACATACACAGTATGAAGGTAGATTTAGCAAAGCGAGGTCCACTTACTAGATAGAGGAAGGATACAAAAGAGGACTTCACGGTCAGCTGAAAAACCCTTTCAAAACCCCATCCTGAAATTACTTTAAGACTCCTGTGTCAACTCATGACACAGGAGTGGCAATTTCAGTCCACAAGAGCTTCCAGTAACAGGAAATGACAAAACTGTAAACTGGACAAGAAAAACAAAACAATAAGGACAAGAGTCCACTTAGCTGATCAGCAGACTAGTAGCAGGAACATGCAACTGAAAGACTCAGGTTACAATGATGACCGGCAAGGAAGTGACTGGAGAGCAAGGCTAAATAGGGAACTCCCAAAACTGATGGAAGCAGGTGAGCTGAGGCAGAAAAGCACACACAAGTCTCCAGTACCACCAGCCACCACCAGGGGAGCCAAAAAGCGGATCACAACAGTACACCCCCCTTAAGGAGGGGGCACCGAACCCTCACAAGAACCGCCAGGGCGACCTGGATGAGCCCTATGAAAGGCACGAACCAAATCCGAGGCATGAACATCAGAGGCAGTTACCCAAGAATTATCTTCCTGACCATAGCCCTTCCATTTAACCAGGTACTGGAGTCTCCGCCTGGAAATACGGGAGTCCAAGATCTTCTCTATAACGTACTCCAATTCACCCTCAACCAGCACAGGAGCAGGAGGCCCAGCAGAAGGAACCACCGGCACCTCGTATCTCCGCAACAACGACCGATGGAAAACATTATGGATAGCGAAAGATGCCGGAAGGTCCAAACGAAAGGAAACAGGGTTAATAATCTCCAAAATCCTATAGGGACCGATGAACCGAGGCTTAAATTTAGGAGAAGAAACCCTCATAGGGACAAAATGGGAAGACAACCACACCAAGTCCCCAACACGAAGGCGAGGACCAACCCGACGCTGGCGGTTAGCAAACCGCTGAGTCCTCTCCTGGGACAAATTCAAACTGTCCACCACTTGTTCCCAAATCCGATACAACCGATCCACCACAGCATCTACTCCAGGACAATCCGAAGACTCCACCTGACCAGAAGAAAAACGGGGATGAAACCCCGAATTGCAAAAGAAAGGGGAAACCAAAGTGGCAGAACTGGCCCGATTATTAAGAGCAAACTCCGCCAACGGCAAAAAGGCAACCCAATCATCCTGATCCGCAGACACAAAACACCTCAAATACGTCTCCAAAGTTTGATTAGTTCGCTCCGTCTGGCCATTAGTCTGAGGATGGAAGGCAGATGAAAAAGACAAATCAATGCCCAACCTGGCACAGAATGCCCGCCAAAATCTAGAAACGAACTGGGTACCCCTATCAGAAACGATATTTTCAGGAATACCATGCAAGCGAACCACATTTTGAAAAAACAAAGGAACCAACTCAGACGAGGAAGGCAACTTCGGCAATGGCACCAAATGAACCATCTTAGAAAAACGGTCACACACCACCCAGATAACAGACATCCTTTGAGAGACAGGAAGATCAGAAATAAAGTCCATCGAGATGTGCGTCCAAGGCCTCTTCGGAATAGGCAAGGGCAACAACAACCCGCTAGCCCTAGAACAACAAGGCTTGGCCCGAGCACACACATCACAAGACTGCACAAAAACACGCACATCACGAGACAGAGATGGCCACCAGAAGGATCTAGCCACCAAATCCCTGGTACCAAAAATTCCAGGATGACCCGCCAGCGTAGAAGAATGAACCTCCGAGATGACTCTACTGGTCCAATCATCAGGAACAAACAGTCTACCAGGTGGACAGCGATCAGGTCTATCCGCCTGAAACTCTTGCAAAGCACGTCGCAGATCTGGGGAAATAGCGGACAATATCACCCCATCCTTAAGGATACCTGTAGGTTCCGAATCACCAGGGGAATCAGGCTCAAAACTCCTAGAAAGGGCATCCGCCTTCACATTCTTAGAACCTGGTAGATATGAGACCACAAAATTAAACCGAGAGAAAAACAACGACCAGCGCGCCTGTCTAGGATTCAGGCGCCTGGCAGACTCAAGATAAATCAGATTCTTGTGATCAGTCAAAACCACCACCTGATGTCTAGCACCCTCAAGCCAATGACGCCACTCCTCAAATGCCCACTTCATGGCCAAAAGCTCCCGATTACCGACATCATAATTTCTTTCGGCGGCAGAAAATTTTCGAGAAAAGAACGCACAAGGTCTCATCACTGAGCAATCGGAACTTTTCTGTGACAAAACCGCCCCCGCTCCGATCTCGGAAGCATCGACCTCAACCTGAAAGGGGAGAGAGACATCGGGCTGGCGCAACACAGGGGCAGACGAAAAGCGGCGCTTAAGTTCCCGAAAGGCCTCCACAGCGGCAGAGGACCAATTGGCAACATCAGCACCCTTCTTAGTCAAATCCGTAAGAGGCTTAGCAACACCAGAAAAACCTGTTATAAATCGACGATAAAAATTAGCAAAGCCCAAGAACTTCTGAAGACCCTTTAGAGAAGTAGGCTGCGTCCAGTCACAAATAGCCCAAACCTTGACAGGGTCCATCTCAACAGAAGAAGGGGAAAAAATGTACCCCAAAAAGGAAATCTTTTGAACCCCAAAAACACACTTAGAACCCTTTACACACAAAGAATTCTCCCGCAAGACCTGAAAAACCCTCCTGACCTGCTGAACATGAGACTCCCAGTCCTCAGAAAAAATCAAAATATCGTCCAAATACACAATCATAAATTTATCCAGATATTCACGGAAAATATCATGCATAAAGGACTGAAAAACTGAAGGCGCATTAGAAAGGCCGAAAGGCATTACTAAATACTCAAAGTGGCCCTCAGGCGTATTAAATGCGGTTTTCCACTCATCCCCTTGCTTAATTCGCACCAAATTATACGCCCCACGGAGATCAATCTTGGAGAACCACTTAGCCCCCCTTATGCGAGCAAACAAATCAGTAAGCAGCGGCAACGGATACTGATATTTGACAGTAATTTTATTCAGGAGTCGATAATCAATACAAGGCCTCAGCGAGCCATCCTTTTTAGAGACAAAGAAAAACCCAGCTCCTAAAGGTGATGAAGAAGGACGAATATGTCCCTTTTCCAGGGACTCCTTAACATATTCTCGCATGGCAGCATGCTCAGGTACAGATAGGTTAAACAAACGACCCTTTGGAAATTTACTGCCTGGAATCAGATCTATGGCGCAATCACACTCTCTGTGGGGAGGGAGAGAACCAATTTTAGGCTCTTCAAAAATATCCCCAAAATCCGACAAAAATGCAGGAATCTCAGAGGGAATAGATGACGAGATAGGAACCAAAGGTATGTCCCCATGAGCCCCCCGACATCCCCAGCTTAACACAGACATAGTTTTCCAGTCCAGTACTGGGTTATGAGATTGTAACCATGGTAATCCAAGCACTAAAACATCATGTAAATTATACAACACGAGGAAGCGAATCATCTCCTGATGGTCTGGAGTCATACGCATAGTCACTTGCGTCCAGAACTGTGGTCTAATACAAGCCAGAGGTGTAGAATCAATACCCTTAAGAGGTATAGGGACTTCCAGAGGCTCCAAATCAAACCCACAGCGCCTGGCGAAGGACCAATCCATGAGACTCAGAGCGGCGCCAGAGTCCACATAGGCATCCACGGTAATAACTGATAATGAACAAATCAGAGTTACAGACAGAAGAAATTTAGACTGTAAAGTGCCGATAGAAACAGACTTGTCAACCTTCCTAGTACGTTTAGAGCATGCTGATATAACATGCGCGGAATCACCACAGTAGAAGCACAAGCCATTTTTGCGCCTATAATTCTGCCGCTCGCTTCTTGACAGAATTCTGTCACATTGCATTTTCTCTGGCGTCCCTTCAGAAGATACCGCCAAATGGTGCACGGGTTTGCGCTCCCGCAAACGCCGATCAATCTGAATCGCCATTGTCATGGACTCATTCAGACCTGTGGGCGTAGGAAACCCCACCATGACATCCTTAACGGCATCAGAAAGGCCCTCTCTGAAATTTGCCGCTAGGGCACACTCATTCCACTGAGTAAGCACAGACCATTTACGAAATTTTTGGCAGTATATCTCAGCTTCATCTTGCCCTTGAGACAGGGCTATTAACCCCTTCACCCCCAAGGGTGGTTTGCACGTTAATGACCGGGCCAATTTTTACAATTCTGACCACTGTCCCTTTATGAGGCTATAACTCTGGAACGCTTTGACGGATCTTGGCGATTCTGACATTGTTTTCTCGTGACATATTGTACTTCATGTTAGTGGTAAAATTTATTCGATATAACTTGCATTTATTTGTGAAAAAAACGAATATTTGGCGAAAATTTTGAAAATTTCGCAATTTTCCAACTTTGAATTTTTATGCCCTTAAATCACAGACATATGTCACGCAAAATACTTAATAAGTAACATTTCCCACATGTCTACTTTACATCAGTACAATTTTGGAACCAAAATTTTTTTTTGTGACGGAGTTATAAGGGTTAAAAGTTGACCAGCAATTTCTCATTTTTACAACACCATTTTTTTTTAGGGACCACATCTCATTTGAAGTCATTTTGAGGGGTCTATATGATAGAAAATACTCAAGTGTGACACCATTCTAAAAACTGCACCCCTCAAGGTGCTCAAAACCACATTCAAGAAGTTTATTAACCCTTCAGGTGTTTCACAGGAATTTTTTGAATGTTTAAATAAAAATGAGCATTTAACTTTTTTTCACACACAATTTATTTCAGCTCCAATTTGTTTTATTTTACCAAGGGTAACAGGAGAAAATGGACCCCCAAAGTTGTTGTACAATTTGTCCTGAGTACGCTGATACCCCATATGTGAGGGTAAACCACTGTTTGGGCGTATGGCAGAGCTCGGAAGGAAAGGAGCGCCATTTGACTTTTCAATGCAAAATTGACTGGAATTGAGATGGGACGCCATGTTGCGTTTGGAGAGCCCCTGATGTGCCTAAACACTGAAACCCCCTACAAGTGACACCATTTTGGAAAGTAGACCCCCTAAGGAACTTATCTTGATGTGTGGTGAGCACTTTGACCCACCAAGTGCTTCACAGAAGTTTATAATGCAGAGCCGTAAAAATAAAAAATCATATTTTTTCACAAAAATGATCTTTTTGCCCCCAATTTTTTATTTTCCCAAGGGTAAGAGAAGAAATTGGACCCCAAAAAATGTTGTGCAATTTGTCCTGAGTACGATGATACCCCATATGTGGGTGTAAACCATTGTTTGGGCGCATGGCAGAGCTTGGAAGGGAAGGAGCGCCATTTGACTTTTCAATGCAAAATTGACTGGAATTGAGATGGGACGCCATGTTGCGTTTGGAGAGCCCCTGATGTGCCTAAACATTGAAACTCCCTACAAGTGACACCATTTTGGAAAGTAGACCCCCTAAGGAACTTATCTAGATGTGTGGTGAGCACTTTGACCCACCAAGTGCTTCACAGAAGTTTATAATGCAGAGCCGTAAAAATAAAAAATCATATTTTTTCACAAAAATGATCTTTTTGCCCCCAATTTTTTATTTTCCCAAGGGTAAGAGAAGAAATTGGACCCCAAAAAATGTTGTGCAATTTGTCCTGAGTACGCTGATACCCCATATGTGGGTGTAAACCATTGTTTGGGCGCATGGCAGAGCTTGGAAGGGAAGGAGCGCCATTTGACTTTTCAATGCAAAATTGACTGGAATTGAGATGGGACGCCATGTTGCGTTTGGAGAGCCCCTGATGTGCCTAAACACTGAAACCCCCTACAAGTGACACCATTTTGGAAAGTAGACCCCCTAAGGAACTTATCTTGATGTGTGGTGAGCACTTTGACCCACCAAGTGCTTCACAGAAGTTTATAATGCAGAGCCGTAAAAATAAAAAATCATATTTTTTCACAAAAATGATCTTTTCGCCCCCAATTTTTTATTTTCCCAAGGGTAAGAGAAGAAATTGGACCCCAAAAAATGTTGTGCAATTTGTCCTGAGTACGCTGATACCCCATATGTGGGTGTAAACCATTGTTTGGGCGCATGGCAGAGCTTGGAAGGGAAGGAGCGCCATTTGACTTTTCAATGCAAAATTGACTGGAATTGAGATGGGACGCCATGTTGCGTTTGGAGAGCCCCTGATGTGCCTAAACATTGAAACTCCCTACAAGTGACACCATTTTGGAAAGTAGACCCCCTAAGGAACTTATCTAGATGTGTGGTGAGCACTTTGACCCACCAAGTGCTTCACAGAAGTTTATAATGCAGAGCCGTAAAAATAAAAAATCATATTTTTTCACAAAAATGATCTTTTTGCCCCCAATTTTTTATTTTCCCAAGGGTAAGAGAAGAAATTGGACCCCAAAAAATGTTGTGCAATTTGTCCTGAGTACGCTGATACCCCATATGTGGGTGTAAACCATTGTTTGGGCGCATGGCAGAGCTTGGAAGGGAAGGAGCGCCATTTGACTTTTCAATGCAAAATTGACTGGAATTGAGATGGGACGCCATGTTGCGTTTGGAGAGCCCCTGATGTGCCTAAACATTGAAACTCCCTACAAGTGACACCATTTTGGAAAGTAGACCCCCTAAGGAACTTATCTAGATGTGTTTTGAGAGCTTTGAACCCCCAAGTGTTTCACTACAGATTATAACGCAGAGCCGTGAAAATAATTTTTATTTTTTTTCTCAAAAATGATTTTTTAGCACCCAGCTTTGTATTTTTACAAGGGTAACAGAATAAATTGGACCCCAAAATTTGTTTTCCAATTTGTCCTGAGTACGCTGATACCCCATATGTTGGGGGGAACCACTGTTTGGGCGCATGACAGAGCTCGGAAGGGAAGGAGCGCCATTTGGAATGCAGACTTAAATGGATTGGTCAGCAGCCGTCACGTTGCATTTGCAGAGCCCCTGATGTACCCAAACAGTACAAACCCCCCACAAGTGACCCCATATTGGAAACTAGACCTCCCAAAGAACTTATCTAGATGTGTTTTGAGAACTTTGAACCCCCAAGTGTTTCACTAAAGTTTATAGCGCAAAGCCGTGAAAATAAAAATTCTTTTTTTTTTTCACAAAAATGATTTTTTAGCCCCCAGTTTTGTATTTTCACAAGGGTAACAGGATAAATTAGACCCCAAAAGTTGTTGTCCAATTTGTCCTGAGTACGCTGATACCCCATATGTGGGGGGGAACCACTGTTTGGGTGCATGACAGAGCTCGGAAGGGAAGGAGCGCCATTTGGAATGCAGCCTTAAATGGATTGGTCTGCAGGCGTCACGTTGCATTTGCAGAGCCCCTGATGTACCCAAACAGTACAAACCCCCCACAAGTGACCCCATATTGGAAACTAGACCTCCCAAGGAACTTATCTAGATGTGTTGTGAGAACTTTGAACCCCCAAGTGTTTCACTACAGTTTATAACGCAGAGCCGTGAAAATAAAACATCTTTTTTTTCCCACAAAAATAATTTTTAGCCCCCCAAATTTCTATTTTCCTAAGGATAACAAGAGAACTTGGACCCCAGAAGTTGTTGTTCAATTTGTCCCGAGTACGCTGATAACACATATGTTGGGGTAAACCCCTTTTTGGGCGCACGGGAGAGCTCGGAAGGGAAGGAGCACTGTTTTACTTTTTCAACGCAGAATTGGCTGGAATTGAGATTGGACGCCATGTCGCGCTTGTAGAGCCCCTGATGTGCCTGGACAGTGGAAACTCCCCAATTCTACCTGAAACCCTAACCCAAACACACCCCTAACCCTAATCCCAACGGTAACCCTAACCACACCCCTAGCCCTGACACACCCATAATTCTAATCCCAACCCTAATCCAAACGTAAATGTAATCCAAACCCTAACCCTAACTTTAGCCCCAACCCTAACTTTAGCCCCAACCCTAACTTTACCTCCAACCCTAGCCCTAACCCTAACCCTAACCCTACCCCTAACCCTAACCCTAAACGTGACTGAAATACGTGGCACTGAAATACGTGGCACTGAAATACGTGGCACTGAAATACGTGGCACTGAAATACGTGATACGTGGCACTTAAATACGTGGCACTGAAACACGTGGCACTGAAATACGTGATACGTGGCACTGAAATACGTGGCACTGAAATACGTGGCACTGAAATACGTGGCACTGAAATACGTGGCACTGAAATACGTGGCACTGAAATACGTGGCACTGAAATATGTGATACGTGGCACTGAAATACGTGGCACTGAAATACGTGGCACTGAAATACGTGGCACTGAAATACGTGGCACTGAAACACGTGGCACTGAAATACGTGATACGTGGCACTGAAATACGTGGCACTGAAATACGTGGCACTGAAATACGTGGCACTGAAATACGTGGCACTGAAATACGTGGCACTGAAATACGTGGCACTGAAATATGTGATACGTGGCACTGAAATACGTGGCACTGAAATACGTGGCACTGAAATACGTGGCACTGAAATACGTGGCACTGAAATACGTGATACGTGGCACTGAAATACGTGGCACTGAAATACGTGGCACTGAAATACGTGATACGTGGCACTTAAATACGTGGCACTGAAACACGTGGCACTGAAATACGTGATACGTGGCACTGAAATACGTGGCACTAAAATACGTGGCACTGAAATACGTGGCACTGAAATACGTGGCACTGAAATACGTGGCACTGAAATACGTGATACGTGGCACTGAAATACGTGGCACTGAAATACGTGGCACTGAAATACGTGATACGTGGCACTTAAATACGTGGCACTGAAACACGTGGCACTGAAATACGTGATACGTGGCACTGAAATACGTGGCACTAAAATACGTGGCACTGAAATACGTGGCACTGAAATACGTGGCACTGAAATACGTGATACGTGGCACTGAAATACGTGGCACTGAAATACGTGGCACTGAAATACGTGGCACTGAAATACGTGGCACTGAAATACGTGGCACTGAAATACGTGGTACTAAAATATGTGGCACTGAAATACGTGATACGTGGCACTGAAATACGTGATACGTGGCACTGAAATATGTGATACGTGGCACTGAAATACGTGGCACTGAAACACGTGGCACTGAAATACGTGGCACTGAAATACGTGGCACTGAAATACGTGGCACTATGACTGTCAGAAAATGTTCATTAAACGGTTAGGGGTGAGGTTAGGGGTAGAGTTAGGGTTAGGGTTTGGATCCCTTTATCACCTTGATGGTGGTGGGTGGCTTTTCAGTGTGTTTAAATGCATGCGTTTTTAACGCAAACAAACGCATGTGCTTAAAAACGCAAGAAAACACTGCAGGTTGTATTTCTGAAAATGAACGCATGCAGAAAAAAAACGCATGCGTTTGAAAACGCGACCAAACGCGTACAAAAAAACCGCATGCGTTTTCAATGTTAAATATAGGGAAAAAACGCATGCGTTTTTTTGTGCAAAAAACGCTGCAGACAAAAACGCAAGTGTGAAACCAGCGACGCTTTTTATAGCAAAAAAGTTTTTGCGTCTCCACATTTTGAGACCTATAATTTTTCCACATTTTGCTCCACAGAGTCATGTGAGGTCTTGTTTTTTGCGGGACGAGTTGACGTTTTTATTGGTAACATTTTCGGACACGTGACCGTTTTTGATCGCTTTTTATTCCGATTTTTGTGAGGCAGAATGACCAAAAACCAGCTATTCATGAATTTCTTTTGGGGGAGGCGTTTATACCGTTCCGCGTTTGGTAAAATTGATAAAGCAGTTTTATTCTTCGGGTCAGTACGATTACAGCGATATCTCATTTATATCATTTTTTTATGTTTTGGCGCTTTTATACGATAAAAACTAAAATATAGAAAAAATAATTATTTTCGTATCGCTTTATTCTCAGGACTATAACTTTTTTATTTTTTTGCTGATAATGTTGTATGGCGGCTTGTTTTTTGCGGGACAAGATGACGTTTTCAGCGGTACCATGGATATTTATATCAGTCTTTTTGATCGCGTGTTATTCCACTTTTTGTTCGGCGGTATGGTAATAAAGCGTTGTTTTTTGCCTCGTTTTTTTTTTTTTTTTCTTACGGTGTTTACTGAAGGGGTTAACTAGTGGGGCAGTTTTATAGGTTGGGTCGTTACGGACGCGGCGATACTAAATATGTGTACTTTTATTGTTTTGTTTTTTTTATTTAGATAAAGAAATGTATTTATGGGAATAATATATATTTTTTTTTTATTATTTATTTAGGATTTTTTTTTTTTTTTTTTTTACACATGTGGAAAATTTTTTTTTTAACTTTTTTACTTTGTCCCAGGGGGGGACATCACAGATCATTGATCTGGCAGTGTGCACAGCACTCTGCCAGATCGACGATCTGCTGTGCAGGGCTGCAGGCTTACCAAGCGTCTGCTCTGAGCAGACACTCGGTAAGCCACCTCCTTCCCTGCAGGACCCGGATGCCGCGGCCATCTTGGATCCGGGACCTGCAGCCAGGAAGGAGGTAGGAGACCCTCGCAGCAACGCGATCACATCGCGTTGCTCCGGGGGTCTCAGGGAAGCCCGCAGGGAGCCCCCTCCCTACGCGATGCTTCCCTATACCGCCGGTACACTGCGATCATGTTTGATCGCGGTGTGCCGGGGGTTAATGTGCCGGGGGCGGTCCGTGACCGCTCCTGGCACATAGTGCCGGATGTCAGCTGCGATATGCAGCTGACACCCGGCCGCGATCGGCCGCGCTCCCCCCGTGAGCGCCGCTGATCGGTGATGACGTACTATCCCGTCGGCGGTCATACGGGCCCACCCCACCTCGACGGGATAGTACGTCAAATGTCGGGAAGGGGTTAAAGCTTTTTCAGCTTGAATCTCCAAATTAGGTTCCTCATACAGCAACCCTAAAGGCAGAAAAAACGCATCCACATTGAGCAACGCAGGATCCCCTGGTGTCAATGAAAATGCCCAATTTTGAGGGTCACCTCGCAGCAAAGAAATCACAATCTTAACCTGCTGAACAGGATCTCCAGAGGAGTGAGGTCTGAGAGAAAGGAATAATTTACAATTACATTTGAAATTCAGAAACCGAGATCTATCTCCGGAAAATACCTCTGGTGTAGGAATCTTAGGTTCAGAAATAGGAGTACGTATAACATAATCTTGTAAATTCTGAACCTTCGTAGCAAGATTATTTAAACCTGCAGCCAAACTCTGGACATCCATGTTAAACAGCTAAGGTCAGAGCCATTCAAGGGTTAAGAGGAGGAAAGAAGCAGCTAGACAGCAATTAAGGGCTAGGCAGCAAAACTCTGAGGGAAAGAAAAAAAAATTTTTTCCTTCAACACTTCTTTTTCTCCAGCTTCAGCCCAAACAATTAACACTTTGTCGGCCGGTCATACTGTCATGATTCCCCAATGGCATGGGAACATCAGAAACACAAAAATAACAGACTAGCTCTCGGGTGATGGAAACTCAAGCTGACCGTGACCTAAATCTACCACACAACTAACAGTAGCCAGGAAGCATTCCTACGGCTGCCTAGATGCCATGCGCCAGCCGGAGAACTAACTACGCCTGGGAGAGGAAGGAACAGGCCTGGCTTACCTCTAGAGAAATCCCCAAAGATGATAGTAGCCCCCACGTATATTGACGGTGAGTTCAGAGGAAAAGACATACACAGTATGAAGGTAGATTTAGCAAAGCGAGGTCCACTTACTAGATAGAGGAAGGATACAAAAGAGGACTTCACGGTCAGCTGAAAAACCCTTTCAAAACCCCATCCTGAAATTACTTTAAGACTCCTGTGTCAACTCATGACACAGGAGTGGCAATTTCAGTCCACAAGAGCTTCCAGTAACAGGAAATGACAAAACTGTAAACTGGACAAGAAAAACAAAACAATAAGGACAAGAGTCCACTTAGCTGATCAGCAGACTAGTAGCAGGAACATGCAACTGAAAGACTCAGGTTACAATGATGACCGGCAAGGAAGTGACTGGAGAGCAAGGCTAAATAGGGAACTCCCAAAACTGATGGAAGCAGGTGAGCTGAGGCAGAAAAGCACACACAAGTCTCCAGTACCACCAGCCACCACCAGGGGAGCCAAAAAGCGGATCACAACACATAACCCTCCCACGCCAGAGACAATTGGATGCCCAGGAGGACACATGGGGTCATTATGCACTTTCGGAATGAAATATATGGTAGGGACCTTCGGATACTTCGTTAGAAGGCCATCAACTATTTTCTTAGGAACAATACCCCTCTCAAATGCCACAGTTGGAATTTTCTCAAGTTCAGATTGAAAAGGATTAAGAGGATTTGAGTCAAATTTTTGATAAGTATCAGTATCTTTCAGATGTCTGCTAACCTCACGTTCATACATAATTGTCGGCCACAGAACTATGTCCCCCCCCCTTTTCAGCTGCTTTGATGACAATGTCATCAAATGATCTTAATTCCTGCAAAGCTTTCCGTTGTTTTGCTGTTAAGTTATCAAATTTGCATCTCATTGTAATTTGTTGAAAATCTTGTACAACGAGACGTGTAAAAATATCAACAGCAGGAACAACTGACAAGGGTGGAAATTTTGTGGGTCTGGGGCAGAGATAATGTGGAAACCCACCTGAATATTCGGGAGTCTGTTCCTGTAGGAGGTCCTCGAGAGCCGTCAATGGCTCCTGTTCTATAGAATCAGCTGCAAGTGACTCGAGAAGAGGAAGAGGTCTTTGGTAGCGTAAATGGATTAAAATTATTAGTAGGTGAAAATGTCAATCCTCTTTGAGGTACCTCTAAATATGCCTGAGATAAAATATGAGTTGATAAATTACCTCAGATCCATATTTTCCTTTCTTATCATTAGTATCAATCAAGTATTTCCCATATCTGGTGTTCATCCTTTCATGACAAAAACCCGTGTCAGATGTTTTTGATTTGGATCTGGATGACTCCTCACTCGAGGCTATAGAAACAGTGGAGGCAGATTGAGTGCATGAGGACTCTCTACACCTCCTATTCCATCTATACATAGAGTTGGACTGGTGATTAGTGTTGAGCGATACCTTCCGATACTTGAAAGTATCGGTATCGGATAGTATCGGCCGATATCCGAAAAATATCGGATATCGCCGATACCGATACCCGATACCAATACAAGTCAATGGGACACAAGTATCGGAAGCTATCCTGGATGGTTCCCAGGGTCTGAAGGAGAGGAAACTCTCCTTCAGGCCCTGGGATCCATATTCATGTAAAAAATAAAGAATAAAAATAAAAATTATGGATATACTCACCCCTCCGGCGGACCCTGGACCTAGCGATGTTAACCGTCAGCCTCCATTCCTAAGAATGAGCGCGTGAAGGACCTTCGATGACGTGGCGGATTGTGATTGGTCATGTGACCAATCACAAGACCGCGACGTCATCGCAGGTCCTTCACTACCTCATTCTTAGGAACGGAGGCTGCCGGTTGCAGCAGTTACAACCAGGGCGCGTCAGAGGGTGAGTATATCCCTATTTTTTATTTTTATTCTTTATTTTACACATGAATATGCATTCCGATCCCGATTCTCAATATCGCAAAAGTATCGGAACTCGGTATCGGAATTCCGATACCGCAAATATCGGCCGATACCCGATACTTGCGGTATCGGAATGCTCAACACTACTGGTGATCCTTAATATCACGTTGGAATTTTTTTGCTTTAATTTCACAGATATTTTTTTCCCCATTTTAGAAATTCCACTTCCAATTCCTTATTAACCCCTTAAGCCCCGAGGGTGGTTTGCATGTTAATGACCGGGCCAATTTTCTACAATTCTGACCACTGTCCCTTTATGAGGTTATAACTCTGGAAGGCTTCAACGGATCTTGGCAATTCTGGCATTGTTTTCTCACGACATATTGTACTTCATGATAGTGGTAAAATTTATTCGATATATCTTGCGTTTATTTGTGAAAAAAATAGAAATTTGGTGAAAATTTTGAAAATTTTGCAATTTTCCAAATTTGAATTTTTATGCCCTTAAATCACAGAGATATGTCACACAAAATACTAAATAAGTAACATTTCACACATGTCTAATTTACATCAGCACAATTTTGGAACCAAAATTTTTTTTCGTTAGGGAGTTATAAGGGTTAAAAGTTGACCAGCAATTTCTCATTTTTACAACACCATTTTTTTTAGGGACCACATCTCATTTGAAGTCACTTTGAGGCTTCTATATGATAGAAAATAAGTGTGACACCATTCTAAAAACAGCACCCCTCAAGGTGATCAAAACCACATTCAAGAAGTTTATTAACCCTTCAGGTGTTTCACAGGAATCTTTGGAATGTTTAAATAAAAATGAACATTTAACTTTTTTTCACACAAAATTTATTTCAGCTCCAATTTGTTTTATTTTACCAAGGGTAACAGGAAAAAATGGACCCCAAAAGTTGTTGTACAATTTGTCCTGAGTACGCCGATACCCCATATGTGGGGGTAAACCACTGTTTGGGTGCATGGCAGAGCTCGGAAGGAAAGGAGCGCCATTTTACTTTTCAATGCAAAATTGACTGGAATTGAGAAGGGACGCCATGTTGCGTTTGGAGGGCCCCTGATGTGCCTAAATATTGAAACCCCCCAACTGACACCATTTTGGAAAGTAGACCCCCTAAGGAACTTATATAGATGTGTGGTGAGCACTTAGACCCACCAAGTGCTTCACAGAAGTTTATAATGCAGACTCGTAAAAATAAAAAATCATATTTTTTCACAAAAATTATCTTTTCGCCTCCAATTTTTTATTTTCCCAAGGGTAAGAGAAGAAATTAGACCACAAAATGTGTTATGCAATTTGTCCTGAGTACGATGATACCCCATATGTGGGGGTAAACCACTGTTTGGGTGCATAGCAGAGCTCGGAAGGGAAGGAGCGCCATTTTACTTTTCAATGCAAAATTGGCTGGAATTGAGATCGGATGCCATGTCGCATTTGGAGAGCCCCTGATGTGCCTGAACAGTGGAAACTCCCCAATTCTACCTGAAACCCTAATCCAAACACACCCTAATCCCAATGGTAACCCTAATCACACCCCTAACCCTGACACACCCCTAACTCTAATCCCAACCCTAATCCCAACCGTAAATGTAATCCAAACCCTAACCCTAACTTTAGCCCCAACCCTAACCCTAACTTTAGCCCCAACCCTAACCCTAACTTTAGCTCCAACCCTAGCCCCAACCCTAACCCTAGCCCTAACCCTAGCCCTAACCCTAACCCTAGCCCTAACCCTAGCCCTAACCCTAACCCTAGCCCTAACCCTAACCCTAGCCCTAATCCTAATGGGAAAATGGAAATAAATACATTTTTTAATTTTATTATTTTTCCCTAACTAAGGGGGTGATGAAGGGGGGTTTGATTTACTTTTATAGCATTTTTTATATCGGATTTTTATGATTGGCAGCTGTCACACACTAAAAGACGCGTTTTATAGCAAAAAAGTTTTTGCGTCTCCACATTTTGAGACCTATAATTTTTCCATATTTTGGTCCACAGAGTCATGTGAGGTCTCGTTTTTTGTGGAACGAGTTGACGTTTTTATTGGTTACATTTTCGGGCACATGTCATTTTTTGATCGCTTTTTATTACGATTTTTGTGAGGCAGAATGACCAAAAACCAGCTATTCATGAATTTCTTTTGGGGGAGGTGTTTATACCGTTCCACATTTGGTAAAATTGATAAAGCAGTTTTATTCGTCGGGTCAGTACGATTACAGCGATATCTCTTTTATATCTTTTTTATGTTTTGGCGCTTTTATACGATAAAAGCTATTTTATAGAAAAAATAATTATTTTGGCATCGCTTTATTCTGAGGACTATAACTTTTTTATATTTTTGCTTATGATGCTGTGTGGCAGCTCATTTTTTGTGGGACAAGATGACGTTTTCATCGGTACCATGGTTATTTATATCCGTCTTTTTGATCGCGTGTTATTCCACTTTTTGTTCAGCGGTATGATAATAAAGCGTTGTTTTTTGGCTCGTTTTTTTTTTTTTTTCTTACGGTGTTCACTGAAGGGATTAACTAGTGGGACAGTTTTATAGGTTCGGTCGTTACGGACGCGGCAATACTAAATATGTGTACTTTTATTGTTTTTTTTATTTATTTAGATAAAGAAATGTATTTATGGGAATAATATATATATTTTTTCTTTATTTAGGAATTTTTTATTTTTTTTTTACTTTGTCCCGGGGGGGACATCACAGATCGCTGATCTGACAGTTTGCACAGCACTCTGTCAGATCAGCGATCTGACTTAGAGCGCTGCAGGCTTACCAGCGCCTGCTCTGGACCTGGAAGTAATCCCTACAGGACCCAGATGCAGCCCGGCGGCCATTTTGGATCCGGGGCCTGCTGGGATAGGAGGTAAGGGACGCTCGGAGCAACGCGATCACATCGCGTTGCTCCGGGGGTCTCAGGGAAGCCCGCAAGGAGTCCCCCTCCCTGCGCGATGCTTCCCTATACTGCGGGAACACTGCGATCATGTTTGATCGCAGTGTGCCGGGGGTTAATGAGCTGGGGGCGGTCCGTGACTGCTCCTGGCACATAGTCCCGGATGTCAGCTGCGATAGTCAGCTGACACCCGGCCGCGATCGGCCGCGCTCCCCCCGTGAGCGCGGCCGATCGCTATGACGTACTATCCCGTCGGTGGGAATTAAGGCCTACCCCACCTCGACGGGATAGTACGTCATATGGGATTAAGGGGTTAAGGATAATCAAAGCTTAATTAGATTATGAGACCCCTCTCCAGATATTTGTTTAAAAAAGCACAATTCCACCAGTAGATCTTTTAGTTTCTTAATAAGTTCTTATGTATCTTTACCACCTCCAAAAGATGATATTTTAGGATCATCACTAAAAACATCTTTTAGTTGAGAAAGCCATGTCTGTTCACTGGCATTAAAATCCATAACAGAACTGGGCTTGACAGCTGTGAAAAACACAGAAAAACAACTAATTATATAAATCACCAGAATATATACAATCAAAAATATAAAAAAATACAGACTTAAAAATATCAATCAAATCTGAGGAAAACATGAGTCAAAATGTATCTCAAAATATAGAAAGTAACAGTCACAGGGTAAATCAGGACGACATATTATGCTAAAAAAATTACATATACAAGTGGAAAGCAATGCATACAAGCAATCTACTATATATTTGTCTAAGGGTCACTTCCGTCTGTCCTTCTGTCAGTAACGGTTATTCGTTTGCTGATTGGTCTCGCCAGCTGCCTGTCATGGCTACCGCGACCAATCAGCGACGCGCACAGTCCGGAAGAAAATGGCCGCTCCTTACTCCCCGCACTCACACAGGGTTAATGCCGGCTGTAATGGACCGCGTTATGCCGCGGGTAACGCACTCCGTTACCGCTGCTATTAACCCTGTGTGACCAAGTTTTTTTATTATTGACGCAGCCTATGCAGGGCCAATAGTAAAAACATCTAATGTTAAAAATAATTAAAAAAATAAAAAAAGATTATATACTCACCTACGCCGCCTTTCCCGCTTCTTGCGATGCAACCGGCACGTCCCGGTTGCACAGATGGTCTGGCAGAAGGACCTGCCATGATGTCACGGTCATGTGACCGCGACGTCATCACAAGGCCTGCGCGGAAAGGACCTGCCGTGACATCACGGTCATGTGACCGCTACACGGTCATGTGACCGCGACATCATGACAGGTCCTGCACGACAAGGACCTGCTGTGATGTCACAGTCATGTGACTGCGTCACGGTCACGTGACCGCGATGTCATCACACCCTGGGACCGGAAGATGCCACCTGCACCCTACACAGGCGACAGAGCTACAATGCGCCTGCGGAAGGTGAGTATATGTTTATTTTTTATTTTTTTAACCTGTGTCATACGTGGATGGGCAATATGCTACATAGCTGGGCAATATACTACCTGTGTCATATGTGGCTGGGCAATATACTACATAGCTGGGCAATATACTACATGGGCTGTGCATTATACTACGTGGCTCTGTGCTGTGTACTACGTCATTGGGTAATATACTACGTCACTGGGCAATATACTATGTCACTGGGCAATATACTACGTCACTGGGCAATATACTACGTAACTGGGCAATATACTATGTGGCTCTGCTGTATACTACGTCACTGGGCAATATACAATGTAACTGGGCAATATACAATGTAACTAGGCAATATACTACGTGGCTGGGCAATACACTACGTGGCTGGGCAATATACTACGTCGCTGGGCAATATAGTACGTCACTGGGCAATATAGTACGGGGCTGTGCAATATACTACGTCACTTGGCAATATACTACGTCACTGGGCAATATACTACGTGGCTGGGCAATATACTACGTGGCTGGGCAATATACTACATCGCTGGGCAATATACTATGTCACTGGGCAATATACTACGTGGCTGTGCAATATACTACGTCACTGGGCAATATACTACATCACTGGGCAATATACCACGTGGCTGGGCAATATACTACATGGCTGGACAATATACCACGTGGCTGGGCAATATACTACGTCACTTGGCAATATACTACGTCACTGGGCAATATACTACGTGGCTGGGCAATATACTATGTGGCTGGGCAATATACTACATCGCTGGGCAATATACTATGTCACTGGGCAATATACTACGTGGCTGGGCAATATACTACGTCACTGGGCAATATACTACGTGGCTGGGCAATATACTACGTGGCTGGGCAATATACTACATCGCTGGGCAATATACTATGTCACTGGGCAATATACTACGTGGCTGGGCAATATACTACGTCACTGGGCAATATACTACGTGGACATACATATTCTAGAATACCCGAGGCGTTAGAATCGGGCAACCATCTAGTGTAACATAAACAGGTGGAACAAACAGTTAGTCACTTGTCAGTACCAAGACTAATCAGTTCCATCTGTAACCGCCACCATGTCTTTTGCCAACATGCATTGCTAAAACCATTACTATGTATCAAGCATGAATAGCATAAAGTATGCATAGATAAATCAAGGGTTAATTACCCATGTTATGTCTTCTCTTGTCCACAAAGTGACCGCAATCCCGATGCGCATTTTGGGAGTATAGACATTTGCTTCTTCAAGGGGGTGTGGTCTAAAATGATAACTCACTGGTCTTAAATACCCTGCTAATCTGATCACATGGTCGGATACAACCAATAACATGTCATGTCTTACAATACACACGTCCATGTCCTCGAGACTCCTTAAACCATATATATTTGTATTTAGTCTTTGTGGTAAATGTCTACCTTTAATAAAACATTTATATTTTGAGATACATTTTGACTCATGTTCTCCTCATTTTTGCTTCATTAAATTATACTTATGACCTCACCCATTCCACCAGTGCCATTGTCTTCTGCAAAAGAGTTAAAAAAACAAACAACAATATTCCTCACCTTTCCCCAGAGAAGATGATAATCCATTTGTCTTGCGATGGGTCTAGCTCTGCTACATCTAAATGGCAGGCTGCATGGTTGCATGATGCGACTAAACAGCCTGTAATCCAGCAGAGAAATTAAGCAGCGTGTGCTCAGTGTCTCCCTGTGAACTCCTATTACCTGTCTGTGAGCGAGAAAAAGTTCTCCTGCTTGAGGTGCAGTCAGACGGGTCCTGGGAGTTCTGCTATGAACTGGTGGTTTAGGACCAACATGGGACGAGCTCTGGAGGAGGTGGTACCTGTACAAACCCGCAGTTTCTGAGCTTACCACAACACTAGAAGTAGCCGTGGGATGTTCCTGTCACTCCCTAGACACCTCGTCACAGCCGGAGGACTAACTACCCCTAAAGATGGAAACAGGAAAGCTATCTTGCCTCAGAGAAAATCCCCAAAGGAAAGGCAGCCCCCACAAATATTGACTGTGAATGGAGAGGGAAATGACATACGCAGAATGAAATCAGAATGTAGCAAAGGAGGCCAGTCTAGCTAGATAGATAGAATAGGACAGAATACTGTGCGGTCAGTATTAAAAAACTAGAAAAATCCACCACAGAGTTTACAAAAATCTCCACACCTGACTAAAGGTGTGGAGGGTAAATCTGCTTCCCAGAGCTTCCAGCTTAACTGAATAAATCCATATTGACAAGCTGGACAAGAAAAAACATAGAAAGAGCTGAACGATTAAGTCCACAATATGTGGACAGCAAAAGAACAAGCAAGGACTTATCTTTGCTGAACTGGTCAGAATATCAGGGAAATCCAAGCAGAGATGTGAATCCAAGCAGGAACCATTGACAACTGGCCCAGGCTGAAGGATAGAGCCAGGATAAATAGCCGAGCCAGAAAGACGATCAGTGGAAGCAGCTGCTGACTGCTAAATCCAAGGAGCAGCAGTTCCACTCAAAACCACCGGAGGGAGCCCAAGAGCAGAACTCACAAAAGTGCCACTTACAACCACCGGAGGGAGCCCAAGAGCGGAATTCACAACAGTACCCCCCCTTGAGGAGGGGTCACCGAACCCTCACCAGAGCCCCCAGGCCAATCAGGGCGAGCCAAGTGAAAGGCACGAACCAAATCGGCGGCATGGACATCGGAGGCAACAACCCAAGAATTATCCTCCTGGCCATAACCCTTCCACTTGACAAGATACTGAAGTCTCCGCCTCGAAAAACGAGAATGCAAAATTTTCTCCACCACATATTCCAACTCCCCCTCAACCAACACCGGGGCAGGAGGATCAACCGAGGGAACAACAGGCACCACATATCTCCGCAACAAAGATCTATGGAAAACATTATGGATGGCAAAAGAGGCTGGAAGGCCCAAACGAAAAGACACCGGATTGATAATCTCAGAAATCTTATAAGGACCAATAAATAGTGTTGAGCGATACTTTCCGATATCGGAAAGTATCGGTATCGGAAAGTATCGGCCGATACCGTCAAAATATCGGATCCAATCCGATACCGATACCCGATCCCAATGCAAGTCAATGGGACGAAAATATCGGAATTAAAATAAACCCTTTATACACTTGTAGGTTCATTCTACATGAAGGAAAACAACTAAGAATAATGTAGGATGTATTGGGGGACGTGGCGGAGACATTAAAGGCACAGAGGTTTAGCCCAATGTAATAGAATAGCAGGATTTTTTTTTTTTTTATGACGTTCGGCGTTAGAAAGAATTTGACTATGTTATTTTTTTTTTTTTTTATGTCACATATTGATGTTTCACTATCACTACTTCAACGCCCTTCACCTTCTTTTTTACTTCTCCCACGCTTTCTTCTTCATTATCCTCATCATCAGCTTCTTTGACATCAACTTCTTCACCTTATTCATCTTCTTCTTCATCTTCTACCTATTATTTTTTGGGTTACATTGTTCATATTCTTTTTATTTTACTATTATCTTCATCATATTCTACTTCTTCATCATATTCTTATTTGTGACAGGCATTCCCGTAGTTGTTATCTATAAAAGTTTGAAGATTACACCTTCCGTTCTGCCTGTCACAAAAGAGTTACATTTGTCCGCGTTCAGTTTGGCCTGCAGCATCAGGCTTTATCCAGGGGCACCACGAGGAGGAACGGACTCACCCCCATACACTGCTTAGTCTTCTTCTGCTTATAATTTGGATAATATTTTTTGCTCTGATATTTAGTGTTATGCTTAATGTTCTTCTGCTCTTTGTTCTGCAGCCTCTTGTTCTTCTGCTTCTCGGTCTTCCAGGTCGTCGTCGTCTCCAGGGTTGTCGTCTCCGGGGTCGTCGTCATCGGGGTGGTCTTCAGGGTCGTCGTCTCCGGGGTCGTCGTCATCACGGTGGTCTTCAGGGTCATCGTCTCCAGGGTCGTCGTCATCACGGTGGTTGTCGTCTCTGGTGTCGTCGTCATCTTAGGGGTGTTCTTCCGGGTCATCGTGTTTAGTCTCTTGAACTTGGAAATGTAGCAGAAGGTACAAGAAGGCTGAGAAAATGCCGAGAACCAGCTGATGGAACTGGAACTCGGATGGCTACCCGAAGGTCCAAGAGCCAATGGAACTACCGAGGACCAGCTGACGTTACTGGAACCCGGTTACTAAGCAGGAGGTACCCGTGCCTGAAAGCACTACCAAGGACCACCTGACGTTGGTGGAACTCGGATACCCAGAGGGAGGCACCTAAGCCAAAGGCTCTGCCCGGAACCAGCTGACGGTACTGGAACCAGGATGGGGAGCAGAAGGTACAAGAGCAAAAGACACTGCCGAGAACCAGCTGACGGTGCTGGAACCCGGATGGGTAGCCGAAGGTCCAAGAGCCAATGGAACTACCGAGGACCAGCTGACGTTACTGGAACCCGGTTACTAAGCAGGAGGTACCCGTGCCTGAAAGCACTACCAAGGACCACCTGACGTTGGTGGAACTCGGATACCCAGAGGGAGGCACCTAAGCCAAAGGCTCTGCCCGGAACCAGCTGACGGTACTGGAACCAGGATGGGGAGCAGAAGGTACAAGAGCAAAAGACACTGCCGAGAACCAGCTGACGGTGCTGGAACCCGGATGGGTAGCCGAAGGTCCAAGAGCCAATGGAACTACCGAGGACCAGCTGACGTTACTGGAACCCGGTTACTAAGCAGGAGGTACCCGTGCCTGAAAGCACTACCAAGGACCACCTGACGTTGGTGGAACTCGGATACCCAGAGGGAGGCACCTAAGCCAAAGGCTCTGCCCGGAACCAGCTGACGGTACTGGAACCAGGATGGGGAGCAGAAGGTACAAGAGCAAATGTCTGCGTGGCTTTTGCAGGACATGATGCCGGCTGCACAGCAGGGGAACAGCTGGCGGTGCTGAACCCCACTGACACATTGGCTGGTGTTTTTCTCTGTGCAGCTAGCAGTACCGGGCCCCAACTGGCGGTGTTGGAGCCCGGGGTCAGCAGGAGGAGGAGAGGGAGCAGAGTGTAGGCCGAAGCCTGCACTGGCGGCAGCTTTTGGGTCTGTTGTGCCTGCGTGGCAGTTGCAGTACACGTTGCCGGCTGCACAGCAGGGGAACAGCTGGCGGTGCTGAACCCCACTGACACATTGGCTGGTGTTTTTCTCTGTGCAGCTAGCAGTACCGGGCCCCAACTGGCGGTGTTGGAGCCCAGGGCTCTGCAGGGGGAGCAGAGTGTAGGCCGAAGCCTAATTGAACCAATTTCAAAGGTAACCTTTAACCCCCCCCTCAGGGGTTACAAAGTAGAAGAGCCACAGCTTATGCAGCAGTAGTGCTGCACAAGTCAAAGGTTGCTCTTTTAATTTCGCTCCTTGCACACGCTGAGTGAAACACGTATAACATTTAGCCCTTTATACAGTCAAACTGTGTTGGAGGCGCGAGTTCCCTTTGTAATGAGACGCAGCACAGATGTCAAGAATCCCACCTTGGTGCTGGGTGCAGCCTCCTGAGCGTTGTTATTTGCTGTACAGGAGTCTGCGCTGTCGTGTTATCCCCTGGCCTAGCGCTGTTAGCGCTGCCCATGTTCTGGCATCATTTAATGTCGGCCGGTGCGTTTCGCGATGACCATGAATCCCAGCCCCGCAGTGTCTTAACATTGTTAAAACACTGCGGGGCTGGGATTCAGGGCCTTGCGCAGCACATATGTTCGCCTCTCACACTCGGGTCCTTACACCCGCTTCAGACTGTGCGGCGTCATCTGATCCCTTATCGCATGCCACGGCCATGAAGCCGCACAGTCCGCAGAAGGCGGAAGGAGATGAGGGACAGGCGAACTGATGCACTGATCATGCCCATCAATCACACCCTCGCAGTCCCAATAACTAAGACAACGAGGGGCGTTGTGTGGGTCAGGGCGGCCGCAGAGGCGCAGGCAGCCAAACCATGATGCCAGAAGACGGGCAGCGCTACCAAGGGGGTTGCAGCGTGTCATTACAAAGGAAAGTCACACCACCGGGACGGTTAAATGGTCACACAGAGGACACATTTTAGACGTGTTTTCAGTTCCACATGTGCGAGGAGAATACGTTTATGAGCCACCTTGCACACATGCAGCATTACCGCTGTACAAGGTGGCCTTTAAAACGTACAAACGCCTGGGGGAGGGGGGACAGGTTCCCTTCAATTTCAGTTCTTGTGTCTGCGTGGCTTTTGCAGGACACGATGCCGGCTGCACAGCAGGGGAACAGCTGGCGGTGCTGAACCCCACTGACACATTGGCTGGTGTTTTTCTCTGTGCAGCTAGCAGTACCGGGCCCCAACTGGCGGTGTTGGAGCCCGGGGTCAGCAGGAGGAGGAGAGGGAGCAGAGTGTAGGCCGAAGCCTGCACTGGCGGCAGCTTTTGGGTCTGTTGTGCCTGCGTGGCAGTTGCAGGACACGTTGCCGGCTGCACAGCAGGGGAACAGCTGGCGGTGCTGAACCCCACTGACACATTGGCTGGTGTTTTTCTCTGTGCAGCTAGCAGTACCGGGCCCTAACTGGCGGTGTTGGAGCCCAGGGTCAGCAGGAGGAGGAGAGGGAGCAGAGTGTAGGCCGAAGCCTGCACTGGAGCAAGTTGAAAGGGAAACTTTAACCCCCCCCCAGGCGTTTGTAGCTGAAAGAGCCATCGTGTACAGCACTAATGCTGGAAAAGGTAAACTTAGCTCTTTTAATTATGGTCCTTGCACATGCTGAACCTAACACTTATGAAAAGTGTCCCCTCCTACCGTGATACCGTTCGGTAGGTGGAAATTTCCTTTGTGATGTGACGCAGCACAGCCGTCATTCTTACCCCCTTGGCGCCGTGCGCCGCCTCCTCAGCGTTGTTTTAATCAGTCCCGGAGCCTGCGCTGTTAGGTTAGCCCTTGGCCATGCACACATTTTGCGCTGCCCGTCTTCTGACATCATTTGGTGTCAGGCTGGCTGCGCCTGTGCGGCCGCGCTGGCCGAGATCCCGCCTCGTACTGTCTTCTGATTTCATCCCACTGGGGGCCTGAGATACGTGGCCATGCGCAGTGCATATCCTCTCCTCTCACTCCCCTCCCTACGGCTTCTTCAGACTGTGCGGTGTCACGGCCGTGGCATGCTATTAGGGACCAGCTGACACCGAACAGTCTGAAGAAGCCATAGGGAGATGAGTGAGAGGTGGAGGTTCAGATATGCACTGCGCATGTCCATGGATCTCAGGCCCCCAGTGGGATGAAATCAGAAGACAGTACGAGGCGGGATCTCGGCCAGCGCGGCCGCACAGGCGCAGCCAGCCTGACACCAAATGATGTCAGAAGACGGGCAGCGCAAAATGTGTGCATGGCCAAGGGCTAACCTAACAGCGCAGGCTCCGGGACTGATTCAAACAACGCTGAGGAGGCGGCGCACGGCGCCAAGGGGGTAAGAATGACGGCTGTGCTGCGTCACATCACAAAGGAAAGTTCCACCAACCGTACGGTATCACGGTAGGAGGGGGCACTTTTCATAAGTGTTAGGATCAGCATGTGCAAGGAGCACCACGAAAAGAGGCACTTTTTCCCTTTGCATCATTACTGCTGCACAAGGTGGCTCCTTCAGTAACAAACGCCTGGGGGGGGGGCAGGTTCCCTTAAATTTAACTTGTTGTGCCTGCGTGGCGGTCGCAGTACACGCTGCCGGCTGCACAGCAGGGGAACAGCTGGCGGTGCTGAACCCCACTAACACATTGGCGAGGTGTTTGGTTCTGTGCGGACAGCACTTCTGGACGGCAACTGGCGGTGTTGGAGCCCAGGGACAGGTGGAGGAGGAGGAGGTTGGAGGAGGTTGGAGGAGGTAGGAGGGATTGCCACACACACAGCAGGGGAACAGCTGACGTTACTGAACCCCAATAACAGAGGAGGGACTGTCGGGACTGTGCGTACAGCACTTCTGGACGGCAACTGGCGGTGTTGGAGCCCAGGGACAGGTGGAGGAGGAGGAGGTTGGAGGAGGTAGGAGGAGGTAGGAGGGATTGCCACACACACAGCAGGGGAACAGCTGACGTTACTGAACCCCAATAACAGAGGAGGGACTGTCGGGACTGTGCGTACAGCACTTCTGGACGGCAACTGGCGGTGTTGGAGCCCAGGGACAGGTGGAGGAGGAGGAGGTTGGAGGAGGTTGGAGGAGGTAGGAGGGATTGCCACACACACAGCAGGGGAACAGCTGACGTTACTGAACCCCAATAACAGAGGAGGGACTGTCGGGACTGTGCGTACAGCACTTCTGGACGGCAACTAGCGGTGTTGGAGCCCAGGGACAGGTGGAGGAGGAGGAGGTTGGAGGAGGTTGGAGGAGGTAGGAGGGATTGCCACACACACAGCAGGGGAACAGCTGACGTTACTGAACCCCAATAACAGAGGAGGGACTGTCGGGACTGTGCGTACAGCACTTCTGGACGGCAACTGGCGGTGTTGGAGCCCAGGGACAGGTGGAGGAGGAGGAGGTTGGAGGAGGTTGGAGGAGGTAGGAGGGATTGCCACACACACAGCAGGGGAACAGCTGACGTTACTGAACCCCAATAACAGAGGAGGGACTGTCGGGACTGTGCGTACAGCACTTCTGGACGGCAACTGGCGGTGTTGGAGCCCAGGGACAGGTGGAGGAGGAGGAGGTTGGAGGAGGTTGGAGGAGGTAGGAGGGATTGCCACACACACAGCAGGGGAACAGCTGACGTTACTGAACCCCAATAACAGAGGAGGGACTGTCGGGACTGTGCGGACAGCACTTCTGGACGGCAACTGGCGGTGTTGGAGCCCAGGGACAGGTGGAGGAGGAGGAGGTTGGAGGAGGTTGGAGGAGGTAGGAGGGATTGCCACACACACAGCAGGGGAACAGCTGACGTTACTGAACCCCAATAACAGAGGAGGGACTGTCGGGACTGTGCGGACAGCACTTCTGGACGGCAACTGGCGGTGTTGGAGCCCAGGGACAGGTGGAGGAGGAGGAGGTTGGAGGAGGTTGGAGGAGGTAGGAGGGATTGCCACACACACAGCAGGGGAACAGCTGACGTTACTGAACCCCAATAACAGAGGAGGGACTGTCGGGACTGTGCGGACAGCACTTCTGGACGGCAACTGGCGGTGTTGGAGCCCAGGGACAGGTGGAGGAGGAGGAGGTTGGAGGAGGTTGGAGGAGGTAGGAGGGATTGCCACACACACAGCAGGGGAACAGCTGACGTTACTGAACCCCAATAACAGAGGAGGGACTGTCGGGACTGTGCGGACAGCACTTCTGGACGGCAACTGGCGGTGTTGGAGCCCAGGGACAGGTGGAGGAGGAGGAGGTTGGAGGAGGTTGGAGGAGGTAGGAGGGATTGCCACACACACAGCAGGGGAACAGCTGACGTTACTGAACCCCAATAACAGAGGAGCGACTGTTGACTGTGCGTACAGCACTTCTGGACGGCAACTGGCGGTGTTGGAGCCCAGGGACAGGTGGAAAAGCAGAGGAACACAATGTAGGCCGAAGCCTGAGAAAGTCGAAAGGGAACCTTTAACCCCCCCCCCAAGGTGTTTGTAGCTGAAAGAGCCAGCTTGTGCAGCACAAAAGATGCAAAAGGAAAAGGTGGCTCTTTTCATCATGCTCCTTGCAAACACAGAACTAAACACTTATAAAATGTGTCCCCTGCAACCGTAAAACCGTCCTGGAGGTGGGACTTTCCTTCGTAATGTGACGCAGCACAGCCGTCATTCCTACCCCCCCGGCGCCGCGCACCGGCTCCTCAGCGTTGTTTGATTCCGTCCCGGAGCCTGCGCTGTCATGTTATCCCGTGGCCAGGCACACTTAGCGCTGCCCGTCTTCTGGCATCATTTGGTGTCAGGATGGCTGCGCCTGTGCGGCCGCGCTGGCCGAGAGCCCGCCTCGCAGTGTCTTCTGATTTAATCCCACTGGGGGCCTGGGATCCATGGACATGCGCAGTGCATATCCTCGCCTCTCACTCCCCTCCCTACGGCTTCTTAAGACTGTGCGGTGTCACGGCCGTGGCATGCTATTAGGGACCAGCTGACACCGAACAGTCTGAAGAAGCCATAGGGAGATGAGTGAGAGGTGGAGGTTCAGATATGCACTGCGCATGTCCATGGATCCCAGGCCCCCAGTGGGATTAAATCAGAAGACACTGCGAGGCGGGCTCTCTGCCAGCGCGGCCGCACAGGCGCAGCCATCCTGACACCAAATGATGCCAGAAGACGGGCAGCGCTAAGTGTGCCTGGCCACGGGATAACATAACAGCGCAGGCTCCGGGACGGAATCAAACAACGCTGAGGAGCCGGTGCGCGGCGCCGGGGGGGTAGGAATGACGGCTGTGCTGCATCACATTACGAAGGAAAGTCCCACCTCCGGGACGGTGTTACGGTATCAGTGGACACATTTTATAAGTGTTAAGTTCTGCGTGTGCAAGGTGCTAAACAAAAATAGCTACCTTTTCCTTGTGCAGCATTACTGCTGCACAAGGAGGCTCTTTCAGTAACAAACGCCTTGGGGGGGGGGACAGATTCCCTTACATTTCAGTTGTTGTGTCAGCGTGGCGGTCGCATGACACATTGCCGGCTACACAGCTGGGGATCAGCTGACGTTACTGAAACCCAATAACACTGGGTCGTATGTTTTGACTGTGCAGACGGCACTTCTGAGCCTCAACTGGCGGTGTTGGAGCCCAGGAATTTAAATTCAGGTGGTAGAAAGATGAACACAACAGGAGACCTGGATAACGTATACAGTGACCTAATTATTTAATCAGGAGGAGGAGTGGCAAATTCCTGCGAGATCCAGGCCTTGTTCATTTTCAGGAAAGTAAGCCGGTCAACGTTATCGGAGGATAGTCGCATGCGACGGTCAGTTAGTACACCACCTGCAGCACTAAAGACACGTTCCGATAATACACTGGCCGCAGGGCAAGACAGCACCTCCAATGCATACTGGCTTAGCTCTGGCCATGTATCCAGCTTTGAGACCCAAAACTTGAAAGGGGAAGAGCCGTCTGGGAGTACAGCAAGAGGGCAAGACATGTAGTCTGTCACCATCTGACGGAACCGTTGCCTCCTGCTGACTGGAGCCGTCTGTGATGGTGTAGACTTTTGTGGGGGGCACAGAAAACTGTGCCACAGTTGGGCCATACTGGTCTTGCCTTGGGCAGAGGCACTGCTTCTGCTCCCTCTTTGTGCAGAGCCTCCACCACTGCCTGGACGCACTGAGCTGCTTTGGAATGCACTAGCAGCACTTCTCTCAGTTGGAATGGAGAAGATGATGGAATTGACCAGTGTGTCTTGGTACTCCCGCATTTTTCGCTCCCGGTTCAACGGTGTGATGAAGCTTTCTACGTTGTCCCGGTAGCGAGGATCGAGGAGGGTGAACACCCAATAATCAGACATGTTGAGAATGTGGGCGATGCGGCGGTCGTTTCTCAGGCACTGCAGCATGTAATCCACCATGTGCTGCAGACTGCCAACTGCCCAAGAAACGCTGTCCCCTGCTGGAGGCGTGATCTCTGCCCGCTCGTCATCACCCCACCCTCGCTGTACACACTGAGTACTGGACAATTGTGTAACTCCCTCCTCTGGACGGATGTCTTCCTCCTCCATTGACTCCTCCTCATCCTCCTCACAAACTGTCCCCTGCCTACGCGTTTGTGAGGAACCACGTGGCGCTGACTGTCCAGAAGATGATGGAAATGGTGAATCCTCATCCTCCACCTCTTCCACAACATCATCCCTTAGCGCTTGCAGTGATTTTTCAAGCAGGCAGATAAGGGGGACAGTCATGCTGACTAGTGCATCATCTGCACTCGCCATCCGCGTGGAATAATCAAAGGGACGCAAAACCTGGCAGACGTCATTCATAGTGGCCCACTCTGTGGTTGTGAAGTCTGTACGGCGCTGACTGCGACTTTTTTGCGCCTGAAGCAGCTGGTACTCCATTACAGCTTGCTGCTGCTCACACAACCGCTCCAACATATGTAACGTGGAATTCCACCTGGTAGGTAGGTCACATATGATGCGATGTTCCGGCAGGCGGTGTCGGCGCTGCAGAGCCGCAATGCGCGCTTTTGCCGTGCTGGAACGCCGCAAGTGAGCACACTCTAGGCGGACCTTGTGCAGCAGTGCATCAAGATCCGGATAGTCCCTCAAAAAGCTCTGCACGACCAAATTGAGCACATGTGCCAGACATGGGATGTGAGTGAGGTTGCCGAGGCCCAGAGCTGCCACCAGATTTCGACCATTATCACACACTACCATGCCTGGCTGGAAATTCGCTGGCACAAACCACACATCGCTCTCCTGCTTGATGGCATTCCAGAGCTCCTGCGCTGTGTGGCTACGATTCCCCCAAAAAATTAATTTCAACACGGCCTGTTGACGTTTGGCCACGGCTGTGCTCATGTCGGTCGTAACAGGTACACGTTCATCACGGGTCCATGTGGAGGTGGACTGTGACGGCTCCTGCAGCGATGATTCTGAGGAACTGGTGTAAGAGGAGGAGTCAATGCGTACAGAATGGATTCCTGCAATCCTTGGAGTGGGCAGGACACGTCCTGCGCCACTCGCACGGTCTGTACCCGGCTCAACGACATTAACCCAATGGGCAGTGAGGGAAAGGTATCGCCCCTGTCCATGTTGACTGGTCCACGCATCGGTGGTGAGGTGGACCTTGCTACTGACGGCGTTCAGTAGCGCGTGTTTTATGTGTCCCTCCACATGCTTGTGCAGGGCAGGGACGGCTTGCCTGCTGAAGTAAAAGCGGCTAGGCACATTGTACTGTGGGACTGCCAATGACATCAAGTCACGGAAGCTGTCAGTCTCCACCAGCCTGAATGACAGCATTTCCAGTGACAGAAGTTTGGCAATGCCTGCAGTCAGAGCCTGTGCTCGTGGGTGGTTTGACGAGAAAGGCCGCCTTTTCTCCCATGCCTGTACTACCGATGGCTGTAGACTGGGCTGGGAGTGTGTGGATGACTGGGAAAGTGGCGCTGCGGGTGGAATTACAGCGGGTCTCTGGACAACAGGGCCAGAGGTTCTTCCACGGCGATCCTGGGAGGAAGCCGAACCAGCTGCGTGTGAGCTAGAGGAAGAGGCAACACGAGCTGAAGAGGTGGTAGCTGCCGCTGTTGGTTGGCCTACCTCTTCAGTGTGTTTTTCTAACTCCGCCGGGTGCCTGTTGCGCACATGTTTCCACATGTTGGAGGTATTGAGGTTGCTGACATTTCGACCTCTTTTGACTTTTTGATGACACACGTTGCATCTGACATAGCAAATGTCATCTGCAACTGTGTCAAAAAAGGACCAGGCACTGCAAGTCTTGGGAGCGCCCTTTTTGGCTTTTGGAAGAGACATGCTCCTAACGGGTGCCAAAGCGGAGGCTGCAGGATCCGCAGTCTTCCCCCTCCCTCTCCCTCTTTGGGCCGTACGGGGAATCTCTTCCTCAGAGCTGCTCCCACCACCTTCCTGTCCCTCACGCCAAGATGGGTCGAGGACCTCATCATCTACACTACCCTCTGCCCCCAACTGCTCCTCCTGGGTAGTCTCAGCAGCAGAGCACGCACCAGTAAGTGGCACCTGAGTGTCATCATCAGCTGATGCGGCCTGCGATGTGGTGACCGGAGCCACTGGCCCACCCGCCTCTTCAGAGGAAGACAGAAAAAGCTGTTGGGCATCACTGCACCCTGCCTCTTCTTCCATTTCTCCAATGCTGCTTGGCTGGCCCCCTGTTTCCAAGCCAAGAGATTCAGAGAACAGAAGTAGAGACGGCTCCTGTCCTGGGCTCTCTGTCTGCCTGGGCAATTTGGCAGGTGGTGAAGAGACAGATGGCTGCTCTCCAGTGCTCTGTGTCTGAGAGGATGTGGCACTAATGGAAGTCGATGCATTAGCTGCCATCCATCCGACAACAGCTTCAATTTGGTCTTGACGCAGCAGCGGTGTACGGCGCTCTGACACAAAGCTGCGCATGAACGACTGTTGCCTGGTGAAAGTGGGTGCTGATGAGTCACCGGTGCCCGCAGCAGGCACAGAATCCCCACGTCCCCTCCCTGCTCCGCGCCCACGCCCACGCCCACGTGCCTTACTCACTGCCTTCTTCATCTTGGTTGACTGATAAAGATAAGCAGAAAAGTACTAACGGATTTGTGTGCTTATTCCTGAGCAACTCCTCCTAACAGGTATAAGAAACACTAATTTTCTAAAGTGTGGACTAGACTTTAATATGAGCTAATGTGGCCTACACAAATGTAAAGTGGTGTCACTGGTGTGTTTGGTGAACTTTATTATTTATTTCTTTTTGGGGGGCTGAACTGACAACAGATAGAGCTGCAGTCACACGGAGACCGTGCAGACAGACGTAAACGGCGCTGCAAGGCCCAAAAACCCTCCTCTACGTTATCCTATGTAGTGTTTTTCCACAAGTTAGCTGGAGACGGGTGGAAAGACACTAATAGGATTTTTTTAAATAAATTAGCAGCAACCTACACTACTTGAAAAAAAAAGAAAATTGATTTGGCGGTATGACGCAGTGAACAACCCTGAGCTGGAGACAACCAGGCTATGGCTGCTCACAGACTACAGGGCGAGCTGCAATCACATGGAGACCGTGCAGACAGCCGTAAACGGCGCTGCAAGGCCCAAAAACCCTCCTCTACTTTATCCTATGTAGTGTTTTTCCACAAATTAGCTGGAGACGGGTGGAAAGACACTAATAGGATTTTTTTAAATAAATTAGCAGCAGACTACACTACTTGAAAAAAAATTAAAATTGATTTGGCGGTATGACGCAGTGAACAACCCTGAGCTGGAGACAACCAGGCTACGGCTGCTCACAGACTACAGGGCGAGCTGCAGTCACACGGAGACCATGCAGACAGCCGTAAACGGCGCTGCAAGGCCCAAAAACCCTCCTCTACTTTATCCTATGTAGTGTTTTTCCACAAATTAGCTGGAGACGGGTGGAAAGACACTAATAGGATTTTTTTAAATAAATTAGCAGCAGACTACACTACTTGAAAAAAAATTAAAATTGATTTGGCGGTATGACGCAGTGAACAACCCTGAGCTGGAGACAACCAGGCTACGGCTGCTCACAGACTACAGGGCGAGCTGCAGTCACACGGAGACCGTGCAGACAGCCGTAAACGGCGCTGCAAGGCCCAAAAACCCTCCTCTACTTTATCCTATGTAGTGTTTTTCCACAAATTAGCTGGAGACGGGTGGAAAGACACTAATAGGATTTTTTTTAAATAAATTAGCAGCAGACTACACTACTTGAAAAAAAAATAAAATTGATTTGGCGGTATGACGCAGTGAACAACCCTGAGCTGGAGACAACCAGGCTACGGCTGCTCACAGACTACAGGGCGAGCTGCAGTCACACGGAGACCGTGCAGACAGCCGTAAACGGCGCTGCAAGGCCCAAAAACCCTCCTCTACTTTATCCTATGTAGTGTTTTTCCACAAATTAGCTGGAGACGGGTGGAAAGACACTAATAGGATTTTTTTGAATAAATTAGCAGCAGACTACACTACTTGGAAAAAAAAAAAAAAAAAGAACAGTATGAGGCAATGAACCACCCTCCCTAAACTGAATACAACCAGCTATGGATGGCCTATGTGGCTGCACTCAGACTAGAGAGTGGGCTGCACTCACACACACACACACACAGACCTTGCAGATCGCTGTGAAAACAGCGCTACAAGGCAAAAGCAAGGTGAATAGTAGGTGAACACAGCGGTTGCTAAATTAGCCTTTGGAAAGCACAAAGAAGCAAATCGCTATCTCTAAACTGTCCCTCAGTCAGCAAACAGCGTCCTGTCACTAACTGAATTCACAGCAGAGTGATCGCAAAATGGCGCCAGCGACTTTTAAACTGCAGCATGACATCATTTCAGCAGCCAATCACAGCCTTGCCAGTACTTTCATGCCCTCCATGCTAAACAGGATGTGCCCACACTTGGAATCATTCTCATTGGCTGAATTTCTGCATTTTGAATCTTGGAACTTCCGATTCCGGTATCCGATACGCGGCAAGTATCGGAATCCCGGTATCGGAATTCCGATACCGCAAGTATCGGCCGATACCCGATACTTGCGGTATCGGAATGCTCAACACTACCAATAAACCGAGGCTTGAACTTAGGGGAAGAAACCTTCATAGGAACATGACGAGAAGATAACCAGACTAAATCCCCCACCCGAAGCCGGGGACCAACACACCGACGGCGGTTAGCAAAACGTTGAGCCTTTTCCTGAGACAACGTCAAATTGTCTACCACATGAGTCCAAATCTGCTGTAACCTGTCCACCACAGAATCCACACCAGGACAATCAGAAGGCTCAACCTGCCCCTTAGAAAAACGAGGATGAAAACCAAAATTACAAAAGAAAGGCGAAACCAAAGTAGCCGAACTAGACCGATTATTAAGGGCAAACTCGGCCAACAGCAAGAAAGCCACCCAATCATCCTGATCAGCAGACACAAAGCATCTCAAATAGGTTTCCAAGGTCTGATTAGTTCGCTCAGTTTGGCCATTTGTCTGAGGATGGAACGCCGAAGAAAAAGACAAATCAATGCCCATCCCAGCACAAAAGGCCCGCCAAAACCTAGAAACAAACTGGGAGCCTCTGTCAGACACAATATTCTCCGGAATGCCATGCAAATGAACCACATGCTGAAAAAACAATGGAACCAAATCAGAGGAGGAAGGCAATTTAGGCAAAGGTACCAAATGGACCATTTTAGAGAACCGGTCACAAACCACCCAGATAACAGACATCTTCTGGGAAACAGGAAAATCCGAAATAAAATCCATGGAAATATGCGTCCAGGGCCTCTCAGGGACCGGCCAAGGCAAAAGCAACCCACTAGCGCGGGAACAGCAAGGCTTGGCCCGGGCACAAGTCCCACAGGACTGCACAAAAAAACGCACATCCCGCGACAAGGAAGGCCACCAAAAGGACCTAGCAACCAAATCTCTGGTACCAAAAATCCCAGGATGACCAGCCAACACTGAAGAATGAACCTCAGAAATTACCTTACTAGTCCATCTATCAGGAACAAACAGCTTCCCCACTGGACAGCGGTCAGGTTTATCAGCCTGAAATTCCTGAAGCACCCGCCGCAAATCAGGGGAGATGGCAGAAAGAATCACCGCTTCCTTAAGAATGCCAACCGGCTCAAGGACTCCAGGAGAATAAGGCAAAAAACTCCTAGAGAGGGCATCAGCCTTAACATTCTTAGATCCTGGAAGATACGAGACCACAAAATCAAAACGGGAGAAAAACAGGGACCATCGAGCCTGTCTAGGGTTCAGCCGCTTGGCCGACTCGAGGTAAATCAGATTCTTATGATCGGTCAAGACCACAACGCGGTGCTTGGCTCCCTCAAGCCAATGTCGCCACTCCTCAAATGCCCACTTCATAGCCAACAACTCCCGATTGCCAACGTCATAATTGCGCTCCGCAGGTGAAAACTTTCTGGAAAAAAAGGCACACGGTTTCATCAAAGAACCATCAGAATTCCTCTGAGACAAAACGGCCCCTGCCCCAATCTCAGAAGCATCAACCTCAACCTGAAAAGGAAGAGAAACATCCAGCTGACGGAACACAGGGGCAGAAGTAAATCGGCGTTTAAGCTCCTGAAAGGCCTCAACCGCCGCAGAGGACCAATTCGTCACATCAGCGCCTTTCTTCGTCAAATCGGTCAGGGGCTTAACCACACTGGAAAAGTTGGCAATGAAACGGCGATAAAAATTAGCAAAGCCCAAAAATTTCTGAAGGCTCTTCACCGATGTGGGTTGAATCCAGTCATGAATAGCTTGGACCTTAACAGGATCCATTTCTATAGACGAGGGAGAAAAAATAAAACCCAAAAAAGAGACCTTCTGAACTCCAAATAGGCACTTAGACCCCTTCACAAATAAAGCATTATCACGAAGGATCTGGAATACCATCCTGACCTGCTTCACATGAGACTCCCAATCATCGGAAAAAATCAAAATATCATCCAAATACACAATCATGAATTTATCAAGATAATTGCGGAAAATATCATGCATGAAGGACTGAAATACAGAAGGAGCATTAGAAAGCCCGAAAGGCATCACAAGGTATTCAAAATGGCCTTCGGGCGTATTAAATGCAGTTTTCCATTCGTCACCCTGTTTAATACGAACAAGATTATATGCCCCTCGAAGGTCAATCTTAGTAAACCAACTAGCCCCCTTAATCCGAGCAAACAAATCAGAGAGCAAAGGTAAAGGGTATTGGAATTTGACCGTGATCTTATTAAGAAGGCGATAATCAATACAGGGTCTCAAGGAGCCATCCTTCTTGGCAACAAAAAAGAATCCCGCTCCCAATGGTGAGGAAGACGGCCGAATATGCCCCTTTTCCAAAGACTCCTTGACATAACTCCGCATGGCGGTATGCTCTGGCACAGACAGATTGAAAAGTCGTCCCTTAGGGAACTTACAGCCAGGAATCAAGTTAATAGCACAATCACAGTCCCTATGTGGAGGAAGGGAACTGGACTTGGGCTCATCAAATACATCCTGGAAATCCGACAAAAACTCAGGGACTTCAGAAGAGGGGGAAGAGGAAATTGACATCAAAGGAACGTCACAATGTACCCCTTGACAACCCCAACTAGTCACAGACATAGATTTCCAATCCAGCACCGGATTATGTTCCTGTAACCATGGAAAACCCAGTACAACAACATCATGCAAGTTATGCAACACCAGAAAACGGCAATCTTCCTGATGTGCTGGAGCCATGCACATGGTCAGCTGAGTCCAATACTGAGGTTTATTCTTGGCCAACGGTGTAGCATCAATGCCCCTCAAAGGAATAGGGCTCTGCAAAGGCTGCAAGGAAAAACCACAGCGCCTGGCGAATTCCAAGTCCATTAAGTTCAGGGCAGCGCCTGAATCCACTAATGCCATGACAGAAAAGGACGATAATGAGCAAATCAGGGTCACAGATAAGATAAATTTAGGTTGTACAGTACTGATGGTAACAGACCTAGCGACCCTCTTAGTACGCTTAGGGCAATCAGAAATAACATGAGCAGAATCACCACAGTAAAAACACAGCTTATTCTGACGTCTGAATCCCTGCCATTCTGCTCTAGTCAAAATCCTATCACATTGCATAGGCTCAGGACTCCGCTCAGAGGACACTGCCATATGGTGCACAACTTTGCGCTCGCGCAGGCGCCGATCAATCTGAATGGCTAGAGACATAGATTCGCTCAAACCAGCGGGTGTGGGGAACCCCACCATAACATCTTTAAGGGCTTCAGAAAGACCCTTTCTGAAAATTGCAGCCAGAGCATCCTCATTCCATTTAGTGAGCACAGACCATTTTCTAAATTTCTGGCAGTATAATTCTGCCGCTTCCTGACCCTGACATAGGGCCAACAAGGTTTTTTCTGCATGATCCACAGAATTAGGTTCGTCATACAATAATCCGAGTGCTTGAAAAAATGCGTCTACATTAAGCAATGCTGGATTCCCTGATTCAAGGGAGAATGCCCAGTCCTGAGGGTCACCACGCAGCAGAGAGATGATAATCTTAACCTGCTGAATGGGATCACCAGAGGAACGGGGTTTCAAAGCAAAAAACAATTTGCAGTTATTTTTAAAATTCAAAAACTTAGATCTGTCCCCAAAAAACAAATCAGGAGTAGGAATTTTAGGCTCTAAAGCCGGAGTCTGGACAACATAATCTTGGATACTCTGTACTCTTGCAGCAAGTTGATCCACACGAGAAAACAAACCCTGAACATCCATGCCAGCGCCAAAATCCTGAACCACCCAGAGATTAAGAGGAAAAAAAAAGACAAAACAGACTGCAAAAAAAAAAAAAATGGCTCAGAACTTTTTTTTCCTTCTTTTGAGATGCATTTAATTCATTTTTGGCCAGTTGTACTGTTATGAACTGGTGGTTTAGAAGCAACAAGGAACGAGCTCTGGAGGAGGTGGTACCTGTACAAACCGCAGTTCCTGAGCTTATCACAACACTAGAAGTAGCCGTGGGATGTTCCTGTCACTCCCTAGACACCTTGTCACAGCCGGAGGACTAACTACCTCTAAAGATGGAAACAGGAAGGCTATCTTGCCTCAGAGAAAATCCCCAAAGGAAAGGCAGCCCCCCCAAATATTGACTGTGAGTGGAGAGGGAAATGACTTGCGCAGAATGAAATCAGAATGTAGCAAAGGAGGCCAGTCTAGCTAGATAGATAGAATAGGACAGAATACTGTGCAGTCAGTATTAAAAAACTAGAAAAATCCACCACAGAGTTTACATAAATCTCCACACCTGACTAAAGGTGTGGAGGGTAAATATGCTTCCCAGAGCTTCCAGCTTAACTGAATAAATCCATATTGACAAGCTGGACAAGAAAAAACATAGAAAGAGCTGAACGATTAAGTCCACAATATGTGGACAGCAAAAGAACAAGCAAGGACTTATCTTTGCTGAACTGGTCAGAATATCAGGGAAATCCAAGCAGAGATGTGAATCCAACCAGGAACCATTGATAACTGGCCCAGGCTGAAGGATAGAGCCAGGATAAATAGCCGAGCCAGAAAGACGATCAGTGGAAGCAGCTGCTGACTGCTAAATCCAAGGAGCAGCAGTTCCACTCAAAACCACCGGAGGGAGCCCAAGAGCAGAACTCACAAAAGTGCCACTTACAACCACCGGAGGGAGCCCAAGAGCGGAATTCACAACAGAATTCACAGCCAATGAACTCACTTCACCTATGTGACGTCAGCGCGAGCGTGTTGGGAAATTTTCCCCCAGTGCTTGAGCTAACATCAGAAAGGTAAAGTGAGTTCATTGGTTGTGACTATGGTGGCTGTGGGGACAGGCGTTGCTCCACAAGTCTTGGAATCCCCAAGTCTTGCAGGACAAGCATCTACATTTAACATTTCCTGCACTGCTTCTGCCTCCTCTTCGATATTCTCTAGGGCTTCCAACTGCACCCTCAACCTCTGCCTTAGTGAGGCATGCGTTTCAACAGTGCAGAGCAAATCACCACCTCCATACTGCAGAGATGGAGGTGTTGGGAAGATCCGAGGAACAAATGAAGGAGGAAGAGGTGATGAGCGAGCAACTGTCAGGAGATGTAGAGGACAATCCTCCCCTCTCTGTTGTTAGTGGTTGGCGGGAGGGGATGGAGGAAGCAAGCATCAATTTTAACCAGCCATCAACATAGCATGGGCTTGGACCTCATGGTAGAGCCCGACATATGAGTGCCTTCTTGCTGCACTATCTGCTACATGATCCCAAATAGTTAAGATTAGAAATATTGCTGACTACTGGGTTGCCACTCTGTTAGATCCACGTTAGAAAACCAAATTTTGGTGGATGCTTCCTGTCCTGGAATGGGACCAACAAATGCTGGAGTATCAAAACATGCTTTTACACAACCTTTAGAGATCTTCTTAGTAAGGCAGCACTGAAGCACACAGTTCGCATCACAGCTGTAGACTTCCAACCTCTGGCACGTCAATTCGTTAACAGCAAAACATTGGCGGCAACAGCAGCAGTAGCGTAAGTGGAAGAAGCAATTTCTGTGAGTCCCTTGACACTTTTTTTTAGACCAGCTCGTGCACCAGCACAACAGAGTCCAAGTCTTACACGTGGTGAACGAATGGAGAGGATGGTGCAGGATTATCTAAAACTGAATATCTATACCATCAGGGAGGGTTTGGACTCTTCCACATCTTGGTCTTCCAAAATGGATGAGTGGCCTGAGCTCGCCTCACATGCTTTGTGGGTTTTATCATGCCAGAGTTCTCTCAAAAAGTATCTTCAGCACTGCTGGTGGTATCCTGATGAATAATCGCAGCCGGCTGTCCCTTGAAAGTGTAGACTTACTAACTTTCATCAAGATGAACAAGTTTTGGATGTCGAAGGACTTTTGCACCCCAAACACAGACTGTACAGATTAATGTTGTGTAACTGCACTCTGTGATATCTTTAGTGTGGCTTCTATGCCTGCTGTGGCTGCTGCTGCAGATGTTAACACAAATTTGTGGAAATGTGAACAGTCATGGTTGGCCTACATCTGTTGGGTTGGCTCTAGTGGAAAATGTGTTGGTCCCAATTATACTATTTCTACTCTAATGAAATTGATGCCACTTCTGTGGGGTCAGGTCTTTATTTTTGTTAATGTGAAAACTCCTGTACGGGTGTCCATCTGCTGGATTTGGCATAGTGGAAAACCTGTCAGCGCCTACTATACTATTACTATTGTGGTGAAATTTGGGCCACTTTGTTGGTGTCTGCCACTAGTTTTTGAAAATGTGTAGACTCCTGGTTGGATCTTCTTCATGTGTGTTGCCTATAGCAGTAGGCCTCCGAGACCGTCAGGCCACCACTTCATTAGAGTCAACTACCCATGTTGCTACTATCCTTACATTTTACTGACAATGGTAATCTATGAAACTGATATTTGTGCTACCTTATTGTGGCTCAGCATGAAAGCAGGTTGAGCTGTTGTATGTAATATCAGGAATCCCTGCAAACCAGGCCTACAGCGATCCCTCACCCACTTCGTCTTACTGTGACATTCAATTGTAAGCTGTAAATACTGTCCCAGGCCACAATATCTCATGCAGGGCTGATTGCTGCAGTGACATGCTATAATTTGCACTGTGGGTGAATTGAGGTCACTTTAGTTGTGTCTGTCTCTCATTTGATGTGTTTTAGTAGCTTTTGGGGCCATTAGAAGGAGTTGTGCATGCATTTGTTTTTGCCTTTTGGTTTTGACTGTAATGGCATTTGGCTATGTTCAGCGAAGGTTAAGCAAATAAATTGGCAAATATTGCAATTTTGGTGATCATAATCCGAACCGATCATTGAAATATTCGCTCATCTATAGTCACTTCATACTGATCTTAAATCTTCCCAGAGATTGTTCGGCTTTGCAAGTTATTATGCACAGTTCACTAAAAACCACACTTAAGTTGCTGTTCTTCTTATGTCCCTACCTCAAAATTCAAGCCTTCAAAAAATGTAAGTGTTGTTTGTTCACTTCTTCTGTCCTATACCATCGTGCTATCAACAAGATGTTTTTCCTTGTAGTGGTGCCTTTCCTATTGGTTGGTGTAGGAGGTTATCTAAAAAAATTATATTTATCAAGGGATCATTCTTGCGGATTCCATTGGTAACCATGAGCTTCTTTCTCATTTTAATGCTTTTTTTTTTGTTTTAAAGAATTTGTAGTATCTTGCCTTTAGTGTGTGCAGTTCTTCTGTGGTCCTCAGAAATCTCCTTGTATGTTGTGAGACAATATATGTTGTGTTAAGAACAGAATTTGATGGAACAGGTCGCTCTAATTTCATCTTCATATTATCTGCTAATACTAAAGGCTCATATACTTTTTGCCACTCACAAACATGGGATATTAAATCATTTTCTTCATTAAAAAAATAAAAAAGTAATATTTATAACTCATTTGCTTGATTTGTTGCTCTTTATCTACTTTTAGCATGTGTGTGAAAATTTGATGTAGTTTTTCAGTAGGTTAGATGTATGCAGAAATGTAGAAAATTCTGATGGATTGACAAACTTTCAAGCACCACTGTATGGACTTTACAGGCCCCAGTGTGAAAACAGCATTTAAATTACTATTCCTTTTTACAGATGTATTTCTACACCTTTGTCCATTAACATAAATTCAGGAAAAAAATATTGAGCCATTGGCTTTACTTGTTCTGGAAGTCTAAATGAAATATAAAATGGATTCAGTGTCTATTGAAATCTAGATGGAAAATAAGGTCGATTCACTTTATATTCTATCTGGACTTCCCAACCAGTAGTGCTCAACACTCATTATTCTTCTCCAGACTTAATGTTAATTATTTGCATGATTGCCCAGACATCACAAATGCTCCTGAACAGCCTTTCAGAGGCTTAGTGCTAACCTGAAGGCTACAAACCCAGCTACAGGATGCCATGCTTCTCTTTTTTTTCTTTCTTTTGCTTATCTTAGACTGTCCTTTGGCTGTATCTGATATGGTAGCTTGGACCCACTTAAATGGGTTGTCCACTACCAGAACAACCCCTTCTTAATCTAAATGTGATGCCCGATAAAATAATAAAGCCTATAATCAACTAACATGTCGGCTCCATACCAGAGGTGTCAACACTCGCGGTCCTGAGTCTGTGATGTGGTGGAATGACACGTGACCTCGGCGTCCAAACAATGCTGGCATCACTGTCTCCACCTTCAGACAAACTGAATAGGAAGAAGAAGTCCGAGTTGCAGCTGATACCTTGCTTCCTCTTCATGTTCAATTTGTCCAAAGGTGGAGACAGTGACTCCAGTGCTGATTGGGTGCCGGCATCACAACTCCAAATCACAGCCACTGGGAGATCGAGTGTCAACACTGCGAAAACGGCGCTGGCACATGAGATGAGTATAGGCTTTAATGCTTTAACTAGTCATAACATTTAGTTTAAGAAGGGATTGTCCTAGTAGTGAACAGGTCCTTTAAGTAAATATTGCTGAGCTTTAACACTAGGCACAAACAATGGATAAAATGATCCTTTGGGAATTTTCTCTGGGGAGATATGCGAATAATCTCTTCATTGCAGCTTAAAAGTCTCCTCACCTCGGCATGTCAGGCTTGACATGTCACTCTCTGCAAGGAGAAACATTACCCCTTGGATCCAAGTTCATTCAGTAAAATATGAAGAAATTAGGTTGCCACCTGCCTACAATAATTGTTAAGACTATTGGGTGCTATTCTTCTCTCATTCCTTAGACACAAAGAGAGACAGACAGAAAGCAATCCTACGCATTAGACAAGGACTTTAACCTGTGATGTAATTTCTAATAAAGTTATTCAGCTAATTAAAAGCAGAACATTGAATACTTTTAGTGGAAAAGAATGTGATTAGTTGCACTTTTTTAATTTTCCAGTTTTTTCCTTCTCTAACTATTGCAACCAGATACTATGTACAAAAAAAGTGGGGAGAGTATTATCATATTAGCCGCTACAATTGCTCATACATTAGCTTTAACCATGACCTACTAAATGCCTGAAAGCCAACCCATTCAGTTCATAAATGCTAACAAGGGCCCTATTTTTTCACCTATATTTCATAGCTGATGCTGCATATGCTGAAAAAAATATGAAAATTTGTGTTTATTTATTGACAGTGTTTATTCTACTATATTATTATGAAAATGTCTGCTTGTTCCTACATAAATAATGTTTCTTATTATCACCTTGGTTTCTTTCAAGTGCTAATTGCTGTATCGAGTATAAGCAACACATTTCCATCTATTAGAATAATTGTGCTGCAAGACCGATTCCCTAAAGCGCACTGAACCAAATGTGGCAGCAGCTAATCTTGTTCATTCTTCATGACCTCACCAGCTTCATATTTCTATATGTCCTTTCTTAAGCACAGACATCCAAATGCGCAGCACTAAATATCTAATATTCCTTCTTCTTCATTACCAATCTTGTTTGGATTTGATTACTTAGACAGTTCTCTAAAGAGAGCTACCACTTTTGCAGATATAAAATAAATGAACAGCCCTGAAAGTGCACTGGAGATGATTATAGCCATTCAGGCCTGAAACATTACCTATTATTATAAATCAGAAACAAGCTCCCCATCCTTGTCCCCTTCCTCAAAGTCACCCCTAACATTGTGCAGCATTGTAGGAGAGACTTACATCAAAATCATGTTCTGTTTATTAGCACTTTCTGAGCAAAAGTCACAAATGCATTAAATGCAGTCGCAAAGTTTGTAACTTTTAATTTTTCAGTTTTGTAGTGTATCATTCTCAATTCTGTGTCTTAAAAATTCATGGAAAAATAATTCAATAAACCCTTACACTTGTTTTCATGTATGAATATAGATAAGATGCATTTGTCTATAAAGCAGAAGATATTTCAAAATATGATGTAAATTGTTGGGAAATTGGCATGACCTGTGATTCTGGGGCAGACTTGGGGCCCTAGTGCAAGAAGTATGTTTGGGCACCTCTCCTTTTATATTGACAAAGCTGAGGAGATACATATATACAGTGGGGAAAATAAGTATTTGATACACTGCCAAATTTGCAAGTTTTCCCACCTACAAAGAATGGAGAGGTTTGTAATATTCATCATAGGTACACACCAACTGTGTGAGACAGAATCTTAAAAAAAAATTAAAAAATCAGAAAATCATTGTATGATTTTACATAATTAATCTGCATTTTATTGCATGAAATACGTATTTGATACAATAGAAAACCAGAACGTAATATTCGGTACGGAAATCTTTGCAATTACAGAGGTCAGATGTTTCCTGTAGCCCTTGACCATGTTTGCACACACTGCAGCAGGGATTTTGGCCCATGCCTCTATACAGATCTTCTCCAGATATTTCAGGGTCCAGGGCTGTTGCTGGGCAACATTGAGTTTCAGCTCCCTCCAAAGAAATGCTTCTTAGGGAGCCTTAGTTGTCCTGGCTGTGTGTTTTGGGTTATTGTTATGCTGCAAGACCCAACCATGACCCATCTTCAATGCACTTATTGGAGGAAGGACGTTGTTGGCTAAAATCTAGCAATACATGACCTCATCCATTTTCCCTTCAATATAGTGCAGTCATCCTGTCTCCTTTGCAGAGAAGCACCCCCAAAGTAATAATAATAATAATAATAATAATTTTATTTATATAGCGCCAACATATTCCGCAGCGCTTTACAACTTATAGAGGGGACTTATACAGACAACAGACATTACAGCATAACAGAAATCACAGTTCAAAACAGATACCAGGAGGAATGAGGGCCCTGCTGCTCGCAAGCTTACAATCTATGAGGAAAAGGGGAGACACAAGAGGTGGATGGTAACAATTGCTTTAGTTATTTGGACCAGCCATAGTGTAAGGCTCGGGTGTTCATGTAAAGCTGCATGAACCAGTTAACTGCCTAAGTATGTAACAGTACAGACACAGAGGCTATTAACTGCATAAAGTGTATGAGAACATGATGGAGGAACGTGATTATGTTGTTGTTTTTTATTAATAGGCCACACAGGGATAATTAGGTTAATGCGTTGAGGCGGTAGGCCAATCTGAACAAATGAGTTTTTAGTGCACGCTTAAAACTGTGGGGATTGGGGATTAATTGTATTAACCTAGGTAGTGCATTCCAAAGAATCGGCGCCGCACGTGTAAAGTCTTGGAGACGCGAGTGGGAGGTTCTGATTATTGAGGATGCTAACCTGAGGTCATTAGCAGAGCGGAGGGCACGGGTAGGTTGGTAGACTGAGACCAGAGAGGAGATGTAGGGTGGTGCTGAGCCATGGAGTGCTTTGTGGATGAGGGTAGTAGTTTTGTACTAGATTCTGGATTGGATGGGTAGCCAGTGTAATGACTGGCACAAGAAAGTATGATATCTCCCCGAGTTGTACTCATCCTTCTTCTTCTAAACACGGCTAGTGAAGTTGATGCCAAAAAGTTCTATTTTGGTCTCATCTAACGACATGACCTTCTCCCATGCCTCCTCTGGATTGTCCAGATGGTTATTGGCAAATTTAAGATGGGCCTGGACATGTGCTGGCATGAGAAGGGGGACCTTGTGTGACCTGAAAATTTTTAATCCATGACGGCATAATGCGTTACTAACGGTAATGTATGAGACTTTGATCCAAGCTCTCTTCAGGTCATAGACCAGGTCCTCTCATGTAGTTCTGGGCTAATTCCTGACCTTTCTCAGAATCATGCTTACCTCATGAGGAGAGACTCTGCATGGAGCCCAATACAGAAGAAGATTGACAGTCATGTTGTGTTTCTTTCATTTTCTAATAATTGTGCCAAAAGTTGTTGCCTTCTCACCAAGCTGCTCGCCTATTGTCCAATAACCCATTCCAGCTTTGTGGAAATCTACAATTTTGACCCTGATATCCTTAGATAGCTGGGCCATGTTGGAGAGGTTGGAGTGTGATTGAGTGTGTGGCAGGTGGCTTTTATACAGGTAACAAGTTGAAACAAGTGCAATGAATGCAGGTAGCAAGTGCAGAGAAGGAAAATCTAGCAGGTCTGTGAGAGTCAGTATTATTGCTGGTTGGTAGGTGATCAAAGACTTATTTAATATGATAAAAAGCAATTTAACTATTTAACCCATTGATGACATGTGCCATATATACGGCGCTGCAGGTGCTTCATTATCGCAAACCGAAATATATATATATATATGGAGTGATTATTGTGCGGTCTTACCCTGAGCGCCACAGCGATCAAATGCGGGTGTCATCTCTATATGAGAGCTGACACCCTGAAACAATGCATTTCTTCCCTCTGATGCTGCTGTTAATAGTGACAGTGACATTGAGGGGCATCTCAGAGGGATGGAGCACCCTCTCTGCTCTTATCAGGTTGCTCCAATGGTCTCCATATTGACCCTGGGTTAAAAGATGACCATGGGGTCAGACAGGGATGGTGGCCTATGAGCTCCTGCTGAGATGCTGATCTATTCTCCCTGTGTCAGAGATGCTGATTTAATGCTCTGCCATGCACAAGCATGGTAGAGTATTAAATCAGCGATCACTCAATGTAAAATTTATGTCCCATCCTCGGACAATGCAAAACAGTTTTTTAAAAAAGTTATAAAAAATTGTAAAAACATATAAAAAAATTTAAAAATTGGGAAAAACAATAAAAAAAATTGTTCCAATAAAATACATGTATTTATGTAACAACAAAAATAAACAAAAAAGTAAGCAAATTTGATAATGCCGTGTCCGGAACTACCTGACCCACACAACTTGCTCCTGGGCTGGTGGGAGGGGATACTGTTGTTTTTGGTGGTGTCCCCATATCACTTTCTGGGGTCGCTATATCGACGATGTGATTATTTTCTGGACAGGTGATGTTCCCTCCTTTGATGCATTTATACGTGAACTAAATGTGAACAATCTTGGCCTGAGATTTACCTTTGAAATCAATGACGAATCTATAAATTTTCTTTATCAATATTAAAAAAGACAGAGAGGGTCACCTACAGACCAGCATTTTTAGAAAGCTAACAGCTACAAATAACCTTCTAAGATGGGATAGTCATCATCACTTTGGTCTTAAAAAAGGTATACTTAAGGGTCAATATCTACATGTCAGAAGAAACTGCTCATCTTCAGCAGCATTTTACATTCAGGCCCACCATCTGAGAGACTGGTTTTCTGAGAGAGGATATCCCAAAACAGTCCTCAAGGAAGCATTTAATTTTGCTGAGTCACAAACAAGTACTAAGCTGTTGAGACCAGAAAGACAACAAGATATTGACCCTGTCCTCAGAATCATAGGAAACTATGACAACTGTTCACAAGAAGTCAGAGCAATTATTTCCAAACACTGGGGTATCTTAAAAGCAGATACAGACATTTGTGATATATTGGCCTCCCCTACCAGCAATTAGTTGTAGGAAAGGGAGATCTATTGGTGACCAATTGGTACATAGCACCTACATCCCCCCAAGAAAAAGAGCACCTGGCTTGACAACAGAAGTTAGGGTACGTTCCACTGTGGTGGATGCAATTTTTGCAAGTACATTGAGGTGTGTACATTTTTTGAGAGTGAGAGTACAGGCAAAAGATACTACTCTAGACATTTTGCCAATTGTAAAACCAAGGGAGTCATATATCTGTTTAAGTGCTCATGTCTGATTAATTATATTGGCAAAATGAAAAGAGAATTTTGGAGATGGATAGGGGATCCCCTTGTGGGACACAAAACATGCCATGTATACCCCTATCTCCAGACATGTAAGGGAAAAACATCTTGGGGATCTTGGGTCTTTTACTTTCACTGTGATTGAGGTTATCTCTCCATCAATTAGCCCTAGAACGCATACCCATAGAAATCTACACATTCACGCACCTGGGGCCTTTTAGGCCTGTTTACAATTATCATGGAATAACTCAAATAAAAATACTTTTCAAAATGTATTTTACAATTGCAAGGTAAGGATGCATTCCAACTAGCGCTGGGGTCCGCCAGGAGGGGATCCGTAATGGATCTGACCTCCTGGTGACCCCAGCTAAGGTTGGCGGAATCCTGGAGTTACCAGGAGGTCAGATCCATTATGGATCCCCTTCTGGCGAACCCCAGCGCTACTGGGAACACAGCCTAAGATGTGTATATTTCAAAACATAATTATGTGCATAAAACAACAAAAAAGTAAGTAAACGGGCACGCCAAATATAGGCATTCTATATGCAATTTTTTTATGAAAACATTTTTTGGTTGTAGCAAACTTGGTGCAGGAATATTTATTTGTAACTTTACATATTCCCCCGACAATTCTCGCATATTATTTTTTCGGCTGAATGTTCCTTGCATACATTTTGTCCGCAAGTAGAACAGAAACGCTCCGATTTTCTTTCCTTCTTTGCTGGACAAATATAGCAGCGCTTTCTTTTTTTTTCTCTTTGCTCTGGATGTTCCAGAAAGCGTATTCCACATCGGATCATTGCCTCCGTAATTTGCCTTGATAAGCAAATCTGTGTATCACATGTAAACCTAGTACAGGCCTAAAAGGCCCCAGGTGCGTGAATATGGGGTAGTCCCAAAAAAAGGTTGTTATACCAAAATGTCTGTAACATAAAAATATATGAAAAGCTGGAAATTACTAACAACTATATACCTGAGGATTACCTAGATTTTCAAAATTCTAACTAAAGTACTTTTACAGAAAATAGAAAACAAGTAACCTGGCAGGCATGCCAGGCCCCAGGTATGCGTTCTAGGGTTAGAGGTGGGAATTGGGATCGCAGGATCCTTCAAAAAGAACTAAGATGGATTCATAGGCTTGATTCTATACAAAGAAACTTTGAAGAGAAGGAATATAAACCAGATCATCCGTGATGCATAAGCTGTGTTTTGGGAGCACGGACCCGCTGTGTCCATCAATTTCCCCACATATTGTGGTGGATCATTGTCCAAACTCCGTTTAAAATCTTCCTCTTTATTCCTCCTTCCCTCCCACCCATTCCCATATAGGGCTGGATAGGGGTAGAAGGGTCAGTCAACGGTGAGCGGGGGCGCCATTGCGCATCTCTAGTATGTCAACCTCCGCAGTCATCAAAAAGACAAATGTAAACAAAGATGATATCTCTGAAAACGTCATCATGTCCCTCAAATAACTAGCTGCCATACAGCTCTCTCAGTGGAAAAATAAATTTTATCTCAGAATATTTTTTTTTCTATACAAATAATATAGCTTCTATTCCGTAACTGAGCCAAAACATAGAAAAATATAAATGTGGTATCTCTGTAATCGTTCTGACCCAAAGAATAAAGCTGCCTTATCAATTTCACCACACCCAGAACAGCATTGAAAAAAACAAACAAAAAAACACTTCATGAATTGCTGTTTTTTGTTCATTCTGCCTCCCAAAAATCAGAATAGAACGCGAGAAAAAAAGTCATGTGTCTGAAAATGGTACCAAAAGAAATGTCAATTCGTCCTGCAAAAAACAAACTGTCACATGTGTCTGTCAGCCAAACTATGGAACAATTATAGCTATCTAACTATGGGGATGCAAAAACTTGTTTTCTGCAATAAAAGTGTCTTTTAGAGTGTGAAAGCAGTGAAACATAAAAACCCGATATAAATCTGATATTCTGTAATCGCACCCGAAGAAGTAATCTAATCACTTACACCATGCGAGGAATGGTGTAAAAAGTAACTAAAACCAATTCTTCACCTGCTGTTGATTTGTTCATTCTGTCTTCAAAAGATCACAGCAAGGTTGGAGTCACACTAGAAATTTTAAAATTGGTCTGATTTTGATGCAGGGGAGTCAGATGAGTGTAATGCGAGTGTAATGCATTTTTTATGCAAGTGCAATTCGATTTTTCACACCTAGCATCCGCTTTCAATCCGAATGCAGTGCGAGTGCTATCCCACGGCAATGCGATTTTAACACAAGCTTTTACATAGATAATTTCTCTAAGTTATATACACATCATTTTCAAAGGAAATATTCTTCAAAACATATACAGTGGGTCAGGGGTGAACCTAGCCACACTGCTGCCTAAGGCGAACTTCAAAAAGACGCCCCCCCCAAACACATGTACAGTACAGCCCAACTATAGGGCTCCCATCTTATATACAGTCCCCCCGTACATTACATGAATGATAACTATTGTACATTCTATAATAGGTCATAAATCAGACAGTATAGTCCTCCATACAGTATTCCGGGCACCACACAATCCTCCATACAGAATAATAAGCCCCATACATTGCTCCATACAGAATAATGAGCCCCATATATTGCTCCATACAGTATTATGGGCACCATGTAGCACTCCATACAGAATAACATGCCCCATATATTGCTCCATACAGTATAATGAGCCCCATATATTGCTCCATACAGTATTATGGGCACCACATAGTCCTCCATTCAGTATTGTGGGCACTACATAGTGCTGCATACAGAATAACATGCCCCATATATTGCTCCACACAGTATTTTGGGAACCATATAGTGCTCCATACACTATAATGAGCCCCAAATATTACTCCATCCAGAATAATGAGCCTGATATATTGCTCCATAAAGAATAATAAGCCACATATATTGCTCCATACAGTATTATGGGCACCACATAGCGCTCTAGACAAAATAACTTGCCCCATATATTGCTCCATACAGAATATTGATTCCCATATATTGCTCAATGAAGTATAATGTGCCCCATATAATACCCCATACAGTATAATGAGCCCTATACCTGTATATACATCATCACCAGCCCACTGAACCCAGCACCACCTGAATATATCAGCCCCAGCCCACTGAGCCTAGCACCACCTGTATATATCATCACCAGCCCAAGCCCACTGAGCCTAGCACCACCTGTATATACGTCAGCCCAGCCACAGCCAGCCCCCAGCCCCTGTATATACATCAGCCCAAGCCCCCAGCAGCTGTATATACATCATACCAGTCAGCCCCTGTATATACATCTGCCCAGCCACAGCCAGCCCCTGTATATACATCAGCCCAGCCAGCCCCCAGCCACAGCCATACATCAGCCCAGCCACAGCCAGCCCCCAGCACGTGACTTGTATATACATCAGCCAAGCCAGCCCCCAACCCCTGTATATACATCAGCCCAGCCACAGCCAGCTCCCAGCCCCTGTATATATGTAATAGAGTGCAGGGTTGCGTATGTCACCACGGAACAGACAGACCAACTGTTGAAGGGGATTTTTTAACAGGGGTAAAATTCTCCTCGCAGGGAGTAAACAGGGGGTTAATGGAGTCAAACAGTAAACAGTAAACAATTAAGCGGAATCAAAAGGGTTAACGAGTGTTCTGGTAACTTATCAGCCCAGGGAGGTCCTGACTGGAGGGTCCTTATTTCCCAATGTGGATACAGTCACCAGCAGGGCTTGAGATCCTGAAGTCTCTTCTGTGTCTCCTGGAAAGTCCGGGGTTAAGCCTCTGCAGCCTGTTCTTCTCAAAGTGAAACTGGAACCAGGAAATAGCACAGTCTCCGTCGCTGCTGCAGGAGCCTCTGTGTACCAGGCTGACAGTCTCTCTGTAATAACGCTGTCACACACACACTGGGCAGTTACTTATCACACTCAGGGATCTTTGCTTGTCACTGTGGTCATCAGGGCTGCACAGTCACTGTCTCTGATTCAGGAGGCTTCCAAATCTACACCCCCGCATCCAGCCTTCACTCTGGTGGGTATCTCAGCCTCAGTGCCCTCAGGGGGAGCACTACTTTTAGGGGAGCACGGCGCTGCAGCCTGCCCTCTCTTTGGCGCGCTGCCTTCTCTCTGCTCTCCCGCTCTTTTCTGACCACTCCCCTCTCTCCTCCCAGCAGTCCCCTGGTCCCCTCTGTTCAGGGCAGAACGTCTTCCCCCCAACAACCCAGCTGTCTGACTATGTGGTTCCAGGCAAGGAGCAGGGAAAGCAACCTCCTTACATATACATCAGCCCAGCCCCAGCTCAGCACCTGAAGCAATTGCTTCTGCAGCGCGCGGGTAATAGGAGCTCCTCCGGATGCCTGAGACCTGATCCTGATACGTTCGGCGGCGTGCTGCAGCCAGGGCTGGGAGACGGGGAGAGCAGAGCACTCTCTCTCCGCCCATAAAGAACATCCTGATGTTCAACATCAGGTGTTCTTAACTCCTCTGTGCAGGGCACACGGGCCACTGACTCACTGATGTGTGCACCTGTAAAGCCGCCATGCACGAAGATTTAATGGGCCGGCGGCAGGAAAAAAAGGTGGCCAAGCCTCATCATGATAGGTGAGCGGCGTGCCCCTGCTTCTAGGGGGGGGCATCTCCCCCCCTAGCCCCACCGTGCCCATGTTCCAAGCAGCTTTAGATGTGAATGGAGGAGAAAACCTCCTGAAATGCCCAAGTTCGGCTTCCACACAGACTGCTGCTCTCTGTGCAAAATGGCACAATGTTGCACCAAAGTCCAAACTGCGCCGTTCTTTCCTGATGACTGGTCCCAGCGGCTCTGCCACCCACCTTGTGCCCTTCACAGAAGACATTTTCTCTGCTGGTGTGATCTAGATGCTGTGTGTGAAGGGGGCTGGCCGACTGCGGACAGTGGCCCTTTCTTCACCACTGCCTATTACAGGGAAGGGGGCTGGCTGCCACTAAAGTGAGTGGGGATCTGTCTCCCATCACCATCATGGCCCGTGCATGCACAGAGAAGGGGCCTGGCTTGGGTACTGAAATGTGCTGTCAGCCAGTCCCACATTGCTCTGGTCTCCTGATGGTAGGACGCTGCCTCCTGTGTTGGCACAAGCCATTGGTTGAGCTGCCGGGTGGATATTGGTGAAGAATTTCAGTAAGTGTCTTGTATTTCTAACACGGCGGCGCCCCATTTCTAGAGCGCAAAGACCCCACAGTCCTCGGTCCTGGATGTGAGCGTACAGGCTGTAATTCACAGTGACGTGTTTGTGCTCTGGATTGCAGCTCTCTGTATACATCGTGTATCTCAGCTCTGCGCTGTGTATGGTGTATATATCGTGTATCTCAGCTCTGCGCTGTGTACAGTGTATACATCATGTATCTCAGCATTGTGCTGTGCACAGTATACATGGTGTATTTCAGATCTGCATTGTGTACGGTGTATACATTGTGTATCTCAGCTCTGTGCTGTATCCGTCGTGTATCTCAGCTCTGAACTGTGTTCGGTGTATACATTATGAATCTCAGCTCTGTTGTATACATCGTGAATCTCAGCTCTGCGCTGTGTTCGGTATATACATTGTGTATCTCAGCGCTGTGTTGCGTACCGTGTATACATTGGGTATCTCAGTTCTGCCCTGTATCCATCGTGTATCTCAGCTCTGTGCTGTATCCGTCGTGTATCTCAGCTCTGCGCTGTGTTCGGTGTATACATCTTGTATCTCAGTGTTGCGTTGTGTACGGTGTATACGTCGTGTATCTCAGCTCTGTACTATATAGTCCTGTATCTTAGCTCTGCGCTATATCCGTCATGTAAGGCTTCTTTCACACTTCTGTTTTTACAATATGCACAGGATCCGTCAAATTGTTGAAAAGACGGACCCTGTGCAGATTGTAAAAATTGGATGCACTGGGCCCGTTTTTCTGACGGACCCGTCGAGGCTATGTGCACCTGTTGTGCATGCGTCTTCGCAGCGGTTTTCTGCTGCGAAGACGCATACACAACACAACCCAGGCTAAAAATAATAAAAAAAATTTAAAATTTTAATATTCTCACCTTCCGGCGTCCCACACAGCCTTCCCAATGCTCCCAATGCTGCCGGCAGCTTCCGTTCCCAGTAATGCCTTGCGGCAATAACCCAGATGACCTAGTGGTCTCGCGAGACCGCTACGTCATCACAGGTTTTGCGCAATGCATTACTGGGAACACGAGCTGCCTGCAGCATTGGGAGCATCGGTAATGCTGCGCGGGACACCGGAAGGTGAGAATATTGGGATTTTTTTTTTTTAAACATTACATCTTGTTACTATTGACGCTGCCTATGCAGCATCAATAGTAAAAAGAGAGAGCAAGTGAGAGAGAACTTCCCTGACGGGAAATTCTTCCATGCATGCTCAGTTTCAAAAGACGGAAGCCGTTGCTGGATTCCTGCTTTTGACGGTCAGCGACAGATCCTGCGCCCATAGGCTTCCATTATAGCCAATGACGGGCAGCGCAGGATCTGTCGCTGAGCGATTTTCTGATGTACAGAAAAAACGTTCCTCTGTGCGTTGTCCTCACCCGACGGACAGCGATTTTCCGACGGATCCAGCGCACGACGGATGAAACGGAAGGCCATCTGTCACAATCCGTTGCTAATACAAGTCTATGACAAAAAACAGATCCAGTAGAAACATTTGCTGGATCCTGTTTTTTCAAAAATCGATGGATTTCGACAGGAACTGAAAGACGGAAGTGTGGAAGAGGCCTAACTCAGCGCTGAGTTGTGCATGGTGTATACATCGTGTATCTCAGAGCTGCACTGTGTACAGTGTATACATTGTGTATCTCAGCTCTGTGCTGTATCCATCATGTATCTCAGCTCTGTGCTGTGGTCAGTGTATACATGGTGTATCTCAGCTCTGCACTATATCCGTCGTGTATCTGTCACGCGGGTACTGGGTAGACTACAGCTGATTACCCAGGCCCCTGCGATATCCCTCAGACTAGGGAAAACCCTGTCTGTCCCTCTCCCAGAATTTACACTGATGGTGTGCTTGTCTGGGCCGCCAGGCCTGACCCTGACTCCTGTTTCAGTCCTATGCTGAAACTTCCACCCGCCACCCAGTGATAAGACCACACACCAACCCCTACAGAAAGCACAGACAGGGAAAACTAAAAACGCACCACGCCGCAGACACACAGGAAAACACTATAATGTGCACAGGGCAAAACAAATACAAATATAGGAAGGAGAAATATGACAAAGGATAATACACCACCAGATACGATATTTCTTCTCCTAGACCACCACTCCAGACCGAAATCACCAGGCACAAGACACAAGCTATAATCAGCGACGCCCAAAGTCCAGAATGACTATTTAAAGGCCATGGGCGTGACCCAGCCTCCAACCCGATTACCAGCTAGATTAACCCCGGACAACCTGGGTAAAGTCTAGCCAGCGCCACTGAGCGTATAGTGGACAAATGTGCAATTACCGCTGCCTGTCGGACGCCCTAGTGTGAATAGCTTCTGACATGACAGTATCTCAATGCAGTGCTGTGTACAGTATATACATCGTGTATCTAAGCTCTGTGCTGTATACGTCATGTATCTCAACTCTGCGCTGTATCCATCATGTATCTCAACTCTGCGCTGTATCCATCATGTATCTCAGCTCTGCAGTGTGTATACGGCTCATGTGGTGGGACCTACCGGGTCTGTATCTCCATGTAAGGACTGCAGAGGAATAAGAAGAATATCACCTAAGACGAGTCCATGAGGGAGGAAGTTTGGTGGAGTGGGAGTGGTGAGGGAGGGAAGTGGCCATATAGTGCTCAGATAACAGGACTTCAAAGGCAGACTCTGCAGACACACAACACAGACCTGCAGACCCCTGGTGAGTGACAGAGCTGTGCAGCAGGCAGTGCGTGCGTGCGGGAGATTATGTTTACTTACTCTTATGCTCTGTGAGTGTCGGCCAGCACTGTTACAGTCACCTTCCGGTCCGGACAAACTCTGTTAAGGGATGACATTACCTAGGTTGTGGGTTGTGAGCAGGGGCTGGCACCACACTAGTGACATTCAGGGATGTCAGTGATTATGGAGAGTCAGCACCACGTGTTCTGACTGCCGCTCTGCCGCCCCTTGGCTTTCAGTGATGACTGCCGCCTGAAGCAAAGGGCTCAACTTGCCTCATGATAGCGGCGCCCGTGCAGTGGGTACGGAAATTATTCATACCCTTTTAATTTTTCACTCTTTGTTTCATTGCAGTCATTTGGTAAATTCAAAAAAGTTAATTTTTTATTATTAACGTACACTCTGCACCCCATGTTGACTGAAAAAAACAAATATAGTAATATTTACAAATTTATTCAGGAAAAACTGAAATATCACATGGTCATAAGTATTCAGACCCTTTGCTCAGACACTCATATTTAAGTCACATGCTGTCCATTTCCTTGGGATCCTCCTTGCGATAGTTCTTCTCCTTCATTGGAGTCCAGGTGTGTTTAATTAAACTGATGGGACTTGGTTTGGAAAGGCACACATCTGTCTATATAAGACCACACAGCTCACAGTACATGTCAGACCAAATGAGAATCATGAGGTCAAAGGAACTGGCCAAGGAGCTCAAGGATAGAATTGTGGCAAGGCACAGATCTGGCCAAGATTACAACAGAATTCCTCAGTGCTCAAGGTTCCTAAGAGCACAGTGGCCTCCATAATTCTTAAATGGAAGAAGTTTGGGACAACCAGAAGTCTTCCTAGACCTCGCCATCTAGCCAAACTGAGCAATCGTGGGAGAAGAGCCTTGGTGGGAGAGGTAAAGAAGAACCCCAAGATCCCTGTGGCTGAGCTCCAGGGCCATTTGGATATTTATACCATCCTTCAGGGGCCGCATAAACTCCACCCACAAAGTGCATCCTGACTCAGGCACTGATTTTAGGACATAATCTTTCATTGCATGCCCTTCAGTGTTCAGTAGTGAACACTGTATGTGTGTGCTAACTAGTGTTGAGCATTCCGATACCGCAAGTATCGGGTATCGGCCGATACTTGCGGTATCGGAATTCCGATACCGAGTTCTGATATTTTTGTGGTATCGGAAATCAGAATCGGAAGTTCCCAGTGTATGGTTCCCAGGGTCTGGAGGAGAGGAGACTCTCCTTCAGGCCCTGGGATCCATATTCATGTAAAAAATAAAGAATTAAAATAAAAAATATGGATATACTCACCCGTCCGGCGGCCCCTGGACCTTACCGATTGTAACCGGCAGCCTCCGTTCCTAAGAATGAGGAGTTTACGACCCTCGATGACGTCGCAGCTTGTGATTGGTCGCGTGCCGCTCATGTGACTACTCACGCGACCAATCACAAGCCGCGACCTCATCGCAGGTCCTAAACTCCTCATTGATTAGTTTAGGACCTGCGATGACGTCACGGCTTGTGATTGGTCGCGTGAGCGGTCACATGAGCGGCACGTGACCAATCACAAGCCGCTACGTCATCGAGGGTCCTAAACTCCTCATTCTTAGGAACGGAGGCTGACGGTTACAATCGGTAAAGTCCAGGGGCCGCCGGACGGGTGAGTATATCCATATTTTTTATTTTAATTCTTTATTTTTTACATGAATATGGATCCCAGGGCCTGAAGGAGAGTTTCCTCTCCTTCAGACCCTGGGAACCATCCAGGATAGCTTCCGATACTTGTGTCCCATTGACTTGTATTGGTATCGGGTATCGGTATCGGCGATATCCGATATTTTTCGGGTATCAGCCGATACTATCCGATACCGATACTTTCAAATATCGGAAGGTATTGCTCAACACCAGTGCTAACAGGTTGGTGGCAATCTAAAAACAGCTCTCTGCCCAAGAATGCGGTCCCTGAGAATCTGATCGGGGGCCTGATAAAAGGCCATTGAGAGCCGCAAATGGCCCTGGCGCCTGAGGTTCCCCACCCCTGCAGTAGGGAGATGGGAGAAAGTTCCACAAAGTCAACTATCACTGCAGCCCTCCACCAGTCAGGCTTTTATGGCAGAGTGGCCCTACGGAAGCCTCTTCTCAGTGCAAGACATATGAAATCCCCATAGAGGTTGATAAAAATACATGAAGGACTCCCAGACTATGAGAAATAATATTTCTCTGGTCTGATTAGATGAATATAGACCTTTTTGGTGATAATTCTAAGTGGTCTGTGTGGAGAAAACAGGCACTTCTTATCACTTGTCCAATACAATCCCAACAGTGAAACATAGTGGTGGCAACATCATGCTATGGGGGTGTTTTCCAGCTGCAGAGACAGGATGACTGGTTGTCATTGAAGGAAACATGAATGCGGCCAAGCAAAGATATTCTGGATGAAAACCTCTTCCAGAGGATTGCTCTGGACCTCTGACTTGGCTGAAGGTTCACCTTAGGGTACCGTCACACATTGAAATTTTCATCGCTGCGACGGCACGATTCGTGACGTCGCAGCGTCGTATAATCATCGCTCCAGCGTCGTAGACTGCGGTCACACGTTGCAATCACGGCGCTGGAGCGATGCCGAAGTCCCCGGGTAACCAGGGTAAACATCGGGTAACTAAGCGCAGGGCCGCACTTAGTAACCCGATGTTTACCCTGGTTACCAGCGTAAATGTAAAAAAACAAACAGTACATACTCACCCGTCGGTGTCCTTCAGGTCCCTTGCCGTCTGTTTCCTGCTCTGAGTGCAGCCATACAGTGAGAGCAGATCACAGAACCGCTGCGCTCTGCTCTCACTTTCCGGCCGGCACTCAGAGCAGGAAGCAGACGGCAAGGGACCTGAAGGACACCGACGGGTGAGTATGTACGGTTTGTTTTTTTACGTTTACGCTTGTAACCAGGGTAAACATCGGGTTACTAAGTGCGGCCCTGCGCTTAGTTACCCGATGTTTACCCTGGTTACAAGCGAAGACATCGCTGGATCGCTGTCACACACAACGATCCAGCGATGTCAGCGGGTGATCAAGCGACGAAAGAAAGTTCCAAACGATCTGCTACGACGTACGATTCTCAGCAGGGTGTCTGATCGCAGTAGCGTGTCAGACACAGCGATATCGTAACGATATCGCTAGAACGTCACGAATCGTAACGTCGTAGCGATGGAAATTTCAATGTGTGACGGTACCCTTACAACAAGACAATGACCCTAAGCACACAGCTAAAATAACAAAGGAGTGGGTTCAGATCAACTCTGTGACCATTCTTGACTGGTCCAGCCAGAGCCCTGACCTAAACCCAATTGAGCATCTCTGGAGAGACCTGAAAATGGCTGTCCACCAACGCTCACCATGCAACCTGATGGAACTGGAGAGGATCTGCAAGGAATAATGCAAGATGATCCATAAATCCAGGTCGGAAAAGCTTGTTGCATCATTCCCAAGAAGACTCATGGCTGTACTAGCTCAAAGGGTGCTTCTTCTCAATATTGAGCAAAGGGTCTGAATACTTATGATCATGCGATATTTCAGTTTTTCTTCTTTAATATATTTGCAAATATTTCTACATTTTTTTTGCAGTTAAGATGGGGTGCAGAGTGTACATTAATAGGAAAAAATGAACTTTTTTGAATTTACCAAATGAATGCAATGAAACAAAGAGTGAAAAATTTAAAGGGGTCTGAATACTTTCTGTACTCACTGTATGTAATAATAGGACAGTGCTGTATATAACAACAGAGGACATATTTAATAAGGGTCTGCCCCATATGTAACTAGAGAAAAAGCTACAAAAAAGAGACTGTGCTATATATAATCAATGTTGCAAAGAATAGGGAGACAGAAAAGCGCAATAGGGTCTTATCCACGTTACAAAGGAGAGAATATATAATGAAATTTGCTCACCTGGTTAGAATGAGATAAAGGCATACAGGCTGGCAGCTGCTGCAGATCTACAGGTCATCCATGACCAAAAGAACCATATATTCAAAGGGAATTTGTAGTTATACTCCGTGCTGCCACAAGGTTAAATTTAGGAAAAATATCAAGGATTCCCAGTGGTTTATTATACGCATTTTGGGAGTCTCCTGCCGCCTTCATCAGGAAATACCGCACTATATGTACAGGCATCACAAGTATATATAGTTAAGAGACGATGCTGAGTTTCAAAAAAACGAGCACCAACAGGTCAGATGACATGGTGTCAAAGTTCATATCCATAACAGAGTTAACAATTCCAATAGGTTATATTATATACATAATGAAACAGTTTATTCTGATCAACTTAATAATGTCTTACACTTCTAGGTGACAAATCCAGATTGTAACATTTAAAGAAGAAGAAAATAAGAAGTGAAAGAAGACCTGACTTCCACTGAATGAACAAGAACTTATAATAAAAGGGACATTTAAGTATAAAAGCAGATGCCTTAGAGCTGAACTATCAAATACATAAAGCGGACTTCCTTTTCCCAATAGAATCTTTATATAGAATGTGAAATAAAATCATTTTTATTAATTCCCATTAAAATAAAGTAAAACTAAAAACAGATTTATTTTCAGTGTGGTGATATTCAAAAATTTTCTATAAATATAATATGTGAAATAAAATTAAAAAAAATAATTTTGTTTTGTCCGAGATCATGAAGAAATAGCCATTAACATCAAACTGACATTCCAGGCTAGCGCAAGACAGCAGGACCAAATGAACACAACGCTTTACATACCAAAGAAGTGGAACAGATCAAGCAAGTAGCAACAGACTATACTGTATATAATCCATGAAGAAACTATGTATGGACAAACTGCGGGTCAGTGGTTTCTCTTGTGGTTTCTCTGTCCAGAGACCACATGGACCAGGGTTAATCTCACTGAACCCTTGCTCACCTTTCCCGTGGGCATAATACTGCTCAGACAACACAGGGTGAAGGTAAAACAGCATGGCAATACTTTTTTGAACCACAAAACAGACAATAATATTTAGAACAGTCCCAGCAAAATACCCAATATGGTGCAAAATTACAGAGTCTTACCCTTCTGCTGGCTCTCCGGGATTAAAGCAGCAGTGACTTTGGGGCTTTCAGAGCTGACTACCCCCACCTGTGGCACCCTGCTTTTGGCAGGCATCCACAAAGAGGAGGTAATATCAAGCTTAGGAAGCTGACAGTCCATTGAGGTACGTGGCCAGGTGACCAGATGGTCCCAACTTGGCTTATTCGAAGATCTCCATGTAGCCAGGTGACCAGATGGTGACAGCCTGGCTTCACCAAACTTATCCATGGGGGTCAGGTGACGAATGAGTCCCAACCTAGTTTCCCCAGTTGTCTTCATGAGGTCTGAGAACTATCCTCCAAGCCATCATCCACAGATCAAGGGGAAGGTGTGATGAGATTAACTCGCATTGTTAGAGTATTCCTCTTTTTTGCATATTAACAAATTAGCTGGCCTGGTAAAATGTGTAATCAACATAATGTAATTCAATTATCCTATGTCCCTGTCTATGAAAGATATCAGACAATGAGTAACAGCAAACAGCAACTCTAAAAAAGTCAATATCCAGGCTCATACGACCAATAGTCTGTTTCTTAACCAACCAAAGAAAAACAAATTCAATAGTCCCAGCTTCTTGAAATTTACGCAATAATAGTATTTAATCCCTTGCTGATTTTGTAAGATTGCCCACTGACAAAGACATGAACAGTCTATAATTTTAAAGGTAGGTTAATTTTAACATTGAGAGATAGAATATCAAAAATAAAATCCAGGAAATCACATTTTAAAAATTATATAAATGTATTTGCTTTTTGCAGTGAGAAATAAGTATTTGATCCCTATGACAAACAAGACTTAACCCCTTCATGACCCAGCCTATTTTGACCTTAATGACCTGGCCGTTTTTTGCAATTCTGACCAGTGTCCCTTTATGAGGTAATAACTCAGGAACGCTTCAACGGATCCTAGCGGTTCTGAGACTGTTTTTTCTTGACATATTGGGCTTCATGATAGTGGTAAATTGAGGTCGATAATTTCTGAGTTTATTTGTGAAAAAAACTGAAATTTGGCGAAAATTTTGAAAATTTCACAATTTTCACATTTTTAATTTTTATTCTGTTAAACCAGAGAGTTATGTGACACAAAATAGTTAATAAACAACATTTCCCACATGTTTACTTCACATCAGCACAATTTTGGAAACAACATTTTTTTTGCTAGGAAGTTATAAGGGTTAAAATTTGACCAGTGATTTCTCATTTTTACAACAAAATTTACAAAACCATTTTTTTAGGGACCACCTCACATTTGAAGTTTGAGGGTTCTATATGGCTGAAAATACCCGAAAGTGACACCGTTCTAAAAACTGCACCCCTCAAGGTGCTCAAAACCACATTCAAGAAGTTTATTAACCCTTCAGGTGTTTTACAGCATCAGAAGCAACATGGAAGGAAAAAATGAACATTTAACTTCTTAGTCACAAAAATGATCTTTTATCAACAATTTTTTTATTTCCCAAGGGTAAAAGGAGAAACTGGACCACAAACGTTGTTGTCCAATTTGTCCTGAGTACGCTGGTACCTCATATGTGGGGGTAAACCACTGTTTGGGCGCAAGGCAGGGCTCGGAAGGGAAGGAGCGCCATTTGAATTTTTGAATGAAAAATTGGCTCCAATCTTTAGCGGACACCATGTCGCGTTTGGAGAGCCCCCGTGTGCCTAAACATTGGAGCTCCCCCACAAGTGACCCCATTTTGGAAACTAGACCCCCCCAAGGAACTTATCTAGAAACATAGTGAGCACTTTAAACCCCCAGGTGCTTCACAAATTGATCCGTAAAAATGAAAAAGTACTTTTTTTCACAAAAAAATTATTTTAGCCTCAATTTTTTCATTTTCACATCTGCAACAGGATAAAATGGATCTTAAAATTTGTTGGGCAATTTCTCCTGAGTACGCCGATACCTCATATGTGGGGGTAAACCACTGTTTGGGTGCACGGCAAGGCTCGGAAGGGAAGGCGCGCCATTTGACTTTTTGAATGGAAAGCCCCTGTGTGCCTAAACATTGGAGCTCCCCCAGAAGTGACCCCATTTTGGAAACTAGACCTCCCAAGGAACTAATCTAGATGTGTGGTGAGCACTTTGAACCCCCAAGTGCTTCACAGAAGTTTATAACGCAGAGCCATGAAAATAAAAAATCAATTTTCTTTTCTCAAAAATTATTTTTTAGCCCACAATTTTTTAATTTTCCCAAGGGTAACAGGAGAAATTTGACCCCAAGAGTTGTTGCCCAGTTTCTCCTGAGTATGCTGATACCCCATATGTGGGGGGTAAACCACTTTTTGGGCACATGCCGTGGCTCGGAAGGGAAGTAGTGACATTTTGAAATGCAGACTTTGATGGAGTGGTCTGCGGGCGTCACATTCCATTTGCAGAGCCCCTGATGTGCCTAAACAGTAGAAACCCCCCACAAGTGACCCCATTTTGGAAACTAGACCCCCCAAGGAACTCATCTAGATGTGTAGTGAGCAGTTAGAACCCCCAAGTGCTTCATAGAAGTTTACAACCCAGAGCCGTGAAAATAAAAAATAATTTTTCATTCCTCAAAAATTATGTTTTAGCAAGCAATTTTTTATTTTTTAAAGAGTAACAGGAGAAATTGGACCCCAATAGTTGTTGTCCAGTTTGTCCTGAGTATGCTGGTACCCCATATGTGGGGGTAAACCACTGTTTGGGCACACATTGTGGCTCGGAAGGGAGGGAGCACCATTTGACTTTTTGAATGCAAGATTGGCTGGAATCAATGGTGGCGCCATGTTGCATTTGGAGACCCCGGATGTTCCTAAACAGTGGAAACCCCTCAATTGTAACTCCAGCACTAACCCCAACACACCCCAAACCCTAATCCTAACTCTAGATATAATCCTAACCCCAACACACCCCTAACCACAACCCTAACCCAACACACCCCTAATCCCAACCCTAACCCTAATCCCAACCCTAACCACAACCCTAACCCCAACACACCCCTAACCCTAACCCTAATCACAAGCCTAATCTTAACCCTTTTTCCAACCCTAGCCCTAATTCCATCCCTAACTCTAATTCCAACCCTAACCCTAAGGCTATGTGCCCACATTTCGGATTCGTGTGAGATTTTTCCGCACCATTTTTGAAAAATCCACAGGTAAAAGGAATTGCATTTTACCTGCGCATTTACCACGGATTTCCAGTGTTTTTTGTGCGGATTTCACCTGCGGATTCCCATTGAGGAGCAGGTGTAAAACGGAATCCGCACAAAGAATTGACATGCTGCGAAAACTACAACACAGCATTTCCGCGCAGTATTTTCCTCACCATGGGCACAGCGGATTTGGTTTTCAGTAGGTTTACATGGTACTGTAAACCTGATGAAAAACTGCTACGAATCCGCAGCGGCCAATCCGCTGCGGATCCACAGCCACATCCGCACCATGTGTGCACACAGTCTAATCTAACCCTAACTCTAGTTCTAACCCTAATTCTAACCCTAGCCCTAACCCTAACCCTAGCCCTAGCCCTAACCCTAACCCTAGTGGGGGAAGAAAAAAATATATATATTTTCTTTATTTTTATTATTGTCCCTACCTATGGGGGTGATAAAGGGGGGGTTCATTTACTATTTTTTTAATTTTGATCACTGTGATAGGTTTTATCACAGTGATCAAAAAGTACCTGGAACAAATCTGCCGGCCGGCAGATTCGGCGGGCCCACTGCGCATGCGCCCGCCATTTTGGAAGATGGCGGTGCCCATGAAGAAGACGGACGGACACCGTGAGGCTCGGTAAGTATAAGGGGGGGTGGATCGAAGCACGGGTGGAGTGGACAGGAGGACGGGGGAGCGGACAGGAGGACGGAGGGGAGCGGACCACAGTACGGGGCAGAAAGGAGGACTGGGGAGACGATCGGTGGCAGTGGGGGGGGGCAGATTAGGTTTTCCAGCCATGGCCGATGATATTGCAGCATCGGCCATGGCTGGATTGTAATATTTCATCATTTTCATAGGTGAAATATTACAAATCACTCTGATTGGCTGTTTCACTTTCAACAGCCAATCAGAGCGATCGTAGCCACGGGGGGTGAAGCCACCCCCCCGGGCTGAAGTACCACTCCCCTGTCCCTGCAGATCGGGTGAAATTGGAGTTAACCCTTTCACCCGATCTGCAGGGACGCGATCATTCCATGACGCCACATAGGCATCACAGGTCGGATTGGCACCGACTTTCATGACGCCTACGTGGCGTCAAAGGTCGGGAAGGGGTTAATACTTGGTGGTAAAAACCTTGTTGGCAAGCACAGCAATCAGATTTTTTTGTAGTTAATGATGAGGTTTGCGCACATGTCAGGAGGCAGAAATATCAGTTTTGTAGACAACCATTGTCACAAAAATTTAAGGATAGTAACATGGATAGTTGAGTCCAAGGAAGGGGAGGCCTGACGTCTTGGAGGCCTACTGCTACAGGGAAGATGGATGAAGGAGACCGAACCAGAAGTGTTCACATTTCCAAAATTTATTGGCAGACACCACCAAAGTGGCATCAATTTCGCCACAGTAGAAATAGTATAATAAACACTGATAGATCTTCCACTAAACCCTATCCAGCAGATGGACACCCAGCCAGGTGTGTTCACATTTAACCCCTTAACAACCAGAGGTATTTTTGGTTTTGCATTTTTATTTTTTGGTCAATTTGGCCATGTGAGGGCTTGCTTTTTGCGGGATGAGTTGTACTTTTGAAAGACACCATTGGTTTTACCATGTCTTGTACTAAAAAAAGGAAAAATATTCCAAATGCGGTGAATTTGCAAAACAAAGTGCAATCCCACTCTTGTTTTTTGTTTGGCTTTTACTAGGTTCACTAAATGCTAAAACTGACCTGTCACTATGATTCTCCAGGTCATTTCAAGCTCATAGACACCAAACATGTCTAGGTTCTTTTTTATCTAAGTGGTGAAAAAAAATTTGCAAACTTGTTGAAAAAACAATTGCGCCATTTTCCGATACCCGTAACATCTCCATTTTTCGTGATCTTGGATTGGGTCAAGGCTTTTTTTGCATGCCAAGCTGATTTAATGATACCTTTTTGGTGCTGATACGATCTTTTGATCACCCATTATTGCATTTTAATGCTATGTTGCGGCGACCAAAAAACGTAATTCTGCCGTTTTGACTTTTTTTCTTGCTACACCATTTAGCGATCATGTTAATCCTTTTTTAATTCATAGATCAGGCGCTTCTGAATGCGGCGATACTAAATATGTGTATGTATGATTTTTTATTATTGTTTTATTTTGAATGGGGTGAAAGGGGGGATTTGAACTTTTATATTTTTTTATTTTTCTTATATTTTTAAAAGCTTTTTTTCACTTTTGGCATGCTTCAATAGTCTCCATGGGAGACTAGAAGCTGCCATAACCCGATCGGCTCAGCTACATATAGGCAATGATCAGATTGCCTATATGTATATGTAGCTGAATTACTCACTTGCTATGAGCAACATCCACTGGGCGGCATTCACAGCAAGCCAGCAGTAACAATGATAGAGGTCTCCAGGAGACCTCTGGTTGTCATGCCAACCCACCGGTGACCCGTGATCACATGACGGGTGTCACCGCTGGGCGGATTTCTGGCTCAATTTCCGAAAGCGCTTGTTAACTGATACTGTCAGCGTTTGACAGCGGCATTTAACGGATTAATGACCGTGAGTGGACCACGATTCCACCCGTGGCTGTTCTGATCATATGTCAGCTGTTCAAAACAGCTGACATGTCCCGGGAAAGATGTGGGCACATTGCCGATGTCAGAAAGGGGTTAAATAAATGAGGGCCATACACCATAGAAGTGGCATCAATTTCACCACAGTAGAAATAGTATGATAGGGACTGACAGGTCTTCCACTACACCCAATCCAACAGATGGACACCCAACCAGGAATATTCATCTTTCCAAAAATTATTGGCAGGCACCACAAAGGTAGCATCAATTTCACCACAGTATAGAGAGCATAATAGGGACCAACAGGTCTTCCACTACACCAAATCCAACAGATGGACACCCAACCAGGAGTGTTCACATTTAAACAAATGAGGACCTTACACCACAGAAGAGGCATCAATTTCACCACAGTTGAAATATTATAATAGGGACTGACAAGTCTTCCACTACACCCAATCCAGCAGATGGACACCCAGCCAGAAATATTCACGTTTTCAAAAATTATTGGCAGACACCACCAAAGTGGCATCAATTTCACCACAGTAGAAATGGCATAATAGGGACCAACAGGTCTTCCACTATACCCAATTCAGCAGATGGACACCCAAGCTGGAGTTTTCACATTTAAAAAATAAGTGTCTGACACTACCGAAGTTGAATAAATGTCATGAGAATAGAAATATTATAATTGGGACCGAAATGTCTTTCACTACAGCTAACCCAGCAGATGTAGATTTGTGTTAACATCAGCAGCAGCCTCAGCAGGCACAGAAGCCACACTAAAGATATTACAGAGTGCAGTTGTGTGTAGTGTTGAGCATTCCGATACCGCAAGTATCGGGTATCGGCCGATACTTGCGGGTATCGGAATTCCGATACCGAGATCCGATACTTTTGTGGTATCGGGAATCGGTATCAGGATTAATATCAATGTGTAAAAGAAAGAATTAAAATAAAAAATAGGGATATACTCACCTCTCCGATGCAGCCTGGACTTTACCGCCGTAACCGGGAGCCGTTGTACCTAAAAATGCGCGCTTGAAGGGCCTTAGATGACATCACGGCGCTCTGATTGGTCCGTAGCGGTCGCGTGACCGCTACGCGACCAATCACAAAGCAGTGACGTCACCTAAGGTCTTTCAAGCGCTTGAAAGACCTTAGGTGACGTCACTACTTTGTGATTGGTCGCGTAGCGGACACGCGACCGCTACGCGACCAATCAGAAGCTGCGGACGTCTTCTAAGGTATTTCAAGCGCTTGAAAGACCTTAGGTGACGTCACTGCTTTGTGATTGGTCGCGTAGCAGTCACACGACCGCTACCGACCAATCAGAGTGCCGTGATGTCATCTAAGGCCCTTCAAGCGCGCATTCTTAGGTACAATGGCTACCGGTTACGGCGGTAAAGTCCAGGCTGCGTCGGAGAGGTGAGTATATCCCTATTTTTTATTTTAATTCTTTCTTTTACACATTGATATGGATCCCAGGGCCTGAAGGTGAGTTTCCTCTCCTTCAGACCCTGGGAACCATACAGGATACCGTCCGATACTTGGTGTCCCATTGACTTGTATTGGTATCGGGTATCGGTATCGGATTAGATCCGATACATTGCCGGTATCGGCTGATACTTTCCGATACCGATACTTTCAAGTATCGGACGGTATCGCTCAACACTAGTTGTGTGACATTAATGCATCACACTAAAAAATGCACCTAGACTGTACAGTCTTCGACTGAGGTGCAAAAGTCCATGGAGATCCATGACTTGATTATATTGATGAAAGTTAGGCATTCTACACTTTCAGGGGACAGCCAGCTGCACTTATCAATCAGGACACCACCAGCAGCACTGAAGACTAGGGTTGAGCGAAACGGGTCGATCATTTTCAAAAGTCGCCGACTTTTGGCTAAGTCGGCGTCTCATGAAACCCGATCCGACCCCTGTGCTTGTCGGCCATGCGGTACGCGACTTTCGCGCCAAAGTCGCGTTTCAATGACGCGAAAAGCGCCATTTCTCAGCCAATGAAGGTGAACGCAGAGTGTGGGCAGCGTGATGACATAGATCCTGGTCCCCACCATCTTAGAGAAGGGCATTGCAGTGATTGGCTTGCTGTCTGCGGCGTCACAGGGGCTATAAAGGGGCGTTCCCGCCGACCGCCATCTTACTGCTGCTGATCTGAGCTTAGGGACAGGTTGCTGCCGCTTCATCAGAAGCAGGGAGAGCGTTAGGCAGGGTCCACTAACCACCAAACCGCTTGTGCTGCAGCGATTTCCACTGTCCAACACCACCTTCGGTGTGCAGGAACAGTGGAAGCTATTTTTTTTTTTTTTTCCCCTCAGCGCTGTAGCTCATTGGGCTGCCCTAGAAGGCTCCGTGATAGCTGTATTGCTGTGTGTACGCCACTGTGGAAACCAACTGCTTTTTTCAAAGCACATATCCTCTTGTTCCTTCCTTTCTGCACAGCTATCTTTTTTGTTTGTCCACACTTTTTATTTAATTTGTGCATCAGTCCACTCCTATTGCTGCCTGCCATACCTGGCTTACATTACTGCAGGGAGATAGTAATTGTAGGACAGTTTTTTTTTTTTTTTTGTTTTTTTTTTGTGGGAGATTAAGATTGGCATTTCTGCTACAGTGCCATCCCTGTGTGTGCCATCTCTCACTGAGTGGGCCATAGAAAGCCTATTTATTTTTTCCGTGATTTGTGTTCTAAAATCTACCTCAACACAGAAACACTACATCAATCAGTGGGAGAAAAATATTGGCCTCAGTCAGGGCTTGTGTGCCACTGCTGTGTGTGCGCTATCTCTCATTCAGTGGGCTATAGCAAGCCTATATTTTTTTTTTTTTTTTTTTTTTAATATTATTTGGTTTCAAAAGTCTCCCTGAAAAAAAAAAAAAACCTAAAAAAACAGTGGGAGAGTAATATTGCCCTTTCAGCTTGTGTGCCAGTCTTGACTCCTGGGTGTGCCACCTCTCTCCCTCTCATTCAGTGGGCCATAGAAAGCCTATTTATTTTTTTTTTTAAATATTATTGGGTTTCTAAAGTCTCCCTGAAAAAAACAAAAAATACATAAAAAAACAGTGGGAGAGTAATATTGCCCTTTCAGCTTGTGTGCCAGTCTTGACTCCTGGGTGTGCCACCTCTCTCCCTTTCATTCAGTGGGCCATAGAAAGCCTATTTTTTTTTTTTTAATATTATTTGGTTTCTAATTCTCCCTGAAAAAAAAAAAAAAACCTAAAAAAACAGTGGGAGAGTAATATTGCCCTTTCAGCTTGTGTGCCAGTCTTGACTCCTGGGTGTGCCACCTCTCTCCCTCTCATTCAGTGGGCCATAGAAAGCCTATTTATTTTTTTTTTTTAATATTATTTGGTTTCTAATTCTCCCTGAAAAAAAAAAAAAAACCTAAAAAAACAGTGGGAGAGTAATATTGCCCTTTCAGCTTGTGTGCCAGTCTTGACTCCTGGGTGTGCCACCTCTCTCCCTCTCATTCAGTGGGCCATAGAAAGCCTATTTATTTTTTTTTTTAAATATTATTGGGTTTCTAAAGTCTCCCTGAAAAAACAAAAAATACATAAAAAAACAGTGGGAGAGTAATATTGCCCTTTCAGCTTGTGTGCCAGTCTTGACTCCTGGGTGTGCCACCTCTCTCCCTTTCATTCAGTGGGCCATAGAAAGCCTATTTTTTTTTTTTTTAATATTATTTGGTTTCTAATTCTCCCTGAAAAAAAAAAAAAAACCTAAAAAAACAGTGGGAGAGTAATATTGCCCTTTCAGCTTGTGTGCCAGTCTTGACTCCTGGGTGTGCCACCTCTCTCCCTCTCATTCAGTGGGCCATAGAAAGCCTATTTATTTTTTTTTTTAAATATTATTGGGTTTCTAAAGTCTCCCTGAAAAAACAAAAAATACATAAAAAAACAGTGGGAGAGTAATATTGCCCTTTCAGCTTGTGTGCCAGTCTTGACTCCTGGGTGTGCCACCTCTCTCCCTTTCATTCAGTGGGCCATAGAAAGCCTATTTTTTTTTTTTTTAATATTATTTGGTTTCTAATTCTCCCTGAAAAAAAAAAAAAAACCTAAAAAAACAGTGGGAGAGTAATATTGCCCTTTCAGCTTGTGTGCCAGTCTTGACTCCTGGGTGTGCCACCTCTCTCCCTCTCATTCAGTGGGCCATAGAAAGCCTATTTATTTTTTTTTTTAAATATTATTGGGTTTCTAAAGTCTCCCTGAAAAAACAAAAAATACATAAAAAAACAGTGGGAGAGTAATATTGCCCTTTCAGCTTGTGTGCCAGTCTTGACTCCTGGGTGTGCCACCTCTCTCCCTTTCATTCAGTGGGCCATAGAAAGCCTATTTTTTTTTTTTTTTTAATATTATTTGGTTTCTAATTCTCCCTGAAAAAAAAAAAAAAACCTAAAAAAACAGTGGGAGAGTAATATTGCCCTTTCAGCTTGTGTGCCAGTCTTGACTCCTGGGTGTGTCACCTCTCTCCCTCTCATTCAGTGGGCCATAGAAAGCCTATTTATTTTTTTTTTTAAATATTATTGGGTTTCTAAAGTCTCCCTGAAAAAACAAAAAATACATAAAAAAACAGTGGGAGAGTAATATTGCCCTTTCAGCTTGTGTGCCAGTCTTGACTCCTGGGTGTGCCACCTCTCTCCCTCTCATTCAGTGGGCCATAGAAAGCCTTTTTTTTTTTTGGTTTTTTTAATATTATTTGGTTTCTAAAGTCTCCCTGAAAAAAAAAAAAAAAACATAAAAAACAGTGGGAGAGTAATATTGCCCTTTCAGCTTGTGCGCCAGTCTTGACTCCTGGTTGTGCCACCTCTCTCTCTCTAATTGTGGGCCATAGAAAGCCTTTTTTTTTTTTTTTTTTAATATTATTTGGTTTCTAAAGTCTCCCTGAGAAAAAAAAATAAATAAATTAGGTGGGAGATTAATATTGACATTAGTGCTTGAGTGACAGTCCTGCGTGTGTGTCATCTCTGTGATTTTGTGCCACAGAAAACAGAGTGTGTAACATTGTGCCTGATTTTCCTTGTGGTCTCACCAACCTGTTAAGGGATATTGAAATCATACTGAAGTTATAGCTCACCGTGTAAGTTGTTTGATAGCAACAAATAAAGTTACTTTGGTTAAGATTTTAAAACAATGAGGAAGTCTGGTGCAAGAGGTCGTCGTGGGCGTTCATTGTCAGCTGGTAATGATGGTAGTGGTAGTGGAGCATCAGGTGGTCGTGGGGATAAAAATATTCCACCTAAGTCTGGAGCTGTGGAGCCAGTTTCGTCGTCAGGCTACACAAGGCCTCGAACGCTCTCTTTTCTGGGAGTAGGAAAACCGCTTTTAAAGGCGGAGCAGCAACAGCAAGTTTTGGCTTACATTGCAGACTCAGCCTCTAGCTCTTTTGCCTCCTCTTCCGAAACTGGTAAATGTAAAAGCAGCGCGTCGCTTGTGGATGTTCACGGTCAGGGACAAGTCGCTTCCTTGTCCTCCTCAGCAAAAACTACAACAAGAGAGAAGGATGCAGCAGGCGACACAACGGGTCACTCCATGGAGCTCTTTACACATACCGTCCCTGGCTTAGAAAGTGAAACATTTAACAGGCCATGCCCATTACAAGTATATTCTGACATGGAGTGCACTGATGCACAGCCACAGCCAGAGTACTATGCTGCTCCTTTGACTCAGACCACCACATTGCCCTCTCAGGGTACAGATCCACAATCAGACCCTGATGAGACTATGTTGCCCCGCCACGAACGCTATACCACCGACCGACACAGTGACACAGACGAAGTTGCACACGAGCTCGAAGAGGAGGTAATAGATGACCCAGTTATTGACCCCGATTGGCAGCCATTGGGGGAACAGGGTGCAGGCGGCAGTAGTTCAGAAGCGGAGGTGGAGGAGGGGCCGCAGCAGGCATCAACATCGCAACAGGTTCCATCTGCCGGGCCCGTATCTGGACCAAAACGCGTGTCAAAGCCAAAACCTGTTGGAGCACAGCGTTGCCATCCGGTTAAAGCTCAGTCTGCAATCCCTGAAAAGGGATCAGAGTCTAGGAAGAGTGCAGTCTGGCATTTTTTTAAACAACATCCAACTGATCAGCGCAAAGTCATCTGTCAAAAATGTTCAACTAGCTTAAGCAGAGGTCAGAATCTGAAAAGTCTAAATACTAGTTGCATGCATAGACACTTAACCACCATGCATTCTCAAGCCTGGACTAACTACCAAACGTCCCTCAAGGTTGTAGCACCCTCGGCCAATGAAGCTAGTCAGCAACGCAACATCCCTTCCGTCACTGTAAGGCCACCATTTTCCGCACCACCGGCAGTATCTGTGCAGGTTTCTTTGCCAGCCAAAAGCAGTCAGGGTCAGGGAATCACCAGTTTTGTAGGAGGAAATATTGCATGTAGGGCACCGGCGGAAACAATACCGTCTCCAACCGTCTCTCAGTCTGCCATGTCCACCGGCACACCCGAAAGTTCCACGATCTACAGCTCTCCAGTCCAGCTCACCCTACATGAGACTCTGGTTAGAAAAAGGAAGTACTTATCCTCGCATCCGCGTACACAGGGTTTTAACGCCCACATAGCTAGACTAATCTCGTTAGAGATGATGCCCTACCGGTTAGTTGAAAGCGAAGCTTTCAAAGCCCTGATGGAGTACGCTGAACCACGATACGAGCTACCCAGTCGACACTTTTTTTCCAGAAAAGCCATCCCAGCCCTGCACCAGCATGTTAAACAGCGCATCGTCCATGCACTCAGGCAATCTGTGAGTACAAAGGTGCACCTGACTACAGATGCATGGACCAGTAGGCATGGCCAGGGACGTTATGTGTCCATCACGGCACACTGGGTGAATGTGGTGGATGCAGGGTCCACAGGCGACATCAATTTAGGGACAGTTGTGCCTAGCCCACGGTCTAGGAAACAGTTGGCTGTAGGCGTTCGCACCCCCTCCTCCTCCTCCTCGTCCTCCTGCAGAAGCTACAGCTCTTCCACAGAACGCAGTCGGCCAACCACTCCATCGGCAGATGACACTGTTGCACACCAGTTGTCCCATTATGGGCCAGCTACTGCCAAGCGTCAGCAGGCTGTATTGGCTATGAAGTGTTTGGGCGACAACAGACACACCGCGGAAGTTCTGTCCGAGTTCTTGCAACAAGAAACGCAGTCGTGGCTGGGCACAGTAGATCTTGAGGCAGGCAAGGTAGTGAGTGATAACGGAAGGAATTTCATGGCTGCCATCTCCCTTTCCCAACTGAAACACATTCCTTGCCTGGCTCACACCTTAAACCTGGTGGTGCAGTGCTTATTGAAAACTTATCCTGGGTTCTCCGACCTGCTCCTCAAAGTGCGTGCACTTTGCTCACATATCCGACGTTCGCCTGTACACGCCAGCCGTATGCAGACCTATCAGCGGTCTTTGAACCTTCCCCAGCATCGCCTAATCATAGACGTTGCAACAAGGTGGAACTCAACACTGCACATGCTTCAGAGACTGTGCGAACAGAGGCGTGCTGTTATTTATTTGTGGGAGGATACACGGGCAGGCAGTAGGATGGCAGACATGGAGTTGTCAGGTGTGCAGTGGTCGAAGATACAAGACATGTGTCAAGTCCTTCAGTGTTTTGAGGAATGCACACGGCTGGTTAGTGCAGACAACGCCGTAATAAGCATGAGCATCCCCCTAATGCGTCTGCTGATGCAAAGTTTGACGCACATAAAGGAGCAGGCGTCTGCACCAGAGGAAGAGGGAAGCCTTGATGACAGTCAGCCATTGTCTGGTCAGGGCAGTGTACAGGACGAGGTAGCGGGCGAAGAGGAGGTGGAGGACGAGGAGGATGATGGGGATGAGTATATTTTTAATGCGGAAACTTTCACGGGGGCACAGGAAATTGGTTGCGTGTCACGGCCGGGTTCTGGTTTTTTGAGGGACACAAGTGACGTAGATTTGCCTGCAACTGCCCCTCAACCAATCACAACCGGAGATTTGACAAGTGGAACTTTGGCCCACATGGCGGATTATGCCTTACGTATCCTACAAAGGGACACACGCATTACGAAAATGATGAACGATGACGATTACTGGTTGGCCTGCCTCCTTGATCCACGCTATAAAGGCAAATTGCAAAATATTATGCCACATGAGAACTTGGAACTAATATTAGCAACCAAACAATCAACTCTTGTTGACCGTTTGCTTCAGGCATTCCCAGCACACAGCGCACGTGATCGTTCTCACACGAGCTCCAGGGGGCAGCAGACTAGGAGTGTTAGGGGTGCACACATCAGAAGTGGCGTTGGACAGAGGGGTTTTCTGACCAGGTTGTGGAGTGATTTTGCTATGACCGCAGACAGGACAGGTACTGCTGCATCAATTGAAAGTGACAGGAGACAACATTTGTCCAGTATGGTTACTAACTATTTTTCATCCCTTATCGATGTTCTCCCTCAACCGTCATTCCCATTTGATTACTGGGCCTCCAAATTAGACACCTGGCCAGAATTGGCAGAATATGCATTGCAGGAGCTTGCTTGCCCGGCAGCAAGTGTCCTATCAGAAAGAGTATTCAGTGCTGCAGGGTCAATATTAACCGAAAAAAGGACTCGTCTGGCTACCCAAAATGTTGACGATCTAACATTCATTAAAATGAACCACAACTGGATTTCAAAATCTTTTGCCCCACCTTGCCCGGCCGACACCTAGCTTTCCTATGAAAAGCTCTTGCCTGTGAATTACTTTTCTAATGTCTAATTTGCTGCTGCAGATTGTACAGCATACGACATGTTTACACCTCCCTAAATGGCCAAACTCCCCACACGGGGCCGTGGTATCGCGACTTGGCGCAAGCACCCGTGAGACTGCTGTTTGTCTGAAGAGGTGGGTGTGCTCGCTTTTGGTTGACGGCATTGCTACTGGGTCCCTCATAGTACAATGTAGTGTCTCTGGCGGTGGTGGTGCGCACCCAACGTCAGACACACCGTTGTAACATGAGTGGCCCTGGGGCGGTCCCGCCGGCCTCAAGAGAGTTCCCCCCTACCCCAGCTCAAACTGGGCTCTACTACGTGCAAAATTATGTCGCACAGCTCCACCAATCTTTAGTCTATTCGCTGACATCATTCAATGTCTGGCACTGACAATACAAATTTGTAGACATCTATGATGCAACTTAAAGTAGTCTGTGTCTGTGTCCTATATTGGCACCATTAAATAGTTACTGCCAAATTACTATGTCAGAAACACAGCAGATGAGCCCACCCCTGTACCTAAGTATGCCATCTTTTTTTTTGTTTTGGTTGTTTTGCGAGACATTAACATCTATTTATATTTTGGGAGTACTGGGACAGACACTCCTTGCACTACTCCTCCACTCAGCACCAAGCTGCCTGCCCGTGTATCCATGTAACCGCTGTAAAACTGCCATGAGCCTATTGTTTGTTATTTTAGGCCTTTGATAGCCTGTCTGCGGTCCCTACTCCTCCACTGACCACCAAGCTGCCTGCCCGTGTATCCATGTAACCGCTGTAAAACTGCCATGAGCCTATTGTTTGTTATTTTAGGCCTTTGATAGCCTGTCTGCGGTCCCTACTCCTCCACTGACCACCAAGCTGCCTGCCCGTGTATCCATGTAACCGCTGTAAAACTGCCATGAGCCTATTGTTTGTTATTTTAGGCCTTTGAAGCCTTTCTGCGCTCCCTCCTTCCACTAGTCCTCCACTGACCAGACCACTGCTGCCCGTGTACCCCTGGAACCAATTTTAAAGTGCCTACAGCCAGCCCATTTTATTGTGTTAGGCCTTCGAAGCCTGTCTGCGGTCCATACTTTAAATACTCCTCCACTCAGCACCAAGCTGCCTGCCCGTGTATCCATGTAACCGCTGTAAAACTGCCATGAGCCTATTGTTTGTTATTTTAGGCCTTTGATAGCCTGTCTGCGGTCCCTACTCCTCCACTGACCACCAAGCTGCCTGCCCGTGTATCCATGTAACCGCTGTAAAACTGCCATGAGCCTATTGTTTGTTATGTTAGGCCTTTGATAGCCTGTCTGCGGTCCTTACTTTAAATACTCCTCCACTCACCACCTAGCTGCCTGTGTATCCATGTAACCGATGTAAAACTGCCATGACTGCCTACTGTTTGTTATTTTAGGCCTTTGATAGCCTGTCTGCGGCCCCTACTTGCAATACTCCTCCACTGACCACAATGCTGCCTGGAGTGCCTGCCTGTGTATCCATGTAACCGATGTAAAACTGCCATGACTGCCTACTGTTTGTTATTTTAGGCCTTTGATAGCCTGTCTGCGGCCCCTACTTGCAATACTCCTCCACTGAGCACAATGCTGCCTGGAGTGCCTGCCTGTGTATCCATGTAACCGATGTAAAACTGCCATGACTGCCTACTGTTTGTTATTTTAGGCCTTTGATAGCCTGTCTGCAGCCCCTACTTGCAATACTCCTCCACTGACCACACCAATGCTGCCCGTGTACCCCTGGAACCTATTTAAAAGTTCATAGAGCCTAGTTATATATTTTATTTACTATTAATAAGGCCATGATGGACTACGCTGTACCACGCTACAAGCTAACCAGTCGACACTTCTTTTGCGAGAAAAGCCATCCCAACCCTCCACCAGCATGTAGAAGACCGCATTGTCCATGCACTCTGGCAATCTGTGAGTACAAAGGTGCACCTGACAACAGACGCATGGACCTGTAGGCATGGCCACGGAAGATTACGTGTCCATTACGGCGCAATGGGTTAATGTGGTGGATGCATGGTCCACAGGGGACAGCCTACTAAGTCTGTCTGCAGTCCCTAATTCAAATTGTCCTCCACTGTCTAAATCGGAACTTCCACCTTCTGGCTTTCGGCCTATAGTATCAGAAATTAAACTGCATTTGGCCTTCAACTTTGGTTAGGGCCTACTAACGGCTTCTGCCCCTCCCTGGTGTTGTCCTCAACTAAATAAAGCTGAGCTTCAACCTTCCGGCTCTCATTATGTGGTTTAAAAAAAAAAAATGGTGGTTAGGGCCTACTAACGGCTTCTGCCCCTCCCTGGTGTTGTCCTCAACTAAATAAAGCTGAGCTTCAACCTTCCGGCTCTCATTAAGTGGTTTTAAAAAAAAAAAAAATGGTGGTTAGGGCCTACTAACGGCTTCTGCCCCTCCCTGGTGTTGTCCTCAACTAAATAAAGCTGAGCTTCAACCTTCCGGCTCTCATTAAGTGGTTTTAAAAAAAAAAAAAATGGTGGTTAGGGCCTACTAACGGCTTCTGCCCCTCCCTGGTGTTGTCCTCAACTAAATAAAGCTGAGCTTCAACCTTCCGGCTCTCATTATGTGGTTTTAAAAAAAAAAATGGTGGTTAGGGCCTACTAACGGCTTCTGCCCCTCCCTGGTGTTGTCCTCAACTAAATAAAGCTGAGCTTCAACCTTCCGGCTCTCATTAAGTGGTTTTTAAAAAAAAATGGTGGTTAGGGCCTACTAACGGCTTCTGCCCCTCCCTGGTGTTGTCCTCAACTAAATAAAGCTGAGCTTCAACCTTCCGGCTCTCATTAAGTGGTTTTAAAAAAAAAAAAATTGGTGGTTAGGGCCTACTAACGGCTTCTGCCCCTCCCTGGTGTTGTCCTCAACTAAATAAAGCTGAGCTTCAACCTTCCGGCTCTCATTATGTGGTTTAAAAAAAAAAAATGGTGGTTAGGGCCTACTAACGGCTTCTGCCCCTCCCTGGTGTTGTCCTCAACTAAATAAAGCTGAGCTTCAACCTTCCGGCTCTCATTAAGTGGTTTTAAAAAAAAAATGGTGGTTAGGGCCTACTAACGGCTTCTGCCCCTCCCTGGTGTTGTCCTCAACTAAATAAAGCTGAGCTTCAACCTTCCGGCTCTCATTAAGTGGTTTTAAAAAAAAAATGGTGGTTAGGGCCTACTAACGGCTTCTGCCCCTCCCTGGTGTTGTCCTCAACTAAATAAAGCTGAGCTTCAACCTTCCGGCTCTCATTATGTGGTTTTAAAAAAAAAATGGTGGTTAGGGCCTACTAACGGCTTCTGCCCCTCCCTGGTGTTGTCCTCAACTAAATAAAGCTGAGCTTCAACCTTCCGGCTCTCATTAAGTGGTTTTAAAAAAAAAATGGTGGTTAGGGCCTACTAACGGCTTCTGCCCCTCCCTGGTGTTGTCCTCAACTAAATAAAGCTGAGCTTCAACCTTCCGGCTCTCATTATGTGGTTTTAAAAAAAAAAAAAATGGTGGTTAGGGCCTACTAACGGCTTCTGCCCCTCCCTGGTGTTGTCCTCAACTAAATAAAGCTGAGCTTCAACCTTCCGGCTCTCATTAAGTGGTTTTAAAAAAAAAATGGTGGTTAGGGCCTACTAACGGCTTCTGCCCCTCCCTGGTGTTGTCCTCAACTAAATAAAGCTGAGCTTCAACCTTCCGGCTCTCATTATGTGGTTTTAAAAAAAAAATGGTGGTTAGGGCCTACTAACGGCTTCTGCCCCTCCCTGGTGTTGTCCTCAACTAAATAAAGCTGAGCTTCAACCTTCCGGCTCTCATTAAGTGGTTTTAAAAAAAAAAAAAATGGTGGTTAGGGCCTACTAACGGCTTCTGCCCCTCCCTGGTGTTGCCCTCAACTAAATAAAGCTGAGCTTCAACCTTCTGCTCCAAATTACCATTTTAAAAAATGCAATAGGCTTTTCCGGCCTACTAAAGGTGTCTGCCCCTCCCTGGTGTTGTCCTCAACTGAACAAAGCTGAGCTTCCACATTCTGGCTTTCGCCCTATACTATCAGATATTAAACTGCATTTGGCCTACTAGTGTGGTTAGGCCCTTGAAACAGTGTCTGCTGCTCTTGGGTTTGCTACTCCACTGAACAAAGCAATGCCGCCTGTTTAGTCCTGTTACCAATTTTGAACTGCATGTAGCCTACTTTATTCTTTGGCCCTATATCTGTTTCCTCCTCATCCTGCCCATTGCCCAGCCACTGCTAAATGAGTCTGCTGGTACATTGACCTAGACCACTACATTCCCCTTGTACTCTACACAGCCAGAATCTGTCCCTGCTGAAAGTAAGGTTCCCCTTCCCGCATGTTATACCACCTTACACAGGGACAAAGAGGAAGGTGCAGATGAAAGTGCAGGTTCCTTCATCAGGTGGGGGGGCATACTCGTTGGCGACGTCACTGGCACAGGGCCCCTCAGAGTACGCAAAAGTGTCGCTGCTGGTGGGAGGCGCCCCCGCCATGCAAACACACCGCCGTACTTTGAGGGGCCCTGTGCCAGTGGCAATGCGAACGAGTGGGCCCCCCCTGCTTGCTCAGGATCACAGCACTTGCAACTTTTAAATACTTACCTTTCCCTGCAACACCGCCGTGACGTAGTCCGCATTTCCTGGGCCCACGAAAAACTTGAGCCAGCCCTACTCCCCCCACAACTTTCCCCCAATTCCCTATGCCCAACTATTATTATACAGTTAATTAAGATTGGCAAGCTTCAGAAACAAGAATGGATGTTTTTGGCATTAAAATGGGCACTGTAGGTGTTTTCCTGGCCTCCACTCACTGCCGACTATGCTTCCCCATTGACTTGCATTGGGTTTCGTGTTTCGGTCGATCCCCGACTTTTAGCGATAATCGGCCGACTGCACTCGACTCGACTCTGGACAAAATCGGGTTTCCCAAAACCCTACTCGATCTTAAAAAAATGAAAGTCGCTCAACCCTACTGAAGACACATTCTGAGAGAACACTGGCTTCCGGGCACGATAGAACCTCCAAGGCGTGTAAGGTGAGCTCAGGCCACTCATCCACTTTGGAATACCAAAATGTGAAAGGATCTAAACCCTGTATAAATAGCCAAGAGAATCCTTTGTAAAATATCTAAAACATAACTTTTAATACCATATTTCATAAAAACATTTCATGGACACAGAAAAAACGTGATAAAGTGCAAAACAGTGCATACCAGTGCTCAATTAAAAAAAAAAATTTTTTTTTTTTTTTTTTATTTTTTTAATTGAGCACTGGTATGCACTGTTTTGCACTTTATCACGTTTTTTCTGTGTCCATGAAATGTTTTTATGAAATATGGTATTAAAAGTTATGTTTTAGATATTTTACAAAGGATTCTCTTGGCTATTTATACATACTATTTTCCTGAGATTGTCTGGTGGTGTAAAAAATTGGTACACCTAGCTAGTTCAGGATCTAAACCCTCCCTGATGGTATTGATATTCAGTTCTAGATACTCCTGCACCATCCTCTCCAGTCATTCACTATGTGTAAGGCTGGGGTCACTCTTGTGACTGCAATGCGAGAAACTCGCGTGAGTCTCTCGCATCATTACTTGGCACTGTCGCCGACACTTGAGACCGGAGTGTGTGGCTGCATGTATTTCTATGCAGCTTAATGCTCTGATCCCGAGTGCCAGTGGCAGTGCTGTGTATTGATGCTAGAGTTTCTTGCATTGCACTCGCAAGTGTGATCCCGGCCTAATACTTGGACTCAGTTTTGCTGGTGCACGAACTGGTCTAAAAAAAAAAGTGTCAAATGACTCACAGAAATTGCTTTTTCCACTTACACCACTGCTGATGCTAATGTTTTGGCCTTGATGAATTGACGTTCTGGAGGGTGGACGTCTAGAGCAGCGGTGCAAGCTGTTTGTGCTTCACAGTTGTCTTGAGGAAAAGCTCTCTTAAGATTATGCAAAAGTGTGTTTTGAAACTCCAGCATTTGTGGTCCCTTTCCAGGGTGGGAAGCATCTAACAAAATTTGGTTTTATAACGTGGACCTAACAGAGTGGCAACTCAGTAGTCAGCAGTATTCCTCATCATAACTATATGGGGATCATGTTGCAGATAGTGCAGCAAGAAGGCACTCATATGATGGGCTCTACCATGATGCCCAAGCCAATGTTGTGTTTTGGTGGCTGGGTAACCATGAGACTTCTTTCCTCCGTCCCCTCCCGCTAACCAAGAACAACAGAGAGGGGAGGATTATCCTCTTCATCTGACAGTTGCTCGTTCATCTCCTCTTCCTCCTCCATTTGTTCCTTGGATCTAGCACCTGCGATAACAGCTTGTCTGTTATCACCACTCTCCCTCAATCGCAGTAATCCACCCTCCCTTTGCACCTGCCTGTGTGACGGCAGTCTGAAACTTATAAACAATGTTATCCCTTCCTCGTCCTCCTCTGCTTCCTTCTCTTCTTCTGGGACCACCATCTCTTCTCACAGGCTATTCAAAGTCTGCTCCAGCATATAGATGACTGGAATAGTGATGCTGATGATGGCACCATCAAGGCTAACCATCTTAGAAGCCATTTCAAAACTGTGCAGAAGGGTGCAGAGGTCCTTAATCTATGCCAACTCTGAAAACATGATCTACGCCACATCCATACTGCGCTGGCACAGGCTATAAGATATGACATACTGCGTCAGGGCTCGTTGCTGCAGCCACAGTTGCTTCAACATGTGCAGTGAGGAATTCCATAGTTTTGGCATATCACATATCAACCTGTTAACTGGCATGGACAAAGACCTCTGTATCTCCACACAATAAAGAAGAAAGAGCACGAAAAATCACAAATAAAATCAGAATCATAATTTATTCAAAATGACATGAAAAACAAACAAAATAATGACAAGAGTTTGCAGACAAAGTTGAATAGCTAATATCTCAGGTGTAACACCCAGAAACCACATGTATTAAAGTGGATGGGAAAGCAGAGGATGGCAATACATCAGAAAGTGTCACAAAAAGTGTCACAAAAAGTTCACAAAAAATATATCGCTGGCTGGAAAAGCAATATTGCTCAGAATTCAACCATTATGAAAAATAGTATAAAATGTAAATAAAGCAGTGAAAAAAATTGAGCAATAGAGTGATCCAACCAGTCAAAAAGAACAATCTAATAATGAGGTATGTATCGATTTATAAAGCAATAACATCACTGAGAGTGCCAGATAATGCTCTTACCCATAATCTTCTCTGCAGTAACCCGAATGTGCAGCCCCAACCCACGTTTCATGTGGGCTTCCTCGGGGGGCTGTAACTCACTCTGTGCTATTAGGGATCTTATACAGAGGGAGCCATTAACTGTTGCTGCCGTGCGGAGCATTGACGGAGGTCCATGTACTTGCAGCTGCATCACATCCAGTCTCAATTCCTAGTATGGCTGGGTGGGGGAAATCCCCCATGACGTCACTGCCCGGCATGCACAGGAGGTAGCAGAGACCTTCGGCAATGCCGCACTTGGAAACGCCCACCAGCGTGGCATGGTAGTTGGCATGGTAACAGAGAAAGAGGAAGAAGCAGCAGATGCGATTGATGGGGCGGCTAATACTTGTTGAGGTCCACTCGTCCACATGTTTACGCAGTGGGATTCCCAGCGTAGCACATGTTGATTGCGCATGTGAAGGTACATACATGTAGTAGTCAAATTATTGCACTTTTTACCTCGATGCCACAAACTATTTTAAAGTCAGGTTCCCTACTGTATGACACTAGAAACAGAATAATTTTTTGTGGCCTCTGGATCAGGCCTCTATAACACACTATATGCTACAAACTATTTTAAAGTCAGGTCCCCTATTATATGACACTAGGAACAGAAGAATTTATGTGGCCTCTGGATCAGGCCTCTGCAGCTTAATTTCAACCCAACAAATTGAAAAAGTGTGACACGGCAGGCTGTCTAACTTTTTGCCGGTCTTTTCCAGCACGACAATGGCCCAAAACATACAGCAAAGGCAAAAAAGGAGTGGATCAAAAAGAAGCACATTAAGGTCATGGAGTGGCCTAGCCAGTCCACTGACGGTAATCTCATGGAAAACTTATGGATCGAGTTGAAGCTCTGAGTTGCCAAATGACAACCTCAAAATCTTAATGATTTAGAAATGATCTGCAAAGAGGAGTGGACCAAAATTCCTCCTGAGTTTGGCTCAGCATGAAAATAGGTAGAGATGTTGCATGAGCCCTGTCTTATCAGGGCTCCCAGCAAAGGAGGCTTACACAGATTCCTCACCCACCTCGTCTCACTGTGACGTTCAATTGAAAGCTGTAAATGCTGTCTCAGACCCCAGTACCTCATGTCTGACTGATTGATGCAGTGTCATTCTGCAATTTGTACTATGGGTGAATTAAAGCCACTTTCCTGGTGTCTGTCCCTCATTTTATGTGTTTTGGCAGCATTTGGGGCCGTTATATGTTGTTTTGCATGCGCTTGTTTTTGACTCCCATTGACATGAATGGTGTTCGGTTATATGTTATGCGAATATTTAATTAATTAATGGGCAAATTTTCCAAATGCGGCAATAGTAATCTGAACCGAACATTGAAATATTTGCTCATCTCTAGTCTTGAGGCCAGACCAAGACCAAAGTGTGTTTAGCATATTTTTCCCTACTCATTAGTATGGGAGAAAAAATCTTTAGCAAGGGTTGATTTTATGCAGATTTTAAACTGCTGCAAATCTGGAAGGAAAAACAAGCAATATGTATATAAGATTTCAGGGATCTCATCTACTTGGCTTGTACTGTAAAATGTTGTGTATGGTCCATAGTGTGCCATAGTGTGCACATAGCCCTCAATTGAATGTTTGGAGAGTCAGAGTGACTAATTAATTTTATATTTATTGGACATGGAAATTATATTTAATGGGAGGCACAGTGCGGGCTTATCATTTTATATAGTAGTATATTAGTATATTCATTGTGGGTACATACTTGTATTCAGGGGTGCAATAAAAGGATTTTTTATTCAGCAGTCAATTGTATGTACAGTCATTGCCAAACGTCTGGGCACCCTTGAAATTGTGCCAGAAAATGAAGTATTTCTCCAAAAAAATGTGTTGTAAATATTCATGTTTTGTTATACAGATGTTTATTTCATTGGTGTCTATTGAACAGCACAAAAATACTGGGAAAAAGGCAAATTGGACATCATTTCACACAAAGCCTCAAAAAGGGGGCCCACAAATTTGAGGCACCCTCAAATCAATATTTGATTGCACACCCTTTGGAATAAATAACTGCAATCAATCTCTTCTTATAACCATCAGCAAGCTTCTTACACCTCTCAACTGAAATTTGTATCCACTCTTCTTTAGCAAACTGCTCCAGGTCTCTCATATTTGAAGGGTGTCTTCTCCCAGCAGCAATTTTAAGATCTTTCCACAGGTGTTCCATTCAATTGAGATCTGGACCACTTCAGAAACTCTGAATGTGTGTGTTTCTGCTATGTTATGTACATATTTTGTGCAATGTGTGTGAATATGCATATGTGACATATACAGGTGCTTCTCAAAAAATTAGAATATCATCAAAAAAGTTACTTTTAGTTGTTTGATACAAAAAGTGAAACTGATATATTATATAGAGTCATTACAAACAGAGTGATCTATTTCAAGTGTTTATTTCTGTTAATGTTGATGATTATGGCTTACAGTCAATGAAAACCCAAAAGTAATTAGCTCATTAAACTAGAATACTTTATAACACCAGATTGAAAATTGATTTCAAAATCCAAAATGTTGGCCGACTGAAAAGTGTATTCAGTAAATGCACTCAAAACTTGGTTGGGGCTCCTTTTACATCAATTACTGCATCAATGCAGCATGGCATGGAAGCGATCAGCCTGTGGCACTGCTGAGGTGTTATAGAAGCAACCTTCAGCTCGTATGCATTGTTGGGTCTGGTGTGTCTCATCTTCCTCTTGACAATGCCCCATAGATTATCTATGGGGTTAAGGTCAGGCAAGATTGCTGGCCAATCAAGCACAGTGATACTGTTGTTTTTAAACCAGATATTGGTACTTTTGGCAGTGTGGACAGGTGCCAAGTCCTGTTGGAGAATAAAATTTCCATCTTCCAAAAGCTTGTCAGCAGAAGGAAGCATGAAGTGCTCTAAAATTGCCTGGCAGATGGCTGTGCTGACTTACTGTATGTCTTGATAAAACACAGTGGGCCTACACCAGCAGATGACATGCCTCCCCAAAGCATCACTGATTGTGAAAACTACAAACTAGACCTCAAGCAGCTTGGATTGTGTGCCTCTCCACTCTTCCTCCAGACTCTGTGACCTTGATTTCCAAATGAATTTTTTGAATTGAATTGAATTTTATCTAAAAACAAGACCTTGGACCAATGAGCAACAGTCCTGTTCTTTTTCTCCTTGACACAGGTAAGACGCTTCTGGCGTTGTCTATTGGTCATGAGTGGCTTGACACAAGGAATGCATCACTTTTAGCTCATGTCCTGAATACGTCTGTGTTTGGTGGCTCTAGAAACAATGACTCCAGCAGCAGTCTACTCCTTGTGAAGCTCCCCCAAATTTTTGAATATCCTTTTCTTAACAATCCTTTTAAGATTGCGGTTATCTCGGTTGCTTGTGCACCTTTTTCTACCACACTTTTTACTTCCACTCAACTTTCCCTTACTATGCTTGGATACAGAACTTTGTGAACAGCCAGCTTCATTAGCAATGACCTTTAGTAGCTTACCCTCCTTGTGGAGTGTGTCAATGACTGCCTTCTAAACATCTGTCAAGTCAGCAGTCTTCCCCATGATTGTGGATCCTACTGAAACAGACTAAGGGATCATTTTAAATGCTTAGGAAGCCATTGCAGATGGTTTTTGTTAATTATTTTAATTTACTGAGATAATGACTTTTGGGTTTTCATTGGCTGTAAGCCATAATCATCAACATTAACAGAAATAAACACTTGAAATAGATCACTCTGTTTGTAACGACTCTATATAAGGCTAAGTTCACATTTGCGGTCGGCGCCGCAACGTCGCCGCATGCGTCATGCGCCCCTATATTTAACATGGGGGCGCATGGACATGCGTCGCACTAGCGTTTTGCGCCGCATGCATCCCTGCAGCGCACGCGTCCGGGCGCATTGGACGCAGCAAGTTGCATTTTTGCTGCGTCCAAAATCAATCAAAAAAAGGACGCATGCGGCGCAAAACGCAGCGTTGTGCATGCGTTTTGCTGTGTTTTTGTTTGCGTTGTGCGTAGCGGCGCCGACGCTGCGGCGCACAACGCAAATGTGAACGTAGCCTAATATATGATATATAATATATGAGTACATATATGCATATGGTGTTATGATTAGTGTTGAGCGATACCGTCCGATACTTGAAAGTATCGGTATCGGATAGTATCGGCCGATACCCGAAAAGTAACGGATATCGCCGATACCGATACCCAATACCAATACAAGTCAATGGGACACCAAGTATCGGAAGGTATCCTGATGGTTCCCAGGGTCTGAAGGAGAGGAAACTCTCCTTCAGGTCCTGGGATCCATATTACTGTGTAAAATAAAGAATTAAAATAAAAAATATTGATATACTCACCTCTCCGGAGGCCCCTGGACATAATCGCTGGTAACCGGCAGCCTTCTTTGCTTAAAATGAGCGCGTTTAGGGCCTTCCATGACGTCACGGCTTCTGATTGGTCGCGTGCCGCTCATGTGACCGCCACGCGACCAATCACAAGCCGCGACGTCATTCTCAGGTCCTAAATTTCTAGAATGAGGAGTTTAGGGCCTGAAAATGACATCACGGCTTGTGATTGGTCGCGTGGCGGTCACATGAGCGGCACGCGACCAATCAGAAGCCGTGACATCATGGAAGGCCCTAAAAGCACTCATTTTAAGCAAAGAAGGCTGCCGGTTACCAGCGGTGATGTCCAGGGGCCTCCGGAGAGGTGAGTATATCAATATTTTTTATTTTATTTCTTTATTTTACACAGTAATATGGATCCGATACCGATTCCCGATACCACAAAAGTATCGGATCTCGGTATCGGAATTCCGATACCGCAAGTATCGGCCGATACCCGATACTTGCGGTATCGGAATGCTCAACACTAGTTATGATACATGTGTGCTGAATATAGCCTGTTTACTAGTTTGAAATCAGATCACGTTAGCACAACTTAAATGTTACTTTGTGATAGTGCAGAATGTTAGCATTTGGAGCCAGTTTTGACGTTTTGCCCACAGTCACACTTTATCTAAAACTGTTCCTGCTAATATGCTTTTCATTGGTGCCTGATTGAGTCTAAATACTTTGTGCCTCATAAGAGTACAACAACATATTGAATAGAAAATGATGAGCTATAAAGGTTTAATGAGAATTTTTTTTAAAACTCTAGACAGTGCTATTCTCAATATCTTACTGATTACTTTTTTCTATGTATATAGATACAGCACAACTGTATATGATGATTAGTGTGTATGTCCTTGCACACATTTTGATTATGAGAAACAGAGCTTCAAGCTATGCCTGATTATTCTGTAGCGGAAAAAATTAAAGATCAAGAACACATTAAATATAACATTCCCTGTCTTTCATTTAAAACAGGCAATTATTGTAGTGTTCAATCCTTACAATGAAAAAGATTGAATGCATGTATTCTGGGAACAAATGCTCTTTTCTGCGTTATTTTCTTTGAGAAAAACACAAAAGGACTGTTGCAAAAGAGTGACTTAACCATCAAACAATATTTTCCCCTGCTCACTAGTAGTCTGCAGTTTACCATCGAAGTGGTAAATCTAATAATATTTAATTAATGGTTATTTGTGCTTGTAGCTATAGAGCAGAAGAAAAATAACAAATATACAAATATATGTATTTAAGTGCTAAAATAACTGTTATTGCTTCAAATATTATTAGTATACAAAAACTGCCGGCCCGAGACAGAGTGTTTTTTTTACAGATGTGTTAACTAGTGTTGAGCGATACCGTCCTATACTTGAAAGTATCGGTATCGGATAGTATCGGCCGATACCCGAAAAGTATCGGATATCGCCGATACCGATACCCGATACCAATACAAGTCAATGGGACACCAAGTATCGGAAGGTATCCTGTATGGTTCCCAGGGTCTGAAGGAGAGGAAACTCTCCTTCAGGCCCTGGGATCCATATTAATGTGTAAAATAAAGAATACAAATAAAAAATATTGATATACTCACCTCTCTGACGCAGCCTGGACCTTACCGATGTAACCGGCAGCTTCCGTTCCTAAGAATGAGCGTGTACCGTGTTAGCCAGTAGATAGAAAAATATTTAAAATTGAGAGTCCTCAGTGGTTGATACCTTTTAATGGCTAACTGAAAAGATGGTAACAAGTATGAGTAGTCTCGAAAGCTTGCAATTTGTTACCATCTTTTCAGTTAGCCATTAAAAGGTATCAACCACTGAGTACTCTCAATTCTAAATATTTTACATATCATAGCAGTCACTTATTTACTTCAATACAAACCATGTTTCAAATTAACGAGATATGAGGGAATCTGCCAAAACTTTAAGCTGACACATTTTTTAAATATATTCAGGAAATTCGACTTACATTCAATTTATTTGATGGCAATCAAATTAGCCCCAGAAGACATAAAAACCCCACCACATGTTATAATCACCTTGCCCCACACATGTACTGCCACCAATGCTTTCTACTTGGCCTCGGCTGGCTCAACCCCCGCCGACTCAGGCCTTTTTCTCATTAGTCTTCAGTTTATTTGTTTAATAAGACCACATTAACATGTTCCGTATTTGGCCTGTATTTTACGTCAGTATTTGTAAGCCAAAATAAGCAGTGGAACAATCAGAGGAAAAGTATAATAGAAACACGGTTCTACTTCTGCATTTATCACCCACTCCTGGTTTTGGCTTACAAATACTGATGTCAAATACTGACCAAATACTGAACCTGTGAGCATTGTCTTAGTTTATTTCTTTGTAAAAAGATCCTAATCCCCTCTTGTGGTGCCAAAATGTTACCATTAATGGTTTTTCTCATCATTTTAAGTTATGACATTACTAAAGTACTATAGTAACTTGACAATCGATAGAGGTATGACTGCTTTCTCCAGCAGCCTAACCGAACATCAATGGTTACCACCACATTCCCGCATTGTATTTCAGAGCTCTGTTCTCAGAGGTCACAGCAGTGAGAAATAGATTGATCAACAATTTTGTCATTTATCCTTTTTCACTTAAAAGAACATATCAAGGGGAGAAATAGCCTATCTGATTCCGAGGAAGCAAGCTGTTGCTCTTCTAGTACTGAAGGAACCTGAACATTTTAGCACTCATGACTCGGTAAAAGAGTGTATTAAACTTTTACAATCCTCTACAAAGCATTAATTGAATGCTCTTCTGGGTTCTTTTCAGTCATTTCTCATCTAGAATGCAAAGTAGAGCAATAATTAACTTCAACAGCATTGGTTAATCATTATTTTATTATGCTTCCACTTTTCAGAGTATTATAAAGTTACGTTACCAGATTAGAAGTATAATGCATTCTTTTTAGAATAAACACAGGCACTTCTAACAAGAATAAGTGTTCCCAACTAAATAAAGGAATACAACCAGGGAAATTGAGCACAAATGACTTTGTGAATGCTTAGCACATAATGAATGTATTGCATCAAAATTATGTTTGATTGGAATTGTACCATTTAAAGACAATTGCTTAAAATTTCCCAGGAAAGAAATTCACCTGCATTTGCTTAAACTAATGATTCTGTACTAATGTATTTTTTTCTCTCTTTAGAGGGTAGTGCTCGTTAATAGAAAAAGATGAAATAATATTGCTGAAATTGCTTCTTTTAAAGGCTCTTTTGACAGCTTTAATACGGGTTTCAAATCACAGCTGATAGTTTTATGTCTCCTGTCAGGGGGATTTATTAAGAGAAATGATAACCATGCTGAATAATAGAACAATTCTTTATGTCCCCTTTCAATAGGTCCCTATGTTCTCCCTAAGCGTATATGTCATACTATGTCTTTCATAAGACAGCTGGAAAGGTTACAGTGGTAACTCAGTTTCAAAGCAGATAACATGGTCTATGCTGTCAACACACTGTCAACATACCCTTTCATCTTTACCTCTGTGCAACATAAAAGTTTATGAAAAAGCAGTAACATACCCCATAACCCATTTACATAACTAAATACACTTCATTTGATGTATACAAATTTTGCTTAAATTATTATACAATTGTAACAAAATTGACATACTATATAAATTGATATTTATTCTGTTTCAGTGCAGTTGAGAACAATTTTAAGCTTTGTCTAAAAATTTTAGCAGTACATCTCTAGCAAGATTTTCAGAAATCCTGGGGAATGAGATCTTTTAGATGTAAACAAGAGTTTCCCATTGCGCAACAACAACAAAAACTGATTTCAGCCTGCTAAAAAAATAAAGTAAGCACACAGTACCTGATGCAAATTATAGCATTGGACAAGAATTAAAGAATCAAAAACCTACAAAAAGAGTCCGTGGAGCAGGACTGGCTTTTGGGATTCCCTGCAGTAATAAGGTTGGAAATCACTTACTTAAATTAACATTTCGGGTAAACTATATATTATGTCTAGTGCAGTTACAGATGGGGTTAGTACATTAACCCCTTCATGTCAAAGCCATTTTCAGGTTTTTTTTTTATTTTTTGTTTTTACCTCCCCTTCTTCCAAGAGCCATAACTTTTTATTTTTTCATATAACCATAGTGGCACAATTGATTTTAAAATATATATTGTACTGGAAAACAAGAAAACAATTCAAAGTGTAGTAAAATTGCAAAAAAGTGCAATTTCACAATTTTTTTTTACCATGTTCACTATGTGGTAAAACTGACTTTGCAATATGATTCCAAATATAATTCCTCGCAATATGATTACTTACAAGTACCAACCTATTCTTTAGTCTTTGGGAAAGATAGATTTTTCTTACAAGTCTACTTCCTCTTATTGAGAAATTGTTACTATGGACTTGTTTTATTGATGATGATGATTTCATGATTTAGCAGGGCTTGGATAAAAAACTGAAAACTTTTGTACTATGTGTTTCAAACAATCATTTTATTAAGTTAACCTACTCATGCAGTCAAACCATCCTAGATTTTCTAGACATTAGGATCTCAAACACCAAAGATGGCTTCCTCTGTACAGACGTTTTCAGCAAAGATAAGTCAGTTAACGCATTCCTGCATGCATCATCATCCAACCAGTCTCATCTCATCAGGGGCATTTCAAGAAGCTGATTCCTACAGACACTAAGAATATGTTTATTGGATGGTTCTTTTTTTAAACAACATGGCGAACTCTCCAAAAGATATTCAAGAAGGATATTCAAACAGAAACATAAAAATGGCTTCCAGACAGAACTGCAGTCCACCAGGAGGCATCTCCCGTGCCCCAGAATATTGCAACTTTCCTCAGCATCACAAGTAAGATTTATTTTCACTTTTAATAACAAATGTTTTGACATGGAAAAGGCCGTCAATAAGTTTCGGACAATTCTGAAGACAGACCGGGTACTCTCCAATTATACCAGTGCACACGCTTCTATAACATATAGAAAAGCATAGTGTTTGAAGGATATTTTAGTTTACAGTTTCTATGAGGGTCCAAACATAGATAAAGCATTCGGCTAAAGAGAACCAAAATGGGGGTTTGTTCAGTTTAGAGACTGCGCAGCATGCACGAGTGTGGTGTGAACCTCAGATTTTGAGTCTAGTGATGGCAAAATGGAATGTAAAATCACACAGCATATCATCTGTAACACTATTGGCATCATCTCTTGTGTGATGTGTCTTCGCCAAATTATGTACGTGGGTCTAACTTCAACACAACTGAAGGTACACATCAGTAAACACGTGGGGGACATTAAGAATACAGCCAAGTTTATGATCTAATGCAGTTGAAGACAATTCCAAAACATTTCAAGCTGCACCATAATTGCAATGCCAATCTGTTAAAGGCTTTTGGCTATGACCATTTCCACAGCAATACTGAGCATAATTAGAGGCCAAGTGGATCATGAAAATTGATTGCGTTCATCCTAAGGGCCTCATTGAGGTCCTCAGTTTTGCACAGTTCCTGTAGACCCTTTTTTTTAGGGTTTTAATTGCATTTTATTGTATAATGGTATTTGTTCTTTTCATTTATTCTTTTATTGTAATTTTTATTTTACAGGAATCATGCTCATTGGGCTAGACACCTACCCATTTAATCTGTCTGGTCATGGAGTTATATTGCTATTTTGTGGAGCTCGGTCTAAAATAACTTTTTATTTCCCTATTACCTGTTGTGGATTCTGTTTTTGGGCTCCCTCTGGTGGTTACAACTGGTACTGGGTGACTTTGGTGGGTGGCGGTCTCTGGTTTCCACCTGTCCATCAGAGGCTGTGTGTTTCCTATTTAACCTGGCTTTCCTGTCATTCCCTTGCCGGCTATCAATGTATCAGTGTGTCTCTGTTACCTGCTCCTAAAGCCTTCAAGACAAGCTAAGTTCTGATTTCCCTGTTTCATGTTTGCTTTCATGTTTTTAGTCCAGCTTGCAGATATGTAATTCTCTGCTACTGGTTGCTCTGGTGGGCTGAAATTACCACTCATGTACCATGAGTTGGCACATGAGTTCAAGTAATTTCAGGATGGTATTTTGAAGGGTTTTAAAGCTGACCGCGCAGTGCACCTTTTGTATCCTCTGCTATCTAGCGTAAAGCGGGCCTCATTTTGCTGAATCTATTTTCATAACTATGTTTGTGCCTTCCTCTCATTTCACCGTCATTATATGTGGGGGGCTGCTATTTCTGTGGGAATATTTCTCTGGAGGCAAGATAGGTCTGTGATTCTTCTGATAGGGGAAGCTAGATCTCCGGCTGGCGTGAGGCGTCTAGAGTCCCCCCAGGAACGCTCCCCGGCTACTGTTAGTTGAGTGTTGAGGTTCAGGATCGCGGTCAGCTCAGGTTCCATCACCCTAGAGCTCGTCCTGTATTTGCCCGTGTTATGTGTTTAATTCCCTGCCATTGGGAACATGACAGTATAGCCGGCCAACAAAGTGTTAATTGTTTGGGCTGAAGCAGGAGAAAAAGAAGTGTTGAAGGGAATTTTTTTTTTTTCCTCAGAGTTTTGCTGCCTAGCCCTTAATTGCTGTCTAGCTGCTTCTTACCTCCTCTTAACCCTTGAATGGCTCTGACCTTAGCTGTTTAACATGGATGTCCAGAGTTTGGCTTCCAGCCTGAATAATCTTGCTGCAAAAGTTCAAAACATACAGGATTTTGTTGTTCACACTCCTATGTCTGAACCTAGAATTCCTATTCCAGAGTTTTTTTCTGGAGATAGATCTACCTTCCTGAATTTCAGGAACAATTGCAAATTGTTTCTTTCTTTGAAATCTCGCTCCTCTGGAGACCCTGCTCAGCAGGTCAAGACTGTAATATCTTTCCTGCGGGGCGACCCTCAGAATTGGGCATTTGCATTGGCACCAGGGGATCCTGCGTTGCTCAATGTGGATGCGTTTTTCCTGGCTTTAGGGTTGCTTTATGAGGAACCTAATTTGGAGATTCAAGCTGAAAAAGCTTTGATAGCCCTATCTCAAGGGCAAGATGAAGCGGAGATATACTGCCAAAAATTTCGGAAATGGTCGGTGCTTACTCAGTGGAATGAGTGCGCCCTGGCTGCAAACTTCAGAGATGGTCTTTCTGAGGCCATTAAGGATATTATGGTGGGGTTCCCTGCGCCTACAGGTCTGAATGAGTCTATGGCTATGGCCATTCAGATTGATCGGCGTTTACGGGAGCGCAAACCTGTGCACCAGTTGGCGGTGTCTTCTGAACGGGCACCTGAGACTATGCAATGTGATAGAATTCAGTCCAGAAGTGAACGGCAAAATTATAGGCGGAAAAATGGATTGTGTTTTTATTGTGGTGATTCAGCTCATGTTATATCAGCATGCTCTAAACGCACAAAAAAGGTTGATAAATCTTTTGCCATTAGTACTCTGCAGTCTAAGTTCATTTTGTCTGTAACTCTGATTTGTTCACTGTCCTCCATTTCCGTCGATGCCTATGTGGATTCGGGCGCTGCCCTGAGTCTTATGGATTGGTCATTTGCCAAACGCTGCGGTTTTAGTCTGGAGCCTCTGGAAGTTCCTATTCCTTTGAAGGGAATTGACTCTACACCATTGGCTATGAATAAACCGCAGTACTGGACACAAGTGACCATGCGCATGACTCCCGTTCATCAGGAGGTGATTCGCTTCCTTGTACTGTATAATTTACATGATGTACTAGTGCTTGGTCTGCCATGGTTACAAACTCATAATCCAGTCCTGGATTGGAAAACAATGTCTGTGTTAAGCTGGGGATGTCAGGGGGTTCATGATGATGCACCTCTGATTTCAATCGCTTCATCTACTCCTTCTGAGGTCCCTGTGTTTTTGTCTGACTATCGGGATGTTTTTGAGGAGCCTAAGCTCAATTCGCTCCCTCCTCATAGAGAGTGTGACTGTGCTATAGAATTGATTCTTGGCAGTAAGTTCCCTAAGGGTCGTTTATTTAATCTGTCACTACCAGAGCATACTGCTATGCGGAATTATATTAAGGAGTCCTTGGAAAAGGGACATATTCGTCCATCTTCGTCCCCTCTGGGAGCACGTTTTTTTTTCGTGGCTAAAAAAGATGGTTCCCTGAGGCCTTGTATAGATTATCGCCTTCTGAATAAGATTACAGTCAAATATCAGTATCCATTGCCATTATTGACTGATTTGTTTGCTCGCATTAAGGGGGCTAGGTGGTTCACTAAGATAGATCTTCGCGGTGCGTATAATCTTGTGCGGATAAAGCAGGGTGATGAGTGGAAAACCGCATTTAATACGCCTGAGGGCCATTTTGAGTATTTGGTAATGCCTTTTGGACTTTCTAATGCTCCTTCAGTCTTTCAGTCCTTTATGCACAATATTTTCCGTGAATATCTGGATAAGTTTATGATTGTGTATTTGGATGATATTTTGGTGTTTTCTGATGACTGGGAGTCTCATGTTCTACAGGTCAGGAAGGTGTTTCAAGTCCTGCGGGCCAATTCTCTGTTTGTGAAGGGCTCAAAATGTCTCTTCGGAGTCCAGAAGATTTCTTTTTTGGGGTACATTTTTTCTCCTTCTACTATTGAGATGGATCCCGTCAAGGTTCAGGCGATTTGTGACTGGACACAACCTACATCTGTTAAGAGTCTTCAGAAGTTTTTGGGTTTTGCTAATTTTTATCGTCGGTTCATTACTAATTTTTCCAGTGTTGTTAAACCTTTGACTGATTTGACTAAAAAGGGTGCTGATGTTGCTAATTGGTCTCCTACGGCTGTGGAGGCCTTTCAGGAACTTAAGCACCAGTTTTCTTCTGCTCCTGTGTTATGTCAACCAGATGTTTCACTTCCCTTTCAGGTTGAGGTTGATGCTTCCGAGATTGGAGCGGGGGCGGTTTTATCACAGAGAAGTTCCGATGGCTCGGTGATGAAGCCATGTGCGTTCTTTTCTAGAAAATTCTCGCCCGCCGAGCGCAATTATGATGTGGGTAATCGGGAGCTTTTGGCCATGAAGTGGGCATTTGAGGAGTGGCGTCATTGGCTTGAGGGTGCTACACATCGTGTGGTGGTCTTGACTGACCACAAAAATCTGATTTACCTTGAGTCTGCCAGGCGTCTGAATCCTAGACAGGCTCGTTGGTCGTTATTCTTTTCTCGTTTCAATTTTGTGGTTTCATACCTGCCAGGTTCAAAGAATTTGAAGGCGGATGCTCTTTCCAGGAGTTTTGTGCCTGACTCTCCTGGAGACTCTGGGCCTACTGGTATCCTTAGGGATGGGGTAATATTGTCCGCCGTCTCCCCAGACTTGCGACGTGCATTGCAGGAGTTTCAGGCGGATAAACCTGATCGTTGTCCACCAGAAAGACTGTTTGTTCCGGATGATTGGACCAGTAGAGTCATCTCCGAGGTCCATTCTTCTGTGTTGGCTGGTCATCCTGGAATATTTGGTACTAGAGATTTGGTGGCCAGGTCTTTTTGGTGGCCTTCCTTGTCAAGGGATGTGCGCACCTTTGTGCAGTCTTGTGAAGTGTGTGCTCGGGCTAAGCCTTGCTGTTCTCGGGCCAGTGGGTTGTTGTTACCCTTGCCTATCCCGAAGAGGCCTTGGACGCACATTTCCATGGATTTTATTTCAGATCTCCCTGTCTCACAGAAAATGTCCGTTATCTGGGTTGTGTGTGACCGCTTTTCTAAGATGGTTCATTTGGTACCCTTGCCTAAGTTGCCTTCCTCCTCTGAGTTGGTTCCTTTGTTTTTTCAGAACGTGGTTCATTTGCATGGGATTCCGGAGAATATAGTTTCTGACAGGGGATCCCAGTTTGTGTCAAGATTTTGGCGGACGTTTTGTGCTAAGATGGGCATTAATTTGTCTTTCTCGTCTGCATTCCATCCTCAGACGAATGGCCAGACGGAGCGAACTAATCAGACCTTGGAAACTTATTTAAGGTGTTTTGTTTATGCTGATCAAGATGACTGGGTTGCCTTTTTGCCACTGGCCGAATTTGCCCTTAATAATCGGGCTAGTTCTGCTACTTTGGTTTCTCCTTTCTTTTGTAATTCGGGGTTTCATCCTCGTTTTTCCTCTGGTCAGGTGGAGCCTTCAGATTGTCCTGGAGTGGACATGGTGGTGGACAGGCTACATCAGATTTGGAATCAGGTGGTGGACAATTTGAATTTGTCTCAGGAGAAGGCTCAGCAGTTTGCTAATCGCCGTCGCCGCGTGGGTCCCCGACTTCGTGTTGGGGACTTGGTGTGGTTGTCTTCTCGTTTTGTCCCTATGAAGGTCTCTTCTCCTAAGTTCAAGCCTCGGTTCATCGGTCCTTAAAAGATCTTGGAGATTCTTAACCCTGTATCTTTTCGTTTGGATCTCCCAGCATCGTTTGCTATTCATAATGTGTTCCATCGGTCGTTATTGCGGAGGTATGAGGTGCCCGTTGTTCCTTCGGTTGAGCCTCCTGCTCCGGTGCTGGTGGAGGGAGAATTGGAGTATGTTGTTGAGAAGATCTTGGATTCTCGTGTTTTCAGACGTAAACTCCAGTATTTGGTTAAGTGGAAGGGTTATGGTCAGGAGGATAATTCCTGGGTGGTCGCCTCTGATGTTCATGTGACTGATTTGGTCCGCGCCTTCCATAGAGCTCATCCTGATCGCCCTGGGGGTTCTCGTGAGGGTTCGGTGACCCCTCCTCAAGGGGGGGGTACTGTTGTGGATTCTGTTTTTGGGCTCCCTCTGGTGGTTACAACTGGTACTGGGTGACTTTGGTGGGTGGCGGTCTCTGGTTTCCACCTGTCCATCAGAGGCTGGGTGTTTCCTATTTAACCTGGCTTTCCTGTCATTCCCTTTCCGGCTATCAATGTATCAGTGTGTCTCTGTTACCTGCTCCTAAAGCCTTCAAGACAAGCTAAGTTCTGATTTCCCTGTTTCATGTTTGCTTTCATGTTTTTAGTCCAGCTTGCAGATATGTAATTCTCTGCTACTGGTTGCTCTGGTGGGCTGAAATTACCACTCATGTACCATGAGTTGGCACATGAGTTCAAGTAATTTCAGGATGGTATTTTGAAGGGTTTTAAAGCTGACCGCGCAGTGCACCTTTTGTATCCTCTGCTATCTAGCTTAAAGCGGGCCTCATTTTGCTGAATCTATTTTCATAACTACGTTTGTGCCTTCCTCTCATTTCACCGTCATTATATGTGGGGGGCTGCTATTTCTGTGGGAATATTTCTCTGGAGGCAAGATAGGTCTGTGATTCTTCTGATAGGGGAAACTAGATCTCCGGCTGGCGCGAGGCGTCTAGAGTCCCCCCAGGAACGCTCCCCGGCTACTGTTAGTTGAGTGTTGAGGTTCAGGATCGCGGTCAGCTCAGGTTCCATCACCCTAGAGCTCGTCCTGTTTTTGCCCATGTTATTTGTTAAATTCCCTGCCATTGGGAACATGACAATTACCCACTTGTATTCATGCATGTGCCCTCTTTTTTGCAGAATGGTTGGTAGCATTGATTAAGTCTTGATGTTATATGAAAAGTGTTTTGTACGCAGCATACCCCTCCTTTTTTAGACTTTGGTCTTCTTTCATGTACTAGGTAGTCCTCTATGAATAGACCTTTTTACTTCCAAAGGGGTTGTGTTCATGGAAAAATAATATGTCCCATTTTGCGTGCAATTTTTACAAACTCTTCAAAATCATTGTGTATAGTTTGTGAGGCAGTGAGGGGAATAATATACGAGGGTTGTCATGTGTCCCCCAGGATGCGCATAGAGGCATACTGAACCCGTTGGACATCATTTTAATTACAGCTACTCCTGTGGTTACAATGCAAAATAAAAGTAAGTGGATTTGGTCAAACTATTTGACCAAGTCAGATTTAGGAAAACCCGTCATGGGCTTTTATTTTTGGAAAGATCTGCAGAATGGTAGTGGGACAGATCTGACCCTCCACTCCAGATCTTGGGAGTGATCTATGTCCATGAAACCCATTTAAACGATCAGCTGAGGTTTGGTTGTGCTAGTGTTTTGCTTGCAAGGAGCAAGGCTCTATGCAGACAGGTCTGTGTTAGTCTGGACTCAGGCCAGAGAAGGCAAAGCTACTAATGCACCCACGAGTGATAACGTGGTGCAATTCAATGCAGTCAATGGACTGATGCTCCAACTGTGAACCAGAGGATAAAAGTTATGGATTAATTTTGAGGGTTTGAAAGTAAAGTTTTAGTTGAGCATTCTTCGGTCACTGACTTATTGCCAGGCTCACCTAACCAGTTCCTTGACCATTTTTATGGCTGGCTGCCGCACTTCATGTCCTCTGAATTACCAACCTTATCTTGGGAGATTTCAATATCCCCATAAAAAGTCCCACATACCCATTTGCATCCCAGCTTCTATGTCTAGTGTTGAGCATTCCAATACCGCAAGTATCGGGTATCGGCTGATATTTGCGGTATCGGAATTCCGATACCGAGTTCCGATATTTTTGTGATATCGGAAATCGGAATCGGAAGTTCCCAGTGTATGGTTCCCAGGGTCTGGAGGAGAGGAGACTCTCCTTCAGGCCCTGGGATCCATATTCATGTAAAAAATAAAGAATAAAAATAAAAAATATGGATATACTCACCCCTCCGACGGAGCCTGGACCTCAGACGTGCAACAGGCAGCCTCCGTTCCTAAGAATGAGCGAGTGAAGGACCTGCGATGACGTCGCGGCTTGTGATTGGTCGCGTGAGCGGTCACATGAGCGGTCACGCGACCAATCACAAGCCGCGACGTCATCGCAGGTCTTTCACTCGCTCATTCTTAGGAACGGAGGCTGCCGGTTACAGCGGTTACTACCAGGGCGCGTCAGAGGGTGAGTATATTGCTATTTTTTATTTTTATTCTTTATTTTACACATGAATATGGATCCCAGGGCCTGAAGGAGAGTTTCCTCTCCTTCAGACCCTGGGAACCATCCAGGATACCTTCCGATACTTGTGTCCCATTGACTTGTATTGGTATCGGGTATCGGTATCGGCGATATCCGATGTTTTTCGGATATCGGCCAATGCCATCCGATACCGATACTTTCAAATATCGGAAGGTATCACTTAACACTATCTATGTCTAATAACTTCTCTTGGCCTCTGATAGCTCTCAACCTCTGAGACACACAAAGATGGTAACACACTTGATCTAGTCTTTGTCCGGCTATGTTCAATCTCCTACCTAAATAACTCCCCTCTTCCCCTTTCTGACCACAACATTCTCTCCTTCACTCTCACAAATCCTTGCTTACCCCACCACACTCTTACCTATCACATATTCAGAAATCTACAAGTCATTAAGCCTCATACACTTACATACTCCCAACATTCATCACTGTTCCCAGTCTCCTCTTTTTTCTTTCCTGATCTGGCTATACATTACTGCAATGACACTCTAAATAGCACTCCGGACCAAGTAGCATCTCTCACCCTCAGAACTTCCAAGCACAGAGTAAAACAGCCCTGGCACACATCGCAAACTTGATTTATCCACCGATGTTCTAGGGGTGCTGAACGCCTATGGAGGAAAACTCGCACACTAGAAAACTTCACTAAAAATTTATGTTGAGAACCTGCAACTCTGTCCTTAACTTTGCCAAACAGACATACTTCACCACTCTGATCTCCTCACTATCTAAGAACCCAAAAAACTTTTCGACACCTATCACTTCCTCCTCAGTCCGAAAGCACAGGCCTCTGTGACAGACACTTGTGCTGATCATCTGGCCTCACACTTTACAGAGAAAATAGAGAATATCCATCAGGAATCCCACACCCAGTAACCAAGAGCCATGACTCCCATCTCTCCCCACATCTCCTCTGGCTCACTCTCCGCATTTGATCCCGTCATAGAAGAAGAAATCTCCAGGATACTCTCTTTGTCTTGTCCTACTACATAAACTATTGACCCCATTCCCTCACATTAACTCCAGTCTCTCTCTCCAGTCATCACTTCAATCTTCAATCTCTCCCTCTCTTCTGGTATTTTCCCCTCCTCCTTCAAACACTCTATCATTACTCCATTATTAAAAAAAACCCCTCTCTCTACCCATCCTGCACAAATAACTGTATAACAGTCTCCAATCTCCCCTTCATCTCTAAACTCTTGGATCACCTTACCCGTTAACTTTCCACTCAATCTCTCCTGGATCCATCACAGTCTGCCCTCGGCCCCCTGCATTCTACATAAACTGCACTCATGAAAATGACCAATGACCTTTTGACAGCAAAACGTATTGTTGACTACTCTCTGCTCATTCTTCTCGACCTCTCTACAGCTTTCAACGCTGTTAACCACCATCTCCTACTCTTTATACTCCAATCAATAGACATTAAGGGCTCTGCTCTATCCTGATTCTCTTCCTATCTTTCTGACCTATCCTTCAGTGTATCATTTATTGGATCCATTTCTTCTCCTCTCCCTCTCACTATTGATGTCCCTCAGGGTTCAGTCCTTGGCCGTCTTCTCTATCTACTCGACCCCAATTGGACAGACCATTAGCAAATATGACTTTCAGTACCATCTTTATGCTGATAACACACAACAATATACTTCATCTCCTGACTAACCCCCACTGTAACACAGAACACCAGTGACGATCTGTCCACAGTTTCCAACATCATGTCTGCTCTCTATCTGAAACTCAACCTTTCCAAAACTGAACTTCTTCTGCTCCCGGCATCTACTGACATCCCTAAAGCTGACATCTGCCTCTCTGTATGTAGCACCACTATAACACCTAGACAGCAGGCTCACTGTCTGGGTGTTATGTTTGACACCAATCTTTCCTTCACCTCCTGTGTACAATCTCTTTCCCCCTCTTGTCGCTTGCACCTAACTAACATCTTTAGAATCAGCACCTTTCTCACCATGGAAAAAACAGAAATCTTCACTTTTGCCCTGATCCACTCCCTCCTTGACTACTGCAATGCTCTATTAATTGGCCTCCCCTTCAATTGACTTTCCCCTTGTCTATCCTTAATGCAGCAGCCAGGGTCATCTATGTGGCTAATTGTTACTCTGACGTCTCTGTTCTGTTCCAGTCATTGCATGGCTGCCCATACATTTAAGAATCCAATTTAAACTGCTTTTTCTCAGCCACAAAGCTCTCCAGTGTGGCACCTCCCTTATTTCTGTTTATCGGTCTACCCGCTTCTTATGCTCATCAAGCGACTTTCAACTAACATCCACATTAATCCGTACCTCCTAATCTCGGCTCCAAGACTTCTTCCAAGTTGCAAACATACTCTGGAATGCTCCACCCCAATAAACTAGGACTAACCACAACTTGTACAGTTTTAGGCACTCCCTAAAAATACTTCTGTTTAGAGCGGCCTATCACATTCCTTAATCGAAGTCCTATATATATATATATATATATATATATATATATATATATATATATATATAGCCCATTCACTATTTCTCTGAACATAAATCTCCATCAAACTCCGCAGTACACAAAACCACCACAAATATTGGCTGATGACTAACTCATGCAACTTTTATCTATCCCCTATTTCTTCAAGATGGCTGAACCAGCATTGTGAATAAGCACCTGTACTTTTTATTTCCCAAACCTCATTGTAGATTGTTAGCTTATACAAGCAGGGTCCTCATTATTTTGCTCTAATTATGGGAGGGGGAAAACTTTTCAAGATGGGTGGTGACCATGGCAGCCATTTTGAAGTCGGCCTTTTTGGATTCAACTTTATTTTTTCCAATGGGAAGATGATTATGTGACACATCAACCTTATTGAGAATTTCACAAGAAAAACAATGGTGTGCTTGGTTTTAAAGTAACTTTATTTTTTCATGAGTTATTTACAAGTTTATGACCACTTATAAAATGGGTTAAAAGTGCTGCCCATTGTGTTGGATTGTCAATGCAACCCTCTTCTCCCACTCTTGACACACTGATAGCAACACCGCAAAAGAAATGCTAACACATGCCTCCAGTATCCGTTGTTTCAGATGCTGCACATCTCGTATCTTCACAGCATAGACAATTGCCTTCAGATGGCCCCAAAGATAAAAGTGTAAGGGGGTCAGATCGGGAGACCTTGTTGGCCATTCAACTGGCCCAAGACGACCAATCCATTTTCCAGGAAACTGTCCATGTAGGAATGCTCGGACCTGACACCCATAATATGGTGCACCACCACATTATGTTTGTTTTATAAATAGTCATAAACTTGTAAATAACTCATGAAAGAGTAAAGCTACATTAATACCAAGCACACCATTGTTATTCTTGTGAAACTCTAAATACATTTGATGTGTTACATGACCCTCTTCCCATTGAAAAAAATAAAGTTGGATCCAAAATGGCTGACTTCTAATGTGCCACAAACAGGAAGTTAGTATCACCAACTATTTCCATTTTATTTAGGTGTATCCATATAAATGGCCCACCCTGTACTATCTTGAACATTGTTACTTATGACTTGTATATGAACTGTTGAATTGTAAGGTGATGCGGAATATGTTGGTGCTATATAAATAAAGATTATTATTATTGCTGCATGGACATGAAAGCCATTGACTTACATATGATGGAGAATGCGGGCAGTGTGAACTAAGGAATACCGCAAAGTAAACTGCATGTCTGTAATCAAGCCTGCAATACTGCAGCTAAATCCCGCTGATGGAAGATATACTGAAACAATTGGTACTCTCCAATGCATAATATCATCAGACTAGTAGCCTAATTCTGCATCAGAGTGGTGCTGAAGAAAATGAGTCCAGAGGACAACCTGGAAGCCTTCCTCAGCGTCTTCAAAACAACCGTGAGACGGGAGAACTTGCCAGCCGACAAGTAGTCTGAAGTGTTGGCCCCGTTCCTGGCAGGAGATGCCTAAAAGGCATTTTGACCTCAGCTTCCAAGACCCTAGGGATTGTGGATGCCTTTATTGTGAGATTAGTGTTGAGCGATACCGTCCGATACTTGAATGTATTGGTATCGGAAAGTATCGGCCGATACCGGCAAAGTATCGGATCTGATCCGATACCTGATACCAATACAAGTCAATGGGACTCAAGTATCGGAAGGTATCCCTGATGGTTCCCAGGGTCTGAAGGAGAGGAAACTCTGCTTCAGGCCCTGGGATCCATATTAATGTGTAAAATAAAGAATTAAAATAAAAAATATTGATATACTCACCTCTCCGACGCAGCCTGGACCTTACCGCTGTGAACCGGCAGCCTTCTTTGCTTAAAATGAGCGCGTTCAGCACCTTCCATGACGTCACGGCTTCTGATTGGTCGCGTGCCGCTCATGTGACCACCACGCGACCAATCAGAAGCCGTGACGTCATCCCTCAGGTCCTAAATTCCTAGAAGGGAATTTAGGACCTGAGGGATGACATCGCGGCTTGTGATTGGTCGCGTGGCGGTCACATGAGCGGCACGCGACCAATCAGAAGCCGTGACGTCATGGAAGGTGCTGAACGCGCTCATTTTAAACAAAGAAGGCTGCCGGTTACCAGCGGTGATGTCCAGTGTTATGGTTCTCAATGGCAAGAGAACATAGCCCAGCAAACATAAGAACTAGCTCTTGGAAGGATGGAAACTAAACTGACCATGAACTAAACCTGCCGCACAACTAACAGTAGCCGGGTAGCGTAGCCTGCGTTTTATCCCTAGACGCCCAGCGCCGGCCGGAGGACTAACTAATCCTGGCAGAGGAAAATATAGTCCTGGCTCACCTCTAGAGAAATTTCCCCGAAAGGCAGACAGAGGCCCCCCACAAATATTGGCGGTGATTTTAGATGAAATGACAAACGTAGTATGAAAATAGGTTTAGCAAAATTGAGGTCCGCTTACTAGATAGCAGGAAGACAGAAAGGGCACTTTCATGGTCAGCTGAAAACCCTATCAAAACACCATCCTGAAATTACTTTAAGACTCTAGTATTAACTCATAACATCAGAGTGGCAATTTCAGATCACAAGAGCTTTCCAGACACAGAAACGAAACTACAGCTGTGAACTGGAACAAAATGCAAAAACAAACAAGGACTAAAGTCCAACTTAGCTGGGAGTTGTCTAGCAGCAGGAACATGCACAGAAAGGCTTCTGATTACAATGTTGACCGGCATGGAAGTGACAGAGGAGCAAGGCTAAATAGCGACTCCCACATCCTGATGGAAACAGGTGAACAGAGAGGATGATGCACACCAGTTCAATTCCACCAGTGGCCACCGGGGGAGCCCAAAATCCAATTTCACAACAGTACCCCCCCCTCAAGGAGGGGGCACCGAACCCTCACCAGAACCACCAGGGCGATCAGGATGAGCCCTATGAAAGGCACGGACCAAATCGGAGGCATGAACATCAGAGGCAGTCACCCAAGAATTATCCTCCTGACCGTATCCCTTCCATTTGACCAGATACTGGAGTTTCCGTCTGGAAACACGGGAGTCCAAGATTTTTTCCACAACGTACTCCAACTCGCCCTCAACCAACACCGGAGCAGGAGGCTCAACGGAAGGCACAACCGGTACCTCATACCTGCGCAATAATGACCGATGAAAAACATTATGAATAGAAAAAGATGCAGGGAGGTCCAAACGGAAGGACACAGGGTTAAGAATCTCCAATATCTTGTACGGGCCGATGAACCGAGGCTTAAACTTGGGAGAAGAAACCCTCATAGGGACAAAACGAGAAGACAACCACACCAAGTCCCCAACACAAAGCCGAGGACCAACTCGACGCCGGCGGTTGGCAAAAAGCTGAGTCTTCTCCTGGGACAACTTCAAATTGTCCACTACCTGCCCCCAAATCTGATGCAACCTCTCCACCACAGCATCCACTCCAGGACAATCCGAAGATTCCACCTGACCAGAAGAAAATCGAGGATGAAACCCCGAATTACAGAAAAAGGGAGACACCAAGGTGGCAGAGCTGGCCCGATTATTGAGGGCAAACTCCGCTAAAGGCAAAAAAGCAACCCAATCATCCTGATCTGCAGACACAAAACACCTCAAATATGTCTCCAAGGTCTGATTCGTCCGCTCGGTCTGGCCATTAGTCTGAGGATGGAAAGCAGACGAGAAAGACAAATCTATGCCCATCCTAGCACAGAATGCTCGCCAAAATCTAGACACGAATTGGGTACCTCTGTCAGAAACGATATTCTCCGGAATACCATGCAAACGGACCACATTTTGAAAAAACAGAGGAACCAACTCGGAAGAAGAAGGCAACTTAGGCAGGGGAACCAAATGGACCATCTTAGAGAAACGATCACACACCACCCAGATGACAGACATCTTCTGAGAAACAGGAAGATCCGAAATAAAATCCATCGAGATGTGCGTCCAGGGCCTCTTCGGGATAGGCAAGGGCAACAACAATCCACTAGCCCGAGAACAACAAGGCTTGGCCCGAGCACAAACGTCACAAGACTGCACGAAGCCTCGCACATCTTGAGACAGGGAAGGCCACCAGAAGGACCTTGCCACCAAATCCCTGGTACCAAAGATTCCAGGATGACCTGCCAACGCAGAAGAATGAACCTCAGAAATGACTTTACTGGTCCAATCATCAGGAACAAACAGTCTACCCGGTGGGCAACGATCAGGTCTATCCGCCTGAAACTCCTGCAAGGCCCGCCGCAGGTCTGGAGAAACGGCAGACAATATCACTCCATCCTTAAGGATACCTGTAGGTTCAGAATTACCAGGGGAGTCAGGCTCAAAACTCCTAGAAAGGGCATCCGCCTTAACATTCTTAGAACCCGGCAGGTAGGACACCACAAAATTAAACCGAGAGAAAAACAACGACCAGCGCGCCTGTCTAGGATTCAGGCGTCTGGCGGACTCAAGATAAATTAGATTTTTGTGGTCAGTCAATACCACCACCTGATGTCTAGCCCCCTCAAGCCAATGACGCCACTCCTCAAAAGCCCACTTCATGGCCAAAAGCTCCCGATTCCCAACATCATAATTCCGCTCGGCGGGCGAAAATTTACGCGAGAAAAAAGCACAAGGTCTCATCACGGAGCAATCGGAACTTCTCTGCGACAAAACCGCCCCAGCTCCGATTTCAGAAGCGTCGACCTCAACCTGAAAAGGAAGAGCAACATCAGGCTGACGCAACACAGGGGCGGAAGAAAAGCGGCGCTTAAGCTCCCGAAAGGCCTCCACAGCAGCAGGGGACCAATCAGCAACATCAGCACCCTTCTTAGTCAAATCAGTCAATGGTTTAACAACATCAGAAAAACCAGCAATAAATCGACGATAAAAGTTAGCAAAGCCCAAAAATTTCTGAAGACTCTTAAGAGAAGAGGGTTGCGTCCAATCACAAATAGCCTGAACCTTGACAGGATCCATCTCGATGGAAGAGGGGGAAAAAATATATCCCAAAAAGGAAATCTTTTGAACCCCAAAAACGCACTTAGAACCCTTCACACACAAGGAATTAGACCGCAAAACCTGAAAAACCCTCCTGACCTGCTGGACATGAGAGTCCCAGTCATCCGAAAAAATCAAAATATCATCCAGATACACAATCATAAATTTATCCAAATAATCACGAAAAATGTCATGCATAAAGGACTGAAAGACTGAAGGGGCATTTGAAAGACCAAAAGGCATCACCAAATACTCAAAGTGGCCCTCGGGCGTATTAAATGCGGTTTTCCACTCATCCCCCTGCTTAATTCGCACCAAATTATACGCCCCACGGAGATCTATCTTAGAGAACCACTTGGCCCCCTTTATGCGAGCAAACAAATCAGTCAGCAGTGGCAACGGATATTGATATTTAACCGTGATTTTATTCAAAAGCCGATAATCAATGCACGGCCTCAAAGAGCCATCTTTCTTAGCCACAAAGAAAAAACCGGCTCCTAAGGGAGATGACGAAGGACGAATATGTCCCTTTTCCAAGGACTCCTTTATATATTCTCGCATAGCAGCATGTTCAGGCACAGACAGATTAAATAAACGACCCTTAGGGTATTTACTACCCGGAATCAAATCTATGGCACAATCGCACTCCCGGTGCGGAGGTAATGAACCAAGCTTAGGTTCTTCAAAAACGTCACGATATTCAGTCAAGAATTCAGGAATCTCAGAGGGAATAGATGATGAAATGGAAACCACAGGTACGTCCCCATGCGTCCCCTTACATCCCCAGCTTAACACAGACATAGCTTTCCAGTCAAGGACTGGGTTATGAGATTGCAGCCATGGCAATCCAAGCACCAACACATCATGTAGGTTATACAGCACAAGAAAGCGAATAATCTCCTGGTGATCCGGATTAATCCGCATAGTTACTTGTGTCCAGTATTGTGGTTTATTGCTAGCCAATGGGGTGGAGTCAATCCCCTTCAGGGGTATAGGAGTTTCAAGAGGCTCCAAATCATACCCACAGCGTTTGGCAAAGGACCAATCCATAAGACTCAAAGCGGCGCCAGAGTCGACATAGGCATCCGCGGTAATAGATGATAAAGAACAAATCAGGGTCACAGATAGAATAAACTTAGACTGTAAAGTGCCAATTGAAACAGACTTATCAAGCTTCTTAGTACGCTTAGAGCATGCTGATATAACATGAGTTGAATCACCGCAATAGAAGCACAACCCATTTTTTCGTCTAAAATTCTGCCATTCACTTCTGGACAGAATTCTATCACATTGCATATTCTCTGGCGTCTTCTCAGTAGACACCGCCAAATGGTGCACAGGTTTGCGCTCCCGCAGACGCCTATCGATCTGGATAGCCATTGTCATGGACTCATTCAGACCCGCAGGCACAGGGAACCCCACCATAACATCCTTAATGGCATCAGAGAGACCCTCTCTGAAATTCGCCGCCAGGGCGCACTCATTCCACTGAGTAAGCACAGCCCATTTACGGAATTTCTGGCAGTATATTTCAGCTTCGTCTTGCCCCTGAGATAGGGACATCAAGGCCTTTTCCACCTGAAGTTGTAACTGAGGTTCCTCATAAAGCAACCCCAAGGCCAGAAAAAACGCATCCACATTGAGCAACGCAGGATCCCCTGGAGCCAATGCAAAAGCCCAATCCTGAGGGTCGCCCCGGAGCAAGGAAATCACAATCCTGACCTGCTGAGCAGGATCTCCAGCAGAGCGAGATTTCAGGGACAAAAACAACTTGCAACTATTTTTGAAATTTTGAAAGCAAGATCTATTCCCCGAGAAAAATTCAGGCAAAGGAATTCTAGGTTCAGATATAGGAACATGAACAACAAAATCTTGTAAATTTTGAACTTTCGTGGTGAGATTATTCAAACCTGCAGCTAAACTCTGAATATCCATTTTAAACAGGTGAACACAGAGCCATTCCAGGATTAGAAGGAGAGAGAGAGAGAAAGGCTGCAATATAGGCAGACTTGCAAGAGATTCAATTACAAGCACGCTCAGAACTGAAGGAAAAAAAAAAAAAAAAATCTTCAGCAGACTTTTCTCTCCTATCTCTGTCAATTAATTTAACCCTTTAAGGCCGGTCAAACTGTTATGGTTCTCAATGGCAAGAGAACATAGCCCAGCAAACATAAGAACTAGCTCTTGGAAGGATGGAAACTAAACTGACCATGAACTAAACCTGCCGCACAACTAACAGTAGCCGGGTAGCGTAGCCTGCGTTTTATCCCTAGACGCCCAGCGCCGGCCGGAGGACTAACTAATCCTGGCAGAGGAAAATATAGTCCTGGCTCACCTCTAGAGAAATTTCCCCGAAAGGCAGACAGAGGCCCCCCACAAATATTGGCGGTGATTTTAGATGAAATGACAAACGTAGTATGAAAATAGGTTTAGCAAAATTGAGGTCCGCTTACTAGATAGCAGGAAGACAGAAAGGGCACTTTCATGGTCAGCTGAAAACCCTATCAAAACACCATCCTGAAATTACTTTAAGACTCTAGTATTAACTCATAACATCAGAGTGGCAATTTCAGATCACAAGAGCTTTCCAGACACAGAAACGAAACTACAGCTGTGAACTGGAACAAAATGCAAAAACAAACAAGGACTAAAGTCCAACTTAGCTGGGAGTTGTCTAGCAGCAGGAACATGCACAGAAAGGCTTCTGATTACAATGTTGACCGGCATGGAAGTGACAGAGGAGCAAGGCTAAATAGCGACTCCCACATCCTGATGGAAACAGGTGAACAGAGAGGATGATGCACACCAGTTCAATTCCACCAGTGGCCACCGGGGGAGCCCCAAATCCAATTTCACAACAGTCCAGGGGCCTCCGGACAGGTGAGTATATCAATATTTTTTATTTTAATTCTTTATTTTACACATTCATATGGATCCCAGGGCCTGAAGGAGAGTTTCCTCTCCTTCAGACCCAGGGAACCATACACTGGAAAGTTCCGATTCCGATTCCCGATACCACAAAAGTATCGGATCTTGGTATCAGAATTCCGATACCGCAAGTATCGGCCGATACCCGATACTTGCGGTATCGGAATGCTCAACACTATGTGAGATCCTTGCTGGATTTCCGTTAACACCTTTGTATGGGAGCAGCGAATATATCATTGGACCTTTGTGGAGGCCCAACAGGCTAGGTCTCAGGCATCTAAATTATTTCACTTGGTAAAAAAATGGCTCCAGCCTGAGATTTTGACTCCATCCCAGATGGTAGAAAGGGTGGTGGTTTACCGGCTTGTGAGAACTCTACCAGCAGCCACACAGCATTGGGTGGGGCAAGGGGACCCCGGCAATGGTTGTCAGTTGGTTAGCCTTTTTGAACGTTATACTCCCAACCAGGACTTCATACAGGACTCTGCCCCAATGCGGCAAAAATGCCAGCCTCTGCAAGCCTAGTCTTAGGGTTGTGGAGTGTACTAAATAAAATATTAAATAAAGAACGTTCGCAACCTGGGGTCCACCGTGCTGAGATGGTAAACTGCAGCTTTTATAAACAAGCAGAAACAGAAAGTAGCTGAATGGCGACAGCCGCACACAGTGTTAAAAGTCACACTGTGTGCACAGCAAACATATAAGCCAGCTCTGTTACTCCACAGAGCTGCTGCCTCGCTGTGAAAAACTGAGGACTGTATCCTGTTAGAGGTCACATGCATACAACAGAATAGATGCTAGTTGGGGTCCCTATAACTCACCCCCCACTATGCTGGTGATTGAGATTGCCCGGTCACTCGACCTGTGCTAAAGCAGCACTTGTGACATCAGCTGCCTGGTGCAGGTGCTAAGCTCAAGTGGGAAATCCCACCCTACACAGCCTGAAGAAATCAGACTCGCCATGCTAGTAGCAGTACACATGCATGCGGGGTGGTAACTGTCCCACCAATACACACAGCTTCAAAAGTGATCTTAGCGGGCATCCTTTTATAGCCCACGCTTAAGTCCAGTCAGTAAGGACCTTGGCTACGGACCAATCCGAAGTCGGCACAGGACGTGAGCAGCTGATAAGCGATCACCAATGAGAGGTTGCCACCTCGTGAGCATGCTCAGTAGAGCAAATCCTGGACATAGCCTCAGGAAAGGCTGCTCGCTGCTGTCTATTGTTAGCTACCATAGCTAAACCTAGAGAGGCACCGGTAACAACACACACCGCCTGAGTCTGAGCAAGATGCTGGGATCAATGTCTTTGCTGAGCAGCATCTACTGCAGTGGGGACTGAATGGGAGACCACAGTGGAAGATAAGGCTTGGGATCTATCCTGTGCAGAGGAACAATCCTGATGCCTAATACCCAGGAGCTGGGAAAGGGGCACGACCCGCCACTGGGATCAGTCAAAACTGATAACATACTGAGAGGGTATTTAATTAATATTTATTTTTCTCACTTATATTTAGGGGGTATTCCAGAGTGAACGTGGCAGGAGGCCAGTTTCCTCTAAACCAGTCTCATGTACTAGCTGTGCCACCCTATAAGGTTCTGGCTGTGCCAAGGACCAGAATAGATGGCTGTCAACTGCCCCCTGACTGCTATTTCCATGGACTGTGGGTTTACTTGCCAGGTATCAATGTATGCCAAGGCGTTCTATGGGTGAACCCCATCTGTGCTAAATGCCCATTAACAGACACTGGACAGAGGCTCTCTTGGACTCAGGGAGCCCAGTGACACTCGTGTATGGGTTGATTGATCTCCGAGCCAGAACCCACTGGGGGAAAAGTCAGTGTCAATTATATTTTGGTGAGTATCTGACAGCAGAGGTTACCTTTTACATTCCATGCAGGGAGGGGGAGGTTAAACATGTGGTAGGAGTTGTGAAGAATAGTGATGATCGAATATGAAATATTCGGATTCAGGAAAATCGGCACGAATAATTTCTAATATCTGCGTATTCTTCCCAAATAACAAATCCAATGAAAGTCAATGAGAAAGCCGAATATTTTTCTGCTGCACCCAATAAACAGGTCTGGTGGCATGAGAAAAAAGCTGAAATGGATGGGAAAAAGCTAAAACGAAATGGGAATGGCAAGAAGAAGATGCCTGCATGCCTTTTTGACTCGCATACAGTGTTAGGGCTGGCGGAACGCACCGAGTTAATTGAGAGATATTATTTGGTGCGTTCGCAGCCCGCAGTCCACCATGCAGGAGAAGACCTGCTGCTGGCAAATGGCGGCCTTTTATGGCGGTAGAAGCGAGCTCTGTTACTTCACAGAGACGCTGTGCCAGATCTCACTCTGACCCTCGGTGGCTTTTGAGCCCGCACCTGAGGACACCCCGAGTCAGCAGCTGAGACCTTGGCAACTAAGAAAAGCGGAACACTGTTGACTTCACAGGAGTATCCAGTAACTGCCGAGCTGATGGCAGTGTGCGGCAACACAAACATACAATCTCCTCACCGGAGGAGCCGGTATTCTAGGGGCTTATTTCAGCCGGGGCCCTAAATCCACGCACACAATCTCCTCGCCGGAGGTGCCGGCATTCTAGGGGCTTATTTCAGCCGAGTCCCTGAACACACATAACTGTGACCACACTGGCGCATGCACATAACTGAATCAATATTAGCGCATGGCCGTGCGGTCATGAGAGCCTTAAATAGCTGCAGCAAGTACAGGACCTTCCTAGAAGGACCAATAAGAGGCTGCTACAAAGCCTGAGCACCTTCAGGACCTTCCTGGAGGACCAATGGATTTAGCTGCAGTATCTGAACATGTGACCCTCGATCTCCACTGAGAGATCTTACTCTGGGCATGCTCAAAAGGAGAAAAGCAGGACTTAGTCCCAGAAGCGTCTGCTCGCCGCTGCCCAGCACTGGCTTCAATGGCAGAAGCTGGAAAAGCAGCAGTAACCCTTTGTACAGAGTCAGACTGAGTGAGACACTAGGACTGACATCTCTGCTGAGCAGGCTCCACTGCGGCAGGAGAAGAATGGGAGACTGCAGCAGAGATGGCCCGAGATTCCCCCTGTGCAGAGGTGGGAACTCGACCCCCCATTATACAGTATCTGGGAATAACTGTCAGAATATTGCGCTGATTTTTAAAAAGACCTACCCAACCAAACAAAAAAAAATTTTTGAAAGAGAAAAATGCTAAGAAACATTATTTCCTTCATAATTACATAATTCATAATTACATACATATAATGCAACATAAAAAATAAATAGTAATTATACCTCTACTTTAGCATACGTTCACAATGTTTGGCTTTATATTTTACTTTAACATTTGTGAGGGCTCTCACTCCAACATTTGCTGACAATTAGCAGAGTGCCAGCAGGTGACGTGAAACCTGAGTGTGGTAAGGGCCCTCAGGTGGCCCTGTATCATACATTTGGGAGAGCTCTTATTCCCATATTCGGGAGGTCCCTCCCTCATGTCAAATAGTTAGCCACATAGTGGAATGTATATATTACCCAACCCTTTACAATGCCAATTCAAACATGCCCATTTAAATGTTGGGCTTTGCCTGCCACCACCACCACCATGTCCACTGCCATGTCATTATGCGGCCCTCGCTTTACATTTTCAGAGGGCCACCAAGTGCTGTGAAACCTGCATTTTGTTGTGTCCACAGTTCATTTTTGCCACAAGATCCCAATGGAACCACTGTCATAGTGGGTGAAGCCTCTGTAAGGTGAATATAACACAGGAGTTAAATCTTGTTCCTCCTCCTCCTCCTATTCCTCATCATCACCCAATGTGGCCTGAGAATACTGTGTTAGGCTGGGCTGTGTGGTATCAGCCACTGTACAATCTTGCTCCATAGCCACCTGCTTGGCATTTAAAGCTTCATCTTTCAGCTTCTGCAGTGAATGTTTTACTAGACAGTGCCATAGGATGGTTGCACTCATAATAGCATCATCAGCACTCACCATCTTTGTGTAGTATTCAAAGTTTTGAAGAACCTCACATTTGTCAGCGATCCACACACACTCGGCAGTAGAGTCAAGCGACTTTTACTTTTTTCGGATCGAGTCGGGTTTCTCAAAAGTCGGGTTGGGTGAAATTGGCCGATTATTGCGAAAAGTCGGGGGCCGACTGAAACACGAAACCCAATGCAAGTCAATGGGGAATCAAAGTCGGCAGTGAGTGGAGGACAGGAAAACACCTACAGTGCCCATTTTAATGCCAAAAACATCAATTTTTATTACTTAAGCTTGTCAATCTTAATTTACTTTATAATAATAGTTAGGCATTGAAAACTGGGGGTCATTTGGCTAAAGTTGTGGGGGGGGTAGGGCTGGCTCAAGATTTTCGTGGGCCCAGGAAACGCGGAATACATCACGGCGGTGGAGCAGGGAGAGGTAAGTATTTCAACTTTGCAAGTGCTGTGATCCTGAGCAAGCAGGGGGGCCTACTCGTTGGCAGTGGCACTGGCACAGGGCCCCTCATAGTACGGCGGTGTGTTTGACAGCGGGTGGCGCCTCCCACCGGCAGAGACACTTTTGCGTACTATGAGGGGCCCTGTGCCAGTGACGTCGCCAACGAGTATGCCTCCCACCTGATGAAGGAACCTGCACTTTCATCTGCACCTTCCTGTTTGTCCCCGTGTAAGGTGGTATAGTATGCGGGAAGGGGAACCTGACTTTCAGCAGGGTCAGATTCTGGCTGTGTAGAGTGCAAGGGGAATGTAGTGGTCTGGGTCAATGTACCAGCAGACTTATCTAGCAGTGGCTGGGCAATGGGCAAAATGAGGAGGAAACACAGATATAGGCCCAAATAATAAAGTAGGCTAAATGCAGTTCAAAATTGGTAACAGGACTAAACAGGCGGCATTGCTTTGTTCATTGGAGAACAACTGTAATGAGTGGCAGACACAGTAAGTAGGCCCAAATATTAAAGTAGGCTAAATGCAGTTCAAATGTGGTAACAGGACTAAGCAGGCGGCATTGCTTTGTTCAGTGGAGGACAACTGTCATGAACGGCAGACACAATAGGCCCAAATAATAAAGTGGGCTAAATGTCTGCCAAAAAATTGTTCATAAATAAACAAGTGGCATAGCTAGGTACAGGGGTGGGCTCCTCTGCTGAGTAGCAGACAGTGGTAGTAGGCGCAAAGTATTAACTGGTCTAAATGGAGGCCAGGGCCCCTGTATATTTTAACTGTCATCTATCATTTCAACAAATTTGTATTGGCAGTGCCATTGAAGGATTTAACAGCACAGACTACACAGTGGTGGAGCAGGGAGAGGTAAGTATTGCAAGTGATAGAGCACTGTTGGAGCTGGGGGAGAACACTCTCTCGTGGGCGGCAGTACTGGCACAGGGCCCCTCATATTACGATGGTGTGTCTGACATTGGTTGTGCACCACCACCGTCAGAGACACTTCATTGTACTATGAGGGACCCTGTGCCAGTGCCGTCGCCCAAGAGTGGGCACACCCCCCTGTCCAGGCAAACGGCACTCGCACGGGTGCTTGCGCTAGGTGGTGACCATGGCCCTGTGGGGGGAGTCAGCCAATTTAAGGAGGTATAAAAATGGCCTATGGTGGACATTCAGCAGCTGCAAATGGAGGAATTGGAGCAGTCAGTAAGAGAAGTTTGAAATCCATGATTGGTTCATTTTAATGAAGGTTAGATCATCAATATTTCGGGTAGCCAGACGTGTCCTTTTTTCGGTCAGTATTGAAACAGCAGCACTGAAGACTCTTTCTGATAGCACACTAGCAGCAGGACAAGTGAGCTCCTGTAATGCATATTCTGCCAATTCAGGCCAGGTGTCTATTTTAGATGCCCAGTAATCAAAGGGGAATGACCTGTGAGGGAGAACATCGATAAGGTAGGAAAAGTAGTTCGTAACCATACTGGACAAATGCTGTCTCCTGTCACTTTGAATCGATGCAGCCGTACCTGTCGTGTCTGCGGTCATTGCAAAATCACTCCACAACCTGGTCATAAAACCCCTCTGTCCATCGCCACTTCGGATTTGTGCACCTCTAACACCTCTGCCATGTTGCCCCCTACGGCTCGTGTGAGAACCATCACTGCCACTGTGTGCTGGGAATGCCTGAACCAAACGGTCTACAAGAGTTGCTTGTTTGGTAGCCAATATTTGCTCAAGGTTCTCATGTGGCATGATATTTTGTAATTTTCCTTTATATCATGGATCCAGGAGGCAGGCCAACCAGTAATCGTCATCGGTCATCATTTTGTTAATGCGGGGGTCCCTTTTTAGGATACGCAAGGCATACTCAGCCATGTGAGCCAATGTTCCAGGTGTCAATTCACTGCTTGTGCTGGGTTGAGGAGCACTTTCTTACTTTCTTACAAATCAACATCATTTGTGTCCCGCAGAAACCCTGTACCTGAACTTGCAATGCCACCAGTTTCTATTGCCCCCTGAGAAGCATCCTCCTCCCATAAATATTCATCCCCATCATCCTCCTCCTCCTCTTCATCTGCCACCTCGTCCAGGAGAGTTCCCTGAGCAGACAATGGCTGACTGTCATCAAGGCTTCCCTCCTCCTCAGCTGCAGACGCCTGCTCCTTAATGTGCGTCAAACTTTGAATCAGCAGACACAATAGTGGGATGCTCATGTGTTGTGAATTTGGATTCTGGGCTCCCCCGGTGGCCGCTTGTGGAATTGGACTTGTCATCCTCTTTCCTGTTTCACCTGATTCCATCAGTAGTGGGTGTCGCTATTTAAGCTCATTTCTCTGGTGGTTTCTTGCCGGTCAACAATGTTATCTGATGCCTCTCAGTGCTTGTTCCTGCTTCTAGACAACTACTGATAAGTTGGACTTTTGTCCATGTTTTGTTTGCCTATTTGTTCCAGTTCGCAGCTGAAGTTTTGTTACTGTGTCTGGAAAGCTCTCGTCGATCAGGGATTGCTACTCTGGCGTTATGAGTTAATGCCAGAGTTTAAGGTAATCTCTGGATGGTGTTTTGTTAGTATTTTTCTGCTGACCATGAAAGTATACTATCTGTCTTCTGCTATCTAGTAAGCGGACCTCAAATTTGCTAAGACTATTTTCCTGCTGCGTTTGTTGTTTCATCTGAACTCACCGTCATTATATGTGGGGGGCTACTGTCTTCTTTGGAATATTTCTCTAGAGGTGAGCCAGGTCTTATATTTCCCTCTGCTAGCTATTTAGGTCTTAGGCCAGAGCTGGGCATCTAGCGATAAATAGGAAATGCTACCTGGCTATTTCTAGTTGCGCGGCAGGCTTAGTTCATGGTCAGTATAGTTCCATCTTCCGAGAGCTTGTTCCTCTATAGGCTTGCTATGATCTCTGCCTGCAGAGATCATGACAGTTTGACCGGCCAATAAAGTGTTAAAGACCCAGGTTGAGAAAGGAGAGTTATAAGAAGTCTGCTGGAATTTTTTTTTTTTTTTTTTTTTTTTTTTCCTCCAGTCTGCCTTGCTGCAGTCTTTTTTCTCTCTCTCCTCCTAATCTCTGTATGCGCTGTGTGCACCTGACAATAATGGATCTCCAGAGTGTAACTGCGGGTTTGAATAATCTCATCACGAAAGTACAAAATTTACAAGATTTTGTGGTACATGCTCCGGTATCTGAGCCGAGAATTCCTTTGCCGGAGTTCTTCACAGGGAATAGAGATAGCTTCCAGAATTTCCGAAATAATTGTAAGCTTTATTTGTCCCTGAAGTCTCGTTCAGCTGGAGACCCTGCTCAGCAGGTTAGGATTGTGATTTCCTTGCTCAGGGGTGACCCTCAAGATTGGGCCTTCTCATTGCCAGCAGGGGATCCTGCGTTACGCGATGTGGATGCGTTTTTTCTGGCCTTGGGCTTGCTTTATGAGGAACCTCATTTGGAACTTCAGGCAGAAAAAACTTTGATGGCACTATCTCAGGGGCAAGACGAAGCTGAAGTTTTCTGCCAAAAATTCCGTAAATGGTCTGTGCTTACTCAGTGGAATGAGTGCGCCTTGGCGGCAACTTTCAGAGAAGGTCTCTCTGATGCCGTTAAGGATGTTATGGTGGGGTTCCCTTTGCCTGCAGGTCTGAATGAGTCCATGACAATGGCTATTCAGATTGATAGGCGTCTGCGGGAGCGCAAACCGATGCACCATCTGGCGGTGTCTATGGAAAAGACGCCAGAAAGTATGCAGTGTGATAGAATTCTGTCCAGGAGCGAGCGACAGAATTTTAGACGGAAGAATGGATTGTGTTTCTATTGTGGGGATTCTACTCATGTTATATCGGCATGCTCTAGGCGTACAAAGAAGCTTGATAAGTCTGTTTCCATTGGCACTATTCAGTCTAAGTTTATTTTGTCTGTAACCCTGATTTGCTCTTTGTCATCCATTGCCACGGACGCCTATGTTGACTCTGGCGCCGCTCTGAGTCTTATGGATTGGTCCTTTGCCAATCGTTGTGGTTTTGATTTAGAGCCTTTGGAAACTCTTATTCCTCTGAAGGGGATTGACTCCACCCCATTGGCTAATAATAAACCACAATACTGGACACAAGTAACCATGCGTATCAATCCGGATCACCAGGAGATTATTCGTTTCCTGGTGCTGTATAATTTACATGACGATTTGGTACTGGGATTGCCATGGTTGCAGTCTCACAACCCAGTCTTGGACTGGAGAGCTATGTCTGTGTTGAGCTGGGGATGTAAGGGTATTCATGGGGACGTACCTTTGGTTTCTATTTCGTCGTCCATTCCCTCTGAAGTCCCTGAGTTCCTCTCTGATTATCAAGACGTCTTTGACGAACCCAAGCTTGGGTCGTTACCTCCGCACCGTGAGTGCGATTGTGCCATAGATTTGATACCGGGTTGTAAATATCCAAAGGGTCGTTTGTTTAATTTGTCTGTGCCGGAACATGCTGCTATGCGGGAATATATAAAGGAGTCTTTGGAAAAGGGACTTATTCGTCCATCTTCTTCTCCCTTGGGAGCTGGGTTTTTCTTTGTCTCAAAAAAAGACGGCTCTTTGAGACCATGTATTGATTATCGGCTTCTGAATAAGATCACTGTTAAGTATCAATACCCATTGCCATTGCTTACTGATTTGTTTGCTCGTATAGAGGGTGCTAAGTGGTTCTCTAAAATTGATCTTCGTGGGGCGTATAATTTGGTGCGGATCAGGCAGGGGGATGAGTGGAAGACCGCATTTAATACGCCCGAGGGCCACTTTGAGTATTTGGTCATGCCTTTTGGTCTTTCTAATGCCCCTTCAGTTTTCCAGTCTTTTATGCATGATATTTTCCGCGATTTTCTGGATAAATTTATGATAATATATCTGGATGATATTCTGATTTTTTCTGATGACTGGGACTCTCATGTCCAGCAGGTCAGGAGAGTTTTTCAGGTTCTGCGGTCTAATTCTTTATGTGTGAAGGGGTCTAAGTGCGTTTTTGGGGTCCAGAAAATTTCCTTTTTGGGGTATATTTTTTCTCCCTCTTCCATTGAGATGGATCCCGTCAAGGTGCAAGCTATTTGTGACTGGACTCAGCCCTCCTCTCTTAAGGGTCTTCAGAGATTTTTGGGCTTTGCCAACTTTTACCGCCGATTTATTGCTGGTTTTTCGGATGTCGTTAAACCACTGACTGATTTGACCAGACAAGGCGCTGATGTTGCTAATTGGTCCCCTCATGCTGTAGAGGCCTTTCAGGAGCTTAAGCGCCGTTTTGCCTCTGCCCCTGTGTTGCGTCAGCCTGATGTGAATCTGCCTTTTCAGGTTGAGGTTGACGCTTCGGAGATCGGAGCTGGGGCAGTGTTGTCGCAGAAAGGTTCCGACTGCTCCGTCATTAGGCCTTGTGCCTTCTTTTCTCGCAAATTTTCGCCCGCAGAGCGGAATTATGATGTTGGGAATCGGGAGCTTTTGGCCATGAAGTGGGCGTTTGAGGAGTGGCGCCATTGGCTCGAGGGGGCTAGGCATCAGGTGGTGGTATTGACTGACCACAAAAATTTGATTTATCTTGAGACTGCCAGACGCCTGAACCCTAGACAGGCGCGCTGGTCTTTATTTTTTTCTCGCTTTAATTTTGTGGTGTCATACCTACCGGGTTCTAAGAATGTTAAGGCAGATGCCCTTTCTAGGAGTTTTGACCCGGACTCTCCTGGTAATTCTGAACCCACAGGTATCCTTAGGGAGGGAGTAATTTTGTCGGCCGTTTCTCCTGATCTGCGGCGGTCCTTGCAAGAGTTTCAGGCGGATAGACCGGATCGTTGTCCGCCTGATAGACTGTTTGTTCCGGATGATTGGACCAGCAGAGTCATCTCTGAGGTACATTCTTCTGCATTGGCAGGTCATCCCGGAATTTTTGGTACCAGGGATTTGGTGGCAAGATCCTTCTGGTGGCCTTCTCTGTCACGAGATGTGCGAGTCTTTGTGCAGTCATGTGACGTTTGTGCTCGGGCCAAGTCTTGTAGTTCTCGGGCTAGCGGACTGCTGTTGCCCTTGCCTATTCCTAAGAGGCCTTGGACACACATCTCGATGGATTTTATTTCAGATCTGCCTGTTTCCCAGAAGATGTCTGTCATCTGGGTGGTCTGTGACCGTTTCTCTAAAATGGTCCATTTGGTTCCTCTGCCCAAGTTGCCTTCTTCTTCTGAGTTGGTTCCTCTGTTTTTTCAGAATGTTGTTCGATTGCACGGTATTCCTGAGAATATTGTTTCTGACAGAGGTACCCAATTTGTGTCTAGATTTTGGCGGGCATTCTGTGCTAGGATGGGCATGGATTTGTCTTTTTCATCTGCTTTTCACCCTCAGACTAATGGCCAGACCGAGCGGACTAATCAGACCCTTGAGACATATCTGAGGTGTTTTGTCTCTGCTGACCAGGATGATTGGGTTGCTTTTTTGCCATTGGCAGAGTTCGCCCTCAATAATCGGGCCAGTTCTTCCACCTTGGTGTCCCCGTTTTTCTGTAATTCGGGGTTTCACCCTCGATTTTCCTCCGGTCAGGTGGAATCCTCGGATTGTCCTGGAGTGGATGCGGTGGTGGAGAGATTGCATCACATCTGGGGGCAGGTTATGGACAATTTGAAGTTGTCCCAGGAGAAGACTCAGCGTTTTGCCAACCGTCATCGTCGTGTTGGTTCTCGGCTTTGTGTTGGAGATTTAGTGTGGTTGTCTTCTCGTTTTGTCCCTATGAGGGTCTCTTCTCCTAAGTTTAAACCTCGGTTCATCGGCCCTTATAGAATATTGGAGATTCTTAATCCTGTTTCTTTCCGTTTGGACCTCCCTGCGTCCTTTTCCATTCATAACGTTTTTCATCGGTCGTTATTGCGCAGGTATGAGGTACCTGTTGTACCTTCTGTTGAGCCTCCTGCTCCGGTGTTGGTTGAGGGTGAGTTGGAGTACGTTGTGGAGAAAATTTTGGACTCTCGTGTTTCCAGACGGAAACTCCAGTATCTGGTCAACTGGAAGGGTTACGGCCAGGAGGATAATTCTTGGGTCAATGCATCTGATGTTCATGCTTCTGATCTTGTTCGTGCCTTCCATAGGGCTCATCCTGGTCGCCCTGGTGGATCTGGTGAGGGTTCGGTGCCCCCTCCTTGAGGGGGGGGTACTGTTGTGAATTTGGATTCTGGGCTCCCCCGGTGGCCGCTTGTGGAATTGGACTTGTCATCCTCTTTCCTGTTTCACCTGATTCCATCAGTAGTGGGTGTCGCTATTTAAGCTCATTTCTCTGGTGGTTTCTTGCCGGTCAACAATGTTATCTGATGCCTCTCAGTGCTTGTTCCTGCTTCTAGACAACTACTGATAAGTTGGACTTTTGTCCATGTTTTGTTTGCCTATTTGTTCCAGTTCGCAGCTGAAGTTTTGTTACTGTGTCTGGAAAGCTCTCGTCGATCAGGGATTGCTACTCTGGCGTTATGAGTTAATGCCAGAGTTTAAGGTAATCTCTGGATGGTGTTTTGTTAGTATTTTTCTGCTGACCATGAAAGTATACTATCTGTCTTCTGCTATCTAGTAAGCGGACCTCAAATTTGCTAAGACTATTTTCCTGCTGCGTTTGTTGTTTCATCTGAACTCACCGTCATTATATGTGGGGGGCTACTGTCTTCTTTGGAATATTTCTCTAGAGGTGAGCCAGGTCTTATATTTCCCTCTGCTAGCTATTTAGGTCTTAGGCCAGAGCTGGGCATCTAGCGATAAATAGGAAATGCTACCTGGCTATTTCTAGTTGCGCGGCAGGCTTAGTTCATGGTCAGTATAGTTCCATCTTCCGAGAGCTTGTTCCTCTATAGGCTTGCTATGATCTCTGCCTGCAGAGATCATGACACTCATGCTTATGATGGCATCGTCCGCACTTACCAGCCGTGTGCATTCCTCAAAACACTGAAGGACTTGACAGAGGTCTTGTAGCTTCGACCACTGTACACCAGACAACTCCATGTCTGCCATCCAACTGCCTGCCCGTGTATGTGTATCCTCCCACAAATAAATTACAGCATGCCTCTGTTCGCACAGCCTCTGAACCATGTGCAGTGTGGAGTTCCACCTTGTTGCAATGTTGATTATTAGGTGGTGCTGGGGAAGATTCAGCGATCACTGATGGTTCAGCATACGGCTGGAGTGTACGGGCGACCGGTGGATGAGTGAGCAAAGTCTTCGCACCTTCAGGAGCAGGGCTGGTAACCCCAGATAATTTTTCAGGAAGCACTGCACCACCAGGTTCAAGGTGTGAGCCAGGCAAGGTATGTGTTTCAGTTCTGAAAGGGCTATGGCAGCCATAACATTCCTTCCGTTATCACTGACTACTTTGCCTGCCTCGAGATGTACACTGCCCAGCCATGACTGAGTTTCTTGCTGCAAGTACTTGGCCAGTACTTCCGCGGTGTGTCTGTTGTCGCCCAAACACTTCATTTGTAACACAGCCTGCTGACGCTTACCACAAGCTGTTCGATAATGGGACACCTCGTGTGCAACACTGGCAGCTGTGGATGGAGTGGTCATGTGACTGTGCTCTGTGGACGAGCTTTTGCTTCTGGAGGAGGAGGAGGAGGGGTGGCGAACGCCTACAGCCAACTGTTTCCTAGACCGTGGGCTAGGCAGAACTCTCCCACTATGTCTGTCCCCTGTGGACCCTGCATCCACCACATTAACCCAGTGCGCCGTGATGGACATGTAACGTCCCTGGCCATGCCTACTGGTCCATGCATCTGTTGTGAAGTGCACCTTTCCACTGACTGATTGCCTCAGTGCATGGACAATGCGGTCTTTGACATGCTGGTGGAGAGCTGGGATGGCTTTTCTCGCAAAGAAGTGCCGACTGGGTAGGTCATAGCGTGGTTCTGCATAGGCCATCAGATCTTTGAAAGCTTCGCTTTCAACCAACCGGTAGGGCATCATCTCTAACGAGATTAGTATAGCAATGTGGGCGTTCAAACCCTGTGTATGCGGATGAGAGGATGAGTACTTTCTTTTCCTAACGAGAGTCTCTTGTAGGGTGAGCTGGACTGGAGAGCTGCATATGGTGGAACTAGCAGTGGTGGTGGTGGACATGGCGGATTGAGAGAGGGTTGGTGATGGTATTCTTGCTGTTGGCCTACATACAGTGTTTCCTACCAAAAACCTTGCGATTCCCTGACTGCTTTGGCCTTGCGATGATACCTCCACATTTGCTGCTGGTGGTGTCCTAACCGGTGGGCTTACAGTGAGGGAGGCAATGTAGCGTTGCTGACTACCTTAATTCTGAGCAGGTGCACCAACGGTACGGGATGTTTGGTAGTTAGTCAAGGCTTGCAAGTGCATGCTGGTTAAATGTCTAAGCATGCACGTTGTGTTTAAATTTTGAAGATTCTTCCCTCTGCTTCTTTGGTCTTTGAGGTCTTTGAGCATTTCTTACAGATAACTTTGCACTGATCATTCGGATCTTGGTTAAAAAATTGCCACACTACACTCTTCCTACTAAGGAATACATTTTCAGGCATTGCACGCTGTGCTGCTTTCACCGGATGGCAATGCTGTCCTAAAACTGTTTTTGTTTTTGACAAACGTTTTTGGCCTGATACGTGCCTGCCAGATGACAGCTTTTGCGATGTAGATGGCTGCTGCGGATCATCCTCCTCCGCTTCTGAGCTACTGACAGCGGCACCCTCTTCCCCCAATGGCTGCCAATCTGGGTCAACAACAGGGTCATCTATCACCTCCTCTTCAATGTCATGTGCACCTTCCTCTGTGTAAACGTGTAAGGTGCTATAGCGTTCGGGACAGGCACCATAGTCTCATCAGGGTTAGATTCTGGCTCAGTACACTGTGAGTGCAATGTAGTGATCTGAGTCAATGGAACAGCATAATAATCCAGCTGTGGCTGTGCATCAGTGCACTCCATGTCCAATTCATCTTGAAATGGGCAGTTAACAATTTCCCTTTCTAACCCAGGCACGGTATGTGTAAAGAGCTCCATGGAGTAACCTGTAGTGTTGCCTGACGCATCCTTCACTTTTGGTTTGAGTGAAGGACACAAGGAAAGTCTTGTTCCTGACCAGGAGCATCCACTGACGACTCGCTGCTTTTATAAGAGGCTGAGTCAGCAAGGAAAGACAAAATTTTTTCCTGCTGCTCCGGCTTTGAAAGCTGTTTTCCTACTCCCAGATAAGGGAGCCTTCGAGGCCTTGTGTAGCCAGACAATGATGCTGGCTCAACACCTCCAGCCTTAGGTGCTAATGTGCTTTTGCCACTACCAACAGATGCACCACCAGCACCATCAGTGCCAGCTGGCAACGACCGCCCACGAGCTCTTCCACCAGACTTCCTCATTTTTTGGAAAATCTAATCAAAACAACAACCGTTACATGGTACTGAAAAACAAGGTAGAAGGTGTATATAAACTTGTTGAGAATTTAAATCTCCCTTTTTTTGGGGGGAGACTGAACCAAAACTCAGGCCCAGTGTATAACACAACACAATGTAAGTGGCAGAAAGTGGCTGGCTGATATACGACAAACTAACAGGACTGTAGTATATCCACTTTGTGAGAATTTGAATCTCCCTTTTTTGGGGGGGAGACTGAACCAAAACTCAGGCCCAGTGCATAACACAACACAATGTAAGTGGCAGAAAGTGGCTGGCTGATATACAACAAACTAACAGGACTGTAGTATATCCACTTTGTGAGAATTTGAATCTCCCTTTTTTGGGAGGGAGACTGCACCAAAACTCAGGCCCAGTGTATAACACAACACAATGTAAGTGGCAGAAAGTGGCTGGAAGATATACGACAAACTAACAGGACTGTAGTATATCCACTTTGTGAGAATTTGAATCTCATTTTTTGGGGGGGAGACTGCACCAAAACTCAGGCCCAGTGTATAACACAACACAATGTAAGTGGCAGAAAGTGGCTGGCTGATATACGACAAACTAACAGGACTGTAGTATATCCACTTTGTGAGAATTTGAATCTCCCTTTTTTGGGAGGGAGACTGCACCAAAACTCAGGCCCAGTGTATAACACAACACAATGTAAGTGGCAGAAAGTGGCTGGAAGATATACGACAAACTAACAGGACTGTAGTATATCCACTTTGTGAGAATTTGAATCTCCTTTTTTTGGGGGGAGACTGAACCAAAACTCAGGCCCAGTGTATAACACAACACAATGTAAGTGGCAGAATGTGGCTGGCTGATATACGACAAACTAACAGGACTGTAGTATATCCACTTTGTGAGAATTTGAATCTCCCTTTTTTGGGAGGGAGACTGCACCAAAACTCAGGCCCAGTGTATAACACAACACAATGTAAGTGGCAGAAAGTGGCTGACTGATATACGACAAACTAACAGGACTGTAGTATATCCACTTTGTGAGAATTTGAATCTCCCTTTTCTGGGGGGGGAGACTGCACCAAAACTCAGGCCCAGTGTATAACACAACACAATGTAAGTGGCAGAAAGTGGCTGACTGATATACGACAAACTAACAGGACTGTAGTATATCCACTTTGTGAGAATTTGAATCTCCCTTTTCTGGGGGGGGGAGACTGCACCAAAACTCAGGCCCAGTGTATAACACAACACAATGTAAGTGGCAGAAAGTGGCTGGAAGATATATGAAAAAATACAAGGACTGTAGTACAATTTCAATCTCCCTACAATGATCTCAGGACAAGTATGGCAGCAATAAAAAGGACTGCTGCACACAAAAGTGTGGACAAATAAACTAAGATAACTGTGCAGAAAGGAGCAACAGGATTTTTGCTTTTAAAAAAGCAGTTGGTTTGCACAGCAGCGTGCAAACAGCAATGCAGCTATCAAGGAGCCTTATAAGGCAGCCTAATAAGCTACAGAGCTGATGCAAAAAAATATAGCCTCCACTGTCCCTGCAAAAAAAAGGTGGTGTTGGACAGTGGAAATCGCTACAGCACAAGCAGTTTGGGGGTTAATCTTTCCTCCCTAACTATATCCCTTCTTTTGATGAAGCTGCAGCAACCTCTCCCTATGCTAAAATCAGCAGAAGTAAGATGGCGGTTGGCATGCACGCCCATTTATACCCTCTGGGACGCTGCAGAAAGCAAGCCAATCACTGTCATGCCCTTCTCTAAGATGGTGGGGACCGAGACCTATGTCATCACGCTGCCCACACTCTGCGTCCTCCTTCATTGGTTGAAAAATAGCGGTGAAAGCGTCATATGAAACGCGACTTTGGCGCGGAGATCGACGACCTCATGGCCGATCCCACACTAGGATCGGGTTGGGTTTCATGAAACCTGACTTTGCCGAAAGTCGGCGATTTTTTAATTTGTCCGATCCGTTTCGCTCAACCCTACTCGGCAGTTGTTATGTGTGGGGGCAGAGTGTTGCTCTGATGGGCATTGTGAAACTGGAATTCAGAGACTACCTTCTGCTGTTCACTAAGCCTTGCCAGCATATAGAAGGTCAAATTCCAGAGTGTGGGTAGGTCAAAAATCAGTCGATGACAAGGCAAATTAAAATGCTGCTGCAGCGAAGCTAGGCGGGCAAAAGCCTGAAATGAATTTCAGAAATGTGCCCTGACATGGTGTACCTTGGCAAGTAGGTAAGGCAAGTCAGGGTATGTTTTTAAAAACCGATGTAAAACCAAGTTCAGCATGTGGCCATGCATGGAATGTGTTTACCAGCTTGCTGAACTTTAAAGCAGCCACCAACTTACGCCCATTATTGTTGTGAATTCTGTTTTTGGCTCCCTCTGGTGGCTACTGGTGGTACTGGTTGACTTTGGTCTTGTGTTTCCAGTGCACCTGTTTTCATCAGGAAATTGGGAGTTTCCTATTTAGTCTGGCTTCTCAGTCACTCTAGTGCCGGCAATCAATGTTACCAGAGCATCTCTGTTGCTTGCTACCTGCTCCAAGTCTGCAATTCAGCTAAGTTGAAATCTTTGGCTTTTTTGTGTTTGTTTTGTCCAGCATGCATTTATATTTCTTGTGCTGCTGGAAGCTCTAGTGATCTGAAATTACTACTCCGGTGTCATGAGTTGATAACGGAGTTAAGGTAGTTTCAGGATGGCTGCTTAGGGTTTTGAGGTAACCGCGAAGTCCTCTTTTGTATTTTCATCTATCTAGTCAGAGGGCCTCACTTTGCTGAATCTATATTCATACTGCGTTTGTGTTTTCCTCTTACCTAACCGTTATTACATGTGGGGGGCTACTATAACTTTTGGGGTTTCCCTGGAGGCAAGCCAGGTCTGTGTATTCCTCTTCTAGGGGTAGTTAGCTCTCCGGCTGGCGCGAGGTGTCTAGGGATACAACGTAGGCACACCCCCTGGCTACTTTTATTTGCGTGTTAGGTTCAGCATCGCGGTTACCTGAGATACCATCTTCCTAGAGCTAGTCCATTTTTGCCCATGTCCCTGCCATTGGGAATCATGACACATTATAGCACACAATCAGACCTGGTTGGAGGTTCAGTGTGGACAGCCTCTGATCGGTCTGTTCTTTTAGACCTTTTAACAGCTCAGCTGTGTTGTGAGCTTTATCACCTACATCAGGGGTGGGGAACCTCAGGCCCCAAGGCCATTTACAGCCCTCAATGACCTTTTACCAGGCCCTCAAGCAGATTCTCAGGGACCGCATTCTTGGGCAGGGAGCTGTATTTTGATTGCCACCAGCTCATTAATTTGTTCTTGCTCTGTTAGCATACACATGCAGTGTTCACTACTGAACACTGAAGGGCATGCAATGAAATATTACATCCTGAAACCAGTGCCAGAGTCAGGATGCATTTTGTGGGTGGAGTTTGTACGGCCCCTGAAGGATGGTATAAATATCCAAATGGCCCTTGACAGAAAAAATATTCCCCACCCCTGACCTAAACAGATGAGCTTCAGCAGAGCGTGCTGTCGCTTTGCCAATGCAGTGCACCAGATTTCCCAGCTGTGTAGTGATGGGTAGTGTTGAGCGATACCGTCTGATACTTGAAAGTATCGGTATCGGATAGTATCGGCCGATACCCGAAAAGTATCGGATATCGCCGATACCGATACCCGATACCAATACATTTCAATGGGACACAAAGTATCGGAATGGTTCCCAGGGTCTGAAGGAGAGGAAACTCTCCTTCAGGCCCTGGGATCCATACTCATGTGTAAAATAAAGAATTAAAATAAAAAATATGGATATACTCACCTCTCCGGTGGCCCCTGGATCTTACCGCTGTAACCGGGAGCCTTTGTTCCTAAGAATGAGCACGTGAAGGGCCTTCGATGATGTCGTGGCTTCTGATTGGTCGTTTGACCGCTCATGTGACCACTCATGCGACCAATCAGAAGCCGCGACGTCAGCCGTGACGTCATCGAAGGTCCTTCACGGGCTCATTCTTAGGAACCGAGGCTCCCGGTTACAGCGGTAAGATCCAGGGGCCACCGGAGAGGTGAGTATATCTATATATATCCATATACTCACCTCTCCGGCGGCCCCTGGACCTTACTGCTGTAACCGGGAGCCTCCGTTCCTAGGAATGAGCCCGTGAAGGACTTTCGATGACGTCGCGGCTGACGTCGCGGCTTCTGATTGGTTGCGTGAGCGGTCACATGAGCGGTCACGCGACCAATCAGAAGCCGCGACGTCATCGAAGGCCCTTCACGCGCTCATTCTTAGGAACAAAGGCTCCCGGTTACAGCGGTAAGATCCAGGGGCCACCGGAGAGGTGAGTATATTCATATTTTTTATTTTAATTCTTTATTTTACACATGAATATGATTCCGATACCGATTCCCGATACCACAAAAGTATCGGAACTCGGTATCGGAATTCCAATACCGCAAGTATCGGCCGATACCCGATACTTGTGGTATCGGAATGCTCAACACTAGTGATGGGGAAGCTAGTTCCGTTGAGGATGATGAGGAGAAGGAGGAGAGACAGGAAGTGGAATACAGGGAGACTGAAACTCTGATGGAAGATGGCCCGCCATTCTTGGTGTGGGTAAGATGAGTGATGTCCCTGCCTCTGACTCTTTCCAAGACTCCATCAGGTTAACATAGTGTGCCTTCATGTATTGTCCCTGTTGACAAGAACTTGTGCACGTGTCTGTGGTTAGGTGGACCTTCCCTGTGACTGCGTTGGCCATAGCACGGGTGATACTGTGTAACATGTGCTTTTGCAACGCAGAGATGGCACACAGGGAAATATAGTGTCGGCTAGGAATAAAGTGCCTTGGGGCTGTCACTGCCAAGAGGTAGCGGAAAGACTCAGTTCCCACAAGTCAAAATGGCAACATTTCCAGGGCTAGTAATCTGGCAATGTGGGTGTTTAGCATATGGGCCTGTGGGTGTGTGTGTTGCTGGATATTTCTGCTTTCTAATAAATGTCTGGGGTAGGAACAACTGAACGATGTGCAGGGACAATGAAGTAGACATGGTTGCTGACTGTTGTGTGTGTGCAACTGTGCAACTTCATGGTCAGCAGATTGGGAAGGCGATAATATGGTAATGGGCAGTGGTTTCACCCTCAGACACAGATTTGATACCTAAGCGTTCCTCCCACCTACTGTGGTGCTTGACTGCCATGTGCTTTTGCATGCTGGTAGTGCTCAGGTTGGCAGTGTTTTTGCCTCTTCTTAGCTTGGTTTGGCAGATGCTGCAAGTTACAGTTGTTTCATTTGAAGGACTTTCAGAAAAAAACTGCCAGACAGGGGAACAATGCACCCTTGGCCTCTTATCTAGCAGAGTGGGGGGACCTTGTGGAACAATTGACCGAGTTCTACTTCTGGACAAACCACTACCTCTTCTTGCCTGTTTTCTTGCTGCAGATTCATCCCTTTCTGTACTGCTGTGCTCGCTAGGCATGCCACCGTGCCAGGTTGGATAGTGTCCTCATCTACGACCACGTTGGCTTTCAATTCCGCAATCTGATTCTCCTTCTGAGTAAGGATTTGAGGCTGACCTAATGGCAACTGTGCCATGATTATCCTCCACCTCTTCAATTGACCTTCCCCAACGTGCCTTTCTCCTGGCCATGGGTGCTCAAATATTTAGGCATCACTGAACGCCACCTCCTCATGACCCTCTTTAAAAGTGCACATGGCGAGGCCTGACAAATTACAAAGGAACGTAAACAGTTCCTCAGAGTGGCCAGGGTTGGGGTTATATGTCTCCTGGGACTCTTGATGGTGGGAGGAAGGAGTACCAGTTTGAGAATATAGAGTTCCAGCCTCTTGGCTACTGAGACTGGACTGTGTGGAAGAGTTCAAGGTGTTGCTTGCCAACACACTGAAGCCTTTGTCTGCCATCCAACCCACAACATCCTCGCACTTGTCTGGGTTTGTTAGTGGTGTAGCGCACTGACCAAATTTTGACATGAACCTAGAACGAGATACAGTCACCTTCGGATCTGTCACACGGTCTTGGCGGGTACCACCACATCCACGTCCCCTAACATCCCCCTTTCTCATCTTAAATGTGTTATGCTCCTGAAACCCAAAAAATAGTGGCTTCATTTTTTACAAGTACCCTTATAAAGGTCTTATGTACAAATTCACTATATCTAGCAATTTGTGGTTATTTTTTGGCGATCGTCTTGCTGACACACTCCAAATGTGGAGTGATGAAGATTATTGCCCCTACTAAATTGCCACATATGATTATCTCCACACAGTTTGCGCCAGTCGCACTACTGCCAGATACAGAAACAATATTTTTTAAAAACAGTAGAAAATTATAATTTTTTTTCAATCGTCTTGTTGACATACTCCAAATTCGAAGTAACGAAGATTTTTGGCCCTGCTAAATTGTCACGTAAGGTTATCTGTACCCAGATTGCGCCAGTCACACAACTGCTAGATAAAGATATGCTATTTATTAAACCAATAGAAAATTATGATTTCTTTCAATCGTCTTGCTAGCAAACTCCAAAAGCGAAGTAATGAAAATTATTGCCCCTGGTAAATTGTCAAATACGTTTATCTCTACCCAGATTACGCTAGTCACACAACTGCTAGACAAAAATTAGGTATTTTAAGTAGAAAATAGCCGAGAGCTGCAGCATGTACTTGCAATGATGAGGAAACTCGGGTGCCTGCCTTTCACCCACCCTCCCTCCTATTTAATTTCTCCCTACTAAATCCCCATATACCAAACAACTAATCTTGACAATCTTCAGCTCTTAAACAAGCTTTTTGGAATAAATAACAATCACTGTAACCTTCTACCACTTTTCCTACACTCCTTTCACTCTGCCTAATCTGAAACTATACTCTCCCTATACTACATGTATAGTGTGAACCCATCAGATTTCCTCTAGTAGAGGTGTTGGCAGGATAGGTCAAGGAGAAACCATAGATCCCAGAGTTGAAAGTCTCCTGAGGAGCATTTGGGACAGCTCAGCTCCAGGATCCCAACCTGGCCCAAGCCTGGAAAGGGTGATAGAAGTAAATGGGTTGGCTCAGCAACCGGTGGAAGAAGCATTTTTTCCACATATGGCGGTCATCCAGGAGTTGCTATGTTGGGCTGACAAATTTTAGGACAAAATAGTGGAACAGTTGTTAGCACCTCAATCGTACCACCGGGTGATGCTCAAGATGACCCACAAACATTTGCTGGGTGGTCACCTAGGGGTTAAAAAGATGCAAGTATCTCATACTATCCTTACTATAAAAATGACCAAGTATGGTATTGACAAGGCTATGTTTTGGTGGACTGATAATTGGCTCATTGATCATATTTAAAGCAAGGTGATAAATGGTTGCACGTCAAATTAAAAGAGTGTTTCCAGTGGAGTACCACAAGGCTCTATCCTGGCCCCAGTGTGTTAGGAGTCGAGTTCCCACCGCTGCACAAGGGAATCTCGAACCATGTCTGCTGCGGTCTCCCATTCTCCTCCAGCCGCAATGGAGCCTGCTCAGCGGAGATGTCGGTCCCAGCATCTGGCTCAAGCTGATACTTGGCACTTGGTTATTGCTGCCTTTCCAGGCTCTGCCTTTGTGGCCAGTACTGATCAGCAGCGAGCAGGCATTTCAGGGACTAAGTCCTGCTTTTCCCATACTGAGCATGCCCACAGGACGACCTCCAATTGGAGGCCAGGGGTCACACGCTGAAGTCCTGTAGCAGCTCCTATTGGACCATTAGGAAGGTCCTTAAGAGCGACAGCTATAAAAGGTTTGTATGGCCGCACAGCCATGCGCTAGTATAAACTTGATTACGTGTGTGTAGATGAATGTCTGTTGATAGATGAAAGCTCCTTAATCATTCCCATTCCTTGTGTTATGACTGCTCGCGAAAGGTGGAGGCTACCTAGCACCTGACAGTGCTACCTGCACACTTAGCACACATTTCAGCGTCTATTCGCAGTGCCCACCTGTACGGCACCATGCATAATCAGTGCACTTTCCTGACAGCCGATCAGTGTAGGGTGGGAACTCCCGCTTGGACTCAGCATCTGACTCAGGGCGTCCTCAGGCGCGGGTTCAAAAACCACCGAAGGTCAGAGCGAGTCCAATCACCAGTTTAGTGGGGGTGATTCTTAGGGCTCCCACTAGTGTCTTTCAGCTGCACCTGTAACTGCTAACAGGGCACAGCCTATTTATGGTGACTCTGTGAAGCAAGAAAGTTCGCTTCCATTCACACTGGCTGAGGTCTAACCCACGTGTGAGCAAGCGTCCATCTGCCATTACTCTGCAACAGGTGTCATCTCTGCACGGTGGACCCTGGACTGCGAATGCACCTCATATTCTCTAATATTATTATTTGGTGCATTCCGGCAGTTCTAACACAGTGTTGTTCAACATTTTTATTAATGATCTAGATAAGGGAACTGAAAGTAAACTAATCAAATTGGCAGACAATGCAAAGCTACGAGGGATAGCTAACACTAGACAAGTCAGAGAAAGGATTCAGAAGGATCTAGAAAAGCTTGAACAATGGGCATAAACTAATAGAATGGTATATAACAGGTGAAAAGCAAGATTCTACATCTGGGCAAGAATAACTAAAATTACATCTACAGAATGGGAGGAATAGAACTAAGCAACAGCACGTGTGAAAAAGACTTGGGTATACTAATAGATCCCAGTCTGTACATGAGTCAACAGTGTGATGCAGCAGCAAAAAATGCAACCACAGTTCTAGGATGAATTAAGAGAAGCATACAATTTGAATCACATGAAGTAATTATTCCCTTCTACTCCACATTGGCCAGGCCACATCTGGAATACTGTATTTAGTTCTGGGCACCACATTTTAAAAAATACATAAAAAAATGGAGCAATTTCAGAGAATAGCTAACAGGATGGTGAGTGTACTGCAAAATATTACCTACAAGGAATGGTTAAAATATCTGTGAATATTTAGCTTCCAAAAAAGAAGGCTAAGAAAAGACATGATACCTGTCTATAATTATCTGAAGGAATGTAATGGTGTAGAGGGATCATCCTTATTTTCATATGCTATAGGAAAAAATATTTATAAACCTGGGAATCTGAATTAACTAGTGAACATATATCCCCTTAAAAAATTAGATTTTATTATGAATATTTTAAAAATACACTAGCACTGGGTGGTGTATTTTTAAAATATTCATAATAAAATCTAATTTTTTAAGGGGATATATGTTCACTTATTTTCATATGCACATGGAAACAAGAGAAACAATGGAATGAAACTATAAGGGAGAAGATACAGAGTAAATATGAGAAAAAAAACTTTTTGACATAAGGGTGATCAATGAGGAGAACAGGCTGCCACAAGAGGTGGTGAGTTCTCCTTCAATTGAAGTTTCTAAACAGAGGCTGAACAGACATCTGTCTGAGATGGTTTAGTGAGTGATTCCTGCATTAAGCAGGGGCTTGGACATGATGACCAAGGAGGTCTCTTCCAACTCTAACATTCTGTGCTTTATGATTCTATAGAATGTTTCACATTACCAAATGAATTTAAATATTGTACAAACATAACTCAAGTAAAACAACATGTAGTTTTTAAATGAAGGTCTTTATGGTTAAGGGAAAAAGAAATCCAAACCTACAGGGCCATGTGTGAAAAAGGGATTGCCTCCTTAACCTAATAACTGGTTGGGCCACCCTTAGCAGCAACAACTGCAATCAAGCGTTTGTTATAACTTGCAATGAGTCTTCAACAACACTTTGTAGGAATTTTGAACCTCTCATCTTTCCAGATTTGTTGTAATTCAGCCACATTGGAAGCTTTCTGAGCAAGAACCACCTTTTTAAGGTCATGCCAAAGCTGTGGACTTGCTAGTGTGTTTTGTATCATTCTGCTTCTGCATAACCCAAGTGCTCTTTAGCTTGAACAGATTGCAGGACCTTCTCCTTCAGGATTTTTTGGGTCAACAGCAGAATTCATGGTTCCATTAACCACAGAAATTTTTCCAGGTTCGGAAGCAGCAAAATAACCCCAGACAATCACACTACCACCACCATATTTTACTGTTGGTGTTGGTGCGATGTTCTGTTTCTGATATGCTATGTGTTAGGGCTGGCGGAATGCGTAAATATAGAGATAGTATAGGTGCGTTCACAGCCCGGGGTCCACCGTGCAGGAGTGGAACTTGCTGCTAGTAAATGGCGGCACTATATGGCGGTACTACGTCTGAATAGACATGAGTACCATCACCCGGTCTGTATAGGAGTGAACTCTGTTGCTTCACAGAGATTAAAGATAACCCTGTGCCCTGTTAGCATTCACAGGGTGCATCAAATGGATACTAGTGGGATCCCTGCAACTCACCCCCACTACGCTGGTGGTTGATCCCGCTCTGACCCTCGGTGGTTTTTGAGCCCATGCCTGAGGACGCCCTGAGTCAGATATTGGGATCAAATGAGAGTTCCCACCCTACACTGACGGATAGTCAGGAGACCCTAAAGATAGCCGCACAGAGAGCGTACAGTACTGCAGCGGCGGTCACTGCAGGATAGACACAGTATATTTTGTGCCTGGTGCTGGATGGCACTATCTGGCGCTAGACAGCTACAACACACATGAGCATTCAACAACTCTTGGCATGGGAATGATTCAGAGCTTTCACCAGAACAGGCATACATCCACACATACACAAATACTGATTTATACTAGCGCATGGCCATGCAAACCTTTTATAGCTGCAGCACTTCAGGACCTTCCTGGTGGACCAATAGGAGCTGTTACAGGACCTGAGTGTGTGACCTCCGACCTCCAATGAGAGATCTTCCCTTGGGCATGCTCAGAAGGAGAAAAGCAGGACACCTGCTCGCCGCTGAACAGTATTGGTTTTAAAGGCTGAGCCTGGAAGGGCAGCACTAACCAAATGCGCAGCATCTGTCTGAGCCAGGCGCTGGGACCGATGTCTCCGCTGAGCAGGCTCCACTGCGGCTGGAGGAGAATGGGAGACAGCAGCGGACATGGTTCGAGATTCCCCCTGTGCCGTGGCCGGGAACTCGACACCTAACACTATGTTACTTCTGCACCAGATGTAAAGGGACATACAACTTCCAAAAAGATCAACTTTTGTCTCATCACTCCACAGAGTATTTTCCCAAAAGTCTTGGGGTTCATCAAAATGTTTTCTGGCAAAACTGAGATGAGCTTTTTTGTTCTTATTGCTCAGCATTGGTTTTCATCTTCGAACTCACAGGCCATTTTTGCCCAGTCTCCCTTTTATGGTGGAGTCATGAACATTGACCATAACTGAGTAAACTGAGGCCTGCAGTTCTTTGGATGTTGTTGTGGGGTCTTTTGTGACCTCTTGGATGAGTTGTCACTGTGCTTTTGGAGCAATTTTGATCAGCTAGCAACTCCTCGCAAGGTTCACCACTGTTGCATGTTTTCCCCATTTGTGGATAATGGCTCTCACTGCAGTTTGCTGGAGTCCCAAAACTTTTGAAATTGCTTTATAACCTTTTCTAGACTGATAGATTAGACCAAGTACTTTGTTTCACATTTATTGCAGAATTTATTTCGATATCGGAATGAGGTCTAGCTTTCGAGGACCTTTTGGGCAATGACACTTTGTCAGGAAGGTCCTATTTAAGATATTTCTTGATTGAGAAAAGGTTTAGCAGTAATCAGGCCCAACGATGGGAAAAACCACAGTGTATTTATGCTTTAAGATGGGGCAATCACTTTTTCACACAGGGCACATTTTGCACTCTTCATGTACTATTTCATGTGACTTCACTCATCGTCTTGTGTTTTTTCACATTTTACAATTGCCTGTGACTGTCACCTTCACTGTTTACTTCCAACATATTAATGACATATTAATGACTGGGAGCTCTATCTCTAGTTGTCCATATGGTCATAGTGGCTTAACATTATTATTATTATTATTATTATTATTTATTGTTATAGCGCCATTTATTCCATGGCGCTTTACAAGTGAGGAGGGGTATACATAATAAAAACAAGTACAATAGTCTTGAACAATACAAGTCATAACTGGTACAGGAGGAGTGAGGACCCTGCCCGCGAGGGCTCACAATCTACAAGGGATGGGTGAGAATACAGTAGGTGAGGATAGAGCTGATCGTGCAGCGGTTGGTTGATCGGTGGTTACTGCAGGTTGTAGGCTTGTCATCTTTCTATTTGTGCTTCTCGACGTTATCAGGGATGGTCTGGCATGGCACGATGAACGTTTACGTGGCTATTCCCGCCTCCGCCTCCAAATGGCATGTCCGATGTGGATGGGTGTTGGTGATGTTGGGCGCAGAGTCATCGTAGCTCTGGACTCAGGGTTGGCGGTCTGCGTAAAGAACTGCATTGTCATTGGGTAAGATCTATAGCTAGGGCTCATTCGCAATAAGCGAAACATGTGTCAGAGGTATTTCCTGCATGGTTTACAAAGGATATATCCATATACATCTCCGCTGCAGTCTCCCATTCTTCTCAAGCCACAGTGGAGCCTGCTCAGCGGAGACGTCGGTCCCAGCGTCTGACTCAGGCTGATACTGGGCGACTGGTTACTACTGTTCTTCCAGGCTCTGCCTTTGCAGCCAACGCTGATCTGCAGTGAACAGATCTTTCTGGGACTAAGTCCTGCTTTTCCCATACTGGGCATGCCCACTGGACGACCTCCCATTGGAGGTCGGGGGTCACATGCGCAGGTCCTAAAGCTGTTCCTGTTGGACCACTAGGAAGGTCCTTGAGTGCTAAAACTATAAAAGGTTTGCATGGCCGCACGGCCATGCCCTAGTATCAAACCTATGCTATGAGCTCAGTGCCAATGTGGTCATGGTTGTATGTGGTCAGGGTTTGGCTGAAATAAGCCCCTAGAATACCACACCTCCGGTGAGGAGTTTTTTGTATGAGGATTCAGGGCTGGCATATAGCCATTAGAATTCCGGCTCCACCAGAGAGGAGTTGCTTGTGTGCTATTCTGACTGCATGACCACTGTTGGCTCTATTAGGTAGCTGTGATCTCCTGTGAGGTTAACAGGGCACGACGTTCTCTTTTCTTAGTGAATCTGTGAAGAAACAGAGTTCACTTATACCGCCATATACTGTAGTACCGCCTGTTACTTGCAGCAAGTTTCTCTCCTGGTGGACCCCAGGTTGCGAACGCACCTACTGTCTAATATATATATATATATATATATATATATATATATATATATATATATATATATATATATATATATATATATATATTCGGTGCATTCCGCCAACCCTAACACTTTGTATGTATGTGCCTTTCTTGCATTATCTGCTTGTATATATATTCCCATTTCTAGGGATTTATCTTATCCCCTGTAGACTGTGAGCCCTCGCGGGCAGGGTCCTCTCCCCTCCTGTACTTGTGTGTGCCTTGTTTTACTCATGTTTATTGTACTTGTCTATATTTGCCCCGTTCACATGTTAAGCGCCATGGAATAAATGGCGCTATAAAAATGTATAATAATAATAATAATAGGTGATATGTGCTTTATTCCAATGTGTTTTGCCCAGACTTGGATATCAAGGTGACAGGGCTAAGTCCACTGTTATATTTCTATTCAGCTGTTGTACACTACTATTATTTATAGATTGTGGCCTTACTTATATTGAGCTTACTGTTTAATGGTTATTATCTTCCAGTAGGACTATTCCAACTCTCGTGTCTCCCCTTTTCCTCATAGTTTGTAAGCTTGCGAGCAGGGCCCTCATTCCTCCTGGTATCTGTTTTGAACTGTGATTTCTGTTATGCTGTTATGTCTATTGTCTGTACAAGTCCCCTCTATAAGTTGTAAAGCGCTGCGGAATATGTTGGCGCTATATAAATAAAAATTATTATTATTATTATTATTATGTTCACTGTTATATAGTCATTCACATTTATTTTTTGCATCATTTCTTACACTAGTTTTGCTTATTTGCATATTATTAGCTTGCTCTTAGTAAACATTCAGTTTGTATTCTGCTATTTTATAGCTTTTGTGATGCTGCTGCACTATTTACTTATTACAGTTACATCCATATATATTTGGACAGAGACAACCTTTTTCTAATTTTGGTTATAAACATTACCACAATGAATTTTAAACAAAACAATTCCGATGCAGTTGAAGTTCAGACTTTCAGCTTTCATTTGAGGGTATCCACATTAAAATTGGATAAAGGGTTTAGGAGCTTCCGCTCCTTAACATGTGCCACCCTGTTTTTAAAGGGACCAAAAGTAATTGGACAATTGACTCCAAGGCTATTTCATGGACAGATGCGGGCATTCCCTTCATTATGTCATTCTCAATTAAGCAGATAAAAGGCCTGGAGTTGATTTGAGGTGTGGTGCTTGCATTTGGAAGGTTTTACTGTGAAGTAAACATGCGGTCAAAGGAGCTCTCCAAGCAGGTGAAACAAGCCATCCTTAAAGGTAAGGTACCGCGTTTGTAGATCATTAATAAAAAACTGTAATGTAGCATAACATGCTGCTATAACCAAGTTTTAAATGCATGTGAAACAGATTTTGTGTGTTATATGTGTTTAAAGAAGGAACTGGGGGCTGACATCTTGGTTTCACAGCAATTCACAACACTAGCAGTGTCATTTTACAGCACCCCATGGACATAGGAGATAATAGACCGACGAGGACCCTATCTATAACATTGGAGAGGTGTTAGCAGTGAGCTGGGCACGCCTCTGTGGGCTGCACAACTCACTGCTGTAGGTGTGACTAGCAGCCATTTTATTATAGCCCAATGCTCTCTGCCCAGCTCCACTTACTCTCTATCACAGGAGCTCCATTCACTCCATTAAGCTGCATTCCCAGCCTGCAGAGAGAGGTGACACCTGACACCTCTCAGCCATACAATGTATCTCTCCCCTCCCTCCACAATGCCTGGCCATTCACTGCAGACCTGGAGCTCCTTCTTATCTTACTGAGGGATGAGTCACAGACAGCTCTGCACAGACAATGCTGCTCCATACACACCACATAAACTAACTGTGCTTCTGATGCAGTAACTGCTGGTGATAGCAGATCACTGGTAAGTCACACACAAAATGGCTCTGCCCTGTGATGCTGCTCTTCATTCTGCCCCAGGGATATTAGACCACCCAAAAGGGGAGGGAAATACTGATGTCAGCAGTTACTGCCCCAATTTTCCAGCTAACAGTAAAGCTGGTAAGTCTTACTATAGCTGCTTGAGGTCTAAAACGGAAAATGCTCCCCCTAGTGGTCAATATATATATTTGTAAGAAAATATATAATATTTTTCATATCGAAATGTTTGCAAGCAGTGCAAACATTGCATTAATACATTTTATTTACTATTTTAAGCTTAATTTCACAAAAAACAAACTACAAGAAAACTGGTGGCACCTTCCCTTTAAGCTTAAAAACCATCCAAGAAATTGCTACAATATTAGGAGTGGCAAAATCTAGTTTGTTACATCCTAAAAAAGAAAGCACTGGTGAACTCATCAATGCAAAAAAGACCTGTGCGACCATGGAAGACAACCCCTTCACAACAGCCAACTGTCACGCTCACGCCCTGACTGGTAGGCGTGAGCTCGGGGGGTTTGTGGCCCCACTGTGCCACAAACCAGACTACCCTGGAAGGGGCGTGACTATGACAGCTGCCTGGGTTTTCACTGGAGCCCCTGATGGTGAGGTCAGGCTTGTGCAGCAGGCAGCTGCCAGGTGCTACGCCAGGGTGGTGTCTGGCTGTGGCTGCTGATCCCACTTGGGAGACAGGAATACCAGGATTGGTGCAGGCATCAGGCAGGACTGGCAGAAGAGCACGGCTGAAACTCAGACGAGTAGGCTGGCACGGCTGAGACAGGGCTGGCAGAGACACAGCAGAGATCACAGGGCTGGCAGAGACACGGCAGAGAACACAGGGCTGGCAGAGACACAGCAGAGAACACAGGGCTGGCAGGAACACAGGACTGGCAGGGACGGCAGGAAACACAGGACTGGCTAGGACGGCAGGAAACACGGGACTGGAAGGCACGGCAGGAACGGTAGGACTGGCAGAAACACAGGATTGGCAGGAACACTGGATTGGCAGGCACGGCAGAGAACACAGGACTGGTTGATGTGGTGTAAGAAGGAACAGGTAGGGACCTGTTCACACTAGAGGTGCAGGTACGGATATGTAGTTAGGAGGAACAGGTAGGACCTGTTCACACAGGAGATGTAGGTATGGAAATAAACCAGAAGGAAGGGAGAATGAAGGAACAGGTTGAGACCTGTTCACACAGGAAGAGAACCGCAAGGCTGCGGATAGGAAAGGTAGAGCAGCAAGAGATAGCGCAGCAATAAAAGCAAAGCAGAGCAGAACCACAAGGAATGTGGAGAAGAGCTGCTGAAAGAGATTCTTACAGCAACGGGAGCGGAGCAGAGATGAAAGGAGCAGAACCGCAAGGAATGCGGAGAGGAGCTGCAGAAAGAGATTCTTACAGCAATGGGAGCGGAGCAGAGATGAACGGAGCAGAACCGCAAGGAATGCGGAGAGGAGCTGCAGAAAGAGATTCTTACAGCAACGGGAGCGGAGCAGAGATGAACGGAGCAGAACCGCAAGGAATGCGGAGAGGAGCTGCAGAAAGAGATTCTTACAGCAACGGGAGCGGAGCAGAGAAGAACGGAGCAGAACCGCAGGAGTGCGGATCAGAGGTAAAAGCCACAAAGGTACAGAGCAGGCAGAGCTGCAAGAGTGCAGAGTGTAAGCAGACTGAGAACACAAGGAAAGACACAGCAGGGAAGGAAGCCACAGACAAGGAGACAGAGATAAGACTAAGTACAGACAAGGCAATGGAACAAGACACAAGGACAAAGACACAGGGACCAGGATATTCTGCCTCCTGGAGGGCGGACAACAAGACCAAGGCAAAAATACAGAGAAAAGCCTCCAGAGAGGGAGTAACTCACAGCAAGGCCTGGAAAACTCAGAAGCTAAACACTAACTGAGCTAACACATTGCACAGGCCCAGAACACTGGGTGGAGCTGCACTATATACTGGAGGCCTCTTGGTAATTGGTCAGGAACAGATTAGACAGATGCACCTGATTGCTATAAGAACCAGAGAGTTCAGGCGCCGCCCCCCTATACACAAAGCCATGAAGCATGCAGAGAGCAGAGACACAGAACATGGAGCTGGCATAAAACAGAAACCACATCATGGCCTGGAGCAGTGGGTAAGATAGTGTGAGAGATGTGAGGCCATGCCGTGATGCCAGCAGAGTTGTTACAGTACCCCCCTTTACGGCCCCTCTTCTTCAAGCCCGCCAGCTTGTAGAAGAAGGATAGGAGCACACATAGTCCTGGCCAACAGGACATCTTCAGAGTAGAATAAGGCAGGCGGGCCACCAGGAATCTCAGAAAACAAAGTCTCTTTGTGCTCTGCAGGGTTAGCTTCATCAGAAATCTTGGATAGCAAAGTCTCATTGTACCCAATGGGGTTAGCTTTCTCAATGGACTGGACCATTTCCTCAGGGTAGTGTTATGATCCTAGTGGCTGAGGATCACAAAATGGACTAGCTAAGTATATGAACATAGACACGAGCTCTAGGGAGGTGGTAACTGGACTGACCGCAAACCTGATCCTAACCAACACACTAAAGGCAGCCGGTGAACGTGCCTAAAATCCTGGACGTCTCGACGCAGCCTGAGAAACTATCTACTCCTGGAGGGAAAGTAAGACCTCACTTGCCTCAAGAGAAATCACCCCAAAGATATAGGAAGCCCCCAACAAATAATAACGGTGAGGTAAGGGGAAAACACAAATGTAGAAATGAAAACAGATTCAGCAAATGAGGCCCGCTAATACTAGATAGCAGAAGACAGATAGGGAACTGTGCAGTCAGTAAAAAACCCTATGCAAAATATCCACGCTGAGAATACAAGAACCCTCACACCAACTAATGGTGTGAGGGGAGAAACTCAGCCCCCTAGAGCTACCAGCAAGCAAGGAAATCATATATTTAGCAAGCTGGAAAAGAAACATAAATAAACCAAGAAACAAATGACCACTGATGGTCAAAAAATGAACCAAGCAAAACTTAGCTTCTCTTGAAGAGACTGATAACGAAGGACTGCAGGAGAGCTCCAAAATAGCACTGAAGACATTGACAGCAGGCAACAACTGAGAGTCCAGGTGAACTAAATAGGAACCAGCTAACAGATAATGAGACAGCTGATCAGCCTCAGACCTGCAGAATGACCCAAAGAACCACCAGAGGGAGCCCAAAGACAGCACTCACACAGTACCAGTTGTGACCACAAGAGGGAGTCCAAAAACAGAGTTCACAACAGTACCCCCCCCTTGAGGAGGGGTCACCGAACCCTCATCAAAAACCCCAGGGTGATCAGGATGAGCCACATGGAAGGCATGAACCAAATCGGCCGCATGAACATCAGAGGCGACAACCCAGGAATTATCCTCCTGACCATAGCCCTTCCACTTAACCAAATACTGAAGCCTCCGTCTAGAAATACGAGAATCCAAGATCTTCTCCACCACGTACTCCAATTCGCCCTCAACCAGCACCGGAGCAGGGGGTTCAACAGAAGGAACCACAGGCACCACATACCTCCGCAACAAAGACCTATGGAACACGTTATGAATGGCAAACGACGCTGGGAGGTCCAAACGAAATTACAGCGGGTTAAGGATTTCCAAAATCTTATAAGGACCGATGAAGCGAGGCTTGAATTTAGGAGAGGAAACCTTCATAGGAACAAACCAAGAAGACAGCCATACCAAATCCCCAACAAGAAGTCGGGGACCCACACCGCGACGGCGGTTGGCAAAGCGCTGAGCCTTCTCCTGTGACAACTTCAAATTGTCCACCACATGGTTCCAAATCTGTTGCAACCTATCCACCACAGAATCCACCCCAGGACAGTCAGAAGGCTCAACCTGACCTGAGGAAAAACGAGGATGAAAACCAGAATTGCAGAAAAAAGGCGAAACCAAAGTAGCAGAACTAGCCCGATTATTAAGGGCAAACTTGGCCAATGGCAAAAAAGTCACCCAATCATCCTGATCAGCAGAAACAAAACATCTTAAATAAGTTTCCAAGGTCTGATTAGTTCGCTCGGTTTGGCCATTCGTCTGAGGATGGAAGGCCGACGAAAAAGACAAATCAATGCCCATCTTAGCACAAAAGATCCGCCCAAATCTGGACACAAACTGGGATCCTCTGTCAGACACAATATTTTCAGGGATGCCGTGCAAGCGAACCACATTCTGAAAAAATAGAGGAACCAAATCGGAGGAGGAAGGCAACTTAGGCAAGGGCACCAAATGGACCATTTTGGAAAAACGATCACACACCACCCAGATGACAGACATTCTCTGAGAGACTGGAAGATCTGAAATAAAATCCATGGAAATGTGCGTCCAAGGCCTCTTCGGGACAGGCAAAGGCAAAAGCAAACCGCTGGCACGAGAACAGCAAGGCTTAGCCCGAGCACAAATCCCACAGGACTGCACAAAGGAACGCACATCCCGCGACAAGGAAGGCCACCAGAAGGACCTAGCTACCAAATCTCTGGTACCAAAAATCCCAGGATGGCCTGCCAACACCGAAGAATGAACCTCGGAAATAACTCTGCTGGTCCATCTATCTGGGACAAACAGTCTCTCTGGTGGGCAACGGTCAGGTCTATCCACCTGAAATTTCTGCAGCACTCGTCACAAATTTGGGGAAATGGCAGACAAAATCACTCCCTCTCTGAGGATACCAGCCGGCTCTGAAACTCCCGGAGAGTCAGGCACAAAACTCCTAGAAAGAGCATCAGCCTTCACGTTCTTCGAACCAGGCAGGTACGAGACCACTAAATCGAAACGGGAGAAAAACAACGACCAACGAGCCTGTCTAGGATTCAGCCGCTTGGCAGACTCGAGATAAATCAGATTTTTGTGATCAGTCAAGACCACCACACGATGCTTAGCTCCCTCGAGCCAATGTCGCCACTCCTCAAATGCCCACTTCATAGCCAACAACTCCCGATTACCAACATCATAATTCCGCTCGGCAGGCAAAAACTTTCTTGAAAAGAAAGCACAAGGCTTCATCACAAAGCCATCAGAGCTTATCTGCGACAAAACAGCCCCTGCTCCAATCTCAGAAGCATCAACCTCGACCTGAAAAGGAAGAGAGACATCAGGCTGATACAAAACTGGAGCCGAAGAAAACCGGCGCTTCAGCTCCCGAAAGGCTTCCACAGCCGCAGGAGACCAATTAGTCACATCAGAACCCTTCTTGGTCAAATCCGTCAAGGGTTTAACCACGCCAGAAAAATTAGCAATGAAGCAACGGTAATAATTAGCAAAACCCAAGAACTTCTGAAGACTCTTAAAAGATGTAGGCTGAGTCCAGTCATGAATAGCCTGGACCTTGACTGGGTCCATCTCAGTAGTAGAAGGAGAAAAAATAAAACCCAAAAAGGAAACCTTCTGTACTCCGAAGAGACATTTTGAGCCCTTCACAAATAAGGCATTAGCACGCAGGACCTGAAATACCATCCTGACCTGCTTCACATGGGACTCCCAGTCCTCAGAAAAGACCAAAATGTCATCCAGATACACAATCATAAATTTATCCAGATATTCTCGGAAGATGTCATGCATGAAGGACTGGAACACAGAAGGAGCATTAGAGAGTCCAAAAGGCATCACCAAGTACTCAAAATGGCATTCAGGCGTATTAAATGCTGTTTTCCATTCATCCCCCTGCTTAATGCGCACAAGGTTATACGCATAACGAAGATCTATCTTGGTGAACCAAATGGACCCCTTAATCCGAGCAAACAGATCAGACAACAATGGCAAAGGATACTGAAATTTGACCGTGATTTTATTTAGAAGACTATAATCTATACAAGGTCTCAGAGACCCATCCTTCTTGGCCACAAAAAAGAATCCTGCACCAAGAGGGGAGGAGGACGGGCGAATATGTCCCTTCTCCAAAGACTCCTTTATATAGCTCCGCATTGCGGCATGTTCTGGTACAGACAAATTAAAAAGTCGTCCCTTAGGGAACTTACTACCAGGAATCAAATTTATAGCACAATCACAATCCCTGTGAGGAGGCAGGGCACCGGATCTGGGCTCATCAAATACATCCTGGTAGTCCGACAAAAACTCAGGGACCTCAGAAGGAGTGGAAGAAGCAATTGATACCAAAGGAGCATCGCCATGAATCCCCTGGCAACCCCAACTTGACACAGACATAGCTTTCCAATCCAGAACTGGATTATGGGCCTGCAGCCATGGCAGACCCAACACGACAACATCATGCAAATTATGCAGCACAAGAAAGCGAATCACCTCCTGATGCACAGGAGTCATGCACATGGTCACTTGAGTCCAATATTGAGGCTTATTCTCAGCCAATGGTGTAGCATCAATTCCCCTCAGTGGAATAGGGAATTCCAAAGGCTCCAGGACAAAATCACAGCGCCTGGAAAACGACAAATCCATCAGATTCAGGGCAGCACCTGAATCCACAAAAGCCATAACCGAGTAGGACGACAAAGAACAAATTAAAGTAACAGACAAAATGAATTTAGGCTGTACAGTACCAATGGTGACAGGTTTAGCGATTTTTTTAACGCGCTTAGAGCATGCTGAGATAACATGAGTTGAATCACCACAGTAAAAGCACAACCCATTTTGACGTCTATGATTTTGCTGCTCAATTCTGGTCAGAACTCGGTCACATTGCATAGACTCAGGTCTCTGTTCAGAAAACACCGCCAGATGGTGCGCAGATTTGCGCTCCCGCAAACGCCGATCAATCTGAATGGCCAAAGCCGTTGAGTCATTCAGACTTGCAGGCGTGGGGAACCCCACCATAACATTCTTAATGGCTTCAGAAAGACCTTCTCTGAAATTTGCAGCCAGAGCACACTCATTCCATTGAGTAAGCACCGACCATTTCCGAAATTTTTGACAATACACCTCAGCTTCATCCTGGCCCTGAGAAAGAGCCAGCAAGGCCTTTTCTGCCTGGTTCTCAAGATTAGGTTCCTCATAAAGCAGTCCAAGCGCCAGAAAAAATGAATCCACATTCAGCAATGCAGGATCTCCTGGCACCAGAGAGAAGGCCCAATCTTGAGGGTCGCCACGTAACAAGGAGATAACAATTTTAACTTGCTGAGCGGAATCATCAGAGGAACGAGGTCTCAAAGATAGAAATAATTTACAATTATTCTTAAAATTCAGAAATCTAGATCTATCTCCAGAAAACAACTCAGGAATAGGTATTTTTGGCTCTGACATAGGGCTATGAACAACAAAATCCTGAATGCTTTGCACCCTTGCAGCAAGATGATCCACACTAGAAGTCAGACTCTGAATATCCATGTCTGCAGCTGAACACAAAACCACCCAGAGATTAAGGGGATGAGAGAAGCTGGACAGACTGCAGCAAAGATAGAGAGGAAAAAAAAAATTGTACTCAGGGCTTCTCTTATCCCACTTCTGCGATGCATTAAACACTTTATGGCCTGCTGTACTGTTATGATCCTAGTGGCTGAGGATCACAAAATGGACTAGCTAAGTATATGAACATAGACACGAGCTCTAGGGAGGTGGTAACTGGACTGACCACAAACCTGATCCTAACCAACACACTAAAGGCAGCCGGTGAACATGCCTAAAATCCTGGACGTCTCGACGCAGCCTGAGAAACTATCTACTCCTGGAGGGAAAGTAAGACCTCACTTGCCTCAAGAGAAATCACCCCAAAGATATAGGAAGCCCCCAACAAATAATAACGGTGAGGTAAGGGGAAAACACAAACGTAGAAATGAAAACAGATTCAGCAAATGAGGCCCGCTAATACTAGATAGCAGAAGACAGATAGGGAACTGTGCGGTCAGTAAAAAACCCTATGCAAAATATCCACGCTGAGAATACAAGAACCCTCACACCAACTAACGGTGTGAGGGGAGAAACTCAGCCCCCTAGAGCTACCAGCAAGCAAGGAAATCACATATTTAGCAAGCTGGAAAAGAAACATAAATAAACCAAGAAACAAATGACCACTGATGGTCAAAAAATGAACCAAGCAAAACTTAGCTTCTCTTGAAGAGACTGATAACGAAGGACTGCAGGAGAGCTCCAAAATAGCACTGAAGACATTGACAGCAGGCAACAACTGAGAGTCCAGGTGAACTAAATAGGAACCAGCTAACAGATAACGAGACAGCTGATCAGCCTCAGACCTGCAGAATGACCCAAAGAACCACCAGAGGGAGCCCAAAGACAGCACTCACACAGTACCAGTTGTGACCACAAGAGGGAGTCCAAAAACAGAGTTCACAACAGGGTAGACAAGAAGCAGTGACTTGGAAGCTACCGACTTGTTGTCTTCACCAGCCGGCCACATGGAAGCCGAAGGAATACTCACAGGATACACCTTCTGCCTGATATCCAGAGACAAACTTTCAGGTAGCAGAGATGTTCTAGAGTACTGAACACAGGAAAAGTCATTAGAGATGAATGTGGAGAGCATCAGCTCCACCGGGTCAGAGAAAAATTGAGGTGAACAAACTTCTGTTTTGAAGTCTTCACCAGCCGGCCACAAGGACACTGAAGGTATAAACATAGGAACCATCCTCTGCCCGTTATCCAGAAGAAATCGTCCAAACGGCGGGGATGTTCCTAGGAACGGATTACAAGTAGAGTCGTAGGAGATGTGAGGAGAGATCGTCACCGCTTTCCCATCTTCGGTGACATTAGCACACCTTGACTCGACGACTAACTGTTTACTGGTATAGTCGCTGGAGATGTGTGGAGACATCCTCACCGTTTCCCCATCTTTGGTGACGTCAGCACACCTTGACTCCTCGACTAGCAGACCAGCTGAAGAAGATGTCACTGCTGAGTGTCTTTGATGCATGGGAACCAGACACTTCTCAAGACTGGGTAAGTTCAAACGAAGCACTTTACTGGAACTCTTGACCAGAGCGGGTGGTAGAGTCCTTGGCTCAGAATGACCCATGGGCATAACAGACAGCATACGGAAAACAAACTTCTTCGTGTATAAGGCTCCAACTTGGAGCTGTAGTTGTCCTTGCAGGACTAGACTGCTCTTTAGCAGGGCTCGGCCGTTATCAGGCAACGCCCACACCGGGTTCTGGAGCTGCAGAACGGAGACCATACACCGACTCTGTATGACAGGCGGCTTAAACACACCAAAGCTCCCAGAAGGCACAGGAACAGACACAGACTTTAGCGGAAGGGAGTTATTCTCACCAAGGGCAGTCTCTCTTACTGGCCCGAGGTTTTTGAGCTTTAGTTTCCCTGGACAGAGGCCATCCAGGTGTTCCTCACAAGAGCAGCGACATTGTATGCCCTTCTTATGGCTGATTTCAGGCTGCTGCTTTGCCAGCCCACTCTCATCAACCTTCTTAGGCTTCACACGGGTAGCTGCATTAATGGGTAGATGAACTGGAGGGTCACAGACGGTCATGGCTTGACGTGGGGGTTTCTTCACGGGTTTCGCTGGTCTGGAGCGCCTCTCGGATCTAGATGGGGAAGACGTCACAGGAGTAGCAGGACGAGGCTTGTCAAAGACTCTACGGAAGGCCACCAGGAAGGCCCCTAGGTTCATGACAATAGGATCCCCTGCTTCCCAGAGGGGAGTTATCCATATTAGAGCATCTTCGGCCAGGTAGGACATGATGTAACCCACCTTGACCCAGTCAGAGGGAAAACAAGCTGCATTCTGCAGGATGTAGTGTAAGCACTGTTTCAGGAACCCCTGGCATTCTTCAGGATTCCCATAGAACATAGGTGGGTCAGCTGGGTAGTGCTCCTCCTCATAGGCCTGAAGTTGCTTGAAGAGAGCATTAGAGACTATAATTGGGTCAGAGGTCTCTTCAATCTGAACCACCCTTGGTGGAACAAATTTATCAGGTTGCTCATACGGGCAGAGAGAAAGTTCATCATGCTCTGCGAGCGGTAGGACATGGGATACAGCGGGGGCCATGGCCTGTGCAAACTGTCACGCTCACGCCCTGACTGGTAGGCGTGAGCTCGGGGGGTTTGTGGCCCCACTGTGCCACAAACCAGACTACCCTGGAAGGGGCGTGACTATGACAGCTGCCTGGGTTTTCACTGGAGCCCCTGATGGTGAGGTCAGGCTTGTGCAGCAGGCAGCTGCCAGGTGCTACTCCAGGGCGGTGTCTGGCTGTGGCTGCTGATCCCACTTGGGAGACAGGAATACCAGGATTGGTGCAGGCATCAGGCAGGACTGGCAGAAGAGCACGGCTGAAACTCAGACGAGTAGGCTGGCACGGCTGAGACAGGGCTGGCAGAGACACAGCAGAGATCACAGGGCTGGCAGAGACACGGCAGAGAACACAGGGCTGGCAGAGACACAGCAGAGAACACAGGGCTGGCAGGAACACAGGACTGGCAGGGATGGCAGGAAACACAGGACTGGCTAGGACGGCAGGAAACACAGGACTGGAAGGCACGGCAGGAATGGTAAGACTGGCAGGAACACGGGATTGGCAGGAACACTGGATTGGCAGGCACGGCAGAGAACACAGGACTGGTTGATGTGGTGTAAGAAGGAACAGGTAGGGACCTGTACACACTAGAGGTGCAGGTACGGATATGTAGTTAGGAGGAACAGGTAGGACCTGTTCACACAGGAGATGTAGGTATGGAAATAAACCAGAAGGAAGGGAGAATGAAGGAACAGGTTGAGACCTGTTCACACAGGAAGAGAACCGCAAGGCTGCGGATAGGAAAGGTAGAGCAGCAAGAGATAGCGCAGCAATAAAAGCAAAGCAGAGCAGAACCACAAGGAATGTGGAGAAGAGCTGCTGAAAGAGATTCTTACAGCAACGGGAGCGGAGCAGAGATGAACGGAGCAGAACCGCAAGGAATGCGGAGAGGAGCTGCAGAAAGAGATTCTTACAGCAACGGGAGCGGAGCAGAGAAGAACGGAGCAGAACCGCAGGAGTGCGGATCAGAGATAAAAGCCACAAAGGTACAGAGCAGGCAGAGCTGCAAGAGTGCAGAGTGTAAGCTGACTGAGAACACAAGGAAAGACACAGCAGGGAAGGAAGCCACAGACAAGGAGACAGAGATAAGACTAAGTACAGACAAGGCAATGGAACAAGACACAAGGACAAAGACACAGGGACCAGGATATTCTGCCTCCTGGAGGGCGGACAACAAGACCAAGGCAAAAATACAGAGAAAAGCCTCCAGAGAGGGAGTAACTCACAGCAAGGCCTGGCAAACTCAGAAGCTAAACACTAACTGAGCTAACACATTGCACAGGCCCAGAACACTGGGTGGAGCTGCACTATATACTGGAGGCCTCTTGGTAATTGGTCAGGAACAGATTAGACAGATGCACCTGATTGCTATAAGAACCAGAGAGTTCAGGTGCCGCCCCCCTATGCACAAAGCCATGAAGCATGCAGAGAGCAGAGACACAGAACATGGAGCTGGCATAAAACAGAAACCACATCATGGCCTGGAGCAGTGGGTAAGATAGTGTGAGAGATGTGAGGCCATGCCGTGATGCCAGCAGAGTTGTTACACCAACCAAGTGAACAACACTCTCCAGGAGGTAGGCGTATCAATATCCAAATCTACCATAAAGAGAAGACTGCATGACAGTAAATACAGAGGGTTCACTGAACAGTGCAAGCCACTCATAAGCATCAAGAATAAAAAGACAAGACTGGACTTTGCTAAAAAACATCTAAAAAAGCCAGCATAGTTCTGGAATAACATTCTTTGGACAGCTGAAACCAAGATCAAACTCTAACAGAGTGATGGACAGAGAAAAGTATGGCGAAGGCTTGGTACAGCTCATTATCCAAAGCATACCACATCATCTGTAAAACACGGCGGAGGCAGTGTGATGGCTTGGGCATGCATGGCTGCCAGTGGAACTGGGTCACTAGTGTTTATTGATGATGTGACACAGGACAGAAGCAGCCGAACGAATTCTGAGGTATTCAGAGACATACTGTGTGCTCAGATCCAGCCAAATGCAGCCAAACTGATTGGTTGTCGTTTCATACTACATATGGACAATGATCCAAAACATAAAGCCAAAGCAACCCAGGAGTTTATTAAAGCAAAGAAGTGGAATATTCTTGAATGGCCAAGTCAGTCACCTGCTCTCAACCCAATTGAGCATACATTTTACTTATTAACCCCTTTCTGACATTGGACGTACTATCCCGTCGAGGTGGGGTGAGCCCGTATGACCACCGATGGGATAGTATGTCCAGCGCGATTGGCCGCGCTTACGGGGGAGCGCGGCCAATCGCGGCCGGGTGTCAGCTGAATATCGCAGCTGACTTCCGGCACTATGTGCCAGGAGCGGTCACGGACCACCCCCGGCACATTAATCCCCGGCACACCACGATCAAACATGATCACGGTGTGCCAGCGGTACAGGGAAGCATCGCGCAGGGAGGGGGCTCCCTGCGTGCTTCCCTGAGACCCCCGGAGCAACGCGATGTGATCGCGTTGCTGCAAGGGTCTTTTACCTCCTCCTCGCTGCAGGTGCCCGGATCCAAGATGGCCGCGGCATCCGGGTCCTGCAAGGAGGGAGGTGGCTTACCAAGTGTCTGCTCAGAGCAGGCGCTGGTAAGCCTGCAGCGCTGTAAGTCAGATCGGTGATCTGACAGAGTGCTGTGCAAACTGTCAGATCAGCGATCTGTGATGTCCCCCCCTGGGACAAAGTAAAAAAGTAAAAAAAAAAATTTCCACATGTGTAAAAAAAAAAATTAAAAAAAAATTCCTAAATAAATAAAAAAAAAATATTATTCCCATTAATACATTTCTTTATCTAAATAAAAAAAGCAATAAAAGTACACATATTTAGTATCGCCGCATCCGTAACGACCCCACCTATAAAACTATATCACTAGTTAACCCCTTCAGTGAACACCGTAGGAAAAAAAAAACCGAGGCAAAAAACAACGCTTTATTATCATACCGCCGAACAAAAAGTGGAATAACACGCGATCAAAAAGACGGATGTAAATAACCATGGTACTGCTGAAAGCGTCATCTTGTCCCGCACAAAGCGAGCCACCATACAGCATCATCAGAGAAAAATAAAAAAGTTATAGTCCTCAGAATAAATCGATGCCAAAATAATTATTTATTCTATAAAATAGTTTTTATCGTATAAAAGCGCCAAAGCATAAAAAAAGATATAAATGAGGTTTCGCTGTAATCGTACTGACTCGAAGAATAAAACTGCTTTATCAATTTTACCAAACGTGGAACGGTATAAACGCCTCCCCCAAAAGAAATTCATGAATAGCTGTTTTTTTTGTCATTCTGCCTCACAAAAATCGGAATAAAAAGTGATCAAAAACTGTCATGTGTCCGAAAATGTTACCAATAAAAACGTCAACTCGTCCCGCAAAAATCAAGACCTCACATGACTCTGTGGACCAAAATATGGAAAAATTATAGGTCTCAAAATGTGGAGACGCAAAAACTTTATTGCTATAAAAAGCGTCTTTTAGTGTGTGATGGCTGCCAATCATAAAAATCCGCTATAAAAAGTGCTATAAAAGTAAATCAAACCCCCCCTTCATCACCCTCTTAGTTAGGAAAAATAATAAAATTAAAAAAATGTATTTATTTCCATTTTCCCATTAGGGTTAGGGTTAGGGCTAGGGTTAGGGCTAGGGTTAGGGTTAGGGCTAAGGTTAGGGTTAGGGCTAGGGTTAGGGCTAGGGTTAGGGTTAGGGTTAGGGCTAGGGTTAGGGCTAGGGTTAGGGTTAGGGCTAGGGTTAGGGCTAGGGTTAGGGTTGGGGCTAAGGTTGGAGCTTTGGAGCTAAAGTTAGGGTTAGGGTTGGGGCTAAAGTTAGGGTTAGGGTTGGGGCTAAAGTTAGGGTTAGGGTTTGGATTACATTTACGGTTGGGATTAGGGTTGGGATTAGAGTTAGGGCTGTGTCAGGGTTAGGGATGTGGTTAGGGTTACCGTTGGGATTAGGGTTAGGGGTATGTTTGGATTAGGGTTTCAGTTAGAATTGGGGAGTTTCCACTGTTTAGGCACATCAGGGGCTCTCCAAACGCGACATGGCATCCGATCTGAATTCCAGCCAATTCTGCATTGAAAAAGTAAAACAATGCTCCTTCCCTTCTGAGCTTTCCCAAACAGGGGTTTACCCCAACATATGGGGCATCAGTGTACTCGGGACAAATTGGACAACAACTTTTGGGGTCCAAGTTCTCTTGTTACCCTTGGGAAAATATAAATTTGGGGGGCTAAAAATCATTTTTGCGGGAAATTTTTTATTTTTTTATTTTCACGGCTCTGCATGGTAAACTGTAGTGAAACACTTGGGGGTTCAAAGTTCTCACAACACATCTAGATAAGTTCCTTGGGATGTCTAGTTTACAATATGGGGTCACTTGTGGGGGGTCTCTACTATTTGGGTACATCAGGGGATCTGCAAATGCAACGTGACGCCTGCAAACCAATCCATCTAAGTCTGCATTCCAAATGGCGCTCCTTCCCTTCCGAGCTCTGCCATGCGCCCAAACAGTGGTTTCCCCCCACATAAGGGGTATCAGCACACTCAGGACAAATTGGACAACAACTTTTGGGGTCCAATTTATCCTGTTACCCTTGTGAAAATACAAAACTGGGGGCTAAAAAATCATTTTTGTGAAAAAAAAAGAATTTTTATTTTCACGGCTCTGCGTTATAAACTGTAGTGAAACACTTGGGGGATCAAAGCTCTCAAAACACATCTAGATAAGTTCCTTAGAGGGTATAATTTCCAAAATAATGTCACTTGTGGGGGGGTTTAATGTTTAGGCACATCAGGGGCTCTCCAAACACGACATGGCGTCCCATCTTAATTCCAGTCAATTTTGCATTGAAAAGTCAAATGGCGCTCCTTCCCTTCCAAGCTCTGCCATGCGCCTAGTCATTTACCCCCACATATGGGGTATCGGCGTACTCAGGACAAATTGCACAACAACTTTTGTGGTCTAATTTCTTCTCTTACCCTTGGGAAAATAAAAAATTGGGGGCGAAAAAATAATTTTTGTGAAAAAATATGATTTTTTATTTTTATGGCTCTGCATTATAAACTTCTGTGAAAAACTTAGTGGGTAAAATTGTTCACCACAAATCTAGATAAGTTCCTTAGGGGGTCTACTTTCCAAAATGGTGTCACTTGTGGGGGGTTTCAATGTTTAGGCACATCAGGGGCTCTCAAAACGCAACATGGCGTTCCATCTCAATTCCAGTCAATTTTGCATTGAAAAGTCAAATGGCGCTCCTTCCCTTCCGAGCTCTGCGGTGCGCCCAAACAGTGGTTTACCCCCACATATGGGGTATCAGCGTACTCAGGACAAATTGTACAACAACTTTTGGGGTCCATTTTCTCCTGTTACCCCTGGTAAAATAAAACAAATGGAGCTGAAATAAATTTTGTGTAAAAAAAAATTAAATGTTAATTTTTATTTAAACATTCCAAAAATTCCTGTGAAACACCTGAAGGGTTAATACATTTCTTGAATGTGGTTTTGAGCACCTTGAGGGGTGCAGTTTTTAGAATGGTGTCACACTTGGGTATTTTCTATCATATGGACCCCTCAAAATGAATTCAAATGAGATGTGGTCCCTAAAAAAAAATGGTGTTGTAAAAATGAGAAATTGCTGGTCAACTTTTAACCCTTATAACTCCCTAACAAAAAAAATATTGGTTCCAAAATTGTGCTGATGTAAAGTAGACATGTGGGAAATGTTACCTATTAAGTATTTTGTGTGACATATCTCTGTGATTTAAGGGCATAAAAATTCAAAGTTGGAAAATTGCAAAATTTTCAAAATTTTTGCCAAATTTCCATTTTTTTCACAAATAAATGCAAGTTATATCGAAGAAATTTTATAACTATCATGAAGTACAATATGTCATGAAAAAACATTGTCAGAATCGCCAAGATCCGTTGAAGCGTTCCAGAGTTATAACCTCATAAATGGACAGTGGTCAGAATTGTAAAAATTGGCCCGGTCATTAACATGCAAACCACCCTTGGGGGTAAAGGAGTTAAAGACTAAACTTCAGACAGAAAGGCCCACAAACAAACAACAACTGAAAACCACCACAGTGAAGGCCTGGCAGAGCATCAAAAAGGAGGAAACACAGAGTCTGGTGATTGCCTGAAGTCTTGAACTTATGGGTGTCATGCCAACAAAGGGTTTTCAACAAAGTACTAAAAATGAACATTTTGTTTAAAATTATTGAATCTGTCCAGTTTCTTTGGGTCCCTTTAAAAACAGGGTGGCACATGTTAAGGAGCTGAAACTCCTAAACCCTTCATCCAATTTTAATGTGGATACCCTCAAATGAAAGCTGAAAGTCTGAGCTTCAACTGCATCTGAATTGTTTTGTTTAAAATTAATTGTGGTAATGTCTATAACCAAAATTAGAAAAATGTTGTCTCTGTCCAAATATATATGGATGTAACTGTAATAAGTAAATAGTGCAGCAGCATCACAAAAGCTATAAAATAGCAGAATACAAACTGAATGTTTACTAAGAGCAAGCTAGAGCTCTAAAGTTTAGTTATGCAAATAAGCAAAACTAGTGTAAGAAATGATGCAAAAAATAAATGTGAATGACTATATAACAGTGAACATAATAATAATAATAATAATAATAATAATTTTTATTTATATAGCGCCAACATATTCCGCAGCGCTTTACAACTTATAGAGGGGACTTGTACAGACAATAGACATAACAGCATAACAGAAATCACAGTTCAAAACAGATACCAGGAGGAATGAGGGCCCTGCTCGCAAGCTTACAAACTATGAGGAAAAGGGGAGACACAAGAGTTGGAATAGTCCTACTGGAAGATAATAACCATTAAACAGTAAGCTCAATATAAGTAAGGCCACAATCTATAAATAATAGTAGTGTACAACAGCTGAATAGAAATATAACAGTGGACTTAGCCCTATTTAGAAATACAGATGTCACCTTGATATCCAATTCTGGGCAAAACACATTGGAATAAAACACATATCACCTATTATTATTATTATTATATCCAATTTTGATGTGGATACCCTCAAATGAAAGCTGAAAGTCTGAACTTCAAGTGCATCTGAATTGTTTTGTTTAAAATTCATTGTGGTAATTTCTATAACCAAAATTAGAAAAATGTTGTCTCGGTCCAAATATATATGGATGTAACTGTACATTCACCAATTTTATTGTACCTTTACAGTTGGTGTGCTTTATAAGGTATGTATCTATATTATACTACATTAAGATTATTGGCAATTTATTATAGGATATCTTGTGTGGTTCCTACCTCTGTCTGACTTTTTTTATTCTTTTAACTTTCTGTATTTCATTTTAATCATGTATTTAATACAGATTTAATATTTTATATTGGTGTTGTTACTCTAACAAAATTGTGTTCATGGATTAAAAAAAATGAATTGGTCTCTGTCAAATGCACAACGTGGGTACAGCTATGAGGGGAACATCTAAATCACCAACCCTTATAAAAATAAAAAAAAACAGTGTTTCTATGGAAGTAACACATTAAAGATTAAGCTATGCTGCTATTGAAAAAAAAGATAATTTTTCAGCAATTATTTCTGAGGTAATTTTTCAGCAATGTAACTTTTTAATGATACTACCTTTATCCATAGGCCACAATATTTTTGGTCCAATTCATCATTTGAAAGACTTCTTAAGTCACTATTCTTTATTTATATTGTGGCATTTGCTGATGTTTATTGCACCAAATTCATCATAATGTGCACGCTGTTCATAAATTTTGCACAAAGTCAAAAAGGTGGTTTTGTTTTCTATCTATTCTTTAACCCTTTTTGCAACAAGAGCAAAAAGTGGTATCTTTCTCAAAATGTCGCAAAAAATATCTCAAAAATGTCTTTTATACCTAAATCACTCCAGTAGGAAGAATTAAATAAATTTTTAATCCCTTTCTGCCATCGGACGTACTATCCCGTACATGTGACCTGGGACTTAATTCCCATGGACAGGATAGTACGTCATACGCGTTCAGCTGAGCTCACGAGGGAAGCGTAGCCGATTATCACAGCTGACATCTGGGACTAAGTGCCAGGAGCCGGAACTTTAACCCCCGGAACACTGCAATCAAACAAGATTGCAGCGTTCCGTTGGCATAGAGAAGCATCGCGCAGGGAGGGGGCTCCCTGCGTGCTTCCATGAGACCCTCAGAATAACGCGATGTGATCAGGTTGTTCCGAGGGTCTCCTTCCTGCAGGCCCCCGGATCCAAGATGGCCGGGGGGTGCTTCTGGGTCCTGCAGGGAGGTGGCTTGTCAGTGCCTGTTGAGAGCAGGTGCTGAGAAGCCTCCTTCACTGCCTGTCAGATTGCTGATCTGACACAGTGCTGTACAAAGTGTCAGATCAGCAATCTGTCTTTATACAGTGATGTCTCACCCTGGGACAATGTAAAAAAGTGAAAAAGAAAATATTATACTGTATAAAAATATTTTTAAAAAGTTCCTAAATAAAGAAAAAAATAAAAAAATATTGTTCCAATAAATACATTTCATTATCTAAATTAAAAAAGCAATAAAAGTACACATATTTAGTATCGCCGCGTCTGTAATGACCCGACCTATAAAACTGTCCCATTAGTTAACCCCTTCAGTGAAACCCATAAAAATAAATAAAAAACAAGGCAAAAAACAATGCTTTATCATCATACAGCCGAACAAAAAGTGGAATAACACGCGATCAAAAAGTCGAATATAAATAAACATGGTACCGCTGAACACTAGGGTTGAGCGACTTTCATTTTTTTAAGGTCGAGTCGGGTTTTGTGAAACCCGACTGTCCAGAGTCGAGTCGAGTGCAGTCGGCCGATTATCGCTAAAAGTCGGGGATCGACCGAAACACGAAACCCAATGCAAGTCAATGGGGAAGCATAGTCGGCAGTGAGTAGAGGCCAGGAAAACACCTACAGTGCCCATTTTAATGCTAAAAACATCCATTCTTGTTTCTGAAGCTTGTCAATCTTAATTAACTTTATAATAATAGTTGTTCAATGGAACTTGGTGGTCATTTGGCAAATTTGTGGGGGGTAGGGCTGGTTCAAGGTTTTAGTGGGCCCAGGAATCGTGGACTACGTCACGGCGGTGGAGCAGGGAGAGGAAAGTATTTCAACGTTGCAAGTGCTGTGATCCTGAGCAAGCAGGGGGGCCCACTTTTTCGCATTGGCACTGGCACAGGGCCCCTCAAAGTACAGCGGTGTGTTTGCACGGCAGGGGCGCCTCCCACCAGTAGCGACACTTTTGCGTACTCTGAGGGGCCCTGTGCCAGTGACATCGCCAACGAGTATGCCCCCCCCACCTGATGAAGGAGCCTGCACTTTCATCTGCACCTTCCTCTTTGTCCCTGTGTAAGGTGGTATAACATGCGGGAAGGGGAACCTTACTTTCAGCAGGGTCAGATTCTGGCTGTGTAGAGTGCAAGGGGAATGTAGTGGTCTAGGTCAATGTACCAGCAGACTCATCTAGCAGTGGCTGGGCAATGGGCAGGATGAGGAGGAAACAGATATAGGGCCAAAGAATAAAGTAGGCTAAATGCAGTTCAAAATTGGTAACAGGACAGGACTAAACAGGCGGCATTGCTTTGTTCAGTGGAGTAGCAAACCCAGGAGCAGCAGACACTGTTTTAAGGGCCCAACCACACTAGTAGGCCAAATGCAGTTTAATATCTGATACTATAGGCCCAAAGCCAGAAGGTTGAAGCTCAGCTTTATTTAGTTGAGGGCAAACACCAGGGAGGGGCAGACACCGTTAGTAGGCCCTAACCACCAATTTTTGAAAACACAGCACTTAATGAGAGCCAGAAGGTGGAAGCTCAGCTTTATTCAGTTGAGAACAAACACCAGGCAGGGGCAGACACCGTTATTAGGCCCTTTTCCACCAATTTTTAAAATAACAGCACTTAATGAGAGCCAGAAGGTTGAAGCTCAGCTTTATTCAGTTGAGGAAAAACACCAGGGAGGGGCAGACACTGTTAGTAGGCCCTAACCACCAATTTTTGAAAACACAGCACTTAATGAGAGCCAGAAGGATGAAGCTCAGCTTTATTCAGTTGAGGACAAACACCAGGGAGGGGCAGACACCGTTATTAGGCCCTTTTCCACCAATTTTTAAAATAACAGCACTTAATGAGAGCCAGAAGGTTGAAGCTCAGCTTTATTCAGTTGAGGAAAAACACCAGGGAGGGGCAGACACCGTTAGTAGGCCCTAACCACCAAGTTTTAAAATAACAGCACTTAATGAGAGCCAGAAGGTTGAAGCTCAGCTTTATTCAGTTGAGGAAAAACACCAGGCAGGGGCAGACACCGTTCGTAGGCCGTAACCAAAGTTGAAGGCCAAATGCAGTTTAATATCTGATACTATAGGCCCAAAGCCAGAAGGTGGAAGCTCAGCTTTATTCAGTTGAGGGCAAACACCAGGGAGGGGCAGACACCGTTAGTAGGCCCTAACCACCAATTTTTAAAATAACAGCACTTAATGAGAGCCAGAAGGTTGAAGCTCAGCTTTATTCAGTTGAGGGCAAACACCAGGGAGGGGCAGACACCGTTAGTAGGCCCTAACCACCAATTTTTGAAACACAGCACTTAATGAGAGCCAGAAGGATGAAGCTCAGCTTTATTCAGTTGAGGACAAACACCAGGCAGGGGCAGACACCGTTATTAGGCCCTAACCACCAATTTTTAAAATAACAGCACTTAATGAGAGCCAGAAGGTTGAAGCTCAGCTTTATTCAGTTGAGGAAAAACACCAGGGAGGGGCAGACACCGTTAGTAGGCCCTAACCACCAATTTTTAAAATAACAGCACTTAATGAGAGCCAGAAGGTTGAAGCTCAGCTTTATTCAGTTGAGGAAAAACACCAGGGAGGGGCAGACACCGTTAGTAGGCCCTAACCACCAATTTTTAAAATAACAGCACTTAATGAGAGCCAGAAGGTTGAAGCTCAGCCTTATTCAGTTGAGGTAAAACACCAGGCAGGGGCAGACACCGTTAGTAGGCCGTAACCAAAGTTGAAGGCCAAATGCAGTTTAATATCTGATACTATAGGCCCAAAGCCAGAAGGTTGAAGCTCAGCTTTATTCAGTTGAGGGCAAACACCAGGGAGGGGCAGACACCATTAGTAGGCCCTAACCACCAATTTTTAAAATAACAGCACTTAATGAGAGCCAGAAGGTTGAAGCTCAGCTTTATTCAGTTGAGGAAAAACACCAGGCAGGGGCAGACACCGTTAGTAGTCCGTAACCAAAGTTGAAGGCCAAATGCAGTTTAATTTCTGATACTATAGGCCGAAAGCCAGAAGGTGGAAGCTCCGATTTAGACAGTGGAGGACAATTTGAATTAGGGACTGCAGACAGACTTAGTAGGCTGTCCCCTGTGGACCATGCATCCAACACATTAACCCATTGCGCCGTAATGGACACGTAATCTTCCGTGGCCATGCCTACAGGTCCATGCGTCTGTTGTCAGGTGCACCTTTGTACTCACAGATTGCCAGAGTGCATGGACAATGCGGTCTTTTACATGCTGGTGGAGGGTTGGGATGGCTTTTCTCGCAAAAGAAGTGTCGACTGGTTAGCTTGTAGCGTGGTACAGCGTAGTCCATCATGGCCTTATTAATAGTAAATAAAATATATAACTAGGCTCTATGAACTTTTAAATAGGTTCCAGGGGTACACGGGCAGCATTGGTGTGGTCAGTGGAGGAGTATTGCAAGTAGGGGCCACAGACAGGCTCACAAAGGCCTAAAATAACAAACAGTAGGCAGTCATGGCAGTTTGAAATCGGTTACATGGATACACAGGCAGGCACTCCAGGCAGCATTGTGGTCAGTGGAGGAGTATTGCAAGTAGGGGCCGCAGACAGGCTCACAAAGGCCAAAAATAACAAACAGTAGGCAGTCATGGCAGTTTGAAATCGGTTACATGGATACACAGGCAGGCAGCATTGTGGTCAGTGGAGGAGTATTGCAAGTAGGGGCCGCAGACAGGCTCACAAAGGCCTAAAATAACAAACAGTAGGCAGTCATGGCAGTTTGAAATCGGTTACATGGATACACAGGCAGGCAGCATTGTGGTCAGTGGAGGAGTATTGCAAGTAGGGGCCGCAGACAGGCTCACAAAGGCCTAAAATAACAAACAGTAGGCAGTCAAGGCAGTTTGAAATCGGTTACATGGATACACAGGCAGGCAGCATTGTGGTCAGTGGAGGAGTATTGCAAGTAGGGGCCGCAGACAGGCTCACAAAGGCCTAAAATAACAAACAGTAGGCAGTCATGGCAGTTTGAAATCGGTTACATGGATACACAGGCAGGCAGCATTGTGGTCAGTGGAGGAGTATTGCAAGTAGGGGCCGCAGACAGGCTCACAAAGGCCTAAAATAACAAACAGTAGGCAGTCATGGCAGTTTGAAATTGGTTACATGGATACACAGGCAGGCAGCATTGTGGTCAGTGGAGGAGTATTGCAAGTAGGGGCCGCAGACAGGCTCACAAAGGCCTAAAATAAACAGTAGGCAGTCATGGCACTTTGAAATCGGTTACATGGATACACAGGAAGGCACTCCAGGCAGCATTGTGGTCAGTGGAGGAGTATTGCAAGTAGGGGCCGCAGACAGGCTATCAAAGGCCTAAAATAACAAACAATAGGCTCATGGCAGTTTTACATCGGTTACATGGATGCACAGGCAGGCAGCATTGTGGTCAGTGGAGGAGTAATGCAAGTAGGGACGGCAGACAGGCTATCAAAGGCCTAAAATAACAAACAATAGGCTCATGGCAGTTTTAAATCGGTTACATGGATACACAGGCAGGCAGCATTGTGGTCAGTGGAGGAGTATTGCAAGAAGTGTCTGACACAGTTAGTACTCCAAAAAAATAAATAGATGTTAATGTCTCGCAAAACAATTATAAGTAAAAAAAGGGTGGCATGCTTAGGTACAGGGGTGGGCTCATCTGCAGAGTTTATGACAAAGTAATTTGGCAGTAAATTAGTATTTACTGGTGTCAATATAGGACACTGACCCAGACTACTTTAACTAGCATCATAGATGCAAACAAATTGGTACTGTTTGTCAGTGCCAGGCATTGAATGATGTCAGTGCATAGAGATAATTTTGCACGTGGTAGAGCACAGTTTGAGCTGGGGGGGGGAACTCTCTTGTGGCCGGCGGTACCGCCCCAGGGCCCCTCATGTTACAATGGTGTGTCTGACGTTGGGTGCGCACCACCACCGCCAGAGACACTACATTGTACTATGAGGAATCCAGTGGCAATGCCGTCAACCAAAAGCGGGCACACCCGCCTCCTCAGACAATCAGCACTATAACGGGTGCTTGCGCCAAGTGGCGAGACAACGGCCCCGTGGGGGGATTTTTCCCATTGGGGGAGGTGTAAACATGTCGTATGCTGGACAAACAGCTGCTGCAAATTAACAGATTGGAACACTCAGTAAGACCAGTCCACAAGCAAGACCTTTTTATAGGAAAGCTAGGTGTCAGCCGGGAAAGGTGGGGCAAAATAATTTGAAATCCAGGAGTGGTTCATTTTAATGAAGGTGAGATCATCCACATTTTGGGTAGCCAGACGAGTCCTTTTTTCGGTTAATATTGAACCAGCAGCACTGAATACTCTTTCTGATAGCACACTAGCTGCTGGGCAAGCAAGCTCCTGCAATGCATATTCTGCCAATTCAGGCCAGGTGTCTAATTTTGATGCCCAGTAATCAAATGGGAATGACGGTTGAGGGAGAACATCGATAAGGGAAGAAAAATAGTTAGTAACCATACTGGACAAATGTTGTCTCCTGTCACTTTGAATAGATGCTGCAGTACCTGTCCTGTCTGCGGTCATTGCGAAATCACTCCACAACCTGGTCAGAAAACCCCTCTGTCCAACACCACTTCTGATCTGTGCACCTCTAACACCTCTGCCATGTAGCCCCCTGCAGCTTGTGTGAGAACCATCACCGGCGCTGTGTGCTGGGAATGCCTGAATCAAACGGTCTACAAGAGTAGCTTGTTTGGTTGCTAAGATTTGTTCGAGGTTCTCATGTGGCATAATATTTTGCAATTTGCCTTTATAGCGAGGGTCAAGGATGCAGGCCAACCAGTAATCGTCATCGCTCATCATTTTAGTAATGCGTGGGTCCTTTTTGAGGATACGTAAGGCATAATCCGTCATGTGGGCCAAAGTTCCTGTTGGCAAATCTGCGGTTGTGCTGGTTTGAGGGGCAGTTACAGGCAAATCTACGTCACTTGTCTCCCTTAAAAAAACAGAACCCGGCCTTGCAACGCCACTAATTTCTGTTGGCCCAGGGGAAGCTTCCTCATTAAAAAAGTACTCATCCCCATCATCCTCCTCGTCCTCCTCCTCCTCTTCGCCCGCTACCGCGTCCTCTACACGGCCCTGACCAGACAATGGCTGACTGTCATCAAGGCTTTCCTCTTCCTCTGCTGCAGACGCCTGCTCATTTATGTGCGTCAAACTTTGCATCAGCAGACGCATTAGGGGGATGCTCATGCTTATTATGGCGTTGTCTGCACTAACCAGCCGTGTGCATTCCTCAAAACACTGAAGGACTTGACACAGGTCTTGTAGCTTCGACCACTGCACACCTGACAACTCCATGTCTGCCATCCAACTGCCTGCCCGTGTATGTGTATCCTCCCACAAAAACATAACAGCACGCCTCTGTTCGCACAGTCTCTGAAGCATGTGCAGTGTGGAGTTCCACCTTGTTGAAATGTCGATGATTAGGCGATGCTGGGGAAGGTTCAAAGACCGCTGATAGTTCTGCATACGGCTGGAGTGTACGGGCGAACGGCGGATATGCGAGCAAAGTCTGCGCACTTTGAGGAGCAGGTCGGGTAACCCCGGGTAACTTTTCAGGAAGCACTGCGCCACCAGGTTTAAGGTGTGAGCCAGGCAAGGAATGTGTTTCAGTTGGGAAAGGGCTATGGCAGCCATGAAATTCCTTCCATTATCACTCACAACCTTGCCTGCCTCAAGATGTACAGTGCCCAGCCATGACTGAGTTTCATTCTGCAAGAACTCTGACAGAACTTCCGCGTTGTGTCTGTTGTCGCCCAAACACTTCATTGCCAATACAGCCTGCTGACGCTTGCCACTAGCTGTCCCATAATGGCACACCTGGTGTGCAACAGTGGCAGCTGCGGATGGAGTGGATGTGCGACTGCGGTGTGTGGACGAGCTCTCGCTTCTGCATGAGGAGGAGGAAGAGGAGGAGGGGGGGCGAACGCCTACAGCCAACTCTTTCCTTGACCGTGGACTAGGCAAAACTGTCCCAATATTTCTGTCCCCTGTGGACCCTGCATCCACCACATTCACCCAGTGTGCCATGATGGACACGTAACGTCCCTGGCCATGCCTACTGGTCCAGGCATCTGTTGTCAGGTGCACCTTTGTAGTCACAGACTGCCTGAGTGCATGGACGATGCGGTCTTTAACATGCTGTTGGAGGGCTGGGATGGCTTTTCTAGAAAAGAAGTGCCGACTGGGTAGTTCGTAGCGTGCTACAGCGTAGTCCATCAGCGCTTTGAAAGCTTCGCTTTCAACTAACCGGTAGGGCATCATCTCTAATGAGATTAGTCTAGCAATGTGGGCGTTCAAACCCTGTGTACGCGGATGCGAGGATGAGTACTTCCTTTTCCTAACAAGAGTCCCATGTAGGGTGAGCTGGACTGGAGAGCTGGAGATCGTGGAACTAGCGGTGGTGCCGGTGGACATGGGTGACTGAGAGAGGGTTGGAGATGGTATTCTTGCCGGTGCCCTACATGCAGTGTTTCCTACTACTAACCTGGTGATTCCCTGACTGCTTTGGCCTGGCGACGAAAGCTGCACAGATACTGCAGGTGGTGTGGGAAATGGTCGGCTTACAGGGAGGGAAGGGATGTAGCGTTGCTGACTAGCTTCATTGGCCGAGGGTGCTGCAACCTTTAGGGACGTTTGGTAGTTAGTCCAGGCTTGCAAATGCATGGTGGATAAATGTCTATGCATGCAACTTGTATTAAGACTTTTAAGATTCTGACCTCTGCTTAAGGTTGTTGAACATTTTTGACAGATGACTTTGCGCTGATCATTTGGATGTTGTTTAAAAAAATGCCAGACTGCACTCTTTCTACTATCGGATACCTTTTCAGGCATTGCAGACTGAGCTTCTTTAACCGGATGGCCACGCTGTCCTCCAACTGGTTTTGGTTTTGCCACGCGTTTTGGGCCAGATACGGGCCCGGTGGATGGAACCTGTTGTGATGTTGATGCCTGCTGCGGCTCCTCCTCCTCCGCTTCAGAACTACTGCCACCTGCACTCTGTTCCCCCAGTGGTATAGCGTCCGTGACGGGGCACCATAGTCTTCGCTGGGTTTGATTCTGCCTCAGTACACTGCGAGGGCAATGTTCTGGTCTGAGTCAAAGGAACAGCATAGTAATCTGGCTGTGGCTGTGCATCTGTGCACTCCATGTCCGATTCAACTTCTAATGGACATGGCCTGTTAACTGTTTCACTGTCTAACCCAGGAACGGTATGTGTAAAGAGCTCCATGGAGTAACCCGTTGTGTCTCCTGACGCATCCTTCCTCTTGTTCTGGGTGAAGAAGACAAGGAAGCGACTTGTCCCTGACCGGGAGCATCCACTGACGATGCACTGCTCTGACATTTAGCACTTTGCGAGGAGGAGGCGAAAGAGCTAGAGGCAGAGTCAGCAATGAAAGCCAATACTTGTTCCTGCTGCTCCGGCTTCAAAAGTGGTTTTCCTACTCCCAGAAAAGAGAGCGTTCGAGGCCTTGTGTAGCCAGACAAAGAACCTGGCTCAACAACTCGAGACTTAGGTGCTGTACTGCTTTTACCACGACCACCTGATGCTCCACCACCACTACCATCATTACCAGCTGACAATGACCGCCCACGGCCACGACCTCTTCCACTAGACTTCCTCATTGCTTGCAAAACGTAACCAAAGTAACACTATTTGTTACTGTAAAACAACTTATAAGGTGAACTCAAACTTCTGTAGGATTTATATATACCTTTATAGGTGCCTGACACTGAAAGGAAAATCAGGCCCAATGTTACACACTAGGTTTTCTGTGGCCCAATAATTTGAGACAGATGGCACACACAGGCCCAGCACTCAAGCAGAAATGCCAATCTTAATCTCCCACTATTTTTTTTTTTTTTTCTGGGAGAATTTACCCTAAAAAAAAAAAAAAAAAAAAAGACCCAGTATTACTCAGTGTTTTCAGTGGCACACAATGAGAGAGAGATGCCACACACAGCAATGGCACGGAGGCAGACTTGACAATATTTATCTCCCACTAATTTTTTTTTTGGAAAAGGGAGAATTTAGAAAAAAAAAAAAAAGGCCAAGTATTACACAGTGTTTTTGGTGCCATACAATGAGAGAGAGATGCCACACACAGCAATGGCACAGAGGCAGACTTGACAATATTTATCTCCCAATAATTTTTTTTTTTTAAAAGGGAGAATGTACCCCCCCCCCAAAAAATGGCCAACTATTACACAGTGTTTTCAGTGCCACACAATGAGAGAGAGATGCCACACACAGCAATGGCACGGAGGCAGACTTGACAATATTTATCTCCCACTATTTTTTTTTTTTGGAAAAGGGAGAATTTAGAAAAAAAAAAAAAAGGCCAAGTATTACACAGTGTTTTCGGTGCCACACAATGAGAGAGAGATGCCACACACAGCAATGTCACGGAGGCAGACTTGACAATATTTATCTCCCACTATTTTTTTTTTTGGAAAAGGGAGAATTTAGAAAAAAAAAAAAAAAGGCCAAGTATTACACAGTGTTTTCGGTGCCACACAATGAGAGAGAGATGCCACACACAGCAATGGCACGGAGGCAGACTTGCCAATATTTATCTCCCAATATTTTTTTTTTTTTTAAAAGGGAGAATGTACCCCCCCCCAAAAAAATGGCCAACTATTACACAGTGTTTTCAGTGCCACACAATGAGAGAGAGATGCCACACACAGCAATGGCACGGAGGCAGACTTGACAATATTTATCTCCCACTAATTTTTATTTTGGAAAAGGGAGAATTTAGAAAAAAAAAAAAAAGGCCAAGTATTACACAGTGTTTTCGGTGCCACACAATGAGAGAGAGATGCCATACACAGCAATGGCACGGAGGCAGACTTGCCAATATTTATCTCCCACTAATTTTTTTTTTTGGAAAAGGGAGAATTTAGGAAAAAAAAAAAAAAGGCCAAGTATTACACAGTGTTTTCGGTGCCACACAATGAGAGAGAGATGCCACACACAGCAATGGCACGGAGGCAGACTTGCCAATATTTATCTCCCAATATATTTTTTTTTTTTTAAAAGGGAGAATGTACCCCCCCCCAAAAAAATGGCCAACTATTACACAGTGTTTTCAGTGCCACACAATGAGAGAGAGATGCCACACACAGCAATGGCACGGAGGCAGACTTGACAATATTTATCTCCCACTAATTTTTTTTTTGGAAAAGGGAGAATTTAGAAAAAAAAAAAAAAGGCCAAGTATTACACAGTGTTTTCGGTGCCACACAATGAGAGAGAGATGCCACACACAGCAATGTCACGGAGGCAGACTTGACAATATTTATCTCCCAATAATTTTATTTTTTTTTTAAAAGGGAGAATGTACCCCCCCCCAAAAAAATGGCCAACTATTACACAGTGTTTTCAGTGCCACACAATGAGAGAGAGATGCCACACACAGCAATGGCACGGAGGCAGACTTGACAATATTTATCTCCCACTAATTTTTTTTTTGGAAAAGGGAGAATTTAGAAAAAAAAAAAAAGGCCAAGTATTACACAGTGTTTTCGGTGCCACACAATGAGAAAGAGATGCCACACACAGCAATGTCACGGAGGCAGACTTGACAATGTTTATCTCCCAATAATTTTTTTTTTTTTTAAAAGGGAGAATGTACCCCCCCAAAAAAAATGGCCAACTATTACACAGTGTTTTCAGTGCCACACAATGAGAGATGCCACACACAGCAATGGCATGGAGGCAGACTTGACAATATTTATCTCCCACTAATTTTTTTTTTGGAAAAGGGAGAATTTAGAAAAAAAAAAAAAAAAGGCCAAGTATTACACAGTGTTTTCGGTGCCACACAATGAGAGAGAGATGCCACACACAGCACTGGCACGGAGGCAGACTTGCCAATCTTTATCTCCCTGCAGTAATCTCAGGAAAGTATGGCAGGCAGCTATAAAAAGGACTGCTGCACACAAAAGTGTGGACAAACACACAAGATAGCTGTGCAGAAAGGAAGGAAAAACAGGATTTGTGCTTTGAAAAAAGCAGTTGGTTTACACAGCTGCATACACACAAAGCAACACAGCTATCAGGGAGCCTTCTAGGGCAGCCTAATGAGCTACAGCACTGAGGAAAAAAAAATGTAGCTTCCACTGTCCTGCAAACAAAAGGTGGTATTGGACAGTGGAAATCGCTACAGCACAAGCGGTTTGTGGCTTTATGTACCCTGCCTATCACTATCCCTGCTTCCGAAGAAGCTGCAGCAACCTCTCCCTACGCTCAGATCAGCAGCAGTAAGATGGCGGTCGGCGGGAACGCCCCTTTATAGCCCCTGTGACGCTGCAGAAAGCAAGCCAATCACTGCAATGCCCTTCTCTAAGATGGTGGGGACCAGGACCTATGTCATCACGCTGCCCACACTCTGCGTCCACCTTCATTGGCTGAGAAATGGCGCTTTTAGCGTCATTGAAACGCGACTTTGGCGCGAAAGTCGCGTACCGCATGGCAGACCCCACACAGTGATCGGCTCGGTTTCATGAGACGCCGACTTTGCCAAAAGTCGGCGACTTATGAAAATGAACGATCCGTTTCGCTCAACCCTACTGAAAACATCATCTTGACCCGCAAAAAGCGAGTCACCATACAGCATCATCAGCAAAAAGATAAAATAGTTATAGCCCTCAGAATAAAGCGATGCAAAAATAATTATGTTTTATACAGTATAAAATAGTTTTCATTATATAAAAGCACCAAAACATAAAAAAAATATTAGCGAGGTATCACTGTAATCGTGCTAATCTGAAGAATAAAACTGCTTTATCAATTTTACCACACGCGGAACTATATAAATGCCACACCTAAAAGAAGTGAATTTCTGTTTTTTGTTCTTTCTGCCTCACATTAATCTTAATAAAAAGTGATCAAAAAATGTCATGTGCCCGAAATTGGTACCAATAAAAACGTTCACTCGTCCCCAAAAAACAAGACCTCACATAACTCTGTGGGCCAAAATATGAAAAAATTATAGCTCTCAAAATGTTGTGATGCAAAAACTATTTTTTGCAATAAAAAGCGTCTTTTAGTGTGTAACAGCTGCCAAACATAAAAACCCGCTATAAAAAACCTGCTATAAATAGCAAATCAAACCCCCTTAACCCCTTCACCCCCAAGGGTGGTTTGCACGCTAATGACCGGGCCAATTTTTACAATTCTGACCACTGTCCCTTTATGAGGTTATAACTCTGGAACGCTTCAATGGATCTTGGCGATTCTGACACTGTTTTCTCGTGACATATTGTACTTCATGATAGTGGTAAAATTTCTTTGATATTACCTGCGTTTATTTGCAAAAAAAACGGAAATTTGGCGAAAATTTTGAAAATTTTGCAATTTTCCAACTTTGAATTTTTATGCCCTTAAATCACAGAGATATGTCACACAAAATACTTAATAAGTAACATTTCGCACATGTCTACTTTACATCAGCACAATTTTGGAACCAAAATTTTTTTTTGTTAGGGAGTTATAAGGGTTAAAAGTTTACCAGCAATTTCTCATTTTTACAACACCATTTTTTTTTAGGGACCACATCTCATTTGAAGTCATTTTGAGGGGTCTATATGATAGAAAATACCCAAGTGTGACACCATTCTAAAAACTGCACCCCTCAAGGTGCTCAAAACCATATTCAAGAAGTTTATTAACCCTTCTGGTGCTTCACAGGAATTTTTGGAATGTTTAAATAAAAATGAACATTTAACTTTTTTTCACAAAAAATTTACTTCAGCTCCAAATTGTTTTATTTTACCAAGGGTAACAGGAGAAAATGGACCCCAAAAGTTGTTGTACAATTTGTCCTGAGTACTCCGATACCCCATATGTGGGGGTAAACCACTGTTTGGGCGCATGACAGAGCTCGGAAGCGAAGGAGCGCCATTTGACTTTTCAATGCAAAATTGACTGGAATTGAGATGGGACGCCATGTTGCGTTTGGGGAGCCCCTGATGTGCCTAAACATTGAAACCCCCCACAAGTGACACCATTTTGGAAAGTAGACCCCCTAAGGAACTTATCTAGAGGTGTGGTGAGCACTTTGACCCACCAAGTGCTTCACAGAAGTTTATAATGCAGAACCGTAAAAATAAAAAATCATATTTTTTCACAAAAATTATTTTTCGCCCCCAATTTTTTATTTTCCCAAGGGTAAGAGAAGAAATTGGACCCCAAAAGTTGTTGTCCAATTTGTCCTGAGTGCGCTGATACCCCATATGTGGGGGGAACCACCGTTTGGATGCATGGGAGGGCTCGGAAGGGAAGGAGCGCCATTTGGAATGCAGACTTAGATGGAATGGTCTGCAGGCGTCACATTGCGTTTGCAGAGCCCCTAATGTACCTAAACAGTAGAAGCCCCGCACAAGTGACCCCATTTTGAAAACTAGACTCCCCAAGGAACTTATCTAGATGTGTTGTAAGAACTTTGAACCCCCAAGTGTTTCACTACAGTTTATAACGCAGAGCCGTGAAAATAAAAAATCCTTTTTTTTCCCACAAAAATGATTTTTTAGCCCCCAGTTTTGTATTTTCCCAGGGGTAACAGGAGAAATTGGACCCCAAAGGTTGTTGTCCTATTTGTCCTGAGTACGCTGATACCCCATATGTTGGGGTAAACCCCTGTTTGGGCACACGGGAGAGCTCGGAAGGGAAGGAGCACTGTTTTACTTTTTCAACGCAGAATTGGCTGGAATTGAGATCGGACGCCATGTCGCGTTTGGAGAGCCCCTGATGTGCCGAAACAGTGGAAACCCCCCAATTATAACTGAAACCCTAATCCAAACACACCCCTAACCCTAATCCCAACAGTAACCCTAACCACACCTCTAACCCTGACACACCCCTAACCCTAATCCCAACCCTATTCCCAACCGTAAATGTAATCTAAACCCTAACCGTAACTTTAGCCCCAACCCTAACCCTAACTTTAGACCCAACCCTAACTGTAGCCTTAACCCTAGCCCCAACCCTAGCCCTAACCCTAACCCTAATGGGAAAATGGAAATAAATACATTTTTTTTATTTTTCCCTAACTAAGGGGGTGATGAAGGGGGGTTTGATTTACTTTTATAGTGAGTTTTTTAGCGGATTTTTATGATTGGCAGCCGTCACACACTGAAAGACGCTTTTTATTGCAAAAAATATTTTTTGCGTTACCACATTTTGAGAGCTATAAATTTTCCATATTTTGGTCCACAGTCATGTGAGGTCTTGTTTTTTGCGGGACGAGTTGACGTTTTTATTGGTAACTTTTTGGGCACGTCACATTTTTTGATCGCTTTTTATTCCGATTTTTGTGAGGCAGAATGACCAAAAACCAGCTATTCATGAATTTCTTTTGGGAGAGGCGTTTATACTGTTCCGCGTTTGGTAAAATTGATAAAGCAGTTTTATTCTTCGGGTCAGTACGATTACAGCGATACCTCATTTATATTATTTTTTTATGTTTTGGCGCTTTTATACGATAAAAACTATTTTATGGAAAAAATAATTATTTTTGCATCGCTTTATTCTCAGGACTATAACTTTTTTATTTTTTTGCTGATCATGCTGTATGGTGGCTCGTTATTTGCGGGACAAGATGACGCTTTCAGCGGTACCATGTTTATTTATATCTGTCTTTTTGATCGCGTGTTATTCCACTTTTTGTTCGGCGGTATGATAATAAAGCGTTGTTTTTTGCCTCGTTTTTTTTTTTTTTTTCTTACGGTGTTTACTGAAGGGGTTAACTAGTGGGCCAGTTTTATAGGTCGGGTCGTTACGGACACGGCGATACTAAATATGTGTACTTTTACTGTTTTTTTTTATTTTATTTAGATAATGAAATGTATTTATGGGAATAATATTTTTTTTTTTTCATTATTTTGGAATATTTTTTTTTATTTTTTTTTTACACATTTGGAAAATTTTTTTTTTACTTTTTTACTTTGCCCCAGGGGGGGACAATACAGATCCGTGATCTGCCAGTTTGCATAGCACTCTGACAGATCACCGATCTGAGAGAAGTGCAGGCTGCTTCACAGTGCCTGCTCTGAGCAGGCTTCTGTGAAGCCACCTCACTCCCTGCAGGACCCGGATCCGCGGCCATCTTGGATCCGGGTCTGGAGCAGGCAGGGAGGGAGGTAAGACCCTCACAGCAACAAGATCACATCGCGTTGCTGCGGGGGGCTCAGGGAAGCCCGCAGGGAGCCCCCTCCCTGCGCGATGCTTCCCTGCACCGCAATCACATCGCGATCATGTTTGATCGCGGTGTGCCGGGGGTTAATGTGCTGGGAGCGGTCCGTGACCACTCCTGGCACATAGTGCCGGATGTCAGCTGCGATAGGCAGCTGACACCCGGCCGCTATCGGCCGCGCTCCCCCCGTGAGCGCCGCCGATCGCGCTGGACGTACTATCCCGTCGGTGGTCATACGGGCCCACCCCACCTCGACGGGATAGTACGTCCGATGTCAGAAAGGGGTTAATTACCCCTTTAGTTAGGGAAAAAAATAAAATAAAAATATGTATTTATTTCCATTTTCCCATTAGGGTTCAGGTTACAGTTAGGGCTCAAGTTAGGGTTAGGGTTGGGGCTAAAGTTAGGTTAGGGTTGGGGCTAAAGTTAGGGTTAGGGTTGGGGCTAAAGTTAGGGTTAGGGTTGGGGCTAGAGTTGGGGTTAGGGATTGGTTTACATTTCCGGTTGGGGTTAGGATTGGGATTACGGGTGTGTTGGGGTTGTGGGTGTGCTTAGGGATGGGATTAGGGTTAGGGGCGTGTTCGGGTTAAGGTTAGGGTTGGGATTAGGGTTCGGGGTGTGTTAGGGTTGGAGTTAGAATTGGGGGTTTCCACTGTTTAGGCACATCAGGGGCTCTCCAAACGCGACATTGCATCCGATCTCAATTCATGCCAAATCTGTGTGGAAAACGTAAAATGGTGCTCCTTCCTTTCCGAGCTCTGTCGTGCGTCCAAACAGCGGTTTACCCCCACATACTCTGTATCATCGTACTCAGGACAAATTGGACAACAACTTTTGACATCCAATTTCTCCTGTTACTCTTGGGAAAATAAAAATTTGGGGCTAAAAAAATCATTTCTGTGGAAAAACAATGATTATTTATTTTCACGGCTCTGCGTTATAATTTTTAGTGAAATACTTGGGGGTTCAAAGTTCTCACAACACATCTAGATAAGTTGCTTGGGGGTCTAGTTTCCAAAATGGGGTCACTTGTTTGGGGTTTCTACTGTTTAGGCACTTCAGTGGCTCTGCAAATGCAACGTGACGCCTACAGACCATTCCATCAAAGTCTGCATTCCAAAACGCCACTACTTCCCTTACGAGCTCCGACGTGTGCCCAAACAGTAGTTTTCTCCCACATATGTGGTATCAGCATACTCAGGACAAATTGCACAATAACTTTTGGTGTCCAATTTCTCCAATTTTCTTGGGAAAATACAAAACTGGGGGCTAAAAAATAATTTTTGTGGGAAAAAAATGATTTTTTTATTATCACGGCTCTGCGTTATAAACTTCTGTGAAACACTTGGGGTTCAAAGTTCTGACAACACATCTAGATAAGTTTCTTTGGGGGTCTAGTTTCCAATATGGCGTAACTTGTGGGGGGTTTCTACTGTTTAGGTACATCATGGGCTCTGTAAGCGCAATGTGACGCCTGCAGACCATTTGTCACGATCCATTTTTGGATTTTTGGCAGATCTGGTTTCCCTCTGATTAAAACCTTTTTCCTTTTAGGTCATCGGGGGTTAATACAGTTTCCCACGGTGGCCTGCCAGTGTAATTGCATTGCTGCTGGGTCAGCTGATGTGGGTGGCGAACACTCCCACCATCCTTCAAGAGGTCACCTGATGCATCAGCTGACTGTCGGTGTTAGAGTTCATTCTGCTGCGACCAAGGTAGGAAAAGGAGCTTGCTGGGAGCAGTTGTTCGTCAGCTGAGTCTGATGTTTCATTCCTGCTGTGCTGTGCTTTGCAGCAGTGCGCTAAGTGTTGTTTTCCTTTACCCTGTCTGTCATATCTTCCCTTTGTGTTGTATTAGTGCAGCGGTGGGACCGGTGTCCTCACTTGCCAATTCTCTACCTAGGGATAGGTGCAGGGCAAGCGAGGGCTTAGGTATTCCTGCTTGGTGACAGGTTAAAAAAACTGTATAGGGACATCAGGGAGATCAGGGCACATCCTTGGGAGAGTTCTGGAGGTGTCCATTTTCCCATTCCCTATCGCAGGGTCCACCATTGTAATTGTGTCCCTGTTGTCCCCTGGTGTGTTGTGCTGTTTGGTGTCTGACCTATAGTGAGGTAGTGTCACACCACTTCGGTCACATCGTGACACCATTCCATCAAAGTCTGCATTCCGAAACGGTGCTACTTCCCTTCCGAGCTCTGCCAAGCACCCAGACAGTGGTTCCCCCCACATATAGGGTATCAGTGTACTCAGGATAAATTGCACAACTTTTGGGGTCCAATTTCTCCTGTTATCCTTGGGAAAATAAAAAATTGGGGGCAAAAAGATCATTTTTGTGGAAAAAATACGATTTTTTATTTTTACGGCTCTACATTATAAACTTCTGTGAAGCACTTGAGGGTTCAAATTGCTCACCACAAATCTAGATAAGTTCCTTAGGGGGTTTACTTTCCAAAATAGTGTCACTTGTGGGGGGTTTCCACTGCTTTGGCACATCAGGGGCTCTCCAAACACGACATGGTGTCCGATCTCAATTCCAGCCAATTTTGCATTGAAAAGTCAAACAGCACTCCTTCCATTCTGAGCTCTGCTATGCGCCCAAACAGTGGTTTACCCCCACATATGAAGAATCAGCATACTCAGGACAAATTGCACAACAATTTTTGGGGTCCAATTTCTTCTGTAACCCTTGGAAAAATAAAAAAATTGGGGGTGAAAAGATCATTTTTGTGAAAAAAATATGATTTTTAATTTTTACGGCTCTACATTTTAAACTTATGTGAATCACTTAGGGGTTCAAAGTGCTCACCACACACCTAGATAAGTTTCTTAGGGGGTCTACTTTCCAAAATGGTGTTATTTGTGGGGGGTTTCTACTGTTTAGGTACATCAGCGGCTCTCCAAACACGACATGGCATCCAATCTCAATTCCAGCCAATTTTGCATTGAAAAGTAAAATGGCGCACCTTCCTTTCCAAGCTCTGCCATGTGCTCAAACAGTGGTTTACCTCCACATATGGGGTATCGGCGTACTCAGGACAAATTGTACAACAACTCCAATTTCTCCTTTTACCCTTGGCAAAATAAAACAAATTGAATCTAAAGCAATTTTTTTGTGAAAAAAAGTTAAATGTTCATTTTTTTTTAAACATTCCAAAAATTCCTGTGAAGCACCTAAAGGGTTAATAAACCTCATGAATGTGGTTTTGAGCAACTGCAGGGGTGCAGCTTTGAGAATGCTGTCAATTTTAGGAATTTTCTATCATATAGACCCCTCAAAGTGACTTCAAATGTGATGGGCTCCCTAAAAAAAAGGTGTTGTAAAATTGAGAAGTCACTGGTCAACTTTTAACCCTTATAACTTCCTAACAAAAAATAATGGTTCCAAAATTGTGCTCATGTAAAGTAGACAAGTGGGAAATATTGCTTATTAAGTACTTTGTGTGACATACTGTATCTCTGTGATTTAAGGGCATGAAAATTCAAAGTTGTAAAATTGCAAAATTTTCTAAATTTTCACCAAATTTCAGCTTTTTTCACAAATAAATGCAAGTCATATCAAATTAATTTTACCACTAACATGAAGGAAAATATGTCTCGAGAAAACAAAGTCAGAATCACCAGGATCCATGGAAGCTTTCCAGAATTATTACCTTATAAAGGGACAGTGGTCAGAAATGTAAAAATTGACCCGGTGTTATGATAGGGCTAGAGGAACGCACCTAATGAAAGTATATATTTTATTAGGATAGATGCGTTCGCAGCCCGGGGTCCACCGTGCAGGAGAACCTGCTGCTAGTAAATAGCGGAACTAATAGCAGTGTTAGCTAGCTCTGTTACTTCACAGAGCAGTCGTGAACTCAAAGCGCTGCGCCCTGTTAGACTCTACAGAGGCACAGACTAACTGTCTAAACAAGAGCAGTCAGTGGTCTTGCATACACACGAAACTCCTTGCCGGAGGTGCCAGCATTCTGGGGGCTTATTTCGGCCAGGTCCCTGAACACACAAGCATACGAACTCCTCGCCGGAGGTGCCAGCATTCTAGGGGCTTATTTCAGCCGGGTCCCTGAACACACACATACAAGACCACACTGGCGCAAAGTACATAAATTAAAGCAATACTAGTGCATGGCCGTGCGGCCATGCGAGCCTTATATAGCTGCAGCAAGTAAAAGACCTTCCCAGAAGGACCAATGAGAGGCTTCCATACCTGAGCATGTGATCCTAAATCTCCACTGAGAGATCTTGCCCTGGGCATGCTCAGTGTGTGCCAAGCAGGACTTAATCCTAGCACCTACAGGACCTTCCTGAAAGGACCAATGGACTTAGCTGCAGTATCTGACCATGTGACTCTCGATCTCCACTGAGAGATCTTACTCAGGGCATGCTCAGAACGAGAAGAGCAGCACTTAGTCCCAGAAGCGTCTGCTCGCCGCTGCCCAGGACTGACTTCAATGGCAGAAGCAGGAAAAGCAGCAGTAACTCTTTGTACAGAGTGGGACTGAGCAAGATGCTGGGACCGATGTCTCCGCTGAGCAGGCTCCACTGCGGCAGGAGAAGAATGGGAGACCGCAGCGGAGATGGCCCGAGATTCCCCCTGTGCAGAGGTGGGAACTCGACCCCTAACATTACCCCACCCTCCTTGGGCCTCAACCATGCTCGAAAGCAGCAATGAGCTGCGGAGCCTGAATGTGCTCAACAGACTCTCAGGACCATGACCCTTCCAATCCACCAAATAAAATTTTTTGCCACGTACCACCTTGCACCCCAAAATAGCGATCACCTCGTAATCGTCCGTAGACAAACTTGATGTCCCAGCAGATGACTCGGAAAACCGGGACATGTATACGGGTTTGAAGAGGGACACATGAAAGGTGTCGGTGATACCCAGGCGTGGCGGAAGGGCCAAACGATAGACCACAGGATTAATCTGTTTGAGGACCTTAAAAGGACCCAAGTAGTGAGGTGCAAACTTAGCGGACTCCACTCGCAGCCTGATGTTACGGGCGGAGAGCCACACTAAGTCGCCAGGAGCAAAGGTCGGAGCGGGGCGCCGATGTGCATCGGCGGAGGACCTCATTCTCTCCTTGGAGGCCTGAATGGCATCCTGAGTGCGGTCCCAAATATCCCATGCTTCCACAGCCCAGTCTGCCACCCTGGAGTCGGCAGAAGACATGGGCATAGGCACAGGTACCCGCGGATGCTGACCATAGTTGAGGAGGAATGGGGTTTGTCCAGTGGAGTCGGCAACCGCATTGTTCAGGGCAAACTCTGCCCATGGTAACAAGGATGCCCAGTCATCCTGTGTGGCTGAAACAAAATGTTCCAGATATGTGACCAAGGTCTGATTGGCCCTCTCTACCAGTCCATTCGTTTCGGGATGATATGCGGAGGAGAGATTTAACTCAATGCTGAGAAGATGACAAAGCTCTCTCCAGAACCGAGATGCAAACTGGGGACCCCGGTCACTGACAATCTTGTCTTGCATACCGTGTAGGCGAAAGATGTGCTTTATGAACAACTCTGCCAAGGCCCGTGCCGAAGGTAACCGCAGAAGCGGCACCAAATTCACCATTTTGGAGAAGTGATCGGTGAGAACCCAAATGATGGTACAGCCCCGAGACTTGGGCAAACCCACCACAAAGAGAGATTATGGATCTCAAGGACCCAGAAAGAACGACCATATGCCCAAACAACGATGTATAAAAGGTTTAAATTTTATTATTTAACAACAATTATAGAAAAAAAAAAATATATATATATATATATATATATATATATATATATATGTAAATATACATCACATTAATACGACACAGGTGACGTTAGGTGCTGCAAGATGTGCATGAACACCACAAGGAGCATACCAAGGGCGCACGGAGCCAGGAAACACAAACCCATCCATATAGAAATGATCAGCAGGGGGTAAAAGTGCCTCAAATTATAATACATACAGACACCATGCTGAAACTAAGGTAGTTTCATCTTGCCTCTATAAACAGCAACCCAAAGGTCCGGGTATTGAAAAAAACAGTCGACAAATGCCCATTACCTTTCTAGTAGCAAGAGTGGGTGAGATGTGTCCGGGGTCCGTGCGCCCTCCCCGACGCACGTTTCGGTAGTTTACCTTCCTCAGGGGGAGTAATTATTAGTTTCAGCAGGGTGTCTGTATGCGAACCCAGCTGGCCGTTGTCGAGGAGACTTATTTTTGGGGCAGGAGACACACGCCAGAATTTAATCCCTGACATCACGGACCATATGTGGCCACCAATACGCCCTCGCCAACAGCTCAGATGTCCTTTTTGTCCCAAAATGTCCACCCACCCTGGACGAATGAGCCCACGAGAGAACCTCCGGTCGCAAATTTGGTGGTACAAAAGTCTTGCCCGGAGGCACAGACTCTAGCAAAACCGGGGCTACGGTTCTCAGGCTCTCAGTGGGGACAATAAGCCCAGGCTCCTCTTCCTCCTCCACTGATAATACCACGGAGCGAGAGAGAGCGTCGGCACGAATGTTCTTCTCCCCAGAAAGAAAATGGAGGGTGAAATGGAACCGGGAGAAGAACAAGGACCGTCTAGCCTAGCGAGAATTTAACCACTGGGCTGTCTGTAGGTACACCAGATTTTTATGGTCTGTGAAGACTTGGAAAGGAAAACGAGCTCCCTCCAAGAGATGTCTCCACTCCGAGAAGGCCAATTTCATGGCCAGCAACTCCCTGTCCCCGATGGAATAATTCCTCTCTGCTGGTGAAAAGGTCTTTGAAAAGAAGAAGCAAGGTTGCTTCCGACCTTGAGCATCCTTTTGGAAGAGGACTGCTCCTGCACCAACAGATGAGGCATCCACCTCCATGATAAAGGGTTTGTCTACATCGGGGCGATGTAGGATGGGAGCGCTAGCGAAATGTGACTGTATGGAATTAAAGGCCTTGGAGACCTCCACAGACCACAATTTGGGATTTGCTCCCTTCTTGGTAAGGGCAACCAAGGGAGCTACCAATGGTGAGAAGTGTGGAATGAACTGTCGATAGTAGTTAATGAACCCCATAAAGCGCTGCACCGCTTTAAGAGAATGGGGTTCCTGTCAGTCCATCACAGCCTGTAGCTTGGCAGGATCCATAGCCAAACCCTGGGCAGAGATGATATAACCAAGAAATGGCAAGGACTGCTGCTCAAACACACACTTCTCCAATTTGGCGTAGAGGGAGTTTGCCCGTAAGAGGTCAATAGGACAGTCATAGGGGCGGTGAGGCGGAAGGGTCTCCACCGCCTTTTTGGAGAACACGTCCGCATGAGACCAGTATTGCTTGGGGAGAGAGGATAGATCTGCGGGTACCTCAGTAGTAGCAACCTGAACGCACTCCCTTTGACACCTACCCTCACAAGACTCATCCCAAAATTCTGCCAGAAGACCACTCGATATGTGGAGAGTGGTACCGTAACCAGGGTATACCCAACAGGACCTCATCAATACCCTCAGGTATGACGAGCAGAGATATTGTCTCCTGATGGGATGGCGACATGGACAGAGTAAAAGGAATGGTCTGGTGAGTTATCTGTGAAGGTAGTGTCGAGCCATTCACCACTCGTACCGTAACTGGTTGTGCTAGCATAACCAGGGGTATTGCTTGATGTTGGGCAAAGGTGGAAGACATGAAATTGCCCTCTGCCCCAGAACCCATGCAGAGCTCTACTGAGTGGGAAGATGAGCCAATGTTAATTGTCCCCTTAAAGGACAATTTTGAGGCAAACGTCGCCGTATCTTGTGTACCTCCCCCAACTACCACTAGAGGCGGACGTCTCCTCGACCGATGAGAACATCTGGTGGCAAGATGTCCAGACTGCTGGCAAACATGACGAACCTTGGATGCCCAAGCGGTCCGGGACTTAGAACCCGCTTGTGACACCTCCCTGGCCTCATGTGACTCAGGAACCAGGACCGGAGATTCCAGAGGTCTGGCGAAGGTGGGAGCCAGCCGAAACCTCTGCCTACACTGGGCTCGTTCAAACCTCCGCTCGTTAAAACGGAGGTCAATGCGGGTAGAGACAGTTATTAACTCCTCCAGTGTGGCTGGAATCTCCCTAGTGGCCAGAGCATCCTTAACGTGATCAGCCAGCCCCCTCCAAAATATGGGGATAAGGGCTTTATCTGACCACTCCAGCTCTGAAGCTAAAGTTCGGAAACGGATGGCAAATTGGCTGACCAAGGACTCACCCTGAGTTAATGCCAACAGTTGGAGCGCCGTATCATTGGTGACTTGAGCTCCTAGGAAGACCCGTTTCAGAGTGTTCAGAAACAACAGAGCACTCTGCACCACATGGTCGCCACGCTCCCACAGCGGCGTAGCCCATTCCAACGCCCTGTCCGACAAGAGGGACACAATAAATCCCACCTTAGCCCGCTCTGTGGGAAAACGTGCAGCCAGAAGCTCAAGGTGAATAGAGCACTGACTCACGAATCCCCTACAAGATCTGCTTTCTCCAGAAAATTTTTCTGGGAGCGGGAGGCGCGAAAATGTCGGAACAGGGGTGGCAGTGGACAAAGTTGCTGCAGCCACGCTAGCAGCCTGTACAGCAACTGCGGAAATATCCACAGCTGAGGTTGAGCTCTCGAGAGCCGCCAACCTACCCTCCAGCTGCTGGATAAACCGCAAAGGTTGCTGTATGTCAGCCATTTACTAGCCAGACCCTGGCGCTAGTATTATGTTATGATAGGGCTAGCGGAGCGCACCTAATGAAAGTATATATTTTAGTAGGATAGATGCGTTCGCAGCCCGGGGTCCACCGACCATGCAGGAGAACCTGCTGCTAGTAAATAGCGGAACTAATAGCAGTGTTAGCTAACTCTGTTACTTCACAGAGCAGTCGTGAACTCAAAGCGCTGCGCCCTGTTAGACTCCACAGAGGCACAGGCTAACTGTCTAAACAAGAGCAGTCAGTGGTCTTGCACGCACACGAAACTCCTCGCCGGAGGTGCCAGCATTCTAGGGGCTTATTTCAGCCGGGTCCCTGAACACACACATACAAGACCACACTGGCGCAAAGTACATAAATGAAAGCAATACTAGTGCATGGCCGTGCGGCCATGCGAGCCTTATATAGCTGCAGCAAGTAAAAGACCTTCCCAGAAGGACCAATGAGAGGCTGCCATACCTGAGCATGTGATCCTAAATCTCCACTGAGAGATATTGCCCTGGGCATGCTCAGTGTGTGCCAAGCAGGACTTAGTCCTAGCACCTACAGGACCTTCCTGAAAGGACCACTGGACTTAGCTGCAGCATCTGACCATGTGACCCTCGATCTCCACTGAGAGATCTTACTCAGGGCATGCTCAGAACGAGAAGAGCAGGACTTAGTCCCAGAAGCGTCTGCTCGCCGCTGCCCAGCACTGACTTCAATGGCAGAAGCAGGAAAAGCAGCAGTATCTCTTTGTACAGAGTGGGACTGAGCAAGACACTGGGACCAATGCCTCCGCTGAGCAGGCTCCACTGCGGCAGGAGAAGAATGGGAGACCGCAGCTGAGATGGCCCGAGATTCCCCCTGTGCAGAGGCGGGAACTCGACCCCTAACACCCGGGCATTAACATGCAAACTACCCTTAGGGGTTAATACATTTTTTTACTTTTTTAAAATTCTCAAGTGATTAATCAGACAAAAATACCTGTAAATCATGCCCACACTTAAAAGAAAGATAGGTAAAGACACTGATTTAAAAAATGGTTCAAATACAAAGATGAACTGGGAGCAGACAAAAAAAAATGCAAAGCACCAAAAATCAGGTTCAAATGCAATAATGACTCTGGCTTTTAATTGCCATCATTACCTGCTAATAGAAATACACAGCTTTGTAGCTATGTAAAAGTTTCTTCTCATTTATATGCTTTTTTAACAAGTAATATTGCAAGATAACCAGTAAAATACTTGGTGCAAAACATGAGTGCAAGGATTTGGAACATTTCGATTTTTCGCTAATAAACCTGAAAAGGACAACTTCTATCTTCTTAATTATGAATCACAGGGCCAATATTACAAATGAAAGAAGCCTTCAGTGATTATTTGAAATTTTCTCTATATTGTTCAATATCCCTTCATAGATTGACCCATACCTTATTAATCTAGACCATTGGAAAAAATATATAAAACATAAAATAAAAATGACTCAAAAATGTTCTTAATTAAGAAACTTTGCTGGCTGAAGTGATTTTAACAAACTGATATTACAGTATTGGTGTCTGAGGGACGTTTAGAAATGTATAATGCAGTAGCAGCAGTACACGCTGTTCTCTCCGTTTTCGATACATAATACATGACGGATTTGCAGATTTTAACATACACTAAAATTGGCTGCGCATATATAAATGGCTGACATGACAAAGCTTATATTCCCAGTTCTCAGGAACACATTAGTCTGGTACTTCCATAATCAAGATGGTTTACATTAGTTTAGCTGGTTTACTAAGAGATTTCTTCACATTAATATTAGAAATATGTACGCAGGCACATTAAAGAAAACACACAAAATCAATTATCCTCTTCTCAGCTGAGCAATTTTTCCATTTTTGAACTTTCAATTTTTCCTCCATTTTGTCATGATTTAAGTCAGGTTTTACTTCAGGCTATCTCTTTCCTGACCGGGTCCTGGGCGGGTTAACCTTTCCTGCCTCTCTATGGTGAATGGGTGGCTATTTCCCTGCTCTGTTGCTCATAGCTGATGTCAGTGATAGTTCATGTCTTCGGCTAGAGCAGCTGACCTAGCGTACCCAGAGTGTGTCCTTTGCTACCCGCCTGCCTGTATTCGTATTTGCCCCATACCTGACCTCTGACTTGGTACATCTTGTATGACTGTTCCCCGCTGTATATCACCTGGGTTGATTTCTGACCTGCCCTTCCATCTTGCATTCCTGTTTTGAATTGTCCTTCTGGCTCTGATCTTTGGCGTGTTTCTGGCTGTATTTTTGTCTCATCCTCTTGGTACCACGCTCACCACTGGCTTCTGACCTCTGGCTTATTTCAGACCTTGCTTCTGTCTTCTCCTCTGATACTGCATTCCTGGCCATTGCTAATTTGACTTGTCCAACCTCCCTACAGCTTTCTGGTGGAGTTTTGCCCAGCTCTTCATATCTTTGTTTCAGGTGATCTCCAGTTACCTCCCTTCCTCTCCCCCTGGTGGTTGTTCCCATATTGCACAACACCTTTCTTCAAAGAGCCATAACTTTTTCATGTTTTCCACCAACAAAGATGTATTCTTGTTGCTGTATTCATTGGTTTATAACATTGGCTTTTGAACTGTATTCTCCAGGTCAGTAAGGTTTAAAGTAATAATAAGCCTGAATACTTTTTTTTAAGTAGTGAAAAGAAATTGCAGGAAAAAGAAGAAATGTTCCAGCTTCTGGTAAAATTTTCAGAGTAATCTTTATTTAATCAAGAAAACAATAAAAAAATTTGGCGAACAGGAGATGCATTTCTGCAGTCAGTGGGGTTACTGCAATTTCTTTAGATACAAATGTGTTCGCCAGTGGGAACCACTTTAGCTACAGTACATGTTTGGGATGACTACTCCTATAGTATATGATGGTATTGCTTGAAAGTGGTTTCCTAAGTACAGAGGCAACAACAAATTCATCCACCACACCAGTGAGATCCAAATCCAGGAATGTAATCCTGGAGGGATCATGGTTAATGGTAAATTGAAGGTTAAATTCATTTGAATTTAAGTATTTGCCAAAGAGTGCTATGGCAGACCCTTCACCACTCCATATAAGATTTTCCACACTTAAATCCATCCTGAAAAAAGGAAGTATCAACAAAACAGACCATCTAATCAACATGTCAGTTTTAGCTCTTCTGATCAAGATCATTCGGACTGCATTTCCAATGACTCAGAGTCTGAAACTTTTTACAAGGGCACACAACCGTTTAAACAATTTGTTAATTCTAAGGAAAGTAATGTTTTTATAAGAAATCCACGAGATGTGGTGGAAATAAACATCAGAAAACCGCAAGGTAGGATTACCTGCCAACGGAGGAATCTCCAACTTTAAGTCCAGAACACAATGTATTGAACTTATCATCACGAACATTCACACCAGAGCAATTTATTTGCAACAATTTGTATGTTAATCGTTCTGTATGTACTTTGACAATGAAAATACATTTTTGGTCTGATGTTTCAAATCATGATTTGCCTGAAAATGTTGTTATTTCCAGCCATTATTGCTGCTTTAATTTTAAAGAACAAATGTCTGTTTTGTGTTTGGAAGATTTGGGTGAAAGCCATGTAAATAATTAGGATACTCTTTCAGCACCTGCATTCATTACTAAAAATCTTTTTTTAACCCTGTTCCGTCCCATGCAGGTTTCATGGATAGATTTCAGGACACAATGGAAAGGGAATTAAAAAGTCTTTATGATGTAACTCTCAACAACAATTCGGAACACAACCTCTCCCTGTCCTTGAAATGTGCACTCTCTGAATTGTCTCTTATGGAAGATAAGATAAGGTTATATTATACTCACATTCCCGTGGCGGTCCGGTCCGATGGGCGTCGTGTTCCGGTCCGGGGCCATCCATCTTCTTACGATGACGTCCTCTTCTTGTCTTCATGCTGCGGCTCCGGCGCACGCAAACTTTGTCTGCCCTGTTGAGGGCAGAGCAAAGTACTGCAGTGCGCAGGCGCTGGGAAAGGTCAGAGAGGCCAGGCACCTGCGCACTGCAGTACTTTGCTCTGCCCTCAACAGGGCAGACAATGTACTCCTGCTCTGGAGACACAGCTGAAGACAAGAAGAGGACATCATCGTAAGAAGATGGGAGGCCTCGGACCGCGACGCCCACCGCAGCGGGACCACCCCTGGCTGAGTATAATCTAACCTCTTTTTCTTATCTTTCAGGATACATCGGGGGCTTAGCTACAGCATTACAGAATGCTGTAGATAAGCCCCTGATGCTGGTGGGCTTAGCTCATCGTCGATTTTGGGGGTGACAGGTTCCCTTTAAAATGTCTGACAAGGGGGAATGGTAGTTATAGTGGACAAAGTCCTTTATGCAACTCAAATAATAATATTTATTTCTATACAGCACTATAATATTCCACAGCGCTTTACATACATTATCATCACTCACAATCTAAATTCCCTATCAGTACATGTTTGGAATGTGGGGCTAAACTGGAGTACCAGGAGGAAACCCATGCAATCATGGGGAGAACATACAAACTCCTTGCAGATGTTGTCCTTGGTGGGATATTGAACCCAGGACTCCAGTGCTGCAAGGCTGCAGTGCTAACCACTAAGCCACAATGCTGCCCTACATAATCAACAGTAGTTTAGAGGATTATTCTACTTATCACAAATTGTCATCGGATCCCACTTTCAATTACTTGCAACATACCGATGATTTGATTAATAAAGGCTTTGCTTTAGGGATTCTTACAAACAAACAGATTAATTATTTTATTGTAAAACACAGTTACCCCCATTTTCCATGCGTTGCCCAAAGTACATAAGGGAACCAATCCACCACCCAAGCAGGGTGATTGGCTTGATTCTCTTCTACAGCCTTTAGCCCAACGTTGTCCTCAATATTTTAAAAACTCTAATGATAATTCGGAAATATTTTCCAAAATGAAGTGGTCGTCAAAATTCTGTTGGATAACATGTGATGTAATTTCTTTGTAGACTTTCATCCCACAACACATAGCATTGACTTTTCATCTCCATAAATACAGTAACTATAATCCAACCCTTCAAAATTACATAATTCAAGTCACCATTTCTCATGTCTCATAGCTACTTTTTATTTGATGGCTCCTACTATTTTCAACATCGAGGAGTGTCGATGGGGCTAAAATTCTGACCTTTATTGGCAAACCTGGTGAAGTCTTATTGGGAGGAATTATTTTTGTACTCTCCAGGTTACACATTTTTGAAGTCCATTGAGGGGTATGGCAGATACATTGTTGATACACTCATTATTTGGGGTGGCGATAGTAGTACCATACCACTCTTTGACAAATACAGCTATGGCAAAAATTAAGAGGCCAGTGCAAAATTTTCAATGTGTCTGATTTTTCTCTTTATAGGTATATTTTTGAGTAAAATGTAAATTGTTCTTTTATTCTATAAACTTCTGACAACTAGGGTTGAGCGACTTTCATTTTTTTAAGATCGAGTCGGGTTTTGTGAAACCCGACTTTGTCCAAAGTCGAGTCGAGTGCAGTCGGCTGATTATCGCGAAAAGTCGGGGATCGACCGAAACACGAAACCCAATGCAAATCAATGGGGAAGCATAGTCGGCAGTAAGTGGAGGCCAGGAAAACACCTACAGTGCCCATTTTAATGCCAAAAACATCCATTCTTGTTTCTGAAGCTTGTCAATCTTAATTAACTTTATAATAATAGTTGGGCATTGGAAATTGGGGGTCATTTGGCAAAAGTTGTGGGGGTAGGGCTGGTTCAAGGTTTTAGTGGGCCCAGGAAATGTGGACTACGTCACGGCGGTGGAGCAGGGAGAGGTATGTATTTCAACGTTGCAAGTGCTGTGATCCTGAGCAAGCAGGGGGGGCCCACTCGTTCGCATTGGCACTGGCACAGGGCCCCTCACAGTACAGCGGTGTGTTTGCAGGCGGGGGCGCCTCCCACCGGCAGCAACACTTTTGCGTACTCTGAGGGGCCCTGTGCCTGTGATGTCGCCAACGAGTATGCCCCCTACCTGTTAAAGAAACCTGCACTTTCATCTGCACCTTCCTCTTTGTCCCTGTGTAAGGTGGTATAGTATGCGGGAAGGGGAACCTGACTTTCAGCAAGGTCAGATTGTGGCTGTGTAGCGTGCAAGGGGAATGTAGTGGTCTGGGTCAAAGTACCACAAGACTCATGTCGCACCGGCTGGGCAATGGGCAGGATGAGGAGGAAACACTGATATAGGGCCAAATAATAAAGTGGGCTAAATGCAATTCAAAATTGGTAACAGGACTAACCAGGCAGCATTGCTTAGTTCAGTGGAGGACAACTGTAATGAGAGGCAGACACAGTTAGTAGGCCCAAATAATAAAGTGGGCAAAATAAAGTTCAAAATTGGTAATAGGAGTAAACAGGCGGCACTGCTTTGTTCAGTGGAGGAGAACACCTTTGAGCGTTAGTAGGCCCAACCCAACTAGTTGGCCCTATGCAGTTTAATATTACAAATGAAGGCCGAAAGCCTGAAGATTAAAGGTCAGGAAAATAACACAGGACAACACCAAGGTGCGGCACACACCGTTAGTAGGCCCCAACCACCACATTTTTAAAAAACAGCACTTAATGAGAGCCAGAAGGTTGAAGCTCAGATTTATACAGTGGATGACAACACCAGGGAGCGGCAGACACCGTTAGTATGCCCCAACCACCCAATTTTTGTTAAAAAGCACTTAATGAGAGCCAGAAGGTTGAAGCTCAGATTTATACAGTGGAGGACAACACCAGGGAGTGGCAGACACCGTTAGTATGCCCCAACCACCCAATTTTTGTTAAAAAGCACTTAATGAGAGCCAGAAGGTTGAAGCTCAGATTTATACAGTGGAGGACAACACCAGGGAGCGGCAGACACCGTTAGTAGGCCCCAACCACCAAATTTTTAAAAAACAGCACTTAATGAGAGCCAGAAGGTTGAAGCTCAGATTTATACAGTGGAGGACAACACCAGGGAGCGGCAGACACCGTTAGTAGGCCTGTTGTGAAATTGGATTCTGGGCTCCCCCGGTGGCCACTTGTGGAATTGTACTTGTGTGCATCATCCCCTCTGTTCACCTGCTCCTATCAGGATGTGGGAGTCGCTATATAACCTTGTTCCTCTGTCAGTTTCATGCCGGTCAACAATGTAATCAGAAGCCTTCTGTGCATGTTCCTGCTACTAGACAACTCCTAGCTAAGTTGGACTTTTGTCCTTGTGTGTTTTTGCATTTTGTTCCTGTTCACAGCTGCTGTTTCGTTACTGTGTCTGGAAAGCTCTTGTGAGCGGAAATTGCCACTCCGGTGTTATGAGTTAATGCTAGAGTCTTAAAGTAATTTCTGGATGGTGTTTTGATAGGGTTTTCTGCTGACCATGAAAGTGCCCTTTCTGTCTTCATGCTATCTAGTAAGCGGACCTCGATTTTGCTAAACCTATTTTCATACTACGTTTGTCATTTCATCTAAAATCACCGCCAATATATGTGGGGGCCTCTGTCTGCCTTTTGGGAAAATTTCTCTAGAGGTGAGCCAGGACTGCCTTTTCCTCTGCTAGGATTAGGTAGTTCTCCGGCTGGCGCTGGGCATCTAGGGATAAAAAACGTAGGCATGCTACCCGGCCACTTCTAGTTGTGCGGCAGGTTTAGTTCATGGTCAGTATAGTTTCCATCTTCCAAGAGCTAGTTCTCATATATGCTGGGCTATGTTCTCTCGCCATTGAGAATCATGACAGTTTGACCGGCCCAAAAAAGGGTTAAATTACTGGCTGAGAAAGGAGAGAAAAAAGAAGTCTGCTACAATTTTTTTTTTTTTTTTTTTTCCTCTAGTTCTGAGTGTGCTCTTAATTGAATCACTTGCTAGTTTGCCTATGCTGCAGCCTTCCTCTCTTTCTCTCCTTCTAATCCTTGAATGGCTCTGTGTTCACCTGTTTCAAATGGATCTTCAGAGTGTAGCTACAGGTTTGAATAATCTCGCCACAAAGGTACAAAATTTGCAAGATTTTGTTGTTCATGCACCTATGTCTGAGCCTAGAATTCCTTTGCCTGAATTCTTCTCGGGGAATAGATCTCACTTTCAAAATTTTAAAAATAATTGCAAATTGTTTTTGTCCCTGAAGTCTCGCTCTGCCGGAGACCCTGCACAGCAGGTCAGGATTGTAATTTCCTTGCTCTGGGGCGACCCTCAGGACTGGGCTTTTGCATTGGCACCAGGGGATCCTGCGTTGCTCAATGTGGATGCGTTTTTTCTGGCCTTGGGGTTGCTTTATGAGGAACCTCATTTAGAGCTTCAGGCGGAAAAGGCCTTGATGTCCTTGTCTCAGGGGCAAGATGAAGCTGAAATATACTGCCAAAAATTCCGCAAATGGTCTGTGCTTACTCAGTGGAATGAGTGCGCCCTGGCGGCGATTTTCAGAGAAGGTCTCTCTGATGCCATTAAGGATGTTATGGTGGGGTTCCCTGTGCCTGCGAGTCTGAATGAGTCCATGACGATGGCTATTCAGATCGATAGGCGTCTGCGGGAGCGCAAACCTGTGCACCATTTGGCGGTGTCTACTGAGAAAACGCCAGAAAATATGCAATGTGATAGAATTCTGTCCAGAAGCGAGCGGCAGAATTTTAGACGAAAAAATGGGTTGTGCTTCTATTGTGGTGATTCAACTCATGTTATATCAGCATGCTTTAAGCGTACTAAGAAGCCTGACAAGTCTGTTTCAATTAGCACTTTACAGTCTAAGTTTATTCTATCTGTGACCCTGATTTGTTCTTTGTCATCTATTACCGCGGACGCCTATGTCGACTCTGGCGCTACTTTGAGTCTTATGGATTGGTCCTTTGCCAAACGCTGTGGGTATGATTTGGAGCCATTGGAGGCTCCGATACCTCTGAAAGGGATTGACTCCACCCCATTGGCTAGTAATAAACCACAATACTGGACACAAGTGACTATGCGTGTTAATCCGGATCACCAGGAGGTTATTCGCTTTCTGGTGCTGTATAATCTACATGATGTTTTGGTGCTGGGATTGCCATGGCTGCAATCTCATAACCCAGTCCTCGACTGGAGAGCTATGTCTGTGTTAAGCTGGGGATGTAAAGGAACTCATGGGGACGTACCTTTGGTTTCCATTTCATCATCTATTCCCTCTGAGATTCCTGAATTCTTGTCTGACTTTCGTGACGTTTTTGAAGAACCCAAGGTTGGTTCACTACCTCCGCACCGGGAGTGCGATTGTGCCATAGACTTGATCCCGGGTAGTAAATACCCTAAGGGTCGTTTATTTAATCTGTCTGTGCCTGAACACGCGGCTATGCGAGAATATATAAAGGAGTCCTTGGAAAAGGGACATATTCGTCCTTCGTCATCTCCCTTAGGAGCCGGTTTTTTCTTTGTGTCTAAGAAAGACGGCTCTTTGAGGCCGTGTATTGATTATCGACTTTTGAATAAAATCACGGTTAAATATCAATATCCGTTACCACTGCTTACTGATTTGTTTGCTCGTATAAAGGGAGCCAAGTGGTTCTCTAAGATTGATCTCCGTGGGGCGTATAATTTGGTGCGAATCAAGCAGGGGGATGAGTGGAAAACCGCATTTAATACGCCCGAGGGCCATTTTGAGTATTTGGTGATGCCTTTTGGTCTTTCAAATGCCCCTTCAGTCTTCCAGTCCTTTATGCATGACATTTTCCGCGATTATTTGGATAAATTTATGATTGTGTATCTGGATGATATTCTGATTTTTTCGGATGACTGGGACTCTCATGTCCAGCAGGTCAGGAGGGTTTTTCAGGTTTTGCGGTCTAATTCCTTGTGTGTGAAGGGTTCTAAGTGTGTTTTTGGGGTTCAAAAGATTTCCTTCTTGGGATACATTTTTTCCCCCTCTTCCATCGAGATGGATCCTGTCAAGGTTCAGGCTATTGGTGATTGGACGCAACCCTCTTCTCTTAAGAGTCTTCAGAAATTTTTGGGCTTTGCTAACTTTTATCGTCGATTTATTGCTGGTTTTTCTGATGTTGTAAAACCATTGACTGATTTGACTAAGAAGGGTGCTGATGTTGCTGATTGGTCCCCTGATGCTGTGGAGGCCTTTCAGGAGCTCAAGCGCCGCTTTTCTTCCGCCCCAGTGTTGCGTCAGCCTGATGTTGCTCTTCCTTTTCAGGTTGAGGTCGACGCTTCTGAAATCGGAGTTGGGGCGGTGTTGTCGCAGAGAAGTTCCGACTGCTCCGTGATGAGACCTTGTGCCTTTTTTTCCCGTAAATTTTCGCCCGCCGAGCGGAATTATGATATTGGGAATCGGGAGCTTTTGGCCATGAAGTGGGCTTTTGAGGAGTGGCGTCACTGGCTTGAGGGGGCCAGACATCAGGTGGTGGTATTGACTGACCACAAAAATTTAATTTACCTTGAGTCTGCCAGGCGCCTGAATCCTAGACAGGCGCGCTGGTCGTTGTTTTTCTCTCGGTTTAATTTTGTGGTGTCTTACCTACCGGGTTCTAAGAATGTTAAGGCGGATGCCCTTTCTAGGAGTTTTGAGCCTGACTACCCTGGTAATTCTGAGCCCACAGGTATCCTTAAAGATGGAGTGATATTGTCTGCCGTTTCTCCAGACCTGCGGCGGGCCTTGCAAGAGTTTCAGGCGGATAGACCTGATCGTTGCCCACCTGGTAGACTGTTTGTTCCTGATGATTGGACCAGTAGAGTCATCTCTGAGGTTCATTCTTCTGCGTTGGTAGGTCATCCTGGAATCTTTGGTACCAGGGATTTGGTGGCAAGGTCCTTCTGGTGGCCTTCCCTGTCACGAGATGTGCGAGGCTTTGTGCAGTCTTGTGACGTTTGTGCTCGGGCCAAGCCTTGTTGTTCTCGGGCTAGTGGATTGTTGTTACCCTTGCCTATCCCGAAGAGGCCTTGGACGCACATCTCGATGGATTTTATTTCGGATCTGCCTGTTTCTCAGAAGATGTCTGTCATCTGGGTGGTGTGTGACCGTTTCTCTAAGATGGTCCATGTGGTTCCCTTGCCTAAGTTGCCTTCTTCTTCCGAGTTGGTTCCTCTGTTTTTTCAAAATGTTGTTCGTTTGCATGGTATTCCGGAGAATATCGTTTCTGACAGAGGGACCCAATTCGTGTCTAGATTTTGGCGGGCATTCTGTGCTAGGATGGGCATAGATTTGTCTTTTTCGTCTGCTTTCCATCCTCAGACTAATGGCCAGACCGAGCGGACTAATCAGACCTTGGAGACATATTTGAGGTGTTTTGTGTCTGCGGATCAGGATGATTGGGTTGCTTTTTTGCCTTTGGCGGAGTTCGCCCTCAATAATCGGGCCAGCTCTGCCACCTTGGTGTCCCCGTTTTTCTGTAATTCGGGGTTTCATCCTCGATTTTCCTCCGGTCAAGTGGAATCTTCGGATTGTCCTGGAGTGGATGCTGTGGTGGAGAGGTTGCATCAGATTTGGGGGCAGGTGGTGGACAATTTGAAGTTGTCCCAGGAGAAGACTCAGCTTTTTGCCAACCGCCGTCGTCGTGTTGGTCCTCGGCTTTGTGTTGGGGACTTGGTGTGGTTGTCTTCTCGTTTTGTCCCTATGAGGGTTTCTTCTCCTAAGTTTAAGCCTCGGTTCATCGGCCCGTACAAAATATTGGAGATTCTTAACCCTGTGTCCTTCCGTTTGGACCTCCCTGCATCCTTTTCGATTCATAATGTTTTTCATCGGTCATTGTTGCGCAGGTATGAGGTACCGGCTGTGCCTTCCGTTGAGCCTCCTGCTCCGGTGTTGGTTGAGGGTGAGTTGGAGTACGTTGTGGAAAAGATCTTAGACTCTCGTGTTTCCAGACGGAAACTCCAGTATCTGGTCAAATGGAAGGGATACGGTCAGGTGGATAATTCTTGGGTCACTGCCTCTGATGTTTATGCCTCCGATCTTGTCCGTGCCTTTCATAGGGCTCGTCCTGATCGCCCTGGTGGTTCTGGTGAGGGTTCGGTGCCCCCTCCTTGAGGGGGGGGTACTGTTGTGAAATTGGATTCTGGGCTCCCCCGGTGGCCACTTGTGGAATTGTACTTGTGTGCATCATCCCCTCTGTTCACCTTTTCCTATCAGGATGTGGGAGTCGCTATATAACCTTGTTCCTCTGTCAGTTTCATGCCGGTCAACAATGTAATCAGAAGCCTTCTGTGCATGTTCCTGCTACTAGACAACTCCTAGCTAAGTTGGACTTTTGTCCTTGTGTGTTTTTGCATTTTGTTCCTGTTCACAGCTGCTGTTTCGTTACTGTGTCTGGAAAGCTCTTGTGAGCGGAAATTGCCACTCCGGTGTTATGAGTTAATGCTAGAGTCTTAAAGTAATTTCTGGATGGTGTTTTGATAGGGTTTTCTGCTGACCATGAAAGTGCCCTTTCTGTCTTCATGCTATCTAGTAAGCGGACCTCGATTTTGCTAAACCTATTTTCATACTACGTTTGTCATTTCATCTAAAATCACCGCCAATATATGTGGGGGCCTCTGTCTGCCTTTTGGGAAAATTTCTCTAGAGGTGAGCCAGGACTGTCTTTTCCTCTGCTAGGATTAGGTAGTTCTCCGGCTGGCGCTGGGCATCTAGGGATAAAAAACGTAGGCATGCTACCCGGCCACTTCTAGTTGTGCGGCAGGTTTAGTTCATGGTCAGTATAGTTTCCATCTTCCAAGAGCTAGTTCTCATATATGCTGGGCTATGTTCTCTCGCCATTGAGAATCATGACATAGGCCCCAACCACCAAATTTTTGTTAAAAAGCACTTAATGAGAGCCAGAAGGTTGAAGCTCAGATTTATACAGTGGAGGACAACACCAGGGAGCGGCAGACACCGTTAGTAGGCCCCAACCACCAAACTTTTGTTAAAAAGCACTTAATGAGAGCCAGAAGGTTGAAGCTCAGATTTATACAGTGGAGGACAACACCAGGGAGCGGCAGACACCGTTAGTAGGCCCCAACCACCAAATTTTTAAAAAACAGCACTTAATGAGAGCCAGAAGGTTGAAGCTCAGATTTATACAGTGGAGGACAACACCAGGGAGCGGCAGACACCGTTAGTAGGCCCCAACCACCAAATTTTTGTTAAAAAGCACTTAATGAGAGCCAGAAGGTTGAAGCTCAGATTTATACAGTGGAGGACAACACCAGGGAGCGGCAGACACCGTTAGTAGGCCCCAACCACCAAATTTTTAAAAAACAGCACTTAATGAGAGCCAGAAGGTTGAAGCTCAGATTTATACAGTGGAGGACAACACCAGGGAGCGGCAGACACCGTTAGTAGGCCCCAACCACCAAATTTTTGTTAAAAAGCACTTAATGAGAGCCAGAAGGTTGAAGCTCAGATTTATACAGTGGAGGACAACACCAGGGAGCGGCAGACACCGTTAGTAGGCCCCAACCACCAAATTTTTAAAAAACAGCACTTAATGAGAGCCAGAAGGTTGAAGCTCAGATTTATACAGTGGAGGACAACACCAGGGAGCGGCAGACACCGTTAGTATTCCCCAACCACCCAATTTTTGTTAAAAAGCACTTAATGAGAGCCAGAAGGTTGAAGCTCAGATTTATACAGTGGAGGACAACACCAGGGAGCGGCAGACACCGTTAGTAGGCCCCAACCACCAAATTTTGAAAAAACAGCACTTAATGAGAGCCAGAAGGTTGAAGCTCAGATTTATACAGTGGAGGACAACACCAGGGAGCGGCAGACACCGTTAGTAGGCCCCAACCACCAAACTTTTTTTTTTTTAAAAAGCACTTAATGAGAGCAAGAAGGTTGAAGCTCAGATTTATACAGTGGAGGACAATTTGAATTAGGGACTGCAGACAGACTTAGTAGGCTGTCCCCTGTGGACCATGCATCCACCACATTAACCCATTGCGCCGTAATGGAAACGTAACCTTCCATGGCCATGCCTACAGGTCCATGCATCTGTTGTCAGGTGCACCTTTGTACTCACAGATTGCCAGAGTGCATGGACAATGCGGTCTTTTACATGCTGGTGGAGGGTTGGGATGGCTTTTCTCGCAAAAGAAGTGTCGACTGGTTAGCATGTAGCGTGGTACAGCGTAGTCCATCATGGCTTTATTAATATTAAATAAAATATATAAATAGGCTCTATGAACTTTTAAATAGGTTCCAGGGGTACACGGGCAGCATTGGTGTGGTCAGCGGAGGACGATTGCAAGGAGGGACCGCAGACAGGCTTACTAGGCCTAAAATAACTAAAAATAGGCTCAAGGCACTTAGAGTTATCTCGCAGGGGTACACAGGCAGCATTGTTGTGGTCAGTGGAGGAGGATTGCAAGGAGGGACCGCAGACAGGCTTACTAGGCCTAAAATAACTAAAAATAGGCTCAAGGCACTTAGAGTTATCTCGCAGGGGTACACAGGCAGCATTTTTGTGGTCAGTGGAGGAGGATTGCAAGGAGGGACCGCAGACAGGCTTACTAGGCCTAAAATAACTAAAAATAGGCTTAAGGCACTTAGAGTTATCTCGCAGGGGTACACAGGCAGCATTGTTGTGGTCAGTGGAGGAGGATTGCAAGGAGGGACCGCAGACAGGCTTACTAGGCCTAAAATAAATAAAAATAGGCTCTATGCAGTTTTAAATAGGTTACATGGGTACACAGGCAGCATTGTTGTGGTCAGTGGAGGAGGATTGCAAGGAGGGACCGCAGACAGGCTTACTAGGCCTAAAATAAATAAAAATAGGCTCTATGCAGTTTTAAATAGGTTACATGGGTACACAGGCAGCATTGTTGTGGTCAGTGGAGGAGGATTGCAAGGAGGGACCGCAGACAGGCTTACTAGGCCTAAAATAACTAAAAATAGGCTCAAGGCACTTAGAATTATCTCGCAGGGGTACACAGGCAGCATTGGTGTGGTCAGCGGAGGACGATTGCAAGGAGTGTCTGACACAGTTAGTACTCACAAAAAATAAATAGATGTTAATGTCTCGCAAAACAACAACAACAAAAAAAAAGTGTGGCATACTTAGGTACAGGGGTGGGCTCATCTGCTGAGTTTCTGACATAGTAATTTGGCAGTAAGTATTTACTGGTGTCAATATAGGACACTGACCCAGACTACTTTAACTAGCATCATAGATGTTAACAAATTGGTATTGTCAGTGCCAGGCATTGAATGATGTCAGCGCATAGACTAAACATTCGTGGAGCTGTGAGAGATACTTTTGCACGTGGTAGAGCACAGTTTGAGCTGGGGGGGGTGAACTCTCTTGTGGCCGGCGGTACCATCCCAGGGCCCCTCATGTTACAAGGGTGTGTCTGACGTTGGGTGCGCGCCACCACCGCCAGAGACACTTTATTGTACTATGAGGGACCCAGTGGCAGTGCCGTAGAGCAAAAGCGGGCACACCCACCTTTTCAGACAAACGGCACTCTAACGGGTGCTTGCGCCAAGTGGGGAGTTTTCCCATTGAGGGAGGTGTAAACATGTCATATGCTGGACAAACAGCTGCTGCTAATTAAGAGATTGGAACACTCAGTAAGACCAGTCCACAAGCAAGACCTTTTTATAGGAAAGCTAGGTGTCAGCCGGGAAAGGTGGAGCAAAATAATTTGAAATCCAGGAGTGGTTCATTTTAATGAAGGTTAGATCATCCACATTTTGGGTAGCCAGACGAGTCCTTTTTCGGTTAATATTGAACCAGCAGCACTGAATACTCTTTCTGATAGCACACTAGCTGCTGGGCAAGCAAGCTCCTGCAATGCATATTCTGCCAATTCAGGCCAGGTGTCTAATTTGGATGCCCAGTAATCAAATGGGAATGATGGTTGAGGGAGAACATCGATAAGGGATGAAAAATAGTTAGTAACCATACTGGACAAATGTTGTCTCCTGTCACTTTGAATAGATGCTGCAGTACCTGTCCTGTCTGCGGTCATTGCGAAATCACTCCACAACCTGGTCAGAAAACCCCTCTGTCCAACGCCACTTCTGATTGGTGCACCTCTAACACCTCTGCCCTGTAGCCCCCTGCAGCTCGTGTGAGAACCATCACCGGCGCTGTGTGCTTGGAATGCCTGAATCAAACGGTCTACAAGAGTTGCTTGTTTGGTTGCTAATATTTGTTCGAGGTTCTCATGTGGCATTATATTTTGCAATTTGCCTTTATAGCGAGGGTAAAGGATGCAGGCCAACCAGTAATCGTCATCGCTCATCATTTTAATAATGCGTGGGTCCCTTTTGAGGATACGTAAGGCATAATCCGCCATGTGGGCCAAAGTTCCAGTTGTCAAATCTGCGGTTGTGCTGGTTTGAGGGGCAGTTACAGGCAAATCTACGTCACTTGTCTCCCTTAAAAAACCAGAACCCAGCCTTGCAACGCCACTAATTTCTGTTGGCCCAGGAGAAGCTTCCTCATTAAAAAAGTACTCATCCCCATCATCCTCCTCGTCCTCCTCATCCTCTTCGCCCACTACCGCGTCCTCTACGCGGCCCTGACCAGACAATGGCTGACTGTCATCAAGGCTTTCCTCTTCCTCGGCTGCAGACACCTGCTCCTTTATGTGTGTCAAACTTTGCATCAGCAGATGCATTAGGGGGATGCGCATGCTTATTATGGCGTTGTCAGCACTAACCAGCCGTGTGCATTCCTCAAAACACTGAAGGACTTGACACAGTTCTTGTAGCTTTGACCACTGCACACCTGACAACTCCATGTCTGCCATCCAACTGCCTGCCCGTGTATCCTCCCACAAATACATAACAGCACGCCTCTGTTCGCACAGTCTCTGAAGCATGTGCAGTGTGGAGTTCCACCTTGTTGCAACGTCGATGATTAGGCGATGCTGGGGAAGGTTCAAAGACTGCTGATAGTTCTGCATACAGCTGGAGTGTACGGGCGAACGGCGGATATGCGAGCAAAGTCTGCGCACTTTGAGGAGCAGGTCGGGTAACCCCGGATAACTTTTCAGGAAGCACTGCACCACCAGGTTTAAGGTGTGAGCCAGGCAAGGAATGTGTTTAAGTTGGGAAAGGGCTATGGCAGCCTTGAAATTCCTTCCGTTATCACTCACTACCTTGCCTGCCTCAAAATGTACAGTGCCCAGCCATGACTGAGTTTCTTTCTGCAAGAACTCGGACAGAACTTCCGCGGTGTGTCTGTTGTCGCCCAAACACTTCATTGCCAATACAGCTTGCTGACGCTTGCCACTAGCTGTCCCATAATGGCACACCTGGTGTGCAACAGTGGCAGCTGCGAATGGAGTGGATGTGCGACTGCGGTCTGTGGACAAGCTCTCGCTTCTGCAGGAGGATGAGGAAGAGGAGGAGGGGGGGGAACGCCAACAGCCAACTCTTTCCTTGACCGTGGGCTAGGCAGAACTGTCCCAATATTGGTGGCCCCTGTGGACCCTGCATCCACCACATTCACCCAGTGTGTCGTGATGGACACGTAACATCCCTGGCCATGCCTACTGGTCCATGCATCTGTTGTCAGGTGCACCTTTGTAGTCACAGACTGCCTGAGTGCATGGACGATGCGGTCTTTAACATGCTGTTGGAGGGCTGGGATGGCTTTTCTAGAAAAGAAGTGTCGACTGGGTAGCTCGTAGCGTGGTACAGCGTAGTCCATCAGCGCTTTGAAAGCTTTGCTTTCAACTAACCAGTAGGGCATCATCTCTAATGATAATGAGATTAGTCTAGCAATGTGGGCGTTCAAACCCTGTGTATGCGGATGCGAGGATGAGTACTTCCTTTTCCTAACAAGAGTCTCATGTAGGGTGAGCTGGACTGGAGAGCTGGAGATCGTGGAACTAGCGGTGGTGCCAATGGACATGGCAGACTGAGAGAGGGTTGGAGATGGTATTCTTGCCGGTGCCCTACATGCAGTGTTTCCTACTACGAACCTGGTGATTCCCTGACTGCTTTGGCCTGGAGACAAAAGCTGCACAGATACTGCAGGTGTTGCGGGAAATGATGGGCTTACAGTGAGGGAAGTGATGTAGCATTGCTAACTAGCTTCATTGGCCGAGGGTGCTGCAACCTTTAGGCATGTTTGGTAGTTAGTCCAGGCTTGCAAATGCATGGTGGATAAATGTCTATGCATGCAACTTGTATTTAGACTTTTAAGATTCTGACCTCTGCTTAAGGTAGTTGAACATTTTTGACAGATGACTTTGCGCTGATCATTTGGATGTTGTTTAAAAAAATGCCAGACTGCACTCTTTCTACTATCGGATACCTTTTCAGGCATTGCAGACTGAGCTTCTTTAACCGGATGGCCACGCTGTCCTCCAACTGGTTTTGGTTTTGCCACGCGTTTTTGGCCAGATATGGGCCCGGCAGATGGAACCTGTTGTGATGTTGATGCCTGCTGCGGCTCCTCCTCCTCCACTTCAGAACTACTGCCGCCTGCACCCTGTTCCCCCAATGGCTGCCAATCGGGGTCAACAACTGGGTCATCTATGACCTCCTCTTCTATCTCCTGTGCAACTTCGTCTGTGTCACCGTGTAAGCCAGTGGTATAGCGTTCGTGTTGGGGCACCATAGTCTCAGCTGGGTTTGATTCTGGCTCAGTACACTGCGAGGGCAATGTTCTGGTTTGAGTCAAAGGAACAGCATAGTAATCTGGCTGTGGCTGTGCATCAGTGCACTCCATGTCCGATTAAACTTCTAATGGGCATTGCCTGTTAACTGTTTCACTGTCTAACCCAGGAACGGTATGTGTAAAGAGCTCCATGGAGTAACCCGTTGTGTCTCCTGACGCATCCTTCTCTCTTGTTCTGGGTGAAGAAGACAAGGAAGCGACTTGTCCCTGACCGTGAACATCCACTAACGACGCGCTGCTTTTACATTTTGCACTTTCAGAAGAGGAGGCAAAAGAGCTAGAGGCTGAGTCAGCAAGGAAAGCCAAAAATTGTTCTTGCTGCTCCGGCTTTAAAAGCGGTTTTCCTACTCCCAGAAAAGGGAGCGTTCGAGGCCTTGTTTAGCCAGACGACGAACCTGGCTCAACAACTCGAGACTTAGGTGCTGTACTGCTTTTACCACGACCACCTGATGCTCCACCACCACTACCATCATAACCAGCTGACAATGACCGCCCACGGCCACGACCTCTTCCACCTGACTTCCTCATTGTTTGCAAAACGTAACCAAAGTAACGGTATTTGTTACTGTAAAACAACTTATAAGGTGAACTCTAACTTCTGTAGGATTTATATACACCTTTATAGGTGACTGACACTGAAAGGAAAACCAGGCCCAATGTTACACACTAGGTTTTCTGTGCCCCAATAATTTGAGACAGATGGCACACACACGATCGGCACTCAAGCAGAAATGCCAATCTTAATCTCCCACTATTTATTTATTTTTTTTCAGGGAGAATAAAAAAAAAAAAAAATGGCCCAGTATTACACACTAGGTTTTCTGTGGCACACAATGAGAGACAGATGCCACACACAGCACTGGCACAGAGGCAGACTTGCCAATCTTTATCTCCCACTATTTATTTATTTTTATTCAGGTAGAATTTACAAAAAAAAAAAAATGGCCCAGTATTACACACTGGTTTTCTGTGGCACACTATGAGAGACAGATGCCACACACAGCAATGGCACAGAGGCAGACTTGCCAATCTTTATCTCCCACTATTTATTTATTTTTTTTCAGGGATAATTTACAAAAAAAAAGAAAAATGGCCCAGTATTACACACTGGTTTTCTGTGGCACACTATGAGAGACAGATGCCACACACAGCAATGGCACAGAGGCAGACTTGCCAATCTTTATCTCCCACTATTTATTTATTTTTTTTCAGGGATAATTTACAAAAAAAAAGAAAAATGGCCCTGTATTACACACTGGTTTTCTGTGGCACACTATGAGAGACAGATGCCACACACAGCAATGGCACAGAGGCAGACTTGCCAATCTTTATCTCCCACTATTTATTTTTATTCAGGGAGAATTTACAAAAAAAAAAAAAATGGCCCAGTATTACACACTGGTTTTCTGTGGCACACTATGAGAGACAGATGCCACACACAGCAATGGCACAGAGGCAGACTTGCCAATCTTTATCGCCCACTATTTATTTATTTTTTTTCAGGGAGAATTTACAAAAAAAAAAATGGCCCAGTATTACACACTGGTTTTCTGTGGCACACTATGAGAGACAGATGCTACACACAGCAATGGCACAGAGGCAGACTTGCCAATCTTTATCTCCCACTATTTATTTATTTTTTTTCAGGGATAATTTACAAAAAAAAAGAAAAATGGCCCAGTATTACACACTGGTTTTCTGTGGCACACTATGAGAGACAGATGCCACACACAGCAATGGCACAGAGGCAGACTTGCCAATCTTTATCTCCCACTATTTATTTATTTTTTTTCAGGGATAATTTACAAAAAAAAAGAAAAATGGCCCTGTATTACACACTGGTTTTCTGTGGCACACTATGAGAGACAGATGCCACACACAGCAATGGCACAGAGGCAGACTTGCCAATCTTTATCTCCCACTATTTATTTTTATTCAGGGAGAATTTACAAAAAAAAAAAAATGGCCCAGTATTACACACTGGTTTTCTGTGGCACACTATGAGAGACAGATGCCACACACAGCAATGGCACAGAGGCAGACTTGCCAATCTTTATCGCCCACTATTTATTTATTTTTTTTCAGGGAGAATTTACAAAAAAAAAGAAATATGGCCCAGTATTACACACTGGTTTTCTGTGGCACACTATGAGAGACATATGCCACACACAGCAATGGCACAGAGGCAGACTTGCCAATCTTTATCTCCCACTATTTATTTATTTTTTTTCAGGGATAATTTACAAAAAAAAAGAAAAATGGCCCAGTATTACACACTGGTTTTCTGTGGCACACTATGAGAGACAGATGCCACACACAGCAATAGCACAGAGGCAGACTTGCCAATCTTTATCTCCCACTATTTATTTATTTTTTTTCAGGGATAATTTACAAAAAAAAGAAAAATGGCCCTGTATTACACACTGGTTTTCTGTGGCACACTATGAGAGACAGATGCCACACACAGCAATGGCACAGAGGCAGACTTGCCAATCTTTATCTCCCACTATTTATTTATTTTTATTCAGGGAGAATTTACAAAAAAAAAATAATGGCCCAGTATTACACACTGGTTTTCTGTGGCACACTATGAGAGACAGATGCCACACACAGCAATGGCACAGAGGCAGACTTGCCAATCTTTATCTCCCACTATTTATTTATTTTTTTTCAGGGATAATTTACAAAAAAAAAGAAAAATGGCCCAGTATTACACACTGGTTTTCTGTGGCACACTGTTGTGAATTTGCTTTTTGCTCCCTCTAGTGGTTACTAGTTTTTTGACTCTGGTTTTTCTGTCATTCCTTTTATCCGCACCTGGGTCGTTAGTTAGGGGTGTTGCTATATAAGCTCCCTGGACCTTCAGTTCAATGCCTGGCAACGTAGTTATCAGAGCTAGTCTGCTGTGCTCTTGTCTACTGATCCTGGTTCCAGTTATATCAGCTAAGTCTGCCTTTTGCTTTTTGCTATTTGTGTTGGTTTTGTATTTTTGTCCAGCTTGTTCCTAATCTATATCCTGACCTTTGCTGGAAGCTCTAGGGGGCTGGTGTTCTCCCCCCGGACCGTTAGACGGTTCGGGGGTTCTTGAATTTCCAGTGTGGATTTTGATAGGGTTTTTGTTGACCATATAAGTTACCTTTCTTTATTCTGCTATCAGTAAGCGGGCCTCTCTGTGCTAAACCTGGTTCATTTCTGTGTTTGTTATTTCCTCTTACCTCACCGTCATTATTTGTGGGGGGCTTCTATCCAGCTTTGGGGTCCCCTTCTCTGGAGGCAAGAAAGGTCTTTGTTTTCCTCTACTAGGGGTAGCTAGATTCTCCGGCTGGCGCGTGTCATCTAGAATCAACGTAGGAATGATCCCCGGCTACTTCTAGTGTTGGCGTTAGGAGTAGATATATGGTCAACCCAGTTACCACTGCCCTATGAGCTGGATTTTTGTATTCTGCAGACTTCCACGTTCCTCTGAGACCCTCGCCATTGGGGTCATAACAGTTTGCCAGGCCAGTATTAAATGTTTAATGCATTGCAGAAGAGGGATTATAAGAAAGAAGATTCTGAGTTTTTTTTTTTTTTCTTCTTCCCCTTTACCTCAGAGTGGCTATGCTTGCTGCAGACATGAATGTCCAGACCTTGATTACAAGTGTGGACCAGCTGGCTACTCGTGTGCAGGGCATACAAGACTATGTTATCAGAAATCCTAGGTCAGAACCTAAAATACCGATTCCTGAACTGTTTTCCGGAGACAGGTTTAAGTTTAGGAATTTCGTGAATAATTGTAAATTGTTTTTGTCCCTGAGACCCTGTTCATCTGGAGATTCTGCTCAGCAAGTAAAAATTGTTATTTCGTTCTTACGGGGCGACCCTCAGGATTGGGCTTTTTCGCTGGCGCCAGGAGATCCGGCATTGGCTGATCTTGATGCGTTTTTTCTGGCGCTCGGTTTACTTTATGAGGAACCCAATCTTGAGATTCAGGCAGAAAAGGCCTTGCTGGCTATGTCTCAGGGGCAGGACGAGGCTGAAGTGTATTGCCAAAAATTTCGGAAATGGTCCGTGCTGACACATTGGAACGAGTGTGCACTGGCCGCTAATTTTAGAAATGGCCTTTCTGAAGCCATTAAGAATGTTATGGTGGGTTTTCCCATTCCCACAGGTCTGAATGATACTATGGCACTGGCTATTCAAATTGACCGGCGGTTGCGGGAGCGCAAAACCGCAAATTCCCTCATGGTGTTGTCTGAACAGACACCTAATTCGGTGCAATGTGATAGAAAAACCGCAAATTCCCTCATGGTGTCGTCTGAACAGACACCTGATTTAATGCAATGTGATAGAATCCTGACTAGAAATGAGCGGAAAATTCATAGACGCCGGAATGGCTTGTGCTACTACTGTGGTGATTCTACACATGTTATCTCAGCATGCTCTAAACGTATAGCTAAGGTTGTTAGTCCTGTCACCGTTGGTAATTTGCAACCTAAATTTATTCTGTCTGTAACTTTGATTTGCTCACTGTCATCTTATCCTGTCATGGCGTTTGTAGATTCAGGTGCTGCCCTGAGTCTCATGGATCTCTCATTTGCTAAGCGCTGTGGTTTTACTCTTGAACCATTAGAAAATCCTATTCCTCTTAGGGGTATTGATGCTACACCATTGGCAGCAAATAAACCGCAGTATTGGACACAGGTTACCATGTGCATGACTCCTGAACACCGCGAGGTGATACGTTTCCTGGTTTTACATAAAATGCATGATTTGGTTGTTTTAGGGCTGCCATGGTTGCAGACCCATAATCCAGTCCTGGACTGGAAGGCTATGTCAGTCTCAAGTTGGGGCTGTCGTGGTATTCATGGGGATTCCCTGCCTGTGTCTATTGCTTCTTCTACGCCTTCGGAAGTTCCGGAGTATTTGTCTGATTATCAGGATGTCTTCAGTGAGTCTGAGTCCAGTGCACTGCCTCCTCATAGGGACTGTGACTGTGCTATAGATTTGATCCCAGGCAGTAAATTTCCTAAGGGAAGACTGTTTAATCTGTCGGTACCTGAACATACCGCTATGCGTTCATATATCAGGGAGTCTCTGGAGAAAGGACATATTCGTCCGTCTTCTTCCCCTCTTGGTGCGGGATTCTTTTTTGTGGCAAAAAAGGACGGATCTTTGAGACCTTGTATTGATTATCGGCTTTTAAATAAGATCACTGTCAAATTTCAGTATCCTTTACCGCTGTTGTCTGACTTGTTTGCCCGGATTAAGGGTGCCAAGTGGTTCACCAAGATAGACCTTCGTGGTGCGTACAACCTTGTGCGCATTAAGCAAGGTGATGAATGGAAAACCGCATTCAATACGCCCGAAGGTCATTTTGAGTACTTGGTGATGCCTTTTGGGCTCTCCAATGCGCCTTCAGTTTTTCAGTCCTTTATGCATGACATTTTCCGGAGGTATCTGGATAAATTTTTGATTGTTTATCTGGATGATATTTTGGTTTTTTCTGATGATTGGGATTCGCATGTGGAGCAGGTCAGGTTGGTCTTTAAAATTTTGCGTGAAAATTCTTTGTTTGTCAAGGGCTCAAAGTGTCTCTTTGGTGTACAGAAGGTTCCCTTTTTGGGGTTCATTTTTTCCCCTTCTGCTGTGGAGATGGACCCAGTCAAGGTCCGAGCTATTCTTGATTGGACTCAGCCCTCGTCAGTTAAGAGTCTTCAGAAGTTCTTGGGCTTCGCTAACTTCTACCGTCGTTTTATCGCTAATTTTTCTAGCATTGTGAAACCTTTGACGGATATGACCAAGAAGGGCTCCGATGTAGCTAACTGGGCTCCTGCTGCCGTGGAGGCTTTCCAGGAGTTGAAACGCCGGTTTACTTCGGCGCCTGTTTTGTGCCAGCCTGACGTCTCACTTCCCTTTCAGGTTGAGGTGGATGCTTCGGAGATTGGGGCAGGGGCCGTTTTGTCGCAGAGAGGCCCTGGTTGCTCTGTTATGAAACCTTGTGCCTTTTTCTCTAGGAAGTTTTCGCCTGCCGAGCGAAATTATGATGTGGGCAATCGGGAGTTGTTGGCCATGAAATGGGCATTTGAGGAGTGGCGTCATTGGCTCGAGGGTGCTAAGCATCGTGTGGTGGTCTTGACTGATCACAAAAATCTGATGTATCTCGAGTCTGCTAAACGCCTTAATCCGAGACAGGCCCGCTGGTCATTGTTTTTCTCCCGCTTTGATTTTGTTGTCTCGTATTTACCAGGTTCAAAGAATGTGAAGGCCGATGCTCTTTCTAGGAGCTTTGTGCCTGATGCTCCTGGAGTCGCTGATCCTGTTGGTATTCTTAAAGATGGAGTTATCTTGTCAGCTATTTCTCCGGATCTGCGACGTGTGTTGCAGAGATTTCAGGCTGATAGGCCTGAGTCTTGTCCACCTGACAGACTGTTTGTCCCGGATAAGTGGACCAGCAGAGTCATTTCCGAGGTTCATTCCTCAGTGTTGGCAGGTCACCCGGGAATTTTTGGCACCAGAGATCTGGTGGCCAGGTCCTTTTGGTGGCCTTCCTTGTCAAGGGATGTGCGGTCATTTGTGCAGTCCTGTGGGACTTGTGCTCGAGCTAAGCCTTGCTGTTCTCGTGCCAGCGGTTTGCTCTTGCCCTTGCCTGTCCCGAAGAGACCTTGGACACATATCTCCATGGATTTCATTTCTGATCTTCCGCTATCTCAGGGCATGTCCGTTATCTGGGTGATATGTGATCGCTTCTCCAAGATGGTCCATTTGGTTCCTTTGCCTAAGCTGCCTTCCTCTTCCGATCTGGTTCCTGTGTTTTTCCAGAACGTGGTTCGTTTGCACGGCATCCCTGAGAATATTGTGTCAGACAGAGGATCCCAGTTCGTTTCCAGGTTCTGGCGATCCTTTTGTAGTAGGATGGGCATTGATTTGTCGTTTTCGTCTGCTTTCCATCCTCAGACTAATGGACAGACGGAGCGAACCAATCAGACTTTGGAGGCTTATTTGAGGTGTTTTGTCTCTGCTGATCAGGACGATTGGGTGACATTCTTGCCGTTGGCTGAGTTTGCCCTTAATAATCGGGCTAGTTCCGCCACCTTGGTTTCGCCTTTTTTCTGCAACTCTGGTTTCCATCCTCGCTTTTCTTCGGGTCATGTGGAGCCTTCTGACTGTCCTGGGGTGGATTCTGTGGTGGATAGGTTGCAGCAGATCTGGAATCATGTGGTGGACAACTTGAAGTTGTCACAGGAGAAGGCTCAGCGCTTTGCCAACCGCCGCCGCGGTGTGGGTCCCCGACTACGCGTTGGGGATTTGGTGTGGCTTTCTTCCCGCTTTGTTCCTATGAAGGTCTCCTCTCCCAAATTTAAACCTCGTTTTATTGGGCCTTACAAGATATTGGAAATCCTTAATCCTGTATCTTTTCGTCTGGATCTTCCTGTGTCGTTTGCTATTCACAATGTATTTCATAGGTCCTTGTTGCGGCGGTACATTGTGCCTGTAGTTCCTTCTGCTGAGCCTCCTGCTCCGGTGTTGGTTGAGGGCGAGTTGGAGTACGTGGTGGAGAAGATCTTGGATTCTCGCCTCTCCAGGCGGAGGCTTCAGTACCTGGTCAAGTGGAAGGGCTATGGTCAGGAGGATAATTCCTGGGTGGTCGCCTCTGATGTTCATGCGGCCGATTTAGTTCGTGCCTTTCATGCCGTTCATCCTGATCGCCCTGGTGGTCGTGGTGAGGGTTCGGTGACCCCTCACTAAGGGGGGGGTACTGTTGTGAATTTGCTTTTTGCTCCCTCTAGTGGTTACTAGTTTTTTGACTCTGGTTTTTCTGTCATTCCTTTTATCCGCACCTGGGTCGTTAGTTAGGGGTGTTGCTATATAAGCTCCCTGGACCTTCAGTTCAATGCCTGGCAACGTAGTTATCAGAGCTAGTCTGCTGTGCTCTTGTCTACTGATCCTGGTTCCAGTTATATCAGCTAAGTCTGCCTTTTGCTTTTTGCTATTTGTGTTGGTTTTGTATTTTTGTCCAGCTTGTTCCTAATCTATATCCTGACCTTTGCTGGAAGCTCTAGGGGGCTGGTGTTCTCCCCCCGGACCGTTAGACGGTTCGGGGGTTCTTGAATTTCCAGTGTGGATTTTGATAGGGTTTTTGTTGACCATATAAGTTACCTTTCTTTATTCTGCTATCAGTAAGCGGGCCTCTCTGTGCTAAACCTGGTTCATTTCTGTGTTTGTTATTTCCTCTTACCTCACCATCATTATTTGTGGGGGGCTTCTATCCAGCTTTGGGGTCCCCTTCTCTGGAGGCAAGAAAGGTCTTTGTTTTCCTCTACTAGAGGTAGCTAGATTCTCCGGCTGGCGCGTGTCATCTAGAATCAACGTAGGAATGATCCCCGGCTACTTCTAGTGTTGGCGTTAGGAGTAGATATATGGTCAACCCAGTTACCACTGCCCTATGAGCTGGATTTTTGTATTCTGCAGACTTCCACGTTCCTCTGAGACCCTCGCCATTGGGGTCATAACAGCACACTATGAGAGACAGATGCCACACACAGCAATGGCACAGAGGCAGACTTGCCAATCTTTATCTCCCACTATTTATTTATTTTTATTCAGGGAGAATTTACAAAAAAAAAAAATGGCCCAGTATTTCACACTGTTTTTTTGTGTCACACAATGAGAGACAGATGCCACACACAGCAATAGCACAGAGGCAGACTTGTCAATCTTTATCTCCCTGCAGTAATCTCAGAAAAGTATGGCAGGCAGCTATAAAAAGGACTGCTGCACACAAAAGTGTGGACAAACAAACATGATAGCTGTGCAGAAAGGAAGGAACAACAGGACTTGTGCTTTGAAAAAAGCAGTTGGTTTGCACAGTGGCGTACACACACAGCAACGCAGCTATCAGGGAGCCTTCTAGGGCAGCCCAATGAGCTACAGCGCTGAGGGAAAAAAAAATCTAGCCTCCACTGTCCCTGCAAACAAAAGGTGGTGTTGGACAGTGGAAATCGCTACAGCACAAGCGGTTTGGGGGTGAATGTACCCTGCCTAACGCTCTCCCTGCTTTTGAGCGGCAGCAACCTCTCCCTACGCTCAGATCAGCAGCAGTAAGATGGTGGTCGGCGTGAACGCCCCTTTACAGCCCCTGTGACGCCGCAGAAAGCAAGCCAATCACTGCAATGCCCTTCTCTAAGATGGTGGGGACTGAGATCTATGTCATCACGCTGCCCACACTCTGCGTCCACCTTCATTGGCTGAGAAATGGCACTTTTAGCGTCATTGAAATGCGACTTTGGCGCGAAAGTCGCGTACCGCATGGCCGACCCCACACAGGGATCGGGTCGGGTTTCATGAGACGTCGAGTTTGCCAAAAGTCGGCGACTTATGAAAATGAATGATCCGTTTCGCTCAACCCTACTGACAACATCTCTCTGAAGTTCCAAGCAATACATTTTGTATTTATTTTCTGAAAACGAGAAATGATCAAAATAACCAAAAAAAACTGCATTGCTTGCAGACCTCAAATAATGCAAAAAGAACAAAAACAAGTTAATAATCATTTAGAAACAACAATACTAATGTTTTAACTCAGGAAGAGTTCAGAAATCAATATTTTGTGGAATAACCATGATTTTTAATCACAGCATCCTTGCGTCTTGACATGCTTTCCATCAGTCTTTCACAATGCTTTTGAGTGATCTTTTGCTACTGCTGGTACAAAAATGTAAGCAGTTCTTCTTTTTTTGATGGCTTGTGACTATCCTCTTGATTAAATTTCAGAGGTTTTCAATGGGGTTCAGGTCTGGAGATTGGACTGCTCATTACAGGGTTTTCATGTGGTGGTCCTTCATTCACACCTTGATTGGCCTAGCTGTGTGGCATGGCACATTGTCCTGCTGGAATAACCAGTCCTCTGAGTTGGGGAACATTGCCTGAGCAGAAGGAATCAACTGTTTTTCCAGGATAACCTTGATTCATACATCCTTTGCAAAGGAAAACCTGCCAAATTCCAGTCTTGCTGAAGCATCCCCACATCATCACCGATCCTCCATCAAATTTCACAGTGGGTGCAAGACACTGTGGCTTGTACACTTCCCCAAGTTCCAGCTAACCAATAAATGACCAGGTGTTGGGCCAACCTGAAAATTAGACTCATCAGAGAAGATTACCTTACTCCAGTCCTCTATGGTCCAATCCTTATGGTCTTTGGAAAACTTCTGCCTCGCTCTCCTTTGCTTCTTATTGATGAAAGGCTTTTTTCTAGCTTTACATGACTTGAGTCCTGCCTCTAGGAGCCTGTTACAAACTGTTCTTGCCGTGCACTTCACCCCAGCTGCCATTTGACATTCCTTTTGTAGATCTCTTGATGTCATCCTGCTGTTGCTGAGTGACATTTGAATAAGATGACGGTCATTCCAGTCAGTGGAGAGTCGTTTTCACCCTCGGTGGGTCTGTAGCTTTGTTGTCCCCAATGTCTGCTGCTTGATCTTGTTGTAATGGACTGCCGTCTTAGAAATTTTAAGAATTGAGGCAACATGACGCTCACTGTGTCCCTCTGCTAGTTAAGCCAAAATTGAGCCCTTATTTTCCTTACTCAAGACTAGTGTTGAGCATTCCGATACCGCAAGTATCGGGTATCGGCCGATACTTGCGGTATCTGAATTCCGATACCGAGATCCGATACTTTTGTGGTATCGGGAATCGGAATCGGAAGTTCCCAGTGTATGGTTCCCAGGGTCTGAAGGAGAGGAAACTCTCCTTCAGGCCCTGGGATCCATATCCATGTCAAAAATAAAGAATTAAAATAAAAAATATTGATATACTCACCTCTCCGGAGGCCCCTGGACATCACCGCTGGTAACCGGCAGCCTGCTTTGCTTAAAATGAGCGCGTTCAGCACCTTCCATGACGTCATGGCTTCTGATTGGTCGCGTGCCGCTCATGTGACCGCCACGCGACCAATCACAAGCCGTGACGTAATTCTCAGGTCCTAAATTCCTAGAATTCGGAATTTAGGACCTGAGAATGACGTCACGGCTTGTGATTGGATGCGTGGCGGTCACATGAGTGGCACGCAACCAATCAGAAGCCGTGACGTCATGGAAGGCCCTAAACGCGCTCATTTTAAGCAAAGAAGGCTGCCGGTTACCAGCGGTGATGTCCAGGGGCCTCCGGAGAGGTGAGTATATCAATATTTTTTATTTTAATTCTTTATTTTACACAGTAATATGGATCCCAGGGCCTGAAGGAGAGTTTCCTCTCCTTCAGACCCTGGGAACCATCAGGATACCTTCCGATACTTGGTGTCCCATTGACTTGTATTGGTATCGGGTATCGGTATCGGCGATATCCGATATTTTTCGGGTATCGGCCGATACTATCCGATACCGATACTTTCAAGTATCGGACGATATCGCTCAACACTACTCAAGACTTTTCTTTTCAACTCCTTTGGCATGGTTAAAAGTTATTTTTTCATTCCTATTACTTTTGGGATATTACTAGCACTTGTTTTGCCATCCAGCTTGTCCTATTGCAAGAGGATTCTGAACACCACAGCAGTGTTTTTTATACTTTCTATTGTTAAATAAGATTTGGTTCAGGTGATCACCTATTCAGAAGCACATTAAGTAGAACGAGGTGTACTCTGGTTGGAATTCAACCGACACTGGAATGGAATGGTTGTCAGACATGTAGAGAAGCTCAGTTTTATAAAACTGTGCAGTGAGCTCTTAATTTTTCCCAGAGCTGTATATAAAATCAAATGAATTTAATCTTCAATTTACCATCAACCATGATCCCTCAGGATTACATTCCTGCATTTGGAGCTCACTGGTTTGGTGGATGAATTTGTTGTCTCCTCTGTTTTTAGAAAACCACTTTCAGGCAACAGCATCATGCACTATGGGTATAGTCATCCCAAACATGTAGCTAAAGCAGTTCCCATTGGCGAACACATTCGTATGAAAAGAAATTGCAGTAACCCTACTGACTGCAGTTTTCAAAGCAGTCAATTAAATTGCAGACTTGCCAAACAGGGGTATCCCCCCATGGTATTAAAAAGAGCACAATCCATTTGTGATTAAAAAAAATCTTCATTGCTTGCTCCCAGGGAACCTTGTTTCTTTCATCCATTCTTAAATCCAGATGTTCTGTAGTTGCCAAAAAATACCTTTGCTAGCAAATCGACTTTCTCCCATCTTTTTTCAAGATCCAAATCTGCAGGTACCTGGCTTAACTTTAAAGGCATTTTTCATTGTGAAGCCCAGCGCTGCAGAACCTTCAGCTTTGTGCTGCAGTGCTCTTCCTTTTCTAATTTTGACAACAGTCAGAGCTTTAGTATTAAGCAATTCATTAATTTTAACACTGATCACTCTGTTTATGCCATCTAGTGTACAGCCTATAATAAGCTGGATGTACGTCTCGCAAACTAAACTTTCATTTCAACAAACATATTAATGATATTACTATTAATAATCAGAACAATAGGTATATATCATCTGCATCCAAACACTTTATTGACATAGAGGCAATCTTTCATTCCTCAAGGTTTTTGGTTTTTAAAAAATTACTTGACCGGCCCGAGGTGGCGATATGTGGAAACGTCTAATGGTGAGGGAGGCGTTCTAGATTTTTTACTTGGGTATTCATTCCCCTTTGGGATTGAATCTGAGAAATGAAATAGCTTATCATTATTGAGATTTTGAATATTTTCTCACGTTTTCACGTTATCCTATTTATCTCTATTCCTTTGTTTTTGTTTTATCTATTTGGATTTTAACATTTATCAACCTTTTGTGTTTCCTTTCTTTCCCCTTTTTTTTCTTTCACAGTGTGTCAGTTTTAATTAGTTATTTTTTCCCATATGTGTTGTTTAATTGCACCTGTGTATTTAAGACTGGTGTTTGGTCATTTTTAAGTCATCTTGATAAAGAACAATTGTGTTCGAAATGCGTCGCTTGCTCCTGTTCCTGTCCACCATATTTTTTATAATTTTTTATTGACGGAATAAAGATTACTCTAAAAATGTTACCATAAGCTGGAACATTTCTTCTTTTTCCTGAAATTGCTGTATATGAGTGGCTGGCTCGTGGTTCCGTGCATGCTGGACTCCTATAAACTTCAATGGTGAGCTGGCACTACCCTTTTCTGTTTTCTGCAGTGAAAATAAATGTGGAAATTAAAAATTAAAAATGTTTGCTTCCCATTTTCTGAGACCAATAATGTTTTTATTTTTGATCAATACAGCTATTTACATATATTTTAACATTACTTTATATTATATTTTTATGCTTATATTTTTTGTTGGGTTGTCTGGCATTTTTACTGATATCATTTTGAGGTAAATATGATGTTTTCATTGCTTTTTAGTGCATGTCTTCATGGAATTTTAGCTATTAAAAAAAACACATTTCTGGTGTTTCCTCATTATGTTTATAAAGTAAATTCCTTATCCACCCTTTTTTTCTAAGCAAGGATTTAATTACAGGCTATGTCTGGTTTCCTTTATTTACCCCAGCTCAGATGAGGCCTGACTTGGCACAAGGAGAGGTGGGACATTAGTGAGTCCATCCACATTAACAGCGCACATTGACATGGTTGGATGCCTTTTGCATTTTTTGATTTAAAAAAATGCACCTCACATTTTTAATATGTAAGCACAGTGTATCTATAAGTTTTTTATATTATCCACAAAGAGTATTTATGCAATTGTACATTCATTTAATGCTAAAGGTGTGAGAGCCCAATTGTTTGCTTTCTTGCACTTTAATGTAAGGCTACTTTCACACTAGCGTCGGGAATGGCCCGTCGCTGTGCGTCGGGCCGACGTTCCCGACGCTAGCGTGGTCTCCGCCGCACAACGGGGGCAGCGGATGTATTTTTCCAACGCATCCGCTGCCCCATTGTGAGGTGCGGGGAAGTGCGGGGAGGTGGGGGCGGAGTTCCGGCCGCGCATGCGCGGTCGGAAAAAGCGGACCGTCGTGAGCAAAAAACGTTACATGTAAGGTTTTTTTCTCCCGACGGTCCGCTAACACACGCCCAAGCGTCGCAAAACGGACGCGACGTTTGGCAATGCGTCGCAAATGCGTCGCTAATGCGTCGCTAATGTTAGTCTATGACGAAAAAACGTATCCAGCAAGAACTTTTGCTGGATGCGTATTTTCGGCAAAACGACGCATTTGCGACGTATTGCAGTTAACGCTAGTGTGAAAGTAGCCTTAGGATTACACAGAACTCATGGTAATGCTCAACTTTTGTTCTCAGAGTAATTATCTTCGAGATATCCTAAACAGTGTGAAGAATGCTTCTTCAGAAAAAAATAACTTCAACCCAGTCATCTGCCATCTAATCCCTGCGCTTCAAGTATATTGTTAATTTGTCCTTGATATTTTCTTGGAAAGATGTGTCTTCTTTGATTATTTGCTGTTCTTCTGGAAACCAGACGAGCCTTCAAAAGCCAATGACTGTCTGAAAAATCTGAATAAAAGCGGTAAAAAACTTTATGAACCCCAAAATGGTACCAAAAAAAATCTCTAACTCATCATGCAAAAAAAAACCCTCATTCACCTGTGTTCGCCAAAATATAAAAAGTTACAACTCTCAGACTATGGGAATGGAATAACATTTTTTTTATAAAAAAGCTTTTTGTACTGAGTGATAATGGCAAAACATAAAAAAAGATATAAATACATTATCGGGATAATCGCACCCTAAGAATAAAGTTGTCTTATCACTTATATCATAAGGTGAACCACGCAAAAAGGAAAATAAGAACTATTCTTGTACTGTTTGTCTGTTTGTTCTTTGTGCCTCCCAAAAATCATAATAAGGCTACTTTCACTCTGGCGTTTTCTGCAATACGTCGCAATGTGTCGTTTTGCCGAAAAAACGCATCCTGCAAAAGTGCTTGCAGGATGCGGTTTTTTTTGCATTGACTTACATTAGCGACGCATTTGTGACGCATTGCCACACGTCGCAACTGTCGTGCGACGGTTGCGCCGTGTTGTGGCGGACCGTCGGGACCAAAAAACCTTACATGTAACGTTTTTTGCTCCCGACGGTCCGCTTTTTCCGACCGCGCATGCGCGGCCGGAACTCCGTCCCCACCTCCACGCACTTCCCCGCACCTCACAATGGGGCAGCGGATGCGCTGGAAAAATGCATCCGCTGCCCCTCGGCCCGACGCACCGCGACAGGCCAAGCCCGACGCTAGTGTGAAAGTAGCCTAAGGCTCAGCTCACATTTATCCTACGCTCTCCACTAATCGCTTACGTCAGGGTTTCTGTGTAAATCCCATAAACTACAATTCAGACAAATTCCTAGATGGAACCATTCACTTATGAAGCACATGGAGTCCCTTTGGACTCTGTCTGGTCTCTGTCCGGAGGTGTCCCACCATTTTATACGTCTTTTTAGTGCACAAGTGTAGTTGACCACAGTTCTGTGAACCCCTGAAAATATGAATACCAACAGAACAGACGCCAAACGGACTCCAAAGGTTTTCCATCTGCTTCATTATGGTGGGTGGCTCCATCAGGAATCTAAATTGCATTTTTGTGGGATTTACACGGAAAACCTGATATAAGTGCTCAGCGCAGATCACAAAAATGTGTTCCCAGCGTTATGCTGGAAGCAATCAAAAAATTGTATGTACCCCTAATTTATCCTACACAAAATCCAGCCCCCACTCATGTCCATCATCTGCCTGATAACTGAAGGGACAGTCAGTGTTTGGGTACAAGAAGAGAAAAGAAAACAGGAAAAAAAGGAGGAAAATGAATGAAAGCAAGGAACATAGAACGAACAGAAAAGGAAGGCGCAAATGTGTGTAACTGACGCTGTAAAAGCCACAAGGGTGAGAGAGGGAGGTTCCTGTGGACAGTGGTCTAACGGTTCTGTATGGGAGGTAAAAATGTTAATTAGGTTAATAAGTCTAATTCTCTGTGGAGGCCCAAAAGGGTCAGGGTCTGGAATTTATGAACCCAGAAGGCATTCCTTTGTTTGAAAATGTATAAGTCGCCTATCCATTACTAATCCTATAGTTACGTAGATTGTAAATAAACACACACACATAATAAAGTCCTTTAATTGAAAGAATGACTCCTTTAATGAATCTAACTTAAACCACACTTACATCATTGCCAAGTATGCAGAAGCCATGGTCTCCTGTAACAATTAAAATAATAAACAACAATATTCCTTACCTGTCCACTGAGAAGATAATAATTCATATGTCCCATGATGGATCTAGCTCTGTTACATCTAGATGGCAGTCTGCATTGTTGCATGATGTGACTATACAGCCTGCCATCCAGCAGAGAAACTGAGCAGCATGTGCTAGCACTGCTCAGTGTCTTGCGGTGAACTCCTATGAGTTGGGGTATACATATTGTTCCTCAAACAGATTTATATATGCATTAGCATACGTTGTAGCCACATTGGAACCCATTGCAGTCTCGCATGTCTGAAGGGAGAAAGTATCAGGCCCGGATTGCTAATCTGCCCAGCTGGGCAGATGCCCGGTGTACTGTCAGCTCTGCAATACAAAGTGTGCCGCCGGCGCTTTAAAACATCTTGCTAAAGGCCCTGTGTGCATGCTCTTACAAGGGCCACAGCGGCACTTGTCAGTGCGTGAGTGCTTTCGTCTGAGGCCCCGTCAGGGTGTGCAAAAAGGAGAGTGCGCACACACAGGGCCTGCAGTAACAAGTTTGAAAGGGCTGCAATGCACGCGCAGGGATCTTCAGTCTTATGCTGGCCAGTACCAGTGTTAGAGCAGCATTTTTTTGTTTCATGCACTACTCACCACCAGCCCCAGCCAGGGATCCTCTCTTGTGCATGGCCAACGATGGACCCGCCTCAGCTCAGACCCCTTCATCCTTCCCCCATCTCAGGGACCTGAGAGAGTGCCAATATGGAAACTTTGTTTTGTGTATGTACAGCACTTACACTATCATCTGTATAATGTATGTAGACCATATACCATATATAGGTGATACTGGCTCCTAAATCTGTGTATAATCACAGTATCACCTATATAGTGCATATACAACAGTCTATATACATTATATAGGTGATACTGTGACTGTGCTGTATATACATTATATAGGTGATACTAGCTGCTAAATCTGTGTATAATCACAGTATCACCTATATAACGTATATACAGCAGTCTATGCACATTATATAGGGGATACTTGTTAGGGCTAGTGGAACGCACCAAGTAAATATAGAGGTTTTATTATAATAGATGCGTTTGCAGCCCGGGGTCCCAGGAGAACCTGCTGCTAGCAAACGGTGGAACTATATGGCGGTATGAGCTGACCCTGTTACTTCACAGAGTAGCCAAAACTCAAAGCACTGCGCCCTGTTTGACTTCACAGTGGCACAGGCTAACTACTCAACTGAGAGCAGCCAGTGGTCATGCATGCACACAAACTCCTCGCCGGAGGTGCCAGCATTCTAGGGGATTATTTCAGCCAGGTCCCTGAATACATTCACAAAAAATCTCCTCGCCGGAGGTGCCAGCATTCTAGGGGCTTATTTCAGCCGGGTCTCTGAACAGAAACTCACATGACCACACTGGCGCAAAGGACATAACATAGAAGAATACTAGCGCATGGCCGTGCGAGCCTTAAATAGTTGCAGCACATACAGGACCTTCCCGGAAGGACCAATGAGAGGCTGCCACAGAGTGTGAGCACCTACAGGACCTTCCTGAAGGATCAATGGCCTTAGCTGCAGTATCTGATCATGTGACCCTCGATCTCCACTGAGAGATCTTACTCTGGGCATGCTCAGAACAAGAAAAGCAGGACTTGGTCCCACAAGCATCTGCTCGCCACTGCCCAGCACTGACTTCAATGGCAGAAGCAGGAAAAGCAGCAGTAACTCTTTGTATAGAGTCAGACTGGGCGAGACGCTGGCACCAACGTCTCTGCTGAGCAGGCCCCACTGCGGCAGAAGAAGAATGGGAGACCACAGTGGAGATGGCCCGAGATTCCCCCTGTGCAGAGGCGGGAACTCGACCCCTAACAATACCGTGACTTAAAAATACAAAATATGGGTGATACTGCTATATATATGTTACATAGGTGATACTGTGACTATACACACCAGTCACAGTATCACCTATATAATGTACAGGGTGGGCCACTTAAATGGATAAACCTAAATAAAATGGGAATGGTTGCTGATATCAACATCATGTTTGTGGCATATTAGGATATGGGAGGGGGAAAACTTTTCAAGATGGGTGTTGACCATGGCGGCCATTTTGAAGTCGGACATTTTGGATCCAACTTTATTTTTTCCAATGGGAAGAGAGTCATGTGACACATCAAACTTATTGAGAATTTCACAAGAAAAACAATGGTGTGCTTGGTTTTAACGTAACTTTATTATTTAATGAGCTATTTACAAGTTTCCCTTTGTTTACAGCCATTGACATGTTGCAGAGGGTAACATGTGAGGAGCGGATAGAAATTGTGTTGATGTCTGGTGAACGCAGTACCAGGGTCATTGCCTCAGATTTCAATGCAAGACACCCTAAGCAAGAAAACTGTCACCATTCCCATTTTATTTAGGCTGATCCATATAAATGGCCCACTGAAAAAAGTTTGCCTCCTACTGAACATAATGTTCTGTGCAAACTGAGGGTCTGTTCCAATGTTTGTTTTGCCCATTCTGCAAATTCAGCCACATTTTATGTGTGTCCTAGAAATTACTTCTGCAATCATTTTTTCATAGCCTGCTGATATATTGTAATTTTTATAATACATGTCTTTACCTTATATATGTTATGTTTATTTGACTAGAGGAAAAGAAAGCAGTAGATAGATCTGTTTGTATAAAATAAAATAACTTCTTTATTTGGGTTCCATTAAAAATTTGTTCAAATTGTTCAAGCTTCATCTCTGATGCATTTCTAATACAAATGTCGCCCTTTGTCATAGGCTTAGTCTTTTTTTATTCATTATACTCATGTAATTATATATTTTATGTTAAATATTATTTTACTGGTATTTAAATTTGGGTTATTTCAATTTAGCAGCAAAACAAGTAAGCCCGCGGAGCTTTCAATTTACAATGCTGACATCATGAAGCTGCAATGTTTAAGGAAAAAACAGTCACACACATCTCAGAGAGAAGAAACTGCCACCTTCTGATTAAACTGTTTTCCTCTCAATTTATTTTGTAATCAGGATTCCCTGATGCTAACCAACATAGTTGATACTCCAAGATTGGAGCAGAAGAAGCATGACTGGAATCAGATATTTGTTTGTTAACTTGTTATAATTGTTACATAATTTTTTTTCTGCATACTACAAGTGCTTCTCACTAAATTAGAATATCATCAAAAAGTTAATTTATTTCAGTTCTTCAATATAAAAAGTGAATCTCATATATTATATAGAGTCATTACAAACAGAGTGGTCTATTTCAAGTGTTTATTTCTGTTAATGTTGATGATTATGGCTTACAGCCAATGAAAACCCAAAAGTCATTATCTCAGTAAATTAGAATATTTAAGGGGTGTTCACATGGGATGCATTGAGAGAGTGCTGGCCAGCCCGCCTAATCGAATAGTATGGGGTTGACTAATAGGCTGTGAACCAAACACTATGCATTACCTGCATGTGAACAGAGCCTTATTCAGGCCTTTATTGTGCAAACATATACTAAGCAGTCACCCCCTCCATGAGCTGGTAGGTTGTGAGTGGCTGTGTATTTAGTATTTTGCACCTGTGTTGCCAACATCTTGCTACATGGGCTGGCTGCATCCTGTAGTGCATTTGTTCAGAGACCTGGGCAGGTAAGCGGTGCTGCCCATTTTTTAGCTTTATTTTTGAATTTTTGGAGTACTTTCAGTCCTCTTTTGTGGCTTTGCTATTGGCCTTGACATTCCAAAGAAAATGAGCAAAATTTGAGATGAGATAGAAAAGAGGCACTGAGATAGGACAGATGAGTAAAAAACTAAGAATTATTTTTCATTTTTTTTACAACCTACATTTATTATGTTCTGGTGTCTAAAACTTTGCTGCATATAGAACTTCCATGTAAAATCTACATGCTTTTCACAATTTGATTCTTGACAGATCCACACATCTTATCTGTAAACACTACCAGGAAAAGAAATGTGCAATAAAATTACAGTATAAGGTGGTGTAATTTAATATAATGTACATAATAAAAAAATAATTTTAGAGTTTAACAGAAAGAATCCACATTTTTCATATCCACCATACCCTTCTTCTTACACTATTTTCAGAAAGCTTTTTAAGATGAAGCTTGTAAGTTCCAAGTTGCATTTCTGGACATGCAGTTCCGAAAGATACCTGGTACATAACAAAAAATGAGAAAAGCTGTTTTCTGAATAGCATTTCAAATAGCCTAAGTTAAAGGATTTTGCCTTAAGTGCTTATTCATTGCTATTAAGATCTGGCTGAGCAATTACAAACCAAACGATAGTAGAAGGACCATTGATCCCAGCTACTTGAGTGTATGATATTTGATCAGACATTTCTTCTTACCAGTCAATACACACGATGGTTGCATTGTACAATTTCTCAGAAATGAAGTAGTAGTCACATCAATTTTTTTGTGCTTTCTTTAAAAGCTTTAGAATCTACAAAAAATGTTGATAGCTAAGCAAATATACTAACAATAAGTGCCATAGATAAAGTGATGGGTTAATAGTAGTCTTACATTCTTTATATGATTTTACATTTTTGTTTGATTTTGCAAGGTGCAGAAAACAGAACGTGAAAATTAATTATTTGATATATTATTGCTTCAGTAACGTAATTGGACATTTCATTGGTATTTGTTTTTCACATTAACGTATGGGGTAAGTTATAACAAGAAATTCTGTTATTTATTCTTTGAAGATTTCTTGTAGTTAGATATAACTGTAAATTCATATTGCCTGCTTTCTATGGTGTCTAAAATTGTTAATGATCAGGTCTTAAGCAAATAAAGACTTGAAGCAGTCAAAATTTTCAGTGAAATTATAGTGATCTGTAAATCTAATATTAATTGCATGCAACATTTGCAGTGTTAGTATTATGTGTATTGTACTGTACTGGGGTTGCACAGTGGCTCACTGGTTATCAATGTTCCTTTGTAGCTGGGGTACCCTGAATTCAAATCCCACCAAGGACAACATCTGCAAGCAGCTTGTATGTCCTCCCTGTGTTTGTGTGGGTTTCGTCCAAGTTTTCGGGTTTTCTCCCACACACCAAAGACATACTGATAGGTAATTTAGATTGTGAGCCTTGTTGAGGACAGTGATGATGATGTCTGAAAAGTGCTGCAGAATAATAAATCAGCAATTAAATAATTAAGATTTAAACATTTGAGTAATATACTGTCGATGTGAATACTGTTCTGCCCACTGATGACAAAAGTATTCTAGGAGTGATACCTTTATTGGCTAACCAGAAAATAATATGTTTGCAAGCTTTCAGAGCACAGTGGCTTCTTCTTCTTCAGGCAAGATTACAAATAGATTAATAAGAAAAAAGCACAACATTTAAGGAATACTACAGTAGGACATTTGTTCAGGGGTGGGAGGTGTGATGTCTCATAAAGATAAGCCAAGGATATCAAATTAGGCATTTTCTTACAAATGATGATCTACTCACCTTCCACGATAAATTCAACAAGTACCACACAAACATCAAGCTCAACCTCTACTTTTCAAAGACCCAAATACATTTTCTGGACATGACCATATACATCAAGGACAATGCCATGCAAACATCAATTTACCATAAGCCCACAGGAAGTCCGGCATACCTTAGATGGGACAGCTTTCATCCAAGACACACAAAAAAATCTACAGTCAAGCTCTGAGGCATATTTGGATCTGTTCAGACAGTAAAGACAGGGAACTACAGCTGTGATCACTCCTACAATTATTCCACAGAGACCACAAATTGAAAGACATATTCCCAGAACTACCACTTCTCTCCTATAAACAGCACCCAACTTAAGGAATTTCCTTGTCAGAAGTGTCCTCTCATCAATCTGTGACTGGCGCATTCTCATGTAACAATAACAAATGCAAAACTTGTACTCACATATTACCAACAAATATAGTGCACGTAACAAACACAAATCAGGGCTATAAGGTCATGGGTTCCTTATCATGTACATCCTTCAACGTGGTGTATATGATACAATGTACGAGGTGCCCTGGAAGTATCTATTGGGGAAATAGTCACTACATGGATACAATTCACACTTCCACCAGACTGACTCCAGATAACTAAGAACATCATTCCCACTGCCACTCCATTTGTAAAGGCCCCGTCTCACATAGCGATTTACCAATGATCACGACCAGCGATACGACCTGGCCGTGATCGTTGGTAAGTCGTTGTGTGGTCGCTGGGGAGCTGTCACACAGACCGCTCTCTCCAGCGACCAACGATCAGGGGAATGACTTCGGCATCGTTGAAACTGTCTTCAACGATGCCGAAGTCCCCCTGCAGCACCCGGGTAACCAGGGTAAACATCGGGTTACTAAGCGCAGGGCCGTGCTTAGTAACCCGATGTTTACCCTGGTTACCAAAAAAAACAAACAGTACATACTCGCCTTTCGGTGTCCGTCAGGTCCCTTGCCGTCTGCTTCCTGCTCTGACTGAGCCGCCGTACAGTGAGAGCAGAGCGCAGCGGTGACGTCACTGCTGTGCTGCGCTCTCACTGTACGGCGGCACTCAGAGCAGGAAGCGGACGGCAAGGGACCTGACGGACATCAGATGGTGAGTATGTAGTGTTTGGTTTTTTTTTACATTTACGCTGGTAACCAGGGTAAACATCGGGTTACTAAGCGCGGCCCTGCGCTTAGTAACCCGATGTTTACCCTGGTTACCAGTGAAGACATCGCTGGATCGGTGTCACACACACCGATTCAGCGATGTCAGCGGGACCTCAACGACCAAAAAACGGCCCAGGCCATTCCGACACGACCAGCGATCTCGCAGCAGGGGCCTGATCGCTGGTACGTGTCACACATAGCGAGATCGCTACTGAGGTTGCTGTTGCGTCACAAAACTTGTGACTCAGCAGCGATCTCGCTAGCGATCTCACTATGTGAGACGGGGCCTTAAGGAAATGCCTAATTTGATTTCCTTGGCTTATCTTTATGAGGCATCACACCTCCCAGGCCCTTAACAAATGTCCTACTGTAGTATTCCTTAAATGTTGTGATTTTGTCTAATTAATCTATTTGTAATCTTGCCTGAAGAAGGAGCCACTGTGCTCTGAAAGCTTGCAAATGTATTATTTTCTGGTTAGCCAATAAAGGTATCACTCCTAGAATACTTTTGTCATCAGTGGGCAGAAAAGTATTCACATTGATTTTTCTGGCTAACACGGTACCACAATTCAATTTGCTATTGTACATTGTGATAATGGAAGATACCCCAATGTACCAATCACAGATGGATTTGAAAAACCTCCTGAAGAAACTGGTACAAATGAACAGTGACATTTTCTTTCTATCCAGATGCAAGAAAGAAAACTTAATCCCTAAAGGCCTCATGATAAGGAATCCAACAAAGTATACCTACAATACCCATTTTTCACAGAAACTTTGCTACAGATCATCTGAGAGACTGCGGAATCATCTAATTGGATTTTTCTACCACAAGAATAGGACCATCCATAGAGAGATAAATTACCTATAGGACCGAATACAAGGACCGGTTTCATGTTTAATCAAGGAGACATGGCAGGAATTCTACAACAATTTACAACATCACTTAATTATCAATAAGAAAAAGAAACTGGACAGACTCAGGAAAAAAGCAGGTCTCAATGTACATAGCTGAAGGTAAGCCCAATTTACAGAATCATTTTAATACATCATCCTCTGTTGTAAACCTCTCACAATATGAGCCAAGCACAGGAGAAATGCATGTTCTATCAAAGCGTCTAACATTCTGTCCTACAAAACAGCTTGATAGGGCTCAGTTCTGTAGTGATATCGAGGAATTCTTCCCCAGATTGCGACTCAAAGAATTCTATCATAACCATGCAGATATCACATCACAAGACAATGTGAATGACACAGCAAAAAAGAAAAAAGAGGACAAACTGGACCCTGCAACCTGGGCACAACCAAACTCTGGATCACTACATTGACTGATTCCGTAAGTAAGTAAAATCTGACATTTTGGACAGACACCATAAAGTACCGCAAAATATCACTATGGAGGAAAGACAAACCATACAATCCTTAAAAGCAAACACCGATATCATCATCAAACCAGCAGACAAAGCAAGAGCTGTAATCATAATGAACATGACAGATCACATCCAGGAAGAAAACAGACAACTCTTGGATATAAAATAGTACACTCCACTTCAGGGAGAGCTGACCAAAAAATACACAGAGGAACTAACACATATCATCAATGGATTTGATTCTACTTCATCCTCAATGCTGGAACTAATACCAGACAATCCCCAAACAGGCATATCATCTCTGGTATTGGGACTTTAACTGAGAATATCTCAGGCTGGGTGGAGAACATTTTGAAACACTTGGTGAGGCGCACACCCAGCTATATCCAGGACACCACGGATATTCTTTGCAAATTGTCAGCACTGGGCCCACTTCCAGAGAACACGATACTAGCCACCATGGATGTAGAGTCTCTCTATTCCAACATTCCTCATAAGGATGGAATATTTCCTTCAAAAGAACAATCTAGCTACAGAACCAAAACTGCAATTCAGTTGGTGTATGGCCCACACTATTAGAAGAGAGGATTTAGATTCTGAAATGTGGACTACTGGCTGGATCATACTCTTTAGACACTATTCAGATGCCGAAATGTGGCCTGGTCTGTGGCCCACACTATTATGCTGGAAGGTCGATTTTACACAGGATCCTATCTATCTGAACTGTCTGACTACTTGCAGCAGCAGTAAGAGGATCCTCTTTTCTCAGTTACACTGAAAAAAATGGCACAAAAACATGTCCATCTTTTATATGAAGAGCAACATGTGACTTCGGCAGACAATTAAAAAAGGCCTTATGTCTGAAAAATGTGAATGGTTTCTGCACCATGATTGGCTGCTGGAATCTCCACACCTTTCCCTACCACCTACCCTCATCAAACACGCCCCCCCCCACTCATCATACAGCATCACTTTCCTAGCCAAAGTCTTGGCAAAAGCATTAGGGTAAACGCGATCATTTATCGAACTTTGTCTGAAGTTTGCCAATTTTGAGGACAATGCTTGGGAATCCGAACATGAATCCGAATGTGCAACGTTTGTGCCGAATTTGAGATTGGCAAACTTTTTCCAGACAAGTTTGATCTTCTCTAGTAATAATTGTGTGATATTGTATGCATGGATGTAATATTCTGAATAAAGATTCTAATACTATAGTGTTTAATATGTAAATATAAAAGTATGAATCACATGTGCAACATGTAATACTCTGTTAATATTTTGTCCCTTGTGCAAAAATTTAACATAAAAATCTAGAATGCAAACATACCGGTAAAGAAAATTAGTTAACAAACAAATTATTTATATAGTTTCCTTAACTGCAAACATAATACATGTTTCCTTGTACATGAAAACTTGCCCGAGGATGTACAGCACAAATCTAGACGTACGTGAAAAAATTTGAATTTAAAAGTATTTAGGGATACATCTGTAAAATATTTTTCTCAACAATTTACCTGTGAACACATTTATACAGCATAGTAAGTGGGAATATGCTAGAAGCACAGCAACATACAGTCTTGAGATTTTTCATTAACGATGTAGCCTCTGAAAACTGTGAGGCATCGGCTAGTGTATCACTGGCTGTACCAACACCATCTGCTGCACTTACCAAGGCCTCTCTCAACAAAAATTACAGCTAATTTTAAGTCCCTTGATTAATGATTTTGTAAAATGAAATACAAAAACATTTTTAGTGAAGCTGCTGGAAATCAAAATTCACCTGTATAATGTGAAATGAAAACACCAAGACCGCTGGAGCGGATGGCACAGATGTTATGAATCTATATTAATGCTAAAATTACTTTGGCAAAATTAGTTATCTATTCACAATGTTAGTGAATCACTTTCTAATAATGAGATGCCTATTACAGTATGTCCATTTCTTTGTGTCAATGAGACAAAACTTGTGTCAACTATTATGCATGCAGAAAAAAATGATGAAATTAAAAATTTTGGGAATTGTGTGAAATAGACATTTCCAAACACATGCTTGAAAAATAAGTAAATGATAAGAAATTAACATAAATGTCACGTAACGTCATAAAGTCATTTAAGCAATGGATAACGACCGTCCTTGTCTTCCCAAATAATTAGCTTCAAAGGATAAAGAATATTTATTTATAAACAATATTATTCCAGTTTAACAATTAATGAAAAAGAATATAAAAGCAAAAATAAAATTATCCTAAAGTAATATCATGCTAACAATAAACATAAAGCTAAATACAAACACGATGCAACAGCACTCCAAATATTTAATACATGAATGACATTATTGCCACACATGTACAGCATAAATAAGAGGGCTTTAAATCAAAGTTTATGACTCTATCCACCAGTTACAAGGTGACCTCTTTTAGGTGTGACCAACTAATAAACAGGCTCACGTCTATTTGCTAACTAAAATGGTATTCATAGAGCACAATATACTGTATATACATATATACAGTGGGGCAAAAAAGTATTTAGTCAGTCAGCAATAGTGCAAGTTCCACCACTTAAAAAGATGAGAGGCGTCTGTAATTTACATCATAGGTAGACCTCAACTATGGGAGACAAACTGAGAAAAAAAATACAGAAAATCACATTGTCTGTTTTTTTATCATTTTATTTGCATATTATGGTGGAAAATAAGTATTTGGTCAGAAACAAACAATCAAGATTTCTGGCTCTCACAGACCTGTAACTTCTTCTTTAAGAGTCTCCTCTTTCCTCCACTCATTACCTGTAGTAATGGCACCTGTTTAAACTTGTTATCAGTATAAAAAGACACATGTGCACACCCTCAAACAGTCTGACTCCAAACTCCACTATGGTGAAGACCAAAGAGCTGTCAAAGGACACCAGAAACAAAATTGTAGCCCTGCACCAGGCTGGGAAGACTGAATCTGCAATAGCCAACCAGCTTGGAGTGAAGAAATCAACAGTGGGAGCAATAATTAGAAAATGGAAGACATTCAAGACCACTGATAATCTCCCTCGATCTGGGGCTCCACGCAAAATCCCACCCCGTGGAGTCAGAATGATCACAAGAACGGTGAGCAAAAATCCCAGAACCACGCAGGGGGACCTAGTGAATGAACTGCAGAGAGCTGGGACCAATGTAACAAGGCCTACCATAAGTAACACACTACGCCACCATGGACTCAGATCCTGCAGTGCCAGACGTGTCCCACTGCTTAAGCCAATACATGTCCGGGCCCGTCTGAAGTTTGCTAGAGAGCATTTGGATGATCCAGAGGAGTTTTGGGAGAATGTCCTATGGTCTGATGAAACCAAACTGGAACGGTTTGGTAGAAACACAACTTGTCATGTTTGGAGGAAAAAGAATACTGAGTTGCATCCATCAAACACCATACCTACTGTAAAGCATGGTGGTGGAAACATCATGCTTTGGGGCTGTTTCTCTGCAAAGGGGCCAGGACGACTGATCCGGGTACATGAAAGAATGAATGGGGCCATGTATCGTGAGATTTTGAGTGCAAACCTCCTTCCATCAGCAAGGGCATTGAAGATGAAACGTGGCTGGGTCTTTCAACATGACAATGATCCAAAGAACACCGTAGGGCAACGAAGGAGTGGCTTCGTAAGAAGCATTTCAAGGTCCTGGAGTGGCCTAGCCAGTCTCCAGATCTCAACCCTATAGAAAACCTTTGGAGAGAGTTGAAAGTCCGTGTTGCCAAGCGAAAAGCCAAAAACATCACTGCTCTAGAGGAGATCTGCATGGAGGAATGGGCCAACATACCAACAACAGTGTGTGGCAACCTTGTGAAGACTTACAGAAAACGTTTGACCTCTGTCATTGCCAACAAAGGATATATTACAAAGTATTGAGATGAAATTTTGTTTCTGACCAAATACTTATTTTCCACCAGAATATGCAAATAAAATGATAAAAAAAACAGACAATGTGATTTTCTGTATTTTTTTTTCTCAGTTTGTCTCCCATAGTTGAGGTCTACCTATGATGTAAACTACAGACGCCTCTCATCTTTTTAAGTGGTGGAACTTGCACTATTGCTGACTGACTAAATACTTTTTTGCCCCACTGTATAATATATATATATATATATATATATATATATATATATATATATATATATATATATAGAAATCAGCACAAAAAAATGAAGTGCTGGAGAAAGGATACTACATCCGAAATGTCGCCACACCATTGGGCAATACACCATGTTCCAAGTTATTATGCAAATTGGATTTCAGTGGTGCAAAGATTTAATTGTTTTGTTTTTCAAACAAACTCATGGATGTTATTGTGTCTCAGGGCTCAATGGATCACTGAAATCAATCTTAAACACATGTGATAATTAGTTTTCCAGGAGATTCTAATTAAAGGAAAACTGCTTAAAAATTATGCTCCACATAATTAAGCCACAGTTTTCAAGTAACATGGGAAAGAATAAGGATCTCTCTGCTGCCGAAAATCATCAAATAGTGCAATGTCTTGATTAAGGGATGAAAACATTAGATATTTCCTGAAAACGTAAGCGTGATCATCATACTGTTAAAAGATTTGTGGCTGAATTTAAGCAAAGACATGTTCCTGCTGATAAAGGCATAATGAGGAAGGTTTCTGCTAGGCAAGTTCATCGGATTAAGAGGGCTTAAAAGCCATTACAAACCAGCAAACAGATATTTGAAGCTGCTGGTGCCTCTGGAGTCCCTCGAACCTCAAGGTGTAGGATCCTTCAAAGGCTTGCTTTGATTCATAAACTTACTATTCGGCCATGACTAAACAGTGTTCACAAGCAGAAACGGTTGCAGTGGGCCTAGACATACATGAAAACTAATTTTCAAACAGTCTTGTTTACTGATGAGTGTCGAGCAACCATGGATGGTCCAGATGGATGGAGTAGTGGAAGGTTGATGGATGGCCATCAACAAGGCTGCAACGTCAGCAAGGAAGTGGAGGAGTCATGTTTTGGGCCAGAATCATGGGGAAACAGCTGGTTGGGCCCATTAGGGTTCCTGAAGGTGTGAAAATGACCTCTGCAAAGTATATAGAGTTTCTGACTAACAACTTTCTTCCATGGTATAAAAAGCAGAAATGTGCCTTCAGGAGCATCATCATCTTCATGCATGACAATGCACCATCTCATGCTGCAAAGAATACCTCTCAGTCATTGGCTGCTATGGGCATAAAAGGAGATAAACTCATGGTGTGGCCACCATCTTCCCCTGACCTTAACCATATATAAAGAACCTTTGGAGTATCATCAACCAAAAGATCTATGAGGGTGGGAGACAGTTCACATCAAAACAGCAGCTCTGGGAGGCTATTCTGACTTCATGCAAAGAAATACAAGCAGAAACTCTCCAAAAACTCACAAGTTCAATGGATGTAAGAATTGTGAAGGTGATATCAAAGAAGATTTTCCATGTTAACATGTAACTTGGCCTTTTAGGATGTTTTGGAGTTAAATGACTTTTTTGTTCATTGAATGTGACCTCCTAATGCTGCAAATTCAACAAATGAGCATTTTCAGTTCTTTAAAGCATATCAAATGTTTAGAAATTCTACTGTGCCTAATAATTTGGAACAGTGCATTTTGAGGTTTTATTCATTTTGGAGATTATACTGTTATCATTGGGAGGTTTCGTCAATAAAATTCGATGTATACTCTAACGGGTGATTACTTTTATTAGACTCACTGTCATTTGCACCGACCATTTAGGCAAATCCGAGAAAAATACCATTTGCATAATAATTTGGAACATGGGGTAAAGACTAGTTTTTCATTTTTTTTTACTTTTTTTTTATTTTATTGTTGGAAACCATTGGATTATTGGTTGGGAAAACTCTGCATATCACCTGAGGTAACACTTTGATGCTGTTCCATTCTCTCTCTCTCTCGTGGTGTGTATATACATATATATATATATATATATATATATACTGTATATATATATATATATATATATATATATATATATATATACAGTATACACACACCCTGCTCAAAAAAATAAAGGGAACACTTAAACAACTAAATATATCTCCACGTAAATCTAACTTCTGTGAAATCAAACTGTCCACTTAGGAAGCAACACTGTTTGACAATCAATTTCACATGCTGTTGTGCAAATGGAATAGACAACAGATGGAAATTATTGGCAATGATCAAGACACACTCAATAAATGAGTGGTTCTACAGGTGGAACCCACATGCCACATCTCAGTACCAATGCTTCCTGGCTGATGTTTTGGTCACTTTTGAATGTTGGTTGTGCTTTCACACTCCTGGTAGCATGAGACGGACTCTACAACCCACACAAGTGGCTCAAGTAGTGCAGCTCATCCATGATGGCACATCAATGTGAGCTGTGGCAGGAAGGTTTGCTGTGTGTCAGCGTAGTGTCCAAAGGCTGGAGGCGCTACCAGGAGACAGGCGAGTACACCAGGAGACGTGGAGGGGGCTGAAGGAGGGGGCAACAACCCAGCAGCAGGACCGCTACCTCAGCCTTTGTGCAAGGAGGAACTGGAGGAGCACTGTCAGAGCCCTGAAAAATGACCTCCAGCATGCCATAAATGTGCATGTGTCTGCACAGTTACAAACCCACTCCATGAGGATGGTCTGAGTACCCGACGTCCATAGGTGGGGGCTGTGAGCAACACTGTGCAGGACGCTTGGCATTTGCCACAGAACACCAGGATTGGCAAATTTGCTACTGGTGCCCTGTGCTCTTCACAAATGAAAGCAAGTTCACACTGAGCAAATGTGACAGACGTGACAGTCTGGAGATGCCGTGGAGAGTGGTTTGCTGCCTGCAACTTCACTCAGCATGTCTGGTTTGGCAGTGGGTCAGTAATTGTGTGGGGTGGCATTTCTTTGGAGGGTCACACAGCCCTCCATGTGCTCGCCAGAGGTAGCCTGACTGCCATTAGTTACTGAGATGAGATGCTCGGACCCCTTATGAGACCATATGCTGGTGTGGTTGGCCCTGGGTTTCTCCTAATGCAGGACAATGCCAGACCTAATGTGGCTGGAATGTGTCAGCAGTTCCTGCAAGATGAAAGCATTGAAGCTATGGACTGGCCTTCCCGTTCTCCAGACCTGAATCCGATTGATCACATCTGGGGCATCATGTCTCGCACCATCCATCAACGTCACATTGCACCACAGACTGCCCAGGAGTTGGCGGATGCTTTTGTCCAGGTCTGGAAGGAGATCCCTCAGGAGACCATCTGCCGCCTCATCAGGAGCATGCCCAGGCATTGCAGGGATGTCGTACAGGCACGTGGAGGCCACACACACTACTGGGCATCATTTACTTGTCTTGAGGCATTTCCACTGAAGTTGGATTAGCCTGTAACTTCATTTTCCACTTTGATTTTGAGCATTTTCCCCTTTGATTTACGGTGATCATTTTTAGATTTTATTGTTCTTAACACATTCCACTATGTAAAGAATAAAGATTTACAGCTGGAATATTTCATTCAGTGATATCTAGGATGTGGGATTTTAGTGCTCCCTTTATTTTTTTGAGCAGTGTATATATATATATATATATATATATATATATATATATATATATATATATATATATATACACATACACACACACACACTATATTTTACAATATACATTGCAATATAAATATTATAAATTTGTATATATACATTTAGATAACTATTAGAAATGAGTGGATGTTCCATTACTCTCTGTTATTCTCTACAAATTAAATGCTTTGATCAATTGATCATTTTTTTAAAGTTGAAATTCCTATTAGACTGGAGTCACACCTGAGCGCAATAGCACTCGGACCAATGTTAATCTATGGGGCAGCTCACATTATCCGCTTTTTTCTTAGCCGTATTATACTTGCGAGTGAAATCGCAGCATGCTGCGATTGTTTGTGTATCTCGGCCGGAGTCTCGCCAATGCAAGTTAATGGGTGTGATAAAAAAAATCGCACAGCACACAGACCATGCGTGTGACTTGCGAGAAATTCTCATTCATTGGCCAGGTGACAGGAAATTGACTCAGCCATTATTCAGGAAGCTTTGGCATGCTAATTAGCCTGGGAAGTTTGACAACAAGCCACCAGCACGCCTCCACAGAGTACAGCAAGATGGCAAGGCAAATTAATGTCAAGCTTCTGATCGTTTTGGTGCAGGAGAGGCCCAAAATATGGGATGTACATGATGCACATTATGCCGACCATGCCCGCAAGGATGCCTCATGGAAGAGTATCTGCCAGCAAATGTTTGCTACATGTGAAGAAAGTACACATCAGGTGCAGCATGAAATGAGTAAGTACTACCCTAAATTTTTGTAAAAAATTAGTTGCCTAAAAGGAAGCAACAAATGCAAAAAACATAATCATGTGTGATGTTATGCTTGCTAGCCAGGCTGTTTTAAAGTCTACACTTGTCAAGTAGCATGCCACATTAGGCTTTAACCTACATTTGCCTATAATTGCTCTGTCATCCTAATGTCAAACTTTTTTTGGTTTACTTTGTAGTGTCTGATGTCATGATACGGTGGAGGAGCTGCCGTGACCAGTTCCGCAGGGAGCGTCATTATTGGGCCAGGAGTAGGTCAGAGGGACCCAAAAAGAGATAATATATTTACTTTGATCGGTTAAATTTTCTGGCTCCAGTTCTTAATCTCCGTAAGTGCTTGAGTCAGCACACCACATATTTGCCACGTGGTCTTACAGTATGAAATTTTTTTCTTTCTTTTTATGAAAAACAGAACAGAATCAAACATAACTGAGCAGGAGACTGGGTCAGATTCGGAGGTCCACATCGACCCAGTTGGTGAAGGGGAAGAACAGGCTGGAGCATCTTCCCAACCATCAACAAGTTACCAACAACCACCCCCATCACGGCCTTCTGCGGGACAGGAGCCAAATGAAGAACAGGAGGATCATGGGCAGAGTAGCAGCCCAACACTACCAATTGATACCTCACCACAGCCTGCAGTATTCTCACGCTATGGCCGCCGCAGGAGGGAGCTTGCCACTAGGGTTGAGCGACTTTTATTTTTATAGGATCGGGTCGGGTTTCACGAAACCTGACTTTCTCAAAAGTCAGGTTGAGTGAAATCGGCCGATCCTATAAAAAAGTCGGGGTTGGCCGAAACACGAAACCCAATGCAGTGCAATGGGATACTATGGTTCCCAGGGTCTGAAGGAGAAGAAACTCTCCTTCAGGCCCTGGGATCCATATTAATGTGTAAAATAAAGAATTAAAATAAAAAATATTGATATACTCACCTCTCCGACGCAGCCTGGACCTTACCGCTGGTAACCGGCAGCCTTCTTTGCTTAAAAGGAGCGCGTTCAGGGCCTTCCATGACTTGGCTTCTGATTGGTCGCGTGCCGCTCATGTGACCGCCACGCGACCAATCACAAACCGTGATGTAATTCTCAGGTCCTAAATTCCTAATTCTAGGAATTTAGGACCTGAGAATTACGTCACAGCTTGTGATTGGTCGCGTGGCGGTCACATGGGCGGCCGCGACCAATCACAAGCCGTGACGTCATCTAAGGCCCTGAACGCGCTCATTCTTAGGAAGGAAGGCTGCCGGAAAGAAGCCGAGGGTGAGTATATTCCTATTAGGTATATACTCACCCTCGGACGCGCCCTGCTTCTTTCCGGCAGCCTTCCTTCTTAAGAATGAGCGCGTGAAGGGCCTTAGATGATGTCACGGCTTGTGATTGGTCGCAGCCGCCCATGTGACCGCTCACGCGACCAATCACAAGCCGTGACGTAATTCTCAGGTCCTAAATTCCTAGAATTAGGAATTTAGGACCTGAGAATTACGTCACGGCTTGTGATTGGTCGCGTGGCGGTCACATGAGCGGCACGCGACCAATCAGAAGCCGTGACGTCATGGAAGGCCGTAAACGTGCTCATTTTAAGCAAAGAAGGCTGCCGGTTACCAGCGGCGATGTCCAGGGGCCTCCGGAGAGGTGAGTATATCAATATTTTTTATTTTAATTCTTTATTTTACACTTAAATGTGGATTCCGATACCGATTTCCGATATCGCAAACATATCGGAACTCGGTATCGGAATTCCGATACCAGATTCAGAAGATCGCCGACCTTGTGGCCGACCCCACACAGGGGTCGGGTCGGGTTTCATGAAACCCGACTTTGCCAAAAGTCGGCGACTTCTGAAAATGGCCGACCCGTTTCGCTCAACCCTACTTGCCACCACTGGGACCAAACGGCAAGTGGATACTGGGGTATTGAACTACCTGTCCGGCACTGCCAATGATGATGGGGAAGAGGCCTATGCACAGAGTCTGGCACGTTATCTCCGCCCAATCCCCCGAGAAGTGAGGCTGGGGGCCAGAGGTGCACTTCAAATAGATTTAGATGCATGCACCCCAACCAATAACCCCATTCCAATATTGTTTTACTTTGAAAGATGGCAACTTTCATGGCAAAACATTCTCCAAATAGCTGCACAACCAGAGGAGAATACAAGATCTGATAGTGAACCCCCTCCCACACGGAGTCCTTCACTACAAATACCTGAAGGCCCAAAACAACACCGGCCACAACACGGCCAATTTATGCCACCAGCTGCACTACACCAGTATGGCCACTTGACCATACCCAGTGTAGGAGAGTGGCCACTACATGTGTATTGTCGACATGGACATTCTGCGGGGTATCCACAAATGGGTACTGCCAATACCCAGGATTATTATTTTCAACAATACCAAAATGCTCAGTACCAGTATGTTCCACACCCAGTCCTTTCCATGCTCCATCATGCAGCCTCAGGCACCACTCCGGCTCATGGTCAATTAGGCAGACAAAGTAGTCAAAGCACTCAGGCTGCAGCCCCACCATATCCTCCACCTTTATACATAAATTTGTAATGTTTTGCTTGAAATTGTAGGTTTTATGGGGTTTTTTTTTGTTTTAATTTTATTATGTGAAAAAAACCTGGTTTGAGGGCTGATAATAGTGGCAATAACTTCCATATGATGTAAATATGGTGATTGTGACATATAAACATTATGTCAGTAAACTGAGTTAGTTAAATGTGTGTTTTTTTCAAATATATAGATGATGTTTCTATCATAATTTTGTAAACACATTTTGAAAAACACATCAACATTTTGAAAATATAACAGTATCAGTTTATTTTACACACATAACCCCAAAAAATTATAACATAGACACAGCATTCTCTTGCCACGGAGTAGATCCATCTGGTGAAACAAAATAATTAGTAAAGACATCCCGCACTTTAAGTCCAGAGGGCGGACGGCGTGCATGATGTCCATGTGAAGTACTCAGGACATTATTTTCATCCTCCACATCATCACCAGCATTTGCACTACAGTCTTGAATTCTTGTGAAGTTGTGAAGAACAACATATTCTTTGCTAACTTGATTAACATTTTCTTCACTTAATTGAATAGCAGACTGCAGAACACTCATAATGCCAAAGGCACACTCCACCAGGCGTCGTGCACAGGAAAGGCGGAAATTAAAGATTCGACGCCGGTGGTCCAGAGTTCTAAATGGATAGGGACTCATGAGGTTCACAGTTAATTGAAAGGACTCATCAACAACCATTACATAAGGGACAGCTTCAAGATTAGACCGTGGTAGCTGACATGGGGATGGGAGGTCCAACTGATTTTTGCGCATATGACGAGCCAAAATGGAATAATGGAACACTTGGGAGTCTCCTGTTCTACTATAGGCCCTAATATCAACAATTCAATACATGTATGCACTGTCGGCTAGGGCCAACAGCACTACCAAACAGTATTTTTATAATTATAATATTGGGAGCCAGAGTTGGGTGGCTTACGTACACGGATGTGCTTCCCATCCAGGGCTTCAATACAGTTAGGAAACTGGCATGTCTCCTCAAACCTACGGGCAATACGCAGCCAGCCTTGTTGTTTTGGCTCAGGCATGACCGATTGATGCAATTGGGACCAAATTTGTGAGCACGTAGCCCGAACAATGCCTGAAATTGTGGATTTGCAGATTAGGAACTCCAGATGTAGTGCCACGGAGGACAGGCCAGTTGCTAGAAAGCTAGAATAGAAAAAAATAAAAAGGGTTAGGACATATCCATGCATCATCATACCAACGTTACAGCAACATAACATTTAATGGAGAGTGCAAACTAAGCCCGGCCTCAACAAGTTACAGCAGGTATACAATGCCTAGGGAACATAGCAGAAATACAAAGAGCAGGTAATGTGAAAGGCATGATATATATAAAAAAAACATAGGCCACAAAAAAAAGGGAAATGTGTGTGTAGAAAATACATTAAATACATACGCAACATACAGTTTTTGGACATACCGTAAAATCAGTAGAAGCCGCTCCCCTGCTGAAATAGACTTGCACATCGCGGTGTCCTGATAGGTGATACCAGGGTGCAGAGTCTCAAGAAGAATATCAAATGTGGCCAGGCTCATCCGAGTATATTGGTAAAATTTGTCTGGATGACTGCGTAGTGAAGCATACAGACTGTGAAAATGCCCTTTAGTCACCCGTCGCCTCATAAGTGGATGGACCTACATTCTTCTCTGCCTCCTCGGATCCACAATCACTGGGTAAGTTGCCCCAAAATGCTGGAACAAAACCCAGTGTAAAAGCACCTGCTCAGTGTGGTTAAAGGTTAGTCTATATGACATGTTGCAGACAAATCAGCTCAAAAAATACACCAGCAAACACTTTCAAGCCAAGCTAGGAGGAGGGGATTTGTTATTGAGCCAATAAATAGGGTCCCACAATAATTTCTAATGATTTTCAGGCCAGGGATCCATCATTTGCTCATTTTGCAAGTGTGCAACAAAACCTCGCCATACGAGCGTATAAGTCAGACAAGTGCTATTTGATATTTTATCAGATAGCACTCAGACCAGTGTTACTCTATGGGGCAGTGAGATCCTCTTTTATTTTCTCATAGGGAAAATGTGCAGATCTGCACTGACCCAAAGAATAACACTGCTCCAAGTGCTATCTGATAAAACATCACAAAATGCTGTATGTTGATCCGCAAACCTATACAAGTCTATGCGTGTGTGTAAAATATCATACTGCATTTGGATGTCATTCGAGTTCAGTCCGACTTCGGCAGATCCAGACAATGGAGAAGATGGAGAAATTAAGTTCTGTGACTTCTCCTCACCTGTGATACGATTTTATTCTGTGAGAGAATCGGATCACACTAACCTGACAATCGGGTTAAACTCAGAGCATAGTGTTATGAACATAATCGATCTGTTTCCCTCAGAGAGAGAATATACGATTATGTGACCCTGATCTCATAGTTCAGGCAATTTTTGCTGCACCAGAGCCAAAATCGCTTGTCATCATTGATGGAACAATGAATTATGAATTATATCTGTAAATTCTAAAGGAAAATGTCAGGGCATCTGTCCATGAGCTGAATCTCAAGAGAATGTATAATATGCAATAAGATAATGACCCAGAGCACTCAAATACTACAAAAGAATGGTTAACCTCTTCTCACCACATTATTTTCTGTTTTAGGGCTTTTGTTTTTTTCTCACCATATATCAAGAGCCATAACTTTTTTTATTTTCCTATTGACATAGCTGCGAGAGTTGTGCTTTTGAATGACACCATCAACATTATCATGTGATATCCTGGAAAAATTCCATGCATGGTGAAATAGCGTAAAAAACATTGCGTTTTAGGTTTTTTATTTACAGTGTTCACTTTAGGGTTAAGTACACCAAGCATTATGATTCTCCTGGTCTGTATCAATTTGCAGATACCAAACGTGGATTTATTATTTCATTTAAGTAGTGGAAAAAAATTTAAAAATTTGTAGGAAAAAAAATCAATTTCAACATTTTCAATTTTCAGAATATGGTCCTATGTGAGGGCTTGTTTTGTGTGGCCCTAGTCAATGTTTTTACAGTTTTTGTGTTTTTTCAGCAGCCTAAAAAATGCTATTCTGACATTTAGATTTTTTTATTCAGCCGTCATCTGTTGGGAAAGATGTTGTCACAGTTTCTAAGCCCACAACAAAGTCAGGGACCCCCCATATGAGTTAACTGCATGTCATATGTCAAGAAGGCGTTAAGAGAGCAAAGTCCATATCATTAGGATTTGCATTAAGCAGCAGTGATTTTTCTAAATCTTGCTTAGCTGCAAGTGTGACACAAATAAAATGATTTTACTGTGATTAATAATAAATCATAAGAGATATTTTTTTTGCTGATCTTACTCATTATGATTTATCAAAAACCAGCAATTGTTCAAGGCTTTTTATGTGAGAGTACATTTTCAGTGAAGTAGTATTCTGGGATTAGGGTATTGACTGCTTGAATTTTTTCACCTTTGTTTCACTGAGAATATAAAATGTTTGTTATCCGTACATTAAAATAACCCAAAATGTTTAATATTGATAGCCTGTTCTTTGGACAAACTTTCGAAATCAGGTTGATTGAAGAGCCATCTCTTGGCACCTCTGTTTATCAACTGCCTGAAGTGTCTGCAGGGCTTGTCAGAAGGTTTGGAAGAGCCTGCACTGCGCTTTCTACATTGTTTTACTGTTTATTTTTTGTCATCGACCCACACGCTGTTTACTTATTAGGGATAGAGCAGATGTAATTTTGCTATTCAGTCGAGTGGTAAAAGGACGCAATACTCTTCCTTGCCGCCAGTGTGTAGACAGTAGAGATGAGTGGATTGTTTGAAATTCTAATTCACGAACTTTGCAGTATTTTCACTGCAAAAGTGAAAAATCCATCTTGTGGTTGTTGTTTAATCTTTATTTTCAGTTTTGAGTTAATGATATGCCCGTACTCCGGGTTGGGCCTATGTGGGGGTCTTCATGTGGTGCTCTGATAAGGTATTCATAATGCAGACTGCTGACAGGTCACTGATCCCTCACTGACCTGCCCCTAGATTACATAATGAATTTATGTATATACTAAAAAACAACCCTTCTGCAGGCAGGTGCCGGCCGTGGCACCTGCACTGCAGCATAATCGCATGTGTACTATGTTAATAATAAATGTGCTTGAGGTTATCCTGATAGTACAAATAAAATCCATTTGAAAATGGTGCCTGCCGCACCTGCGCAGTAGCAGCTATCGGTGTATATAGAGGTGATCTGAGAGCTGCTACTGCGCAGGCACCATCTTGGAGGAGGAAATGTTTTTCTTCTCTAGCAAGATGGCGCCGCTGGAAGCCCCCCTACAGCCCTGCCCCCGGGCATGAGCATATCATTAACTCAAAACTGAAAATAAAGATTACCTAACAACCACAAGACCGATTTCAGCAACCTAGGTATCATTTTAATCTGAATAATGGCGCGATCTGACACAGTGTGTAGGCTAATGTGCACAATCTTGCTGACAGGTTCCCTTTAAGCAGCTGAGGAGTAAGCCCGTCAGTATTCTGATCTTGGAAAACCCATTAATTAGGGCATAATAAGGCTTAGTGCCAATGGCAGCATAAACATACAGCCCTACTGGTCCTCTCCCTCAACAGGTCCAGCACTGTGCCTCGGATTCTGCCTCAATGATTGTTCACAGAAAAAATGTTCATTGTTCGCTAAAGTGATGACCTCAAATTCTCGAGACCACATGCTGAGGAATATTGTTAAGTTCCACGTAGAAATACACATATAATAATGATGTACTTTCTAAAATATACCATTCCTTCTAGCTAACAAGTACAATAAAAGCAAAACCTAAATTTCGGTATATGCATTTGCCTGCTGAGAACCGGCCTTGTCAACCCACAGCTCATTTACATATGACCCTGGAATCGCAGCGCATGCATTTCTATATAAATGGTTTTCCAAATCATTTAAAGCTTTTTCTCTCCACAGTGTTTGTTTTGTGGAATATAAAGTACATCTCTCTCATAGCAGAATTATTTCCAATCCGTTTGTCTGCTTTCCTTTATGCTCCTAATTATATTTCACTGCAGCCAAGCGCTCCGATTGCTTTTAGCACATTTCTGCTGTCTTTCTGAGCTTCTCAGACTGATGTAAATGGCCTTGAATAACAAGTCATCATTATAACAGTGTGGTGTCAAAATCTAGATATATTTGTCCATTTTCCATTGTTTTAGTAACATCATTTCTCTTTCCAATTTTCTCTCATCATTTGTTCTGGATTCGTCCGCGCCGCTTGCTGCTGTTTGCTTTGCTCCAGCTAACTGTAGTGAACGTTCACCAAGAGCGAATGTTTAGGTGACACTGGAGATCTGATGCTGCGTGTAGGATTAAAGTCAATACATGTACAATCTGCTCTAGTTTATCTTAAACTTTTCACAGCAGAATTTTTAAATTCATTCCCATTTGGAAGATTTCATCTATTGGGAATGATCTAAATGGTAAAAAAAGATTTGTTAGAGCAGTGTAATGTAAAAAAAAATGCCCTCATATTTGATGGAATTCTCTACTTATCAAAGAATAGGAACACAAACCAATTATTCTGGTCTGTAGAGCCGTCTAATCTCATTCAGAAGGAAAACAAAATGTAAGAATAAATAGAAGTACGTTAATGGTTTTAATCATTTTCCAAGGTTTTGCAAGAAGATTTTTGTTACACTTGATTGGGTCTCACAAGTGGGAATTTATGAGCCTGACATGTATATTAATATAGACAACCTCAAGAAACTGTAAGTAGAGATCAACAAATTGATTCATGGCCAATTGAATTTTTCTCGATTTTTGTAAAAGAAATTGGATATACTAGAATCCAAATTTTTTTGCAATTTGATTCAGATGAATCCAGCAAATAGGTCACAGCTACCATTTTAATTATCAATTTAGGTTCCAATGTCATGTACAGAACTTCAAAAATAACATGAAAGCCTATTAAATCTGTGATATCTAGTATCCCTGAAAAAGAAAATATACAAAATGAATCACTTAAAATAAGGATACCTCAAAAGGGACAACACACAACTGCATAACTGATTATGTTTGTAGAACCAAAAATAAGTAAAACATAGGAATTAATTCATAATTATACATTGACACTGCAGAAAATAATTTTTTCTTTTTCTTTGTAATTACAGTTGTTCAGTTTACCCACCATGTTATGTTCCTCTCCAGTAAACTAGTTCCAATCTTGGATATATAAGGAATAATCGATCTGTTAGGACTTTTTACCTGTAGAAAAGATGGTTATCTGTTCGCTGTGGTTTTAGTGCAGTCTAGCAGGTTTTGTCTGTCTCTCTGCCTCGACGCGCGTTTCACCTCTCTAACATCTTCCTGTTGGAGTTTTATTCTTTATTCTAGTCATAGATCTCTTTTTTGTCTTGCATACTAGATATGATATCACAGATTAAGAATGCTTTTATAGCTAACATTTTGCAGGATTATGAGGGCCGTGAAGGAGTTTGTTAGTTACAAAATTTAAAAAATCATAATCACCCTGCCCTCACATGTTCCACAGCACCACTACAGTTATGTCTTCTTTGATCCAGTCTTCATTGGTATCTTTGGGGGTCGATTCACAGCATAATTTTTTATGAGGCCTAATGATTACACCTCCCACAATGATCACGGGGCTTAGTCAGTGTAATTAGTGTTGAGCGATACCGTCCGATACTTGAAAGTATCGGTATCGGAAAGTATCGGCCGATACCGGCAAAGTATCGGATCTCGCCGATACCGATACCCGATACCAATACAAGTCAATGGGACTCAAGTATCGGAAGGTATCCCTGATGGTTCCCAGGGTCTGAAGGAGAGGAAACTCTCCTTCAGGCCCTGGGATCCATATGAATGTGTAAAATAAAGAATTAAAATAAAAAATATTGATATACTCACCTCTCCGACGCAGCCTGGACCTTACCGCTGTGAACCGGCAGCCTTCTTTGCTTAAAATGAGCACGTTCAGTACCTTCCATGACGTCACGGCTTCTGATTGGTCGCGTGCCGCTCATGTGACCGCCACGCGACCAATCAGAAGCCGTGACGTCATCCCTCAGGTCCTAAATTCCTAGAAGGGAATTTAGGACCTGAGGGATGACATCGCAGCTTGTGATTGGTCGTGTGGCGGTCACATGAGCGGCACACGACCAATCAGAAGCCGTGACGTCATGGAAGGTGCTGAACACGCTCATTTTAAGCAAAGCAGGCTGCCGGTTACTACCAGGGCGCGTCAGAGGGTGAGTATATCCCTATTTTTTATTTTAATTCTTTATTTTTTACATGGATATGGATCCCAGGGCCTGAAGGAGAGTTTCCTCTCCTTCAGACCCTGGGAACCATACACTGGGAACTTCCGATTCCGATTCCCGATACCACAAAAGTATCGGATCTCGGTATCAGAATTCCGATACCGCAAGTATCGGCCGATACCCAATACTTGCGGTATCGGAATGCTCAACACTAAGTGTAATAGGTAATAAAGATGCAACAGAAGACTACAGTGGAACTATGAAGATGAATGAATCTAAGTGGCAGGATACGTGAGGGCCACCTATATTTTCTATGCTCTGGGGTCAGAAGAGATCGGAGAGCATAATCAGCATATTTGATTCACATCAGATTATTTTAAATTCTGGTAGATATGCTTATCCATAATTGAGAGGTCTTTTGACCAACAATTAAAGATTACTTGCTATAATGTAACTTATTGAGTAGTCATGTTTATTAATCATTATTATTTAATCAGTTTGATTTTGCTAATCACACTGATCAGACTCTGATCAGAGTTTAATCAAAGTGAGATCACAGTGTGCTCTGATTTTCTCCAAAGAGGACAAAATGGAAGAAAACATTTCTTCAACTTCTCCATTCTGTCAGTCCGTGAAAATCAGATGTCATCTGAGTGCAGTCTAATTTTTTCATGTGATCCGAATATCAGATGCAAATCAAGCATGCTGTGATTTTTTCCTCAGACAAGCTGTGTCCAAGGAAATAATTGGGCATGTGCATGGCCCCATAGAAGATTTGAAGACCTGGATCAAAAATATGGTTTTCTGCATGAGCCCTTAAGTAAATTAATTGTTTTTAGATTGAGATTTTTTCTTGCAATTTGCTGTAGTTTTAGTGCCATAGACACCACATTCCATAAAGGCACTTTATAAAAGTCTATAGGGATCTTTACTGACACCATGCGCCCAGACATTTTTTAAGGTTACATCTTCAGAAATCATTTTCAGAAAGAAGTAGTGCAGCTTTTTGTTGTAAGTCTATTTTTTGTAATATATTCGTTAACCTCTTCATGACCTATAGGTAGGTCAGATATCCCCCTTTGATGCAGACTCTAGCGCGGAGCTCTTTTCCGGTACATGACAGCTGTCGTGTGCCCCTAACAGGAGCGGGTGGAATCACGATCCACCCTTGGCTGTTAACATGTTAAATGCTGCTGTTAATCTCCAATAGCGGCATTTAACATGATGTTGCGTCACAAACACTGTAGCCGGCGTTCATAGCAGATGATGATATTTGCTACACATAGTAGAGCTGAAGACCTGCTATATGTATCACAAGTGATCAGATGATCACAGCTTCAAGTTTCCTAAGGAGACTGTTAAATTAAGTAAAAAGTAGGGAAAAAACGCCTGATCTCCTAAAGGTAGTATGGATGACGGTGAAAAAAAAAAGTTTTTAAAAAATGTAAAAAAATAAAGTTATAAAAGTTCAAATCACTCCCCTTTTGCCCCATTCAAAATAAAACAATAATAAAAAAATACTCATATCTGGTATCGCCGGGCTAAAAAATGCCCGTTCTATCAAAATATAAAAAGAATGAATCCAATCGGTAAACGGTGTAAACAGAAAAGAAATCAAAACACCAGAATTAAGGTTTTTTTTGGTCACCATCACCACAACATTGAAATGAAATAACAGGCAATCAAAACATCGAACTTGGTATCAATAAAAACTTCAGCTCAGTATGGAAAAATAAGCCGTCACCCAATCGAAAACTTGAGATGGTGCCATTTTTTTTTTTTTATTTCAAATTTTGGATTTTTTTTCACCACTTAAATATAAAGAAGCTATACATGTTTGAAATCATAATGGCAGGTGAGTTTTAGCATTGAGTGAACATGGTAAAAAAAAAAAAACAGCACTTGCTTTGCAATGTCACCGCACTTGGAAAGGTTTTCCCATTTTCCAGTATATTATATTGGAAAATCAATGGTGTTATTGAAAAGTACAACTCATCCCACAAAAAAAAAAGCCCTCACACGGCTATATTGAAGAAAAATAAAAAAGTCACGGCTCTGGGAAGTAGGGGAACAAAAACAGAAAATCCAAAGATTGTGAGGGAGTAAAAGGGGTTTCCCACAAACAAATTTAATTGTAATCAACATTTTAATCAATAGAACTTTGAATAACAATAATTTCCGCAATTGGTGTGTTAAAAAAATGTTCCTGTGAGATAATCTCATAAATGTGCCCCTGCTGTGTACTGTGTAATGGCCATGTCTGACCGTACAGGGACATGGTCTGATCATAACACAGGTAATGGACAGGGGAGGAAGCAAAAGAGTTGTTTTTTTAAATTGTGTAATTTATGATACTTGAGAGAGAGGCCAACACTGACAGAACACAACTATCTAGGAAAAAAAGATCTCAGTTGTATTATATATACCTGTTAATTACCGTATATACTCGAGTATAAGCCGACCCAAGTATAAGCCGACCCCCCTAATTTTGCCACAAAAAACTGGGAAAACTTATTGACTCGAGTATAAGCCTAGGGTGGAAAATTCAGCAGCTACTGGTGAATTTCAAAAATAAAAATAGATGCTCCATACCATTCATTATGGCCCCATAGATGCTCCATATAAAGCTGTGCCATATATAATGTTCCATACCATTGATTATTGCCCCATATATTATCCATATATAGCTGTGCCATATAGTGCTCTGCACCGTTCATTATTGCCCCATAGCTGTGCCATATAGTGCTCTGCACCGTTCATTATTGCCCCATAGCTGTGCCATATAGTGCTCTGCACCGTTCATTATTGCCCCATAGATGTACCATAGAAAGCTGTGCCATTGCTGCTGCTGCTGCAATAAAAAAAAAGTGACATACTCACCTCTCTTGCTTGCAGCTCCTCAGCGTCCCGTCCCGGCGTCTCTCTGCACTGACTGATCAGGCAGAGGGCGGCGCGCACACTATATGCGTCATCGCGCCCTCTGACCTGCATAGTCAGTGCGGAGAGACGCCGGGAAGATGGAGCGGCGCCCGGCGTGTGGAGCGCGGACAGGTGAATATGTAATACTTACCTGCTCCCGGCGTCCCGCTCCTTCCCCCGCACAGCTGGTCTTCAGTGCCGCAGCCTCTTCCTCAATCAGCGGTCACTGTTACCGCTCATTAGAGAAATGAATATGCGGCTCCACCCCTATGGGAGTGGAGTCCATATTCATTTCTCTAATGAGCAGTCCCACGTGACCGCTGAACAGGGGAAGAGCTGCGGCACCCTGAGACCTTGGGACTGCAGGGACAGCGCCAGGAGCCCCGGAAGCAGGTAAGTATGCCTCAGCGCCCTCTCCCCCTCACCCGCCGACCCTGCCGCTGACCGTGACTCGAGTATAAGCCGAGAGGGGCACTTTCAGCCCAAAAATTTGGGCTGAAAATCTCGGCTTATACTCGAGTATATACGGTAATACTTTTAGTCACTCACAAAACATATGTGATGTTTAAGGAAACATTGACAACTGACATAAAAGCTGTAGTAGGGAGAGTGCAGGCAACTGTCAGTACCACTAGCAGAAATTACAAAATAAAAAATATTAATGTCATTTTCATCCACCCGGCAATTGTTTGGATATGGTGACAGCATTGACAGGAGTTGGGGTAATCTAAGCTTTTATCATTGAATTATTTTGACAGTGCAGGAGGGTAGCATTAAGTCATTTTGTCTTCTTCTCACTAAAAGACACATGCTAGACCTCATCAGATGTTTATTGCCATTGTATCTGGCTGTGAACGCGAGCTTTAAAACAAGGCACTTTGTCTAACCACTGCAAAATGATGATTCTGTTTTGTTTTTCATTTGTTACAAAAATATAACAGTAAACATCCATGCCTTATACCATTACACCAAGTAAACATATGCTGGCTATTTGTAGTTAAATCTATTTCTAGTGAAGCTGACTGATGAAAAATACAGCTGCATTCCAAGTTTCATTTACAAGAACCAACCGACGGCACTAAGGGTATGTGTCCACGTTCAGGAAACGCTGCGTTTTTGACGCAGCGCTGAGCCGCAGAGTCAAAAACGCAGCGTCCAGATGTTACAGCATAGTGGAGGGGATTTAATGAAATCCCGTCTCCACTGTGCATTAAAAAACGCATGCGTTTTTCCCGTGAAAACGCACATGCGGTGCGTTTTTTCAGAACGCAGCATGTTGCTACAATGAGCAAAACACGCAGGAACACCGCAGGTGACCTGCCAGTGACCTCAGGTGCATTTTTGGTCAGGATTTTACCTGCATAAAATCCTGACGAAAGCCTGAAGCAAACCTGAACGTGGACACATACCCTAATTGTCCACTGATCAGCAACTTTTTACTACTTAGGCTACTTTCACACTTACGTTGTTTTGTATCTGTCACAATGCGTTGTTTTGGGAAAAAAATGCATCCTGCAAATTTGCCTGCAGGATTCGTTTTGTCCCATAGACTTGTATTGCCGACGGATCGTGATGTATGGCCACACGTTGCGTTGGAATTTGGAGACCCATCATCTGGAAAAAGTGTTCAAGGGAACGTTTTTCTATGCGTTGCATCCTGCTTGTCCATCTGCGCATGCCCAGCAGGAAATCTCACTCTCTGTCTCATTCCTGCCCGGGACTGCAGACAGAAATGTGAAAGTAGCCTTAGCGGTTGTTTAGTAGCCTATTTACACATTCAAACTGCTCTTAAAGGGAAGGTGCCGCATTTTATTTTTTGCATTAAAAATGATTGTTTATATAAACAATTATTTTAAATACAAATTTACATTTTTTTACTTTAACATTTTTTTTATTATTAATTTTTTTAGCCACTGGGCGCCGCCATTTTGCTTTGCAGGAGTGTAAGTGTAGCTGCACGACACTTACACTCTGCAAATACAGCTGCCCTGGGCATAGAGATCTGCGGTTGGCATCCGACCCTATACTTTGCATTGAGCTGCTCCCTGCTGTGTCTGGCCATGCCCCCTGAGCCATCCACATCACAGCAGAGGCAGGAGATGGGCGCCATCTTTCTGGAGCTCACAGTGCATCTATAAGCTCTAGTTTCCCAGTATAATCCCAGGAGCCCTGCGGTTATAGGAGGAGGAGGAGACCAAGGATGGGAGGGAGAAACTAAGGACTCAGCAGCGGAGCAGTGAAGTAAGTATCAGCAGGGGAGGGGGAGAGGCCATCTAATCCTATCCTTTGTGATGCTGACTCTGAGCAGTGTATCTCCTCCCATGTGTGTTACTGTGCTGACTGTATCTACTCCTCTCCTGTGTGATACTGTCTGCTGAGCCATGCATCTAATCCTATCCTGTGTGATACTGACTGAGCTGTGTATCTAATCCTCTCCTGTGATACTGACTGCTGAGCCATGCATCTAATCCTATCCTGTGTGATACTGACTGAGCCGTGTATCTAGTCCTATCCTGTGTGATACTGTCTGCTGAGCCATGTATCTAATCTTCTCTTGTGTGATGCTGTCTGCTGAGCCATGTATCTGAGCCTACCCTGTGTGATACTGTGCTGATATGTGTATCTAAGCCTCTCCTGTGGGATGCTGTGTGCTGAGCCATGTATCTAATCCTCTCCTGTGTGATACTGTCTGCTGAGCCATGTATCTAATCCTACCCTGTGTGATACTGTGCTGAGACGTGTATTTAATCCTACCCTGTGTGATACTTTGCTGAGACGTGTATCTAATCCTCTCCTGTGTGATACTGTCTGCTGAGCCATGTATCTAATTCTACCCTGTGTGATACTCTGCTGAGATGTGTATCTAATCCTCTCCTGTGGGATGCCGTGTGCTGAGCCGTGTATCTAATCCTATTCTGTGTGTTACTGTATGATGAGCCGTGTATCTAATCCTCTCCTGTGTGGTATTGACTGCTGAGCTGTATATCTAATGCTATCCTTTGTGATACTGACTGCTGAGCCGTGTATCTAATCCTATCCTGTATGATACTGACTGAGCTGTGTATCTAATACTGTCCTGTGTGATACTGACTGCTGAGCTGTGTATCTAATCCTCTCCTATGCACTCCTCTCCCCCGTTATGTGTGATCTATATGGCGGCATTATGTGTGATCTATATGGTGGTATTATGTGTGATCTATATGGCGGTATTATGTGTGCTCTATATGGCGGTATTATGTGAGAACACTGGTGGTATTATGTGTGATCTATATGGCGGTATTATGTGAGATCTATATATTGGTTTTATGTGAGAGCACTATGGCGTCGTTATTTGCAAACTATATGATGGTATTATGTGAGAACTATGGGACAGTATTATGTGTGCTCTATATGGCGGTATTATGTGTGCTCTATATGGCGGTATTATGTGCGATCTATATGGCGGTATTATGTGAGAACACTATGGCGTCGTTATTTGCGATCTACAGTATATGATGGTATTATGTGAGAACTATAGGACAGTATTATGTGTGATCTATATGGCGGTATTATGTGAGAACACTATGGCAGTATTATCTTCAGAAAGGGGACCCAATCTAGGGTGGTTCTGGTTGAGCAGCTGCACATGGGTCTGGGGTAATAGAGGGCGCAGCATGACCTCCTGTTAGGTGCCGTCAGGGGAAGGCTGGTGAGGAAGCTGAAGAGAGGGGTCTCATGTTTATCGTTACTTTACGTTTACCGTACTTCGCCTGTCGTCTCGCTTTCACACATCACCAGGACAAGATCTGAGGAGGGGAATGGGGTCTTAGCATGCAATGTCTGGATCAGAACAGGCCATCAATCCACAGATATGTTTCCTGGATTTCTGTGGAGCAGACGTTCCATCCATGTGTATAAAAGACAGCACTCTATGTACAAACCCTGGCTGCTCCACGCACCAAACATGGTGCCTCCATACACCAGCACAATGCTCTCCTGAAATACTCTGTGCCGCTGTCACCCTGCTCCCTCCACCATATATCTCCCAGAATCCTTGCTGCCTGTCATCCTCTGTGACTGTCTACTTGTCAGTATAAGGGTCCCTTTCCACTTACGAGAGAAAAAACGGTCCGTAATCTGGACCGAAAAAACGGATGTAACTTATGCGATTGTCATGCGAGTGTCATGCGAGTGCAATGCGATTTTTCATTGCATCATCCGTTTTTTGCAATCGCATCATCCATATGACATCCGTACTGTCCGATTTGTACGCACCGGTGTCCTTTGAAAAGCCGGCAAATCAGTGCTGTGTACAGTAAAATCACACTGACAGGTTAGAATAGAATAGATATATACACATAGAATGTGTATATATACATATATATATATATGTCAGTGAGACACCTATATATGTATATTTATATTTAATGCAGCGCTAGATAGCATAAAAGCCGCTAATTCAATTGCCGGCTTTTGCTCTCTCTTTCACAAACCTGACAGGATATGAGACATGGTTTACATACAGTAAACCATCTCATATCCCTTTTTTTTTCCATATTCCACACTACTAATGTTAGTAGTGTGCATGTGCAAAATTTGCCCGCTGTAGCTGCTAAAATAAAGGGTTAAATGGCGGAAAAAATTGGTGTGGGCTCCCACGCAATTTTCTCCGCCAGAGTTGTAAAGCCAGTGACTGAGGGCAGATATTAATAGCCTGGAGAGGGTCCACGGTTATTGGCCCCCCCTGGCTACAAACATCTGCCCCCAGCCACCCCAGAAAAGGCACATCTGTGAGATGCGCCTATTCTGGCACTTGGCCTCTCTCTTCCCACTCCCGTGTAGCGGTGCGATATGGGGTAATGAAGGGTTAATGTCACCTTGCTATTGTAAGGTGACATTAAGCCAGGTTAATAATGGAGAGGCGTCAATTATGACACCTATCCATTATTAATCCAATTGTATGAAAGGGTTAAAAAACACACACAATATTGCACAATATTTTAATGAAATAAACACACAGGTTGTTGTAATATTTTATTGCTCTCTCAATCCACCTGAAGACCCTCGTTTGGAAAAATAATAAACCAACAATATACATACCTTCCGTAGATCTGTGATGTCCCACGATGTAAATACATCTGAAGGGGTTAAAATATTTTACAGGCAGGAGCTCTGCTATAATGCAGCTGTGCTCGTGCCTGTAAACCCCGGGGAATGAAGGTAATGTAGGTCAATGACCTGTAGTTACCTTCATTCGCGGTGAGGCGCCCCCTGCTGGATGTCCTCATATGACGTCGAGCGTGAGAAAAAGTTCACAGGCTGCAGTTCATAAGGACATCCAGCAGGGGGCGCCTCACCACCTCTCATAAAGAGTATGCAGAAAATAGAAAAAATAGCACTCACCGATCCTTAAAAATCTTGCTTTATTTCAACATTTAAAACATCATGGGACCTGTAGAAGTGCTGTTGAGCTTGAAACGGCAGTCGCCAGCACTGGCTCACACACTCCTTCACCTGTTTTCCTGGCCATGATGTTTTAAATGTTGAAATAAAGCAAGATTTTTAAGGATCGGTGAGTGCTAACCGTTTTTTCTATTTATATTGATAGAACATGGATTCTAGAGCAATTTGTATAAAACATCATGAATGTACTGCTCCTTCCCACTGCCACTGAAACAAAACCAAGATCTGCATATGGCGTGGAGTTTTAATTAGGATTGGTTCACACGAACATATAAAAAAATCATCAGTAGTGATGGGCAAGCACTAAAATGCTTGGGTGCTCGTTGCTCAGGTTGAGCAAATTGGAAAACTCAGGTACTCGACCCGAGCAACAAACCCAATGTACTGTAAGTAGTGTTGAGCGATACCGTCCGATACTTGAAAGTATCGGTATCGGAAAGTATCGGCCGATACCGGCAAAGTATCGGATCTAATCCGATACCGATACCCGATACCAATACAAGTCAATGGGACTCATGTATCGGACGGTATTCCTGATGGTTCCCAGGGTCTGAAGGAGAGGAAACTCTCCTTCAGGCCCTGGGAACCATATTAATGTGTAAAATAAAAAATTAAAATAAAAAATATTGCTATACTCACCTCTCCGACGCAGCCTGCACCTTACCGAGGGAACCGGCAGCGTTGTTTGCTTAAAATTCGCGCTTTTCCTTCCTTACGCGAAGTCCCGGCTTGTGATTGGTCGCGCGCCGCCCATGTGGCCGGGACGCAACCAATCACAGCAAGCCGTGACGTAATTTCAGGTCCTTCAGGATTTTAAAATTACGTTCCGGCGTTGTGATTGGTTGCGTCGCGGTCACATGGTCGACGCGACCAATCACAAGCCGTGACGTCACGGGAGGCAGGAGACGCGCGCATTTTAAAATACCGAAAATACCAAAATACCACAAAAGTATCGGATCTCGGTATCGGAATTCCGATACAGCAAATATCGGCCGATACCCGATACTTGCGGTATCGGAATGCTCAACACTAACTGTAAGTCTATGGGAAACCCGAGCATTTTTGCGACAATACCCCCAGGGGTCCTTTTAGTGTCTAAAAACATCTGAAATCATTGGGAACAGTGATCAAGTGACATGGGAACATCATGGGGAAGACACCTGGAAGTATTTCTGACTCCTAGGTCACAGCTGTGACCAATGTTGTCAGAGTGTGACGCCTCTTTTACAAGCGCACACTAAAACATACAAAAACAAAACAAAAATGGATTTTCCCAGGAAATATGTTAAGGAACATCCTTTCCAGGGTAATAATTTGTATGTATAGCAAAATAAAGAACCCCCCCAAAAAATGTACCTCCACCACTTGGGTTATTGTCACATGTAGCATTTTTGATGCATTTTTCAACTTTAGCATTGCTTTCAACCAATACAAATGCATTAACTGGGAAATGTCATTGTAACATTTAACAACCCTAGCTGGCCATGTGATGTGTGACTCATCATCAGACACATCTTGTATCCTTTATGAAGGAGGGACTCTTAAAGTCACAAAGCCTATTTTTATGGGGGCATTAATATTCTTAAAGGGCCATTATTAAATTATTGCCAATGCAGTGAGTGGCTGGGTTGACAAAAACTAGGACGCACCCCAATACCTCTTTCACGAGACGTACAGGAGGGCTTCCTGAAAAAATGTTCCCACTATAAGAAAGTGGGTTTCCCATAGTGTTTGGTTATGCATTGAATGCAAGGCCCTGCCCTGTATCAAAGTTACACGCACCTCAATAAGCCTTTGAAACCACGTACTGGATGGCCACAGGAAAACCAAGTTCACATTATTCATGTGGTACTGCCATATTGTTTGCTTATGCATTTAATGCAACGGCTGCCCTGCACCAAAGTTACACGCACCCTAATAAGGCTACTTTCACACTAGCGTTTATCTGGGATGCGGAATTCCTCCATGAAGCCCCGCCCACTGCTGCACCTCTTCGTTCAGTTCTGCCTACGGCTGCATGCGGCGTGCGCACCCTAACATTGGGTGCACAGGCCATGCCGCTGTATGCGGATGCCGCCGCATGCGTCGTTTTGACAGTGCGGTATCTGCACGAAAATGCAACATGTTGCGTTTGGCGCAGGTCGACGCACCGTCAAAATGACGCATGCTGCGGCATCCGCATACAGCGGCATGGCCTGCGTACCCAATGTTAAAGATAGGGTGCACATGCCGCATGCAGCCATAGGCGGGGCTGAACGAAGAGACGCGGCAGTGGGCAGGGCTTCACGGAGGAAGTCCGCATCCCTCCGCAGCCCGGTTAAACGCTAGTGTGAAACTAGCCTATGCCTTTGAACCCACTTCCAGATGGCCACATGAAAACCTAGTTTAGATTATTCTTTTGGTACTCTCATATTGTTTGCTTATACATTGAATGAAAGGCATGCCCTGCCCCAAGGTTACACACACCCCAATAAGCCTTTGAACCCACGTACTGGATGGCCACATGAAAACCAAGTTCACATTATTAATTTGGTACTCCCATACTGTTTGCTTATGCATTTAATGCAACACCTGCCCTGCACCAAAGTAACATGGACGCCAGTAAGCCTTTGAACCGATGTCCTGGTTGGCCACCTGAAACCAAGGTTCCCATTATTATTAATTTTGTATTCCCATGCAGTTTTTCCATGAAGTGAATGCATCACAATAACCTATAACATAGATGTCCTGGATGGCCACATAAATCCAAACTTCCCTTTTTTTTTTTCATTTGGTACTACCATACTGTTAGCCTATGCATTGAATGCAAGGCCTGCCCTGCCAAACAGTTACATGAACCACAATAACCCTTAGAAGAGATGTAGAGGTGGGTCTCCTGAAAACAATGTTCTCATTATTAGGAAGTGGGTCTCCTATAGTGTTTGCCTATTCAGTGAATGAAAGGCCTCCAAAAATTTAGGAGGCACTCCAATGCCCTTTGAAAGAGAACAAAAAAAGTTCCCATTATAAAGGAGCGGGTCTCCTATACTTTTAATACCCATACGTGTATGGGCTGACAAATATTTCCCCCTGGGGGGGTACACATCAGCTTTTTTTATAATTTTTTTTTATGGGCATCATAAACACCCTTGCCAAAACCTAGAGTGGCTGTTGCATCACAGAATACGTTCACCCTCGTGTTCTAGTGGTGCTATCTGAAGAGATGTGGAGGATGTTTTCCCAATTTAAATGATCGGGTCTCCTATATTTGTAATGCCCATACACTATGTGTATGGGTTGACAAACATATCCCCCTGGAGGGTACACATCAGCTTTTTATTAAAAAAATAATTATGGGCATTATAAACACCCTTGCAAAAAAGTAGAGTGGCTGTAGCATCACGGAACACGTTCACCCTGGTTTTCTAATGGTGGTGAAAGATGAGGAAGAGAAGAAGGAGGAGGAGAACACCAAATAGCCAAAATTAGGAAGCTTATACCAATGTGTGGGTGTGAAGAGGTGCATGGAAATACACCTCCCAAAAAAGACACTGTATTGGAGGTTATGTTTCGCTCTTATTATTCGGTGGTGTAGAGAAGTCTGGCCCAATCCAGTTCTTGTTCAATTTTATAAGAGTCAGCCTGTCAGCATTTTCAGTTGATAGGCAGATGCTCTTATCAGTTATAATTACCCCAGCTGTATTAAAAACCCACTCTGACAAAACGCTAGTGGCAGGGCAGGCCAGGACCTCCAAGGCGTAGAGAGCCAGTTCATGCCACGTGTCCAGCTTGGTTACCCAATAATTAGAAGGCACAGAGGAATCATGGAGGACATTGGTATGGTCAGCAAGGAAGTCCTTCAGCATCTTCTCAAACATTGCACTCCTTATGACAGCACCCAGGCCCGGGCGATGAGAGGATCTGAGAAAACTCTCCCAGAACTTTGCTATTGTTCCCCTGCTTCTGCTGGATTGGAGTTGTGTTTCTCTTGCCTGTACTCTATGGTTGTCCAAAGAACTGTGACGTATGCCGCCAGCATTTTCAGATGGGAATTTTTCTTAAATAATTCCTCAACAAGGGCACTTTGGTACTGCACCATTTTAATACACTTGTCTGTCTCTGGGAGAAGAGATTGAAAGTTTTCCTTGTAGCGTAGGTTTAGAAGTGTCACCAACCAGTAATGAGTAGGGTTGCGCGAAACGGGTCGTTCATTTTCAAAAGTCGCCGACTTTTGGCAAAGTCGGCGTCTCATGAAACCGAGCCGATCCCAGCGTTGCATCGGCCATGCGGTACGTGACTTTCGCGCCAAAGTCGCGTTTCAATGACGCGAAAAGCGCCATTTCTCAGCGCAGCGCAGGTGAATGCAGAGTGTGGGCAGCGTGATGACATAGGTCCTGGTCCCCACCATCTTAGAGAAGGGCATTGCAGTGATTGGCTTGCTGTCTGTGGCGTCACAGGGGCTATAAAGGGAGAGGTTGCTGCCGCTTCATTAGAAGCAGGGAGAGCGTTAGGCAGGGTCCATTAACCACCAAACCGCTTGTGCTGTAGCGATTTCCACTGTCCAACACTACCTTCGGTGTGCAGGGACAGTGGAACCTACATTTTTTTTTTCTCTCAGCGCTGTAGCTCATTGGGCTGCCCTAGAAGGCTCCCTGATAGCTGTATTGCTGTGTGTACGCCACTGTGCAAACCAACTGCTTTTTTCAAAGCACATATCCTCTTGTTCCTTCCTTTCTGCACAGCTATCTTTTTTGTTTGTCCACACTTTTTATTTAATTTGTGCATCAGTCCACTCCTTATTGCTGCCTGCCATACCTGGCTGAGATTACTGCAGGGAGATAGTAATTGTAGGACAGTCCCTGTTTTTTTTTTTTGTTTGTTTTTTTTTTGTGGGAGATTAAGATTGGCATTTCTGCTAGAGTGCCATCCCTGTGTGTGCCATCTCTCACTCAGTGGGCCATAGAAAGCCTATTTATTTTTTTGCTTGATTTGGGTTCTAAAATCTACTTGAAAAAAAATCACTACATCAATCAGTGGGAGATTAATATTGCCCTTTCTGCTTGTGTGCCACTCCTGACTCCTGTGTGTGCCATCTCTCACTCAGTGGGCCATAGAAAGCCTATTAATTTTTTTGCTTGATTTGGGTTCTAAAATCTACCTGAAAAAAAAAACACTACATCAATCAGTGGGAGAAAAATATTGGCCTCAGGGCTTGTGTGCCACTCCTGACTCCTGTGTGTGCCATCTCTTACTCAGTGGGCCATAGAAAGCCTATTTATTTTTTTTGCTTGATTTGGGTTCTAAAATCTACCTGAAAAAAAATCACTACATCAATCAGTGGGAGATTAATATTGCCCTTTCTGCTTGTGTGCCACTCCTGACTCCTGTGTGTGCCATCTCTCACTCAGTGGGCCATAGAAAGCCTTTGTTTTTTTATTATTTGGTTTCTAAAGTCTCCCTGAAAAAGAAAAAAAAAAATAAAACAGTGGGAGATTAATATTGCCCTTTCTGCTTGTGTGCCACTCCTGACTCCTGTGTGTGCCATCTCTCACTCAGTGGGCCATAGAAAGCCTATTTATTTTTTATTATTTGGTTTCTAAAGTCTCCCTGAAAAAGAAAAAAAAAGTTAAAACAGTGGGAGATAAATATTGCCCTTTCTGCTTGTGTGCCACTCCTGACTCCTGTGTGTGCCATCTCTCACTCAGTGGGCCATAGAAAGCCTATTTATTTTTTATTATTTGGTTTCTAAAGTCTCCCTGAAAAAGAAAAAAAAAAGAAAACAGTGGGAGATTAATATTGCCCTTTCTGCTTGTGTGCCACTCCTGACTCCTGTGTGTGCCATCTCTCACTCAGTGGGCCATAGAAAGCCTATTTATTTTTTATTATTTGGTTTCTAAAGTCTCCCTGAAAAAGAAAAAAAAAAGAAAATAGTGGGAGATTAATATTGACATTTGTGCTTGAGTGACAGTTCTGCGTGTGTGGCATCTCTGTGATTTGGTGCCACAGAAAACAGAGTGTGTAACATTGTGCCTGATTTTCCTTGTGGTCTCACCAACCTGTTAAGGGATATTGAAATCATACTGAAGTTATAGCTCACCGTGTAAGTTGTTTGACAGCAACAAATAAAGTTACTTTGGTTAAGTTTTTAAAACAATGAGGAAGTCTGGTGCAAGAGGTCGTCGTGGCCGTGGGCGTTCATTGTCAGCTGGTAATGATGGTAGTGGTAGTGGAGCATCAGGTGGTCGTGGGGATAAAAATATTCCACCTAAGTCTGGAGCTGTGGAGCCAGTTTCGTCGTCTGGCTACACAAGGCCTCGAACGCTCTCTTTTCTGGGAGTAGGAAAACCGCTTTTAAAGGCGGAGCAGCAACAGCAAGTTTTGGCTTACATTGCAGACTCAGCCTCTAGCTCTTTTGCCTCCTCTTCTGAAACTGGTAAATGTAAAAGCAGCGCGTCGCTTGTGGATGTTCACGGTCAGGGACAAGTCGCTTCCTTGTCCTCTTCAGCAAAAACTACAACAAGAGAGAAGGATGCAGCAGGCGACACAACGGGTTACTCCATGGAGCTCTTTACACATACCGTCCCTGGCTTAGAAAGTGAAACACTTAACAGGCCATGCCCATTACAAGTAGATTCTGACATGGAGTGCACTGATGCACAGCCACAGCCAGAGTACTATGCTGCTCCTTTGACTCAGACCACCACATTGCCCTCTCAGGGTACTGATCCACAATCAGACCCTGATGAGACTATGTTGCCCCGCCACGAACGCTATACCACCGACCGACACAGTGACACAGACGAAGTTGCACACGAGCTCGAAGAGGAGGTAATAGATGACCCGGTTGTTGACCCCGATTGGCAGCCATTGGGGGAACAGGGTGCAGGCGGCAGTAGTTCAGAAGCGGAGGTGGAGGAGGGGCCGCAGCAGGCATCAACATCGCAACAGGTTCCATCTGCCGGGCCCGTATCAGGCCCAAAACGCGTGTCAAAGCCAAAACCTGTTGGAGGACAGCGTGGCCATCCGGTTAAAGCTCAGTCTGCAATCCCTGAAAAGGGATCCGATGCTAGGAAGAGTGCAGTCTGGTATTTTTTTAAACAACATCCAATTGATCAGCGCAAAGTCATCTGTCAAAAATGTTCAACTAGCTTAAGCAGAGGTCAGAATCTGAAAAGTCTAAATACTAGTTGCATGCATAGACACTTAACCACCATGCATTTTCAAGCCTGGACTAACTACCAAACGTCCCTTAAGGTTGTAGCACCCTCGGCCAATGAAGCTAGTCAGCAACGCAACATCCCTTCCGTCACTGTAAGGCCACCATTTTCCGCACCACCGGCAGTATCTGTGCAGGTTTCTTTGCCAGCCAAAAGAAGTCAGGGTCAGGGAATCACCAGTTTTGTAGGAGGAAATATTGCATCTAGGGCACCGGTGGAAACAATACCGTCTCCAACCGTCTCTCAGTCTGCCATGTACACCGGCACACCCGAAAGTTCCACGATCTCCAGCTCTCCAGTCCAGCTCACACTACATGAGACTCTGGTTAGAAAAAGGAAGTACTTATCCTCACATCCGCGTACACAGGGTTTTAACGCCCACATAGCTAGACTAATCTCGTTAGAGATGATGCCCTACCGGTTAGTTGAAAGCGAAGCTTTCAAAGCCCTGATGGAGTACGCTGAACCACGATACGAGCTACCCAGTCGACACTTTTTTTCCAGAAAAGCCATCCCAGCCCTGCACCAGCATGTTAAACAGCGCATCGTCCATGCACTCAGGCAATCTGTGAGTACAAAGGTGCACCTGACTACAGATGCATGGACCAGTAGGCATGGCCAGGGACGTTATGTGTCCATCACGGCACACTGGGTGAATGTGGTGAATGCAGGGTCCACAGGGGACATCAATTTCAGGACAGTTGTTCATAGCCCACGGTCTAGGAAACAGTTGGCTGTAGGCGTTCGCACCCCCTCCTCCTCCTCCTCGTCCTCCTGCAGAAGCTACAGCTCTTCCACAGACCGCAGTCGGCCAACCACTCCATCGGCAGATGACACTGTTGCACACCAGTTGTCCCATTATGGGCCAGCTACTGGCAAGCGTCAGCAGGCTGTATTGGCTATGAAGTGTTTGGGCGACAACAGACACACCGCGGAAGTTCTGTCCGAGTTCTTGCAACAAGAAACGCAGTCGTGGCTGGGCACAGTAGATCTTGAGGCAGGCAAGGTAGTCAGTGATAACGGAAGGAATTTCATGGCTGCCATCTCCCTTTCCCAACTGAAACACATTCCTTGCCTGGCTCACACCTTAAACCTGGTGGTGCAGTGCTTATTGAAAACTTATCCTGGGTTCTCCGACCTGCTCCTCAAAGTGCGTGGACTTTGCTCACATATCCGACGTTCGCCTGTACACTCCAGCCGTATGCAGACCTATCAGCGGTCTTTGAACCTTCCCCAGCATCGCCTAATCATAGACATTGCAACAAGGTGGAACTCAACACTGCACATGCTTCAGAGACTGTGCCAACAGAGGCGGGCTGTTATGTTTTTGTGGGAGGATACGCATACACGGGCAGGCAGTAGGATGGCAGACATGGAGTTGTCAGGTGTGCAGTGGTCGAAGATACAAGACATGTGTCAAGTCCTTCAGTGTTTTGAGGAATGCACATGGCTGGTTAGTGCAGACAACGCCATAATAAGCATGAGCATCCCCCTAATGCGTCTGCTGATGCAAAGTTTGACGCACATAAAGGATCAGGCGTCTGCACCAGAGGAAGAGGAAAGCCTTGATGACAGTCAGCCATTGTCTGGTCAGGGCAGTGTACAGGACGAGGTAGCGGGCGAAGAGGAGGTGGAGGACGAGGAGGATGATGGGGATGAGTATATTTTTAATGCGGAAGCTTTCCCGGGGGCACTGGAAATTGGTTGCGTGGCAAGGCCGGGTTCTGGTTTTTTGAGGGACACAAGTGACGTAGATTTGCCTGAAACTGCCCCTCAACCAATCACAACCGGAGATTTGACAACTGGAACTTTGGCCCACATGGCGGATTATGCCTTACGTATCCTAAAAAGGGACACATGCATTACGAAAATGATGAACGATGACGATTACTGGTTGGCCTGCCTCCTTGATCCACGCTATAAAGGCAAATTGCAAAATATTATGCCACATGGAACTTGGAACTAATATTAGCAACCAAACAATCAACTCTTGTTGACCGTTTGCTTCAGGCATTCCCAGCACACAGCGCACGTGATCGTTCTCACACGAGCTCCAGGGGGCAGCAGACTAGGAGTGTTAGGGGTGCACACATCAGAAGTGGCGTTGGACAGAGGGGTTTTCTGACCAGGTTGTGGAGTGATTTTGCTATGACAGCAGACAGGACAGGTACTGCTGCATCAATTGAAAGTGACAGGCGACAACATTTGTCCAGTATGGTTACTAACTATTTTTCATCCCTTATCGATGTTCTCCCTCAACCGTCATTCCCATTTGATTACTGGGCATCAAAATTAGACACCTGGTCAGAATTGGCAGAATATGCATTGCAGGAGCTTGCTTGCCCGGCAGCAAGTGTCCTATCAGAAAGAGTATTCAGTGCTGCAGGTTCAATATTAACCGAAAAAAGGACTCGTCTGGCTACCCAAAATGTTGACGATCTAACATTCATTAAAATGAACCACAACTGGATTTCGAAATCTTTTGCCCCACCTTGCCCGGCCGACACCTAGCTTTCCTATGAAAAGCTCTTGCCTGTGGACTACTGTGAATTACTTTTCTAATGTCTAATTTTCTGCAGCTGATTGTCCAGCATACAACATGTTTACACCTCCCTAAATGGCCAAACTCCCCACACGGGGCCGTGGTATCGCGACTTGGCGCAAGCACCCGTGAGACTGCTGTTTGTCTGAAGAGGTGGGTGTGCTCGCTTTTGGTCGACGGCATTGCTACTGGGTCCCTCATAGTACAATAAAGTGTCTCTGGCGGTGGTGGTGCGCACCCAACGTCAGACACACTGTTGTAACATGAGGGGCCCTGGGCCCGTACCGCCAGCCACAAGAGAGTTCACCCACCCCCAGGTCAAACATTGCTCTACCACTTCCACAGTTATCTCTCACACTTCCACCAATGTTTAGTCTATGCGCTGACATCCTTCCATACCTGCCACTGACAATACCATTGTGTTGACATGTATGATGGTACTTAACATAGTCAGGGGTAGGGTTGAGCGACTTTCATTTTTTTAAGATCGAGTCTGGTTTTGTGAAACCCGATTTAGTCCAGAGTCGAGTCGAGTGAAGTCGGCCGATTATCGCTAAAAGTCGGGGATCGACCGAAACACGAAACCCAATGCAAGTCAATGGGGAAGCATAGCCGGCAGTGAGTGGAGGCCAGGAAAACACCTACAGTGCACATTTTACTGCCAAAAACATCCATTCTTGTTTTCTGAAGCTTGTCAATCTTAATTAACTTTATAATAATAGTTGGGCACTGGAAATTGGGGGTCATTTGGCAAAAGTTGTGGGGGTAGGGCTGGTTCAAGGTTTTAGTGGGCCCAGGAAACATGGACTACGTCATGGCGGTGGAGCAGGGAGAGGTAAGTATTTCAACGTTGCAAGTGCTGTGATCCTGAGCAAGCAGGGGGGGCCCACTTGTTCGCATTGGCACTGGCACAGGGCCCCTCAAAGTACGGCGGTGTGTTTGCATGGCGGGGGCGCCTCCCACCAGCAGCGACACTTTTGCGTACTCTGAGTGGCCCTGTGCCAGTGACGTCGCCAACGAGTATGCCCCCCCACCTGATGAAGGAACCTGCACTTTCATCTGCACCTTCCTCTTTGTCCCTGTGTAAGGTGGTATAATATGCGGGAAGGGGAACCTTACTTTCAGCAGGGTCAGATTCTGGCTGTGTAGAGTACAAGGGGAATGTAGTGGTCTAGGTCAATGTACCAGCAGACTCATCTAGCAGTGGCTGGGCAATGGGCAGGATGATGAGGAAACAGATATAGGGCCAAAGAATAAAGTAGGCTAAATGCAGATCAAAATTGGTAACAGGACTAAACAGGCGGCATTGCTTTGTTCAGTGGAGTAGCAAACCCAAGAGCAGCAGACACTGTTTCAAGGGCCTAACCACACTAGTAGGCCAAATGCAGTTTAATATCTGATAGTATAGGCCGAAAGCCAGAATGTGGAAGCTCAGCTTTGTTCAGTTGAGGACAACACCAGGGAGGGGCAGACACCGTTAGTAGGCCCTAACCACCATTTTGTTTTTTAAAAAACACTTAATGAGAGCCAGAAGGTTGAAGCTCAGCTTTATTCAGTTGAGGGCAACACCAGGGAGGGGCAGACACCGTTAGTAGGCCCTAAACACCATTTTGTTTTTTTAAAAAACACTTAATGAGAGCCAGAAGGTTGAAGCTCAGCTTTATTCAGTTGAGGGCAACACCAGGCAGGGGCAGACACCGTTAGTAGGCCGGAACCACCATTTTGTTTTTTAAAAAACACTTAATGAGAGCCAGAAGGTTGAAGCTCAGCTTTATTCAGTTGAGGGCAACACCAGGCAGGGGCAGACACCGTTAGTAGGCCGGAACCAGCAATGTGTTTAAAAACAGCAGTTAATCAGAGCCGGAAGGTAGAAGCTCAGCTTTATTCAGTTGAGGGCAACACCAGGGAGGGGCAGAAGCCGTTAGTAGGCCCTAACCACCATTTTGTTTTTTAAAAAACACTTAATGAGAGCCAGAAGGTTGAAGCTCAGCTTTATTCAGTTGAGGGCAACACCAGGCAGGGGCAGACACCGTTAGTAGGCCGGAACCAGCAATGTGTTTAAAAACAGCAGTTAATCAGAGCCGGAAGGTAGAAGCTCAGCTTTATTCAGTTGAGGGCAACACCAGGGAGGGGCAGAAGCCGTTAGTAGGCCCTAACCACCATTTTGTTTTTTAAAAAACACTTAATGAGAGCCAGAAGGTTGAAGCTCAGCTTTATTCAGTTGAGGGCAACACCAGGCAGGGGCAGACACCGTTAGTAGGCCGGAACCACCATTTTGTTTTTTAAAAAACACTTAATGAGAGCCAGAAGGTTGAAGCTCAGCTTTATTCAGTTGAGGGCAACACCAGGCAGGGGCAGACACCGTTAGTAGGCCGGAACCAGCAATGTGTTTAAAAACAGCAGTTAATCAGAGCCGGAAGGTAGAAGCTCAGCTTTATTCAGTTGAGGGCAACACCAGGGAGGGGCAGAAGCCGTTAGTAGGCCCTAACCACCATTTTGTTTTTTAAAAAACACTTAATGAGAGCCAGAAGGTTGAAGCTCAGCTTTATTCAGTTGAGGGCAACACCAGGCAGGGGCAGACACCGTTAGTAGGCCGGAACCACCATTTTGTTTTTTAAAAAACACTTAATGAGAGCCAGAAGGTTGAAGCTCAGCTTTATTCAGTTGAGGGCAACACCAGGCAGGGGCAGACACCGTTAGTAGGCCGGAACCAGCAATGTGTTTAAAAACAGCAGTTAATCAGAGCCGGAAGGTAGAAGCTCAGCTTTATTCAGTTGAGGGCAACACCAGGGAGGGGCAGAAGCCGTTAGTCGGCCCTAACCACCATTTTGTTTTTTAAAAAACACTTAATGAGAGCCAGAAGGTTGAAGCTCAGCTTTATTCAGTTGAGGGCAACACCAGGCAGGGGCAGACACCGTTAGTAGGCCGGAACCACCATTTTGTTTTTTAAAAAACACTTAATGAGAGCCAGAAGGTTGAAGCTCAGCTTTATTCAGTTGAGGGCAACACCAGGCAGGGGCAGACACCGTTAGTAGGCCGGAACCAGCAATGTGTTTAAAAACAGCAGTTAATCAGAGCCGGAAGGTAGAAGCTCAGCTTTATTCAGTTGAGGGCAACACCAGGGAGGGGCAGACACCGTTAGTAGGCCGGAACCACCATTTTGTTTTTTAAAAAACACTTAATGAGAGCCAGAAGGTTGAAGCTCAGCTTTATTCAGTTGAGGGCAACACCAGGCAGGGGCAGACACCGTTAGTAGGCCGGAACCAGCAATGTGTTTAAAAACAGCAGTTAATCAGAGCCGGAAGGTAGAAGCTCAGCTTTATTCAGTTGAGGGCAACACCAGGGAGGGGCAGAAGCCGTTAGTAGGCCCTAACCACCATTTTGTTTTTTTAAAAAACACTTAATGAGAGCCAGAAGGTTGAAGCTCAGCTTTATTCAGTTGAGGGCAACACCAGGCAGGGGCAGACACCGTTAGTAGGCCGGAACCAGCAATGTGTTTAAAAACAGCAGTTAATCAGAGCCGGAAGGTAGAAGCTCAGCTTTATTCAGTTGAGGGCAACACCAGGGAGGGTGTTGTGAAATTGGATTTTGGGCTCCCCCGGTGGCCACTGGTGGAATTGAACTGGTGTGCATCATCCCCTCTGTTCACCTGTTTCCATCAGGATGTGGGAGTCGCTATTTAACCTTGCTCCTCTGTCACTTCCATGCCGGTCAACATTGTAATCAGAAGCCTTTCTGTGCATGTTCCTGCTGCTAGACAACTCCCAGCTAAGTTGGACTTTAGTCCTCGTTTGTTTTTGCATTTTGTTCCAGTTCACAGCTGTAGTTTCGTTTCTGTGTCTGGAAAGCTCTTGTGATCTGAAATTGCCACTCTGATGTTATGAGTTAATACTAGAGTCTTAAAGTAATTTCAGGATGGTATTTTGATAGGGTTTTCAGCTGACCATGAAAGTGCCCTTTCTGTCTTCCTGCTATCTAGTAAGCGGACCTCAATTTTGCTAAACCTATTTTCATACTACGTTTGTCATTTCATCTAAAATCACCGCCAATATATGTGGGGGCCTCTGTCTGCCTATCGGGGAAATTTCTCTAGAGGTGAGCCAGGACTATATTTTCCTCTGCCAGGATTAGTTAGTCCTCCGGCCGGCGCTGGGCGTCTAGGGATAAAAACGTAGGCAACGCTACCCGGCTACTGTTAGTTGTGCGGCAGGTTTAGTTCATGGTCAGTTTAGTTTCCATCCTTCCAAGAGCTAGTGCTTATGTTTGCTGGGCTATGTTCTCTTGCCATTGAGAACCATAACAGTTTGACCGGCCCCAAAAGGGTTAAATTAATTGACAGAGAAAGGAGAGAAAAGAGAAGTCTGCTGAAGATTTTTTTTTTTCCCTTCCCTTCAGTTCTGAGTGTGCTTGTAATTGAATCTCTTGCAAGTCTGCCTATATTGCAGCCTTTCTCTCTCTCTCTCTCCTTCTAATCCTGGAATGGCTCTGTGTTCACCTGTTTAAAATGGATATTCAGAGTTTAGCTGCAGGTTTGAATAATCTCACCACGAAAGTTCAAAATTTACAAGATTTTGTTGTTCATGTTCCTATATCTGAACCTAGAATTCCTTTGCCTGAATTTTTCTCGGGGAATAGATCTTGCTTTCAAAATTTCAAAAATAATTGCAAGTTGTTTTTGTCCCTGGGATCTCGCTCTGCTGGAGATCCTGCTCAGCAGGTCAGGATTGTGATTTCCTTGCTCCAGGGCGACCCTCAGGATTGGGCTTTTGCATTGGCTCCAGGGGATCCTGCGTTGCTCAATGTGGATGCGTTTTTTCTGGCCTTGGGGTTGCTTTATGAGGAACCTCAGTTAGAGCTTCAGGCGGAAAAGGCCTTGATGTCCCTATCTCAGGGGCAAGACGAAGCTGAATTATACTGCCAGAAATTCCGTAAATGGGCTGTGCTTACTCAGTGGAATGAGTGCGCCCTGGCGGCGAATTTCAGAGAGGGTCTCTCTGATGCCATTAAGGATGTTATGGTGGGGTTCCCTGTGCCTGCGGGTCTGAATGAGTCCATGACAATGGCTATCCAGATCGATAGGCGTCTGCGGGAGCGCAAACCTGTGCACCATTTGGCGGTGTCTACTGAGAAGACGTCAGAGAATATGCAATGTTATAGAATTCTGTCCAGAAGTGAACGGCAGAATTTAAGACGAAAAAATGGGTTGTGCTTCTATTGCGGTGATTCAACTCATGTTATATCAGCATGCTCTAAGCGTACTAAGAAGCTTGATAAGTCTGTTTCAATTGGCACTTTACAGTCTAAGTTTATTCTATCTGTGACCCTGATTTGTTCTTTATCATCTATTACCGCGGATGCCTATGTCGACTCTGGCGCCGCTTTGAGTCTTATGGATTGGTCCTTTGCCAAACGCTGTGGGTATGATTTGGAGCCTCTTGAAACTCCTATACCCCTGAAGGGGATTGACTCCACCCCATTGGCTAGTAATAAACCACAATACTGGACACAAGTAACTATGCGGATTAATCCGGATCATCAGGAGATTATTCGCTTTCTTGTGCTGTATAACCTACATGATGTGTTGGTGCTTGGATTGCCATGGCTGCAATCTCATAACCCAGTCCTTGACTGGAAAGCTATGTCTGTGTTAAGCTGGGGATGTAAGGGGACGCATGGGGACGTACCTGTGGTTTCCATTTCATCATCTATTCCCTCTGAGATTCCTGAATTCTTGACTGAATATCGTGACGTTTTTGAAGAACCTAAGCTTGGTTCATTACCTCCGCACCGGGAGTGCGATTGTGCCATAGATTTGATTCTGGGTAGTAAATACCCTAAGGGTCGTTTATTTAATCTGTCTGTGCCTGAACATGCTGCTATGCGAGAATATATAAAGGAGTCCTTGGAAAAGGGACATATTCGTCCTTCGTCATCTCCCTTAGGAGCCGGTTTTTTCTTTGTGGCTAAGAAAGATGGCTCTTTGAGACCGTGTATTGATTATCGGCTTTTGAATAAAATCACGGTTAAATATCAATATCCGTTGCCACTGCTGACTGATTTGTTTGCTCGCATAAAGGGGGCCAAGTGGTTCTCTAAGATAGATCTCCGTGGGGCGTATAATTTGGTGCGAATTAAGCAGGGGGATGAGTGGAAGACCGCATTTAATACGCCCGAGGGCCACTTTGAGTATTTGGTGATGCCTTTTGGTCTTTCAAATGCCCCTTCAGTCTTTCAGTCCTTTATGCATGACATTTTCCGTGATTATTTGGATAAATTTATGATTGTGTATCTGGATGATATTTTGATTTTTTCGGATGACTGGGACTCTCATGTCCAGCAGGTCAGGAGGGTTTTTCAGGTTTTGCGGTCTAATTCCTTGTGTGTGAAGGGTTCTAAGTGCGTTTTTGGGGTTCAAAAGATTTCCTTTTTGGGATATATTTTTTCCCCCTCTTCCATCGAGATGGATCCTGTCAAGGTTCAGGCTATTTGTGATTGGACGCAACCCTCTTCTCTTAAGAGTCTTCAGAAATTTTTGGGCTTTGCTAACTTTTATCGTCGATTTATTGCTGGTTTTTCTGATGTTGTTAAACCATTGACTGATTTGACTAAGAAGGGTGCTGATGTTGCTGATTGGTCCCCTGCTGCTGTGGAGGCCTTTCGGGAGCTTAAGCGCCGCTTTTCTTCCGCCCCTGTGTTGCGTCAGCCTGATGTTGCTCTTCCTTTTCAGGTTGAGGTCGACGCTTCTGAAATCGGAGCTGGGGCAGTTTGGTCGCAGAGAAGTTCCGATTGTTCCGTGATGAGACCTTGTGCCTTTTTCTCGCGTAAATTTTCGCCCGCCGAGCGGAATTATGATGTTGGAAATCGGGAGCTTTTGGCCATGAAGTGGGCTTTTGAGGAGTGGCGTCATTGGCTTGAGGGGGCTAGACATCAGGTGGTGGTATTGACTGACCACAAAAATTTAATTTATCTTGAGTCCGCCAGACGCCTGAATCCTAGACAGGCGCGCTGGTCGTTGTTTTTCTCTCGGTTTAATTTTGTGGTGTCCTACCTGCCGGGTTCTTAGAATGTTAAGGCGGATGCCCTTTCTAGGAGTTTTGAGCCTGACTCCCCTGGTAACTCTGAACCTACAGGTATCCTTAAGGATGGAGTGATATTGTCTGCCGTTTCTCCAGACCTGCGGCGGGCCTTGCAGGAGTTTCAGGCGGATAGACCTGATCGTTGCCCACCTGGTAGACTGTTTGTTCCTGATGATTGGACCAGTAAAGTCATTTCTGAGGTTCATTCTTCTGCGTTGACAGGTCATCCTGGAATCTTTGTTACCAGGGATTTGGTGGCAAGGTCCTTCTGGTGGCCTTCCCTGTCTCGAGATGTGCGAGGCTTTGTGCAGTCTTGTGACGTTTGTGCTCGGGCCAAGCCTTGTTGTTCTCGGGCTAGTGGATTGTTGTTGCCCTTGCCTATCCCGAAGAGGCCCTGGACGCACATCTCGATGGATTTTATTTCGGATCTTCCTGTTTCTCAGAAGATGTCTGTCATCTGGGTGGTGTGTGACCGTTTCTCTAAGATGGTCCATTTGGTTCCCCTGCCTAAGTTGCCTTCTTCTTCCGAGTTGGTTCCTCTGTTTTTTCAAAATGTGGTCCGTTTGCATGGTATTCCGGAGAATATCGTTTCTGACAGAGGAACCCAATTCGTGTCTAGATTTTGGCGAGCATTCTGTGCTAGGATGGGCATAGATTTGTCTTTCTCGTCTGCTTTCCATCCTCAGACAAATGGCCAGACCGAGCGGACGAATCAGACCTTGGAGACATATTTGAGGTGTTTTGTGTCTGCAGATCAGGATGATTGGGTTGCTTTTTTGCCTTTAGCGGAGTTTGCCCTCAATAATCGGGCCAGCTCTGCCACCTTGTTGTCTCCTTTTTTCTGTAATTCGGGGTTTCATCCTCGATTTTCTTCTGGTCAGGTGGAATCTTCGGATTGTCCTGGAGTGGATGCTGTGGTGGAGAGGTTGCATCAGATTTGGGGGCAGGTAGTGGACAATTTGAAGTTGTCCCAGGAGAAGACTCAGCTTTTTGCCAACCGCCGGCGTCGGGTTGGTCCTCGGCTTTGTGTTGGGGACTTGGTGTGGTTGTCTTCTCGTTTTGTCCCTATGAGGGTTTCTTCTCCTAAGTTTAAGCCTCGGTTCATCGGCCCGTACAAGACATTGGAGATTCTTAACCCTGTGTCCTTCCGTTTGGACCTCCCTGCATCTTTTTCTATTCATAATGTTTTTCATCGGTCATTGTTGCGCAGGTATGAGGTACCGGTTGTGCCTTCCGTTGAGCCTCCTGCTCCGGTGTTGGTTGAGGGCGAGTTGGAGTACGTTGTGGAAAAAATCTTGGACTCCCGTGTTTCCAGACGGAAACTCCAGTATCTGGTCAAATGGAAGGGATACGGTCAGGAGGATAATTCTTGGGTGACTGCCTCTGATGTTCATGCCTCCGATCTGGTCCGTGCCTTTCATAGGGCTCATCCTGATCGCCCTGGTGGTTCTGGTGAGGGTTCGGTGCCCCCTCCTTGAGGGGGGGGGGTACTGTTGTGAAATTGGATTTTGGGCTCCCCCGGTGGCCACTGGTGGAATTGAACTGGTGTGCATCATCCCCTCTGTTCACCTGTTTCCATCAGGATGTGGGAGTCGCTATTTAACCTTGCTCCTCTGTCACTTCCATGCCGGTCAACATTGTAATCAGAAGCCTTTCTGTGCATGTTCCTGCTGCTAGACAACTCCCAGCTAAGTTGGACTTTAGTCCTCGTTTGTTTTTGCATTTTGTTCCAGTTCACAGCTGTAGTTTCGTTTCTGTGTCTGGAAAGCTCTTGTGATCTGAAATTGCCACTCTGATGTTATGAGTTAATACTAGAGTCTTAAAGTAATTTCAGGATGGTATTTTGATAGGGTTTTCAGCTGACCATGAAAGTGCCCTTTCTGTCTTCCTGCTATCTAGTAAGCGGACCTCAATTTTGCTAAACCAATTTTCATACTACGTTTGTCATTTCATCTAAAATCACCGCCAATATATGTGGGGGCCTCTGTCTGCCTATCGGGGAAATTTCTCTAGAGGTGAGCCAGGACTATATTTTCCTCTGCCAGGATTAGTTAGTCCTCCGGCCGGCGCTGGGCGTCTAGGGATAAAAACGTAGGCAACGCTACCCGGCTACTGTTAGTTGTGCGGCAGGTTTAGTTCATGGTCAGTTTAGTTTCCATCCTTCCAAGAGCTAGTGCTTATGTTTGCTGGGCTATGTTCTCTTGCCATTGAGAACCATAACAGGAGGGGCAGACACCGTTAGTAGGCCGGAACCAGCAATGTGTTTAAAAACAGCAGTTAATCAGAGCCGGAAGGTAGAAGCTCAGCTTTATTCAGTTGAGGGCAACACCAGGGAGGGGCAGAAGCCGTTAGTAGGCCCTAACCACCATTTTGTTTTTTAAAAAACACTTAATGAGAGCCAGAAGGTTGAAGCTCAGCTTTATTCAGTTGAGGGCAACACCAGGCAGGGGCAGACACCGTTAGTAGGCCGGAACCAGCAATGTGTTTAAAAACAGCAGTTAATCAGAGCCGGAAGGTAGAAGCTCAGCTTTATTCAGTTGAGGGCAACACCAGGGAGGGGCAGAAGCCGTTAATAGGCCCTAACCACCATTTTGTTTTTTAAAAAACACTTAATGAGAGCCAGAAGGTTGAAGCTCAGCTTTATTCAGTTGAGGGCAACACCAGGCAGGGGCAGACACCGTTAGTAGGCCGGAACCAGCAATGTGTTTAAAAACAGCAGTTAATCAGAGCCGGAAGGTAGAAGCTCAGCTTTATTCAGTTGAGGGCAACACCAGGGAGGGGCAGAAGCCGTTAGTAGGCCCTAACCACCATTTTGTTTTTTAAAAAACACTTAATGAGAGCCAGAAGGTTGAAGCTCAGCTTTATTCAGTTGAGGGCAACACCAGGCAGGGGCAGACACCGTTAGTAGGCCGGAACCACCATTTTGTTTTTTAAAAAACACTTAATGAGAGCCAGAAGGTTGAAGCTCAGCTTTATTCAGTTGAGGGCAACACCAGGCAGGGGCAGACACCGTTAGTAGGCCGGAACCAGCAATGTGTTTAAAAACAGCAGTTAATCAGAGCCGGAAGGTAGAAGCTCAGCTTTATTCAGTTGAGGGCAACACCAGGGAGGGGCAGAAGCCGTTAGTAGGCCCTAACCACCATTTTGTTTTTTAAAAAACACTTAATGAGAGCCAGAAGGTTGAAGCTCAGCTTTATTCAGTTGAGGGCAACACCAGGCAGGGGCAGACACCGTTAGTAGGCCGGAACCACCATTTTGTTTTTTAAAAAACACTTAATGAGAGCCAGAAGGTTGAAGCTCAGCTTTATTCAGTTGAGGGCAACACCAGGCAGGGGCAGACACCGTTAGTAGGCCGGAACCAGCAATGTGTTTAAAAACAGCAGTTAATCAGAGCCGGAAGGTAGAAGCTCAGCTTTATTCAGTTGAGGGCAACACCAGGGAGGGGCAGAAGCCGTTAGTAGGCCCTAACCACCATTTTGTTTTTTAAAAAACACTTAATTTGAGCCAGAAGGTTGAAGCTCAGCTTTATTCAGTTGAGGGCAACACCAGGCAGGGGCAGACACCGTTAGTAGGCCGGAACCACCATTTTGTTTTTTAAAAATTACTTAATGAGAGCCAGTAGGTTGAAGCTCAGCTTTATTCAGTTGAGGGCAACACCAGGCAGGGGCAGACACCGTTAGTAGGCCGGAACCAGCAATGTGTTTAAAAACAGCAGTTAATCAGAGCCGGAAGGTAGAAGCTAAGCTTTATTCAGTTGAGGGCAACACCAGGGAGGGGCAGAAGCCGTTAGTAGGCCCTAACCACCATTTTGTTTTTTAAAAAACACTTAATGAGAGCCAGAAGGTAGAAGCTCAGCTTTATTCAGTTGAGGACAACTTGAATTAGGGACTGCATACAGACTTAGCAGGCTGTCCCCTGTGTGGACCATGCATCCAATACATTAACCCATTGAGCCACAAAGGACACGTAACCTTCCGTGGCCATGCCTACAGGTCCATGTGTCTGTTGTCAGGTGTACCTTTGTCAGTGTAGGCCTATTGGAAGGAGGGACCGCAGACAGGCTTCGAAGGCCTAACACAATAAAATGGGCTGGCTGTAGGCACTTTAAAATTGGTTCCAGGGGTACACGGGCAGCAGTGGTCTGGTCAGTGGAGGCCTAGTGGAAGGAGGGACCGCAGACAGGCTTCGAAGGCCTAAAATAACAAACAATAGGCTCATGGCAGTTTTACAGCGGTTACATGGATACACGGGCAGGCAGCTTGGTGGTGAGTGGAGGAGTATTTAAAGTAGGGACCGCAGACAGGCTATCAAAGGCCTAAAATAACAAACAATAGGCTCATGGCAGTTTTACAGCGGTTACATGGATACACGGGCAGGCAGCTTGGTGGTGAGTGGAGGAGTATTTAAAGTAGGGACCGCAGACAGGCTATCAAAGGCCTAAAATAACAAACAATAGGCTCATGGCAGTTTTACAGCGGTTACATGGATACACGGGCAGGCAGCTGGTGATGAGTGGAGGAGTATTTAAAGTAGGGACCGCAGACAGGCTATCAAAGGCCTAAAATAACAAACAATAGGCTCATGGCAGTTTTACAGCGGTTACATGGATACACGGGCAGGCAGCTGGTGATGAGTGGAGGAGTATTTAACCCCTTAACGACCGCCGATACGCCTTTTAACGGCGGCCGCTAAGGGTACTTAAACCACAGCGCCGTTAATTAACGGCGCTGTGGAAAAAGTGAATAGCGCCCCCCAGAGTCGGATTTTCTCTGGGGTCTCGGTTGCCGAGGGTAGCCGAGACCCCAGAGAACATGATTCGGGGGTTTTTTACCGACCCCCGAGTTGCGATCGCCGGTAATTAACCGTTTACCGGCGGTCGCAACAAAAAAAAAAAAAACGCGATTTGCCGTTTAATTTCTCTGTCCTCCGATGTGATCGCACATCGGAGGACAGAGAAATGTGGTCCCCGATGGACCCCAATAGCCCCCCAATACTTACCTACCTCCCCCGGTGCTCCTCGTGTCTCCCCATGGGCGCCGCCATCTTTTTTCCGGGAAAAAATGGCGGGCGCACGCGCAGTGCGCCCGCCGCCCGGCACCCGGATGTTCTTTGGGGTCTCGGCTGCCGGGGGTAGCCGAGACCCCAAAGAACATGATCGGGGTCGATTTGCACCGACCCCTGCTTTGCGATCGCCGGTAATTAACAGTTTACCGGCGACCGCAAAAAAAAAAAAAAAAAGTGATCAGTTATTTCTCTGTCCTCTGATGTGATCGCACATCAGAGGACAGAGAAATAGGGGGATTCGGGGACCCTATCATACTCACCCGGGGTCCCTGGGTCCTCTTCTGTCTTCTCCTGCCAGCCGGCTTTTTTGCATGCGCAGTGCGCCCGCCATCTGCTGCCATCTGCTGCCATCTGCCGGCCGGCAGGAGAAGACAAGTTGGGGCTAAAATTAGGGTTAGGGTTAGGGTTAGGGTTAGGGTTAGGGTTAGAGTTAGGGTTAGGGTTGGGGCTAAATTTAGGGTTAGGGCTAGGGTTAGGGTTAGGCTACTTTCACACTAGCGTTTTTTGGCTTCCGTCGCAATGCGTCGTTGGAGAAAAAACGCATCCTGCAAAAGTGCTTGCAGGATGCGTTTTTTCTCCATTGGCTTGCATTAGCGACGCATTGCGACGGATTGCCACATGTCGCATCCGTCGTGCGACGGATGCGTCGTGCTTCAGCGGACCGTCGACACAAAAAAAACTACATGTAACTTTTTTGTGCGACGTGTCCCACATATTTCAGTGCCACGTGCCACGTATTTAAGTGACACGTGCCACGTATCAAAGTGCCACGTGCCACATATTTCAGTGCCACGTATCAAAGTGCCACGTGCCACGTATCAAAGTGCCACGTGCCACATATCAAAGTGCCACGTGCCACATATTTCAGTGCCACGTGCCACGTATCAAAGTGCCACGTGCCACGTATCAAAGTGCCACGTGCCACGTATCAAAGTGCCACATGCCACATCTTTCAGTGCCACGTGCCACGTATTTAAGAGACACGTGCCACGTATCAAAGTGCCACGTGCCACATATTTCAGTGCCATGTATTTAAGTGACACGTGCCACGTATCAAAGTGCCACGTGCCACATATTTCAGTGCCATGTATCAAAGTGCCACGTGCCACGTATCAAAGTGCCACGTGCCACGTATCAAAGTGCCACGTGCCACGTATCAAAGTGCCACATATTTCAGTGCCACGTATCAAAGTGCCACGTGCCACGTATCAAAGTGCCACGTGCCACATCTTTCAGTGCCACGTGCCACGTATTTAAGTGACACGTGCCACGTATCAAAGTGCCACGTATCACGTATTTCAGTGCCACGTATTTAAGTGACACGTATCACGTATAAGTGCCACGTGTCACGTATTTAATTGCCACATATTTAAGTGCCACGTATCAAGATTTTCCATGGAGAACAGACACATCCAGAGATATGTCTGCTCTCCACGGCTGCAGCAACACACTGACAGGAGCCATAGTTCCTGTCGGTGTGTCACTGCGCATGCGCGAGCGAGTTTACCGGCGGTCATTGACCCCGGCACTCTCGCTTAACGGCAGTGCTGCGTGGGAAAGTTCAACGCAGCTGTACTGCTGTTAACCGAGACGCCGGAGTCATTGAACTCCGGAACAGTACGCGATACACTGCTAGGAGCTTCGCTCCTGGCAGTGTATCGCCGGAGAGCAGCCGATCGGCGTGGGACACTCGTTTTATGGATTCTGCGGACAGGGAGTATGAATTTGGTTTATTATTTTTGGATTTTTTCCTGGAGGATCGAGGGCTTCGCCTACAAGTGTGCTGTTGGTGAGTATATACTCTGTGTTATATGTTGTATGTACTGTGTGTCATGTATGTGTATTGTGTGTAGGTGTTTTGTGTAACTTTACAATTGTGCTAAGTCGCCGGACACAGGGACAACTCTCCCATCCTAATACCGGATGGGAGTAGTAGTCCCATACGGCGACTTAGCACAATGGTGGCACTAGCGTCGCATGGGGACACACACACGCACACACACGCACACACACGCACACACACACACACAGAAGGACTCCATGCTGCTTCACTGGGGGGCGGGGGCTTCCCTCTTCCTGTCCGACGTCACGTCCGGTCCTGGGTGTCAACCCCTCCGTACAAAGACGCCGACACCCAGGACAAAGGCGCTGTGTGTGGAAGGTAATATGGGGCCCTAGGGGGATACGCAGACACGCCGCTGCGTAAAGAATTGACATGTCAATTCTTTTTACGCCGGCGTGTTTGCAGACAAAAGCGCCGCGTTTTTTTGCGGTGTGTCTGAACGGCAAAGTGAATTTCTCATTCACTTTGCCGGCAGACGAAAATGACATTGCGCATTTTTGAAAAGCGCCCGCAAAATAGCGCTCAAAAATGCGCTATGTCTGAAAGTAGCCTAAGGCTTCTTTCACACTTGCGTCGGTACGGGGCGGTCGCAATGCGTCGGCCCGATGTACCGACGCACGTTGTGAAAATTGTGCACAACGTGGGCAGCGGATGCAGTTTTTCAACGCATCCGCTGCCCAGTCTATGTCCTGGGGAGGAGGGGGCAGAGTTACGGCCACGCATCCGCGGAAATGGCGGACGCGACGTACAAAAAAAAGGTTACATTGAACTTTTTTTGTGACGACGGGGGCTAAAGTTATGGTTAGGGTTGGGGCTAAAGTTAGGGTTGGGGCTAAAGTTAGGGTTAGAGTTGGGATTAGGGTTAGGGTTTGGATTAGGGTTGGGATTAGTGTTACGTTTGGGATTAGGGTTGGGATTAGGGTTAGGGTTGGGATTAGGGTTAGGGGTGTGTTGGATTTAGGGTTTTGATTAGGGTTATGGTTAGGGTTGAGATTAGGGCTGTTTTGGGGTTAGGGTTGTGATTATCGTTAGGGTTGTGATTAGGATTATGGATCGGGTTGAGATTAGGGTTAGGGCTGTGTTGGGGTTAGGGTTGGAGTTAGAATTGGGGGGTTTCCACTGTTTAGGTACATCAGGGGGTCTCCAAACACGACAGCCAATTTTGCGCTAAAAAAGTCAAATGGTACTCCCTCCCTTCTGAGCTCTGCCGTGCGCCCAAACAGTGGTTTACCCCCACATATGGGGCATCAGCGTACTCGGGATAAATTGGACAACAACTTTTGGGGTCCAATTTCTCCTGTTACCCTTGTGAAAATAAAAACTTGGGGGCTAAAAATCTTTTTTGTTGGAAAAAAATATATTTTTTTATTTTCACTACTCTGCATTATAAATTTCTGTGAAGCACTTGAGCTTTCAAAGTTCTCACCACATATCTAGATAAGTTCCTTAGGGGGTCTAGTTTCCAAAATTTGGTCACTTGTGGGGGTTTCTACTGTTTAGGTACATTAGGGGTCTGCAAACGCAACATAACGCCCGCAGACAATTCTATCAAAGTCTGCATTGCAAAATGGCGCTCCTTCCCTTCCGAGCTCTGCCGTGCGCCCAAACAGTGGTTTACCCCCACATATGGGGTACCAGCATACTCAGGACAAATTGGACAACAACTTTTGGGGTCCAATTTCTCTTGTTACCCTTGTGAAAATAAAAATTTGGGGGCTAAAAAAATCTTTTTTGTGGGAAAAAAAATATTTTTTATTTTCACTACTCTGCATTATAAACTTCTGTGAAGCACTTGGGCATTCAAAGTTCTCACCACATATCTAGATAAGTTCCTTGGGGGGTCTATTTTCCAAAATGGGGTCACTTGTTGGGGGTTTCTACTGTTTAGGTACATTAGGGGTCTGCAAAGGCAACATAACGCCCGCAGACAATTCTATCAAAGTCTGCATTGCAAAATGGCGCTCCTTCCCTTCCGAGCTCTGCCGTGCGCCCAAACAGTGGTTTACCCCCACATATGGGGTACCAGCATACTCAGGACAAATTGGAAAACAACTTTTGGGGTCCAATTTCTCTTGTTACCCTTGTGAAAATAAAAATTTGGGGGCTAAAAAATCTTTATTGTTAAAAAATATATATTTTTTATTTTCACGACTCTGCATTATAAACTTCTGTGATGCACTTGGGCATTCAAAGTTCTCACTACACATCTAGATAAGTTCCATGGGGGGTCTAGTTTCCAAAATGGGGTCACTTTTGGGGGGTTTCTGCTGTTTAGGCACATCAGGGGCTCTCCAAACGCGACATGGCGTCCGATCTCAATTCCAGTCAATTTTGCATTGAAAAGTCAAATGGCGCTCCTTTGCTTCCGAGCTCAGCCATGCGCCCAAACAGTGGTTTACCCCCACATATGGGGTGTCGGCGTACTCAAGACAAATTGTACAACAGCTTCTGGGGTCCATTTTCTCCTGTTACCCTTGGTAAAATAAAAATTTGGAGGCAAAAAGATCATTTTTGTAGAAAAAATGCGATTTTTTTATTTTCACGGCTCTACGTTATAAACTTCTGTGAAGCACCTGGGGGTTTAAAGTGCTCACCACACATCTAGATAAGTTCCTTAAGGGGTCTAGTTTCCAAAATGGTGTCATATGTGGGGGGTCTCTACTGTTTAGGCACATCAGCGGCTCTCCAAACGTGACATGGCGTCCGATCTCAATTCCAGCCAATTCTACATTGAAAAAGTAAAACGACACTCCTTCTCTTCCAAGCTCTGCGGTGCGCCCAAACAGTGGTTTACCCCCATATATGGGGTATCGACGTACTCAGGAGAAATTGCACAACAACTTTTGTGGTCTAATTTCTCCTGTTACCCTTGTGAAAATAAAAATTTGGGGGCAAAAAGATCATTTTTGTAGAAAAAATGAGATTTTTTATTTTCACGGCTCTACGTTATAAACTTCTGTGAAGCACTTGGGGGTTCAAAGTGCTCACCACACATCTAGATAAGTTCCTCGGGGGGTCTAGTTTCCAAAATGGTATCACTTGTGGGGGGTTTCCACTGTTTAGGCACATCAGGGACTCTCCAAACGCGACATGGCATCCGATCTCAATTCCAGCCAATTCTGCATTGAAAAAGTCAAACGGTGCTCCTTCACTTCCAAGCTCTGCGGTGCGCCCAAACAGTGGTTTACCTCCACATATGGGGTATCGACGTACTCAGGAGAAATTGCACAACAACTTTTGTGGTCTAATTTCTCCTGTTACCCTTGTGAAAATAAGAATTTGTGGGCGAAAAAATCATTTTTGTGAAAACAAATGCGATTTTTTATTTTCACGGCTCTACGTTATAAACTTCTGTGAAGCACTTGGGGGTTCAAAGTGCTCACCACACATCTAGATAAGTTCCTTGGGGGGTCTAGTTTCCAAAATGGTGTCACTTGTGGGGGGTTTCCACTGTTTAGGCACATTAGGGGCTCTCCAAACGCGACATGGCGTCCGATCTCAATTCCAGCCAATTCTGCATTGAAACAGTCAAACGGTGCTCCTTCACTTCCAAGCTCTGCGGTGCGCCCAAACAGTGGTTTACCTCCACATATGGGGTATCGACGTACTCAGGAAAAATTGCACAACAAAATTTGTGGTTAAATTTCTGTTTTTACACTTGTGAAAATTAAAAAAAATGGTTCTGAAGTAAAATGGTTGCAAAAAAAAGTAAAATGTTAATTTTTTTCTTCCACATTGTTTTAGTTCCTGTGAAGTACGTAAAGGGTTAATAAACTTCTTGAATGTGGTTTTGAGCAGCTTGAGGGGTGCAGTTTTTAGAATGGTGTCACACTTGGTTATTTTCTATCATATAGACCCCTCAAAATGACTTCAAAGGTGATGTGGTCCCTAAAAAAAACATGGTGTTGTAAAAATGAGAAATTGCTGGTCAACTTTTAACCCTTATAACTCCCTAACAAAAAAAAAAATTGTTTCCAAGATTGTGCTGATGTAAAGTAGACATGTGAGAAATGTTATTTATTAACTATTTTTTGTGACATATCTCTCTGATTTAAGGGCATAAAAATACAAAGTTTGAAAATTGCTAAATTTTAAAAATTTTCGCCATATTTCCATTTTTTTCATAAATAATCGCAAGTAATATCGAAGAAATGTTACCACTAACTTGAAGTACAACATGTCACGAAAAAACAATCTCAGAATCAGCGGGATCCGATAAAGCGTTCCAGAGTTATAACCTCATAAAGTGACACTGGTCAGAATTGTAAAAATTGGCTCGGTCATTAAGTACCAAATTGGCTCTGTCACTAAGGGGTTAAAGTAGGGACCGCAGACAGGCTATCAAAGGCCTAAAATAACAAACAATAGGCTCATGGCAGTTTTACAGCGGTTACATGGATACACAGGCAGCTTGGTGGTGAGTGGAGGAGTATTTAAAGTAGGGACCGCAGACAGGCTATCAAAGGCCTAAAATAACAAACAATAGGCTCATGGCAGTTTTACAGCGGTTACATGGATACACGGGCAGGCAGCTGGTGATGAGTGGAGGAGTATTTAAAGTAGGGACCGCAGACAGGCTATCAAAGGCCTAAAATAACAAACAATAGGCTCATGGCAGTTTTACAGCGGTTACATGGATACACGGGCAGGCAGCTGGTGATGAGTGGAGGAGTATTTAAAGTAGGGACCGCAGACAGGCTATCAAAGGCCTAAAATAACAAACAATAGGCTCATGGCAGTTTTACAGCGGTTACATGGATACACGGGCAGGCAGCTGGTGATGAGTGGAGGAGTATTTAAAGTAGGGACCGCAGACAGGCTATCAAAGGCCTAAAATAACAAACAATAGGCTCATGGCAGCTTTACAGCGGTTACATGGATACACAGGCAGCTTGGTGGTCAGTGGAGGAGTATTTAAAGTAGGGACCGCAGACAGGCTATCAAAGGCCTAAAATAACAAACAATAGGCTCATGGCAGTTTTACAGCGGTTACATGGATACACAGGCAGCTTGGTGGTGAGTGGAGGAGTAGTGCAAGGAGTGTCTGTCCCAGTACTCCCAAAATATAAATAGATGTTAATGTCTCGCAAAACAACCAAAACAAAAAAAAAGGTGGCATACTTAGGTACAGGGGTGGGCTCATCTACTGAGTTTCTGACATAGTAATTTGGCAGTAACTATTTAATGGTGCCAATATAGGACACAGACACAGACTACTTTAAGTTGCATCATAGATGTCTACAAATTTGTATTGTCAGTGCCAGACATTGAATGATGTCAGCGAATAGACTAAAGATTGGTGGAGCTGTGCGACATAATTTTGCACGTGGTAGAGCACATTTTGAGCTGGGGTAGGGGGGAACTCTCTTGAGGCCGGCGGGACCGCCCCAGGGCCCCTCATGTTACAACGGTGTGTCTGACGTTGGGTGCGCACCACCACCGCCAGAGACACTACATTGTACTATGAGGGACCCAGTAGCAATGCCGTCAACCAAAAGCGAGCACACCCACCTCTTCAGACAAACAGCAGTCTCACGGGTGCTTGCGCCAAGTCGCGATACCACGGCCCCGTGTGGGGAGTTTTGCCATTTAGGGAGGTGTAAACATGTCGTATGCTGTACAATCAGCTGCAGCAAATTAGACATTAGAAAAGTAATTCACAGGCAAGAGCTTTTCATAGGAAAGCTAGGTGTCGGCCGGGCAAGGTGGGGCAAAAGATTTCGAAATCCAGTTGTGGTTCATTTTAATGAATGTTAGATCGTCAACATTTTGGGTAGCCAGACGAGTCCTTTTTTCGGTTAATATTGAACCTGCAGCACTGAATACTCTTTCTGATAGGACACTTGCTGCCGGGCAAGCAAGCTCCTGCAATGCATATTCTGCCAATTCTGGCCAGGTGTCTAATTTGGAGGCCCAGTAATCAAATGGGAATGACGGTTGAGGGAGAACATCGATAAGGGATGAAAAATAGTTAGTAACCATACTGGACAAATGTTGTCTCCTGTCACTTTCAATTGATGCAGCAGTACCTGTCCTGTCTGCGGTCATAGCAAAATCACTCCACAACCTGGTCAGAAAACCCCTCTGTCCAACGCCACTTCTGATGTGTGCACCCCTAACACTCCTAGTCTGCTGCCCCCTGGAGCTCGTGTGAGAACGATCACGTGCGCTGTGTGCTGGGAATGCCTGAAGCAAACGGTCAACAAGAGTTGATTGTTTGGTTGCTAATATTAGTTCCAAGTTCTCATGTGGCATAATATTTTGCAATTTGCCTTTATAGCGTGGATCAAGGAGGCAGGCCAACCAGTAATCGTCATCGTTCATCATTTTCGTAATGCGTGTGTCCCTTTTTAGGATACGTAAGGCATAATCCGCCATGTGGGCCAAAGTTCCAGTTGTCAAATCTCCGGTTGTGATTGGTTGAGGGGCAGTTGCAGGCAAATCTACGTCACTTGTGTCCCTCAAAAAACCAGAACCCGGCCGTGACACGCAACCAATTTCCTGTGCCCCCGGGAAAGGTTCGGCATTAAAAATATACTCATCCCCATCATCCTCCTCGTCCTCCACCTCCTCTTCGCCCGCTACCTCGTCCTGTACACTGCCCTGACCAGACAATGGCTGACTGTCATCAAGGCTTTCCTCTTCCTCTGGTGCAGACGCCTGCTCCTTTATGTGCGTCAAACTTTGCATCAGCAGACGCATTAGGGGGATGCTCATGCTTATTACGGCGTTGTCTGCACTAACCAGCCGTGTGCATTCCTCAAAACACTGAAGGACTTGACACATGTCTTGTATCTTAGACCACTGCACACCTGACAACTCCATGTCTGCCATCCTACTGCCTGCCCGTGTATCCTCCCACAAATAAATAACAGCACGCCTCTGTTCGCACAGTCTCTGAAGCATGTGCAGTGTTGAGTTCCACCTTGTTGCAACGTCTATGATTAGGCGATGCTGGGGAAGGTTCAAAGACCGCTGATAGGTCTGCATACGGCTGGCGTGTACAGGCGAACGTCGGATATGTGAGCAAAGTGCACGCACTTTGAGGAGCAGGTCGGAGAACCCAGGATAAGTTTTCAATAAGCACTGCACCACCAGGTTTAAGGTGTGAGCCAGGCAAGGAATGTGTTTCAGTTGGGAAAGGGAGATGGCAGCCATGAAATTCCTTCCGTTATCACTCACTACCTTGCCTGCCTCAAGATCTACTGTGCCCAGCCACGACTGCGTTTCTTGTTGCAAGAACTCGGACAGAACTTCCGCGGTGTGTCTGTTGTCGCCCAAACACTTCATAGCCAATACAGCCTGCTGACGCTTGGCAGTAGCTGGCCCATAATGGGACAACTGGTGTGCAACAGTGTCATCTGCCGATGGAGTGGTTGGCAGACTGCGTTCTGTGGAAGAGCTGTAGCTTCTGCAGGAGGACGAGGAGGAGGAGGAGGAGGGGGTGCGAACGCCTACAGCCAACTGTTTCCTAGACCGTGGGCTAGGCACAACTGTCCCTAAATTGATGTCGCCTGTGGACCCTGCATCCACCACATTCACCCAGTGTGCCGTGATGGACACATAACGTCCCTGGCCATGCCTACTGGTCCATGCATCTGTAGTCAGGTGCACCTTTGTACTCACAGATTGCCTGAGTGCATGGACGATGCGCTGTTTAACATGCTGGTGCAGGGCTGGGATGGCTTTTCTGGAAAAAAAGTGTCGACTGGGTAGCTCGTATCGTGGTTCAGCGTACTCCATCAGGGCTTTGAAAGCTTCGCTTTCAACTAACCGGTAGGGCATCATCTCTAACGAGATTAGTCTAGCTATGTGGGCGTTAAAACCCTGTGTACGCGGATGCGAGGATAAGTACTTCCTTTTTCTAACCAGAGTGTCATGTAGGGTGAGCTGGACTGGAGAGCTGGAGATCGTGGAACTTTCGGGTGTGCCGGTGTACATGGCAGACTGAGAGACGGTTGGAGACGGTATTGTTTCCGCCGGTGCCCTAGATGCAATATTTCCTCCTACAAAACTGGTGGTTCCCTGACCCTGACTGCTTTTGGCTGGCAAAGAAACCTGCACAGATACTGCCGGTGGTGCGGAAAATGGTGGCCTTACAGTGACGGAAGGGATGTTGCGTTGCTGACTAGCTTCATTGGCCGAGGGTGCTACAACCTTAAGGGACGTTTGGTAGTTAGTCCAGGCTTGAAAATGCATGGTGGTTAAGTGTCTATGCATGCAACTAGTATTTAGACTTTTCAGATTCTGACCTCTGCTTAAGCTAGTTGAACATTTTTGACAGATGACTTTGCGCTGATCAGTTGGATGTTGTTTAAAAAAATGCCAGACTGCACTCTTCCTAGACTCGGATCCCTTTTCAGGGATTGCAGACTGAGCTTTAACCGGATGGCCACGCTGTCCTCCAACAGGTTTTGGCTTTGACACGCGTTTTGGGCCAGATACGGGCCTGGCAGATGGAACCTGTTGCGATGTTGATGCCTGCTGCGGCCCCTCCTCCACCTCCGCTTCTGAACTACTGCCGCCTGCACCCTGTTCCCCCAATGGCTGCCAATCGGGGTCAATAACTGGGTCATCTATTACCTCCTCTTTGAGCTCGTGTGCAACTTCGTCTGTGTCACTGTGTCGGTCGGTGGTATAGCGTTCGTGGCGGGGCAACATAGTCTCATCAGGGTCTGATTGTGGATCTGTACCCTGAGAGGGCAATGTGGTGGTCTGAGTCAAAGGAGCAGCATAGTACTCTGGCTGTGGCTGTGCATCAGTGCACTCCATGTCAGAATCTACTTGTAATGGGCATGGCCTGTTAAATGTTTCACTTTCTAAGCCAGGGACGGTATGTGTAAAGAGCTCCATGGAGTGACCCGTTGTGTCGCCTGCTGCATCCTTCTCTCTTGTTGTAGTTTTTGCTGAGGAGGACAAGGAAGCGACTTGTCCCTGACCGTGAACATCCACAAGCGATGCGCTGCTTTTACATTTACCAGTTTCGGAAGAGGAGGCAAAAGAGCTAGAGGCTGAGTCTGCAATGTAAGCCAAAACTTGCTGTTGCTGCTCCGCCTTTAAAAGCGGTTTTCCTACTCCCAGAAAAGAGAGCGTTCGAGGCCTTGTGTAGCCTGACGACGAAACTGGCTCCACAGCTCCAGACTTAGGTGGAATATTTTTATCCCCACGACCACCTGATGCTCCACTACCACTACCATCATTACCAGCTGACAATGAATGCCCACGACGACCTCTTGCACCAGACATCCTCATTGTTTTAAAATCTTAACCAAAGTAACTTTATTTGTTGCTGTCAAACAACTTACACGGTGAGCTATAACTTCAGTATGATTTCAATATCCCTTAACAGGTTGGTGAGACCACAAGGAAAATCAGGCACAATGTTACACACTCTGTTTTCTGTGGCACAAAATCACAGAGATGACACACACGCAGGACTGTCACTCAAGCACTAATGTCAATATTAATCTCCCACCTAATTTATTTATTTTTTTTTCTCAGGGAGACTTTAGAAACCAAATAATATTAAAAAAAAAACAAAAAAAAAAAGGCTTTCTATGGCCCACAATTAGAGAGAGAGAGGTGGCACACCCAGGAGTCAAGACTGGCGCACAAGCTGAAAGGGCAATATTATTCTCCCACTGTTTTTTTAAGTTTTTTTTCTTTTATTTTCAGGGAGACTTTAGAAACCAAATAATATTAAAAAAAACAAAAAAATAAATAGCCTTTCTATGGCCCACTGAATGAGAGAGAGGTGGCACACCCAGGAGTCAAGACTGGCACACAAGCTGAAAGGGCAATATTACTCTCCCACTGTTTTTTTAGGTATTTTTTTTTTCAGGGAGACTTTAGAAACCAAATAATATTAAAAAAAAAAAAAAAAAAAAAAGGCTTTCTATGGCCCACTGAATGAGAGAGAGAGGTGGCACACCCAGGAGTCAAGACTGGCGCACAAGCTGAAAGGGCAATATTACTCTCCCACTGTTTTTTTAAGTTTTTTTTTTTTATTTTCAGGGAGACTTTAGAAACCAAATAATATTAAAAAAACCAAAAAAATAAATAGCCTTTCTATGGCCCACTGAATGAGAGAGAGAGGTGGCACACCCAGGAGTCAAGACTGGCACACAAGCTGAAAGGGCAATATTACTCTCCCACTGTTTTTTTATGTTTTTTTTTTTTTTCAGGGAGACTTTAGACTTTTAGACGTGTTTTCAGTTCCACATGTGCGAGGAGAATACGTTTATGAGCCACCTTGCACAGATGCAGCATTACCGCTGTACAAGGTGGCCTTTAAAACGTACAAACGCCTGGGGGAGGGGGGACAGGTTCCCTTCAATTTCAGTTCTTGTGTCTGCGTGGCTTTTGCAGGACACGATGCCGGCTGCACAGCAGGGGAACAGCTGGCGGTGCTGAACCCCACTGACACATTGGCTGGTGTTTTTCTCTGTGCAGCTAGCAGTACCGGGCCCCAACTGGCGGTGTTGGAGCCCGGGTTAAGCAGGAGGAGGAGATGGAGCAGAGTGTAGGCCGAAGCCTGCACTGGCGGCAGCTTTTGGGTCTGTTGTGCCTGCGTGGCAGTTGCAGGACACGTTGCCGGCTGCACAGCAGGGGAACAGCTGGCGGTGCTGAACCCCACTGACACATTGGCTGGTGTTTTTCTCTGTGCAGCTAGCAGTACCGGGCCCCAACTGGCGGTGTTGGAGCCCGGGTTCAGCAGGAGGAGGAGATGGAGCAGAGTGTAGGCCGAAGCCTGCACTGGCGGCAGCTTTTGGGTCTGTTGTGCCTGCGTGGCAGTTGCAGGACACGTTGCCGGCTGCACAGCAGGGGAACAGCTGGCGGTGCTGAACCCCACTGACACATTGGCTGGTGTTTTTCTCTGTGCAGCTAGCAGTACCGGGCCCCAACTGGCGGTGTTGGAGCCCAGGGCTCTGCAGGGGGAGCAGAGTGTAGGCCGAAGCCTAATTGAACCAATTTCAAAGGTAACCTTTAACCCCCCCTCAGGGGTTACAAAGTAGAAGAGCCACAGCTTATGCAGCAGTAGTGCTGCACAAGTCAAAGGTTGCTCTTTTAATTTCGCTCCTTGCACACGCTGAATGAAACACGTATAACATTTAGCCCTTTATACAGTCAAACTGTGTTGGAGGCGCGAGTTCCCTTTGTAATGAGACGCAGCACAGATGTCAAGAATCCCACCTTGGTGCTGGGTGCAGCCTCCTGAGCGTTGTTATTTGCTGTACAGGAGTCTGCGCTGTCGTGTTATCCCCTGGCCTAGCGCTGTTAGCGCTGCCCATGTTCTGGCATCATTTAATGTCGGCCGGTGCGGTTCGCGATGACCATGAACCCCAGCCCCGCAGTGTCTTAACATTGTTAAAACACTGCGGGGCTGGGATTCAGGGCCTGGCGCAGCACATATGTTCGCCTCTCACACTCGGGTCCTTACACCCGCTTCAGACTGTGCGGCGTCATCTGATCCCTTATCGCATGCCACGGCCATGAAGCCGCACAGTCCGCAGAAGGTGGAAGGAGATGAGGGACAGGCGAACTGATGCACTGATCATGCCCATCAATCACACCCTCGCAGTCCCAATAAATAAGACAACGAGGGGCGTTGTGTGGGTCAGGGCGGCCGCAGAGGCGCAGGCAGCCAAACAATGATGCCAGAAGACGGGCAGCGCTACCAAGGGGGTTGCAGCGTGTCATTACAAAGGAAAGTCACACCACCGGGACGGTTAAATGGTCACACAGAGGACACATTTTAGACATGTTTTCAGTTCCACATGTGCGAGGAGAATACGTTTATGAGCCACCTTGCACAGATGCAGCATTACCGCTGTACAAGGTGGCCTTTAAAACGTACAAACGCCTGGGGGAGGGGGGACAGGTTCCCTTCAATTTCAGTTCTTGTGTCTGCGTGGCTTTTGCAGGACACGATGCCGGCTACACAGCAGGGGAACAGCTGGCGGTGCTGAACCCCACTGACACATTGGCTGGTGTTTTTCTCTGTGCAGCTAGCAGTACCGGGCCCCAACTGGCGGTGTTGGAGCCCGGGTTCAGCAGGAGGAGGAGATGGAGCAGAGTGTAGGCCGAAGCCTGCACTGGCGGCAGCTTTTGGGTCTGTTGTGCCTGCGTGGCAGTTGCAGGACACGTTGCCGGCTGCACAGCAGGGGAACAGCTGGCGGTGCTGAACCCCACTGACACATTGGCTGGGGTTTTTCTCTGTGCAGCTAGCAGTACCGGGCCCCAACTGGCAGTGTTGGAGCCCGGGTTCAGCAGGAGGAGGAGATGGAGCAGAGTGTAGGCCGAAGCCTGCACTGGCGGCAGCTTTTGGGTCTGTTGTGCCTGCGTGGCAGTTGCAGGACACGTTGCCGGCTGCACAGCAGGGGAACAGCTGGCGGTGCTGAACCCCACTGACACATTGGCTGGTGTTTTTCTCTGTGCAGCTAGCAGTACCGGGCCCCAACTGGCGGTGTTGGAGCCCAGGGCTCTGCAGGGGGAGCAGAGTGTAGGCCGAAGCCTAATTGAACCAATTTCAAAGGTAACCTTTAACCCCCCCTCAGGGGTTACAAAGTAGAAGAGCCACAGCTTATGCAGCAGTAGTGCTGCACAAGTCAAAGGTTGCTCTTTTAATTTCGCTCCTTGCACACGCTGAATGAAACACGTATAACATTTAGCCCTTTATACAGTCAAACTGTGTTGGAGGCGCGAGTTCCCTTTGTAATGAGACGCAGCACAGATGTCAAGAATCCCACCTTGGTGCTGGGTGCAGCCTCCTGAGCGTTGTTATTTGCTGTACAGGAGTCTGCGCTGTCGTGTTATCCCTTGGCCTAGCGCTGTTAGCGCTGCCCATGTTCTGGCATCATTTAATGTCGGCCAGTGCGGTTCACGATGACCATGAACCCCAGCCCCGCAGTGTCTTAACATTGTTAAAACACTGCGGGGCTGGGATTCAGGGCCTGGCGCAGCACATATGTTCGCCTCTCACACTCGGGTCCTTACACCCGCTTCAGACTGTGCGGCGTCATCTGATCCCTTATCGCATGCCACGGCCATGAAGCCGCACAGTCCGCAGAAGGCGGAAGGAGATGAGGGACAGGCGAACTGATGCACTGATCATGCCCATCAATCACACCCTCGCAGTCCCAATAAATAAGACAACGAGGGGCGTTGTGTGGGTCAGGGCCGCCGCAGAGGCGCAGGCAGCCAAACAATGATGCCAGAAGACGGGCAGCGCTACCAAGGGGGTTGCAGCGTGTCATTACAAAGGAAAGTCACACCACCGGGACGGTTAAATGGTCACACAGAGGACACATTTTAGACGTGTTTTCAGTTCCACATGTGCGAGGAGAATACGTTTATGAGCCACCTTGCACAGATGCAGCATTACCGCTGTACAAGGTGGCCTTTAAAACGTACAAACGCCTGGGGGAGGGGGGACAGGTTCCCTTCAATTTCAGTTCTTGTGTCTGCGTGGCTTTTGCAGGACACGATGCCGGCTGCACAGCAGGGGAACAGCTGGCGGTGCTGAACCCCACTGACACATTGGCTGGTGTTTTTCTCTGTGCAGCTAGCAGTACCGGGCCCCAACTGGCGGTGTTGGAGCCCGGGTTCAGCAGGAGGAGGAGATGGAGCAGAGTGTAGGCCGAAGCCTGCACTGGCGGCAGCTTTTGGGTCTGTTGTGCCTGCGTGGCAGTTGCAGGACACGTTGCCGGCTGCACAGCAGGGGAACAGCTGGCGGTGCTGAACCCCACTGACACATTGGCTGGTGTTTTTCTCTGTGCAGCTAGCAGTACCGGGCCCCAACTGGCGGTGTTGGAGCCCGGGTTCAGCAGGAGGAGGAGATGGAGCAGAGTGTAGGCCGAAGCCTGCACTGGCGGCAGCTTTTGGGTCTGTTGTGCCTGCGTGGCAGTTGCAGGACACGTTGCCGGCTGCACAGCAGGGGAACAGCTGGCGGTGCTGAACCCCACTGACACATTGGCTGGTGTTTTTCTCTGTGCAGCTAGCAGTACCGGGCCCCAACTGGCGGTGTTGGAGCCCGGGTTCAGCAGGAGGAGGAGATGGAGCAGAGTGTAGGCCGAAGCCTGCACTGGCGGCAGCTTTTGGGTCTGTTGTGCCTGCGTGGCAGTTGCAGGACACGTTGCCGGCTGCACAGCAGGGGAACAGCTGGCGGTGCTGAACCCCACTGACACATTGGCTGGTGTTTTTCTCTGTGCAGCTAGCAGTACCGGGCCCCAACTGGCGGTGTTGGAGCCCGGGTTCAGCAGGAGGAGGAGATGGAGCAGAGTGTAGGCCGAAGCCTGCACTGGCGGCAGCTTTTGGGTCTGTTGTGCCTGCGTGGCAGTTGCAGGACACGTTGCCGGCTGCACAGCAGGGGAACAGCTGGCGGTGCTGAACCCCACTGACACATTGGCTGGTGTTTTTCTCTGTGCAGCTAGCAGTACCGGGCCCCAACTGGCGGTGTTGGAGCCCAGGGCTCTGCAGGGGGAGCAGAGTGTAGGCCGAAGCCTAATTGAACCAATTTCAAAGGTAACCTTTAACCCCCCCTCAGGGGTTACAAAGTAGAAGAGCCACAGCTTATGCAGCAGTAGTGCAGCACAAGTCAAAGGTTGCTCTTTTAATTTCGCTCCTTGCACACGCTGAATGAAACACGTATAACATTTAGGCCCTTACACAGTCAAACTGATTTTGAGGCGTGAGTTCCCTTCGTAAAGAGACGCAGTACAGCTGGCAAAAATGCCACCTTGGTGCTTTGCGCGGCCTCCTGAGCATCGTTATGTGTTGCACAGGAGTCTGCGCTGTCGTGTTATCCCTTGGCCTTGCGCTGTTAGTGCTGCCCGTCCTCTGACATCATTTGATGTCGGCAGGTGCGGTTCGCGATGCCCATGAATCACAGCCCCGCAGTGTCTTGACATAGTTAAAACACTGCGGGGCTGGGATTCATGGCCTGGCGCAGTACATATGTTCGCCTCTCGCTTGGGTTCTTACACCTGCTTCAGACTATGTGGCATCAGCTGATCCCTTATCGCATGCCACGGCCATGAAGCCGCACAGTCCAAAGAAGGCGGAAGGAGATGAGGGACAGGCGAACTGATGCACTGATCATGCCCGTCAATCACACCCTCGCAGTCAAAATAAATAAGACACCGAGGGGCGTTGTGTGGGGCAAGGCGGCCGCAGAGGCGCACCCAGCCAAACAATGATGCCAGAAGATGGGCAGCGTTACCAAGGAGCTTGTTGCGTGTCAATACAAAGTAAAATCACACCTGAGGGACGTTTTAATGGTCACAGAGGACACATTTTAGACGTGTTCAGTTCCACGAGTGCAAGGAGAATAAGTTTCTGAGCCACCTTGCACACATGCAGCATTACTGCTGTACAAGGTGGCTGTAAAACATAGAAACACCTGGGGGAGGGGGGACAGGTTCCCTTCAATTTCAGTTCTTGTGTCTGCGTGGCGGTCGCAGGACACGTTGCCGGCTGCACAGCAGGGGAACAGCTGGCGGTGCTGAACCCCACTGACACATTGGCGAGTTGTTTTTCTCTGTGCAGCTAGCACATCTGGGCCCCAACTGGCGGTGTTAGAGCCCAGGGTCAGCAGGAGGAGCAGGGGGAGCGGAGTGTAGGCCGAAGCCTGCACTGGAGCAAGTTGAAAGGAAACCTTTAACCCCCCCCCAGGCGTTTGTAGCTGGAAGAGCCATCGTGTACAGCACTAATGCTGGAAAAGGTAAACTTAGCTCTTTTAATTATGGTCCTTGCAGATGCTGAACCTAACACTTATGAAATGTGTCCCCTCACAGCGTTCAACCGTCCGGTAGGTGGAACTTTCCTTTGTCATGTGACGCAGCACAGCCGTCATTTTTACCCCCTTGGCGCCGTGCGCCGCCTCCTCAGCGTTGTTTGAATCTGTCCCGGAGCCTGCGCTGTTAGGTTACCCCTTGGCCATGCACACATTTCGCGCTGCCCGTCTTCTGACATCATTTGCTGTCAGGCTGGCTGCGCCTGTGTGGGTGCGCTGTTGTGAAATTGGATTCTGGGCTCCCCCGGTGGCCACTGGTGGAATTGAACTTGTGTGCATCATCCTCTCTGTTCACCTGTTCCCATCAGGATGTGGGAGTCTCTATATAACCTTGCTCCTCTGTCAGTTTCATGCCGGTCAACAATGTAATCAGAAGCCTTTCTTTGCATGTTCCTGCTACTAGACAACTCCCAGCTAAGTTGGACTTTCGTCCTTGTTTGTTTTTGCATTTTGTTCCAGTTCACAGCTGCTGTTTCGTTACTGTGTCTGGAAAGCTCTTGTGTAGGGTTGAGCGAAACGGGTCGATCATTTTCAAAAGTCGCCGACTTTTGGCTAAGTCGGCGTCTCATGAAACCCGATCCGACCCCTGTGCTTGTCGGCCATGCGGTACGCGACTTTCGCGCCAAAGTCGCGTTTCAATGACGCGAAAAGCGCCATTTCTCAGCCAATGAAGGTGAACGCAGAGTGTGGGCAGCGTGATGACATAGATCCTGGTCCCCACCATCTTAGAGAAGGGCATTGCAGTGATTGGCTTGCTGTCTGCGGCGTCACAGGGGCTATAAAGGGGCGTTCCCGCCGACCGCCATCTTACTGCTGCTGATCTGAGCTTAGGGACAGGTTGCTGCCGCTTCGTCAGAAGCAGGGAGAGCGTTAGGCAGGGTCCACTAACCACCAAACCGCTTGTGCTGCAGCGATTTCCACTGTCCAACACCACCTTCGGTGTGCAGGGACTGTGGAAGCTATTTTTTTTTTTTTTCCCCTCAGCGCTGTAGCTCATTGGGCTGCCCTAGAAGGCTCCGTGATAGCTGTATTGCTGTGTGTACGCCACTGTGGAAACCAACTGCTTTTTTCAAAGCACATATCCTCTTGTTCCTTCCTTTCTGCACAGCTATCTTTTTTGTTTGTCCACACTTTTTATTTAATTTGTGCATCAGTCCACTCCTATTGCTGCCTGCCATACCTGGCTTACATTACTGCAGGGAGATAGTAATTGTAGGACAGTTTTTTTTTTTGTTTTGTTTTTTTTTGTGGGAGATTAAGATTGGCATTTCTGCTACAGTGCCATCCCTGTGTGTGCCATCTCTCACTGAGTGGGCCATAGAAAGCCTATTTATTTTTTCCGTGATTTGTGTTCTAAAATCTACCTCAACACAAAAACACTACATCAATCAGTGGGAGAAAAATATTGGCCTCAGTCAGGGCTTGTGTGCCACTGCTGTGTGTGCTATCTCTCATTCAGTGGGCTATAGCAAGCCTATTTTTTTTTATTTTTTTTTAATATTATTTGGTTTCTAAAGTCTCCCTGAAAAAAAAAAAAAAACCTAAAAAAACAGTGGGAGAGTAATATTGCCCTTTCAGCTTGTGTGCCAGTCTTGACTCCTGGGTGTGCCACCTCTCTCCCTCTCATTCAGTGGGCCATAGAAAGCCTATTTTTTTTTTTTTTTAAATATTATTGGGTTTCTAAAGTCTCCCTTAAAAAACAAAAAATACATAAAAAAACAGTGGGAGAGTAATATTGCCCTTTCAGCTTGTGTGCCAGTCTTGACTCCTGGGTGTGCCACCTCTCTCCCTTTCATTCAGTGGGCCATAGAAAGCCTATTTATTTTTTCCGTGATTTGTGTTCTAAATTGTACCTCAACACAAAACCACTACATCAATCAGTGGGAGAAAAATATTGGCCTCAGTCAGGGCTTGTGTGCCACTGCTGTGTGTGCTATCTCTCATTCAGTGGGCTATAGCAAGCCTATTTTTTTTTTTTTTTTTTTAATATTATTTGGTTTCTAAAGTCTCCCTGAAAAAAAAAAAAAAACCTAAAAAAACAGTGGGAGAGTAATATTGCCCTTTCAGCTTGTGTGCCAGTCTTGACTCCTGGGTGTGCCACCTCTCTCCCTCTCATTCAGTGGGCCATAGAAAGCCTATTTATTTTTTTTTAAAAATATTATTGGGTTTCTAAAGTCTCCCTTAAAAAACAAAAAATACATAAAAAAACAGTGGGAGAGTAATATTGCCCTTTCAGCTTGTGTGCCAGTCTTGACTCCTGGGTGTGCCACCTCTCTCCCTTTCATTCAGTGGGCCATAGAAAGCCTATTTATTTTTTTTTTTAAATATTATTGGGTTTCTAAAGTCTCCCTTAAAAAACAAAAAATACATAAAAAAACAGTGGGAGAGTAATATTGCCCTTTCAGCTTGTGTGCCAGTCTTGACTCCTGGGTGTGCCACCTCTCTCTCTCATTCAGTGGGCCATAGAAAGGCTATTTTTTTTTTTGTTTTTTTAATATTATTTGGTTTCTAAAGTCTCCCTGAAAAAAAAAAAAAAACATACAAAAAACAGTGGGAGAGTAATATTGCCCTTTCAGCTTGTGTGCCAGTCTTGACTCCTGGGTGTGCCACCTCTCTCCCTTTCATTCAGTGGGCCATAGAAAGCCTATTTATTTATTTTTTTAAATATTATTGGGTTTCTAAAGTCTCCCTTAAAAAACAAAAAATACATAAAAAAACAGTGGGAGAGTAATATTGCCCTTTCAGCTTGTGTGCCAGTCTTGACTCCTGGGTGTGCCACCTCTCTCTCTCATTCAGTGGGCCATAGAAAGGCTATTTTTTTTTTGGTTTTTTTAATATTATTTGGTTTCTAAAGTCTCCCTGAAAAAAAAAAAAAACATACAAAAAACAGTGGGAAAGTAATATTGCCCTTTCAGCTTGTGTGCCAGTCTTGACTCCTGGGTGTGCCACCTCTCTCCCTTTCATTCAGTGGGCCATAGAAAGCCTATTTATTTTTTCCGTGATTTGTGTTCTAAATTCTACCTCAACACAAAAACACTACATCAATCAGTGGGAGAAAAATATTGGCCTAAGTCAGGGCTTGTGTGCCACTGCTGTGTGTGCTATCTCTCATTCAGTGGGCTATAGCAAGCCTATTTTTTTTTTTTTTTAATATTATTTGGTTTCTAAAGTCTCCCTGAAAAAAAAAACAAAACCTAAAAAAACAGTGGGAGAGTAATATTGCCCTTTCAGCTTGTGTGCCAGTCTTGACTCCTGGGTGTGCCACCTCTCTCCCTCTCATTCAGTGGGCCATAGAAAGCCTATTTATTTATTTTTTTAAATATTATTGGGTTTCTAAAGTCTCCCTTAAAAAACAAAAAATACATAAAAAAACAGTGGGAGAGTAATATTGCCCTTTCAGCTTGTGTGCCAGTCTTGACTCCTGGGTGTGCCACCTCTCTCTCTCATTCAGTGGGCCATAGAAAGGCTATTTTTTTTTTGGTTTTTTTAATATTATTTGGTTTCTAAAGTCTCCCTGAAAAAAAAAAAAAAAACATACAAAAAACAGTGGGAGAGTAATATTGCCCTTTCAGCTTGTGTGCCAGTCTTGACTCCTGGGTGTGCCACCTCTCTCCCTTTCATTCAGTGGGCCATAGAAAGCCTATTTATTTTTTTTTTAAAATATTATTGGGTTTCTAAAGTCTCCCTTAAAAAACAAGAAATACATAAAAAAACAGTGGGAGAGTAATATTGCCCTTTCAGCTTGTGTGCCAGTCTTGACTCCTGGGTGTGCCACCTCTCTCTCTCATTCAGTGGGCCATAGAAAGGCTATTTATTTTTTTGGTTTTTTTAATATTATTTGGTTTCTAAAGTCTCCCTGAAAAAAAAAAAAAAAACATACAAAAAACAGTGGGAGAGTAATATTGCCCTTTCAGCTTGTGTGCCAGTCTTGACTCCTGGGTGTGCCACCTCTCTCTCTCATTCAGTGGGCCATAGAAAGGCTATTTATTTTTTTGGTTTTTTTAATATTATTTGGTTTCTAAAGTCTCCCTGAAAAAAAAAAAAACCTAAAAAAACAGTGGGAGAGTAATATTGCCCTTTCAGCTTGTGTGCCAGTCTTGACTCCTGGGTGTGCCACCTCTCTCCCTCTCATTCAGTGGGCCATAGAAAGCCTATTTATTTTTTTTTTTAAATATTATTGGGTTTCTAAAGTCTCCCTTAAAAAACAAAAAATACATAAAAAAACAGTGGGAGAGTAATATTGCCCTTTCAGCTTGTGTGCCAGTCTTGACTCCTGGGTGTGCCACCTCTCTCCCTTTCATTCAGTGGGCCATAGAAAGCCTATTTATTTATTTTTTTAAATATTATTGGGTTTCTAAAGTCTCCCTTAAAAAACAAAAAATACATAAAAAAACAGTGGGAGAGTAATATTGCCCTTTCAGCTTGTGTGCCAGTCTTGACTCCTGGGTGTGCCACCTCTCTCTCTCATTCAGTGGGCCATAGAAAGGCTATTTATTTATTTTTTTAAATATTATTGGGTTTCTAAAGTCTCCCTTAAAAAACAAAAAATACATAAAAAAACAGTGGGAGAGTAATATTGCCCTTTCAGCTTGTGTGCCAGTCTTGACTCCTGGGTGTGCCACCTCTCTCCCTTTCATTCAGTGGGCCATAGAAAGCCTATTTATTTTTTTTTTTAAATATTATTGGGTTTCTAAAGTCTCCCTTAAAAAACAAAAAATACATTAAAAAACCGTGGGCGAGTAATATTGCCCTTTCAGCTTGTGTGCCAGTCTTGACTCCTGGGTGTGCCACCTCTCTCCCTTTCATTCAGTGGGCCATAGAAAGCCTATTTATTTATTTTTTTAAATATTATTGGGTTTCTAAAGTCTCCCTTAAAAAACAAAAAATACATAAAAAAACAGTGGGAGAGTAATATTGCCCTTTCAGCTTGTGTGCCAGTCTTGACTCCTGGGTGTGCCACCTCTCTCTCTCATTCAGTGGGCCATAGAAAGGCTATTTTTTTTTTTGTTTTTTTAATATTATTTGGTTTCTAAAGTCTCCCTGAAAAAAAAAAAAAAACATACAAAAAACAGTGGGAGAGTAATATTGCCCTTTCAGCTTGTGTGCCAGTCTTGACTCCTGGGTGTGCCACCTCTCTCCCTTTCATTCAGTGGGCCATAGAAAGCCTATTTATTTATTTTTTTAAATATTATTGGGTTTCTAAAGTCTCCCTTAAAAAACAAAAAATACATAAAAAAACAGTGGGAGAGTAATATTGCCCTTTCAGCTTGTGTGCCAGTCTTGACTCCTGGGTGTGCCACCTCTCTCTCTCATTCAGTGGGCCATAGAAAGGCTATTTTTTTTTTGGTTTTTTTAATATTATTTGGTTTCTAAAGTCTCCCTGAAAAAAAAAAAAAACATACAAAAAACAGTGGGAAAGTAATATTGCCCTTTCAGCTTGTGTGCCAGTCTTGACTCCTGGGTGTGCCACCTCTCTCCCTTTCATTCAGTGGGCCATAGAAAGCCTATTTATTTTTTCCGTGATTTGTGTTCTAAATTCTACCTCAACACAAAAACACTACATCAATCAGTGGGAGAAAAATATTGGCCTAAGTCAGGGCTTGTGTGCCACTGCTGTGTGTGCTATCTCTCATTCAGTGGGCTATAGCAAGCCTATTTTTTTTTTTTTTTAATATTATTTGGTTTCTAAAGTCTCCCTGAAAAAAAAAACAAAACCTAAAAAAACAGTGGGAGAGTAATATTGCCCTTTCAGCTTGTGTGCCAGTCTTGACTCCTGGGTGTGCCACCTCTCTCCCTCTCATTCAGTGGGCCATAGAAAGCCTATTTATTTATTTTTTTAAATATTATTGGGTTTCTAAAGTCTCCCTTAAAAAACAAAAAATACATAAAAAAACAGTGGGAGAGTAATATTGCCCTTTCAGCTTGTGTGCCAGTCTTGACTCCTGGGTGTGCCACCTCTCTCTCTCATTCAGTGGGCCATAGAAAGGCTATTTTTTTTTTGGTTTTTTTAATATTATTTGGTTTCTAAAGTCTCCCTGAAAAAAAAAAAAAAAACATACAAAAAACAGTGGGAGAGTAATATTGCCCTTTCAGCTTGTGTGCCAGTCTTGACTCCTGGGTGTGCCACCTCTCTCCCTTTCATTCAGTGGGCCATAGAAAGCCTATTTATTTTTTTTTTAAAATATTATTGGGTTTCTAAAGTCTCCCTTAAAAAACAAGAAATACATAAAAAAACAGTGGGAGAGTAATATTGCCCTTTCAGCTTGTGTGCCAGTCTTGACTCCTGGGTGTGCCACCTCTCTCTCTCATTCAGTGGGCCATAGAAAGGCTATTTATTTTTTTGGTTTTTTTAATATTATTTGGTTTCTAAAGTCTCCCTGAAAAAAAAAAAAAAAACATACAAAAAACAGTGGGAGAGTAATATTGCCCTTTCAGCTTGTGTGCCAGTCTTGACTCCTGGGTGTGCCACCTCTCTCTCTCATTCAGTGGGCCATAGAAAGGCTATTTATTTTTTTGGTTTTTTTAATATTATTTGGTTTCTAAAGTCTCCCTGAAAAAAAAAAAAACCTAAAAAAACAGTGGGAGAGTAATATTGCCCTTTCAGCTTGTGTGCCAGTCTTGACTCCTGGGTGTGCCACCTCTCTCCCTCTCATTCAGTGGGCCATAGAAAGCCTATTTATTTTTTTTTTTAAATATTATTGGGTTTCTAAAGTCTCCCTTAAAAAACAAAAAATACATAAAAAAACAGTGGGAGAGTAATATTGCCCTTTCAGCTTGTGTGCCAGTCTTGACTCCTGGGTGTGCCACCTCTCTCCCTTTCATTCAGTGGGCCATAGAAAGCCTATTTATTTATTTTTTTAAATATTATTGGGTTTCTAAAGTCTCCCTTAAAAAACAAAAAATACATAAAAAAACAGTGGGAGAGTAATATTGCCCTTTCAGCTTGTGTGCCAGTCTTGACTCCTGGGTGTGCCACCTCTCTCTCTCATTCAGTGGGCCATAGAAAGGCTATTTATTTATTTTTTTAAATATTATTGGGTTTCTAAAGTCTCCCTTAAAAAACAAAAAATACATAAAAAAACAGTGGGAGAGTAATATTGCCCTTTCAGCTTGTGTGCCAGTCTTGACTCCTGGGTGTGCCACCTCTCTCCCTTTCATTCAGTGGGCCATAGAAAGCCTATTTATTTTTTTTTTTAAATATTATTGGGTTTCTAAAGTCTCCCTTAAAAAACAAAAAATACATTAAAAAACCGTGGGCGAGTAATATTGCCCTTTCAGCTTGTGTGCCAGTCTTGACTCCTGGGTGTGCCACCTCTCTCCCTTTCATTCAGTGGGCCATAGAAAGCCTATTTATTTATTTTTTTAAATATTATTGGGTTTCTAAAGTCTCCCTTAAAAAACAAAAAATACATAAAAAAACAGTGGGAGAGTAATATTGCCCTTTCAGCTTGTGTGCCAGTCTTGACTCCTGGGTGTGCCACCTCTCTCTCTCATTCAGTGGGCCATAGAAAGGCTATTTTTTTTTTGGTTTTTTTAATATTATTTGGTTTCTAAAGTCTCCCTGAAAAAAAAAAAAAAACATACAAAAAACAGTGGGAGAGTAATATTGCCCTTTCAGCTTGTGTGCCAGTCTTGACTCCTGGGTGTGCCACCTCTCTCCCTTTCATTCAGTGGGCCATAGAAAGCCTATTTATTTTTTCCGTGATTTGTGTTCTAAATTCTACCTCAACACAAAAACACTACATCAATCAGTGGGAGAAAAATATTGGCCTCAGTCAGGGCTTGTGTGCCACTGCTGTGTGTGCTATCTCTCATTCAGTGGGCTATAGAAAGCCTATTTATTTATTTATTTTTTTTCTTATTATTTGGTTTCTAAAGTCTCCCTGAAAAAAAAAAATACATAAATTAGGTGGGAGATTAATATTGACATTAGTGCTTGAGTGACAGTCCTGCGTGTGTGTCATCTCTGTGATTTTGTGCCACAGAAAACAGAGTGTGTAACATTGTGCCTGATTTTCCTTGTGGTCTCACCAACCTGTTAAGGGATATTGAAATCATACTGAAGTTATAGCTCACCGTGTAAGTTGTTTGACAGCAACAAATAAAGTTACTTTGGTTAAGATTTTAAAACAATGAGGAAGTCTGGTGCAAGAGGTCGTCGTGGGCGTTCATTGTCAGCTGGTAATGATGGTAGTGGTAGTGGAGCATCAGGTGGTCGTGGGGATAAAAATATTCCACCTAAGTCTGGAGCTGTGGAGCCAGTTTCGTCGTCAGGCTACACAAGGCCTCGAACGCTCTCTTTTCTGGGAGTAGGAAAACCGCTTTTAAAGGCGGAGCAGCAACAGCAAGTTTTGGCTTACATTGCAGACTCAGCCTCTAGCTCTTTTGCCTCCTCTTCCGAAACTGGTAAATGTAAAAGCAGCGCGTCGCTTGTGGATGTTCACGGTCAGGGACAAGTCGCTTCCTTGTCCTCCTCAGCAAAAACTACAACAAGAGAGAAGGATGCAGCAGGCGACACAACGGGTCACTCCATGGAGCTCTTTACACATACCGTCCCTGGCTTAGAAAGTGAAACATTTAACAGGCCATGCCCATTACAAGTAGATTCTGACATGGAGTGCACTGATGCACAGCCACAGCCAGAGTACTATGCTGCTCCTTTGACTCAGACCACCACATTGCCCTCTCAGGGTACAGATCCACAATCAGACCCTGATGAGACTATGTTGCCCCGCCACGAACGCTATACCACCGACCGACACAGTGACACAGACGAAGTTGCACACGAACTCGAAGAGGAGGTAATAGATGACCCAGTTATTGACCCCGATTGGCAGCCATTGGGGGAACAGGGTGCAGGCGGCAGTAGTTCAGAAGCGGAGGTGGAGGAGGGGCCGCAGCAGGCATCAACATCGCAACAGGTTCCATCTGCCGGGCCCGTATCTGGCCCAAAACGCGTGTCAAAGCCAAAACCTGTTGGAGCACAGCGTTGCCATCCGGTTAAAGCTCAGTCTGCAATCCCTGAAAAGGGATCCGAGTCTAGGAAGAGTGCAGTCTGGCATTTTTTTAAACAACATCCAACTGATCAGCACAAAGTCATCTGTCAAAAATGTTCAACTAGCTTAAGCAGAGGTCAGAATCTGAAAAGTCTAAATACTAGTTGCATGCATAGACACTTAACCACCATGCATTTTCAAGCCTGGACTAACTACCAAACGTCCCTCAAGGTTGTAGCACCCTCGGCCAATGAAGCTAGTCAGCAACGCAACATCCCTTCCGTCACTGTAAGGCCACCATTTTCCGCACCACCGGCAGTATCTGTGCAGGTTTCTTTGCCAGCCAAAAGCAGTCAGGGTCAGGGAATCACCAGTTTTGTAGGAGGAAATATTGCATCTAGGGCACCGGCGGAAACAATACCGTCTCCAACCGTCTCTCAGTCTGCCATGTACACCGGCACACCCGAAAGTTCCACGATCTCCAGCTCTCCAGTCCAGCTCACCCTACATGAGACTCTGGTTAGAAAAAGGAAGTACTTATCCTCGCATCCGCGTACACAGGGTTTTAACGCCCACATAGCTAGACTAATCTCGTTAGAGATGATGCCCTACCGGTTAGTTGAAAGCGAAGCTTTCAAAGCCCTGATGGAGTACGCTGAACCACGATACGAGCTACCCAGTCGACACTTTTTTTCCAGAAAAGCCATCCCAGCCCTGCACCAGCATGTTAAACAGCGCATCGTCCATGCACTCAGGCAATCTGTGAGTACAAAGGTGCACCTGACTACAGATGCATGGACCAGTAGGCATGGCCAGGGACGTTATGTGTCCATCACGGCACACTGGGTGAATGTGGTGGATGCAGGGTCCACAGGCGACATCAATTTAGGGACAGTTGTGCCTAGCCCACGGTCTAGGAAACAGTTGGCTGTAGGCGTTCGCACCCCCTCCTCCTCCTCCTCCTCGTCCTCCTGCAGAAGCTACAGCTCTTCCACAGAACGCAGTCTGCCAACCACTCCATCGGCAGATGACACTGTTGCACACCAGTTGTCCCATTATGGGCCAGCTACTGCCAAGCGTCAGCAGGCTGTATTGGCTATGAAGTGCTTGGGCGACAACAGACACACCGCGGAAGTTCTGTCCGAGTTCTTGCAACAAGAAACACAGTCGTGGCTGGGCACAGTAGATCTTGAGGCAGGCAAGGTAGTGAGTGATAACGGAAGGAATTTCATGGCTGCCATCTCCCTTTCCCAACTGAAACACATTCCTTGCCTGGCTCACACCTTAAACCTGGTGGTGCAGTGCTTATTGAAAACTTATCCTGGGTTCTCCGACCTGCTCCTCAAAGTGCGTGCACTTTGCTCACATATCCGACGTTCGCCTGTACACGCCAGCCGTATGCAGACCTATCAGCGGTCTTTGAACCTTCCCCAGCATCGCCTAATCATAGACGTTGCAACAAGGTGGAACTCAACACTGCACATGCTTCAGAGACTGTGCGAACAGAGGCGTGCTGTTATTTATTTGTGGGAGGATACACGGGCAGGCAGTAGGATGGCAGACATGGAGTTGTCAGGTGTGCAGTGGTCTAAGATACAAGACATGTGTCAAGTCCTTCAGTGTTTTGAGGAATGCACACGGCTGGTTAGTGCAGACAACGCCGTAATAAGCATGAGCATCCCCCTAATGCGTCTGCTGATGCAAAGTTTGACGCACATAAAGGAGCAGGCGTCTGCACCAGAGGAAGAGGAAAGCCTTGATGACAGTCAGCCATTGTCTGGTCAGGGCAGTGTACAGGACGAGGTAGCGGGCGAAGAGGAGGTGGAGGACGAGGAGGATGATGGGGATGAGTATATTTTTAATGCCGAACCTTTCCCGGGGGCACAGGAAATTGGTTGCGTGTCACGGCCGGGTTCTGGTTTTTTGAGGGACACAAGTGACGTAGATTTGCCTGCAACTGCCCCTCAACCAATCACAACCGGAGATTTGACAACTGGAACTTTGGCCCACATGGCGGATTATGCCTTACGTATCCTAAAAAGGGACACACGCATTACGAAAATGATGAACGATGACGATTACTGGTTGGCCTGCCTCCTTGATCCACGCTATAAAGGCAAATTGCAAAATATTATGCCACATGAGAACTTGGAACTTATATTAGCAACCAAACAATCAACTCTTGTTGACCGTTTGCTTCAGGCATTCCCAGCACACAGCGCACGTGATCGTTCTCACACGAGCTCCAGGGGGCAGCAGACTAGGAGTGTTAGGGGTGCACACATCAGAAGTGGCGTTGGACAGAGGGGTTTTCTGACCAGGTTGTGGAGTGATTTTGCTATGACCGCAGACAGGACAGGTACTGCTGCATCAATTGAAAGTGACAGGAGACAACATTTGTCCAGTATGGTTACTAACTATTTTTCATCCCTTATCGATGTTCTCCCTCAACCGTCATTCCCATTTGATTACTGGGCCTCCAAATTAGACACCTGGCCAGAATTGGCAGAATATGCATTGCAGGAGCTTGCTTGCCCGGCAGCAAGTGTCCTATCAGAAAGAGTATTCAGTGCTGCAGGTTCAATATTAACCGAAAAAAGGACTCGTCTGGCTACCCAAAATGTTGACGATCTAACATTCATTAAAATGAACCACAACTGGATTTCGAAATCTTTTGCCCCACCTTGCCCGGCCGACACCTAGCTTTCCTATGAAAAGCTCTTGCCTGTGAATTACTTTTCTAATGTCTAATTTGCTGCAGCTGATTGTACAGCATACGACATGTTTACACCTCCCTAAATGGCAAAACTCCCCACACGGGGCCGTGGTATCGCGACTTGGCGCAAGCACCCGTGAGACTGCTGTTTGTCTGAAGAGGTGGGTGTGCTCGCTTTTGGTTGACGGCATTGCTACTGGGTCCCTCATAGTACAATGTAGTGTCTCTGGCGGTGGTGGTGCGCACCCAACGTCAGACACACCGTTGTAACATGAGGGGCCCTGGGGCGGTCCCGCCGGCCTCAAGAGAGTTCCCCCCTACCCCAGCTCAAAATGTGCTCTACCACGTCCAAAATTATGTCGCACAGCTCCACCAATCTTTAGTCTATTCGCTGACATCATTCAATGTCTGGCACTGACAATACAAATTTGTAGACATCTATGATGCAACTTAAAGTAGTCTGTGTCTGTGTCCTATATTGGCACCATTAAATAGTTACTGCCAAATTACTATGTCAGAAACTCAGTAGATGAGCCCACCCCTGTACCTAAGTATGCCACCTTTTTTTTTGTTGTGGTTGTTTTGCGAGACATTAACATCTATTTATATTTTGGGAGTACTGGGACAGACACTCCTTGCACTACTCCTCCACTCACCACCAAGCTGCCTGTGTATCCATGTAACCGCTGTAAAGCTGCCATGAGCCTATTGTTTGTTATTTTAGGCCTTTGAAGCCTGTCTGCGGTCCCTCCTTCCACTAGTCCTCCACTGACCAGACCACTGCTGCCCGTGTACCCCTGGAACCAATTATAAAGTGCCTACAGCCAGCCCATTTTCTTATGTTAGGCCTTTGAAGCCTGTCTGCGGTCCCTACTTTAAATACTCCTCCACTGACCACCAAGCTGCCTGCCCGTGTATCCATGTAACCGCTGTAAAACTGCCATGAGCCTATTGTTTGTTATGTTAGGCCTTTGATAGCCTGTCTGCGGTCCCTACTTTAAATACTCCTCCACTCACCACCAAGCTGCCTGCCCGTGTATCCATGTAACCGCTGTAAAACTGCCATAAGCCTATTGTTTGTTATTTTAGGCCTTTGATAGCCTGTCTGCGGTCCCTACTTTAAATACTCCTCCACTGACCAGACCACTGCTGCCCGTGTACCCCTGGAACCAATTATAAAGTGCCTACAGCCAGCCCATTTTCTTATGTTAGGCCTTTGAAGCCTGTCTGCGGTCCCTACTTTAAATACTCCTCCACTGACCACCAAGCTGCCTGCCCGTGTATCCATGTAACCGCTGTAAAACTGCCATGAGCCTATTGTTTGTTATGTTAGGCCTTTGATAGCCTGTCTGCGGTCCCTACTTTAAATACTCCTCCACTGACCACCAAGCTGCCTGCCCGTGTATCCATGTAACCGCTGTAAAACTGCCATGAGCCTATTGTTTGTTATTTTAGGCCTTTGATAGCCTGTCTGCGGTCCCTACTTTAAATACTCCTCCACTCACCACCACCAAGTTGCCTGCCCGTGTATCCATGTAACCGCTGTGAAACTGCCATGAGCCTATTGTTTGTTATGTTAGGCCTTTGATAGCCTGTCTGCGGTCCCTACTTTAAATACTCCTCCACTCACCACCACCAAGTTTCCTGCCCGTGTATCCATGTAACCGCTGTAAAGCTGCCATGAGCCTATTGTTTGTTATTTTAGGCCTTTGATAGCCTGTCTGCGGTCCCTACTTTAAATACTCCTCCACTGACCAGACCACTGCTGCCCGTGTACCCCTGGAACCAATTATAAAGTGCCTACAGCCAGCCCATTTTCTTATGTTAGGCCTTTGAAGCCTGTCTGCGGTCCCTACTTTAAATACTCCTCCACTCACCACCAAGCTGCCTGCCCGTCTATCCATGTAACCGCTGTAAAACTGCAATGAGCCTATTGTTTGTTATTTTAGGCCTTTGATAGCCTGTCTGCGGCCCCTACTTTAAATACTCCTCCACTGACCAGACCACTGCTGCCCGTGTACCCCTGGAACCAATTATAAAGTGCCTACAGCCAGCCCATTTTCTTATGTTAGGCCTTTGAAGCCTGTCTGCGGTCCCTACTTTAAATACTCCTCCACTCACCACCAAGCTGCCTGCCCGTCTATCCATGTAACCGCTGTAAAACTGCAATGAGCCTATTGTTTGTTATTTTAGGCCTTTGATAGCCTGTCTGCGGCCCCTACTTGCAATACTCCTCCACTGACCACAATGCTGCCTGGAGTGCCTGCCTGTGTATCCATGTAACCGATGTAAAACTGCCATGACTGCCTACTGTTTGTTATTTTAGGCCTTTGATAGCCTGTCTGCAGCCCCTACTTGCAATACTCCTCCACTGACCACACCAATGCTGCCCGTGTACCCCTGGAACCTATTTAAAAGTTCATAGAGCCTAGTTATATATTTTATTTACTATTAATAAGGCCATGATGGACTACGCTGTACCATGCTACAAGCTAACCAGTCGACACTTCTTTTGCGAGAAAAGCCATCCCAACCCTCCACCAGCATGTAGAAGACCGCATTGTCCATGCACTCTGGCAATCTGTGAGTACAAAGGTGCACCTGACAACAGACGCATGGACCTGTAGGCATGGCCACGGAAGATTACGTGTCCATTACGGCGCAATGGGTTAATGTGGTGGATGCATGGTCCACAGGGGACAGCCTACTAAGTCTGTCTGCAGTCCCTAATTCAAATTGTCCTCCACTGTCTAAATCGGAGCTTCCACCTTCTGGCTTTCGGCCTATAGTATCAGAAATTAAACTGCATTTGGCCTTCAACTTTGGTTAGGGCCTACTAACGGCTTCTGCCCCTCCCTGGTGTTGCCCTCAACTAAATAAAGCTGAGCTTCAACCTTCTGCTCCAAATTACCATTTTGAAAAATGCAATAGGCTTTTCCGGCCTACTAAAGGTGTCTGTCTGTGTGCCCCTGCCTGGTGTTGCCCTCAACTAAATAAAGCTGAGCTTCAACCTTCCGGCTCTCATTAAGTGGTTTTAAAAAAAAAAAATGGTGGTTAGGGCCTACTAACGGCTTCTGCCCCTCCCTGGTGTTGTCCTCAACTAAATAAAGCTGAGCTTCAACCTTCCGGCTATCATTAAGTGGTTTTAAAAAAAAAAAAATGGTGGTTAGGGCCTACTAACGGCTTCTGCCCCTCCCTGGTGTTGCCCTCAACTAAATAAAGCTGAGCTTCAACCTTCTGCTCCAAATTACCATTTTGAAAAATGCAATAGGCTTTTCCGGCCTACTAAAGGTGTCTGTCTGTGTGCCCCTGCCTGGTGTTGCCCTCAACTAAATAAAGCTGAGCTTCAACCTTCTGCTCCAAATTACCATTTTGAAAAATGCAATAGGCTTTTCCGGCCTACTAAAGGTGTCTGTCTGTGTGCCCCTGCCTGGTGTTGACCTCAACTAAATAAAGCTGAGCTTCAACCTTCCGGCTCTCATTAAGTGGTTTTAAAAAAAAAAAATGGTGGTTAGGGCCTACTAACGGCTTCTGCCCCTCCCTGGTGTTGTCCTCAACTAAATAAAGCTGAGCTTCAACCTTCCGGCTCTCATTAAGTGGTTTTAAAAAAAAAAAATGGTGGTTAGGGCCTACTAACGGCTTCTGCCCCTCCCTGGTGTTGCCCTCAACTAAATAAAGCTGAGCTTCAACCTTCTGCTCCAAATTACCATTTTGAAAAATGCAATAGGCTTTTCCGGCCTACTAAAGGTGTCTGTCTGTGTGCCCCTGCCTGGTGTTGCCCTCAACTAAATAAAGCTGAGCTTCAACCTTCTGCTCCAAATTACCATTTTGAAAAATGCAATAGGCTTTTCCGGCCTACTAAAGGTGTCTGTCTGTGTGCCCCTGCCTGGTGTTGCCCTCAACTAAATAAAGCTGAGCTTCAACCTTCTGCTCCAAATTACCATTTTGAAAAATGCAATAGGCTTTTCCGGCCTACTAAAGGTGTCTGTCTGTGTGCCCCTGCCTGGTGTTGCCCTCAACTAAATAAAGCTGAGCTTCAACCTTCCGGCTCTCATTAAGTGGTTTTTAAAAAAAAAATGGTGGTTAGGGCCTACTAACGGCTTCTGCCCCTCCCTGGTGTTGTCCTCAACTAAATAAAGCTGAGCTTCAACCTTCCGGCTCTCATTAAGTGGTTTTAAAAAAAAAAATGGTGGTTAGGGCCTACTAACGGCTTCTGCCCCTCCCTGGTGTTGTCCTCAACTAAATAAAGCTGAGCTTCAACCTTCCGGCTCTCATTAAGTGGTTTTAAAAAAAAAAAATGGTGGTTAGGGCCTACTAACGGCTTCTGCCCCTGCCTGGTGTTGTCCTCAACTAAATAAAGCTGAGCTTCAACCTTCTGCTCCAAATTACCATTTTGAAAAATGCAATAGGCTTTTCCGGCCTACTAAAGGTGTCTGTCTGTGTGCCCCTGCCTGGTGTTGTCCTCAACTAAATAAAGCTGAGCTTCAACCTTCTGCTCCAAATTACCATTTTAAAAAATGCAATAGGCTTTTCCGGCCTACTAAAGGTGTCTGTCTGTGTGCCCCTGCCTGGTGTTACCCTCAACTAAATAAAGCTGAGCTTCAACCTTCTGCTCCAAATTACCATTTTGAAAAATGCAATAGGCTTTTCCGGCCTACTAAAGGTGTCTGTCTGTGTGCCCCTGCCTGGTGTTGTCCTCAACTAAATAAAGCTGAGCTTCAACCTTCCGGCTCTCATTAAGTGGTTTTAAAAAAAAAAATGGTGGTTAGGGCCTACTAACGGCTTCTGCCCCTCCCTGGTGTTGCCCTCAACTAAATAAAGCTGAGCTTCAACCTTCTGCTCCAAATTACCATTTTAAAAAATGCAATAGGCTTTTCCGGCCTACTAAAGGTGTCTGCCCCTCCCTGGTGTTGTCCTCAACTGAACAAAGCTGAGCTTCCACATTCTGGCTTTCGCCCTATACTATCAGATATTAAACTGCATTTGGCCTACTAGTGTGGTTAGGCCCTTGAAACAGTGTCTGCTGCTCTTGGGTTTGCTACTCCACTGAACAAAGCAATGCCGCCTGTTTAGTCCTGTTACCAATTTTGAACTGCATGTAGCCTACTTTATTCTTTGGCCCTATATCTGTTTCCTCCTCATCCTGCCCATTGCCCAGCCACTGCTAAATGAGTCTGCTGGTACATTGACCTAGACCACTACATTCCCCTTGTACTCTACACAGCCAGAATCTGTCCCTGCTGAAAGTAAGGTTCCCCTTCCCGCATGTTATACCACCTTACACAGGGACAAAGAGGAAGGTGCAGATGAAAGTGCAGGTTCCTTCATCAGGTGGGGGGGCATACTCGTTGGCGACGTCACTGGCACAGGGCCCCTCAGAGTACGCAAAAGTGTCGCTGCTGGTGGGAGGCGCCCCCGCCATGCAAACACACCGCCGTACTTTGAGGGGCCCTGTGCCAGTGGCAATGCGAACGAGTGGGCCCCCCCCTGCTTGCTCAGGATCACAGCACTTGCAACTTTTAAATACTTACCTTTCCCTGCAACACCGCCGTGACGTAGTCCGCATTTCCTGGGCCCACGAAAAACTTGAGCCAGCCCTACTCCCCCCACAACTTTCCCCCAATTCCCTATGCCCAACTATTATTATACAGTTAATTAAGATTGGCAAGCTTCAGAAACAAGAATGGATGTTTTTGGCATTAAAATGGGCACTGTAGGTGTTTTCCTGGCCTCCACTCACTGCCGACTATGCTTCCCCATTGACTTGCATTGGGTTTCGTGTTTCGGTCGATCCCCGACTTTTAGCGATAATCGGCCGACTGCACTCGACTCGACTCTGGACAAAATCGGGTTTCCCAAAACCCTACTCGATCTTAAAAAAATGAAAGTCGCTCAACCCTACTCTTGTGATCTGAAATTGCCACTCTGGTGTTATGAGTTAATACTAGAGTCTTAAAGTAATTTCTGGATGGTGTTTTGATAGGGTTTTCAGCTGACCATGAAAGTGCCCTTTCTGTCTTCCTGCTATCTAGTAAGCGGACCTCGATTTTGCTAAACCTATTTTCATACTATGTTTGTCATTTCACCTAAATTCACCGCCAATATATGTGGGGGCCTCTGTCTGCCTTTTGGGGAAATTTCTCTAGAGGTGAGCCAGGACTGTATTTTCCTCTGCTAGGATTAGTTAGTCCTCCGGCTGGCGCTGGGCGTCTAGGGATAAAACGTAGGCACGCTACCCGGCCACTGTTAATTGTGCGGCAGGTTTAGTTCATGGTCAGTTTAGATTCCATCTTCCAAGAGCTAGTTCTTATATATGCTGGGCTATGTTCTCTCGCCATTGAGAATCATGACAGTTTGACCGGCCCAAAAGGGTTAAATTATTGGCTGAGAAAGGAGAGAAAAAAGAAGTCTGCTGAAAATTTTTTTTTTTTTTTTTCTCTAGTTCTGAGTGTGCTCATAATTGAATCACTTGCTAGTCTGCCTATACTGCAGCCTTCCTCTCTTTCTCTCCTTCTAATCCTTGAATGGCTCTGTGTTCACCTGTTTGAAATGGATCTTCAGAGTGTAGCTACAGGTTTGAATAATCTCGCCACGAAGGTACAAAATTTGCAAGATTTTGTTGTTCATGCACCTATGTCTGAACCTAGAATTCCTTTGCCTGAATTTTTTTCAGGGAATAGATCTTGCTTTCAAAATTTTAAAAATAATTGCAAATTGTTTTTGTCCCTGAAGTCTCGCTCTGCCGGAGATCCTGCACAGCAGGTCAGGATTGTAATTTCCTTGCTCCGGGGCGACCCTCAAGATTGGGCTTTTGCATTGACACCAGGGGATCCTGCGTTGCTCAATGTGGATGCGTTTTTTCTGGCCTTGGGGTTGCTTTATGAGGAACCTCATTTAGAGCTTCAGGCGGAAAAAGCTTTGATGTCCCTATCTCAGGGGCAAGATGAAGCTGAAATATACTGCCAAAAATTCCGTAAATGGTCTGTGCTTACTCAGTGGAATGAGTGCGCCCTGGCGGCGATTTTCAGAGAAGGTCTCTCTGATGCCATTAAGGATGTTATGGTGGGGTTCCCTGTGCCTGCGGGTCTGAATGAGTCCGTGACAATGGCTATTCAGATCGATAGGCGTCTGCGGGAGCGCAAACCTGTGCACCATTTGGCGGTGTCTACTGAGAAGACGCCAGAAAATATGCAATGTGATAGAATTCTGTCCAGAAGCGAGCGGCAGAATTTTAGACGAAAAAATGGGTTGTGCTTCTATTGTGGTGATTCAACTCATGTTATATCAGCATGCTCTAAGCGTACTAAGAAGCTTGACAAGTCTGTTTCAATTAGCACTTTACAGTCTAAGTTTATTCTATCTGTGACCCTGATTTGTTCTTTATCATCTATTACCGCGGACGCCTATGTCGACTCTGGCGCCGCTTTGAGTCTTATGGATTGGTCCTTTGCCAAACGCTGTGGGTATGATTTGGAGCCTTTGGAAGCTCCTATACCTCTGAAGGGGATTGACTCCACCCCATTGGCTAGTAATAAACCACAATACTGGACACAAGTAACTATGCGTATTAATCCGGATCACCAGGAGATTATTCGCTTTCTGGTGCTGTATAATCTACATGATGTTTTGGTGCTAGGATTGCCATGGCTGCAATCTCATAACCCAGTCCTCGACTGGAAAGCTATGTCTGTGTTAAGCTGGGGATGTAAAGGGACTCATGGGGACGTACCTTTGGTTTCCATTTCATCATCTATTCCCTCTGAGATTCCTGAATTCTTGTCTGACTATCGTGACGTTTTTGAAGAACCCAAGCTTGGTTCACTACCTCCGCACCGGGAGTGCGATTGTGCCATAGATTTGATCCCGGGTAGTAAATACCCTAAGGGTCGTTTATTTAATCTGTCTGTGCCTGAACACGCTGCTATGCGAGAATATATAAAGGAGTCCTTGGAAAAGGGACATATTCGTCCTTCGTCATCTCCCTTAGGAGCCGGTTTTTTCTTTGTGTCTAAGAAAGATGGCTCTTTGAGGCCGTGTATTGATTATCGGCTTTTGAATAAAATCACGGTTAAATATCAATATCCGTTACCACTGCTGACTGATTTGTTTGCTCGTATAAAGGGGGCCAAGTGGTTCTCTAAGATTGATCTCCGTGGGGCGTATAATTTGGTGCGAATCAAGCAGGGGGATGAGTGGAAAACCGCATTTAATACGCCCGAGGGCCACTTTGAGTATTTGGTGATGCCTTTTGGTCTTTCAAATGCCCCTTCAGTCTTTCAGTCCTTTATGCATGACATTTTCCGCGATTATTTGGATAAATTTATGATTGTGTATCTGGATGATATTCTGATTTTTTCGGATGACTGGGACTCTCATGTCCAGCAGGTCAGGAGGGTTTTTCAGGTTTTGCGGTCTAATTCCTTGTGTGTGAAGGGTTCTAAGTGCGTTTTTGGGGTTCAAAAGATTTCCTTCTTGGGATACATTTTTTCCCCCTCTTCCATCGAGATGGATCCTGTCAAGGTTCAGGCTATTTGTGATTGGACGCAACCCTCTTCTCTTAAGAGTCTTCAGAAATTTTTGGGCTTTGCTAACTTTTATCGTCGATTTATTGCTGGTTTTTCTGATGTTGTTAAACCATTGAGTGATTTGACTAAGAAGGGTGCTGATGTTGCTGATTGGTCCCCTGATGCTGTGGAGGCCTTTCGGGAGCTTAAGCGCCGCTTTTCTTCCGCCCCTGTGTTGCGTCAGCCTGATGTTGCTCTTCCTTTTCAGGTTGAGGTCGACGCTTCTGAAATCGGAGCTGGGGCGGTGTTGTCGCAGAGAAGTTCCGACTGCCCCGTGATGAGACCTTGTGCTTTTTTTTCCCGTAAATTTTCGCCCGCCGAGCGGAATTATGATATTGGGAATCGGGAGCTTTTGGCCATGAAGTGGGCTTTTGAGGAGTGGCGTCACTGGCTTGAGGGGGCCAGACATCAGGTGGTGGTATTGACTGACCACAAAAATTTAATTTACCTTGAGTCTGCCAGGCGCCTGAATACTAGACAGGCGCGCTGGTCGTTGTTTTTCTCTCGGTTTAATTTTGTGGTGTCATACCTACCGGGTTCTAAGAATGTTAAGGCGGATGCCCTTTCTAGGAGTTTTGAGCCTGACTCCCCTGGTAATTCTGAGCCCACAGGTATCCTTAAGGATGGAGTGATATTGTCTGCCGTTTCTCCAGACCTGCGGCGGGCCTTGCAGGAGTTTCAGGCGGATAGACCGGATCGTTGCCCACCTGGTAGACTGTTTGTTCCTGATGATTGGACCAGTAGAGTCATCTCTGAGGTTCATTCTTCTGCATTGGCAGGTCATCCTGGAATCTTTGGTACCAGGGATTTGGTGGCAAGGTCCTTCTGGTGGCCTTCCCTGTCACGAGATGTGCGAGGCTTTGTGCAGTCTTGTGACGTTTGTGCTCGGGCCAAGCCTTGTTGTTCTCGGGCTAGTGGATTGTTGTTGCCCTTGCCTATTCCGAAGAGGCCTTGGACGCACATCTCGATGGATTTTATTTCGGATCTGCCTGTTTCTCAGAAGATGTCTGTCATCTGGGTGGTGTGTGACCGTTTCTCTAAGATGGTCCATTTGGTTCCCTTGCCTAAGTTGCCTTCTTCTTCCGAGTTGGTTCCTCTGTTTTTTCAAAATGTTGTTCGTTTGCATGGTATTCCGGAGAATATCGTTTCTGACAGAGGGACCCAATTCGTGTCTAGATTTTGGCGGGCATTCTGTGCTAGGATGGGCATAGATTTGTCTTTTTCGTCTGCTTTCCATCCTCAGACTAATGGCCAGACTGAGCGGACTAATCAGACCTTGGAGACATATTTGAGGTGTTTTGTGTCTGCGGATCAGGATGATTGGGTTGCTTTTTTGCCATTGGCGGAGTTCGCCCTCAATAATCGGGCCAGCTCTGCCACCTTGGTGTCCCCGTTTTTCTGTAATTCGGGGTTTCATCCTCGATTTTCCTCCGGTCAGGTGGAATCTTCGGATTGTCCTGGAGTGGATGCTGTGGTGGAGAGGTTGCATCAGATTTGGGGGCAGGTAGTGGACAATTTGAAGTTGTCCCAGGAGAAGACTCAGCTTTTTGCCAACCGCCGTCGTCGTGTTGGTCCTCGGCTTTGTGTTGGGGACTTGGTGTGGTTGTCTTCTCGTTTTGTCCCTATGAGGGTTTCTTCTCCTAAGTTTAAGCCTCGGTTCATCGGCCCGTACAAGATATTGGAGATTCTTAACCCTGTGTCCTTCCGTTTGGACCTCCCTGCATCTTTTTCTATTCATAATGTTTTTCATCGGTCATTATTGCGCAGGTATGAGGTACCGGTTGTGCCTTCCGTTGAGCCTCCTGCTCCGGTGTTGGTTGAGGGTGAGTTGGAGTACGTTGTGGAAAAGATCTTAGACTCCCGTGTTTCCAGACGGAAACTCCAGTATCTGGTCAAATGGAAGGGATACGGTCAGGAGGATAATTCTTGGGTGACTGCCTCTGATGTTCATGCCTCCGATCTTGTCCGTGCCTTTCATAGGGCTCATCCTGATCGCCCTGTTGGTTCTGGTGAGGGTTCGGTGCCCCCTCCTTGAGGGGGGGGTACTGTTGTGAAATTGGATTCTGGGCTCCCCCGGTGGCCACTGGTGGAATTGAACTTGTGTGCATCATCCTCTCTGTTCACCTGTTCCCATCAGGATGTGGGAGTCTCTATATAACCTTGCTCCTCTGTCAGTTTCATGCCGGTCAACAATGTAATCAGAAGCCTTTCTTTGCATGTTCCTGCTACTAGACAACTCCCAGCTAAGTTGGACTTTCGTCCTTGTTTGTTTTTGCATTTTGTTCCAGTTCACAGCTGCTGTTTCGTTACTGTGTCTGGAAAGCTCTTGTGATCTGAAATTGCCACTCTGGTGTTATGAGTTAATACTAGAGTCTTAAAGTAATTTCTGGATGGTGTTTTGATAGGGTTTTCAGCTGACCATGAAAGTGCCCTTTCTGTCTTCCTGCTATCTAGTAAGCGGACCTCGATTTTGCTAAACCTATTTTCATACTATGTTTGTCATTTCATCTAAATTCACCGCCAATATATGTGGGGGCCTCTGTCTGCCTTTTGGGGAAATTTCTCTAGAGGTGAGCCAGGACTGTATTTTCCTCTGCTAGGATTAGTTAGTCCTCCGGCTGGCGCTGGGCGTCTAGGGATAAAACGTAGGCACGCTACCCGGCCACTGTTAATTGTGCGGCAGGTTTAGTTCATGGTCAGTTTAGATTCCATCTTCCAAGAGCTAGTTCTTATATATGCTGGGCTATGTTCTCTCGCCATTGAGAATCATGACAGTGCGCTGTCCGAGATTCAGCCTCGCGGTGTCGTGTAATGTAATCCCACCGCGGGCCTGGGATCCGTGGCCATGCGCAGTGCATATCCTCGCCTCTCACTCCCCTCCCTACGGCTTCTTCAGACTGTGCGGTGTCACGGCCGTGGCATGCTATTAGGGATCAGCTGACACCGAACAGTCTTTAGAAGCCGTAGGGAGGGGAGTGAGAGGCGAGGATATGCACTGCGCATGGCCACGGATCCCAGGCCCGCGGTGGGATTACATTACACGACACCGCGAGGCTGAATCTCAGACAGCGCACCCACACAGGCGCAGCCAGCCTGACAGCAAATGATGTCAGAAGACGGGCAGCGCGAAATGTGTGCATGGCCAAGGGGTAACCTAACAGCGCAGGCTCCGGGACAGATTCAAACAACGCTGAGGAGGCGGCGCACGGCGCCAAGGGGGTAAAAATGACGGCTGTGCTGCGTCACATGACAAAGGAAAGTTCCACCTACCGGACGGTTGAACGCTGTGAGGGGACACATTTCATAAGTGTTAGGTTCAGCATCTGCAAGGAGCACCACGAAAAGAGGCACTTTTTCCCTTTGCATCATTACTGCTGCACAAGGTGGCTCCTTCAGTAACAAACGCCTGGGGGGGGGGGACAAGTTCCCTTAAATTTAACTTGTTGTGCCTGCGTGGCGGTCGCAGTACACGTTGCCGTATACACAGCAGGGGAACAGCTGGCGGTGCTGAACCCCACTAACACATTGGCGAGGTGTTTGGCTCTGTGCGTACAGCACTTCTGGACGGCAACTGGCGGTGTTGGAGCCCAGGGACAGGTGGAGGAGGAGGAGGTTGGAGGAGGTAGGAGGGATTGCCACACACACAGCAGGGGAACAGCTGACGTTACTGAACCCCAATAACAGAGGAGCGACTGTTGACTGTGCGTACAGCACTTCTGGACGGCAACTGGCGGTGTTGGAGCCCAGGGACAGGTGGAGGAGGAGGAGGTTGGAGGAGGTAGGAGGAGGTAGGAGGGATTGCCACACACACAGCAGGGGAACAGCTGACGTTACTGAACCCCAATAACAGAGGAGCGACTGTTGACTGTGCGTACAGCACTTCTGGACGGCAACTGGCGGTGTTGGAGCCCAGGGACAGGTGGAGGAGGAGGAGGTTGGAGGAGGTAGGAGGAGGTAGGAGGGATTGCCACACACACAGCAGGGGAACAGCTGACGTTACTGAACCCCAATAACAGAGGAGCGACTGTTGACTGTGCGTACAGCACTTCTGGACGGCAACTGGCGGTGTTGGAGCCCAGGGACAGGTGGAGGAGGAGGAGGTTGGAGGAGGTAGGAGGAGGTAGGAGGGATTGCCACACACACAGCAGGGGAACAGCTGACGTTACTGAACCCCAATAACAGAGGAGCGACTGTTGACTGTGCGTACAGCACTTCTGGACGGCAACTGGCGGTGTTGGAGCCCAGGGACAGGTGGAGGAGGAGGAGGTTGGAGGAGGTAGGAGGAGGTAGGAGGGATTGCCACACACACAGCAGGGGAACAGCTGACGTTACTGAACCCCAATAACAGAGGAGCGACTGTTGACTGTGCGTACAGCACTTCTGGACGGCAACTGGCGGTGTTGGAGCCCAGGGACAGGTGGAGGAGGTTGGAGGAGGTAGGAGGGATTGCCACACACACAGCAGGGGAACAGCTGACGTTACTGAACCCCAATAACAGAGGAGGGACTGTTGACTGTGCGTACAGCACTTCTGGACGGCAACTGGCGGTGTTGGAGCCCAGGGACAGGTGGAGGAGGAGGAGGTTGGAGGAGGTTGGAGGAGGTAGGAGGGATTGCCACACACACAGCAGGGGAACAGCTGATGTTACTGAACCCCAATAACAGAGGAGTGACTGTTGACTGTGCGTACAGCACTTCTGGACGGCAACTGGCGGTGTTGGAGCCCAGGGACAGGTGGAGGAGGAGGAGGTTGGAGGAGGTTGGAGGAGGTAGGAGGGATTGCCACACACACAGCAGGGGAACAGCTGACGTTACTGAACCCCAATAACAGAGGAGGGACTGTTGACTGTGCGTACAGCACTTCTGGACGGCAACTGGCGGTGTTGGAGCCCAGGGACAGGTGGAGGAGGAGGAGGTTGGAGGAGGTAGGAGGAGGTAGGAAGGATTGCCACACACACAGCAGGGGAACAGCTGACGTTACTGAACCCCAATAACAGAGGAGTGACTGTTGACTGTGCGTACAGCACTTCTGGACGGCAACTGGCGGTGTTGGAGCCCAGGGACAGGTGGAGGAGGAGGAGGTTGGAGGAGGTAGGAGGGATTGCCACACACACAGCAGGGGAACAGCTGACGTTACTGAACCCCAATAACAGAGGAGCGACTGTTGACTGTGCGTACAGCACTTCTGGACGGCAACTGGCGGTGTTGGAGCCCAGGGACAGGTGGAGGAGGAGGAGGTTGGAGGAGGTAGGAGGAGGTAGGAGGGATTGCCACACACACAGCAGGGGAACAGCTGACGTTACTGAACCCCAATAACAGAGGAGCGACTGTTGACTGTGCGTACAGCACTTCTGGACGGCAACTGGCGGTGTTGGAGCCCAGGGACAGGTGGAGGAGGAGGAGGTTGGAGGAGGTAGGAGGAGGTAGGAGGGATTGCCACACACACAGCAGGGGAACAGCTGACGTTACTGAACCCCAATAACAGAGGAGCGACTGTTGACTGTGCGTACAGCACTTCTGGACGGCAACTGGCGGTGTTGGAGCCCAGGGACAGGTGGAGGAGGAGGAGGTTGGAGGAGGTTGGAGGAGGTAGGAGGGATTGCCACACACACAGCAGGGGAACAGCTGACGTTACTGAACCCCAATAACAGAGGAGGGACTGTTGACTGTGCGTACAGCACTTCTGGATGGCAACTGGCGGTGTTGGAGCCCAGGGACAGGTGGAGGAGGAGGAGGTTGGAGGAGGTAGGAGGGATTGCCACACACACAGCAGGGGAACAGCTGACGTTACTGAACCCCAATAACAGAGGAGGGACTGTTGACTGTGCGTACAGGACTTCTGGACGGCAACTGGCGGTGTTGGAGCCCAGGGACAGGTGGAGGAGGAGGAGGTTGGAGGAGGTTGGAGGAGGTAGGAGGGATTGCCACACACACAGCAGGGGAACAGCTGACGTTACTGAACCCCAATAACAGAGGAGCGACTGTTGACTGTGCGTACAGCACTTCTGGACGGCAACTGGCGGTGTTGGAGCCCAGGGACAGGTGGAGGAGGAGGAGGTTGGAGGAGGTAGGAGGAGGTAGGAGGGATTGCCACACACACAGCAGGGGAACAGCTGACGTTACTGAACCCCAATAACAGAGGAGCGACTGTTGACTGTGCGTACAGCACTTCTGGACGGCAACTGGCGGTGTTGGAGCCCAGGGACAGGTGGAGGAGGAGGAGGTTGGAGGAGGTAGGAGGGATTGCCACACACACAGCAGGGGAACAGCTGACGTTACTGAACCCCAATAACAGAGGAGCGACTGTTGACTGTGCGTACAGCACTTCTGGACGGCAACTGGCGGTGTTGGAGCCCAGGGACAGGTGGAGGAGGAGGAGGTTGGAGGAGGTAGGAGGAGGTAGGAGGGATTGCCACACACACAGCAGGGGAGACTTTAGAAACCAAATAATATTAAAAAAACCAAAAAAATAAATAGCCTTTCTATGGCCCACTGAATGAGAGAGAGAGGTGGCACACCCAGGAGTCAAGACTGGCACACAAGCTGAAAGGGCAATATTACTCTCCCACTGTTTTTTTATGTATTTTTTGTTTTTTAAGGGAGACTTTAGAAACCAAATAATATTAAAAAACAAACAAAAAAAAAGGCTTTCTATGGCCCACAATTAGAGAGAGAGAGGTGGCACACCCAGGAGTCAAGACTGGCGCACAAGCTGAAAGGGCAATATTACTCTCCCACTGTTTTTTTAAGTTTTTTTTTTTTTATTTTCAGGGAGACTTTAGAAACCAAATAATATTAAAAAAACCAAAAAAATAAATAGCCTTTCTATGGCCCACTGAATGAGAGAGAGAGGTGGCACACCCAGGAGTCAAGACTGGCACACAAGCTGAAAGGGCAATATTACTCTCCCACTGTTTTTTTAGGTATTTTTTTTTTTCAGGGAGACTTTAGAAACCAAATAATAAGAAAATAAATAAATAAATAAATAGGCTTTCTATAGCCCACTGAATGAGAGATAGCACACACAGCAGTGGCACACAAGCCCTGACTGAGGCCAATATTTTTCTCCCACTGATTGATGTAGTGTTTTTGTGTTGAGGTAGATTTTAGAACACAAATCAAGGAAAAAAAAAAATAAATGCTTTCTATGGCCCACTGAATGAGAGAGAGAGGTGGCACACCCAGGAGTCAAGACTGGCACACAAGCTGAAAGGGCAATATTACTCTCCCACTGTTTTTTTATGTTTTTTTTTTTTTTCAGGGAGACTTTAGAAACCAAATAATATTAAAAAAACCAAAAAAATAAATAGCCTTTCTATGGCCCACTGAATGAGAGAGAGAGGTGGCACACCCAGGAGTCAAGACTGGCACACAAGCTGAAAGGGCAATATTACTCTCCCACTGTTTTTTTATGTATTTTTTGTTTTTTCAGGGAGACTTTAGAAACCAAATAATATTAAAAAAAAAAAAAAAATAAATAGCCTTTCTATGGCCCACTGAATGAGAGAGAGAGGTGGCACACCCAGGAGTCAAGACTGGCACACAAGCTGAAAGGGCAATATTACTCTCCCACTGTTTTTTTATGAATTTTTTGTTTTTTAAGGGAGACTTTAGAAACCAAATAATATTAAAAAAAAAAAAAAAAGGCTTTCTATGGCCCACAATTAGAGAGAGAGAGGTGGCACACCCAGGAGTCAAGACTGGCGCACAAGCTGAAAGGGCAATATTACTCTCCCACTGTTTTTTTAAGTTTTTTTTTTTTTATTTTCAGGGAGACTTTAGAAACCAAATAATATTAAAAAAACCAAAAAAATAAATAGCCTTTCTATGGCCCACTGAATGAGAGAGAGGTGGCACACCCAGGAGTCAAGACTGGCACACAAGCTGAAAGGGCAATATTACTCTCCCACTGTTTTTTTATGTATTTTTTGTTTTTTAAGGGAGACTTTAGAAACCCAATAATATTAAAAAAAAAAAAAAAAAAAGGCTTTCTATGGCCCACAATTAGAGAGAGAGGTGGCACACCCAGGAGTCAAGACTGGCACACAAGCTGAAAGGGCAATATTACTCTCCCACTGTTTTTTTTATGTATTTTTTGTTTTTTAAGGGAGACTTTAGAAACCCAATAATATTTAAAAAAAAAAAAAAAAAAAGGCTTTCTATGGCCCACAATTAGAGAGAGAGGTGGCACACCCAGGAGTCAAGACTGGCACACAAGCTGAAAGGGCAATATTACTCTCCCACTGTTTTTTTATTTATTTATTTTTTTTTCAGGGAGACTTTAGAAACCAAATAATAAGAAAATAAATAAATAAATAAATAGGCTTTCTATAGCCCACTGAATAAGAGATAGCACACACAGCAGTGGCACACAAGCCCTGACTGAGGCCAATATTTTTCTACCACTGATTGATGTAGTGTTTTTGTGTTGAGGTAGAATTTAGAACACAAATCACGGAAAAAATAAATAGGCTTTCTATGGCCCACTCAGTGAGAGATGGCACACACAGGGATGGCACTGTAGCAGAAATGCCAATCTTAATCTCCCACAAAAAAAAAAAAAAAACAGGGACTGTCCTACAATTACTATCTCCCTGCAGTAATCTAAGCCAGGTATGGCAGGCAGCAATAGGAGTGGACTGATGCACAAATTAAATAAAAAGTGTGGACAAACAAAAAAGATAGCTGTGCAGAAAGGAACAAGAGGATATGTGCTTTGAAAAAAGCAGTTGGTTTCCACAGTGGCGTACACACAGTAATACAGCTATCACAGAGCCTTCTAGGGCAGCCCAATGAGCTACAGCGCTGAGGAAAAAAAAAAAAAAATAGCTTCCACTGTTCCTGCACACCGAAGGTGGTGTTGGACAGTGGAAATCGCTACAGCACAAGCGGTTTGGTGGTTAGTGGACCCTGCCTAACGCTCTCCCTGCTTCTGACGAAGCGGCAGCAACCTCTCCCTAAGCTCAGATCAGCAGCAGTAAGATGGCGGTCGGCGGGAACGCCCCTTTATAGCCCCTGTGACACCGCAGACAGCAAGCCAATCACTGCAATGCCCTTCTCTAAGATGGTGGGGACCAGGATCTATGTCATCACGCTGCCCACACTCTGCGTTCACCTTCATTGGCTGAGAAATGGCGCTTTTCGCGTCATTGAAACGCGACTTTGGCGCGAAAGTCGCGTACCGCATGGCCGACAAGCACAGGGGTCGGATCGGGTTTCATGAGACGCCGACTTAGCCAAAAGTCGGCGACTTTTGAAAATGATCGACCCGTTTCGCTCAACCCTAGTCAGGGGCAGTGTCCTCTATTTACCACAGTAAATACTTTGCTCTAAATTAGTAGGTCTGAAACAACGCAGAGGATCCCACCCCTGAACCTAATGATTGCACCCTTTAGTGTTTTTGTTTTGTTTTAATGCGAGACATTCACATTTAATTGTTGTTTTTGACTACTAACTGGCAGACACTCATTACAATCGGCCTCCGTTGACCAGACCACTGCTGCCCGTGTACCCCTGGAAACAATTATAAAGTGCCTACAGCCAGCCCATTTTATTGTGTTAGGCCTTCGAAGCCTGTCTGCGGTCCCTCCTTCCACTAGGCCTCCACTGACCAGACAACTGCTGCCCGTGTACCCCTGGAACCAATTATAAAGTGCCTACAGCCAGCCCATTTTATTGTGTTAGGCCTTCGAAGCCTGTCTGCGGTCCCTCCATCAACTAGGCCTCCACTGACCAGACCACTGCTGCCCGTGTACCCCTGGAACCTATTTTACAGTGCCTACAGCCAGCCCATTTTATTGTGTTAGGCCTTCGAAGCCTGTCTGCGGTCCCTCCTTCCACTAGGCCTCCACTGACCAGACCACTGCTGCCCGTGTACCCCTGGAACCAATTATAAAGTGCCTACAGCCAGCCCATTTTATTGTGTTAGGCCTTCGAAGCCTGTCTGCGGTCCCTCCTTCCACTAGGCCTCCACTGACCAGACCACTGCTGCCCATGTACCCCTGGAACCTATTTTACAGTGCCTACAGCCAGCCCATTTTATTGTGTTAGGCCTTCGAAGCCTGTCTGCGGTCCCTCCTTCCACTAGGCCTCCACTGACCAGACCACTGCTGCCCGTGTACCCCTGGAACCAATTATAAAGTGCCTACAGCCAGCCCATTTTATTGTGTTAGGCCTTCGAAGCCTGTCTGCGGTCCCTCCTTCCACTAGGCCTCCACTGACCAGACCACTGCTGCCCGTGTACCCCTGGAACCAATTATAAAGTGCCTACAGCCAGCCCATTTTATTGTGTTAGGCCTTCGAAGCCTGTCTGCGGTCCCTCCTTCCACTAGGCCTCCACTGACCAGACCACTGCTGCCCGTGTACCCCTGGAACCTATTTTACAGTGCCTACAGCCAGCCCATTTTATTGTGTTAGGCCTTCGAAGCCTGTCTGCGGTCCCTCCTTCCACTAGGCCTCTACTGACCAGACCACTGCTGCCCGTGTACCCCTGGAACCAATTATAAAGTGCCTACAGCCAGCCCATTTTATTGTGTTAGGCCTTCGAAGCCTGACTGCGGTCCCTTCTTCCACTAGGCCTCCACTGACCAGACCACTGCTGCCCGTGTACCCCTGGAACCTATTTTACAGTGCCTACAGCCAGCCCATTTTATTGTGTTAGGCCTTCGAAGCCTGTCTGCGGTCCCTCCTTCCACTAGGCCTCCACTGACCAGACCACTGCTGCCCGTGTACCCCTGGAACCAATTATAAAGTGCCTACAGCCAGCCCATTTTATTGTGTTAGGCCTTCGAAGCCTGTCTGCGGTCCCTCCTTCCACTAGGCCTCCACTGACCAGACCACTGCTGCCCGTGTACCCCTGGAACCAATTATAAAGTGCCTACAGCCAGCCCATTTTATTGTGTTAGGCCTTCGAAGCCTGTCTGCGGTCCCTCCTTCCACTAGGCCTCCACTGACCAGACCACTGCTGCCCGTGTACCCCTGGAACCTATTTTACAGTGCCTACAGCCAGCCCATTTTATTGTGTTAGGCCTTCGAAGCCTGTCTGCGGTCCCTCCTTCCACTAGGCCTCTACTGACCAGACCACTGCTGCCCGTGTACCCCTGGAACCAATTATAAAGTGCCTACAGCCAGCCCATTTTATTGTGTTAGGCCTTCTAAGCCTGACTGCGGTCCCTTCTTCCACTAGGCCTCCACTGACCAGACCACTGCTGCCCGTGTACCCCTGGAACCTATTTTACAGTGCGTACAGCCAGCCCATTTTATTGTGTTAGGCCTTCGAAGCCTGTCTGCGGTCCCTCCTTCCACTAGGCCTCCACTGACCAGACCACTGCTGCCCGTGTACCCCTGGAACCAATTATAAAGTGCCTACAGCCAGCCCATTTTATTGTGTTAGGCCTTCGAAGCCTGTCTGTGGTCCCTCCTTCCACTAGGCCTCCACTGACCAGACCACTGCTGCCCGTGTACCCCTGGAACCTATTTTACAGTGCATAGAGCCTATTTTTTTATTTTATTTAATATTAATAAAGCCAGGATGGACTACGATGTACCACGCTATGAGCTACCCAGTTGACAATTCTTTTGCGAGAAAAGCCATCCCACCCCTCCACCAGCATGTTAAAGACCGCATTGTCCTTGCATTCTGTCAATCTGTGAGTCCAAAGGTACACCTGACAACAGACACATGGACCTGTAGGCATGGCCACGGAAGGTTACGTGTCCTTTGTGGCTCAATGGGTTAATGTATTGGATGCATGGTCCACACAGGGGACAGCCTGCTAAGTCTGTCTGCAGTCCCTAATTCAAGTTGTCCTCAACTGAATAAAGCTGAGCTTCTACCTTCTGGCTCTGATTAACTGCTGTTTTTAAACAAATTGGTGGTTCCGGCCTACTAACGGTGTCTGCCCCTGCCTGGTGTTGTCCTCAACTGAATAAAGCTGAGCTTCTACCTTCTGGCTCTGATTAACTGCTGTTTTTAAACAAATTGGTGGTTCCGGCCTACTAACGGTGTCTGCCCCTGCCTGGTGTTGTCCTCAACTGAATAAAGCTGAGCTTCTTCCTTCTGGCTCTGATTAACTGCTGTTTTTAAACAAATTGGTGGTTCCAGCCTACTAACGGTGTCTGCCCCTGCCTGGTGTTGTCCTCAACTGAATAAAGCTGAGCTTCTACCTTCTGGTTCTTATTAAGCTTTTTTTTTTCTTTTTTTTTTTTTAATTGCTGGATGGGGCCTAATACCTCTGTTTGCTGCTCCCTGGTGTTTGTCCTCAACTGAATACAGCTGAGCTTCTACCTTCTGGCTCTCATTAAGTGCTGTTTATTTTTTTAAAAAATGGTGTTTAGGGCCTACTAACGGTGTCTGCCCCTGCCTGGTGTTTGTCCTCAACTGAATACAGCTGAGCTTCAACCTTCTGGCTCTCATTAAGTGCTGTTTATTTTTTTTAAAAATGGTGTTTAGGGCCTACTAACGGTGTCTGCCCCTGCCTGGTGTTGTCCTCAACTGAATAAAGCTGAGCTTCAACCTTTTGGCTATCATTAAGTGCTGTGTTTTTAAAAATTGGTGGTTAGGGCCTACTAACGGTGTCTGCCCCTCCCTGGTGTTGTCCTCAACTGAATAAAGCTGAGCTTCTACCTTCTGGCTCTGATTAACTGCTGTTTTTAAACAAATTGGTGGTTCCGGCCTACTAACGGTGTCTGCCCCTGCCTGGTGTTGTCCTCCACTGAATACAGCTGAGCTTCAACCTTCTGGCTCTCATTAAGTGCTGTTTATTTTAAAAAAAAATGGTGTTTAGGGCCTACTAACGGTGTCTGCCCCTGCCTGGTGTTGTCCTCAACTGAATAAAGCTGAGCTTCAACCTTTTGGCTATCATCAAGTGCTGTGTTTTTAAAAATTGGTGGTTAGGGCCTACTAACGGTCTGCCCCTCCCTGGTGTTGTCCTCAACTGAATAAAGCTGAGCTTCTACCTTCTGGCTCTGATTAACTGCTGTTTTTAAACAAATTGGTGGTTCCGGCCTACTAACGGTGTCTGCCCCTGCCTGGTGTTGTCCTCAACTGAATAAAGCTGAGCTTCAACCTTTTGGGTATCATTAAGTGCTGTGTTTTTAAAAATTGGTGGTTAGGGCCTACTAACGGTGTCTGCCCCTCCCTGGTGTTGTCCTCAACTGAATAAAGCTGAGCTTCTACCTTCTGGCTCTGATTAACTGCTGTTTTTAAACAAATTGGTGGTTCCGGCCTACTAACGGTGTCTGCCCCTGCCTGGTGTTGTCCTCAACTGAATAAAGCTGAGCTTCTACCTTCTGGTTCTTATTAAGCTTTTTTTTTTTTTTTTTTTTTAATTGCTGGATGGGGCCTAATACCTCTGTTTGCTGCTCCCTGGTGTTTGTCCTCAACTGAATACAGCTGAGCTTCTACCTTCTGGCTCTCATTAAGTGCTGTTTTTAAACAAATTGGTGGTTCCGGCCTAATAACGGTGTCTGCCCCTGCCTGGTGTTTGTCCTCAACTGAATACAGCTGAGCTTCAACCTTTTGGCTATCATTAAGTGCTGTTTATTTTTTTAAAAAAAAGGTGTTTAGGGCCTACTAACGGTGTCTGCCCCTGCCTGGTGTTTGTCCTCAACTGAATACAGCTGAGCTTCTACCTTCTGGCTTTTGGCCTATAGTATCAGATATTAAACTGCATTTGGCCTACTGGTGTGGTTGGGCCCTTGAAAAAGTGTTTGCTGCTCTTGGGTTTGCTACTCCACTGAACAAAGCAATGCCGCCTGTTTAGTCCTGTTACCAATTTTGAACTGCATTTAGCCTAATTTATTCTTTGGCCCTATATCTGTTTCCTCCTCATCCTGCCCATTGCCCAGCCACTGCTAGATGAGTCTGCTGGTACATTGACCTAGACCACTACATTCCCCTTGCACTCTACACAGCCAGAATCTGACCCTGCTGAAAGTAAGGTTCCCCTTCCCGCATGTTATACCACCTTACACAGGGACAAAGAGGAAGGTGCAGATGAAAGTGCAGGTTCCTTCATCAGGTGGGGGGGGCATACTCGTTGGCGACGTCACTGGCACAGGGCCCCTCAGAGTACGCAAAAGTGTCGCTGCTGGTGGGAGGCGCCCCCGCCATGCAAACACACCGCCATACTTTGAGGGGCCCTGTGCCAGTGCCAATGCGAACGAGTGGGCCCCCCCTGCTTGCTCAGGATCACAGCACTTGCAACGTTGAAATACTTACGTAGTCCACGTTTCCTGGGCCCATTAAAACCTTGAACCAGCCCTACCCCCAACAACTTTTGCCAAATGACCCCCAAGTTCCAATGCCCAACTATTATTATAAAGTTAATTAAGATTGACAAGCTTCAGAAACAAGAATGAATGTTTTTGCCATTAAAATGGGCACTGTAGATGTTTTCCTGGCCTCCACTCACTGCCGACTATGCTTCCCCATTGACTTGCATTGGGTTTCGTGTTTCGGTCGATCCCCAACTTTTAGCGACAATCGGCTGACTGCACTCGACTGGACTCTGGACAAAATCGGGTTTCCCAAAACCCGACTCGATCTTAAAAAAATGAAAGTCGCTTAACCCTAGTAATGAGTGTCACCGCAAATGTTGATAATGTGAGGGTCACAGGAAAGGCAGCACAACATAAAATCAGCAATGCATGCCAGACTGCTAACAGGCAAGACTTCTGTGTCCTCACCAACAGGATGACTGACCATGCTGCCCTCCTCCATCTCCTCCTCCACGCTGAACAGAAGGTATGACAGTTGTGCTTGTAATACTTTCTATATAGCGCATGAAAGTAGCTTCTATTCTTCCTATTCCTCCTCTTCCTTATTGTCTACCAATCCATGTTGGGACGACATTTGGCTGGGTTATGTGTAATATCACCCTTTATGGTTCCTTTTTCCATGTCCTCGTGCTTCGCCTGCAATGCATCCTCTTTCATTGTGAGCAGAGAGCTTTTCAGAATGCAGAGAAGCAGGATTGTGATGCTAATTATGGCATCATCGCTGCACCATCTTGGTGGTGTCCTCAAAGTTTTGTAGGATAGTACATATGCCTGACATCCATGTATACTCCTGAGGTCTTATGTGTGGAGTCTGAACTGAATAACGATGGCCTTGTTGATGCTTGTAGTCAACAACTGCCCTCTTCTGCTCACAAATCCTTTCCAACATATGCAGTGTAGAGTTCCAACGCATGGGGACATTGCACACGAGTCGGTGAGCAAGAATCTGCTAACCCTGCTAAAGCACAGCAACGGCAGCTGCAGCTGTAGCTGACTTTCTAAAATGGGCACACAGGTGGTGTACTTTCACAAGCAGATCTGGCAGCTTCGGGTAGCTTTTAAGAAACTGTTGAACTATGAGATTAAGCACATGGGCCAGGCAAGGTACATGTGTGAGCTCACCTCACCTCAGAGCCCGCCACCAGGTTCCAGCCATTGTCACATACGACCATGCCTGGCTATAGGTTCAGTGGTGTCAGCCACAAATCTGACTGCTCTTTCATAGCTGTCCACAAATCTTCAGCACTGTGCGGTTTGTCACCTAAGCATATTAGCTTCAGCACAGCCTGTTGCAGCTTGGCTGAGGCAGTGCTGCAGTGCTTCCAGCTTGTGACGGAGTTTCTCATTTCGGAGATGGAGGCTGAAGAGAAGGAGGAGGTGCAGGAGCTGTAGGCTGTTGGGGCAACCCTGATTGACCTAGGGCCCGCAATCCTCCTTGGGAAGGCGTGTTCCATCCCAAAGTCCGACTGGGACCCAGCTTCCACTATGTTAACCCAGTGTGCCATCAGTGAGATATACTATCCCTGCCCACAAGCACTTGTCCACGTGTCCGTGGTTAGGTGGAATTTCCAAGTAACAGCATTATTGAGGGCACGGGTAATGGTGTTGGACATGTGCTTGTATTATGCCAGGAAGGCACACCGGGAGAAATAGTGGCGACTGGGAACCGAGTACCTTGGGACGGCCGCCGACATAAGGTTGTGGAAAGCTTCCATCTCCACAAGCCTAAAAGGCAACATTTTGAGCGCAAGCAGATGAGAAAAGTGTGAATATAGTACTGTGGCCTGTGGGGCATTGGCTGCGTATTTCCGCTTGCGTTCCAATGATTGGGGTATGGACAATAGAAGGCTGCGCTGGTACAAGGACGTGGACGTGCTTGATGATGGTGCTAGTTGACTGTGGGCAATGACAGGTGCAGGGCAGGAGGCATATTCGCATGCACCGTGGACAGGGGATTGGCTTGCATGCAGACCAGTGGAAGAAGTAGTGGTGTCACCTGCAGACACTGTTTCTTGAGCCTGGGGTTCGGCCCACAATCTTGGGTACTTTGGTGCCATGTGCCTGGTCATGCTGGTGGTGGTCAGGCTGGTAGTTTTGCTACCCCTGCTGATGTGGGCATGTCAGGTGATGCAAATTGCCTTTGTTGGGGTTATCGGCAGAGTCTTTAAAAACAACCAGACTCGGGAAGACCTACAGATGGACTGGCAACTTCCGTCATGTTGGTGTTACTGGGAACAGTTGCCTGCCTTCTGTCTGCGGCAACCACACTGCTTCTTCCTGCCAGTTGTGGTGCTACGCCTCATTCCCCATGTGTGCTGCTGTCCTCGTTCTGCATGTCCTCTTGCCAGGTTGGGTCACTGACTATATCATCCACATCCGCACCCTGGTGCACCTCCTGACTTTCTGGAAACTGTGTCTCATCATTGTCCACCTCTTGTGACAATTTCCCACTGTCACCTTCGTGTGACTGTGGCTGCTCAAATATTTCGGCATCGCTACATGCGATCTCATCTTCCCCGCTTCAAGTTGACCAGGCGAGAGGCCAGAATCTATAAATGGAAAATTGAACAACTCTTCGAAGTGTCCATGTGTTGTATCAGTTGTCTCCGGGCACTCGGCATGGTGGGGGGAAGGATTATCAGGGTGAGTAATATGCTGTCCAGACTCACAGATACTCAGACTTGACCGTGTGGAAGACGTGGTTGTGGTGTCAAAGTGACTGGATGCATTATCCGCTATGCAACCAACAACCTTTGGACACTGCTCTGGGTTCAATAGTGGTGTTCTGCGGTCCCCTAGTAATTGGTCGAGCAAGAAGATGTGGACGTTTGTAGTGGCCCAATTTCAGCTTGCCCATGTCCTTGGCCTCTGCATGCACCATCAGCATCACGTCCACTTCCCCGTCCCTTGCCCCTTTTAAATGGACTACAATATTTTCCACGTTCACTACAAATGGATGAATTTGGAGCAAACTTTTATGTGATCAGTGTGCGTAAAAACTACTGTTTAAAATATCTGGACTGTAGGTAACAATTATTTTTTTTTTACTAAACTGTTGCTAATTACTAGGGTAAGACACAGCAAAAACTAACTGGAGCCCTCAAATGTCACAATTTTTAGCCCACATATAGAAGAGGCGTTTGACAGAGATACAACACTGTTCAATATGTGGCCTGCATTTTTGTTTTTTAACAGAAAAATACTGTATAGAACTAGGATAACAAACCGCCAAAAAGGTGAATGTAGGCCTGAAATGCCCAAATTTGTAGAACACAGATAGATCAGACATCTGACAGAGATACCACACTGTTCAATATGTGGCCTGTTTTTTTTTGTTCATTTTACAGAAAAATACCGTATAGAATTGGGGCAAAACACAGCAAAAATGAACTGGAGCCCTCAAACGCTGCAATTTTCAGCCCACAGATTGGATAGTTTGACAGAGATACCACACTATTCAATATGTAGCCTGTATTTTTATTTTTAACAGAAAAACACTGTATAGAACTAGGCTAGCACACCACCAAAAAAGGTGAATGTAGACGTGAAATGCTCAAATTTGCAGCCCACAGGTAGACCAGGCATCTGACAGAGATACAACAATGTTCAATATGTGGCCTTTTTTTTTTTTTACTCAAAATTGTGTATAGAACTAGGGTAAAAGACAGAAAAAAACTTTTGAATGGAGCTCTCAAATGACACAATTCTTAGCCCACAGATAGAAGAGACGTTTGACAGAGATACCTGTTATGACCTGGTGGGTACGGAGCGGTACTGAGATGACCTGGTGGGCAAAACCAATCATGGACTCACTACGGAGCAGCACTGAAATGACCTAGTGGGTAAAACAAAAATAGGACTAGCTCTGAGGAGGTGGTAACTTTACTGACCGCAATCCCTACTCCTAACACCAACACTAGAAATAGCCGTGGAGCGTACCTAACTCTGCCTAGACGCCTCTGCACGGCCTAACTCAGAAATGAAACTAGATATTTTAGCAAAGGAGGCCACTACTATCTAAATAGACAGAGATAGGATAGGTTGCTGTACGGTCAGTATAAAAAACTAAAAGTCCACGCAGAGTTTACAAAAATAACCACCACACCGACTCACGGTGTGGAGGGGCAAATCTGCAACCCCAGAGCTTCCAACTAGCCGGAATATTTCATAATGACAAGCTGGACAAAAGAGACATAAATTGAACTGAACAGAAGGTCATAAGCAGGGAAACACCCACAAAGTAGCAGACTTATCTTAAGCTGAAAATGGACTGGCCAACAGAGAACTTCCAGGAAAGGACTGAATCCACAGGAAATACATTGACAGCTGGCATCCACTAAAGCCAAAAGCCCAGTTAAATAACAAGGCCAGGAAACCGATTAGTGAACGCAGCTGCTAAGTTCCACTTGAAACCACCAGAGGGAGCCCAAGAGCAGAACTCCCAAAAATACCATTCGCAACCACAGGATGGAGCCCAAGAATGGAATTCACAACAGTACCCCCCCCCTTGAGGAGGGGTCACCGAACCCTCACCAGAGCCCCCAGGCCGATCGGGACGAGCCAAATAAAAAAGCACGTACCAAATCGGCAGCATGGACATCGGAGGCAAAAACCCAAGAGTTATCCTCCTGGCCATAACCCTTCCACTTGACCAAATACTGAAGTTTCCGCCTTGAAAGATGAGAATCCAAAATCTTCTCCACCACATATTCCAGCTCCCCCTCAACCAACACCGGAGCAGGAGGGTCAACGGAGGGAACTATGGGCACCACATATCTCCGCAACAAAGATCTATGGAACACATTATGAATGGAAAACGAAGCTGGAAGGGCCAAATGAAAAGACACCGGATTGATAATTTCCGAAATCCTATAAGGACCAATAAAACGAGGTTTGAACTTAGGGGAAGAGACCTTCATAGGAACATGACGAGAAGACAACCAGACCAAATCCCCAACCCGAAGCCGGGGACCAACGCACCGACGGCGGTTAGCAAAACGTTGAGCCTTTTCCGGAGACAATGTTAAATTGTCCACCACATGAGTCCAAATCCGCTGCAACCTGTCCACCACAGAATCCACCCCAGGACAGTCCGAAGACTCAACCTGCCCTGAAGAAAAACGAGGATGAAAACCGAAATTGCAAAAAAAAGGCGAAACCAAAGTAGCCGAACTAGCCCGATTATTAAGGGCAAACTTGGCCAACGGCAAGAAGGTAACCCAATCATCCTGATCAGCAGTCACAAAGCATCTCAAGTAGGTTTCCAAGGTCTGATTGGTTCGCTCCGTCTGTCCATTTGTCTGAGGGTGAAATGCCGAAGAAAAAGACAAATTAATGCCCATTCTACCACAAAAGGACCGCCAAAACCTAGAAACAAACTGGGTACCTCTGTCAGACACAATATTCTCTGGAATACCATGCAAACGAACCACATGCTGGAAAAACAAAGGAACCAAATCAGAGGAGGAAGGCAACTTAGGCAAAGGTACCAAATGGACCATTTTAGAAAACCGGTCACAAACCACCCAGATGACAGACATCTTCTGAGACACAGGAAGATCGGAAATAAAATCCATGGAAATATGCGTCCAGGGCCTCTCAGGGATAGGCAGGGGCAAAAGCAACCCACTAGCACGAGAACAGCAGGGCTTAGCCCGAGCACAATTTCCACAGGACTGCACGAAGGAACGCACATCCCGTGACAAAGAAGGCCACCAAAAGGACCTGGCAACCAAATCTCTGGTTTCAAAGATCCCAGGATGACCAGCCAACACCGAACAATGGATCTCAGAAATCACCTTATTAGTCCATCTATCAGGAACAAACAATTTCCCCACAGGACAGCGGTCGGGTCTATAAGCCTGAAACTCCTGAAGCACCCGCCGCAAATCAGGGGAGATAGCAGAAAGAATCACCCCCTCTTTGAGAATACCAGCCGGCTCACGGACTCCAGGAGAATCAGGCAAAAAACTCGTAGACAAGGCATCAGCTTTCACATTATTAGATCCCGGAAGATACGAGACCACAAAATCAAAACGGGAGAAAAACAAAGACCACCGAGCCTGTCTAGGATTCAAGCGCTTGGCCTACTCAAGGTTAATCAGATTCTTATGGTCGGTCAAGACCACAACACGATGCTTGGCTCCCTCAAGCCAATGTCACCACTCCTCGAATGCCCACTTCATAGCCAACAACTCCCGATTGCCGACATCATAATTATGCTCAGCAGGCGAAAACTTTCTGGAGAAGAAAGCACACGGCTTCAACACAGAGCCATCAGAGCTTCTCTGAGACAGAACAGCTCCTGCCCCAATCTCAGATGCGTCAACCTCAACCTTAAAAGGGAGATGTGATATATGTGATGCAGTAACCCCTGTAACAGGTAGGGGGCGCTGCATGGTCTCCCCGGGATCTGCACGGAGTTGTATTGAGGCCGTGAGAATTGACCTGCAGTGATGTCAGGATCACGTGACCAGTCCATGTGATCCATTACTGTGGGTGTGGTTACAGGTACATAACGTGACCAGAGTGTGGGTCACATGTTCCTGTGTGGTTCCAGTGTTTGGACCTGAAGGGTCCAAGTGCAAAATCCCTGAGGGAGTTCCTGAGGGCTCGGTGTGTTCCTGTGTTGGAAGCCTGAGAGGAGGCTTCCTGGAAAGCACCTGCTGGCGTGGGAGGTCCTAGGAGGAGGACCGGATCCCGGAGCAATGCACAGTGGAACTGGGGAAGCTACAATCCTTCAGTGGCTCTGGACTGACTAGTGTGTGCCGGCCAGGCAAGTTGGTGATCCCTGTAAGGCAGCTTACCCGGAGGTGTGGACTGGCAAGGAGTCAGCAGGTGGAGCCGGAGCTCCCGTCAGGTATCGTACAGGCCGGTAGTGCTTGTGAAGTTCTATGAACTATGTGGTCTCCCTTGGGAACTGGTTAAGGGAGGACCAGCGTGTTAGTGGCCGTGAGGCAAAGCCGTACCATGAAGTGTTAGAAGCTGCAAGTAAATATCACCAGTTGGTGCCTGTTGTGTTTCATGTTATAAACTATGCGTAACCCGGTTTATGAGGCTTAATAAACCGCATGGACTGCTTTGTTTTATAAACCCGTGCCCGTGTGCTTGAATATCGCGGCCAAGTGAGTGTCCCCCAACACTCTCAGTAAGAGAAACCTTACAATTGGTGGAGAATTTTGGCAACAATCCCGCTAGCACACGTGGAGTTAATTGCTGTGGCAGAGCCACGAAGGTGACAAGCGTCTAGCGGTAACTCGGCGGGGTTACGAAAGTGACAAGCGTCTGCTGTGACTCGGCGGGGTCACGAAGGTGACAAGCGGCAGCGGTGGACCCGTGCAGAGCCGTGTGGAGAGTAGCCGTGGTTGCAGCGAGAGGTTCCACAGCAGGCGGAGCTACTGTGACTTGCGGTTGGCAGCACATGGAGGTGCCGGTTGTGTGTGACTGCAGCGGAAGCTGTGGCGGTACCAGCAGGAGCTGGTGAAAGTGACATAGAGAAAAAAAAATTTTTTTTTTTCTCTTTTTTGTGCAGACTCTTAAAGGGCCAGTACAAGCCCAGAGACATTGGGGTGTACTGTGTGAACTGGGGCCTGAGTGCCGTGGGGGAGTCCACGGGGTGTATCCCAGGGAGGGGAGTATCCCTAATAGTGAGCGGTGGCCCAAACGGGGATGGTTTCCCAAAAGGGGGCAGAGACCCAAAAAGGGGCGGTAACCCGAATAGGGGTAATGGCCCAAAAAGGGATGGTATCCCGAAGGGGGGCTGAATCTCGAACCGGGGTGGTATCAAAAAGCGGAGCACTTGCCCAGAAAGGGGGCGGAGTCAAAAAAGGGGCGGCAATCAGTGAGGTGTCACGACTGTGTCCTTTTTGGCTGGATGGAAAGTGTGTGCAAGGGTTGATAGACCCGGGGAGAGAAGCGTCTGTGCTGAGAACCCGACCAGGAGATTCTGTGTCACCTGGCGACACTGAATATCTCCAGGTAGCCACTATCTACATTGTCGCAGCGGAGGTTTCCACATACCATAAGGTGGTTGTAGACCCGATCTTGCCGTATCCTATGGTAATAGGACAAGATTTGGTAGCACTGTGGGAAAAGGCTGAAGTGTTTGTGGATATAATGTGGATGTCAGTTAGTAATGTTGAGAAGGCAGGCCTGACCAGAGGGAAAGGTGCGACTGTCCAACTAACTGACCTGACGTCACCTGAAGTGTGCCACAATACGACTGATAGTGGTCTGCTGGATAAAACATGTGGAGCTGACACCCAGACAGAGAGTGACTTGCAGGGTCATCAGACTATGGGGTGTGACACAGATTCTGGGGGTGACTGTGACAAGTCATGGCCAGTAACAAACGCGTATGCCCTGGTGACAGGTGGAGGACGGGGTCCAGGACCTGTGGTAACGGGTGGAGGACGGGGTCCAGGACCTGTGGTAACGGGTGGAGGACGGGGTCCAGGACCTGTGGTAACGGGTGGAGGACGGGGTCCAGGACCTGTGGTGACGGGTGGAGGACGGGGTCCAGGACCTGTGGTGACGGGTGGAGGACGGGGTCCAGGACCTATGGTGATAGGTGGAGGACGGGGTCCAGGACCTGTGCTGACGGGTGGAGGACGGGGTCCAGGACCTATGGTGATAGGTGGAGGGCGGGGTCCAGGACCTGTGCTGACGGGTGGAGGATGGGGTCAAGGACCTATGGTGACAGGTGGAGGACGGGGTCCAGGACCTGTGCTGACGGGTGGAGGACGGGGTCCAGGACCTATGGTGACGATCGGTGGCAAAACAGAGGCCACCAAGGAGATGGTGCCGGAAGTGAATACCTCCTCAAGTGATGGATGTTTCACCAGTCCGGAGGATGGGAGAAGCGAGATGGAATTGGTTATAGAGACGGTGAACGACCACGTCGAACAAGAAAGGGTCCTGAAACAAGCGGCTGAGCGCAGAGTGGATGAGCTGGAGAAGGAAGTCTCGGAGCTCAGAGGCCACCTGTTCAGGTGGCAAAGTGTGTATCAGACCCTAAAGGAAGACATTGTAGTGCTTAGAGAAGCACTAAAAGGCCCTCTACAAGGAAAAGAGGTGGTGGTCGCAGACTTCTCGTGCCAGTACCAGAGTGGTAATGAGAGTGAAGCTGAAGAGGAGTTGGCGCTAAGAGCAGAACAAGATGGTCACCCGGTTGTGACAGGTGTCTTGATGGAAAGGTCCATGGCAAGGCAGGAGCCATCTGTTCTTGAAGGAAGTGAGACTCCGCTCTTCAAGTGCGTGATAGATGTACCCGTAGAGGTGCAAGATGCATGTACCCGGGAGGGTGTGCATGAGGCCTTTAAAAAGGCAGTGGAAGCATGTAGTGTGCACTGGGCACTGGAGACGAAACAGTTGGTGGTACTGTCTACTAAGGAAGTCACAGTGAAGAGGGTGGCTGTCCTGAGGGACATGCACCTACGGTGCCTCCGCACGAAACAGAGGGTCCTGTTGGGGAATGGTGAGGCCACTCGTTGTTTGGAGCAAGCCAGGAAAGCTCAAAGTCATCTGGGTTTGGTGGAGGACACAGTCCAAGTGCCCAGAGCTCTGGTAGCGAAGCTCACTGGCCGATTTGGAAAAGCGATGCAGGAGATGGTGGATGTGTCCGGTGTGAAGAGACTGAGGATTCCGGCTGAAGACAAGGCCCAGGTGGGTGAAGTTGAAATGGTGTCATTCCTGGTTGTCGGGTCCAAGGAGAGTCTAGCGAATATCCGGATGCTCCTGAAGTATCGCGTGGCCTACCTGAGAGAAATAGAGCAGCTGAGACTGTACAGACGGCAGGTCAATAAACAGCTGCAGAACACAAGGTGGCAGCCGCCTTCTTCCCAACGAAAAGGAAACAAAAAGGACATGTACAGTAGTAGACGTAGTGATGGAGGGTCAGACTCTGATCAGTTGCTAGTCTCGACTGTAAGTAGGACTAATGTCCGTACCAACCGTGGGTGGCGACCCTGGAGAGAAAGGTCGAGTAAAAAGACAAACTTGACTAAAGGTTTGGTGTCACGGACAGACTGTAACTTAAGGGCCAAACCTCAAGGCCTACATGTTGACCGCTGGGGGCGGGGTAAACTCAACAACTGGATGGGTCTGTGTGATGCTCAAAACCGACTGAGACGGTTCTCTCGACAGGAAGGGCAAGGCAACGTGCATGACATATCCCGTGATCACACGTGTATGACAGGTGTTCAACCCTACAGGTGTGAACAGAGGGGGAGGATATGTGATATATGTGATGCAGTAACCCCTGTAACAGGTAGGGGGCACTGCATGGTCTCCCCGGGATCTGCACGGAGTTGTATTGAGGCCGTGAGAATTGACCTGCAGTGATGTCAGGATCACGTGACCAGTCCATATGATCCATTACTGTGGGTGTGGTTACAGGTACATAACATGACCAGAGTGTGGGTCACATGTTCCTGTGTGGTTCCAGTGTTTGGACCTGAAGGGTCCAAGTGCAAAATCCCTGAGGGAGTTCCTGAGGGCTCGGTGTGTTCCTGTGTTGGAAGCCTGAGAGGAGGCTTCCTGGAAAGCACCTGCTGGTGTGGGAGGTCCTAGGAGGAGGACCGGATCCCGGAGCAGTGCACAGTGGAACTGGGGAAGCTACAATCCTTCAGTGGCTCTGGACTGACTAGTGTGTGCCGGCCAGGCAAGTTGGTGATCCCTGTAAGGCAGCTTACCCGGAGGTGTGGACTGGCAAGGAGTCAGCAGGTGGAGCCGGAGCTCCCGTCAGGTATCGTACAGGCCGGTAGTGCTTGTGAAGTTCTATGAACTATGTGGTCTCCCTTGGGAACTGGTTAAGGGAGGACCAGCGTGTTAGTGGCCGTGAGGCAAAGCCGTACACTGAAGTGTTAGAAGCTGCAAGTAAATATCACCAGTTGGTGCCTGTTGTGTTTCATGTTATAAACTATGCGTAACCCGGTTTATGAGGCTTAATAAACCGCATGGACTGCTTTGTTTTATAAACCCGTGCCCGTGTGCTTGAATATCGCGGCCAAGTGAGTGTCCCCCAACACTCTCAGTAAGAGAAACCTTACAGAGAGAAACATCTGGTTGACGCAACACAGGGGCAGAAGTAAAACGACGCTTAAGCTCCTGAAAGGCCTCCACAGCCGCAGAGGACCAATTCACCACATCTGCACCTTTCTTGGTCAAATCGGTCAGAGGTTTAACCACAGTAGAAAAATTAGCAATGAAGCGGCGATAAAAATTAGCAAAGCCCAAAAATTTCTGAAGGCTCTTCACAGATATGGGCTGAGTCCAATCATAAATAGCCTGGACCTTAACAGGGTCCATTTCAATAGCCGAAGGAGAAAAAAAGAACCCCAGAAAAGAAACCTTCTGAACTCCAAAAAGGCACTTAGACCCCTTCACAAACAGTGTATTAGCACGAAGAATCTGAAATACCATCCTAACCTGCTTCACATGAGTCTCCCAATCATCGGAAAAAACCAAAATATCATCCAAATATACAATCATAAATTTATCCAAATACTCCCGGAAAATATCATGCATAAAGGACTGGAACACAGATGGAGCATTAGAGAGCCCGAAAGGCATCACAAGATATTCAAAATGGCCTTCGGGCGTATTAAATGCTGTTTTCCATTCATCACCCTGTTTGATGCGAACCAGATTATACGCCCCTCCTCCAAGGACTCTTTTACATAAGTCCGCATAGCGGTATGCTCTGGCACAGACAGATTGAAAAGTCGACCCTTAGGGAACTTACAGCCAGGAATCAAATTAATAGCGCAATCACAGTCCCTATGAGGAGGCAGAGGACTGGATTTAGGCTCCTCAAATATATCTTGGAAATCTGACAAAAACTCAGGAACCTCAGAAGAAGGGGACGAGGAAATTGACATCAGAGGAATGTCACTATGTATCCCCTGACAACCCCAACTAGTCACGGACATGGATTTCCAATCCAGCACTGGATTATGTACCTGTAACCATGGAAACCCCAGCACAACCACATCATGCAAATTATGCAACACCAAAAAGCGAATATTTTCCTGATGTGCTGGAGCCATGTTCATGGCTAACTGTGTCCAGTACTGAGGTTTATTCTTGGCCAATGGTGTAGCATCAATCCCCTTCAAGGGAATAGGACTCTGCAACGGCTCCAAGGAAAAACCACAGCGCTTGGCAAATTCCAGGTCCATTAAGCTCAGGGCAGCACCAGAATCCACAAATGCCATTACAGAAAAGGACAACAATGAGCAAATCAGGATAACAGACAAGAGAAATTTAGGCTGTAAAGTACTGATGGTAACCGACCTAGCAACCCTCTTAGTTCGCTTCGGGCAGTCAGAGATAGCATGAGTAGTGTCACCACAGTAAAAACACAGCCCATTCTGAAGTCTGAACTCCTGCCGTTCTGCTCTCGTCAAAACTCTATCGCATTGCATAGGCTCAGAACTCTGCCCAGAGGACACCGCCATATGGTGCACCTCCTTACGTTCACGTAAGCGCCGATCAATCTGAATGGCCAGAGACATTGACTCGTTCAAACCAGCAGGCGTGGGAAACCCCACCATAACATCTTTAAGAGCTTCAGAAAGACCCTTTCTGAAAATAGCCGCCAGGGCATCCTCATTTCATTTTGTAAGCACGGACCACTTTCTAAATTTCTGACAATATATCTCTACTGCTTCCTGACCCTGACACAGAGCTAGCAACATTTTTTTCTGCCTGATCCACAGAATTGGGTTCGTCATAAAGCAGTCCAAGTGCTTGAAAAAACTAATCTATATTGAGCAATGCAGGATTCCCTGGCTCAAGGGAGAATGCCCAGTCCTGCGGGTCGCCATGCAACAGAGAAATAACAATCTTCACCTGCTGAATGGGGTCACCAGAGGAACGGGGTCTCAGAGTAAAAAATAATCTGCAATTATTTTTAAAATTCAAAAACCTAGATCTATCCCCAGAAAACAAATCAGGAATAGGAATTCTAGGCTCAGAAACAGGAGTTTGAACAACATAGTCTTGGATACTCTGTACCCTTGCAGCGAGATGATCAACACGCGCAGACAGACCCTGAACCTCCATATCAGCACCAAGCTCCTGTACCATCCAAAAATCAAAGGGAAAAAAGGACAAAACAAGCAACACAAAAAAAAATGACTCAGAACTTTCTCTTCCCTCTTTTGAGATGCATTTAACACATTGTGGGCCAGCTGTACTGTTATGACCTGGTGGGTACGGAGCGGTACTGAGATGACCTGGTGGGCAAAACCAATCATGGACTCACTACGGAGCAGCACTGAAATGACCTAGTAGGTAAAACAAAAATAGGACTAGCTCTGAGGAGGTGGTAACTTTACTGACCGCAATCCCTACTCCTAACACCAACACTAGAAATAGCCGTGGAGCGTACCTAACTCTGCCTAGACGCCTCTGCACAGCCTAAGAACTAGCTACCCCTAAAGATGGAAACGGAAAGCTATCTCGCCTCAGAGAAACCCCCAAAGGAAGATAGCCCCCCACAAATATTGACGGTGAGTGGAGAGGGAAATGACAAACTCAGAAATGAAACTAGATATTTTAGCAAAGGAGGCCACTACTATCTAAATAGACAGAGATAGGATAGGTTGCTGTGCGGTCAGTATAAAAAACTAAAAGTCCACGCAGAGTTTACAAAAATAACCACCACACAGTCACGGTGTGGAGGGGCAAATCTGCAACCCCAGAGCTTCCAACTAGCCGGAATATTTCAAAATGACAAGCTGGACAAAAGAGACATAAATTGAACTGAACAGAAGGTCATAAGCAGGGAAACACCCAAAAAGTAGCAGACTTATCTTAAGCTGAAAATGGACTGGCCAACAGAGAACTTCCAGGAAAGGACTGAATCCACAGGAAATACATTGACAGCTGGCATCCACTAAAGCCAAAAGCCCAGTTAAATAACAAGGCCAGGAAACTGATTAGTGAACGCAGCTGCTAAGTTCCACTTGAAACCACCAGAGGGAGCCCAAGTGCAGAACTCCCAAAAATACCATTCGCAACCACAGGATGGAGCCCAAGAACGGAATTCACAACAGATACCACACTGTTCAATATGTGTCTGGTATTTTAGTTTTTTAATAGGAAAATACTGTGTAGAACTAGGCTAAAACACTGCCCAAAGGGTGAATGTAGGCCTGAAATGCCCAAATTAGTAGCCCACAGATAGATCAGGCGTCTGACAGAGGTACCACACTGTTCAATATGTGGCCTGTATTTTTGTTTTACAGAAAAATACTCTATAGAAATAGGGTAAGACACAGCAAAAACAGTTGAATGGAGCCCTCAAATGACACAATTTTTAGCCCACAGATAGAAGAGGTGTTTGACAGAGATACCACACTGTTCAATATGTGGCCTGTATTTTTGTTTTTTAACAGGAAAAATACTGTATAGAACTAGGCTAACACACCGCCAAAAAAGGTGAATGTAGGCCTGAAATGCCCAAATTTGCAGCCCACAGATAGATGAGGCGTCTGACAGAGATGCCACACTGTTCAATATGTGGCCTGTATTTTTGTTTTTTTTCTACAGAAAAATACTGTATAGAACTAGGCTAACTCACCGCCAAAAAGGTTGAATGTAGGGCTGGAAAACCCAAATTTGTAGCCTACAGATATATCAGGCGTCTGACAGAGGTATCACACTGTTCAATATGTGGTCTGTATTTTTGTTTTTTACAGAAAGATACTGTATAGACACATCAAAAACAGTTGAATGGAGCCCTCGAATGCCACAATTTTTAGCACGCAGACAGAAGAGGCGTTTGACAGAGGTACCACAATTTCAAAATGTAGCCTGTATGGGTTTTTTTGCCACCAAAATTGTGTCAATAAGTAGGCTATTACATAGCACAAAAAATTCTATGGAGGCCTGAAATGGTACAATTTTTAGCGCAATGATATGCGATCCGTGTGGCAGATAAAACACAGTATTAAATATCTGCACTGTAGCGAAATTTTTTTTGGCAGCTAAATATTTTTTGGCCAGCAAAATGGTGTCAAACAATTGTATAAGACACTCCAAAAAATACTACTGTACCAGTAGTACAGTACAGAACCCTGGGGTTGCGGTGATGCGCCCTCTGCTGGATGTCCTCATGAACTGGAGCCTTGGAAAAGTTCCCACGCTCGAGTTCATATGAGGACATCCAGCAGAGGGCGCCTCACCACGATTCAAGGTAACTACAGGTCACCCAGCTTTCCTTTCAGTACCCGGGGGTTTACAGGCAGGAGCGAGTGCATTAGCACAGCTCCTGGCTGTAAAATGATTTAACCCCTTCAGATGGATTTACATTGTGGGACATAACAACGGAAGGTATGGAATATTGTTGTTTGTTTTTTTAACTTTGTTACAGAACGAGGGTCTTCAGGTGGATTAAGAGTCTAATAAAATATTACAACACCCTGTGTCTTTATTTCATTAAAATACTTTGTAATCATGTGTGTGTGTTTTATTAACCATTTAGTACTATTGGATTAATAATGGATAGGTGTCATAATTGACGCCTCTCCATTATTAATCTGGCTTAATGTCACCTTACAATAGCAAGGTGACATTAACCCTTCATTACCCCATATCCCACCGCTACACGGGAGTGGGAAGAGAGAGGCCAAGTGCCAGAATAGGCACATCTTCCAGATGTGCCTTTTCTGGGGTGGCTGGGGGCAGATGTTTGTAGCCAGGGGGGCCAATAACCATGGACCCTCTCTAGGCTATTAAAATCTGCCCTCAGTCACTGGCTTTACCACTCTGGCGATTTAACCCTTTATTTTAGCAGCTACAGCGCCCAATTTTTGCACATACACACTACTAACATTAGTAGTGCGGAATATGCAAAAAAAAAAAAGGGATATGAGATGGTTTACTGTATGTAAACCATGTCTCATATCCTGTCGGGTTTGTAAAGGAGAAATGAAAAGCCGGCAATTTAATTACCGGCTTTTCACATATATCGCGCTGAATTAAATATAAATACAGAATATATATATATATATATATATATATATATATACATACATGTGTCTCAATGACATATATATATATATATATATATATATACTGTATATATGTTTTAACGAACATTTGAGCACATAAATCCATTAGATGTCGGTTTTGCAAGCCTGCGAGAAAATATTGCAGTACGGATGCCATACGGATTACATACGGAGGATGCCATGCGCAAAATACGCTGACACACCCTGCCTACGGATGACATACGGATCACTATTTTGGGGACTTTTCTGCGTATTACGGCCATAGAAAACGTACCGTATTTACATACGCTGAGTGTGACGCCGCCCTTAAGATGCAAAAAAAAATATTCCTAGCCAGTGATACATGGGGTTAGGAATATATGTAATAGGCAGCAGCAGCAGCTGACAGTAATGGAATGGACCCTCTTGATGCATGCAATGATATCTATGTACCCACATACAGTGCCTGCATGCCTTGCACTGATATGTATAGAGCCACATACACACCCCTGCCTACCTAGCACTGCAATCTATATGCTCCGTAATTATTCCTTAGGGCTCAACTCACTTGCGTGAAATACGGCCGAGTCTCGCATAGTAACACCCGGCTCTGCCGCCAGCACTTGGGAGCGGAGCGTGCAGCTCCATGTATTGCTGTGCAGCCGCATGCTCCTCTCTGGAGTGCCGGTGGCAGAGCCGGGTTTTAACCTGCGTATTTCACGCAAGTGAGTATGAGCCCTTAGAAGGACTGTTGGTTTAGCTGGATATGTGTAAAATATGATGGTATACCCACACTAACTGATAAACCCCCAAATCTGACCCTATCTCAGCAGCACCTCTACCTACACTGTCTGAATCAGGAGCTGAATGCGATAAGCAGGGCGACGCCACGCCAGGTCTCTTATAGATCTGATGACGCTATGCGGCCAGCCAATCACTGTAATGCCACAAACAAGATGGCTTTGTTAATACAGTTTGTGGTCAGACAATCCCTGCATGTTGATTGGCTCTCTAAAGAGTGCCAAATATGCATGTTCGGGTAAGTAAAGAGCATTACTGAGGATGCTCACTCATCACTAATCGTCAGGTTTACTAAAAAACTCAGTTGATTTTTTTCCTATTCCAGCACCATAGCATTTAATTTTTTATACTGTGGACTTTCACGTCTGTCAATGACACCTCTCTACATTCTATTTTTAATCCCTTAAGCTAAAGCACTCTGAGGGCTAGGGAAAATATTTTTGAACAACATCAACTTCTTTCAGTTTATTTATTGGATGACATGAACAGTCACCTTCTGTACTTGGATGACATGGAGCCTTCATTGCTTCTGGAAAGTGTATCTGTGGGGAGAGAGCAGAGGGCATAATGGAATATATGGCATATTAGTTGTCGCAGGATGATGTTACGTTTAACAACACTGTCAGCTTGATTCACTGAACAGTGACTGATCACAAAGGACTAAGAGGGATAATTGTTAGACAATTTTTTTAACCCTTTTCCAACCTCGGGCATAATAGTAAGCCAAAGTCAGACTCCCTTTGATGAGGTGTTAGGTGTCAAGTTCCCACCACTGCACAGGGGGAAACTTGAACTATGTCTGCTTGCAGGCTCCCATTTTCCTCCAGCCACAGTGGAGTCTGCTCAGCAGAGACATCAATCCCAGCGTCTGGCTCAAGCAAATACTGTGCGTTTGGTTACAGCTGCCTTTCCATGCTCAGCCTTTGTAACCAGCATTGATCAGCGGCGAGTAGACATTCCAGGGACTAAGTCCTGCTTTTCTTCTACTGAGCATGCCCACGGGACGACCTCTCATTGGAGGTCGGGGGTCACATGCTCAGGTCCTGTAGCATCTCCGATTAGATCACTAGGAAGGTCCCGGAAGGCTACAGCTATAAAAGGTTTGAATGGCCGCTCTGTCATGCGCTAGTATAAATATGAAATCGTGAGTGTGTGTGGATGTATGACTGAAATTGGTGAAAGCTCCCTAATCATTCCTATCCTTATTGTTGTTGAAAGGACTTGGGTGATTGATACCTAGCACCAGATTGTGCCATCCAGCACTAGACACAAATTACTGTGTCAATTAGCAGCGACCGCCAGTGTGGCGCCGTGTGCAACCAGTGCGATTTCCTAGCCCTAGTTCGGGTGGTTAGTGGCATCCGCCAAAGCGGTGCTGTACACACTCTGTGCTGTAAATCTTTAATTAGTCCTGACAACCGGTCAGCGTAGGGTGGGAACTCCCGCTTGATCTCAGCATCTGACTCCGGGCGTCCTCAGGTGCGGGCTCAAAAGCCACCGAGGGTCAGAGTGAGATCAATCACCAGCATAGTGGGGGTGAATTTCAGGGATCCCACTAGCGTCCATCTGCTGCACCCTGTAACTGCTAACAGGGCACAGCATTTCCTTTGTTTCCCTGCGACTCTATGAAGCAACAGAGTTTGCATCAGCTCATACCGGGTGACAGAACGCATGTTTATTCTGGTGTAGTACAGCCATATAGTGCCGCCATTACCTAGCAGCAGGTTCCATCTCTGCATGGTGGACCCCGGGCTGCGAACACACCTTATTACTATCTTTATATTTATGTGGTGCGTTCTGCCAGCCCTAACATGAGGGCTCTGGAACTAAGCCCACATCTTTCTGGCACATGTCAGCTGTTTTTAACAGCTGACATGTGCCTCTAACAGCCGCAGATTGAATTACGATCCACCCGTGGCTGATAACCAGTTAAATGCCGCTATCCAACTCTGACAGCGGCATTTAACGTATGCATCCTGCACGCGCCGGAAATCTATTGTTGTCACTGACAGATTGCTATGAGCATCGACCACCGCCGCTCATAGCAAGTACTGCTACATACAGGCGATCTGATCATCACCTGTATGTAGCAGAGCAGATCACATTATGGCAGTTTCTAGTCTCCCATGGGGATTATTGAATCATGCCAAAAGTTAAAAAAAGTTTTTAAAAATATATAAAATATATATTTAAAAGGTCAAATCACCCCCCATTCTCCCCATTCAAAATAAAAAAATTAAAAAAAAATCAAACATCCACATAATTGTTATTGCCATGTCCAGAATCGCCCAATCTATCAATATAAAAGAAGAATTATCCTGATCACTAAACGGCGCAGTGAGAAAAAAAGTCAAAATGCCAGAATTTTTTTTTTTTTTTGTTTCGTCAACATTGCATTAAAATGCAATAACGGGCGATCAAAAGATCATATCTGCACCAAAATGGTAATATTAAAAACGTCAGCTCTGCACACAAAACATAAGCCCTCACCAAACCTAAGATAACGAAAACTGGAGACGTTACAGGTATCGAAAAATGGTGCAGTTTTATTTTTTTAACAAACTTTTTTTTCACTACTTCAATAAAAAGAACCTATGCATATTTAATGTCTATGAACTCGTAATGACCTGCAGAATCAAATGGCAGGTCTGTTTTAGCATTTAGTTAACATGGTAAAAAAAACAACTCTGGAATTGCACTTTTTTTTGCAATTTCACAACACTTGGAATTTTACATGGTAAAACCAATGGTATCTTTCAAAAGTACAACTCGTTCCTCTAAAAACAAATGTTCACATGGCCATTTTGACCAAATAATAAAAAAGTTATGACTCTGGGAAGAAGGGGAGCAGTAAGTGAAAATGCAAAACCAAAAATACCTCTGGTCGTTAAGGGGTTAATTTTAAAAATTTTCAAGAGTTTGAATGTGTTTTGTGCTTTTGGTTACTATTGGGTTACGATCTGTTCTATGGTAAGTTTCTTTGAGATTGAAAGGGGTTGGATACAGTCCTGGGAAACATCAGAGTGTTACACATAAAATTTCAGGACAATTTAATTAACTGTGACTTTAGGAAAACATTATCGAGCCTGGTGATTTCAAATTTAAAAATATTTGATTATCTCTAATGGAGACACTTCTCTATACAGTGCCTTTAACTAGTAACCAGATAGCCAGCGTGATGCTTGTGTATTGTATGTTGTTTGTATATTGATTGTAGGCCAACTTTCTCGAGACTCAGAAATGGCTTTACTAAGGAAGGCGTCTATTTTTTTCAAAGCCTTTAAAACTATTTCTTTAAAAGGGACTCTGTCAGCACATAATTACTGTTCAAACTAAGTGCCACCGCGTAGTGCTTCAGACTGGGGCCAACCAAACATTTAAGTATACCTTCTCACCTGCGCGTTTTTCCTCAATTTCCACCTCCTCTTCTTTGATTGATAGCTCTGTTTTCATAGAGCCAGAGAAGGGTGGAAATAGATGGAACCTGGCAGGTTGGAAGATGTATATAAATGATTGGCTCGCCATAAAGCTATGAGCATCTGTACTTGGTTTCAACATTCATCCTGTGTTGACAGAGTCCCTTTAAAGTTCTCACAGCCTAAAGAGATTTTCTGGACTGAAAAGAAAAGTCTGCAGTCACTGTAAAGAACTTTGTAAGAAGAGAAGCAGCGTCTAGTCTTCTCATGACTGCAACTTTGCAAATTGCATATTTGTGGTCACGTGACTGTAATAAGCAGGTGCTGGGATGCAGTAACACAAATACTGCAGAGTAGGGACTAACTATATTTAATTAGTCAAAAGTAGGGAACTCCACACAGGGAGATAGCAGGGAAAAAGGGGTACAAAACTAAACTGAATAAACGGTTGTTTAACTAACAGTCTCTGATTAACAGTTCATTTATCGTGGCTCTGTAGCCTGTCACTCTCTGAAGACCCTGTGGATCGCAGAATGCCGTAGGTGTTTGGTATACTGTTTGCTGGCATCCTCACCTAACACACGGTCTTTCTCCTGGCGGCAGCGGGTGGTCTCTGGTTCTACCCACTGAGCCCCTAGTCCATATATCTGTGGAATAGGAGAGTTGCCCAAGATTCCTCTTGGCGAGGGTCTCCTTGAGCAGCCGCTGTGACCTGAAGGGCTGCTCTGCAATGTTTTACTGGGCGTGCGCCTCTGTGGATATCGGCCCACGTTTGTACTACGATACTCCATCAAATGCACACTTCCCTGCCCCCCTGCCGGTTTCGGTGAGTCCCTCACTATGCCGCCATTTCTCTACATGCCGTGGCCTGTTGCTCCCCTCTCAGCGTTTGCGGTCTGTACCTCATCAGCATTCTGGCGAGAAGACTGCTTCCATTGCCGCGCAGCCCATTTTACCTCACACTGACTGGCCACGCACCCTTCACCCTGGTTACTGGCTTGCTCCGGCTGCAATCTCCTTCCCCCAGGAACTGGATCTTCGGCCCCAGCAGTTCCGGACCCAGCACTTCAGCAGCACTGGCAGCCCAGTCTTCCCTTCTTCGTTGACCATGGGAAATGTGAATAGGAAAATATCATGTGCATTACACCCTACCAGAATTCAGCAGTTGCAGTTGCATAGATTGATGGAGTATTTTTTTCCCAGCCCCAGAAAATCCACTTAACATCTGTGTTCTCATGTCATTATCTAATTGATATTTCTAAGGTTGTAGTTATATACAGTTAAAGTAGAGTATATCTATTGTTTGATGTAAGTTGCTATTGTTCATGTAAATCTACTAGTTTATCCCCTGGTCCACATCCTTGTTATTTTTAAGTTGGTGTAATTAGTGATTACACTGCCTAGATGAAAAAATTGACATCAAGCTTGTAAGCACCCAAGAAAGTGCTATACAGTTTACTAGACTTCTGTAAACTTTATAATACACAACTATCTGTAATATGAAGAGGAAAATGTAGACTTTGGATTCAATTGCAAATAAAAATAGTTATACCCAGGTTCTTCTGAAAACAGCTTCATTTTGTACATATTGATTTTGTCTCTATAGCACTTCAGATTCAGTGCTTGAAAGTAAATGAACATCATCTAGCTCCGTTTCACAAAATAATCATGCTAAAATCATAAAGTCTAAACAGTGGAGGTGTTGTGGACTTTTCATTAACCCCTACCTATTGTGTAGCAGTAATAAAAAAGAAGTGTGCACATATGAATTAAAATTACTAACATACAGCCAGCTATAATAGTGGCTCCCGTTGTAGTGGTCTCTCAGCCTATCCTGGTATTAAAAGGATGCACAATTTTCAGAATTGTTTAGTGACAATGTGTATATAATTTGGAAAAGTTGTCTTTTACAAGTCACGGTTTAGCGACAAAATATCCAAATAGTTGTAACATCACTTTTACTTTAAAATAAGCAATTACAAAGGTACAATAGGCAATGTAATAGGTGTCCAGCCAGGCAAACTAAATCATAGACATCTATCAAATGCATTGTAACTATATGATATAACACATTGTTCATAAAGGTCTTTTCATCTTTTTAAGAATTAAAGACGGTATAGTAGTGGTTATTCCCAATAAAAACTTTACTCTTTGAAAAGGAGCATTCACCCTAAAAATTACAACCCCTCCAAAAGCTGCAGATCAAAAATTTTGCAAAGATTAGGTATTGTAATTACAATGTGAAGTTGTTTGTGTAATAAGTAACTACATATTAGATGAAAACGGTAAGCTCATCCCTATTGAACTCTTTTATCCCCCAAGGCTGTTTGCACCTTCATAACCAGGCCAAATTTTACAATTCTGACCAGTCTTATTTTATGAGATAGTTTGAAATGTTTCAATTGATCCCACTGATTCTGAGATTGTTTTTTCATGACATATAATACTTCATGACAGTGGTAAGATTTTTTCAATATGACTTGAGTTTATATGTGAAATACATCAGAAATTTGGGAAACATTTTGAAAATTTAGCAATTTTAAAACTTAATTTGCATGCCCTGTAGAAGTTGTACTCACTCAGATGCGACCGGAGGAAAACAAGAGTCATGTTCCTTTAAAAGTCCATGTGGGTTCATTTGCTTCCTAAACCCAGAAGCACCAACAAAAAGTAAACAGCCTTTAGAGCAGGTGAAAACAAAGCATAAATGTCCTTAGCAGGGCTCTGCTCCGCCAGGTCTCTGGGCACAAAAGCTGGAGTAATGACCAGCTCCCAGGCTCGGTCTGGAGCCAAACACACAGGAGTCCTTCTTCCTTCCAACACACAGACCATGTGTCAAACAACAACCTCCATTACATAAGCTGTAACCACACCCAGAGGTGAGGTATGTGGGTAGCCAGACCCACCCATTTCTCATAGCTACCCGCAACTCAGACCCAGGTGCACCAAACGGTATCTTAGTGCTTACGTGCACTAAAGAAAAAACTCCGGGTTACATCAAAGAGAGCAGCCATCTCTTGTGACACATACCTCCCATTGATTACACAGCCATTAGAAGCCTTAAAGCCTTTAAATAACAGAGCTATGACACATAAAATACTTAATAAAAAACAATTACCACATGTCTACTTTGCATCAGCACAAGTTTTGAAATATATATATAGATTTTTTTTTTGGGGGGGGGAGTTAGAAGGGTTAAAAGTTTACCAGCAATCTCTCATTTTTCCTGCAAAACTTGCAAAACCACATCACATTTGAAAAGACTTTAGGCTAAGTGCACACGTCGCAGAATTGCCATGGAAATTTCCGCGGCAATTCTGCAACTCCTGGCGCGGGTATATAGCATGCGGAATTGGCATGCGTATTCCTGCTAAAAACTAGCGTTTTGCAAGCATAATTAGCTTCCAGAATGCTAGCGTTTTCCAAGCGATCTGTAGCATCGCTTGGAAAACTGATTGAGAGGTTGGTCACACTTGTCAAACAGTGTTTGACAAGTGTGACCAACTTTTTACTATTGATCCTGCCTATGCAGCATCAATAGTAAAATATATAATGTTAAAAATAATAAAAAATAATAAAAAAATGGTTATTCTCACCTTCCGAAGGCAGCTGATCTTCACAGCGGCTTCCGTTCCTATAGATGCTTTGTGTGCAGGACCTGCGATGACAGGTCCTTCACACAAAGCATCCATGGGAATGGAAGCGGCCGCGTGCACCGTTGAGAGGCAGAAAGACTCCGGGGCCATCAGAAGGTGAGTATATCACTATTTTTTATTTTAATTCTTTTTTTTTAACAATTATATGGTGCCCAGTCCGTGGAGGAGAGTCTCCTCTCCTCCACCCTGGGTACCAACCGCACATGATCTGCTTACTTCCCGCATAGTGGGCATAGCCCCATGCGGGAAGTAAGCAGATCAATGCATTCCTAGGTGTGCGGAATCCCCGCGATTCCGCAAATTTAATGAACATGCTGTGTTTTTTTCTGGAATGCGATTCCGCTCAGGAAAACAACGCAGCATGTGCACAAAAAATGCGGATTGCATTCTATTAAATAGGATGCTTAATGTGAGCGTTTTTTGTGGTTTTATAGCGTTTTTATAGCGAAAAACCGAGAAAAAAACGCAAAAAATCTGCTACGTGTGCACACAGCCTTAAGGTGCCTATATGACAGAAAATACCCAAAAGTGACATCATTCTTAAAACTACACCCCTCAACGTGCTCAAATCCACATTCAAGAAGTTTATTAACTCTTCAGGTGCTTGACAGCAATTTTTGCAAGGTGGAAGAAAAAAAGAATAATTACCTTTTTTTCAGAAAAATGTTATTTAGACCCATATTTCTTTATTTTCACAAGTGAAACAGGAGAAAATAGACACCAAAATGTGTTGTGCAATTTCTCTTCTGAACGCCGATATCTAATATGTGGAGGAAAACTACTGGTTGGGCGCATGGCAGAGCTCAGAAGGGAAGGAAGGGAGGACTTTTTGAATGCAAAATTTGCTGGAAATATTAGTGAATGCCATGTCCCATTTGGAGAGCCCCTGTGTTAAGGCTGGCGGAACTCACTAAATAAATATAAAGATAATAAGGTGCATTCACAGCCTGGGGTCCACTGTGTAGAGATTTAAACTGCTGCTCGCTAAAGGTGGAACAAGATGGCAGGTTTACGCCGAAAACACGAGGGTTAACCGTCACCCGAGGTGTATTGTGATGAGCTCTGCTACTCCACAGAACCACTGAGCCACAGTATACAGCCACCGCACGCTGTTTGCAGTCAAAGGGCACAGCAGGCTTAGCGCAAGTGAGGTCACAAGACTCAACTCCTAGCACGTGGGGTAGGAGTCTATCTAGACACTATGCGCGTGATGTCACATCTGTGATGCCAAAAGAAATAAGGTAAATTTAGCGCACTGATGAGTGCTCGCAGCGCCGCACTGGTGAATGCCACTAACCAAAAGCTAACTGAAGGATTTAACGCACTGAGTGCTTGCGGCTAGTGTTGAGCATTCCCATACCGCAAGTATCGGGTATCGGCCGATATTTGCTGTATCGGAATTCCGATACCGAGATCCGATACTTTTGTGGTATCGGGAATCGGAATCGGAAGTTCCCAGTGTATGGTTCCCAGGGTCTGAAGGATCCATATCCATGTAAAAAATAAAGAATTAAAATAAAAAATAGGGATATACTCACCCTCGGACGCGCCCTGGTAGTAACCGGCAGCCTTCTTTGCTTAAAATGAGCGCGTTCAGCACCTTCCATGATGTCACGTCACGGCTTCCCTTCTAGGAATTTAGGACCTGAGGGATGACGTAACGGCTTCTGATTGGTCGCGTGGCAGTCACATGAGCGGCACGCGACCAATCAGAAGCCGTGACGTCATGGAAGGTACTGAACACGCTCATTTTAAGCAAAGAAGGCTGCCGGTTCACAGCGGTAAGGTCCAGGCTGCGTCGGAGAGGTGAGTATATCAATATTTTTTATTTTAATTCTTTATTTTACACATTAATATGGATCCCAGGGCTTGAAGGAGAGTTTCCTCTCCTTCAGACCCTGGGAACCATCAGGATACCTTCCGATACTTGGTGTCCCATTGACTTGTATTGGTATCGGGTATCGGTATCGGCGATATCCGATACTTTTCGGGTATCGGCCGATACTATCTGATACCGATACTTTCAAGTATCGGATGGTATCGCTCAACACTACTTGCGGCACTTCGCTGACATACGCCGTAAACTGAAGCTGACTAACATGAGCTGTGCCAATACTTGACTTTTTCCTTTGCTCCAAACACCCAGAACTCACTCACAACATGAGGATTGGGGAAGATTAGGAGCTTTCACCTGAGACAGACCCACTTGCACACACACCACAATTAGGCCGTGCGGTTATGCGATCCTTTTATAGTCACAGCCTTCCGGGACCTTCCTGATGGCCCAATCCGAGCTGCTTGGGGACCTGAGCATGTGACCTCTGACCTCCAGTGAGCGGTCGTCAGGTTCAAATGGAGAAAAGCAGAACTTAGTCCCAGGAACGTCTGCTAGCCGCTGACTAATGCTGGCTGCTATAGCTGGACCTGGGATGGCAGCAGCAACCAGGCTCAAAGCATTTGCCTGAGTAAGGTGCTGGGACCGAAGTTTCTGCTGAGCAGAATACTCTACGGCTGAAGAAGAATGGGAGACTGCAGAGGACATGGCTCAAGATTCCCCCTGTGCAGCATCGGGATCTTGATGCCTAACTCCCTGATGTGCTTAAACAGTAAAAATCCTCCACAAGTTACCTAATATTGAAAACTAGACCCCTGAAGGAATGTATAAAGATGTGTGGTGAGCACCTCGAACCACTGCATTTTTCACAGAAGTTTAAAACGCTGAGATGTGAAAAAAAAAATTCTTGCAAAAGAAGTTATTTTAGCCCCAATTTTTTAATTTTCACAATCATAACATGAAAAATTACGTCATACAAATTATTGTGCAATTCCTCTTGAGTATGCCCCGTATGTGGGAGAAAACTACTGTTTGTGTGCACGGCAGGGCTCAGAAAAGAAGTGATGTTTTCCAACTCAGACTTTGATAGAATTGTGTGTGGGTGTCATATTGTGTTTGTATATCCCCTGGTGTGCATAAACACTGGACAATTCCCAAAGTGATCCCATTTTGGTAACTAGACTCCTCAAAGTACTTAACTTGACATCTAGTGAGTTTCTTGAACCCCCATGTGCTTCACAGAATTTTGCTACGTTAATTTGTGAAAATTTGTTGTTTCAGCCTCAAATTTTTTCATTTTCACAAGGATAGAAGGAGCAAATTGACCCCAAAATGTTGTTGTGCAATTTCTCCTGAGTACACAGATACCCAAAATGTGGTCAAAAACTACTTTTTATATATCGTGCAAAGCTCAGAAGGAAAAAAGCACCATATTAAAGCTAAGATTTTGCTGGAATGGTTTGAGGGTGGTATGTCACATTGGCAGAGCCCCTGAGGTGCCAAAACTGCAGAAATCCTCCATATATGACCTCATTTTACAAACTACACTCCCCAGTGATTTCATCTAGGGGTCCAGTGAATTTTATTCTATTGGGTGGTGAAGCAAGAATTTTTAAGAATAAAA